>NC_081254.1:13598620-14938620 GCF_030490865.1 Poecile atricapillus | reverse complement strand
GATACATTTTGGGCATTGTGGATAGACTGTTAAGCACACCTGCACTTACTGCCTTAGACAGGCACCATCCTTGCTCACCTCTAGCATAAAAAGCCCTTTTCCTCTTCAGCCTGTTGCCACAGTACCTTTGTGAAAATATAAAGGGGATTGGATTCTTTTCTGGTTCTCAAGTGTTTTTCCAGGGTGGATTGTGTATCTGCATGGGTGGTACACCATAAATTTTGGTCCTGCTTCTCTGTTTTTCACAGTGTATGATAGATGGATCCCAGGCCTCTTTTGTAGTAAAACATATCAATGGCTCCCTTGAGAATGATATTTAGGATAAGTGTTGCCAAAGTGTAGATTACTGTTCCAGAGCCTTTCCAGCATGGGAAGCCTTTCCTTACCTTCAGGGAGAGCACTCCTGGAAATGGAATGTCTCTAGGCAGCTGGAGGATGATTCCTCCTGGGTATGGAATACCTCTCTGCAAATGTGAGGCAAATGACCCAACAGGTTCTTGATTATTTCACATCTTTGATCATTGGTCTCAATTAATTCAGTGGGAAAAATTACCTAAGCAGAGAGAGACCTGGCTGTCAGCCTTTATCCATGACTTCCTGTTAGGGCAGTGTGGACCACAGGGAAACTTCAGCCCATCAGTGTGTTAACACTTTTTAAACACATGGAACATTATTTCAAAACTCTCCTTATTAAAGTTTCACTCCTATCTAGTATATCTAATTAATTTTGATCAGTAGGCTCAATGAGAGGTAATTCCAAATAATCTAGGGTGACTTAGGCCCAAAATTTAGACTGTGTGATAAGATCATGCACTCTTTTGCTATCAGTGTAGCTGTTCATAGGGTTTTTTTTTTTGTTAATTAAAATTTCTTTCCTTCAAAACAAATTGTGTAATATCCTATCCTGATTCCTGGCATAATTACGAAATAAGAATGAAGCTTTGCATCATCTCTAAGCTATAATCAAGTACCTGAGGACCAAGCTGCTCAGAATGAGGCATCTTTGCTGCTGCTGCAGTACAGTTCTTTGCCTTCTAACCATTGTCTGACTTCAACAGCAGAGACTCTGCACAAGTTTTCTAGGAGATTTATTGGCAGAGAGGGAATGAAACAGTAATGTTGAGTTATAATTCATTGAAACAGCAGATGAAAACCTGTTTTTTGTGATCTTAAATTATTTTTTAACAATAAGCAAGAAACAATGCAGAAAAGCTCTTGAGGAAAGGTTCTTGATAGGAAAAAAATTTAAGTTTCACAGTATGAATTTCTGCAAAGTGTATTCTAATAGTCACTGAAACCATAGATGGCTATCAATGTTATATGAGTGTTCTGAAAGACAAAAATTATGTCCAACAACAATTAATCCATAGAGTTGTATGCTGTATTTAGCAATTTATAGGGATTTTTCAACCTGAAACCTTTTTAGATATGAGGAATCTGTGATCCATAAAAAGGAAGAACTGACAAAAACAAGTCCGTAGCAATAGGTTTGTATTTTGTATGGAGCATCCAAAATAATCTCAACAGTTCCTGGCATTGATGGCTGGACAAGCACAAGAGCAATTGGAACGATTTTGTTGATACATTTTAAATGCTGTCCTAAAGTATGCAACTGTTGTTTCCAAAGAAAGAGCAGTGAGTTAGGGAGGCAGATGAAAAAAACTGTAGAAACAGAAAAAATTTACAACTTGGATAAAATCAAAATAATGAACTGAAGTTGTGTTTAAAAATTATTATTCCAGAGGGATGCAGAAGAAATTGGACAGTATCCTTTGAACAGGTGTAGCTTTGCTTATAATCAATTTAGTAAAGAAATTAGCTTGACACATTGAAAGATGTCTGTCAGTCTTCCTAGTTGAGCAAGAATAAGCATGAGTGAGAGTGTAAAGTGTTAATGAAGGTGGTTTTATTCTGTTTGTCAGAGAAATCTCTATATGCCAAATGTGTGCTCGTTTTTTGTGGCCATTTATAATTCAATATAAATGATGTTTCAAAATTAGGGTGCAATAATTTAAAACTGTGGTTGTGAACCTCACATTTTCCTCACTTTAAAATATCAGTGTCATCTCAAATTCTTTTGCTGTTTATATTTTTCACATTATTGTTTTGCATTCAGTGATCATTATCTCTCTTAAATACTGGAGAGTATTATTTTTTATAATTTCTGGAGAGTTTTATTTTCTTTCTCTCCACTTGCAAATTATTCTCCATGCCTAGGACAATCTTTTTTAACATTCCACAGCCCAGATGTCACAGATTTCACAATTCCAAAATTCCATGAGGGATCCCTGGTTTTTAAATAAGTGGCAGTATGGGTGAGGTCAAAGCATGTCAAATGAGGAGCTCAGTCCTCAAGTGCTAGCCAACCAGCTGGCATTTAGGCTGACACTGATCAAAAGACATTACTCCTGATTCTTGAAGTCTGCCAAGATGAAAATATTTCTTTTAATCTGGCTCTGACATTAAGGCGGTTCTCCACATTATTTAGTGCTAGGGTTAAGCCAGATCTCTTTCATGTTACATCCAAGCCAGAGAAAACAGGCTCGCTAAAGCCATCAGAATAATGGGGAGATTTCAAAATTTCCCCTGGGTTTAATAAAATGTGGTAGTTTGGGTGAAATTTTCCTGATAGGCCTTTCTGTTAATGCTTATCTAGATAATGCATCTTCCAAATGTTCTGACCAGAGTGTTTCTGATATTAAGAAGACTTTGTCCTGCAGCTCAACAGATGTTTTTTTTCTGCGCCTTTTTTATTATGAGTAGGGTTTAGAATTTCAGTTACTTGGAGGGTATTTTGTATACTGTATGCACCTAGCTGTGGTTATGTTGAATTCCCCAGGGGAATGGGAGGAGAATAGATTTTTAAAAGACAAGCTTGTTGGAATGAATGCAGTTGTTGCTGCTGAATGCCAGCTGAGTTCTAATGGCACAACTGCTTCTTATTCTCTTGAATACGGTGACTCATGAACAACAAGGGTGTTGAATGCCTGATGGTTGATACAATATAGAACAAGTTACTATCAAAGGAAGGGGTGTATCAAAGTGCTACAGATGTAGATGAAAGGTGTATTTTCAACAGTTTCTATGTCTTTGGGAAGCAGAGAGAAAAAAAAAAAATCTGGAGGATTAGCTAAGCATAATTTCATAGATTTTTAGGTGGCAGCTTAAAGATCCCAAACATTTTAGGGCCTGGCCCTCTAGTTAAAGGCTAACTATTAAAGCAGACTTACTTTAGATTCTCTCCAAACTGGAATTTGGCTTGTTTTTTCCAATTTCTAATTCACCTGGGAACAGAAAAGAACAACTTTTTTTCAAAACTGTTGCCTATTATTTAAGCTTCAGAACGAAACATTGCTTGGCAGAATTAAGAGAGAAAAAACAAGGTGAATATTCTGATAATCATCTGTGTTGCTCTAGTGAAAGATTTAGGTCAGTACCTCAGTGGAATATTCTACAGGCTCTTTGATATTAATATTAACTTACTTATTTAAACTGCAGTGAAACATTTAAATGTGTCCATTCTTTAAGAAAAAGGAAAACAAAACCAAAGTAAAACTACAAATAAAATTGTGGCTTTTCCTTCCAAGACCTTCTGGCAAAAAGTATATGACCCTTAATGGGGACACCTGACTTAATGCACCAGTCATTAATATGGGTGTATTTATTCAGGAAGCTTTGTGAGTGGAGTGGCCAGAAGTAGGAAGAGAACAGCCTCAGCTACTCCTCTCTTAACACACCATGCACAGCCCAGCACTCTTCAGTTGTGTTTATCTACTTGGCCACCTACCCAGCTCACCTACCTCCATACAAATGTACAGTCCTTGCTGCTCACAGCACCCGTGTTTTGATCTTGGCCTGACTAGAACTTTCTGGCTTTGAGCTGGCTACCAGGTATGTGGGGTGATCTTCAAACCACACTTGGTCCTGCTCTCTTGCATTTCTTGTTTTGGTTCCTCTGGCAAAATCTGTGGTTTTGAGGCCAATACGAGGTCCTGATTGCATTTTCATAACTTCCCAGTTCTCGCTTAGACTTGTTTGTGGTCAGATAGGTGCAAGCCAAGAATCAGAATCAGTAGGTGTGTTGGAGGTATCATATAATTATTTTCTGTTCAATTGGTTAATTTAGAGATTTGGAAACACTTTCAGATATTGATTGCACTTCAGTGAAAAGTATGTCAAACAGGGCTACCTTCTCTTTTTTTTGCAGGTACATGAGCTATTACTCTTCCTATTTCCTAAGTATAAAATGAGCTTAACTATTTCAGGAGAACGGGAAGATATTAGAAGAGCATTGGAAAATTAATGTGTATGGATGTATATACATTTATGTGTATGTACATAAACTCCTTGTCAGCAGAAGTTAAATTAGAAGTTCCAACAAGTAGTAATGTTTCATTCAAAATTATTTTTTTTCAAGATACACCCAGGTACAGCAGAATTTAAGTCAAAAAAATTGAAAAGCTCTCCAATTTCCATCTATTTCTACTTAGGAGATCCAAAGTTCACTTTCAAGCTTCCTGCTCTCTTGGCATCCATAGAGGACATTGCAGCCATCAGACATCCCTGTAATTCTCTTCAGTATCCCTCTGATTCCTTCTCCACACTGGTTGCTGATACTGATGCAGGGATGTAGTTAGAGGCTGTGGAACAATCACTGTCTTCACTTTAGGCTACCTGTGGATGGAGACTGACAAAGTATATCAGAACTATCCCATCTCAGGGGAGCATCTGTGACTTTGTGGACAAAGTCAGAATTCTTTGTGGGTGTACACAGAGAAAATCTTGCATGTCCCCTATGGTTTATAACTAAGCAAAGGAAATTCTCTAAGCATAGGGATATATATATATATATTTCAAGCTTTGACATCTTACCACAAGTTAAATTCTCTAAAGAAATATGTGACTGTTTAATTTGTGATTTTTCAGTTTGTTCTTGCAAACATCCACAGCAATAAAATGTCCTCCATAGTGAATATTTTAATAGTGGTGCATTGCCTCCAGAAAAACAAACAAAAAACCCCAAACAAAAGCAACAAGATATAGGATCATCCATCTGAAATTGCTTTTTAAGTTTCGCTTTCCCCATAAGTAGATTTTTTAAAAAGGAGATACTAGCACCCATAAGAAGTGGCCCATGTATTAAATATGAACTTTGGTTTTACGGTAGAAGTGTTGCTATTTCCCTGTAAGTGGTTCTCCCAAAGAGCTGCCTTACAACTGCGTCTGTTCCCCCATCCCCTGTTGTCAAAATGATAACAAGAAATGCAGCTGAATGACCTGATTTCTTAGGACAAGCTGACCTGTTTCATTGTTCAGTCTTTAGCCATAAGCTTCAAGTGCCAGACCTCTGGGGATCTTTTTGGAAATATGTAGAAACTGCATTCCATAGATGCAGTCAATGTAAGGAGAAGAAATATCACTGAATTGCAGTGTTGTTAATTCAATCCTAAAGAATAAAGGGATTCTGCTCCTTGCAGTGTTCTCTTTGGCATGGGAGATTTCTACAGTTATGAAAAAAATTAAACTGGGACAGATCTGCTGATAGATATTGCCTATATTATCTTTTTGGCACTGTCATACTTATAACTAAAAAAATAACAGGAAAACCAAAACAAAACACTTTAATATGGAATGACCTGCAACCTCAAAGTGAAGAAAATTCCATTAAAAAAAAAGTCAGTAAATTGGGTAAATATCATTGACTTCATGAGAACTCACCAATGGACTTCCAAAACATTAATTTTATGCTGGGAAATTTTGGATGTCCTTTATTCTAGGAAATTGAAAAGATACCAGAGGAATCAGCTGGAAAATTTGAATGTGTTCCTTTATTGAATATCCTAATTTTTTAATTGCTCTTTCAATCCTTGAATAATCTAGGTTCTGCTGTAAAAGTACTCCTTATCCTGTCGTCTTTGGTATGCTAATGTTGTCTGAAGCTGTTAGAGATGAACATGTATGAAAATATTTCCATTATGTCATGAAACATCTTTCTAGTCAGTGTGAACCCTGTTTGCCATAACAGGAAATACCATATTGCTGTTAGTTGCTCAGGAGAATGGCACAGAAATACAACAGCAACAAAATTCACTTAAAAATATGTAAGAAAATATCAAATTTTTCAAAATCTTGGCCAATATTGAAAAATCATAACACTGCTAATGTGGCTCCTGGTTTTCATGCATATATAGGAAGCATTCAGGAGCTACTTTAAAAAAATAAAATTAATGTGAGTAGCTGAAAATACTTTTCTAAAGTTGGTTTTGAACTGAGATGTTACCTTCTACAAACAAATGCCCTTTAAGAGCCAAATATTGCTATAAAATCTTGATCCATGATTATGAATGGTTTTTTAAGATTTTCTACAGAGAATACATTGATTATTATGTTCAGTAAAGACTTTGTGTGGCAGGGCTACAGGAAGGATAATTAACATTTAAACCCAACAAATGATATTTTGGTTTTGTGTGCTTTCTCTTTTCAGATTCTTGTTAGATCCGTTGCCCCACAGAGAATTCTACCCACTCCCTCTAAGAGAGATCTCTGGTTTTACAATTTCAGATTATTGTGGAAATTAATTTAGGTGATCCTGTTAGAGATGAGAACAATGACAATATTGGACTGTATAATCAAATTAAATTCTTGCTATTAGTAATAAACACACATTCAAGTATTTTGTTTCACAATGGATTCACAATAAGCTATGAAGTTAAACATCAAGCAAATCTCTTTGAGCCAATTACCTTTATAAATGTTTGCTTCTATGCTGATAGCGGTATTCTGTCTATGCACTTGGATTCATGGGCTGAAAAACCTCACATGTACAGCCAGGTTAACTCATTTGGCAGACAAAAAGTCCTTTGATTTTTGGTCCTGAAAAATGTTATCAACTCACATTTAAAACATTGAAATACAAAATATCGGAAGCATATTGTTTAAATTTCTTTGATGGCATAATCATATAATTTCTGGAGTCTCTTTGTTTCAGTCTGTATCTTGGATCTGGGTCCAGGTGCTAACTTGTGCCTTTTGGACACTGTTAGCAGACACTACACTGACAGTTAACAATTCCTCCTTATTCAATAATACAACAAAACTGTGTTTGTATGGATCCAAACATAGTTTGTTAAAGTTAAAAAAAAAAAAGTTAACAAATAGTTAAAATATATTTTGTTAAAGTTAAAGCAGAGTGACTGCTTTAACTTGTAGAAGAACAAAAGCTGAAAACAACATGGGACTGATTTTCAGCATCACCAAACAGAAATTTTAAAAATAATGTAATTTTATTCCACAGAAATCAGTGGCAACACTAGCAGGATGGTGTTTGTGGAGATCTTCTGCCAGAAGTTAATGTACTTAGGTGTCCTGCAGTTGCACTGACTACCTGCTGGCAGTGCAGAAATTGTAGTGTAACATGTCACAAAATCAGAACTCTGCAGGTTGTATTCTCCCATGTCCAGAGAATACTTGATGTAAGAGGGGAATTAGTCTTTTAAAGGTGCCAGTGCAGTCATTGACTCTTTTAAAAGACTAATTCCCCTCTTATGTGCATGTTTTACACATGCAATTGGCTGAACAATGCAAAAGCCTGCACTGGATATAAATTCATAACTTGGAAAGTTGAATTCAGTCAATTAGTATGTACCTTGCTAACTTTTTCTTTTTTTTATTTGTGAAAATTTAAGAATGTGTGGGAAATGTGGGGGAACAGACAACTTATTATCTGGTCAGCAGACCCTAGGTCATTCCTGGCCTGGGTGAAAACAAAAAGTAGCTGATAGCCACCCACTTAGCAGCTTCCAGCATCACACCTACCTGCAAGTAGCACTATTTCCACTGCTCTAAGGCAATTTAAATATTTATATGATAATGATTTCTGTCCTCCATCAAAAGCCAAGAAATGAGCTCAGGGTGAGTTGCCAGTCTGGGAATGGAGAGGAGTGCAGAACATGAGGCAGAAGGCAGGGAAAGGGAGCAGAGACATGAAAGATTTTGGTGCAGCTCCTGAGCAACCCTCGAACTCAGCCAGAACAAAACCCCACATTTCTGTCTTGACAGTCTGCCTTGTTAGAAATAGCTGAAAGTGTGTGGTAGATGTGTATGATAAAAAACAAGTAATTTTTGAAATAGAGCAGATGGTTAATGCCTCAGTCAGTTCTCAATTTGTTGTGCAACATTTTAGTATTAGTATTTTGGAGAAGAGGTGAAGTAGAGATCCTGACACGGTAAGTTTCCACAGTGGGTTTTGCAAAATTAAGAGTGTTAGCCCAAGTGGAAAAGCTTTACTAAATATGAATGAATCAAAAGTAATATATGATCAGACAAGCAGCTATGCTACTTTCAGCATGACTGTTTCATAGTCTGTGTATAAATATCAAATGTTACTGTCTCTCAGAATTAAAATGATATAATTCACAGCATCTAGAGGCCTTTTTTCCCCAGAGAAGACTCTCAAAATCTGAAAGTCTTTAATTTTCTATATAGCTAAATCCCTAGATTTTTATTTTTATATTTATTTTTTTTCTTGATGTTTCTGTTAATTTTAAGGGAATTCTAGATTCACCTCTGCATTCCCAGGGTGTTAACCCAGGGTTTTTTTAAATACTATCCTACTACTACATTGAGCAAGTGACCAAGTTTCCTGACTAGGAATTATGTCAATCAACTTGAAATGTGCATTACAAATTAGTAAATGAATGCAAATTCATTCACTGTCAGATGATGTTTCTTGTCAGATTAACTTGTGCACCTCCCCAGTTGCAGTGGTTCATGAGAGTTGCACCTCTTATGCTTTATTCCTTGGGTTTGTTATTAGTGCTTCTTATGGTTCTGTAACGTGTAAGATATCAGTCCCTCGATACCCAAGTCCTGTTCCTTGGTAAGTAATGAAAGAAATTTTTAATTCAGTACATTTTCAAGAAAATAACTGTTTAAGCACTACAGTGACTTCTCCCTGTTTAAGTACATTACTTGACCACAAAAAGATCATTCCAATCCCACTGGACATGTAAGCCTACACTCAGATTTACACTTCCCAGGGTGAGGCCTTCATCCATTTAGGCTCCTGCAGGAAACTATCAGCACACACCAAATTTTGATAAAGTTTTATGAAATTCTGAATGATACCACAATCACAAAAATAATATTGACTGTATAATACTATTTTCCAAATAAATTAGGTGTATATTATTTTGTATCTTCCTATATACTTCTTTAATTTGCTTCTGAACGACTTGTTTTATCTTTCCCTTTATCACTTACCTAGACAAATATTTCACATAAGCAGTAAGTTTGTTATCTATTTTATTATGTTTCTAATATATACAGATAACATAATGGATCTTCTCTGAATTGCCTTCTATGCAATGAACCAATTAGATATTACATCCTTTAAGCATATATGAGTCCACAGGTCATTCAGTATTAATCATCTGCATGTTTAGAGGCAACTTGTAACATTTTAAAGCAGCCCACTGCTTTAAGGTATAAAATTTTTCTTTTCTATATACCTGCTTGACCTCAGTATATCGTGTGATTTCATTTTTTCTTATGTATGTCCTATGACATTTCTCTTATGTCTATGAACTTAATAATTACTGTAGTGCTGTATAAGACTTTGTAGTGTTTGAATTTTCCTGTCCCTGTCCCTTTTGTATGCCGAGATGGGAGTGACAGCAAAGGTCTGAGGGTGATGATGAAACAGCATTAGCCAGGATGGCATTGGATCTTGTGGGGATCATCACAAATACACCCACTCTGTTTCTACCTGAATTTCAACATTTCTGTTTTACCTGACATTTCTGCCTGGGTTTTACTGAGCCTGGGTTTGTTTGAGAATATTTTTGGAACCCATGACCTCGGATTTTAAATTCATCTTTCCCCAAAATTCAAGCCTGACATCTTGGTTCCAGCCTGTTGCTCTTGGAAAGTTAAATCCTGCTTTGGGTTTAGAGGCTGATTCTTATATTTGGAAATACAGAGTCAGTAATAACTTGATAGAGTAGGAAATAGTCTTATTAGCAGTGTCTTGTTCTAGCAAACCACACTCCAGTGATCTAACGTTAGGCCAGCTGTTAATAATTTTACAAGCAGAGCGTGAAATAGTAGTTTGATACCTGGCTAAGGGGGAGCTACAGCACCACACATGAACATTTAAATGTAGTACCCACAGTGAGCAGATATTAATGCTATTTCAAGGAGTGTCAGTGAAGAGTCTTTGATATTGTGATCGGGATACTTTCTATTACATCCATAGTGACAGCTCCAATTGACAGGATTAAAAAGGCAAAATTAAAAAAGGAATTATTTCATGCCCTCAAGTACAGATAAGAATGGTTACATCTCTGCTACGTGTCTTGGCTTGACAGTGGATTTTTTTCTTCTGGCTTTTCATACCCTGCACAATTCTTAAATTCTCTGTGTCATTTTACTTAGTCTCCTCTCTTATATTCTCTCCCTTCCTGCCACATCTTTTTATTCTCCTTACCCTACCTCTCAAAACCTCCATTGTTTCTAAATATCTCCTTTGTAACTTTTATGTATTTTATAGTTCAGAATTATTTTTTGTCCTCATGAATTCTTTTCTAATTCTTGTCCCATTCTTCAAGGCATTCATCTATCAGATTATAGTGAGACATGGCGATAGCTTTTGGCCTTGACATCACCTTGGTTCCTGCCACTCACCTCCAGATTTTGTGGTGCTTCTTTTGGCCAGAAAGTAGCTCCAGCAAAAGACATCAGATCATGTTGACCTTTCTGATCTTGGATCAGCTTCAGCAGATACTAGTAGGTATCAAGACCCCAACAAAGGCAATTTTTAAACTGATGATTGTAAAATGTGAGTGAAGATTTGGTTATGATACTAAGAGCCCTAAGACACTAAAACTCCTGTTACAAAAGGAATTTTTGTCCTTCCAGTGCCTTGAAGTCACAACCTCAATCCCCACAGATATTCAATTTGGATCATCTTTGTCATGAAGAAGTGCTGGAGGGAGTTGTAAGGATGTTTTTTTGTGAAGAGATCTGAGTCATTGGTACCAAATGGCCTGAATTTTTTCTATCTGGTCATGCATCTGTCTGTAGAAAAAGCTTGCAGGATGCATCTTAAGGGATGGACCTTACAGGTAGCTGGCTGTTTGAGTTATTTTCTGTGAGCTGATTAGTTTTATGATACTGGTATTTGATTTATTTTAATTGCAGTTATTGGGTTAATTAATTTTGCTAGAGGGATTAGTGAATCCCTGAAGAGACATTTATTATTTTATACCACAATAGACTACTTTACATTTATTTTCATTTCTATTTGTAAGGAAATCAGTAAACTGATTTTATTATACATAGAAACAAATAACTGATAATTATTAGATAGTAATCAATTATTAAAAAAATAAAGATAGCTAATGATTTTTACATTCCTGTCAATGTATAGTGTAAAGATTAAAATAACCTTGAAAAATATGTGCATGACTTCACACCTTTGTGGCTCAGTTCTTGGCATAATTTTTGTAAAACTTGCAGATTGAAATTGGCGTTGTCAGAGAGCATCAATGATTTTTTTCAGATTAGCCAAAACTTTAACAGTGTTTATATCATTAAATAAGCAGTATGGTACACATTTTAAAATAATAATCTGTCCTGTATTTTTGGTATGCAAGCATCAGGTTAAAAATGAGTCACATGACAAAAACTATGGGATGTAAATGCACCTAGGAAGCATAACATGTTTTTTTGAATATTCATCAAACAGTGAAAATCTAGTGTAAAGAGAATTCCATGTTTTTTCTATTTTTTTTCTTGATTGAGGTGGGAATTCTTTCAGACTACATTATAAAACAAAGATGGTTTCTGTTCAATCTGTAGTTGGAGTAACAAGGAGGGGGTTCAGTGCACAGTGACATTTCACCTTGCCATAATTGCTTGCAATTGCTATTGGAAGTTTGACCAACAGGTCAGATCCTGTAATATCCTACTTCCTTATTCATGAATAAAGCAAAAGGTAAAATATGTAAAACGAGGACAGCTTTTACATGTGTGACCTAAAGTGAGATATTAAACTAGTCACAAAATAATTACCCCTTGATGTAATAGAATATATAATGTTCTGCTTAAAGCCTGGCTCAATTTCTGACCAAATATGGTTTCATGTGGAAAAAATGAGAAAATATGAGTCAAGTTCAAATTTTCATTCTAAAAAGTTGGGGAAATTTTGTAAAGTGTTTCAAAACTCTGGAATACTTGAAACCATGGTTAAATATCTGGAAATTAACAATATACTCATTTCAACAAATCCAAGACTAATTTTTATCAAACATAATGTATTATGTGGGAAAAAAAGTCAAAGTATTTCAATGGGATATTGGGTTTAATAGAAATTAATTTCATTCCCCAACATATTAGCTAGTATTTTAAAAATACTCTTTCATGGTATGTATTATAAATATAAATTTATTTTTAAAACATTTAGTGAGACAAGAAATTCTATGTAAAAAATTTTAAATATAGCCAACAAGTTCAGCCATTTGCTTATGGCCAGGGAAGATGGTCACAGAACTGTCACCATACAAAGGGTATCAACTTTGTTTCTCATCTTTTTTCCAGTGTTCATATCACTGTAAAAGCTAAGCAATACGAGACAAGAGAAAATTATTTACTGACTCTCCAGAAACTGTGACATAATTCAGTTCCTGTATAAGGTTCTGTAAGCCACAGTTCTCAGCAAGCATGAGACACCTTGGTGCGTTTAGGAGGGTACCAGTGTGTGAGGAGGTCTCCTCACACTGTGCTGCACCAAGCAGCTCCCAAGGACTGGTGCTGTGTCCTTGCAGCATCTTCGTGCCTGTCCACATGCAATCCACTCAGAATCTCTGGACCTCTCTGTAGCCTTAGGAGAAGCACTGGCGTGGAATTGAGGGAGTTCCAGCTGCCCTTTGCCATCTAATTGCACTCCCCTACTCAAATACATTTCTCTATTAGTGTGATGGAATTTACACCATTTCAGCTTTCCTGCAATTGTAGAGTGATTTTTAGTGCTCAGGGCTTTTGTTTCAGCATCTTATGGCAATTCAGATTTAGGAGGAAATGTGGAACAGTAGAGCTGTCCCCAGGAACCCCTGTGAGCTGAACTGACCACCTGCATACCTAGTGACTGAATGAAATTAGCTGGATTACAATAGAGAGAATGGGCTGCAAAGATCTTAAGTTGACAAAGGGGTCTGCAAGGAAACATGATAATTTATTTACAGAATGTTTATTATGATATATTGGTCTCCACTAGGCTTCAACTTGTTTTCAGTTGAAATTTTTCTAAATGCAATTTAAATAGATTTTCTTCTTTATATATTTTTATTTTATTAATTTTTTTTTTAAGTCTATGATTTGGTTTGGGGTGGGTTTTGGAGAGATCTTTTTAGATACTGTATTCTTTGTTAGCCTCGCTTTGGGAAAATGTTTCCGCATGGCAGACCTGCTCATTTGCAAGCATTAGCTCTGCTGCATGTCTGTGTTTTACTTTATGCATTATTAAAGATTTCAGTTCAAGAGCCTATGTAATTGGCTTATTTATGCCAAGTCTTCTCTGATTTCTTTGGTTTTATTTATACTCGTTTCTTGTTCCCAAGCATACCTATTCTCTTCTACATAAATATTCTCTATTTTGGAAGTAAAAAAAAAAAAAAAAATACCACTTCTGGGTACAGCAACAAATTAAGTCAATGGGAATTTAGTTTATATATTAATATCTAAGAAAGATTTTAATCCCCTTTTATTATTTCCCTATGGCATGCAGCTTACTCTGCGTGGCTTAAATGCTGGGAATACCTTGGAAATGATGGACCAAATGAGCCTGCTTGTCACCTGCTGGTGTATGCATATCACCAGGACTTCATCTGCAAATAAATAGGTACAAGGACAAAAACCATCCTTGGCATGACAAAAGAGCACGAATATTGCTCCAAGAGCAACTATCGTGGAATGGTTTGGGTCACAAGTGACCTTCACAGTCATCTATTCCCAAACCTCCTGCTATGGGCAGGGTCATCTTCAACCTGCCCTTGAACACTTCCAGGGGTGGGGCATTTGCAACATCTCTGGACAATCTGTTCCAATGCCTCACCACCCTCATGATGAAGGTTTTCTTCCCAGTATCTAAACTAAACTTGTCCTCTGACAGTTTAAAGGCATTTTCCCTTGTCCTGTCACTCCATGGCCTTGTCAAAAGTTCCTTTTCAGCCTTCCTCTAGGCCCCCTTTAGTACCAGAAGGCTGCTTGGACCCTTCTCTTTCCAGATCTCAGTAGCCTAAACTCTCACTCTGTTCTCATAGGAGAGATGCTGCAACCCTCTGATCATCTTTGTGACCTCCTCTGGACTCATTCCAACAGCTCTGTGTGCTTCTTATGTTGGGAGCCCCAGAGCTGGTGCTGTGCTCCAGGCAGGATCTCGTGAGAGTGGAGCAGAGGAGGGGAATCCCCTCCCTCGCCCTGCTGGCCACACGGCTTTTGATGCAGCCCAGGATATGATTGGCTTTCTGGGCTGCAAGTGAAAACTGCCAGGTTGTCTCCAGCCTCTCATCCACCAGGACTCCAAGTCCTTCTCCGCAGGGCTTCTCCCCCTGCCCAGCCTGTGCTCAGGATGCAGAACCTGGATGCAGGACCTTGCACTTGGGCTCATTGAACTTCATGAGGTTTGCATGGGTCCATTTCTTCAGCCAGGTCCCTCTGGAAGGTGTTGCATCCCTCAGGTGTGCCAGCTGAACCACTCAGCCTGGTGTACTCAAGCTTCCTTGCTCTGAGTGTAACCATCTAGCCAATTCCTTATCTCTTGAGTAGTCCAGCCATCAAATCCATGTCTCTCCAATGTAGAGACAAGGATGTCATGTAGTGTACTGTCATATACCTTGCACAAGTCCAGGTGCATATCAGTCTATCTCTTCTTTCCTCCTCCACAATTGGAACCCATAAAAGGCCAAAAAATTTGTCAGGCACAGTTTGCTTGTAGTGAAGCCATGCTGACTTTCATCAATGACCTCCTCCTTAGAACACCTCTCCAGGTGGAAAGTACAGCATGCACCATGATTTTTCCAAGCACTGAGGTGAGGCAGATTAGCCTGTAGTTCCCTGGCTCTTGCTTATTTGGCTTTTTTGGGAGTTATATTTTGCCTTTTGCCGTCAATAGGAAATATTAACATTATTGTTACAAATGTTTGTGTGGGACATTATTTCCAGTCACAATTGCTTTCCAAATTGCAAGTGCATTCAAAGAATGACATTCAGATGACAAATGGTGGTCAAGTAAGCCCTAAAATCTGCCTATACATTTTTGTTTTGTCAGAACATGAAATAGATCAAAAGGCTTGTAAATTCAAAAAGCCCAAATTATCCTATGCTTTAAGAGGGGATACTTAACACCAAGAAAATCTTGAAATGGGTCTGTGAGACAGAATGCAGGGTTTATAAACTAATCTCATCAAGACTGTGTATATGTGTCTTTACTTCCTGGCTTGGTTTCCATCACCTCAAGCTACACTCATGTTACCAGGTACTGTAGGGCAATAGGGGTGTTTTTGTAGAGTGAAATACTTGATGGTGAAACATCCACCCACATCCATGGTGACATCCACCCACAATATCTTTCAAGACCGAATGCCCATTAGATTAGATGTGTCCAGAGCACACAAGGTTTGCTCCGGTAAAACTGTTTTCAGTTTTATTTCACCTAAAAGGAGTCAAAATTTCTTGTTTCAGAAGATTTCTTGATGTGAAGCAAGGCATATTATAGAATAGTGAAAAATTTGATAATTTGCTTTTAAAAAGTGCACTTTTGAGCAATTAAAATGCTTCTGTAGATACACCATGGTGACTTTCTGAAAGGCAACACACATTCGAATTTCCCCTGGAGTCTGCTGTCCTCTGATGTATCACTGTCTGCTCCTTGGGACTTCCAGCAAGCTCTGCTTCTGCATGTGAGCATCAGGATCCCGTGCTTTGTAATGATCCTGTTCTTTTTTCTGTGCCACCTCTCATAGGCTGTTTTGGCTTTCCAAGTTTGAGCACACTGTTCTTTCCCAGGAAAGTGTTTCAACTGACCCAATTATTCTTTTTAAAGTACATACACAGATTGAGAATAAGCAAATAAAGCAAGTGTTGTCTGTGATAATCTACAGCACAAAGTCTTATCTGAAGACTCAGGTGATTTACCTGTATTGGAACTATGTTATAAATAGCATTAGAAGTAGCATTATCACAGCAGAGGCAGGAGGGCCAGTGGTAATTTTCTGAATTCCAAATCTGTGATGTTGGACCACGAATCTGAATGAAAGAACTACAAAGATTTTTCACATGTTTATCTTTTCCTTTTGAAAAATTGTCAGTTAACTGGATGTGTTTCAACAAATTTGTTGATTGCAATTACTCAGCAAATGTTTGTTGTTAAGATATTTCAGGCAGTGAACTGCTGACAACGTGTTTTCTCTCAGTGGTCCTTTGAGTGCTTGCTATTCATTGTTTATATTTGCAATTTGAATTGTATTGACTGCACACACAATCCCCTGATTGAATATAGTTGTTCATAAGAGCAGGTTTCCACATCGGCTCTTTCAAATTTCATCTTTTGTGAAAATATTGTTAACTTCATTCACAGCCGTCATTCTCTTTAAACTGAAGCAACTTGGCTGAAGTTCGCACAGAAGTGAATTCTAAACCAAACATATTTAACTACAGCTTAGTCCCTACAGGCAAAGGTTTTGTTTGCTCAGCTCTTCTTTTCAGTGATGTGAACAAGCAGTTCCTATGAAATCTGTGTTGTGTCTTTCTTTGAAGAGGTTAATATGTCATATCACATTTTTCTTAACCAAAGGGTGTTTATATTAATTTTGAAGAAATGTAGAGTTTGATAACAGCCTGTTCTGATTTGGAGGTTCTATTTTTGTTCAGATTAAGACTTTCTGCTTGTCTAAAGTGGAAATATGGAAATCATGCACTAAACACTACAGTCAGAATGGGCAGAATGCACATGCTAAATGACTATTTAAATACTGTATGAATGTGCATATTTTCTACCAAATGTATAGGGGCTCTTTTTTACCAGTCCTTAAGTTCTCAATGACTTGTGGGTAATGAGTTCACAAACAGTTTAAATTCATTGATCTAAGCTACTTTTTGGAAAATAATAATTTTATTTTAAAGCAAGAAGCACTGATTACTGTTACAGTATAAGTAAGAATTATTCTTCTAGAATTTACTTAAGACAGTCCAATTTTGAGAAAACCAGGCATTCCCATATGAAGAATTTTGTGTGCCAAAATTTGTGCAAATTTTTTGGAATATCTTTATCAGACTGTTAACATTAAGTGTGGTTTTCTTTAAAATCTGATTTTGCTATTTGAGCTCTCAAGTTTGAAGTTGAGCCACATTCTTGATGTCCCTCCTTGAAAAGAGAGATAGAAATGTGCTCAGATTTCAGAGTAAAATGAAGTTCCCATGTAACTGCTTAATATCAGATGCGGGGAATTGATGGAGCCTTAAAACCACTTGTGAGGTCCACTTCAAACATACCTTGGAAAGGTAGACTCAGAACTTTCTATAGAAAATGTTTCACAGCAACCTCTTTTCATGCTTTTAGCAGGGTTTCAACTGATAAATATCTAAAAGCATTCTGTGTTCTTTCCGGTTTCTTCTTTCCTCACTGGAGAAATCCATAATTCTTTCTGTCCCATAACTGATAATTAAGTGGAAATATAATATTTCCCACTTCCTCCATTTACAAGCTGTATCTTCCTTTATTTTGTTCTCAAGGCATCAAGAATTAACATTTTTTGCACAAAACAATGAGCCCTAAAAAGCATCTGATCCAAATAGAAAAAAGGAGGAATTTCAACATAGAGTTAGGGTCTGCCTTAAAAAAAAAGATGGTGGTTGGTTTTGGTTTTTTCTTTTTTAAACCAAAGTTAATTTTCCTAGTACCTAGTGTTAATTTTTATTTCAGATATTTTTAGAAAAATATTGCATATATAATTCTGCATATTTTCAGTAAATAGCCTTATCAACTAATTTATAAGGGAACTGTAATCTTAAATGTACAAACATATTTGCTAAATTTCTCAGCTTTTTAGCTATATTAGGTAAAGAAAATGCTGTATTGAGTGATGTCCTGTAACTGTAGAGGACATTAGAAATCAATAGCAAAACAGACTACAAATTAAGTAATGTGGTTAAGCACAGCTGAATGATGCCATTTTTGAAGCTGATTAGAAACAAATATTCCAATTGCTCTGGATATAAAGGATGTTATAAAGGATGTTATAAAGGATGCTCAGTTTGTTTGAGGCGGGCCTGGCTCCTGGGCTGCAGAGTGTGCTGTGTCCCAGGAGGGACAAAAGAGAGGACCACTGGTGACACACAAGCTGGAGTAAGGTGCTGCAATAAGATACTGCATGCAAACAACATTAAAAGGGGTTGAGAGAATCAAGTTCCTCACTATTCAGATCAGCTGGGCTAAAGATGCATAAGGAAACGCTACTAAGATGTAAAGGGGATGATCAGATAGGATTACTCGATTCTGCTGAGAGTAAGTTACTTAAACTACTAACCCAAGATGATCAGGCAACAAAGAAATGAGGTGACCATTGTAGACTATCCAAAACAGTTTCGTTTGAAGTACATAATTATCATAAACTCCCAGCAATATTTGCAATATAGGAGCAACTTTTATTTGACACAGAAAACACTTTCTAATTAGCAAGAATTTGGCATGCAACTAACAGGTCATGATGAAGGTTGACTTGGGTTGGGTTGTGGGGTGTTTGACTTGTTTGCTTAGGTTATTTTTTTTAAAGGCTCTATTGTCTAAAATTTACAACCACAACAATCTTACTTATGCTAGGAATCCTTCTGCAGTCAGTAGAATTACTTAGGATTAAATACATATATATATTCCGAGTAGGAGGAAGGATTAATCAGATCCACCAGGTACAGATAATAGTTAAAATAAACACTTCCTCTGACAGTGGTTTCGGATAACCAGATGTTTATTTTTATTAGGATCACCATCTTCCTTAAATAATTGAATGCTTCTTTTTCTTTGGCCTCACTGCCAGGAGTTTACTTTCAGGGAGTGCATACCCTCCCTCATTCTTTCCTGCTGGAAGAACAGGAGTATCAGATTAAACCCTACTTTGATTTACGAACATGAAATAGGCAAGAGAAGAGATTCTCACTCTTTTGCAGCTCCTGTTTACATCTGTGTCAATGAAAAAGAGAGATAAAATGTCAATATGCCCTTAAGGAATTTTTTCCTGATTTCCATTGCATAATGATTAATTTAGTTCTCTGCATGAGTCTAAATACACTGGAGTTAAATGAAAAGACCAGTCCTGGAAATGTGGTGAGGCACCAATATTATCATGGTAATACTAATTTTGCCCTCCTCTTTTTCTAGTTTGTCTAGAAGTTTTCAAAGGACTTTGAAACACAGAAGGACCTTGACTCTGCCTTTTAAGAAAAGTGTCCTAACTACATTGAACTTCATTATTTTTTTAAGATTCTGAAGTGAGCAATCCTTTACCTGTACCTTGCTTACCCAGATTAAGGTCTTGATGAGAATCAGCATCATAGATTTAGAGGGTTTATCTCACAGTCTTACATTTCAGACATAATCCAGTATTAATATGAATATCTCTATCTCTGTCTGAATTTCCACTGAGTCATGCATTAATTTTTCTAGCTGTTTTCTGTCCATGTCATACCACTGGGATAATAAAATACCTATTTTGAGTCAATCCCTTAAACTGAAATAAACTGGTGTACTCTGCTACAATAGGACAGTTTCTCACTTGCATTTTGACTACATATTTCTCCTGAGTAACAGCAAAAAGCAAAAGGAAAGAATGCTATTTTTGCTTTATAAAGCATCTCGAATTTTTAAATTTTTATTTAGTTCTTCTACTTCACTATATTTCCTATACTTAAAAAACCTGAACCTTTACAATCTATGAGTAGCAATAAAACCTTTGAGAAATGTTTCTAATAAAAGAACAGTAGCCTGTGAAATGTGCTGCTGTGGTGTGCAGTAAGTATAGTGGTTCACCTTGAACACTTCTTTTATTGAATACTTTGGGGCAAGGATGTCTGATTGTGTGTAAAAGCTTCTCATGTGTGGTATGGAGACCTTGTGTGCTCTTTCCTTCCTGCCCTTTTCCTCCTCCTCTTTTTATTCAAGGATGCAGCTGCCAGACACAGAGCCATGCTCCGGTACAGCCTTCCCAGGAGGCCTTGTGAAATCAAGTTGCTCACTGAGTGCCAGCATGCCTTTTGTTCCTTCGAAGGCAGAGCTAGGAGCCTGCTTCCTCTGCCAAGAATGCAGGCAGGCTACATTGAAAAAAAAAAAAAAAATCCCTCAATTTTATTCACTGCACTGTTTCATCTTTTTAAGTAGCTGGCATCTGCAGCTGGTTGTGGCAGGGAAAACCTACAAACATCGCACTTGATGTTAATAAATGTGTTTGCCATTAAGTGGCTGTTGTAATGCTTTGCTTGTTTGCCTTTCTGTGTGCACTTTCATCCTTCACTGTAACACTACTGCTGCCTTGTAATTTGTCTCAGACATTTACATTGCTGGTTGCAGGTATACAAACCTCTTAGATCAAGTAACTGCTCAGACACTTGATAAAAGGATCCTTTTAGCATCTTTCCTATTCTGTCTGCCAAATCCAAGCATAGCCTTGATGCATGGAATACAAACTGCCTTATAGTCACAGACCACATTTCACTTCTCCTTGACTCCTGACTGAATGGTACAAACCCTTAAGGAGTTTATGTGAGATCTTTAGTGCAGCTGCTGATTTTAGCAGAGTCTAACAAAGTCTCCTGTGACAGCTTTCTATCTCTCCAGAACAGCTGGAGCAGCTATTCCTAGAATCCTCTGAGTGAAGTCCATATTTCAAATAACTGAAAGAGGATCATATAACAGCACTCTCGGTGGGATGGCAGCCATTATCTCCTCTGGAGCATGCCTGCTGTAGAGAGAGCAGGCATCTCAAAACAACACATCTGCAGTTCTGTCAGCTGTTGGGGAGATGTTTGCATGCTCAGGGAAGGAACAGCTCTCCTTCCCTCTCAAAACTTTCTCCTCTCTTTTTTCTCCTCTGTGCAAAAGTCTGACAGCTTGATAAAAGCAGGCTTGTCTCAGAGACTGACTAATGAAAGTGCTTGCAACAATTTGGAGCCAATCTGTCAATGAAGAGCACACAGGTGGGCAGTCTGCTTTGCAGCAAAGTATATAAACGTATGCTTAACTCTCAGGGCCTTTAGTGGGACTTGAGGATATATTTGATAATATTAAGTGCTGTACTGAGCTGGGATGACTTGAATACAATGATATGAACAAGACAAGGGGAGAGGAAATGAGGGGCGAGTCTTGCTGTCCTCCCATTACCTCTGGGCACAGATTGTTTGCTATGAACTGGTAAAAGGAGAGATGGGAAGTTGTGGGTTCTGTAAAGCTGATCTTTCACCCTGCATGTAGTTAGAAGGTACCATAGCAAGCAAGCAAAATTGGAAGCTAATATTTTTTCTCTTTAAAAGGTCCTGCTTTTAGTTAACAAAATAAAAGTGACAGCAGTTCCTTTGGCTGCAATCAGTAATGGTAAGCTCAGTACTACAGTAATGGTACTCAGTCCTACAGTACTACACATCAGCAAAGTTATAAGAAAAAAAGAGCAGCTTGATGACTGCAAAGCATCACGACCAGGGTAACTTTCCCTACACTGAACAGTTTCTTTCATTCCAGCTTGTGAACTGTCTTAACTTCCAGTGTTATGATAACCTCACTAACACGTGCAACTTTGGGCTGAAAGAAGATGTGGTGTTTGCAAAAGAATAAGCAGATTTACATTGCCCCCGTGTGCATTCTGCTATGGCTGTCTTTTTTCAGCTAAAGTCTTTTTTTGTCAGGCTGGCCTCTAAGACAGGGAACAGAGAGAGACTTTCTGTGCCCTTCAATTCTGCCATGGAAAAGGAGCTTTTCATAGTGGAGCATGTGTAAGTTATATGCTAAAGAATGAATGAGTAGCTAAAATATTTTGTCAAGAATTAATAAAATTAACATAATGGCTTATGGATTTAAAGTTTAGCATTGTAGACATATAACTATCAGGTAATTAAATTTCTCAGATCCATTCAAAACAGAAGTTTAAGAGGAAAAAAAATAAAGCAGAGGTCACATTGTATTGTCAAAGTCTGGGGACAGATCTACAGCCCAAGGGGAAATCAGGAGGCAAGGTAAGAAAATCCACAGCATAACTTTGTGGCTCCAGGCTTGCCTTATATCTAGTTTCTAAGAAAGCATCTGAAGACTGATTCCTCAAAACTGCTTTTCTCCAAAGCACCAGAGAACAAACCAACAGTGAGGGCCCTCTCTAACACCTGCAGGAATGGCTCAGAGAGGCCTGTTTGTCTCTCCCCACCTTTAGGACTCCTTATAAAGAGATCCCATGCTGTCTGGGATAGGATAGAGGGGAGACCTCTCTCTAAGCTGTGACAGTGTGGAAGGGTCAAGTGGAGCTGACATTGTGCATAATGTCTGCAAAAGACCAGCATCCCTAGGAGAAAGGGATTTTTACTTTCTCTAGCTCTGACTTCTCATCCAGGCAAGCTGAAGCTGAGCTCTGGTTTGCTGTTATTTTTGTTTGCCCTGATGTGTTCTTCCAGATGTTACAGGCAGTTCAGCTTTACTGTCTGTCGCCTCTTGTGTCTTGATGGCACGGCAAGAAGATTTGCTTTTCTTTGGGCTTATCTGAAGATCTGTGGATTGCAGCTAAATAACTAGAGCTGTTCTTGCATATTCTGAGAGAAGGAAAAGAAGAATTTTGGGCAGTGTTCTCAGGTCTTCTCTGAACTTCGCCATTGGAGATTTTCTGACTGAGAATTTCGCTGTTCTAATTCAGTATTTCAAGATGTGAGTGGTAGGAAGGATATGTTTTGTAAGGTGTAATTATCTCTTTTTAGCAGTGAGCTCCTCAATGCTGCTTTGATTGTGATACCTTCACATCGCCTGATTAAATCAAAGCCAGGTTAGAGCATTAGGATTAAGGACGTAAATTAATTGTAATTACATCAGAGCCAGCCAAATTAGCGAGTCATCAGTAATATAAGCAATGCTAAATGGCATCTAATTCTGTATAATAATTAATTGGGTTCTTCCACTAAATAAGACCCGACACATTGGTCCTTTATCAATCCACTAAAGGCTGGTTAGCCTTGGGCACTTTTGACATAAAACAATTACAAAGGTTCTAAGAAACCAACATGTTTGTCCCCATTTTCATTTTAAGCTCTGACACTCTGCATTTACATGCTTCTATTAGTTTATTAATTAGGTCCTTATACTCTTGGATTGCTCTTATTTGTTGTGCCTGTCATCCTGGACAGCTCATTGCTAAAATTATGCTGCCCACAGAGCTTGGAAAGAAAGAATTTAATAAGCTGCAAAGGGCAACCAGAAAATGTCCAGTGGTGGTCATTTGACCAGAATGAGCATTCAGAGGACTGCTGGTTTCTGATGTAATATCAAAGCTGGGTAAGGCAAGATGAAAAGGAAACTTTTTCTATGTAGGTAACCACAAAAAAATTATTTAGAGGGACATTCAGATACAATCTAAGGAACTAAAAACTAGTCTGGAAAACAAACAATCTCACCCTCTTCTTCTCCTCTTGACAGGGAATTATGTGAAAATTGGAATAAAACCTAACAGGAAAGTGGTGGGATCACCAATATGTAGTCTTCTGAAACCAGTCTAGAAAATAAATAGCAGACATCCTGTAGAGTACAGTCTTAAATTTGCAGGTAGCTGGACTAGCAGATCAATAGGTCTTTTTCATTTTTAACAGCAGCAGCTCTGTTCCACATGTATTCTAGAGATGCTGCTGTTGGCTTCTTACTACTGAAAGTGATTTGTTTCTTGTTTGTGACAGAGGAAATGCACTACTTTTTCTCTCAGAACTGCATGGTTGCCCTCCTGCTGCTCAAAATGCTTTCCAATTACAGACCCTGCTCAAAGAAAAACATATTAGCTGTTCTGAGACCATCAGTGTAGTCTGACTAACCTTTGTGCAGGGCAGGACTTCAAAGGAAGCAAAGCAAACTCCAAACCACCTTTGTGTTCTTTGGGTCTGTTGGCTTGCCAGGAAGCAGCTTGGCATTGCTCCCAAAAATCACAGAGTACTTGAGCAGGGTTTAATTCTGGGTGCTAATCTAATGTAGCTATTACATACCTAATACATGTTTTCTAATTATTTTCTAACTATATCACAGAGAAGTTCAATTCATGTGTTGCATTTTGAATTGCAACTTTTGGTATCAGTAGCACATTTAGTATTGGTGTTTTAGAAAACAGTTTTGGGTCTTAGAGACAGAACTTCTTGGGTGGTTTTGCTCAGGAGTTTAAAGGAACAATCAAAACTGAGTCACAGAATTGTTACCTGTTCAGTTTTTCACTCTCTTCATTTACAAACCATTTACAAATACAGAAAGAACTGTACAAGTCCAGGTTTGCATGCTGTTTACTTACTCTGAACAATGCAGCATTTTTTATTATGACTGTATCTGGGTTTGGAGCCAGCCAGTGCCACGGTGTCCCATGGTGAGCTCAGAACTCTGGAATGAGCTGCCTGTCCCACTGCTGTCATGTGCATGTGGTGATGCTCACAGCTCCCTACACTTCCTCACAGAATTGTGTATCTCTGCCAGAGGTGATGCTTGAAAGGAAACTACACCAATAATGCAGAGATTTGAGTAAATTAGAAGAAGGAGGACCTATAATCACCTAGCATGTGGGAAAAAGTGTCTGTAAACCACATTTAGAGTGCATGTGTTGGTACTTCTGAGAGCAACACACTGAGCAGATTTGTGACAAATGCTGTAGATCAGCACATTCCTCATCAGCTTTGCAAAGGCATAGCTTTTAGACAGATAGTCATTTTACAAAAAGGGGAATGGTTAAAATCATTGTCTCTAACCTACAGCTTGCTTTTGTCTATCAGACACTTGAGGTGACTTTATCCTTTGTGTCTAATGCAGTGAATCAGACTAGGGTGCACTCACACATTTTTTTTCTTCCAGTTAAGCAGCAAAAGAAAGAGAAAAAAATATTGAAGCTGAGAAGAAACCAGGACAGCAAATTCAGCTCCAGAGAAGCACACTTGAATATGCCCTTATGTGCATTTTTGAACGAGATGCTCTGTAAAGAGGCTTAACACAATGTGCAAAGTTAACTGTCCATATGATTTTATGGGTTGGAGACTTTGTGTTTTGCAGATGTTAAAACTAAAGGCCAATATGCTTCTGCATGGTTCCCTATTATCATATGTGTGTCTAAGAGTGCTGCCTCTAAAGATAAAAATGATGCTTCTGACTTTTGATGTTGTACTAGCTGACTATCACTGTATCTCCTTCTGACTTTCCACAGAATTTTTCCTTACCTTTCAAGTTAATTAATTAAGATTTTATGGAAAAAGCAATTAAAACTGAAAAATATTTCCTGTAATAATTTGTCTCTATGACAAATAGAAAATTTGACATTTTCTATTTAATGTCTGTATTTAAAGCTAAAATTCAACCAGTTTTATTTTAAAATATTTCTGATTCATTTTATTATTTTGTCTTTTGGGTTGGTTGTTGTTTTTTTTAACATAGGTCACCATTCATGTTTTTATATAGTGTTCCCTCTAGGAAAGACTGCCTCATGTTCACTTATGTTATGGCAAAACAGGAACCTTCATAATGCATTTGCCTAATTGTCAGATATTCTGAATTCAGAAGAAATGGTAGCCAGGGTGAGACCTGCTCCTATTTGTTCTCCACAATTTTCTGCAGGGACTGCTTGCTTCTGAATTCACCTGAAAGTATCCTACATTTAAAAACTGCCAGTACTAGTTCTGCACGAAGTCATGTCATGGGATTTTTATAAATAAAATCCAGTGACATTCATAGCCCTGTAATCAATTACTTGGCCACTTGGCCAAAGATCTGTTGTAGTGTAAATGTTTATACACTCAGAGTGCCTCAAGGCCTGCATAATCATTTGGCATACACCATTGGGTCCACAAGTGTAGCGTGGCCTTGCTTACAAAACACGCTCAGGATGGCAATTGGTAGCAGGACACTGCAGTGGTCATGGGCTAATGGAAACAGTAAATTTAGTCCTGGTATGGCAGAATAGGTGACTAATCTGAGACTCTTTTAACCAAAATGTTTTTACTGAAATTAATGTTCCTGTGGGAACATATGGATGAATAGATACAGAAACAAATACAGGCACAAACTCTTCTGCACTAGAATGTATGTTTTTATGCATTTTATTAAAAAATCTAAAATGTTTGATCATGTTAGCTGAAATCCTGAATGCCCTGTTTTAAAAGATGAGATATTTTAGCATACTTGTTCAGGAAACACAATAAGAGACAAAAAGGTTCAGCTGTGCTGTAGAGCATCAGAGTGAGAAGCTTGCTATCTGCCTTTTAATTTCCAGTGTTATGCTGCCATGGGTGCTGTCTTACAACTACTTGCATGAAGAAAAATGAAGAATGTATTCAAATAAATTTTGTGTGGCAAGTTCTCAAAATTTTCATAAAGCTCAAAAATTGAAAGCCATTACTTTTTAAAACTCTTGCTTTTTAGAACTCTTGGCATTTTGTTACTTAACTGATATTTATTGACGTGTATGGCTAGCATTTTTGCTCTCAAAAGAAGCAGCCCAAACAAGGTATCAGCTAGAAAATGGAAAGAAAATAAATGCATAAAATATACAGTTTTCCTTGCCTAATATAGATGTGGAAAGATGAAAATCTAAATGACATTTCTGGGAATGAAGTAAGGTAGCCACAGTTATCTTGATCAGAAAAGCTTACAAGTGTTCACATAGTGAGAAACTTGCTGAAACCAATTTTAAAATCCTTATGAGTGTTTCTGGCTCTGGTTTGACAAAGCAAGAGCAGAGCTGGGTCCCAGTGTTTTGGTTAGTCAGTGGGTGTCAGTGCAGATGTGTCTGTAACTTGGTATTCCCTGTGGCTGGTGCAGTGCACACTCTTGGTGATGCTTAGGAAGGGTCGTTTAGGACGAGATGTCTGCACCAAGCATGATCCCTTACATCTGAGAAACTTCCATGCTTTTTATGTAAGGTCTTACGCTTTCCATAAATTGGTTGGAGAGAGCAGGTCAACGTCTCATTGTGTCAGACTCAGAAGAAAGTAAAGGTCTCAAAACAATTTGTTTTATACAGATTAAAATTGGAAATTCTAATACATTATTGACTTACCTATATCACCTTGGGAATCCTTTGCCTTCAACTGGGGTTTTTATGCAATTCAGCCATTGATCTTTGTAGAAAGCAGGTATGTATATGCTTACATCTTTTGGAAACAGCACCTAGAACCTCTGTAAACCTGTCCTCCAGAATGCCAAGCTGGCATTGGTAAAGCAGATTCCTGGAATTTGCAGCACATAACACCTTCTGCTTTACCTATGCTAAGCACATTATTCCTCCATTAGTACTTTCTTTCTGTTCTGTGCACAAGCACTAGGATTTGATCGTGAGTAATTTTATTTATGGGGAAAAGAACACTTGCTTGTCATCAGTTACAGAACCTGAAGAAATCATCTATAACTTAATAATGATTCCACAAATAATGTAAAGCAACTTTATCTGGTAAAAAAGTATGATGTATGTCCAAGTTTCATGATAATTCCAATATAAGGAAGTAGAGCATCAAGGCTTGAGGTTACTGTGGTTCAGTGTATGTTATTCCAGCATTAAATACCTGTCCTCTTGGCAGTAGAAACCTGTTTTTTGACATCAAACTGTGCCCAGACTAGCACAAACAAGAAGTACTGGGAGGAATAACAGTAGTGTCTTCTGATTCAGCCTTAGGAGGCCTGGGCAAATTGCCACAGATTACATTTTAGCAATGCAGGTGATAAAAATAATGTTTTTTCAGGTCTGCTGTTTCTGAACTTTAGCAGTTATTGTCCTGCTCCTAACAGTGAAATGGAAAAAGCTTGTTATTCTAACACTTTAGTTTCAGATGCCTTTCTTTTCATTGCCATGGAAATTAAAGCTATGAGCAGTACCATTGGGGGAAAAAAAAAGGTAATACATATTTCTGAGTTTCAAATGGCTCTTAAATTATACTAATTCAAGAAATTTCTCTTTCTTGTTCAATACATTTATTTTATATATGCAAAGAGAGATACTACATTAATGTAAATAATTACCTATGCTTAGTTAACACTCCCTTACACTTATCCTTATGTTGAGTCATTGTCCATATAGCTGCCTTAAAATGTTTTGTAATCCTAAATACATTTCATATCACCTCAGACATTTAGGACACACTTTATAGAAGCTTACTTGAAGCAACTTGTTCTAGTCATTAAAATCTTTATTTCACGACAATTTTTTTTCACAAGTCAATATATATGTGAAAACATGAAATTCTAAATTTTCCAAGTAAATTAACAAAATTGTATTTAACAGCTGTGGTGTTAGAAAGGATGAATCATGGTGTGCAGATACTGAATTGCTGAAGTTTTCCCCCTCATTACTAATGTTCTCATGGGAAAGGCTTGCCTCATGAATATTCAGCTGTGCCTCAGAGAATCATAGAATCATTAGACCTAACCTTCTAAGTCCACCACTAAACCATGTCTCTAAGTGCTACATCCACACATCTTTTAAATACCTCTGGGGAGGGTGACTCCACCATTTCCTTGGGCAGCCTGTTGCAATTCTTGACAGCCCTTTCAGAATATCCAGTCTAACTCTCCCCTGCACAGTGTGAGGCTGGTTTCTCTTTTTCTATCACTGTTACATGGAAGAAGAGACCAACACCCACCTCGGTACAACCTCCTTTCAGATAAATGTGGAGACAACTCACTGTTGTCTGCAAACTCAGTCCCCTCATCCAGATCATAGGTGTAAACAGGCCTGGCACTGAGCCCTGGGGAACAGGAGTGGTGATCAGCCATGAGCTGGGTGTAACTCCAGTCTCTGGGCGCAGCCACACAGGCGTTTTTTTATCCAGAGAATGGAGCATGTGTCCAAGCCATGAGTAAGCAGCCAGTTTCTCTAGGAGAAAACTGTGGGAGAAGATATCAACAGCCTTAGGTTCTGGTAGACAACATCCACAGCTTTTTCCTCTTCCAGAAAGTTCTTTTGTCACAAAAAGTTGCTCAAGAGGGACCTGTCTTTCATGAACTCATGCTGATCCCCTGGTTGCTGTGTATGTGCCATGTGATGGGAATCGGGATGATCAGCTCCCAAATCCCATGTGTTCCCTCAATTTAAACTACTTTTTCTTCTCTTCTCTCTGCACCATGTTAGTTTTGTACATAACTGTATACAATATCAACCCTTAAAATTTTCCCTGGCAGATTGGGGTTATATACAGAAGTAAAAGCTGGGGGGACATCCTATATATTGGGTCAATCTTTCACTTTCTAGGTGGAACATCTCTCCTAAAGGTAGTAGAACCTGGTCCCATGAGAGTCTCTTGTTCCCTGCTGGAAAAGGAATTTGAAGTGCTGTCTTTTGCTATGTGCTACATGCCTTTAACAGGATTAAATGTAAGAAAGAGGGATTCCCACAAAAAATCCTGTTGGATGCATTTTGTTTCATGAACTGTTGAAGTGAATGAGATGGGAGATGAAGCTTTCAGATTTGGGTAAAGACGTTGATGAAAGAGTAAAAGAGTTGGGATGGATTTAAGGAAATTTGCTATCAGTTTCTGCTTTCTGTTGCTGTAAACTTGGGAAAGTAACTTCATTTTTATGCCTCTTCTGCTAGTGTGTAAAATGGAGATAACCACTTCTTTGTCTGTCTTGCCTGTTTCATGCCTAAATTTGCTAGGGAAGAGACACATATTACACATTTTCTGATGAGAGACTTCAGTAGGATCCTAATCCCATTCAGGCTCTCTGAGTGTCTCTGGTTGTGGCAAAGATAATAAAGGGTCTCAAAATTTCTGCAGGACTACACACTGTGCTTCATAGCTGATTGTGCTATACTGTTAGCAGGGCATAAACAGAGTGTGGCTACTTTTGGAGGCTGTATAAGAATCCTGACACATTAGGTGCTTAATTTCTTTGCCTTGTGGGATTGGAGACTTTCCACTCCTGAAAACTAGATTGAAATGGAGAACTACATCCTATGTGCATGCACATAACATCATTTTGCTTCCCAGCCAGATTTTCCCCAGGTTAGGTAGTTTTACAGATCTCCCTGCTTCTCCTTTGTGATAAGGTGCATAGCCAACATTAACATTAATGAGAGCTGTATGTGCACTCGAAGAGAGAATCCAGGCCTCTGGGCATATTTAATTGCTATCAGACCAAGACTACCTCTGCATAACATGGGGTATGCATAGAACATGGTAATGAAACTGAGAGCGGAGGGCTTGCTTAGGAAGGTGTGTGTAGTGCTCTGTGGGGAAGCTCTGCAGAACTTGGGAAATTCTGCCAATGTGGGGAGAAACATGGATGGCATACAGGAGGAAATGTCATGTTTGGGGAGCACATAGGCTGTAGTGTGGCTGTAACTGATAATTTGGATTACCTTTGTAGTGTACAATCAAGACATGCTGCTGGTAATGATTAACTGTAGAAGCAAGATGCTAAATTTTTTCTTTAAATCTCTCTTCTTTCTTGCATGAGACTTGGACTTGCTGTGTTGTCTCTGACTTTCCAGTGACCTTGCTTTAAGTTGCAGTGAAGAGGAATAAACTGAGTGTAGGCAAGATTAAAAGGCGTATCATTATATTTGAGGGAGTGGAAATTGAGTGCTAGGAAAGAGCAGAAGGGTCTAGAGCCTGTGCTCCAGTCCTATCTCTGACTTCCTCTATAAGTAGTTTGATTCATATTAGATTCTACTATTCAGAATAAAGAAAAAATTTATATTTTATTATACTGGAAAATACTGAGTAACTTTCTCCAAGTAATGACTGAAAATAACACACAAATAGCAGCAAAAATTCAAGCTGCTCATTGAGTTCAAATACTGAGGGAGACGGTTTCTCTATATTTGTCTAAATTTTTTTTTTTGGATAAATGCCAGGATGTTGAGCCAAAGAGTTAGGGACAGTTCTTCTGGATGGCTGCATGATGGGGCCTGTGTTCTGAGGATGCGTGTACCCTGAGGGGATTGTGCCATAGCATGTTCTCCTAAAGCCATCTGAAGTTAAGCACTTCTCTAGATCAAAGGATTGAATGTTATGCAGTAAAGTTGAATACAGCAAATTGTTATAATTTGATCTAAGCACATTAAAGAATTCTCACTCCCATTGAAAAGGCTGGGCCACCTCTTATGTTACAGGTACAAAGCCACTCTAACAGTAGCATATCTACCTGTAAATTCAGGGACCTTTCAGCTGTACTGAGTGTTTTAGCCCTAGGATACTGCCTTGAAGTCTCTCCATAAGTAGGAAGAGGAAGACACAACTGTGGTCTCCCCACACAGTCACGACTTGCATCGACTCTGAAAGCTGTAAGGCCAATGGCCATTGATACTACTTAAAGAAACCTTTTGGAAGCCGTAATTTATACCATTTATGTTCAATGCACAGTTAATCTATGAAGTGAAGGAAAACGAAGGCAATTTAGATTCATCCATCCATAAAATAGGTCACCAAAGAGCTGGTTTAATATGGCACTAGTAAGACCATAGTCATGACGAGGTAATGCTGGACTGGGATCAAATGAATGGATATAGTTTCATGTAAACAATGGAAGTGGCTTTTAGAGGAATTTCATAAAGAAAGACGTTGGATCAACGAGCCAGTTTCTATAGCATTTAATGAAGACTCCATTTAATATTGGGAATGGAAGTCTGCATAAAGCTGTAGCTGATTTCTAATTAAAGAATAGAAGTTTCAGCTGAAGAGCAGTACTAAGAAACGTACATTTAAAGAATTAGGAGTAGCCTACCCATTTAGTGATGCATTATTACACTTCTTTCTCTTGGATATCTCTTTAGTTCTCTGAAGTTAAATATGATACATATGGGAAATAGATTGAAGTACATTAATTGCCTTATTCATCATGTCATTAAAATTATAGGTCTTGCTGCAGACTAGCTGCAATGTCTTATTGTGTTTCTGGTACACATCATTAATAGAAGCACTCCTGCTAGTGGTATGCAAAATGTACTTTCTAAATAACTGTACAGTGATTTGGGGCTCACTTATGCAACATATTGCTACAAACTATTGTAATACCCCTGGCACTTGCTTAAACTCATTGGGCTAGTGATGGAATTAATGAGGCTGCTGCTGCTGCAGTATGCTGAGCACGCTCAGCTCCTTCGATGCTCTTTGTCTGCAGCGAGGCTCTTGTCTTTCAGAGCTGGCTGCCGCTCTGTCTCCAGGGCTGAGCCTGGGATCAGATAATGAACAGCATATCAGTGCAGTGGAGGGGGTAGGGGGTGATGGGAGAAGACTTATTATTCCTTCACTCTCAAACAAAACAAAATCATTGAACTGTCAGGGTCATTAAGGACCCTGGGGTTGTCATGGAAACGACCTTTGGGGGTTTATGGCTGTTAATGCATGAGTGACTGTCTGTATTATATGTGTGTGGAAGGGGTCACCATTTTCTTGGTGGCTTCTAAAAAAAGCTGGATTGGATGGCTAATGTTCAGAAAGGAATCTCTGTGCTCTGTGGTGTGACTAACTATTTTGAATGTAGCAGACTTTGAAGGGGAGGCGGAATAAAAAGCTTTACTGACAAATATTTAGACAGAAACATAATTACTCTTGAATTTTGTTTCAGAAGCAATGCAACTTTATTTCCAAGTGTCAGAAAATAAAGTCAGACTCCCTAATCTTTTTAGGATACTTAAAAAACTCTGAAAGCAAATAATTTTGCTTCAGATGATTTCAGGCTAGCAATACAGGGCACTACCTAGGAAAATGACAATAAATTTTAGAGCTGTCATAGCCAGAGAGAAAAAATGTTAATGTACGCAGCTAATAAAATCTTCCTCATCCTTTTACAGACTTTCTATATGACCTTGGGCATATCATTTAACTGTTGTCCTGCTCAAGTCAATGCAAATCATCAATGGACTTCAAATTTGTAATAATGCTTGTTGAAAAGGAAAGACATTTGATTTTAAGAATGTGGGTTTAGGACCCAGTATCCAGAAAGAAAAGTTATGGTAAGAGTACACCAAAGATCAATTTCACCTAATTTTTTACACTCTCAAGCGGAAGTCATCATGGCATTTTGCTTTATCAGCCACTCTCTACTGGCTGATTAACAATTAGATGGTTATACTTCAGTTTTCAGTAGAGACTACGGTGCTTGTCTCCATATAAAGAGAGAAAAGGAGGGGGAGGGAGAGACAAAGAGGCAGCAAAGCAGGGATAATATTAATGATTCCCTTTATAGACAGTCAGGAAATACCACCAGAAGTCAGCAATACTAAAGCTGAGGAACAGTGTTAGCAATTATTTTAATATTGTATGGAACTTAGTATCTATTCAGTTTGATTCTTCAGCTCTTTATTTCATCAAAAAGTTCTGTGTTTATGTTATATTGAGAAAGGAGCTGGATTCTTCCCTCCTACACACACTAAGATAAATGAATGTGATTGCCAGGTTAAAACTGGAGGCAGAATTTTAGTTATCTCCTTTTGTAGAAGAGGAAGCCTAAGTTTGGCCATGCTGAATTTAGTATTCATGATTTCACACACTTCTTTTCTTTTTTATTTTTTTTAAAGTCTTTTCAGGAAAATCACATAATATTTCTTGACTCTCACCTTCCTTCTTCAAAGGAGGAATAGTCACACTTTTGTATTTTATACATTCCTTGTAGTAAAGATCATAATATACTCAGGTAATCCATCAGAAGGGCTGCATAAACATCCCTGACAGCAGGGTCAATAGCAGGATGTTAAACACAGGCACTTCATGGCTTACAGCCCATCTTCACTCCTACTTGTGCAGCTTCAGAAGTTTCTTAGAGTGATTGGGGGCAGCAAACACAATAGCAAAATTACTGAGGATCACAGTCATATCAGTTGTATTGATGTGTTGATGTATTTCAAGACTTCTTTCTTGTAATTGTACTGGTTACAGCACATCTTTTTTAAATAGCTTAAGAAGATAAAAATGTCATTGTATCACTGGATCTGAGCTATGATCAGGTTGGAGAAATTAAAAAAAAAAAAGAATTATATTTACATATGTTGGTGGTAGTGTTATTTAATTACTCTAAGAGAAAAACACATTTGGTGATATTCTTAATAGGCTTTCATTCACCTGTCTCTTTAGACATCTCTGTGTTTGAGACTTTCTAGCCAAAACTCTTTTCAGTGTTGTCTTTCAATTTTATGTCTTCTGGTATTGAAGAAAAATAAATCATGAAAGCTCAAGGTTGAGTTTAGTCAACCTTGTATCAGATCAACTCAGTATCAGATTTGTTTTAATGCAGAGCTTTGCATTAGCCCAAATTCCCTTGAACCAGAGAAAATTCAGACTGGAAATCTGTAGGCTTTAAGAACTGTTGATTTGGTGTGCAATCCTCCTGTGCTACTGGTCATAGTATCTTCTTGTCTCCTGTCCTTGCTTTTTTGTCTTCTCTCTATATTCCTGCTTTTTCAGCTTCTCCAAGCATTTCTTGTTGCTGCTTCACTAGGATCTCCTCAACCCTGGCAACAAACCCCACCCCAATCTGCAGATTTAGCGAGGCACATTTGCATCTCTCTAAATTGAAAATAGCACATTAGCTAAGAAATGTATATGGAAGTCAACCTTGAGCACTTTATCTTAGTTTGCTTTGTATTTAGTGAAAATTCTCACCAATCACCTTAATATCGAGGTGTAGTAGTTCAGATTCACCAATTTGTGTTTCCCAGTCAATGCACCAAGTGCACTATCAACATGCTGAGTTTTTCTATGTCCTGCCAATATAGTAAACATCTGGATTTTTGCTGATCAGATATATTCCCAGCCTAAGAACAGTTTCAGAAATATTTTTTTTGTGACAGGTACACTGAAAAATTTTGATGCACATAAATCTTATTGTATCTTTTATATTTGTTGAGTCTGTTAGTTTCCAAGATTGTTAGAAATCACTTAGAATCCAGACTCCCTCCTAGCATATTTTATAATCTCTTATAAACCTGGTTCCAGAGACAAATATAATAAGTTATAGAGAAATATTCATAGAATTACAGAGATTGAAGGAGAAGGTCAGGAGTACCATGAGTCATTTGGCCCAACTTCCCCGCTCCAGCAGGGTCTTCCTAGAACACATTGCACAGGATTTCATCCAGTTTGACTTCACACCCTCTCTAAACAATCAGTTCCACTGCACACTCACACAGTGAAGTTCCTTCTCTTAATCTGGTGGAACTTCCCATGCATCAGTTTTTCCCATTGCCCCTTGTCTTACTCTTTTGTCCACAAGCTGCCATATATTTAAACACACCAATTTACTGCTCTCATTCCTCTTATTTTGGATAAATGTTGAATTTTTCAACAGTTAAATAATTCAGAGCATAGTACATTGCAAGACTTGTTTTGCTTTTTTTTTTTTTTCCCAGTGATATTTTTCACTCAGACTCTAGTTCAGTTAGTTACAGTGAAGAACTCACCAAGGATAAAATTTGGGGAGAAAAGGGAGCCACAGGTATCACTGGTGTAAACTGGGCTTGATCCTTCAGTTTCTCCTGAACTGTGCTTATTTACCTTAGTTTAGGGTCTTCCTTGCTGTTGCACTGTGGTGGGCTGACCTTGGCTGGATGCCAGGCATACACCAAGCCTCTCTATCACTCCCCTCCTCAGCAGAAGCAAGGGAAAACAAAAGATTTATTCTCTACTTCCCATCAGCAGACAATGTACAACCCCTTTCCAGGAAGCAGAGTTTCAGTGTGCATAGTGGTTGTTCTGCAAGACAAATGTTGTAAAAACAAACGCCCCTCACCTCCCTCTTTCTCTTAGCTTTTATTGCATTTTGCCATTTTGGGTCAGCTCTCCTGGCTTTGTCTCCTCCCCAGATCCTGCCCACCCCCAGCCTGTTGGTAAGGGGTAACTCCTGGAGAGACAGCCCTGCTCAGCAGGGGCCAAAACACGGGGAGTTAGAAACACCTTGCTAGCCACCAGTGGAGCACAGCTCTGCGAGGGCTGTAGCAGGGAAAATGAATTCCATCTCAGCCAGACCCAAACCACACATTTTCATGGCAGCCCAAGGGGAACTGAGCACAGGAGTACCATACAATCCAACCAGGATGAAAAAAGATGATATTCATTTTCTTTCTCGGTCTAAAGGGATTACTTTTGTAATTACACCAAGTTCTGAAATGCCCTTAGATTTGTTCAGTGCCAGGGAATCTGAATTTACATCAAATGCTGCATAATTCATACGGCACGGACAGCAATTATGAGTTAATTGAGGGGGAAATGTTTAAAAAAAGGCACATTATGAAGAACATCAGGAATGTCGGAATGAAAAAAGGCTCTTTGGCCCATTGAGGCTCATTTTTTTTTAATGTTATTTTATTTTAAATGATAGTGGTTGTCTTTTGAAGGATGCATGAGAACCTTATGTTCACTGTCTCCGCACCATTTTTTGTTTAGGCAGCATCTGATACATTATTTTTTCTGGAATAAGTAATTCCAATGTCAGGTATGAAATTATTCCTTTCCATTTTACACACCGTTCTAAAATGTGTGCATGATTATCTCTCAGCAGCAACCATAACCTTAAAATCAGATATACTTCAGTTAATACAGTCCTCTTGATCTTTTCTCACCTTTCAGATTATAGGGATTAAGCACTATAAACTATCTATACTGTTGCTGCTTTTGTTCCTACAGTCAACAGAGTCATCCCTTTTCTCTGTACCTTCTCACATGTTATAATACCTACTTTTGTACAGCTAGTTTGAATGGTTCACTGGTAATCTGAACAGTTTCTGGCCTGTTTCCATGCCTTTGAATAATGAGGACATTTAACACTGTTAAGAAAATGTTTGTGTTTTGCATTTCAAGTGCTACTGTGCCAACACGAACTATAGAGGAAATTCACCTCACCTACACAAAGCCAATGTCACCAGGCTTTCAAAGAAACTCTTAGTGGAGGCAGGAAAATGAAATTCAAATATCCCAATCTATAGGCAGGCCACAACAGGACTATAACAAAGGATCTTGACATCTGTTATTTCATTCTTGAGGCCAGAAAAAAGGTTGGGGCCACTCTGTATTACTGGGCTGGTCCTTAGGATTCCTTGCTTGAGTTGCCTTCCTGCTGCCCCTGCCATGCCAATTTACTCAGGTCTTAAATGAAGTTCCCACTTGTAACATGCAGGATACATGAATTCACATCATTTGCAGATCATAATATCCTGTGCTGCTCTATTGTCTGCAAAAGCCTTTTTCATAAGCAAAGGCTTTATTTTCATATTAATCCTCTGAACCTGCTATTTGAAAAGAAAAAAAACACTCTTACCAGCTAAAAACAAGCACACGTTACTTTTTAAACTAGAGTATGTGGCCGACTCAGGTTTTGTGTGGATTTGAAGTGGACCAAGTCCAATTTAAAAATTACCTGTTACTTTTCAAAGAGAATTTAGATTTTAAATTTAAATTTTATTTTGTGTTTAAAATGTTGACTGAAATGTACAGCAACAAAAGTGTCAATTCAAATATTTTTTGGTTGGTTTTGGTTTTTGTCTTTATTTCAAATGTCCATTGTAAAGCCTGCAATGTACTAATTGATGTCGAAGAACTTATCCATTCAGCAATGTCATATGCAAGTGTAAGGATTTTCTTTGATCATTTAAATTACTTTTAATCTAAAACATATGAGATCAAGAAGTCCACACTGAAAACCAAGGGTAGTTTCTCCAATACTTGTGTGAATAAACCAGTGGCAGGGAAAAGAATGTGGCTAAGTTTCATGTATGAGTTATCTGGGATGCAAACCCTGCCCTCCCTGTAGCTGACACTCTATGTGTGCTTCTATCAGATTTGTTGGATACACTTGGAAGACTCAGGAGCTGAGGAGCAAAGGAGAGAAGAAGCACCTCAATTAGCTTAATTTTGTAGTATAACCATGTCACACACTTGGATAATTACTTCATCACTATTAGTGATCCATACATCAAAAAAGGCCAGTGCTGCTGCCTGAAACACAAGTGACTCAACTCTCACTTGTCATCAGACTCTGCAGCACAATTACTCAGCACTGTTCATGGGCAGTTTCTCTCTCAGCTTGTTTCTCTACACCTCAAAATCCTCTTCACCTATCCTGAAAAAAAAATAAAAAATGTTTAGAAGCCAACATTCTTACTGTACTCCTTCTTTTCAAAGTCATTCCAGGAATTTCTAAATGACACCTATTTTGTTCAAAGGCCAAAGGCATCCTGATGTCTACATTTTTTCTCCCATGTTTCCCTTCCTGATATTCCCTTTGGTGCAGGGCCTATTTCTTACTGGGATTTTGATCTAAATTCAACCCTTGTTTCCCAGATTTGTCTAATAGGTTATTTGAAGACAAGGGAAACGTGGTAGTTCTAATCCTTCTGGCCTTCAGTACAATGTTTAGTGCCACCTGGGAAATTATTGGTGCAGGCAGGTGAGATGAGGATTAGAGCAAGGACTGTGAAGTGGATAAGGCACTGGCTGAAAAGAAGAGACAGCGTTATGCTGAAAGGGGAAGGAGGGCTACAGATAGTTGAGTCCTCAAGGATCACTCTTAGGACTACTGTTAATATTTTTTTTAACAACCCAGACACAGAAAATACACACAAGTTAACGACACTTGATGAGAGTGGATAATAAATTCCTAGAAGCAGGAGGTTAAGAATGTCACAGGAGAACTGGATTATGGTCTGCAGAGGTGGGCTTAATTTTTCAAATTTTGAGCCAGCAGTTCATATTATAATCTAGAAGCAATACAAAAGGGAAAAATAGGGGAGGAAAAATTCTGGGCCTTTTAGTTGATCACAGTAGAGTTACAAATCAGCAGTGAACATAGCTGTGGAGAAGGTTTGGTCTGAGGATGTGTCCAGAAAAATAATTCCTATAGGCAACACTGATAGTGTGGAAGATTTCTTTTGGAATGATGAGCACATTGGTCTCTTAGGAAAGTAAGATGATCCCAAGATGTAACAGAAAATGTTTACTGGAATGAACAGGGACATTTATATACTGTTCCACAAGAGAAGGAAAGAGCACCTTAATTTATTCAGCCTAGTATTATGTTCTTTCTGCTAGAAGGAAAGACTGGAGAAGAAAAAGGACTATTTGCTTTAGAGAGAATACTGATACAAATAGAACTGAGCATCATATGTTTTAGAAATTAAAAGGACTCTTCTGAAGCAGTTTTCCTAGCATTGTAAAGGAGCTGGGAATCTTTGGTGGCTTTTAATTGAGACTGGATGCCTTGATTGCTTTATGGTTGCTTACCTCTGAAAAAAGTCCCTTCCTGCTTAAGATTAGTAACATAAGATAGCATGGGGACTAACTGATGAAGTTATCAGGGGCATTAGCAAACTAAAACTTTGAGTTTCTGTGTAGCTATATTTTCCTTTACTAGATAAGATATGAGTTCAAAAGGAGTAAGAAACATAATTTACCTCTATAGTGAAGGCATGGCTCACATCGACATTCTGACTTAACTACTGTGTTGTCCTGATTAAAAAGCAAAGGGGAATGAGAGAAAGAAGGAAGATTAGACTGTGAAATAATAATTCACAATAAATATTTTAATTAGTGTGATAAATTTTTGTTGTTTATTGGCACACTTTTGTTATTGTTGTTATTGTGTGACACAACATCAGTCATGCATCATGCATGTGTATGGGACAAAAAAAATAAAAACCTGGGAAAATATTCAGTAAATATGAGAATATGTAAATTGTTTTCTTGTGATAAATATAATAAGAGAAGAAGTACGCAAGATTTTAAAATTATATCTATTTTTTTTTTCTAAACAGGGGTTTATTTCTCAAACTTTAGCTTCCAGCCCTTGTCAGATCCTCTCTGGGCCCTTGTTCCCTGGAGCTGACATGTTGATGCTTTCAGTTGTGTCTGGTACTGGAGGCTGGTAAGCCTGATGGGCCTGACTTGTTTCATAACCATATTTATACAGCACCAGTTTATAATTCTTGCATTGAAGATATTTTCATTTTTCAGTTAATTGCAGTGAGGCTACTTCAACACTTCTCAATAAGACTTCTCAATAGACTGTAATAAAGACTAGAAATGGCATTGAGTTGTTAAGACAAACATAGGTCAGTGACAATAAGTTGCTAATCATCTCTCCTAATTTAGGTACTACAACAATGATTTGGGAGATCTTGAAGAGTGGCAAGAATGGGCAAGTGCCTTGAAAGTCTTCAGCAAGGAAGGACTGATGCAGGAAGCAATAATTTCAATGGACACTGATTTGGAGCAGCAGTTTTTAAGTTGTGTATGTTGTTTCCACTTATGCTAAGCCAGTTTATATCTTGTCCTGACTCTTTTGCTTTCCTTCTAAAATTGTACCATCTTTCAACTTTGGCCTCACAAAGCTGTTGACTAAATATGTGGGGGAATTCTAATAAAATATATTTGAATTGGTATCATTTTCTAGAAATCTGCTTGCACTGAGTACCTCTCTGTATTCTGCTGTGAAGGACACAAAGGGGATTGTCCATGAGAATAGGGAGTAAAGGCTGATTTCCATGAACCCTTCCTGCTCCCCGTGAGGATAACAGATGGAGTGTTGTCTTTGGGCTCTCTTGCTGTTTGAATGCAGGCAGCAGGGTTATCCCTCTGCCCAGTTAGCAGCAGCAGGTCAGCTGCAAAGGGGGAAGGAGGGCACAGTCCCTTCCTGCACCCAGCCAGCCGTGCTTGTTCAGCCAGAGCAAGGGCCCAGAGCAGCCTTGGTGCACATGGCAAAGTGCAGAACCCAGGAGCCCAGGCATCAGGGGGAGAACAAAAATGAGGTCACGGTCTTTACGAGTACCTTGGTGAGTGCAAGTAGTACAAGGGGACTGAAAAGACAGAAACTGTGTGAAAGGAAGAGACTAGAGAAACAACCTCTTCATCAGGAGCATAAATGTGAAATCTCATCACCATTCCTGAGCTTGTTGCTCTCCCTCAGGCCTATGAGAGGCTGCTCACGAGAGGAAGCGGATCAACTAACCTATTTAATCCCTTCTTTTGGGTAGTTCAGAGAAAGCTGCCTAGCTTAGGTGAGAAATAACAGAATTTTAGAAGGGTGTCTCTAGTCTTGGTGTCTGATCAGACCAATCACTGAATGCTAAGTGCAACTGAGCAAATAAACACGGTAGTAATTTGATTAGAGTAAGTTTCCATTAAAATATTTTTAGCTGGTATATTAGCTTAGAGAAAGGTAGATCAGGGTATTATATATTACTGGGCCAGTATGCTAATATGGTCATATTCTTTCTGGTACCCAGGCTAATTCACAGCCAGCTCAGTTTATTTGGCAGAACACTGCAACACAATATACTGTAGCGTCTTAAGGATCAGACCAGCCTTGGACTATATAAACAGTGACTTTATTGTTCATAAAATTCAGTAATAAATTCCTATTCATATAACTTTATTAGTTGAATCATGTGAAAGACATGCCTTTGAGCCAGGGCAGGTGTCTGTTTTAGTTCTGCAGCACCATGCCATCAATATAAAACACAGCATAGTAAATTCAAAACTTCCCTGAGGATCATATCCAGCACCAGTGATTCATTAACTCAGGCCTCATACTGGATGGGAACAGATTAATACAGTAAGAACAAAGGTACCAGATGTGTAGTTTCTTGGCCATGTTTTAAAGTCTATGTGTGAAAGACCAGAATTAAAGGAAATGGTTGACCTTTATTCCTTAATTTCCAGAAAAAAGACTTCTGGCTAGTTTCCTTTACGTATGGTAATGTCAAAAAAAAAGGCTTATGCCATTAAAAGCATTTTACATTAAAAAAATACAATTATTTTATAAGGACTGAATGTTGCTCTCTTGTGGCAGTTAAAATAGATTTCAAGGCTTGCAGAGACTATAGGCACAAGCTTACCTTTACATATGTGAGCAGGTACCCAGAACAAACAGAAACAGCAAATTTCTCTGGTGAATTACACGTCTTCAGGACAGAAGCCAAGACCTGGCCATCCTCCATGAAAGAATAAAGTTCCTCTACTGGGATCAAAGGCCAAACTTTCAATTAGGTGTTGAGCTATGGCTTGTGGCCTTGCCTTATTAATGGAGCTTCTGAAGATAACTGGGAGTCAGTGGCAAGTTTGTATGCAGAGCAGGTTATCATGCTCTCTCTGCCTAGCTACAGAGTTCAACTCTTATTGAGACTCTTCATTAATACCAGTGTTTCCTATTTTCAGTATAGTTCAAAATAATGAGAGATTCAAATAACTAGGAAATATAGATTATAAGTAGGAATAAAGCAAACGGCTTGATACAAGCTGATACATTCCTTTAATTCAAAATACAGTAAATAAGTAACAAAACTATGGTGTTAATTTTTTTCTGTTTAGAGATGTATTTTAAAAGATACTGGCTTCTCTGTACCTGCACAGGCTGGTTGTATAAATTCTGGTGCTTTCCTATGTGGTCACTGTTAGTAGAGCTATAACAAACGTGCAGTTCTGTGTATGCAAGACAACTACAGGCTGGAAAGTTTGTGGTACACAGATGCTGAAAGGTACATTCCTTCATGCTTCTGCAGTGTTCCTGAGCTCAGGTGTGGTTTGTAATGGAGCAACACTGCAGTGACTTTATGGGGTCACAAGACTCACAAGAATGTTAAAATAATCCAGTAGCAGACAGACTGCTAAAGACCACGGTGCCAGCAAACAGGCGACAGGTTCATCTGTGATTTACATAAAGTATAAATTGATTAACCCTGAGAGCCCTGTGGGGGATTACTCTGCAGATGAATAATTTCTCATGCTGAAATGTACGCTCTTCCTTTCCTCTGGGTCACTCCCAAGTGCCTTGAGCACTATTCCTTTGATGTTCTTCCTACAGCCTAAGACATCTCAGTCCACCCTTGATTTTGCACTGCTGGTGACCACCACAGCCTAGGGTGACTGTGGGCTTGCTCCTTGAGAGGGCAGCTGGGGATGGAAGCTGGTGGTGATGCTGCCAAGGGCCCAAGCAGTGGCCTGGCCACAGATCCTCCCACCAGGGGCTCCCCTGCCTCTGTGAGCAAGGATTTGAGGGAGAGATGGGAAGTATGGTTTGGTTTGGTTGTCATGACAAGTAGTAGACAGCTCTGAAGATAGCATGAAAATACAGCAGCCTGTTCACATGAGCAGTCTGAAGACTTCTATGAATTGATGCTATTTCATTGCACCAATTGTTTTCAGGCTTGCTCTGGCATCTCTTTTTTCTCTTTCAAAACACAAGTTGAAATTTAGGTCTTGCCCACAAAATTCAAACAGAGAAACATGGTAAGTGGATTGTTTTTTGAGTTCCTCAGAATAAAGTTTATTGAAAGGTTTGCTACCTAGTATTTTTCATTTCACAGCTTGATTTAAAATGTCTTATATGACAAAATGAGAAAACATTTGAAAAAAATGAAGGTATTATAATAGAAATAAAGAGTGATTATTTTTCTTTGGCTAATATTTCCTTTAATTTCCTAGGGTATGCTGGATTGTGTGTTTATGTAACCAGATATTCAATATATTCCAGATCTCGTTATTATAGCTCTAATGACTTGTCCTGACAATTTGCTGCCAGTTTGTAATGGTGCTTATATATAGGGGTGGGTTAGAGCTAATTGCCACACAGTCCTTTTTATTAGAGCTACGCAGATTAGTAGCCCACCCAAGTTTATGAAAAATATACACATTTACAAGCATGTTGATCTGATTAAGGCTGAGAACAAGTCCTTCTGAACATAAATACATGTAAATCTGCAAATAAATAAACTTTTTTTTTAAAAAAGTGACTTTTTAAGGAACGTCTTTCTTTGGTTTCTTGTGTGAAATGGCAGATGTTTTTCAGTTGATGGTTTTACAGAGTTGCTTTCATTTTAATTTTCTTATTTAGATTTTAAGTTCCTGAGGAAAAAGCTTTACTGTCCTTGTAACATTGCACAGCCTATCTTTGGTTTTGGTTCTTAAAGTATTATAACTTTCTGAACCTCAATTTACTTTTTAAAACATGGTTGGGTACTTGGATACAGAGTAAAAACCACTCCTTGGCCAAAAAATTGTATATCAGTGGCCAAATATGTATATTTGTTAATTTTCAACCATTTGGAGCCTTCATTGATTGCTGTGGGTGCTGATCTGGGCTGAGTATATCTTCCAGGGAGGCTGCAAGCTACTGACGAGAAACTAAAGTCTGTTTTGTCAAAAAACTTTACCTGCCACAACACGTGCAAAGTTTGGCTGGACATTAAGCAGTGGTAACTTCCAGAAGGTCTCCTGTGTCACCTGGGGGAAGGAGTGTCTCTTAAATCTGCCTCAGAGCGCTCAGTGCAATTTCTTCTTCTTAAGGATTTAGTCAGGTTTGGAGCCTGAAATTTTCTTTTCTAGCTTCAGAAGCTACAGCCATTGCGTCTCCTGAGACTGTCTGAAAATTCAGACAAATACTGCCCCATGATGATCTCACATTGTCAGGATATTTTTCTCACCGAGTCCCAGAGTGACAGGAGCCTGAGAAAGTAGCTGAGATTCTCATATCCTCAAGTGGACCAGAGAACTGACTGTCCAGCACTTAGTTGTTGATTTATACAAGATTATGACTGTGAGAATATATCTAAGGCAAGAAGAGGCCAAAAAATCTTGCTGAGACTCAGTGGAGCAGGAGGTGTAATAAGCCAGGAGAGAAAAGATGGCTTTAGCAAAAGGGCAAATTGTGTTTCTTGCACTGCAGCACATAACTGTCCCTGCAGGCAGGAGGAACTGAGTGTATGTACCTGAAGCACTGCATTCATACAAGTAGTTTCAGGTATTTTAAATATCTAGATTCTGTTGTATAATTATTTCATTTATCTGCACATGCTCTCACCAGAGAAAGTGCCTAGAAAATTGTTTTTATTAGTAATATTAATCTTACTTGGATAAATCCTCAGGAAACCTGAACAACTGCATCTTTCTTGGGGAAACACCTGAGTCTGCAGGTGTTCAGCATAGTAGGCTTCTGGATAACTTAGATTACATCCTAGATTTCGTGCTTTTATATTGTCAGGATTCAAAGACACAGTTCTCCCCCACAGCTCATCTTGCATTTGGAGAGAAGATGGCATACACTGGCACTTCAGTTCTCAGGAAAACCTGCTGCATATAGTAAACCCACCTACTGGTCACAGAATCACCAGGTATCTTTCATCTCTCTCGTCTCTCTATGTCACCAGGTAAGGACTGGATCCTGACACTTCACATCCAGGAGTGGTTTATTTTTTTCCTCAGGAGGACATTTAAGGTGGTCAGGAGAGCTTTATCTGAGGAGGAAGCAAAATGGCATAGAACAGAATTTCTTGATTACTCATATTAGGCATTTAAATAGAGGCAGCCTGTGTTTTTCATTACTGTTTTGAAAAACTGTCCTGTGAGGTAGAAGCCAGTAATTGGGCATATGTGCAAACAAAACATATATACAACTTGACTTGTTTGTATGGCAGCAGTAGAAAGATTATTATCATAACATCCTTCACAGAATATTTCATATCAGGCAGCCTTCCACAGCTGTAGTTCTCAATCTTTATTAGATCTATTATGCAAACACAGAAGGCTTCTCGAGTCAGCAAAACCTCAGCAAGCTGATATGTGTTGTTCATGCTGCCTTGCAAATCACTTGCCCTAATCACCCAAGAGTTGATTAAAGTGGAGGTTGATTGGTTAATTTGCTCTCAACCTTGGAGAACCCATGAAATTGATTATTACGGTAGTTATTTTAAATATGTGGTGTGTCATTCTTTCTTAGGGTTTAGCTGTATTCTAAAGGCAAACATGAATTTATGTATCATTATTAAAAAAACAAAAAAAAAATAATAAGTGAACAAGAACTTCTCTGCTAGGCACTTGTCTATGTTGCTTTTAATTCAAATACATTTTCATTAATATCCCTACTTGAACATACCATGACAGGTTCCTTTGACTGATTCATGGACATCATGGAAAATGTGAGCATGAGGAGACTAAAGAACAAACTAAACTATTCTCTCTCTCTCTCATGTACCTCAGTTTACCTTTCTAATATTTTCCCCCTGTAAAGGGTTAAAAGCAACAGACTATTGGGAAAATCTCCCTCATGGTAATAGCAAGGATAATCTAGAAAATACCTGATGTTTCAAGGGAAATTATGGGAAAGCTATTATTTGGGTGGAGTACTGCTTGCCTGGTTCCAACGTTCTAGAAAAATTTTACAGTTCCCAGCCCTGCCCTGGAGATGAAAAGGGAGAAAGGGGGCTGAGTATTTTCCCAGCACTGCACTGGAAATATCTGTGAATGCTAACAGGGCTTTGTGGTCTCACAATATCCAGATGTTTCTCCTAGCCAAAGGTGGGAGTAGATGTAATGAAAAGAGGTTAATAATGCTTGAAAGATCAAGCATTTGGTAAAGGAAAAATATTTATAATCCTGCATGTTGTTTCATTATTTTGCTGTACATACTTTGAATATATCAATAAATAATGCTTTAGAAGGCAGCTTAAAAAAAAATACTGATGTATTGAAAGTTTCCCAAGGAAAAAATCTTTACAGTTAGGAACACAGATGAGCTTATGAGCCAGAGATGTAGCCCAAAGATCTGTTCTGAGAGATTCTGGAGCACCATTCAGGAAATGGGTCTAGGTAGAGCTGACATGGATAAGAAAGGTGGTGAAAGCGCAGATTGCCCTGTCACATCTCTTTCTTTTTCTTCTTTTTTGCAGTAAAGGAAACATTTTGTATAGACACTCACTCACCACATGGAAAATTATTCTGGTTTATTCTTGGCCAAGATGTCTTAGTACAATTTAGCAGAATTTGCACTCTACTTTCAGAGGCAGATTTCAGTATTTATATGGAGTAGGCCTAGTACTGGTATGGATGGCTGATCCTTTGTGTTCCATCTCTTCCTCACCAGCTTCCACACGACCAGGGCCAGAAGGTTGTGGCTGCCCCTGGTTCCCCACAGCACTACCTCAAGTCTGAGTGAAAGTTATCTACTGGATCTTTGCTCTTTCTTCCTTGCTTCTTCACCTGCATGGTTGTGGTCTAATCACAGCTGGTGGGTTTAGGACTGTTCTTTATTTTAGTCTTTTTTTCACTTTATCAGCTATATAATCACAAATCCTCATTTCTGACCACTGTTCTCTGCTGGCTGCTGCAGTGTCTCCTGCACAGCTTCACTTACCTTCTCTGGTTTCCTGGGTGTGTTTATTGAGGAAACTTTTGTTATCTGGCTGCATTCATCGGAGTTGCTAAAAGCCACAAAATGTAAGAATTGCATGTGTGTGCCTTCTTATTATAGTTGCTGTCTGTATCTTTCTTTCTGCATACTGTTGATTAATTCTTCTGTACAATGCCTTGAGGAATTACTGTGTCAAGTATCACATCTGATAGATCTACTAAATGCATTTATGAAGACATCTTCAGGCAACAGCATTGTCATACAGTACATTTATATAGGGTATGTCTTGGGTCCTGTCCTTACTGGTGAGCAATCATGTCTGTATTTCCTGGTGACTAATTTCTGCCTGGGAAGAAGGGTTTGTGGGAGACTGCCAACAACTGTTGTGCTAAAATTATACACAAAAAAATATCTGCATGCTTTACATCTTCTGCTCTTTTCTTTGTCAAACAAACAGGGTGTTATACAGAGGTGGTTATTTTTTATTTTCATGAATTATTCAAAAGAATAATATGGGGGTGGGGAGACAGGATGGTTGCATGCAAATCCTCGGTCATTTTAATCATCTTCTTGTAAACACTGCCACCTTCCAAGAGCTGCAGATTCTGAGAACCCTGGTTTTCCAAAGATCAAATCCAAACTAACACACAAGGAGTGGTGCTTTGCTGCCTATAGCTTTAAGCAAATAGAGCAGTACATTTTCATTCTGAACAGGTACCATGTTCACCACTGTATACAGCATTCTCCAGCTGGGGTCCACACTACCAGCTGATTAGAGGCTTTTCATGCTGCTGAAGGACAGTGAATTGCTGTAGATCAAATGCTACCAATAAAGGTGGACGACCTCCTCTACTTAGTGGGAGGAATCTGGAAGAGAAAAATCATATATAATCCATAAACTGCCACATTCAACTGTCAGTGAAAACATACAAATGTGTAATCACGTTTCAAATTGATATTTCTAAGCAGATATTTTTAATCACTTGTTTTTGCAGATGGCTTTTTTTTATTCACTAGAACATGCTAGCACAATCCAGATTTTTTATTTATTCCCTGTTACCTGAATCTCAATTAATACAGCTAACAGAGTGGGGGGAGAATAGACAGAGTTCTAAAACACCTATATCTTGGCATAGGTGGGGTCTTGTGATTTCTGTATGTGAATTTATTTTCTGTTATCCCTGACCATACATGGAAACAAGCACCAAGATTTCAAAGTTCTCTGCTAACTTTCAATTTGTAGGAATTTCCCAATGGAGGGATGACCTTTGTGCTGGGGATTGAAGCTTGATGAAATGCATATATATTCTTTGCACACCTTCATCAGATTCCCTGAAATAATGTAGAGTCCACAGGTTGAAACTGCTTGAGCCCCCAGTTCTGCCCATATCTGGGCTCTGAAAGCAGGGCTTCTGTAAAACCCCTCAGCCTTTTTGATGCTATGCAGAGGCTGCTGTGTAAGGACTCCCTGTAGAAGGTGGATTTTGAGGGAATTTTCTACATCGACTTTTAGATCCTTCATTCTGTCAAAGCAATATGATCATAACTGAGAAGCAGACCCAGAGAGCATGCAAAGTAAGGTCACTAAAGAACAGAAAAATCTAATACCAAAGGGGTAGCACTGTGCTGTTTCATCACCTAACACACAGCAGTAGCTTTGCCTACCAAATTTTACTGGAGGTACAGATTGATTAAAAGGTTTTCACAATTGCTGACAGAGAGTGGGACCTGGTGGTGCTAGACACTGCATCGAGAGAAGCAGAGAGACACAGCTCTCACTTGTAAAATAAGTTGATAACAATATACAGAAGATACATAGACACCAAGCAGTGCACAGGTTAGAGCAGGGAAATCTCAGGTGAAATCGTGATCTAGGGCTCAGTTTGGTGCTTGAGAAAGAGTAAGACAAATGGAAAGGAGAGTGGATAGAGAGTTTAAAAGGGGAGAAGGTGATTCCAGGTTTTCAGTCACTGAGAGTGGAAAGAGAATTGCATGGGAAGTAATTTAGTTGTATTTCATTCTATGCTGTGTGCTCTGGGTTACTGCTTCAGCTACAGAGCATGTGCACAATTACCATCTGCTCAAGTGCAGTGCCCAGCAACTATGGATGATGCTAACTAAATCTCTGCCAATTGTATATACACATTAATTAACACATACCATCCTAATCATTATTTTCAAAAGGAGTAGGTTAAATTATCGGAGTAGTTGTCAAAAAAAAAAAAAAAAAAAAGTCATCCTGTTTTATTTTAATTCATGTAGAAACAGAAGGTTGCTTATGTAGTAGTTGAAAGTTTTTAAACCAGTGATGTTTGTGTCATGGTTTGAGGACAAGATGAATGAATTCTGCTTTTTTTTTACTCTCTATTGCCACACAGAACCCTAAAGAGTTATTATCAGAGGTTCAGCTTAAAACACCAAATCAGATTTACCTGAACACAAAGACAGAAATTCTTACCTTGGAACTCACTGCTGCTGGAGTGGAATATCATCCAGAGATCAGTTAGTAACTAAAGGCTTTCTGCTTCATATGGAGAGCACTTGCAGGTCTTGGAGTAACATCCAGGCCCTGTTACAGCATTTGTTGAGATTTTTAAACTATAAGTAATCAGAATGAAATTATCTATCTTCAACATGTTTTAAGAAAATTAAATGCAGAGCAAGGATTTTAGAGGAAAAAAGGAGTTCAATTACTCATCAATCCTATGCATTTTTATTATCATTTTACTCACATTATTTAATAACACCTTGAGATATTTGTGTGTTCTGAGATTTTTAACTTTGTCCAAAATAAAGTTTATTCAACACAATCTGCAGTGAAGAACTGTTCAGTGACATTTTTCCATTTTTTAAACACTGATAATTTGTAGCCTATTATCACATTATTTAACAACTGGACAGATTGTACTGTCTCTAAACTCTGTAATCTGTTTATGTGAAATGCAGACTTGTATCAGTTGGAAATACTGTTCTCCACATTCTACAGAGCCTGTCCCTCTTGGTTACCAACCTTTGAAGTTTTTCTTAATGCATAATATTTTCTCAAATCAATATCCAAAACGAAATTATCCATGATATCACACAGAGATGGTCAAAAATTTTCTGATGTACTACATTTTTGTATATAAAAATGTCAAGTCATTTAAACATTTTGCTGAAGCACATCAATTTTGATACTATTTCTTTAAAAGCTGGTGAACATACTACTAAGAGTATTTGATTAAGGCTCTTTAAAAAGCACATTTCATTTCAAAATGTGTGTTTCAATCATTTATGTTTAGACTAAGACACATAATTTTATCAAGTAAAAACAAGAATGAACTGTATTGAGTTTTCAACATGAGTACTTGTCTGCTATTTCTAAAGTCTATATATTACAAAATTTCCTATGAAGTGAAGTACTAATAAATGATTGTAGGGACTCTAAGCAAATTTTCTTATGAAATAGAAAATGCAGATTTCACAGAGTTCTGCTGGCAAGTTATGTTGGCCACGCTGTGTGAGGCTGTGTGCTTAGACAGCAATAATCGCTTCACAGACATGCACCAGAGAACAGCTTCTTGTGGGGCAATTTTGTACAAAAGGATGCCTTCTAACAGAGCTTAAGTGAGTAAGAATCAGCATTGTCCATTTCCTTCACTGGAAAAATGCAGATCTTGTATTGGAAAATATGAAAGAAGCATCTTCTGTAAAACACATGAAATGAGCCTTGCCTTTCACACTGTGCCAATAAAGGCTGGCACCAGACCTCTGGGAATGGGTGGAGTACTTAGAGCAGCTCCAGAAAAAGAAACAGGAGAAAAGTCTTGAAAGAGTGAAGGATTAGGCTGTGGTGTCTGTAGAAGGCAGAAGAGTGAGTGAAGACAGTGTTCTGGTATGTAAATGTTATTTTAAAAGAGAAAGGGAATTTGTTACTCAGAGAGTAATTTGTTTTACTATCTAGAATGAGAAGTAATAGCCCTAAATTAAAGCAACAGAGTTTTAGGCTGTAACTATGTTAGCAGGTAATTAGGCACAATAGGAGTTTGGCAGTAGATCTAAACAGTTGGTACTAAAGCCTTTATGTCTACCCTAACTCACTGTGGTGTTTTCCTCTAGACTAAATTCATTCTGGTCCCCTGGAGTGAACACCCCAGCTATCCATGAAGCCTAAAACTGTAGAAAGCATGAAATGGTTCAAACCCATATATTCCTAAAGGTGTTGGTGCACATTTGATGTGCACTTGTGGCAGATCTTTCAGAATAGCTTTCTCTAACTGGATTCTAATTTATGAACACCAAAATACTCCTCAAACAGGAATAACACAGTATTGACTTGAAAACTCTACTGCTGCTCTGGACCAAACCACTGATGTAAGCAGCTCACACTGTGAGCACACACAACACAAACTTCCTGCTCATGCTAAAGGCTTTGAATCAGTGAAGGACATTGATGCCTTGTAATTTATATATAATTGTCAGGTATTGCATAAGTATAGCTCTTTTTCCACCACTGTTTTCTGTAAACAGGATTTCTACCCAAAAGAGGGAAACTGGGATAGATAAATACTATAATTGAAACATGGAAAAGGGTCATTGGACTAGTGAAAAATGAGATATATCTCTTGGAGATATGAATAAATTAAACCTTCTGTGGATTTTACAGAACTGGTGTGCTGTTAATATTTCTAAGTCAGTTTCATGACTTTCTCTTTTCAGAAGCTGACATTTTAAGTCTGGGATTTCTTTTACTTTTTAATTCATAACACCAAAATGCATTTCTGATATAAAAAAAACCCCAACAACAACAACAACAACAACAACAACAAAAATAAACTAACCCAAAAATTGCAAAATTTCAGCCTACAGCAGAATTTCTGATAGCTTTGTAAAACTATAAAAATGGTCTGCTGGTTTCTAAACTCATAGTTTAATTGAGTGACATGAACTTTAATTAATTAAATGGTTGCTTCTATTTTCAGCTGCATTAGGTTACTAAATCTGTGTTTCCTTTTTCAAGAAAATGAAACCAATTGGGGCACTATAAAATGCTAAAATCAATATATTATTATACTCACATTGCTTTTGAATTTTGGAAAGTTTCCAGTCATTAATTGTCAAGAAGTAGCTACATTCAGCCTGATAGCAGGTGCACTGCAACATGTGAGGGACACAGCTTGAGGAATATCCTGTGTTTACACTTGCTTGTCCCAAAATTATATCATTCTCACCTTTAGGCTGGGAACATCCTCTTGGATGATCCACATGGTACTTTGTTTTTAAAACATTAAATCCCACATATTTTAGTAGCATTTACTTTTCAGGGTTTACCATCTTCCTTCAATACATTTCTCTGTTCTAATTCCCCCATTCCCCACTCCTATATACCCAGGCCAAGTTGCTTTTCAAATGAAGGTGCCATGCTGCAAAAAATTTGTGCACATACTTTAATCAATTAACTATGATTAATTTAACTCTATTTACCATTACTTAATCTCTTTTAATGATTTTATGACTATATCATCATTTTGTATGAAAATTTTCTCATCTGAGTATATTTGCACTCAAATTAGTTGAAGCCCTCCCCGTGGTGGCCGGACACATTCTGAAAGTGGGGAAATTACTGACAAAGACTGTGAGATGTGCAGTCATAGAAGGAAAATGTCATTAAGTTTAGTGGGTTGTTTTACTTGTCTTCCCAATGCCTTTCCAGAAGCAGGATGGTAGAATTTTTGTGTCTCCAGGTTGGTGTTGCTTTTATTATTTTTTGTTTCCTGACTTTTGCTATCGGTACCTGTTGGATGGGAGCTGCAGCTCTGTGTACCAGTTCCCTGCATTCTCCTTTCCAGCTGTACAAAGCACAGACTCATTTTTAATCTCCACTGGGTTATGGCCACCTGATTTCAAGTTAATGTCTACTTACAATACAAATGTCAGTAATATATGCATCTATGCTGACCTAACATGACCTCACTGCAGTCAGAACAGTTTTTAATAGCCAATGGGACCTTCCAGGTTATGTTTCTGGCTGCACTGGTATGTAAAAGAAAGTCCTATCATGATTTTTCATTTCTGTGCAGCTGGTTACATTTTTCTGCAGTAAGTGCCATTTGGGGTAAGTATTATCAATTATATGCCCTAAGGCATATGAAAAAGACTTATTTCTCAGTTAGCTGTGGATTTTTTTTTTTTTTTTAAATTGATTCTTGTAGAGGTCTCTAGAAGTATGAAAGAACTATTGCTGACCACATTTCTAGACACTGGAATAATGATCAAATGTGCTCTAGTTAGTGTTACAAGACATCAGCAGTGGAAATGTCAGTTTGTGTTAAATACTGGGTTCTCATTTTCCTACTGTGGCAATGAAATTGAACCAAGGTAGCTTTGTTTTTCAACACAACTCTCAGTTGGGAGAACTATGTGTCAAATACAGTACAAATTAGTACAAAGCTGTATCCCCTCTTACACACTCATTTTCCATAATTTTCCCCAAAATCTTCAAAAATCACCATAAACCTGATGTCACCACAGCTTTTGAGTAATGACTGGATTTATTGATGCAGCTTTTAAAATTTATTTATTACTTAGAGTTTCTCCCCAAGGTAAAGAAAACCAAATTTTGTTCATTACAAGGTGTTAAAACTTTTCCTCTGAATAAAGTAATGAAAGCTTGGATATGAAGAAAAAATTTCACTTTTTAAATTAACTAAGTATGACTCTAAAGTTGAGCTAATTCTTCAAATACTGATGCTGAATTGGAAAAGCTGCGTAAGACTCAAGGAACAAAGACCACAGGAAAAACAATACCTATGAAGAGATCATAAATTGGTAGGTTGCTCATTTCAACCAGAGCATGATTTCCTCTGGTTACTTTCAACCTGTATCCCAAATGACTGACAAGCAGCTGCTACAGAAGGAGCATACAGAACAACAGCTAAGTTAGATTTTTTTATAGTGATACCATCAAACTACACTGTCAATACAATTGATGATCTGGAGCCAGAGAAAAAAATAAGTTTGGATTTAATTTTGTCGCAGTGGAAAAACTGTGTGGCCTCTATTCAAAAAAATTTGGAAAAAATGTAGCTATTCCTTTGATCCACCACTTAAGGTTTACAGTGTTTTTAATCATCTATTTCCAGCCTATGTACACCTGGTTAGCAACCAGCTCCCCATCACGTTCTGTCATATCCAATAACACTCATCTCTTTTCAGCTGCCACAGGCAACTTTTGAGGCTCTTTTTGTTGCTGCTTCTTGTCAGAAGTGTAATGGTTTATGCCCAGAGACTGCTTTTCTCCCAGGACATAATGCCTGAAAGTATTAGCACCCAAAATAGTCCTTGAAGGTTCTGAGGAGACATATTTGTATTCCTGGGAGTCCTGAGCTTATTTTTGGATTGCTGGTTCAGGTGAAGAGTTGCTTGCATATACTGCTCAGTAGAGATTCACCACTTTCAGAGAAACAGCAATAACTCAAATGTATTTGCTCCATGCATCCACACTTTCCATAATTGATAAGCTTAAAGTGGAAAAAAATATTCCGAGCTATTATTTTGTCTATTATATTAGAAAAAAAATGTACAGAAAAAAAAAAAAAGGCAAAATCAGTTTAGGTGCAGATCTGACCCCGAATTCTAGCTGTCAGTAAAGATCTCTGACACATATCACAACAATCCAGGCTGACAGAAGGACTGAGGTGCTCTTCATTTCCAGGATGTTGCCTCTCACAGTACACCTTGGTCTTGCCTCTCCATTTATATGCAGAGAGCTTTTACCAGCAGATAGTGATGTGGTTTTAAAAGCATATCATGAAAACCCTCCATTTCCTTCCTAATTTGTAGGGTCCTTTCATACAGTAAATTTAATTGCCTCTTTGAGACCATGCAAAATGAATGTAATTACTCTTAAGCTTGTATAAGAAGAAAATATTACTTTTTAAATATATAACTTAATTTTTTTGTCACTCGTGTTTACTTTTTGATGGAGAAATCAGAGCGGAGTATCTGTACTCTTCCACTAAAACACTCCTGGGACTCATGTTTTACAAATGACATAACAAAATTGTTTTTGTAAAGAGCCCATATCCCCCATTAATAAAGCAGATGTTGGGACAGAGGCACAGGTGCAGCTCTCCTCCTACACATGAACACACAGACACACACCCTTACTGCATGCTTTCAGTGCCACCATGTCACTGCACATCACCCCTGCCTTTGATTATCCAGTCTGTTGGATTCATTTGTACTTCAGCTGCTTCATGGGAATGCACCAGTGTCATTTATTCTCCCATCAAAACTGTGTGGAATGCCTTTCAATGCTCCCCAAATATTGGATTAATGGTGAGGATCAGCAGCAGTAAGCAGACTCAGCAAGACACTCTTCCACCTTGGGTCAGAAAGGTATGTATTGATACCTCTTCGGGACTTTCACCTGAACCTTTGCTTTCCACTGGAGAGATTGAAGTCCTCTAGAGACATCAGGAAGATTCTCAGCACTCAGCACGTCTCTGGGGGTATAACTCATAACATCTTTACCAAACTCAGTTTGGAAAGGGATTCAGCTGCCACCCATGGAAGCTTTGGATTTGGAAGGATTTGGCATTGGGCAAAGGCCAATGCAGAAAACAGTGTTTCATGTCACATCTTCCACATCCTGAGCTGCAAACTGCCCCTTTCAGCAATGCAGTTAAACACGTGCTTATATCCTATCGACTTTCTAGCACTTAAACTTAACAGCTTGGCTGAATCGGGGTAGACTTAAGCAAATGATTAAGTGCTTTTCTGTATCAGGTGTCAATGGAAGGGGAAATATTTATCTTCTGTGCTTTTAATCTTCAGTCTTACTGTTGAGGAGTTCACATAGCCAGTTCTGGGCTGGGCAATGCCTCTGTGAAATACTGGATCCTCTTAGAGGTGTGTGCATGTTTTTGTCTGGTTAACCAGCGTGGGGTATAGTGTGCAAGGTGGACTGCTTCTTGTTTTCTTCCTTCTAGCACATTTCTCAGGTCACTTCCATTGAGTTACTTTTTTATGTATTGATTCTGGGGAAAAAAGTATTGACTGCTTGTTTCAATACTGCCCAGCATAGCTAGATGTAGCAATTTAGCTCTCTTAAGGCAGAAATGAGCAAACTCCCACTGAGACAGCCATCCATTGATTAACATCAAATACTCACAGCCTTTAATGTCATTCTGTACCTCGACTCCTATATTATTAGGCAGTGTCTGGTTCAGAAAACACAGGGATATAAATCCAATTCCATTTTTACCCCCTCCCAAGAGAAGGAGATTCAGAGGTAAAACACAATCCACCTAAAGCATAAACCTGCAACTTAAGGTTAGATGTAGAATGTCAGGCAACAATTTTCCAGTGTAAGCTCTTGAATTGCTTTCCACAGATCTCTCATTTCTTCATCATCATGCAAATGGATGACTATTGGGTAACATACATCTGAATAAAAGCTTCAAACTCTCTGCTTTGTCCCATGGTGAGTACTGCAATCACATGAGCATTACTTTTCATGAGCCTACCCCCAGCATAACTGGAGGGCCTTTAGGAATGGGCGCTAAAAACATAGGGAAAAAGACCTTGATTACAGTACACCATGACACAGAGACCATAAGGAGAATCTTTAGAAGATAAGGAAAGTCTTTAGAGAGTCACTGGTGGGATGTACTTTTTGTATGGTTGCCTACAGCAACCTGGTTTTTAAACCAATAATGCAATCCCATAGTAGTTCTGTTAATCTTAGTTAGCTTAAGCTTGCTTTGTCCCTGGTTGTGATTTTTTTGAATTTAAAACTATCAAGAAGAATGGCCACAATGGCTGTTGTATTATCTAATCAACTAGTTAAAGATAGTCATAAACAATATAAGTATCTATCCTATAGGATAGGTACCTTAGAAAGCAAAAGAATTTGCATTACTTAGAGGAAAAGGGGGGGAATTGATATGGGAAACATGTATGCTTATGAAAATTCAGAATTTTAGAAGAATATAATATGTTTAAACAGGTAAAAGGAAACATATATATGTATATATATACATATCTCTATCTTATATAGCAATTTTGTAAAAGTGGAAAAACAACTTGTAACAGAACACATAAGAATGTAACTTGTTAGGGAGAAACAACCTGTACCACATAGCAGTTTGGTTGCTAGGCAAAGGCCATAAAGATAAGGTGTATATTGTGGGAAGTCAATAAAGCAGGACTGAGGTGTTGTGAAAACCTGACAAAGCAGAACCTGTGGCTTGAGAAACCAGCAGGAGCCAGGATCCAGGTTTTGGCCAGGACAAACTGACCTGGGAGTTAGCCAAACCTCCACTGCACCTGCCCAGAGACAGGAGTCAAACAGCAAACACCCGAGGAAGACTCTTACTTCATCAAGAAGACCCCTGCCCGTGACCAGCAGGAGGTGTGGCACCACAGAAAACTCATTATAATATGAAGCATAAGAAGGCAGAGAATGGGCAGGGAATGGGTCGGTGGGGAGGTGTGGGCTTGTGGGATCAATGTGTATTTAAACCTGAAACCTGCCTCAAGCAGGTCCTCATGTAGGGTGGAGAATCCCCCATGCGTCCCTGCTGCTGTCAGCTGCTGGAACTAAAGCATATCTTTACCATTTTAATTGAAAAGTCCCTATTTCAAAACACAGTCTTGGTATTTTATAGTTGATTTTATTTTTTTTAGAACAGTGAAAGATAGTTTGGCTAGTCTGATTTTCTCTGAACTAATTTACCAGCATTAATCAACAGAAAAAGCCACTAATGAACTAGTGGCAGATTGCCTAGCTCTAAAGCAGGTATTGCACAGCAGGGTTTCTGCTGTCTGTTAGTGAAATACTCCTGCATGTTTCTAAATAATACAGATTTTCATAGTGGCTGAGAGTTGATCTACTTTTTTTCTTTCCCTAATATTTGATTAATTGGCCATTTCCTGAACAGTGTCTCACTGCTGCCTTTACCGGTGAAAGATGAAGTTTTCCAGAAAAGGTGGATATACGTGTGATTATTTTTAGCTATAATGTCTTGGTAACTTCAAATTTCACATGGCTTTGACACAGACAAGTAGCTACAGTTAGCAGCCCACAAGACTGGGGTGTGTTAACCTTAAAAACTGTGGGAACTCTTCTCATGTGTGTATTTTATTCAAAACCAAGGGTCAACACAATGAAAAAAATACAGATTTGAATGCTTTTTAGAAAGGCTTGGGTTTAGTCCATTCATTCCCATTGGGAGTATACAAGATTGAATTACATAATTACTCCGTAGGAATACACTTCATGGAGAAAAAGGAGTTAAGTTAAGCTTGCTGTGAATTAAAATAACTTGGAAAATTCCTGAGCCTTTTGCTACCTAAGGGAGAGGTCTTGGAATAGCCTTGTAGATGGAATGAAACAGATGAGATGTCTAATAAACCTTGTCAGAAGTTGATACCTTTATGAAAAGGGCCATATAAATGGGTGTTAGTATTCCAGAGAAACAAGATTTGATGGCCTGTTAAGCCTTTTCCATGAACATCATGCAAGCATACATGGTACTGAAGTGATACTCAAGCAGAGCAGCTTGCAGTCCTTGTTGGCTATAGAGACAGTTAAAATAGCAATAATTTGATTAACAGGTGCAGAGTTGACATACACTGTATTTTAATTCTACATGAAATAAGAATATCTACAAAATACCCATTGCACACCTATGCATTCATCTACCAGCCTCATACATCACTGCATACAGGCACAGGAGGATGCAGTAAATGGCAATATCTTGATCTACAGCTTCTTGCTGATAGCTGAGAGCAGGTTCTGTAAGTGTGCCAGGGGGAGGAGTGGGCCCAATGGCCTGGTATGATACCTGCAGCATGGCTAATGAACATAGTGGGCTGTGGCCACCATATCTGTGTGCCCTGGCTTGTTATCCAGCCTCCTCATGGCCTGGAGAGCCCATGGGAATGAACACAGGTTCCCCTGGACCAGCACTGTGGGAAGTATACACAGCACGCAGTGCATGGGGATAAAATGCTCTAGGGGTGTTTGCAGCCAGCCTAAGCACACAGGAAGATATGAGGAGGGAGAGGAATTCCTCCTGCTGCACTTGTGCCATGACCAAGTGAGTAAATGGGACAGCTCTCCTTCAAACACCTCAGCCCAGCTGCCGGCTTCGCAATCCGATTTTGTTTTTCATAACATTAAATAGGCTAGACTGCTTAATTGACATGTAACCCCACACAGTTAGAAAGTGTAATGGAGCAATGGATCTAGGCAAATTTAGCCCCTAGGTTGCTAATTTGATTCAATATTACTTTTTCATTAACTCCTCTGAGTTTTATGGATTTAAATAGTTTCTTCTCTAAATGGGAGTAGTACAGAGAGTTTAGTATTACATATTGGACTAATTTATTAATCAGCATGGCTGGATTTCAGCTAAATATCATCTAAGTGCAAAATAGTATAAATCAATCTATCAGAAAATGTTAATTTTGGAGGACAAAAAATGGGAGACGCTTTCTTTGAGGAAGATTTCCAGACACAGATTAAAGAAATACTTCCCTAACAGGGTGTTTACAGCAAACTCCAGCATTTCGTCACATGCACAGCTTGTGATGTTGCTTTACAAGCAGATACTGTACATGGATTTAGCTGGAGCAGGTCCTGGAAAGAGTTAACACTCCCCCTGACTGGGGGGAAGTCCACAGCTGTATCCCCTAAGCACAGGGATTTCCAGTCTCTGGGCTGAGCCAGCTGTCAAAAATTAAGTAGTTCCTCAGCACTCTGTAAAAAGAAGGTGTTCAGAGGAGTCAATTTGGCTCCTATTAGGGGTTAGATGTTTTGTGAGGGACAGCAGGGGAAAACAAGAGTTAAAAAGAAAAATACATCCCTTTTCTTGCTTTTTCTTCCCTTTATTAGCTTCAAACTTTGCAGGAAGTGTTTTCATATTTTCCTTTTGAGCTGCTATACATGGGCAGATAGGATGTACGTTTGAGTTAGCCTGTTAATGCTATTGAGCAAAGAACCTCCTTCTCAAGTGTTGCTTCTATTAGGGAGTAAAGGGTTCCCAGGCAATTGTCCTCTTAAAAGCTGGGGAAGTTAGTCAGAAGCTTCCTTTTGGTGACCATGATTTGTCATGAATCATTGAGCTAGGTTGTTATAAAATTGAGTGCTCTTTCCATCAATTACAGTTGTTGTTCTTCTTTAGGTCTAAAAGGTGTCTGGTGTAATTTTCAAAAGCCTGATTAGTGAGAAACTGCTCTGTATGCGATGCTCCATTAGAGACTGTAAGTTATCTAAGAAAGTACAAGAAAGGCTGAGGAGGGGGAAAACTTGGTATTCATTTGAAAGATTAAATCTGATGAATTAGAAGCAGCTCTCAGACTACAAAGAGAGGTTGTATAGTCTGTAACGAACTGTAGTAGCAAAGAAGCTTTATCATGATTTGGTGAAGGGTATTTTGAAGAACAGAATTAGAAAGTAGTCCTGTTAGCTCCTGTTGTGCTCTGGCATTGTTTGACTGTGGTGTTTGTACATGCCACCTGAAAAAATAGCTTCAGCTAACTGAGTCTGCATCTTCCCAAAAGGCCAATAACTCAGTCTTACAAAAGTAAGAATTTTTTGAAGGCAGCAGATTTGTATCAACTCTGTGAGCTTAATTATTTTATATGAAATAGGGGCCTACCATATGATAGCAATAGTAAGGACACTCTCAAGAAACTTTTTTTACACAAGTAAAAAATAATGTTATGCCAGGTCCTTTTTCAGCACAGTAAGAATTGCATCTCAAATGCTTGTTTTGAGACAAGGCTTCTATGTTGTGGCAAAAAAGAACATCTCTCCTGCTCCCCTTCTCACTGCTTGATGTATATATTCACATTGCTATTATGTGTTTCTAGATGATTATGGAAAGTTTTTCTTGGATTCAGTCTGTTTAGTACTTTATCCTGTGAAGCACAGACACTGTAATTCCAGAGTTATAACTTCACTTCCTTTTACTGAGTAAATGCTTGACACCAGAAGCCCACTTTTACAGGCTCAGGAGGAAAACAGCATCTAACAGAATACCTTTTACAAACAAATTGAATAAGCAGACAAAAGGGTCAAGGGGAGCCATGCAAACAATTGATGTACAGGAAGTGGCTCCTCCCTGCACAGCCCAGGTGCAAGCTATTGATTAGCTAAGAAAGCTTTCAGTTCCCTTCCACTCACTAGCTGGTCCTTGTTCATATCACCAGCACCTTACTGAACTTTGTGAAACAGTAAGGGAATGGTAATGTTTCCAGAGGACAGAATCTACTTATGGAAGCCAGGAAGCACCTGAGAGCATTTTGTCTCTCTTGCTTATGATGATTCTATTTTTTATTCTTGCACTATAGAGATTTATCCTTCCATGCTTTAAGGATATGATAAAACAAGTCTTTGATTTTTTTTTTTTTTTAATTTCTTTCTGAGGTGTGAAGGGGCCTTTTATTGAAAAGAGCCATAGAGCACCCTAGAGAGCCACAGGGCCTAGCTTTAGAAGGCCAGACTAAGATTAATATCATGTGTTACTAGGACAGAACAGACACTGATGTCTCAGAAACATGAGGTAGAAGGGCCAGTAGACTTTACTGGACTAGTCTTTTTAAATTTTAGGTTTACTAGAGCTGTTGATTACCGGCTTAGCTGTCACCTTTTGTGTTTTTAATTAGTAAAGAATGACAATTTCTTTCTTTACCACAGGACAATGAAATACATTTTATAAGGCAAACAGCAGCTGCAGGGTGTGGGCATGGCTATTACACAATAATTGTGCCCACAGGGGTCAGGGAGGCATTTGGTTCTGCCTCGTGCCTCTTAAGAACCCTAGGGTACAATTGCTGTGTGATGGTAGCCTCCCTGTCATTTTATATTATTTTACAAATTCCACTACATTGTCTTCAAGCTCTGCCTTGAGGTTATTGTGAAGAAACTAAAATATCTGCCATGCTGTCTGCATCAGCAGTTCACCTCCTATTTGAGTTTACTGCAGCTGTCAAACAGGCAAGGGTCTGCTTGTGATGTGGGGTGGGGGAGAAGCATTACAGTTATGCAACTTAATGCCCAGATCCTGTTAGAACGGAAATCCTACATTTCAAGAGGCACATAAATTGGGCAGGTCACACACTAATTTATTAGCACCTTAATCTGCCAGTTATCTGATTGCCCAGTACCTGTTTTACACAAGAAGTGACTGCAGTGCTCCCTTCTTGTATCACTTCAGAATCTCACCTTTGTATTTCACAGACCATTGTGCTTCACATGTTTCAGTGTAGTCAGTTAAGTAATTTGTTTATTTTAACTTGTGTTTGTTCAAGAAAGACTTCCTGTCTTCATTTAAACCTATCAGGTGATTATTTTTTGCCTATAATAGTTTGTTCCAGAGGTAAATCTTCACCCGTGGTCAGGTTTTTTGACATTTAGCCAAGTAAATATTTGAACCTCCATGTTCTACCTCACTCTGTAATGCCTTTGCTTTGCTTTTAGAAAACCTTTGCAATGAGTCCACTCTTCAGTCATCTTTTGAAAACTCTAATTAGATGGATCCCAGTGCTTTCTCTGCCCCCCCACCTTGAATCACTTTGTTGTTCTTTTCATGTCTTTGTCCTATTATTCTCATTACAAGTTAATTATTTCATTTTGATTTTATAGCATCTATCCAACACTCTAGGCATTTTCCATAAATTAAATCTGCAAGCTTCAACTGAAAGCTTAACATAAACAATGTTGAACAATTACATCCAATAATGATCACTCTCAAAACCGCCTATCACTGTTTCTGGCCTTAGTATATCAGCTAGTGTAATGGAACTTACATTAATAGCTCTCTACTTGTGGTAAAAAAAAGCAAAAAAGGGAAAACTGTATTATTCTGAATATTATGGAGTTTTGGAGTCTTCCTATTGACTTTGGCCATTTTTATATTAGACAAAATCCTTACAAATCAATTTGAGAGTAAAATTTCAACTATTAGTAGTGACTTTGAGGGTTTTGTGGAATAATGAGTATTCTAGAAGTTCTATCTCATGTATATTTGCCCAAGGTGATGAAGTAATGACAAAGCAAACTCCATATTACATTACAAATTTTCCTTAAGCCTATTAAATAGTGATTTAGGAAAATACTTATAATGCCATAATGAGTCTAGTTAGTATCTGTGTATTGGTAGATCACTGAGAATTAGAAAATCTGTCTGAATTAAATAAAGTGCCTAATAAACAGTGTAACCAGTTTTCTGTATTGCTGAGTTATTGCAAACATGGTTTTTATTTCATGAGGTAGGATATGATTATAGTAGTCAGCACTGAAGGATCTGAACACTTCTCAAATGTTGGTGATGGTTTTACTCAGAGGACACAGCAGAACATTAGCCTGATTTCAGGACTTGAGGTGATTTTACAGAGAAATTAGAGCATTGGCAGGAAAAGAACTTCTGGATCATCAAACCCACTCTGTCACTAAAACAGCAGCAGCAGCATAAACCCCCATTAAACTCCATCTTTAAACCAGATTTTTTGTTGCATTAGAAATCTTCATTTCTCAAGTGTCTGAAACATCTTTCTGTCCAGATTTTTCTGTCTAGTTTGCAGCTGTTTGTTCTTATACCAGCTGTGAAGCAGAGCATTGAAATCTCAGCTCTTGATCAAGTTCATGTCTTTGATGGACGGTAATCATAAAGGTGTTAATTTTCAAATAAATAAACCATTTATTTATATTTTTATTGTGTATTATTAAACAATCTCTTCAACTTCCTGGGAAGGCTATTTTCATGTCATTTCCTAGTCATGCTAAAACCTTTCTGTATACTTTTTGCATGCGAATTAATCTTTCTTGAACATGGATGATGCAGCAAAGCAGAGAAATTTCTGCCTATGCTTTGTACTTTGCACAATGCAATTTATACTTTCCCAGTTCTTCTGGAAAGACTAAAACTAACATATTCCAAACATAATCACTTTTTTCATAGAAATGTAGCATCAAGTAATCCCCAGGTACTGTGAGACCTATTTAAAAATGTACAATATTTACTTTTCATGTTCTGATCCTGAAAATTCCAGCTTATAACAGTAATTAATACTAATCCTTAAATATGTGACCTTGTGATTTGTTTATTTTCACCTGTGAATGTTATGGCACAGGTTGGAATATGGCCTTGAACTCTATAACTTGCATCTTGTCCTATGACCACAGGACTCACCCTGCGCTTACAGCAATCTATAAATGAGATATTTTGCCTGTGATCAAGAAAATATTACATCTGAAATGATAGCCAGCTAGAAGTACTCCATTTCTTAAATTGTAAAAGTCATTCTGTATTATCATTTTCTTATTGCAAATATACATTATGTAAACTTATTAGGAAGCAGATTTTGCCCCAAAATAAATGTTCACTGCACAGAAATTACAATGAGCTATAATAAACCCCAAAGCTAAGTAAGAAAGTCAGTTTTGATTTTCAAAGGATTTATTTTTGTGCCATTTACACTAACATTTAGTCCAGTTTGACTTGATTTGTTACTATGTAGTTGCTTTCTGTCACATTTTAATCCATGTTTTACACATTAAAGTAATGAAGTTTCAGTGGAACAGAATAATAGATCATAGCTATGATCAGAGACTCATTTGTGGTACAGAGACTGCCATTAAAATGCAGGTTTAAGGGTAGAGCTTTTATTTACTTCCTCCAAGCTAAAGTAGTCCTCTAAAAAAGAAAAAAATTACAATGAAGAAGATATTCTTTAGAAAAAGTGCATTGCTATTATGTGTCCTCTTTCAAAAAAAGATTTAAAAAGACAGAAAAAAAAGAGAAAATGAGGAGAAAACTGCATTCCAGACTTGATCTCAGGTCTACAGTACAGATCTACTGACTACCTGCTTCTAACATCTCTATTTGTAACTTCTTGTTAAATGGAGATATTTCAAGCTCTGCTTCTTTCACTGCTGATTTCCACTGGTTGTTTGCCTTGAACAATCTTTAACTCTCAAGATCTGTTTAATTGTCTTTCTAGGAGAGTCTGTGCAGAGATCATCATAAGAGCGAGTTGATCTGTCCTGATAGTCCAGCATCCAGAAACAAAAAATATGTTGTAAGAAAGGAAGGGAAACTTTGCCTTCTGAAGAAAAATAAAAGTAAAGAAATATTAGGTGAGAAGAGACTTGAGAATAAAACTGATGCAAAAGGGCCTACAGAAAGCATGCACTGTTTTTTTTTAAAGACAACAAGAGATTTAAATAATTGTTTCTGTCTCCAAGGATTGTGTGTTACTGCTGACCTTTCCAGGGAAGTCACCTGTCTCTGAAGTGCTGCCATCTGTTTAAGATTGTGATGTAGCATTAAATAATCAAGTAGGAAAGGAAACCAAGTAAAACAACAACTTCATCTGGAACAGGGAGAAAAATACAAATTTGCAGAATTAACTAAGAATTGAGAATTCCAGTCTGTTTACCATGGTATAAAGTTTAACTTTTTAAAAATAGAGATGTTAAAATCTGAAGAAAGATCTCAGCTCTCATACCTCAGAGTCATATGGTCCATCTACTGCCCTGTTGTGAATATTCTCTAGAGATTCCCATAGTTCTACTTAATTTTACATCCTTAAGTGCCTTAGTAACTCCTCTTAGCACAGCACCCTGAGTCATGAAGGAGCTGAGTACAAACCCCCTTCTCCTCTGCTTTCTTCCCTTACACATTTTCAGCCTACATTGTAAGAAACCCTGTGGGGCTTCTTACCTCAAGCACAACAGCACACCAGGTAAATTTATTTCACTACAAAGGGAAACAGAGATCTTGTAATTAGGGCATTGAATGAGACTTGGGAGACTGGGCTCAATTGGTGCATGGCCTTGGCAGGTCCTTTAGTCTCTCTGTGCCTTGGTTTCTAAACTATAGGATCTAGTATTACTGATCCACCCACTGAGGAATTTGGAGCATAGTGGTAGGACATGGCTATCACTGAAAAGTAAAATACCATGGTCCAAAGCATTTGACTGATAGTTTAACATGTAGCACTGCACCCTGAGTGCTGAAGATGATAAAAATGAAATCTTTAACTCTGAAAATTTTGCTCTCATGTTAGGAAAGTTTTTTTTTTTGCTTGTGGTAAGGCAAATCTTTCTCCCCTCAGTATTTTCCAAGGCAGAACTTCTGTTTCCTTGGGCTGGTCTGTAGTAAAGAGAATTACTATTAGTCTGACAGTTTGTTTCCAACTGCTGCAAGCATGTCATTAAAAGCATCTTTGTAAACCACACATCAGGTTTCTTGACATCTGTCATACAGCTTAGATCATCATTTTTCTGCCTTATGAGATAGATTCATACCATAAACATTCTTACATTACGTTTAGTTTCATGTCAAAATGAATCATATAGTTATTTTCAGCATGTCCAGCTTTTCCTACTAATGGTAACCGCAGATCTACAAACACACACCCTGATAATCCTTTCTTTGCATCCTTTTCTGGTTACTGACAAGCTTCAGAAAGGCAGATGTAGGTTTTGCATGAAATCAGCTGTACATATTGCTAACAGATTGTTGGACAATCCAATAATGAAGCCAGTTAGGTCTTACCACTCTATTTCTGTTCTTTGTTCCCACTGATAGATGTGACTCTCTTAAAATGCTCATAGCTAGGCTTTTCAAACTGCTGCTATTTATTCTTTATCCTTTTTCTCTTCTGGTCTTTTTCTTGCAAACTCTCCAGTTAAGTAATTAATTACACTATTCTCTTTTGGTTGTCCTCACGTCTGAGGCTGTTTCTATATTGTAAATAGCTGTCTCCCACTTTTGCATGTGCACTTCCATGTTATCAAGTAAAATCTGGCATCACGCTTGACTGTAATTCAGATGTCAGTTTGGATTGAAGCCATACCTGGGAGGATGTGCATTTGAAGTGGCAGGGAGTAAGTGACTGATAATGAAAATAAGCATTTATTTTGTCAGAACCTCAGCAGATCATTTATTGGAGAGCATATTCTAATGAGTGCCACCCACACCAGATGTGTCATTGGGGATTAGATCACATCCCTAATAAGTATGTTGGTTGATATCCAAAGAAACTTGAGGGGAGGAAAGGAGATTGAGCAATTTTCATCTAGAAGATAGTGGTTCAGGGACCAATGGTATCCATATTAAAACTTTCTGACTGTGTGTTTATAAACAGAATGTAATTGTTAGAATGTCATGATCTGATTAAGAGATATGGGTTATATCTTTTAAAAACCTTGGCTCCAGGATTCCCCCTGACTTTTCATTTCCATATTCCTCAGTAGCATAAACATGTATTTTCCTAAAACTCCAAATGTTGAGCCAAGCCTTGTCTTCAGTCTGCAGCTGTGTCGGGGATTTTCACAGGTTTTCTGTCAAAATTTTGTTAATACACATAGGCTGACACTATAAAATAAAGTGGTGTTATAATTTTTCTTGCATCAATTTACTCATTGGCTATTATTATTATTATAATGATGATTATTACTACTACTACTACTACTACTAGAAATATTAGATAATTTGGGGGAATTCAGGACTTCCTCCTCTCTACTTTCTCACTTCCAGAACATGGAATTTCTTCCTGCTGCCATTTTTCATGTTCTCTTCTCCTTACTGTAATAATGACAACATCTTTCATAAGTGTGAATATTCCCTATCCAGAGACCAGCTGAACACCATTTTCTTTCTAGTGCTTTACAGCTGTGGAAAGGACTTGATCTTAGATGGACGGGATTTTTTCTGTCATATATAGTATTATTATAATTCTCTAATCTTAGCCTTCTCTTTCTAACTTTCAGAAACAAAGCCTGACTTGGAAGTAAAATACCAAGAAAAATATATTCTGAATAAATTCAGGATTCAAAAATAAACAGTGTGAATGCATTATTGCCAAGTGGAATCTAGAATCATTGCATAAAATATTTCTTGTTAAACATGAAACAGAAACAGCAAGAGAGCTTCTCTTAGACTATCATAAAAATGTAGAAATGACAATTCTTTATGGCTTAATAAAAGTTTGTTTGTTTTAATATTCTGGTTTTTATTGTGAATTGTGAATTTCTGGAAACTAATGATAAGAAGCTCAGAATTTTCATTATATCCCATGCTGAATAATACAAAAACTTAACTCTACATGATTTTGAATCAATAGGCAGTCTTACAGCTGGTTGTCCAAAAGCTCGGTTGGGCTTTTAAACTTTCATGTATTTCACAAAAAAAGCAGTAAATTTTCCAGTGAAATCAGAGAGAAATTCAAGCCAGGACTGAAACTTTGGACGTCTGCTGCAGTTTTTCTTATTTTGTACGTCCATAACAGAAAGGTGTAAGATGCAAATTAGATTATTAGATTATTATTAGATTAGTTCTCATGGCTCTGTGTGGGGCACTGGGACAGTCAGACATCCTCTGGAATCTGGTCAGAATTCCTAGCTGGGGGATTCTTCAGCTTGCTGTCATGGCATCAGAAGAATCCCATTCCCTGGTTTTACTCAAGTGTGCAGCAAGCAGGTGTGTCATGACTTTTCCAGTAATGAGAAAACAAGACCTAAAACTGAGTAAAACATTTTTGTAATCAAATTGAACCTTAATTGTGAGGGGTTAAGGTCTTTAGGAATGAAACATGTGGGAATATCTAGAGGAACTGAATTTTAGAAATCACAATATTGACAAATATCCCCTACTGAAAAATGTCAGCCACACCAGACTGATCATCTTGTTTTTACATTGGGTCCACCCTCCAAACTCTTAATCTAATTTGTGTGTTTAGGTTGGAAACATTTTGAGACTGACTCTAGTCTCTTTCCTAGCCTGTGAGGCACCTAATGCACTTCAGTCTCCCAGAAAAAACAATAAAAATGAGATTCAATAATATTTTTTTTATATTTCCAGAAACAGTTGAGCCAGAATTAGAAATCTGAGCCTATCAAAATTTATAGGCCAGCTTTTGGATCAGGATTTTTGAACACTTTACAAATAAAAACCACATTATTCTGATGAAATGTCATTCAGTTAATATTGTCATTATTAACCCCTGGTAAAAAAATAGTAAGAGCTGTCCCTTAGTTGTGCCTGGGTTTGCATATTTTCATGAAGAGTATTCCAAAGTTTTAATTTATGCATTTATTTTCATTATTTCCAGGTATTAGAGCTACTGACACTTTTGCCTCTATCTTTTGCAAAATGCTGTGCATCCATAATATGTTCCACATTTTACTTAAAAAAGAGAAACAGAGGAAGAAAACCAGAAATATTCTTTTGCTGAGGGTAAAAATGTGTGAACAGAATACTGTCTTCATTTACAGTTTCTCTGTTTTTGAAAAGGGTTTAGGAGATTTAGAGAGGTGAAGGTGTGTGAAAGGACACATCAAAGGTTTGAAAGAAACTTTGAAAAAAAGGATTAAATAGACCAGGGTTCTTCAGTTTGGAAAATAAACCAGCGAGGGGGAATATGACAGAGGTCTATTAAATCCCAACCAGCAAGCAGAAGTGATTGGAAAATTATCCTTTATTGTACCTTCTAAGAGAAGAGCTAATTGGCCTCGAGAAAAGGCAGGGTCAAAACAGCAGAAGGCGGTGCACGGCAGAGAGGCCTCACCATAGGATACTTTGGACATGAAAAGTTTACACCATTTAAAAAAGTCGTGTATGGATACTACTGGAAGGAAACTCTCTTTTGTGTTATTCAAGCACAGAAATATTTCCTCTAGCTGGGAAAGTCTCTAAACTGCAAAAATTGCTGAGTGCCAAAAGATTGTATCACGGAGAGGTGTGCCGCGTGTTTTCCCCGCAAAGGCACGTTTGGCATTTTGGGTGCTGTGGCAGGCAGGACAGTGAGCTCAGAGCACGGCAGGGCACATCTCGGACTTGATGGAGTGACAGAAAGGGCTGGAATCCTTCCCCTCTCACTTGAACTGCTGTAATGGAACAGGGTCAGTGGAGCCATGAAGAGGCAAAGTCTGCGTGAGAGGAAGCACGAGGCCCACAACAGATTGACTCTGAAAACCAGCACCCAAGTCAATGATCATCCTTACAGGCAGCACAAAAAGGATAGTAGGGAAGGGCTCTGTTTATGACTGGTATTGGGTTTTTTATATAAGACAAATGTGTGTGTCAGTTTATTCTGTCTAAATATCATTATTCTGTCTAAATCTAAGTGAAAGTCCTCATTGACCAATAGTTTTATTTTCTGCAGTGGTCCTCTTCAGCAGTGCCTCCTTAAAACAATTGGATTAGATGATCCTTGCTTCACATTCATCTTTCTGTGCATTTTATGGTTGTAACAGTCAAGGGGAGCAGCACCAGGGACTGTGTAGTATTTTGAAGAAGTGGAGAGAAAAGCAGAAAATATATTAGGGTTTGGACTGGAGCTCCTGCAGAGAGCAATGACTAAGATCCCATAAATATTTCCTGTTGGTCCAGCAGCTGCAGAAATTAGTAAGGTTTTCCCCACCCATTTATTTTAAGCCTTCACAGTGCCATCCCTTCTCCATGAACTGTATTTAAAATGTAAATAAAAAGAAGGCTTTTAGGAGATTTAACTATTTCCCTTGGTATTTAAATTATTCAATTATAACTAAAGCTATTAAAATACAGTTAATTAAAATGGTTAGATTGTTTTTCTTTGCACTGATCACAGCATTGCCCTACTTCTCCCTCTAGCTGTTTAATTCCTATTAAAAATGATAATGCTTTGCTTTATTCATTAATGCAGTAACCTTACGTACATTCTTCAAGTGATCTCTTTGGTACAAACTGTGCTGGATTTCTGCTTTTCTAGCAGTGAAGCAGAAATTTTCCTGTAGTCTTTGGAGGTTTAATCAGCATAAGAGGACTTAGAATTTAAACATTAGCACTACCGAGTCATGAGAAATAGCACAGCTCCCAGTAAAAAGCTTTGGCTTAATTTTGATGCAGTATAATGTCATTAGGGACAATAGGAGAACCCTGGAGGTTAATAAAAGGTAGAACCTAAATAAAGGTTTCATAACTGACAATGTAAAATTGCCAATTCTACACTTTTAAGTATTTTATCTGAATAGTTTCACAATACTGTGTTGGGAATAGTAATCCAGATGAAGGCTGAGGGGTAAGTGCCTTTAAAACATATAAGAGATGCAAAGCCAAGTTCATCTCGTCTAATCTTTATCTTCACAGATAAGAAAGCAAATATAACCCTCTGGTTTTGACATTCAGATTAGTACATTAAAATCTTCCTTTCTCCTTCGAGGTCATAGACACATTCCTTATGAGGCCCTTGTCTCCTTTGGGAGGCAAAAGTTGTAGTGAAATGAGATCTTGATAGCCTCATACTCTCACTGAGTAATGGGGTTTTCTAAGGGAAAGCCCAAAAGGAGCTTCTTTCAGCTGTTTGTGTGGCCTTGTGTGGTTCTGTGCAGTACAGGACAGATGTCTGTGAGGACGCAGAGGATGTCATGCAGCTCCTGTAACAGTAATGACATCGAGTCATTAAGGGGACTGTGACAGTCCAGGAGGATCAGAGCTTGATGTATCTTTGAAGACCAAAACATTGAGGAATTATGTATAAAGCAGCGATTTCCTCCCTCCCTTGTTGGGGAAGGCTCACAGAGAGGGATGTGAATATGTTTGGTAAAGAGGGAAGAGCCCTGAGTGATTCAGTGTTGTTTTGCCTCCACCATGAGCATCTGCACAGAGGGAGACCATACAGCCTGGGAATATTAGTTTATGAGATTTACATTCACAGGCTCTTGTTGAAATCCAGCTCCACTGAAGCAGATAGCAGAACTCCTTTGGATTTTAAATCACCCACTCATGCTTATTTCCATGTAATATCAGTTTCACAAGAAGATAGTCTCTCTTCCATGTTTCTCAAGGGCATTTAAGGCTTTAGATATTGTTACAGCCCACAAGCCTAAAAAACATCATTTTCCAAACACAGGACTGCCCAAAATAAGGCTGCTGTTGGAGACCTATGCAACAACTCCGTCTGCCTCCTGCTGTGTGCCAGAGAACATGTAAGCATGGGGTTGTGGTAATGAGAGAGCTACAGGCTGCTCAGCATCTGTAGGAATAGGGTGAGAGGGATAAAAGTCTCATTTGAAGCTTCCTGATGTAGCACATGGGGATGGAAAAGGTGCAAGTAAGTTTAGTTTCAGCTCCAAACAAACTTAGGACCTGCTCTGTTTATATCTTTAGTTGTTGGAAGAGTGATGAAAATTTAGGTGTTCTTGCTGAGTATTTTAGACCTGCTATCTGCAGTAGGTATTGCTGATTATGATCCACTTGTGTATATGGTTATATAACCACTGACTGTTACAGGAGTGTAAGTGGAGAAATACATTCTGCCTGCTGTAACCCAGAGAACTGCAAGCACAAGGCCTGGCCTTGTGAGAAACCTCTGGTATTTCAGTCCATGTCAAACCTGCAAACTATGGCCTAAGAAAGACATGTTTGTTTCCTATAGTCCTACCTGTCTGTGTGTTGTATGGCTTTCATTGTAACCATTGAGATCTCAGTGCAATATAGCATTAATGGGAGCATTTACTTAGCCTAACTCTGTATCACTTTTTCCATAAACTTCAGATTTTCACACAGTGAAATTCATATGCCCCCTGCATGAAGGTTTCAGAAATTTTACTTATTGTTTTCTAAGTGTTTGCATGAGTCTGAATCTTTGGGAGTCTTAAAAACCAACTATCAGTGGGACAACTTCCAGGACTTACTCCAAGTTTCTAAGACTTGGAAATTGGGGGTTTCTATGATCTCAAATGAAAGACATCGTTGACAGCTTTGAAGTAATTTCTTTTCTTAGTTGAAAATTGATTTGTCAGTGCAAGATAGTTGATGCTTCTATGCTCTGTAATGTGACATTATACTTAAATGGTTTAATAGGTATCTCAAGTTCTGCTTTGTTCTCCTTGTAATTAAAGTTCTCATCCAAGGGCTTTAAATTAGTCTAGGGGATCAGTCAGTAGTATCAAACAAACCAGTGATTTAGAAATATAAAACAGACTATGGATGTTTGCTTTTTCATTCAGTAGAGACCCCTGCAGAGACATCTGCTTCCTAGCTTGTGATGAGGTTGTGTGGATGGAAAGGTAGATGCTGCTTCTAAAGTGCTTTCTTTTCATTCACACAAACCTTTCCTGAGAGACTTCATAAGGGTTTCCCTCTCCTTCCTTCCTAGGCCATCGAAGTTGCAGTTGTTATCAGCACTCCAAGTTTTCTGTTCCCTGATTCAGTCAGCAGGGCTGATTCAGCTGGGACTGAGCTGGTGGAAGCTTAGCTCTTTCTTGTATTACATATTACATGCCACATCTCCTTTACCAAAAGGAATCGCAGAAGCAATTTAAAGATTTTGTTTCCAGGGAAGAAATTATAATTGTTATACTGAGGCTGTATCACAAAACTTTGTTTTTGGTCTCAGTATATAATTACAATTTCATTTGCCAAGTACGTGGTCGAGTTGATGCAGTCGTTGAGAAATCAGTTTTGCACTGGCATAAATCCATGTATTTAAAATAGCAAATTCCTGTTTTGTACAAGGATTGGGCTCCTTACAGTTTTCTATTTGTTCTTACTATTATATGTCTATTACTGGATGTGGGAAAGAGTCTACATGGAATAAAAATATGGAAATTTTAGTTAACATTTTATGTTGTGAGCAGTTAGAATGACATAAGTAAATCAAGTCTCACTTTTCTTGCAAAGTTAAAAAGTCCACAATTCACTTGTGAAGCACAACATTAAATTTAAAAACTCTGACTGATATGACATGAAATAGTAGAAGTACTAGACTAAGACAAGTCTTAAATTTCATATGCACACCTTCTGGGTTTTTTTAAGCACTAATTCTACAAGTTGCCAGTTCTCTGCTGCCGTATTTTCACTGTCTGTTCTTATTTGTTCCTGCTGTGAATGACAAAAATTTTCTCGAAAAGAAATCTGAGTGGTAACATATCTTAAATCACTGGCCAATCAAAAGACAGGCCATTTAATTTTGAAGTTCTTTATCAGTTTGATATTTACAGGGGGTAAAAACAAGAGAGAGCTTCAAATTCTACCTTGAAATTGAGTCTACGTTAATCCTAATCTCATCCACAAATTTTGTATTTGGAGTGCATTTAGAAAATACTGTAATTTTGTATAAAATATGAAACAATCCTAATTTGGTGAAGATTTTCAAGCCTTTCTCATTATATAGTACATAATTCTGGGATCTTAGCTACGTAATTACTTTTTTATGGTGCCAAACTTATCAGGTTTTTTGGGTGTTTTTTAGAATGCAAGGTGGGAAGCCTTGCAGGTGCAAAATAACTCCTTCCTGGAGATGGCAACATTTTATAGCAGGTGACTGATTCCCTGATACATCAGTGTTCTGTGGCAAAAAATATCAAAGTAAATCAATTAAAAAAAAAAATTCTTAAAATCTGGAAAACCTTTCAGCTGGTTTTCCCCCAGCTGAAAGTACATAAAATAAGAGCACGGGTGCTAAATTGCTTGAAAGGAGAAGATCAGAGAATCTGCTCAAATGTGTGCTGCAATGGCTGAGCACACCCTGCAAGTCATCTCATTTAATCCCAGGAAGCATAAGGACTGCACATCAGTTTTAAGTGCAGCTTATCCTGACTCTTAGGATGCATTCATCCCGTGTATGCTCTGTGACATCTGTCATATGGTTATGTAAAAGTTTCCAGTGACACGCCTGACTGCTAATCTTGGATCAGGGTCAATTCCAGTCAGCGTTCCATGCAGCGAGGGCAGGGTTGCTGTTACCTTTGTGCCTCACAAGCCCAGAATCACTCATGTACACAGCACCATCGTTCTCTTCTTGAGTACTGCTCTGTAATAGCGCTCTTTTTTTGTCTTGTGTGACATACGTATTTATTTATATCATTCTTTTAGCATGGAGCTCTCTGACCTTAGTATTTGTAGTAAAAATCAAATAAAGGCTGTGATAAGATATCCAAAGGGAGTGAGCCATTAGAAACTCTTTATAAGTAAAAAAAAAACAAAAAAAAGCCAGCTTACAGTAATGATCCCAAATTTTTTGAAATTCAGCATGTCATATAAAAAATTTGTGACACACTATATAGTGTTTTCCATATGTCACATATTTTCATTCGTCCAACATTTTGTTTCTAAATCTTGTTTTGTATAGGAAAATCCACTAAGAATATGACATTATGTGTATGCAACAAAAGTTAGAATTCTGAATTCTAGACAAATTCTTATAAGCACAGAAATGGTATGAACACAGCGTGGTAGGAATATTCCATTGTTTTTCTTGGCTGATTGTTTGTTTCACTATTAGAAACTTCAACTTTCAAAGATTTCCCAATATTCACTTTCTGGAACAAATGCCTTTATGGTTCCTACAGTTTTGAAAGAAGTATCACAGAAGATGGAGAGTGAATTCCTAATTCAGAATCATATTTATTCTGAGTAGCTGATTCTTACTGACATGGTCACTTAATCAAGGATGCTTGTGACCCATATGTCAAGTCAAAATGAACAGTGACTGAGCTACCAGGAATTGTTCACAGAAACTATGTAATGCATAATTAAAACAGTCTAGTATAGGGGAATCTGTACAAAAGCAATTTGGTGATAGAAACAGTGAAGCAAAAAGCCTGACCCACACATCATACCACATTTTTAGAAAGCCTTGATGGTGCCATATTAAGAAAAGCCAGTAGGTTTACCAGCTGTTCACTCTCATTCCAAAATCCAAGCTGAAGGCATGAACCAGGTCTCACTTTCCTCCTTCCTTGCTACAAGTGCAGATCTAACCCCTGGCATTTGATATGAATTCAAACCAGGGACCTGCAAAGTTAAAATTATGGGCATGTGCATGAGCTGAGCTGGAACTGCCAACATGCCTTGCAGGGAGTGGCACAAAACGCACATTTGGGTGGATGTTGCTCCTCTATGTCAGTGACTACCACTCAGTGACATTCTTCAATGCATGGAAGTTTAAAGATAACCAAAATATCAGCATTTAATTCTACAAGAAATAGCACCATTTTAAAGTGTCAATTTGGATAAAGAAACACAAATTTCCAAATTTCTGAAAAGTACAACTTGACATTAAATATTTAAATGTTAATTTTTTACTTTATAATACAAGTTAAACTGATTATTAAGGAAATGCTGAACTAATTAGAGAAAACAGAACAACAAACCCCTTGAGTCTGGAAGAAGTATTACTGTTTCAGTATGAAGTACCAACTTTCCAAATCTTCCTTCATTATAGCAGCAGTAATAAAGCATTTTGTGACATTACATTGTGGAATGGCATTAAAAGAGTCACAAAATATGCAGAAATAAAAAATGTGTGACCCATTTGCTTTGTAAAAAGGAACATCAACTCATCATATTTTTATGAAAGTAAGGTCCAAAAAAATTCTTATTGTTGAAGTGAGGAGCAGCTGAAATGGTTAATGGCAGGTATTTGGCTACAGTGCTGATGCCACTGAATACTCTGGTGTCTTCCCAGTGTCTCTTTGGTGTTGGTGCATCTTGTGATAGGGCAGGTGGCATTTCAATACAAAATAAAACAAATGTGTGAGAAAGTGTTTATTTCATCCACTTGAGCCTGACATCTGCACAGCTGTAGCTCTTCCACACAGGTATGTCCAAAGAGCCCAGTGAGGCACAGGGCTGAGCCTCCTTGTCATGTCAGAGTTAATATCCCAATGAACTGATCCAGGCTGGAGAGAACAGCCATGTTAGAGTCCCAGAAAAGCCTGGAGAGAGAGGGAGGCACACATGTCCTTGTATCTGACAGGCTGCAGTGTCAAGCAGTGACACATTACAAGCCTATCCCCCAGGGCTGCAGCAAGCTGCTGCTAAACAGGCTGTTCCAGCAGTCCAGGAGTGTTTTCCTGGAGCCCACGTGGCTGCCACTGCGCTGCCCCACTGCACTGTCACCCCCTCCTTTTCCTCTTCAGTGTTATTAAATCACCATGAAGTTGTTGTCCCCATGCAAAACTGAGATTTTTCATTATCTTTCCACTCCAACACTGTGCAGTAAAAGCTTTCTTTTAGCTTCTGGCTACACTGAGTTTCCTTCTGTGTGGGAGCTATTTTCCAGTCTCTCTCAATTCCTTTGGGGCCAGGTTGTGTAACTTCTCCCTCGCTCATTCTTCCACTTGTAAAATCTCCCTTTGTGTGGGCCCTGCTGGCTCTCAGTTTACTGTCTCTGCTGCTCTGCCACCTTGCTATGGCTCTGTCTGGGCAGCCCTTGTGTTGGCAGGCATGATTTTCCTCAGTGAACAGTGACACATTTAATCAGAACAGCCATTGCCATTTCCAAGGACTGGAGTGCAGACATGCAAGGTAGTGTCTGTGATTGCATCCTGGTTTAGTCAATCTTACTTTCCAGCCTCGATAGCTAAACTAGACCTCTTAATATTTACATTTCTTTCCTTAAACAATGTGTACTTGTCACAACTATAAAATGACAAACACAAAGGAAAAAAAGACTTGATTTCACCCTGGAATGCATCGGTCAAGTGTGAGGCTGAGAGAATATGCTCCCTTTATACCAGTTACTAGGATTTTTTTTCTGTTTATTGAAATAATTTTTTATTTCAGTAGAGTAAATCTGAAATCTGCTTATTAGAAACTTACACAGTAATCATATCACTTGTGATAGGTTAGTGCTTGCCCTTTGCCTCTTGATTATCATTACAAATGAAATGAAAACACAAGAAGCCTTGCTTATTTGCCATGCAGACAGTGAGTCCTTGAGGCAAGCTGCAGAAATCAAGTGGACATTACAGCCACGGTGTGTTTGAGTGCTGCTGCCTACAACTGCTTTGGGTATGCAGCAACTGCTCTTTTGGGAAAATACTTCTTGTCACAGATTTCCTTCTAAACAAAAGTGTTGAAAAAGAAACCCTAGGATAGCAGGCATTAGTGTTAGAGGTAAGTACTAGAGGTAGTTAGAGGGAAAAAGGTGTTATTTATTAACTTCTCCTTGTGATTATTCAGGAAGAGAGCTTATTAGCAAGTGGTAGAGAAACAGAAAGGGAAAAGATTTGTATACTCGCCTTCATGAATTCAGCTCTGGAATCCTTTGAGGACTGTGTCCTCAGTGGATATTCTAGAAGATAAGTTTCATAAAGAGCTGTATCAGGCCAGCATCCAAAATCACCTTTAGTAAAACAATACATTTTATTTGTGACAAATTGAACAAGTTCTGAGAGAAAGCAGACTGGGGGGGCCTTTCAATTAAGAAACAGAGACTACGTCCCAGTTGTGAATCTCACACAGAATCTGTGAAGATTTTGAAAACAATATTTAAATTAAATATTCACTGAATGATCTTAAATAATAATACCTGAAAATTATGCTTCACCCAGAGACAATAGATAGAAACAGAGACATCATCTTCAATTTAGAGAAATCTGTTCTTCACATTCCTTGGAAAAGAGCATCAACTGCACTTGGCACAGCTGGGGGGAATGGTGGAAAATGTACCTGCCAATCATTCATGTAATTTCTGATATCCAAGCTGTTCCAGAGCCACTTGGCACCCCAAAGTACTTTAAATGAGCATCAGAACTGCTCTGGCTCATGATGACATGGCATTAGACTTCATTCCATCCCCCAGGGGTCTTTCTAACTTTTCTGACACACTATTTTTTCCAAGCCATCTATGCAAACCACAGACTTCCCACAACCTGGAAGACTGTCCCAGAGACCAAATCCACCCATCAACAAAATGCTGAGCAACTTGAAAATGATCAAGGCATTTGCATTCCAAAGGAAAAAAAAAAATTAAAAAAATAGCTAAAGCTTTTTGGAGTAACAAGGCCATCAGTTCCAGGAAAGACCTTTTGTAAAGCACTCAAATCCTTGAACTAAGGCAGAAAACCAGTGAAGAACAGAGGTTTGAGATCAATATATAGAAGGTAGCTTTCATGATAAGACATGAAAATCAATTATAAACAATTAAAATATGTTAAAAGCTATGAATCAAGTGAATCAGGGCTAAGCAATGTGGTTACTGGGGACAAATGATGGAAAATGAGACAGTACAAATTGACTGAAAAAAACAATAGTCTTCAAAAATTATTTTTTTAAAAAAAAATATAAGAATAATAATGTTATTTCAAAAAGGAATATGAACATTCACTATTTATTATGTTATTTGAAGTAAATCAGGAAGTAATAAAATGTTTTCTTGACAAATGACTAAGTAAACAAAGTTTTTAGAGTAGGAGAAATTTTGGGCATGATGAATTTTTCAGCAATGAGAGGGAGAGGTTTGGTCTGAGGAAGTAAAATTAAGATAAAGAACTAAGAAGATGAGAATTTTAAAGGTGTATGAGAACTTTAATCAAATAATTTAGTCTGTGGGAAATATTAGAGAATATGCAATATGGGACTTCAGCAATAATGAGGGCAAATAATGTTTTAGCAGACCTATTTAATTTATTTTCCAGGCACCTGTGTCTAGGCAAAGAGAATTAATAGTGAAGTGTTCCTCCTGCATTGGGCTGAACTCAGCTGACTGTGATTAAAGTTTCACTCTTTCTGTTAGGTTGAAAACTGTCTCTGAAACCTAATGATGTAGAGTAATATGTTCATACTAGTTACTAATGATGCTTTTATGTTAATTGAATATGTAAATAAGTATGACTGTTAGCAAAGGGTTGGTTTAAATCATTAATATGTGTTTTTTCTGCTACAACAGTACACTATTTTAAATTCTTTGCCTCTCAATGAATTATGACTTAACTAGGGGATTACATTGAAGAAGTTTCAGTTTCTTTATTCCTCTGATTTTAATGAAAACCCAAAGCACTAATGCCACTGCACTTCCCTCTGATGTTATTCTGGCACATTGCATTTTATTCATATTTTTTCTTTAGAATTAATGAAAACATGGGATTTGGTCAGTGAAAGTTATAACAGACAGGTTGATTCTTAGCCCTGTTTGCTTTTATCCTTTCAGATCCTAAAGATTAGCTGTGGGGATACATATAGTTAGCACTTACACGGTGAGAAGTACTGACTTTTAAAAGCAATAGACATTAATGCCATGTGAAGATCTTCTCTAAAGTTGGATTTTGCCATTGTTTTCATTACCAATTTAGCAGCAAGGTAAAAATCACTGACAGCAGTGAGACCCAAATTAGCAGCAGGGAAGGCTGAAAAACATTTGCAAGAGGGTAGAGGGGAATAACATTGAAAAACCAGAGTGAACCAAGGCAGCCACCATCTCAGCAGGATTGTTTCTCCCACGTCTTTAGAATGTGGAAGAATATTACAAATTCTTTGTTTTCCTTTCTTTGTATTATGTAGTTAAAAGCTTTACTTCTTACTCCTCGTAGGGATTAAAGAGTCATCAAAGAGTGTGGTGGGCTTTGTAAATGATGGATAAGATTTCTAGAAATAGCTACTTAAATTTATACACATATGGGTGAAAATGAAATAATTTCAAAATGTAAATATCTAGCTCTTATCACCCACTAAAAATCAGTTCACATATCTTTTCTGATAATCTTGTGCTCATAGATACAATATGAATTTTAACTATATTAATACGACTGATTATAAATGGGTTATAATTATCCATCTGCATTCAAAAAACTTATTAGTGGTTTTGAGAAACATCCTTTTTGTGAATACTGAGGCACTCAATCCCATTTGACACCTCTTAAAATATGAGCTGCTCCTAATGGCTGACTATGCAGTTGTAGTAATTAATATGTCCATGGCTTACACAGTTACAGCCGCTGTACCAGGAACCTCTCCAGATGAGCAGAACGTTCACGTAACACCAAAAGAAATGGATGTAAGGTTTTCAATCTGTTTCACATTTGTCATTTGAATGACTTATGATTAAGGTGTTTTACTTCGATTTTTTTTTCCTCCCTATTGAGACCCTAGAATGAATCATTATAAGAGTCTATGAGATTTTGGTTATTAAGATGCTTGAAATCAGAGTTATTACTACCATCCTTTATGTGATCATCAATTGAAAACTCCAGCACCAACACTGATAATTTTCTTACCACAGGCATATGTTCTAACAAGAACTAGGGTATCATATCATATTCTGAGACTGAAGTTCAGCAAGAAATAGAAATTAATTTCATCAGCAGTTCTCTAGTTTTGCCTGTTATAATTACCTTATTTTGACACAACGCCCCAAAGGCTAAACTGTCGCTGAACTTTTGAGTTAGATCTGTTGTCTATTTATAATATGAATGTTCTCTCTCAAATTTACTACAAATTAGCCTTCAGGGAGCTCTAGCAGATTACATTTGAGTCTATCCAAACTTGAATAATTGGCTAGACCTGTGCTGAAGTTTGTCCATCTTTGTCAAAGTACTTCAGCACATGCTTTGGGCTCCCTGCTGACAGTGAGATGTTTGTTGTGGGCTATCAGCTCCATTGGAAACTGATGTTTCTGCTGGAGTACCTTGCCAGAGGAGATATGAAGTGAAAGAGTAGAATGAAATGCTTCTGTCATTCTCTTGGGTTGAAAATTCCCTAAGTTTTGCATAAAGGAAAAGGGAGCCACAGAAGTGAATTCTTTTCTCTGGAAGACATTTCATGCTGGACTACACTACAATGTTAAATTGCATTTCTCTGCAGCTCAATTTTCTTGCTAATTTCTAGGGACAGTTTATGTTCAGTAAGTGAAAGCACAAGACCAACTTTATATTTAATACTCTTTGAAGCTGGTATTTGAAACAATAGTAACAAGAATACTTGAGACAACATAATCTGTTTTTAAATTCAAGAAAATAACTTCCAGAAGGACAAATTTTTGAGTGGGGAGTTTCTCTGAATGGTTTAATCCTTCCAGATACTTTGTTTATTTTTATTGTTTAAGACAATGTCCTTTTCTTTTCCCCTACTGGGTAAGCTCCTCTTGTGGAGGAATGTCTTATCTCTATTACAATATATTAGTACAAGAATAAGTTTGCATTAAAAATACAACTTTTGCTGACAAGTTTTTTTTATCTGAAAAGAAGAAAGCACAAATTATTGTATATGCCCTTTTAAATAGGTTAATTGTAATGAGTGACCTGCTGAAATCTTCACAGAGCAGAACAGAATTTTGTTAAACTTGGAATAAAAAAAAAAAAAGCAAACCTCAAACTTGGTCACAGATGGAGACAGAAAAATTCTCTCTTCTCTAGTCTGTGACTGAGTGTTACCACATAACAATAGCTTTCATGGATACTTTTACTAATTCAGGACAAGGAAAATGGAATTTTCGAAATGCTTCTTCCATCAACATGCTTTATTTTGGGCAGAGGAAAACATTTCAGTAGTTCAAGTTCTGTCCCTGACTCTTCTTAAGGACCTGGTGCCCATGTTATTCTGTCTCATTGTGTTGGTGTACTTCTTTCTCATTAACTTGGTTTAAAAGAAATCAGGCTACTAATTCTGCCTATTCCAGAAAGACACTTCAAGAAGTGTAATATAATGACAGCCTATCTTAGTAATACAATTCTAAAAGTGTATTACACAGTGTAAAACTGTACTGGCAGTAAATTATCTGCCCAGCCCAGCCCAGTATAGCTCACCAAAAACTTCAGGAGTGGGAACCTAAAAGAGCTGCAAACTACCAGTATTATACCCTGAGAATGAGATATATTAATATTATGTTCATTTCTTTGCTCTGAGGTAGTGTCAAGGCTTAGAAAGCCCTTATGAAACTAATGCCAGTAATTTATGTCAATGATGTTTTAAAGCCAAACTTATTACTAGTAAAATGTTATGCAGCTCCTTTTCCTTTGGTTTTTTTTTTATACATAGGAACAGATATTACGGCCCATGATGTTCTTGAAGCATTCTATATTGACTCTTCATGAAAAACTCAAAACCAGTTATGGATCAAAAAATCCAGGGTTATTTTTCTTGCCCTGGAGACTCACAACTCATTATTGTCCTAATCAGAGCATGTGTAACTCCAAAGTTGACTTAGATTCAGAGACAGCCTTTGTACAGAACCTCCTGCACCTCTGACATCTGTTCTGATTTTCCATTTGGATTCTGAGCAGCTCAGCCATCCGCTGTGTCTGGAGCTTCTCCAGAGGAAAGCTGCCAGCAGCAGTGTCCACCTCTCTGCACCTGTCCCCTGCTGCAGCCCAAAGTGGGCAGAGGCCAAGGTGGTGCCTGCTGCAGCAGAGCAGGGCATGGGCCCCAGCCCAGGCTGAGGTTTGCAGCACCCTGCACTAGCAGGAATTTGCCAGGAGGGAAATGGATCTCTGAAGGCGTCATTGCTAACAGACCCAGCTGGTGATAAATCCCTGCACAAGTTGTGGTCCAGCTTCTCTTCTGATCCATATTATGATGTTGATAACCCCTACATGTTAAAGTACGCTATCATGATTATTTTGACAGTGCTATCTACACAGCCTATTTGGAAAGCAGGGGTTAAAACAAGATAAGATAAAACCATCTTGGAAGGAAAATACACTTGCTTCAGAGAGTGTAATCAGAAACCTCTGAAACAGCAGCTAACTTAGAGCAGTTTTTAAAAATACTGAAAATAAAATCTGGGTACTGCTGTCAGTTGGACCAGTGACCTAAGACTTTGCAAAACATGACTCAGTTTTCCCTGTACTATGTACAATTTTCCTTGTACTATGATCTTTCCTGAATTGTTCACTTGCATGATGCTAGTGTTCAATAGCCCAGCCCATGAGCATATCTCTGTCCTGCTGGCTACTGTACAAACACAATGTAGGGAGAAAATAGGGGTTTGGAGTGACCACTAACATCAGCATTTAAAATATACAGAATATGGTTAATGTTCTAGAACTGTTTTAGTAAGGGAATCTGTGCAAATTCTTTAAGAATTGAGTAATAGGTAAATTTGCAACAACAATTTGATGTTAATTCTTTAGCTCTAGAGTTCCTAATCCCTTTTTTGCCTTGTGCCCTTTAAATTCCCTTTGCAGCAGCTCATCTCTCATTTTAAAATTCTCCCTTAGGAGCTAATGTTAAATATGTTCATAAAAGGTTCTACATAATGCCGTTAATGATTACTTTTATATCATGCTTTTTATTCACTTGTCAAATGCCTGAAATCTTAGCCTGGATAAGAATATAAACCATGCAAAGTGTTGGATGTGTTTTCTCACTTCTTTTTTGCTATAAAAAACTGTTGAGCTCTCAGAAATGAGTGCTGGTGCCATTGTGTATTCAAAATGCACATAACTTCTCTAGGTCCTAAGATTTCTTCATGCAGATGCACTTTTTCTTTGTAAGTAAAAAGGTACACTATTGCAGCTGAAGGAAAACAGAGTAAAAAAATATGAAGCAACTAGAGGACTTATAGGCCTGAGTCTCTATGATCTTTATGAAAATGAGAGAGAATATAAAGTAGATATGAGGGGTTCTAATCCGAATCTAATATAATTTACCTTGCTTTAAAGGATTCATCAAAGCCTACAGCAACAGTGGGCTGTTTCTACTGTGTTTGTTTAGAAACTTGTTAGAGAGCAAAACAGGATGATTTGTGAGGTTTTGAGGGTTAGGAAAGAGAAATTCTAAATTTTGCTCTAAGACCTTCAGTGTAAGGTAATTCAAATTAATTTATGTAGTAAAAAACAATTTCTGTTTTTAATTAATGCCACAGTTCAGACTCTTGTCAGAAATCTTTTGGAGCAGGCAAAAACATTTTTTATAGATGTACTTAATATTCCTTTTTTTTCAAGTTACTTCCTTATATTAAGTATGTTAATCTCTTTTTCCATGTCTTCTCTTTTTAAACAATATATGGCAGAATAGTCTAGAAAATGAGTATTACTACTAGCCTACAGTAGCCTCTAGTGGCCTGAGGCAACTGGTTGTATGCAAAATACAAATGCTGCTGGCACCCATGGCTTTGCTTTTTTATCTGCACATGGGTTAAATGTATATCTCAAGTTTTTGTGATAGTGCTTGGTGTGGAACCAGTGTAATGCAAGAGAAAAGAAAGCTTCAGTGCATTTTCTGCAGAGCAGAAAAGCAAGTATGAATTTGAGTTCCTGTTGATCATGCTGTATCAGCTACAAGGCCAGCTGTGAAGATGCAGTCAGCACATGGGAATGGATGTGAATTCTGTGTGAGTCCATGCTTGCTCAGGGCTTTCAGGTCAACCTGCTTAGAACGAGATGGAGTCTGAAAGAGCCCTGAAACATGTTGCTGATGGAAAGAAACACAGACTCCCTTTTATTCCTTATACTGAAAGTATTTTTAAAATGAACACTTAATGTGCTAAACTACTGTTCATAACAGAAAAATTAATATTTTCTAAAATAATGAAAATCAGACTGTGAAGAAATCAATGAGCTGGTCTTAATACCAGTTTAGAACTCAGCATTGGAGTATATTTATGAGATTATTTCAAGAATACTTAAACCTTTGTCTGACATCTTTCTTGTGTAAATGTTACAGGATCATAGAGATTCATGTATATACAATACACTGTCACACTCTATAATCAAAGGATAAAAGCCTTTTCCCCTCTCTCAGCTAATAAAAAACACAAGACAAAAAAAAAAAAAAAAGAGAAAGTAAAAGGAGCTTTCATGATTGTAACCTCAAGATTCCTGATGATCTAGAACAATACCAAGAAGCCAGAAAATGCTGGTACAGTGTTCTTGGTGACCTTCTTTTGAAAGAGAGACATGTATTGAAGACCAGGGAAGAATCTTCCTTGATAAAATGATTACTTTGTTCAAAGGTGATTTGGTCTTGGATTTCTGGAAATTCCATTTTCCTTTATAGAGCTTGTGGAATTGAAAAGAAAAGCTTCTCCTCCTTATCCTTAATTCCTATGATTTACGAGTTTCACTCACTCTGTCTTATTGCATTTCCACCCAGTCTCTTCAAACAAATCAAGTGTGAAACCTGGGACTACATAACTCACTCCAATAAGGTCTAAGATACATCATTCATTCTTTTTATTAACATGATAAAGTCAAACTTTATTTTTTTTCTTTTAAGTTAAGCCTTTCTCTGTAGAGTCACAAGTAAAAATGAAAATTTCTCTAGTCCTTTACAGTACCCTCATTAAGCTTTGACTTGAACTCCAGAGAAGCTACTCTCCCTCTAGTGTGTGTACAGGATATAGAGAATAATTTCTTACTTCCTCACCTGAGTCAGGAGCCTAAAGTAAAGTGCAATGAATGTTCCCTGTATGACACAATTTTACAGGCACAGCACCTCAAGTTCCTGTATTTAGCTGACAGACTCTGAAGCCCTGACAGCAGCCAGTCACTCAGTGTCCCCAGCTAAATGAAACTATTGGCATTATTTAACCCAGCTGTCATCATTCATCTTGCCAACAACATTAAATGACCTATATTTTGGACCTAATGTATAAATCAAACTTTGCATTTTATAAAAATTCATCTTCGTAGCAGAAAGTTGTTACCCACGGGGGAAAGAAAAAAGAAAAAGTCACCTGAATACTATGGCCCTACATAAATTGTTTCATAATTTCTATGTTTCATAATTTTTGTAATGTTTTATGTTACAATTTTAAAAGAAAGATATATCTTAAGGAAAGAAGAAAAGAGAAATTATGCAAGGGTACACTTTCATTTTTGCTTTCAACTAATACAAATTCACACAGATACCAAATGGGATATCCCCACTTTCACTGCACTTGCAATATCTTTTATTCTGCCAGCATACATCTAAGAGAGCTTTGTGCACTGGAAGATCAGGTATTGATCCTGGAGGAAAAGATCCCTTTTCAATCTTGGATTAACTCTCTTCTTTTCTTTGGATCCCTGGGCAATCATAAAAACACAAATGTTTGCAAGAGAAAAGTAGGAGGTATATGCAGCTGAAGGCGAGAAGGGACCATCATGCCTTTTGACAGAAGCATGGACTCAGGTCAGTTTTAGCTGAGACTGAAACTGTTCCCTTGGATAAAAGAAGCATAAATAGGATTAATCATCTGAAGAGAATCCATTAGTGTCCATGTTTACATGAGGAAACATACCAGTTTAGCTACTAGATAATAACTGTTCTGGAAGAGTTAACTGTGCAGCCTTCCTATTCCAAAGTTAAAATCACTGTTATCTTTGAAGAGTTACTCCAGAATATTATAAATTTTTAATATAGCATCTCCATGGAAAATTATTCCAAACAATTGTGTTTACTACTTTCCTCCAAAGACAAGAAATAAAAATATTGTTTGGCTAAAAGGATATCAAAAGCGTACTCAGCATTGATTTCCTTCTTGGATGGCTTGTAAAAATCAGGCTTTACATGGTGTAGGCAGAGTATAAAGGCATTTTCTTCCTTAACACCTGATAACTCTCCTTTGCTCTTTTCTGTTCTGCTGCACTGTAGATGCTTGGTTTAATTGTTTGAGAAAGGAATCAAGTGCAGGCTGATACTCAAGAATGGCAGGAACGGGTTTAGTGATTTAGTATTACATATAAAACCATTAATGCAGCTCCACACCTCAGTAGAGCTGTAGTTCCCAATCCGTAATCCTTCTAAAAACTGGAATAGACTAACCCAAACAATAGCACACCTCACTGCTCAGATTTTCAAGTTACTCTGTTACTCGTTAGCATTATGTGAAGGAAAGGGCAGAGCAATCTGGATTGTATAAAACACACACTTCACCACTGGAGCTTTGCCCAGTCTTTCAATCAAAATCAGTTAATTTGAGTTAAAAATAATTCAGCTTATTTTCCATTTTTGTGTTCTTCTTGGACCTTCTTAGAACCAAAAATAAAACTGATGAAAATGATAGATGGATCTTGATGGCATACAGAAATCTGTAGAAACTACATTAACTTTCTTTGACTTGAGAAAATCTCGAATGTGTGGTCCCTGGATTTCCTTGGAATTGGACATAATTCAAATTTACCTGCTGGACAGAATATCTGGTTTAATTTGGAGGGAAATTGTATGTTCAGAAAAGGTAGAAAAATACAGCATTTCCATGTCCTTTGGTTTTCTAGTTGTTTTGTTGTTTTGGGTTTTTTTTCTTTTCAGGCTGCTGTTTTTAAAGAAGTAATTTAGCTTTCATTTAAAAACTTGCAAAACAAGGTTCTAACTCCTATACTTGGAAGGCATGATTGGAAAGCTTGGAAAATTAGATTATTCACAGATAAAAACTAATAGGTTTTTAAGGTAGTTCAAAAAGAAAAACTGAAGTAAAAAATAATAATTTTGAGGTCTGGCTCACATTTTTATTATTTTGAGTTGGGATTGGCAGACCTACAAAGATCCCACACAAAGAGGATGGGATTATATATATCCCAGGTGTCCTCAGCCCTGAATGTTTGATGACTTTACCTAAATATATGTCTGATATTCACAAGTAGTGACAGGATGATCCTGTTGTAAAAGCACAACTATATCCCATAGTGCTGGGAAACTGGAACACTGGATTTTACTCTGCATTCCTTTAGTTAAAAATGAACCCAGGCATTTCCTCAGTGTATAGAAAATATGGTCTGCAGGTGAAGGCAAATATCTCCCAGGAAAATGTGGTCCTTTATCTTTGCACATCTCAGTTCCATATATATAAAAGAGATACAATTTTTCTTAGTTCTGGATTGGTACTGACTGCTGTGTGGATATTTTATACCAAATATGACAGTGAGCCTTTAACCAGGACTGCGAATTTATTTCACAAAAACTAAGTATCATGGAACTCTTCTGTGACTAATTAATGTGTAGAATTTTTGTAAGAAGGGGTCATGATAGTGACCAAATTGTGTAGCTCAAGTTGACTTGTATAACTCATGCCACAGAACCTTAACTTTAGTTACTGTTTTTATAAGGCCCATAACTTCAGATTTTGTCATCTTTGTTTTGTAATTGTGGAAGTTGAGGGTTCTGAGAAATGACAGCTAATCAGCACTGGAATGAAGAAATCCATATATAGTGTGTGAAAAGTTCATAAAAGATTAGTAGGTGTTTTAATAAAGAATTATAGGTTGTTTATAGGAGGGTCAAATGTGACTCATAACCATCTTCATCACTTTCTAGTGATGTACATGCAACATCTGCAACCATGTATAACCACCACAAAAGCTACAAGAGCTTACAATATGTGTTAAAGGATCTGTTAATCACATATTAACCCTCTATAAATGTTTTCAAATGGATTTTTAACATGAAGTGTGACCAGCTTGTGCTTCAAGTTCTGATTTTAAGTTCTGGCCTGTGGCCTGTCTTCTGTTGATGGTGTATATTTAAGACCAATGTTACCCTAGATACTGAGCTGTGACTCCTTGTGATGTTGTGTCTTAATGTCATTATTTATGTACTTTCTGTCTTCCCCACTTCCAGCTGGATGGGGAATAATGCTTCAACAAATAATGGACAAAATTCACAGCAGGAGATTTCGTGTTTTTTTACAGGCCCTTGGTTATATCTGTAAAATATCAAAACAGTAGTTTACTGGCAGTTCATTCTAAACAACTGAAACACACTAAAATGAACAGTTCAACATCATATTGCCCACTTTTACTTTTGTTGCTGACAACTCAGTGTATATAAATACATGCTGGTCAGATATTTTGTGCTAAATGCCTGCTAGCTCTTCATTTCTGCATTTAGGATTTCTGCCTCCCTCACTGGCATGTTTGCACAGCACTCGTGGCAGTCCAGAGCTCAACACCAGCCAAGTGCTTCAGTGTGAAAAGTCTGTATGTGAACAGTGGGAGCGGAGAGAAATCCCTGGACCAGCACATTTTGTGCCAAATTCACCCTGGGAGGAGAAGCTTGTGAATGAATGATGAGCTCAAATACAGGGTTAAGCAACTGTGCTGCAACTCCTTAAAAGACTTTTGAATCTCAAGAAGTTTGTCTCAGATTGAAACGAACACGCAGGAATATTCAAGCTCTAAGGAATGCAGAGCTGGCTCAGGACTCTGCACTGGTGCTGTTGGTGTTTTACTGGTGGTCAGCTGTAATTCAGGATAAATTATGGGTTGTTGGACCACTCAGTGATTAATCTCAGGCAGAGCAGTTTCAAACCAACTGATCCTGCAAGCAGGGCTTTGTGGGACCTGTGCTGTAATTAACAAAAACCTCTGTAATCATAGGGAGGGCTGTGTGTTAGGAGTACAACTTCAGGGTTATCTGAGGGAGGCATTCTTTGAGGGACCTGCATTTCCTCAGTGCTCTTGGTCTGCACTGACTTTGCTGAGCTGCAATGGTTTAGGTGTCAGCCCTGGACTCTGGTCTCCTTTGCCCCTGCAGCCAGCACTGAAAATTAGATATTAGTGGTTTTCTCAGTGTGATACTTCTTTTATCCCACTGCTTGTGCTTTTCCTGCATTATCTGAGGAAAGACTGAGGATGCTATTTCAATTATTTTTAATTCTCTCAATCACAATATATTTCAGTGGAAGCTGGAGCACTAAAAATTCAGTCATTTGAAAATCTCTAGTTTAGTAAGGCTTATCATGACTGAATCAACTTCTGTATGTTTACATATGTGAAATGAGTTGATATGTTGATAAAATTATTGCTATACAGATATCAACGTCATAAAATTGTGATGATGACTGACAGCAGCTAATGTGTTTCTGATTGTCAGCTGTTAAAATAAAGTGGTTGAGTGGAAAAATTTTTATACCTTGCATTTTCTTTTTAGTTCAGATTTGCAGTATGCAAGAGTAGAGAAGATTACAAGAATATTTGTTCTATACACAGGAGTTTTTCACCAAAACATTCAGGTGTAGATAGATAGGTGATGTTAGACAGACTGTTTGACCCTAAATTTCTTTTACCAGCAGGAAAAGGAGGTCAATGTATTAAGGTCTGGTTTTCCCCCCTGTTGCCTTTAGTAACGCTGTGGTGAAACCTACCAGATGTGTTATCATTGATATTTTTATTATACTGCTGTCATGAGTTATTTCTATATTCTGCTTCTACTACACAAATGTCAAAGTCAGTTTTGACTGACTTGTGCATCAATACAGTTACAGCTTACAGTTTCACTGTTGTTATATTACTAACATACCCTCATGCCACTTAAGCTTAAAATTATTAATGGTACTGGTACAGTTTATTTCCCCTGATTCTTACATCTGGTGCAAATTTGAAAAGATCATGTGAATTTTAGAACATTCTGTCAATTTAGAGCTAAAATTTCTTCCATGTAGAATTATAACTAACTAGACATGGTTGTAAACCAGAGAATTATTTCATTGCTGTGCACAACACCTAACTCAGCTACTTGAAAACAGTGAATGCCCACTATTACAAAAATGTGCCTGCTTTTCTGACATGCTGAGCACCTTCCCCTTTCATCACCTTTTAGAAAATGAGTAGAGGCAAGATTCACTGAACATGGGTGGGACTTGAATGACAAGATGGTCTGTGCAGTCTCTCTGCACAAGTGTGAGTTTTGACCAAAGTGCTGAGAATTTCCTCAAATTGCTTTGCAGTTAGGATAGACAGCTGTTTGGAGTCTGCTCAAGGAGAATGAAAATTGTATGCACAGGTATCAAAGTGAGATAATTTTACTTCTAAAATGATAGTCACAGCTTACATATTTGAGGTAACAGATGCAGTTCTGCCCTGTAGCAAAGCCTTATTCTGTGTATCACAAGATTTTTATATTAAGAATATGTCCTTTAAAATTAGAAACGCTTTCTGCAAGAATTTTAGTAGTAAAGAATAAATGTCATTATTAATAGGAATGTTTATCATACAATTTTATGTCGATTAAGTTTCACTAATCAAATCCACAGGACTTGAACCTGCATACCACACCCCTCTAAGCAGAGAGCATTAGCATATTTGAAGAACCAAAAATCATGCTGTGTGTTTGCACTGTGTTTGCTCAGGAATGTAATGGAAACTAGGTGAAAGAGCAAAGAAAGAGACTGTTTCAAAGGATGCTGGCTTTAAAATTCATATGGAACCTCTGAGAAAGGAAAGGTGCTGTTCTCAATATCATGGCAAAACCACATTTGGATGAATTGTGTTCTACTTGTTTAAATTTCTCTTGAAATGGATCTCAGGAGGGAATGTATGCTTGGAGATACCACTTTCATAAAAACACAACAAATGCTAGGAAATGTCCAAAATTTTCAGAAAATAAGTAACTTTCAGTCTGAATAATCTTTGCTGAGATATGAGTGGTGTCTCTCAGGGTTCTATACTAGGTCCAGTGTTATTTAATGCCTTCATTAATGACACAGAGGCATCAAGTGCACCCTCAGCAAATTTTCAGATGATACCAAGCTGAGTGGTGCTTTGGCCACACCTGAAACACAGAATATCATCCACAGGGACCTGGACAGGCTCAAGCATTGGGCCTTGGGAAACACAAGCGGTTTAACAAGACCAAGTGCAGGGTCAGGGCAACTCCCAGTATCAATCCAGGGGATGAACAGATCCAGAGCAGCCCTGCTGAGGAGGATTTGGGGATTCTGGTGGAAGAGAGGCTGGACACGAGCCAGCAATGTGCACTCACAGCCCAGAAAGCCAAATGTGTCCTGGGCTGCATCCAAAGCCCCGTGGGCAGCAGGACAAGGGAGGGAGCTCTGCCCCTCTGCTCCACTCGGGTGAGACACACCTGAAGCACTGCATCCAGCTCCGGGGTCCCAGCACAGGAAGGACATGGACCTGGTGCAGTGAGTCCAGAGGAGACCCCAAGATGATTTGAAGGATGGAGCACCTCTACTATGATAAAAAAGTGAGAGAATTTGGATTGTTCAGTCTGGAGAAGAGAAGGCTTCAAGATGACCTAACTGTGGCCTTCCAGTACCCAAAAGGAGCCTACAAGAAACTTTGAGAGAGACTATTTACCAGAGCATGTAATGACAAGACAAGGGGGCATGGTTTTAAACTGAGAGTAGTTCTAAATTAGATTAGATTAGATTAGATTAGATTAGATTAGATTAGATTAGATTAGATAAGAAGAAGAAACTGTTCTGTGTGAGGGTGGTGAGGCACTGGACTAGATTGTCTAGAGAAAGCTGTAGCTGCCTTATTCCTGGAAATATCCAAGGCCAGGTTGGATGGGGCTCTGAGCAACCTCATCCAGTAGAAGGCTCTGTGCTCATGGCAGGGACATTGGAACTGCATGATTTTTAAGGTCCCTTCAATCCAAGCCATTTTATGATTTCATGACTGATTCTGTGACATCTGTTCATTTCAAAGGCAAACCCAGCATAGGATGAATTGACATTGCAACAAAAATTATTGTGATCTGAGACACACAAGGCAGTGTCCTGTTTTCAAATAGCCAGTGGTTGCACTACTGATTTCACTACCAGCTGTAGGATTTCAGCACAGTGCCTGCCCTGGTAGTATGGACATGATTTTACATCTCTGAAGCAACATAAACAGGTGTTATTTTCCTTCACTAGTCCTTCTTGACTCAAAATCAAGTGAAATCTCCTGTCTCACCCAGAGAATTTCATTCTCTCACCCCATTTTATTTCATGACTAGAGCTTGAAAGTCAATAGAAAGACCTTAAGCAGACTACAGACAGATCCAAGTTTTCTGAATACAGAATTATTTCCAAACTGAAAAGAAAACCCAAACAACAAAATATGCTTCTTAAAGGGAGGAAACAAAATAGGAAAATGTATTAATTTTCATTAAGTTTTAGACCACTAAGTCTTCCATCAAACACTTTGTGACTTTATGACAGATGCTTTTTGGACTCAGATAAACATATTGGTTGCTGCTGCTACTGCTAGAGAAAATTTTAAATACTGGGAATTGATTTTAAATCTAAGAACAGAAAAAAGTCCACATATCGCCTCTATTGCATTTTTTTTAAAACTTAGCTTGTTGTTCTGCAAATATTTTAGTGCTATAATTGAGCAGACCACGAAAGATTTTGGGTGAGGCAAACTAAAGCTAAGCAGCAGGCCACAGAAAGCACTTGTAGCAGGTGTGATTGCAGTCCGTGTGCAATCTCAACAGCTTTGGTTCTCTGATAGCAACGCAGGGTGACAGAAGCCAACAGGGAACATGTCCTTTCTAAGATTTCCACCTGCTAGACAGGTCACGACAGACTAATCAAAACCAGGGTAATTAGACTATACTATTAGACAATACTTACTCTCCTTTCTACCTCCTTTGCTAACCTAAATTCAGTTTATTTTTGTCAACTGATAACATGCTATCAAAATCTATGCTGATCTGCACGTTTCCAATAAAATTATTTAAAAACCTAGGGATTGCTATCACCAGGAGAGCCTTGCTTCCTTGCTTTTGCATTCTTCCTTTTTACCCTGTTACATCCCACCTCATAGCAAAGGTCTGACTGAACACAGTAACTGAAAAGATGAATGCTGTGGGATTTATTCTCCAGCTTGTGGCCCTTCATTCTTCCTGAAAGAGGCAGGTTTTGGCCAGGAGCATTGCTGATTGCCAGTCCCATTGCAGGTGGACAGCAGGCAGTAAAAATGACCAGCATTAGGATGTAGGAGCAGGAGAAAGACAGAACCAGTCTAAGCTTGTTAACCCGAAGGCCTATTCAGTTTAGCATCTGATCCAAAACCTACCTGCATCACAGAACTCTCACTGTGGGATTTGAGACAGGTTCAGGACAATAAGTACAACTGAGGCCCAGCAGTTATTGGAAGAGGATTATTTCAGGATCTAATTTAATTTTCCAGCTCTTTTTTGTTAAGTAGCTAAAAATGGAAGTTGCTCAACTGAACTGAATTTGCCCATTGAAAATTCCCTGCTTGGCTTTTCAATGGCAAGCAGAAATTTTCTGTAGGTGGCAGGAAAGCAAATAGATTTATTTGTTTACGATCTTCACTTGTCTTGCAAACAGTAGCTACAACAAATTTGTCAATCCAGGATATAATAAAACCTGGTAATTTTTTAAGCAAAAGCCTGTTCTTTTTTTTCCCTGCAGTTAAAGTCTGGCATGCAGTGCTCATTGCTTAACAAAGGAAAATATCCAGCTCCTCTTTTTGCTTTTGTGTGGTCTGTCACATCCTTATACGAAGAAAAGTGAATTGCAACTTGCTGCTCAGCCACAACATGGCCATAATGCACCCCTTGGGAGGGATTATATATATTCAAACCAGAGAGAGTCTCCTGCATTGCTTTTTCCCCTCCCATGTGACAACTCTACTTTCTAAATACGAGACACTGTTCGAAGCAGGCTGGCTGTGGAGGCTGCTTTGATGTCCTGCCATCACACTGAGCTGTGGAAAGCCTTCTTGTTGTCTTATGTAGGGAGCAGTTGAGGATATCAAAGGGAAGATGGGATGTTAAATTTTTATTGATGAATGTTTAATAGTCTGGGTTGTAAGCTGTCATGAGTAATGCAGTAAAAGGATTCATTCTGAATCTTGCTGTTTGCCATACAGTGCCTGAAAGTGATTAGTCTTTAAAGAGTACAAATCTTTATTTTTTTTTTCTCCAGCAATTTATTTTCTGCAGCAGATTAAAAGAAATCTATCATGATACTTAGGAGAGAGTCAAGTGGGCACATTAGGTTAATTCACCAGCCTCTCAGCTTGAGACCTGATTTTGAATCAGGTTTACAGGAAAAAAAAGCAATGAATTTAACACTGTTTTCTGAAAGCCCACTAATGTGACAAGTCTGGCCACATCTCACTGGGCTTATTAGGGCCATGCATCTCATGAGGTGCAACTTTATGCCTCCTAAAACATGAAATATGTTAATTGAGCATTGTGCAGATATACTAGGCACAGGCTCCAAGGATACAGCAGAAGAAAACTGAGTGATCTTCTCCCTTTAACATTCCTCCCACAAAAAAACCCAAACCAACAAATGATGCTATTTTCCTACCTCCTGGAACACCACAGTTTTAAGATAGATATAAAGGAAAATATTTTAAGACCTCTCTTGTTCTGCACTTCCCATTGAAAAAAATGCGCAAAATATAACAATTTAAACATGCGGTTTAAAAATAAATTAATTTTGTAGAATTCTGTGGAACAGGGTGAGATTCATATTGTTAAAGGTTAGTACTGCAACTCAATGATTCTGGAGACACAGAGCAAGCCAGGCATGTTCCTGAAGGAGCAGGGGGTTCATGAGGTCTGAGGGAAAGGGGGAAGGGGAGGGGAGATGACTGCAGGAGGTTTCATGGCTGAAATGGGCGTCATTACCCCACCAGGCAATGATGAACTCAGAGTGTGGGCCTGGTGAGTCTGAGTGATGACACAGCTTCAGGAAACAAAAGGTTTCCTTTTCTTACACTAAATCTGTTTCAGGAACAAGGTTTGGTTAAACGTGAGCTCCAACCTGATACGGTTTAAGACACATTAATTTACAAAGTTTCACTGAAGTACAAAAGCAGCTGGGAGAAAGATGCCAGATACAACTGCCTTAGGTGCAGGCCCACGTTTTGTTGAACTCTATGAACATATGGAAAAGCCACCGTCATCCTTTAAGTCCTGCCCTATTCTTTAGAGAGTGGTATTTTAGATGAGCAAAAAAGATGAATATCCTTTATTATTCCTAATAAGCTCTTGATCACAGCTAATTTAGTGACTTTTGACAGCATGAGAAGCATTTGCATACTGTGAATCCATATTTATCCACTAAGAAATGGATCAAGGTACTCCATTCATGCCCTCTTAGATTTCTGAGCAACTACCTGATATATAATGATTTTTGTTTTCTACTATCTAAGCTGGTGATGAAAAGGTTCTTCAGACTGAGGTCATATTAGTAGAGGTTAACCTCGTAACTATTGTCAGTGTCAATGGCTTTTTAAAAGATCCTTTTTTTCCCTCAGTCATCCTATAAAAGAATATGAAAAAAATTTCTAAAATATTTTTGTTTTACGAGATGCCCCAGAATAGCTCTGACTTAAACAAAAAAATTCTAATGGCTATGCAAACCTGTGGACAGGAGCTGGTGAGGAAGGACAATTCTGCATGTCTGTCATTTGTGAGGGGTATGGGGGTAAACTTAGCACAGGGTTATGTGTTTGCCTGTGTCTTACACACCCACAATCTCTGGCTCACACATCTGTGCAAAAGCATATGTCTGAAAATCTGCACTGTCTCTTTGTTGTCCATGTACTGATTAAAGGCAGATGGAGTTTCCCTCTCTTGGAATAAATAGTTCTGGTTTCTGCTTTTTTTTTTTTTTTTTTTCAATTTTTAAGACAGATCTTGTTTGCATAAAGAAATCTTCAGCACAGCATGATTTAGCAGTCTACTTTTCAAAAAACAGTGAGCTTTACATAGGCACCTTGAAAGGCAGACTTGAAGGGTGATAAATACTTAGGTGGACCCAAAGATTAACTGAATCCTGTTCTCAGACTCAATTACAGAAGGCTGTAGTGGGAAGAGATGACAGGATTTTCCAAAAATATTGTTTGGGATTAGAAGACCCTTGGGGATTTTCCCTTGGATGACAGGCTGTTAAAGACTACTTAGAAAGTGTAAAATTTTCATTACTTTCTGAAATACATGCTTCACTACATTTCTGATTTTTTTCATTCTCTGCAGATTCGTGACAGTGTCTCACAGTTCAGTGGTGAATCAAGGGGAAACAAAGAGCTAATTAAATTATCATGAATAATTGTCTGTAAATTATATATGTTGTTTCAGTTCTTTGGGGTAGGCATGCAGTCTTATCTCAATATGTTTATCTAAAGTCAATCAACGTGAACAATGGGAATATTTATTCCTAATTTTTAAAAATAATGTTTTCATGACAATGCTTTTCAACTCCCTTTCTCAATAATGGGGGCAAGCACTGCCAAGTGGCTCTCTGATTTTTGAGAAGACAACTGGAAATTGGAAAAAGGCCTGCAGAACATTATCTCATTGGGATCTTTCTCAGGCAGTGCAAGCTTCAAACAGAATACTTCTTGATAGAATAATCAAGATTTTTCCAATGCATATCAGATAAAAATGCTAAAAAATTTTGTTTCAAAAATTATTTCAACAAATGCTCTGGGGAAAAAAAAAAAAAAGTCTTATTTCACACAAAAATCTATCAATTCTTCCAAAAAGAATTGATTTTTCTAGCTTGGTTACCTTATTTTGCTATTCTCATCTCTGGGTTGGATTCTCTGGCTGAAATGTATCAGCTGTGAATGCTCAAGTCTGCCTGAGACTGACAATGGTGCTGCAGGCCAGGGGCTGAGCCAGAGTGGAACCTGTCAGTGTTGTGACTGCTGCTGGCACAGAGGCAAGGCTTTTCTTCCACAATGCCTCCTTTCTGTGATTCTTGTATTTGCTTTGATTTAGTGCTTGTCTTTTAATTTTCTGGTGTACAGGACTTTAAAAAATGCTCAAAACTTTTTAGCTGCATTCCACATTATTGGGAAATAACATCCACTGCATTTTTTGAAAAAGAACTAGGCTGTTGGGTTATCACTGCCATGCAGGCTTTGTCTAAAACAATGCTGATATATGTTAATCAGTGTATTCCAGTATATTCACACCACCTAATGTGGAGCAGTCAGTGAATATTTTCTTATATATTCAGTTGCCTTAGGCCTTTCAAACATTTTTAGAACATATTTGCTAATTCATGTCAATCCCATTCCTTTTCTTAGTCTTTAAGTAATGCTCTTCATGGTCATGAAATGAAAGTGAGTAGGTACTGGAGTCATCTCAGAGTCTGGTCCCAGATGTTTTTATATGCTGCAGATTGGCTACAACTGTCCTCACAGTTTATATTGAATTTATTACACTTCACAAAATCTATTTTAAAAATACAAACATACCTTATTTCTCAAGAACTTTTCAGTGACACATTAGAAAGTAAATGGTTGCATCTAGGTCTCTTAGTTACTATTTGCTGCTTAGTCCTTTTTTTTGTGATAACCATATATTAAACATTATTCAAGATCATATAAAGTGAGCCTTAGCTAATCCTGATAGACAAAAAGGGTGCCCTTGCAAGCACATCACAGAATGATCAGTTACCTCTGTCACTCCTCTTGTTTTAATGATGGTGTTTTTCTCACTCGTGAGAACTCTGTGTGTTGATGGTGTCAACAATAAAGTCTTCATAAAAGAGTTGCTGTGGCTTCAAAGTGCAACTCCTTGGCCCCTGCCTTGCAGGAAAATTGTTCTCTTCCTTTCTTCATTTTAACTCTGACCTTGAGTTTAAATTTTGGTTACAAGAGTCCACAGAAAAGCATTGCCCCTTAATGCCTGATTGGCAGTGCCTTATTAGTGAGTGAGTGTTCTCGATGTCTGCAGCCCTCCATGGGAGTTACTGAAAATACTCAGCCACTTAGGAACTAAACAGGCACAAGTCAGGCCCCAGATCTCCTTCCAGCTCTGTCATGAGATAACATTTCTCTCATTCCAGAGAGATCCCTTCCCATTTCACAGAGCTAGAGTTATGGCACAACAGCAGAGAAGTGTTTTTCTGGGCACGAGTGGAAGAGAGTGTAATTTTGCTGTTCCCTGATTTTTGTATATTCATTTGCAGACACCAAGGCTCCTCTTCAGGGTGGTCATTTAAATCTCTGTTCATCCTTAAGGAGATATGTAAACTTAGTGAGAAAAACTCAAAGATTTCTGCTGAACTGGACTAAGTTGTTTATATCACAGCCCTTGTTGTCCAAACTAACTCTCACACCTAGGGGCACTACTCCTGTACAGAAATTAGCCACAAAAGTAAATATTGTTTAGGATTAGCAGCTACATAAATAGATCTCTCAGTGGGATGGTGCACCCACTGGAAAAAAAGAAAAAGTAGAAAAAACATGTCCCAGAAGATAATAATTAGAGGGAAAAGAGTATTTTTCTAATCATTTGCCTGGCTTGCTAATGAAAGGCTATAGTTAAAGGCGGCAGTAAGCCATGAGCATCACTGAGAACTTTTTTTCCTATGTGTGTTGCACACATCAACAGGACAGCTTAGATATAATAGACATAATAGGTGACAGTGTGATCTGGACCTACTATCTACCCACAATCATTTAATGCATATATAAAAGTAAAACTTAAGGAAAAGAAATGCCTGTGTTTTGATGTTAAGGAATTCTGCTGACACTACAGATTTTGAAAGCACAGTGTGCTCAATGAAAGTACTTGAACCTTGAAATAGAAATTCAGACCTCTTAATTAATCTCTCTGTTATTCTATAAAGTGCAAAGAAAACTAATACAGAGAATTTTCCTGTTAATTACAAATGGAATTTGTGTGTGAGTGTGTGACGGGGAGGAGACTGTTGGACCAGGGCAACACAGTATTACACTTCCTACATAATTATGTAGGAGGGGTAGGTTTATTAGGCTGCAGTAAGCCATTATTTATGCAGATGGAATCTTTATTAGCAAACTACCTTTTAACATTGCTCTTGTTCAAGTTGCAGCTCAATATTTCATCTAAATCTGCTCTTTCATGAATGTATACACAGGCTTGAGTTATCTTCCTTAAGGAGAAATTGACCATACAAAAAAGTGGTGTGCATTTTCTTTAATCTTTGCTGCTATGGATTTAGTTGTTCTGGGTCATTTTTCAATTTCTCCAAACATTAAAATTGCTTCCTTTTAAGGTGCTACTGTTAAGGCTGGGAAACACATTTAAGAGCATCTCCTTTGTTTTGTTGGTCAACCTAAGAAGGCGTTGTGCACTTTCTCTATTTTCATGTTGCCTACTCAGCCTTGAAGCATAAAAAGAGGATTTTCCTACTGGCCTCAAACAACCTCTCATCTCCAAGGTAAAAATGAAGGTCAGTGAAAGAGGTCTGCTGGCTATCTCAAGTTTCTGGGTCATCATCTAGTGCTAGTGGTTGGGGTTCTCCGCCAGTGGTATGCACCACTGAGATGCACATTGCAAATTCACACTTCAAACTATTAGGATGACTACTGACTATCACGGTGACTAAAATGAATCACATGGTTAGACAAACCTTTAAACTGTTCAGAGGCTGTTCTTTAAGCTCCCTGAGCAAGGCCCTTCTGGTATTTGCCTTACCTCACTGATCTGCCCAATACATGCTCTGTGCCATCTAAAAGTCCCTGCCCGCTTCTAGCCTTCACTTTCTGCCCTGTTTTAGCCTCCTGAAAAGGGCACTCAAGCAGATGTTTTTCAGGAACATATGGGTGCCCTGTGCTACTGTCACAATCTATTCTCTCCCTGAATGATAACTTCCATGACCCTGCTGCAGTCAACCCAGACCTTGGCAGTGTCTGAAAAGATGTGATTAACTGAAAGGATGTGACAATATAGTAATCAATTACCATGACAAAGGCTTCATCAAGTGAAAATATTTTGCCCTGTGCCAAGAGTCTGGATAATGGATGATCCTGCAGTTTGGACCCAAATAGAGAGGTCTCTTACCCTACCCGCATTCCTGTAACAAAGACTTGGTTCAATGCATAATCCCACTTTTAATCTTTCTCTTTTTGTGAAAAGAATAACCCAGAAAATTCTCTGACATCCTGCATTACTCCTTATTTGTCACTAAGGTTTATCCAAGAAGATGGAGGGAGCTTTCCACTAGGGAAATATCACTCAGAGAAGGTACACCAAAAGAGTATCAAGACTTCCAGCTTAGAGCAGCCAGCTGTCACTCAGGCTCAAGAAAGGTTGGCATTTTCTGAGATGATCTATTTCCACCACTGGAGTCATGGTCATTAAGTGGAGCAGAGAGTCACTGATGAAGGGGCCCATTGGCCAAGGACATAGCACTAACCAGCGACTCTTACTGGAGTGAGCTTCGTGATCAGCCTCAGCATGACAGATGTACAACAGGGACTGCCGAAACCAGGCATGGACCAGGCCATCAAAAACTTGCTTTGGGCTGGTGGCCATTCTTTGGCTGGATCAGGCCCACAGCCACATCTATAAGCCAGATTTTTCTTCCCTGCAAGTATTAGGAGGAAAATACAGGATCCCTTCCTTCTTGTTTTGGGGTCATGTATAAACTCTATAGCAACTTCCCTGACAAGTATCTACAGGGGTTGCTCATGCCTGAGGCAAGAATGTGTCCAAATCTAAGTAGGAGTGACTGGTCACAGCCTTATTTTCAATTTTACTCTGTTTATAACTCTGATACAAAACTTCTTTTCATCTAAGACTCTAAACCAAGTTAACTTGTGAATGAAAGTGCTGCTTGAGAAAAGCCTTTCAAAATACCTTAGGAGTAATGCACAATTACTGCATTTACATGGTATTGAAGAGAAGTACCTACACCACCTCCCACCTCCAAACTGTCTCCTATGCCTTGGACAGGGAGCTGACAGTGATCTAGGTGCTGCTGAGAGGATCAGGTGTGTGGGAAGGATACATGCTCTGCCTGTGCCATAGAGCCATTGAGAAGACACGGTGTGCTTTGGAGAGCCAGGACTTTTTGTGAGGCCAGGTGTGAGGGTTATGCACAATGCCCTGTGGGACAAAAACTGATAGATTCAGGCAACCTTCACCAGGGACACCTTGGGATAATGGTTCATCCAAGCCCTGGAGCATTGTTCAAAAGCCCTGGGTTACATTTCCTGAGTTTCCATTCAGGAGACACAGAGGAACACTGAAGAGCAATGCACAGACTAGGTGTGGTTAGGGCAATTGTCTTTGAGGATACCCTCACAAGCACTTTAAGGGAGTGGCAGGGGCACAGCCAGAGCCCCCAGGCTCCCAGCTCACTTAAAGGGCAGTGTCAGAACTCCCAAGTGACCAGCTAAAGGTCACAGAGCTGTAAGGGCTGTGTAACTGTTTCATGAGAACACATCCTGGGCAAGCCAGCCCCTTTTTACCATCCAGAAATTTGTGCCTGTCCCTCTTCCCCATCCTCTCAGCAGTGCTTTATTCCAAATGACATTGCACAGTTTTGCATTGCATCAGATTTCTTGTCTTATCAGAATGTCTTGCAGTCACAAATTCTATGATCTGTGTCTATTCCTCAGGATAACAATATAAAACAATCAAGGAGGGAAAAGATGGGTAAATGTAATGTGCCTTGTGAATGAAGTATAGGCAGAATGGGATGTGTGAATATTGCTTTTCTTCTGCCCCACAGGGGAGAAACTGGATTAATTCATCATTTTGGTTAAGCAGAGGAAGAGGGCACCATTAAATAAAGCTTAGAGGAAAGAGAATTAAAATGATAGGACACAATCATTTTAATCACTTGGTCTCAGCTTCATAAAAAGAGGTGAAATTTCTTTTCATTGGTCTTCAGAGTGCCTGGATTTCATGCATGATTCTTCAACTTGTCTGTTGTACATAATTAAAAAATGTGATTTTTTTTAATATGCCCTATATAACTCAGTGAATGCTGTATTAAGAAAGATTTGCAGCGTTTGAGTATTTTTCTTCTATGCTTTTTTTCACTGTTATCCTTGAAGAAAGTAACAATTATTGAAATAAGCACATAGATGCCAGAGTAAGACAACCTCCTGTGCAACAATACTGGTGGTTCCTGACCTGACAAACAGATCTGCTAGAATCAAGAAACACATTATTAAATAGAAGGGAGTGAGAAGTGAAATGGGGAAAAAAAAAAAAAAGGTGGGTTGTTTGTAACAAATGAACAGTAATGGAAGGAGCAGAGGCAGATTTCTTTAAACAGGCAATCCCTGTGCCCTGTCAGAAGAGGTGCAGTAGAACTCAGCCATTTCTAGTCCTCTGCCCTTCTCTTGAAACAAAGTGACAGCTATTGCTTTGTGACATTGCTTTACCAGGCACTAAACTGGGACATGGAAATAAAAGGATTAGTTATGCAGATGACATAGTTACACAGAAGCTGGCACAGAGGATGCTCCTTATGTGGGATATAATGTCAGAATGAATATGTGAGCATCAGACTCTGAGTCTGGGTTACTGCTGGCCTTTGTCTTTTGTTATTTGCCATCATGAATCTTCCTTTGGCTCTACACTGTCCTAAGGAAGTGTCTGAAAAGGAATTCTCAGTAAGAGGGCTGGACTGTACACAGAAATCACAACTGAAAAGAGACAGACTGTCTTGGTGTCCCTCCAGAAGAGGGGTGGGGAGCAGAAGGCTCTCAAAATCGTTATCAGCCTCACTTGCCTTCTTACAAGTGAAAAATGAGCCACTAGCTGCTATATACATAAAGCATACCTGTATGAAGACATTAAGTGTTACTAGCAAGTAGATAAGTTTATGTGAAATCTAGGCATTATTATATTGTAAACAAAACAAATGAGCAAACAAACAAAAAACCCCCAAAAAGCCAAAAAGTCCCTCTGGGACTTGAAAGCACACTGAGAAGAGGGCCTGGTTAATCATGAGAGACCAAAAAATCTGTTTAGGGTTTAGTGATGTACCCAGCAATCATTAGGTGACTCCTTTTGCTACCTTGGCAAGAGTTAACATCCTGAGTGCATAGCCAGAGACAAACTAAGCAGGGACAACCACTGGCAGGAGGGTTGAGATTCCTTCCCTCTGAGTTAAGGTGGGTCAGTGAGGTGAAGGAAGCCTCGGGTCTGGGTGGGCCCCTGAGCAGACTTTGATCAAGCCCTGCAAAGTTACTCAAGGTCTTTCTCATCCTTTCACCCCAAAGTACAGAGAGCCAATATTGAAAATTTGGGTGAGAAGGTCAGTCAGATCTAACATTTGACAGAGAGGTCTCCATGATTTCATCTCATGGTAGGGGGATTCACTGTGGGTTTTTCTCTTTCCTCTAATGTGTGTCAAATAAGTAAATGTTTCAATTATTTTAAGGTAAATAAAGACTTACCTTTCCTTTAACCTTAATCTGATTCATATCACTGCAAACTCAGAGAAACCAAAGCACTAAGGTCTTGATCCCAAAATCCATCATTGTCAATAGGAGTCTTCTCATTCATGTAGAATGATTTGTAATCAGGCCCTAAGCTGTTGTGTCTCTGTATACAAACACATTTCTGTATCTGTGTGAATATGTGTTAATGTGTGGATGTGTATAATGCTTTGTGTATGTGTGCATATATGTGTGTATTTACATACACATTCTCACTAACACAAATATATATTTAAGATTTACGGTTCTGGAAAACCTAGTGAATAATGTAAATGATTAAAGCAGATGCCTCGCAGAAAATATTGTTCAGACCCCCTCATTTAAATTCAGCCTCTTATTCACACTTGGTAATACATTCTGCCATATGAATTATGGATTCCTGTTTTTATCTCTCACACTACACATGAATGTTTGATAAAGATTGTTTCCAATATTATATTTTATCAAAATGCTCATCTAAAATTCAGTCAGAAATTCTTTCCAGTAATTATGCATTGACTTAGCACTATGAAAATAAAAAGAAGCTGGGGGGGGGGGGGAAAAAGGCAAGCCAAATTATATTATCATTGTTTTTCCTGAATATTTGTCCTAAATAAGACTAAGAGACTGACAGGATTTGCAGCCAAAATTCCTTGTTTATACTCCATCCAAATGGAGCCAAGGCAGCTACAGTATGTTTTTCACACTGCTCTACAAATGTTTCAGTCTCTGTGCTTTGTCTTGTGAGGAAAAAGGCTGCTTTTATGCTAAATTATTCGTAATGACTTTGTGAAGTGGATTAATATCCAGAAGGGGTCTGGATTCTCACTGGAGAAATATCAAATTTACCTCCTTAGGGAATCAGGATAGTCTTATTATAAGGTTCCTAGGAAAGCACAAAAAAAAGTGTTACTGTCCACAGTAATTCAGTAATTTTTGCATTTATTTTCTTTAGTGTGTGTAAAATTTCAGCTCCTGAAGAAAGTCCAAATTACATAAAAGCAAAACGTACTTTTCCATTTTGTCTGGTAATCTGTTTCATGACTTAAAATGTTGCCCAATCTTCCCCCGTGGTTGTGCAGGGTTCTCTTCAATTTTGTCAGGCTATGCGTGGTTCCCCCAGAAGGGAATTTCTTTAGCTCTATCTTTATTCCAAGGAGGGCAGCACAACAGAGATGTGTCTGAGGCTTGAAAGAGTGGCTGCCAAGGACCTGGCACCTACAGGGTGTGTGTTTGGGAATGGAGGGTTACTTGAGTTCCAGTCTAGTTTCATGGACTGACCTCCTACCATGAGCTGGAATGCACAGGGATGCTCCTGGAGTGCATCTCCTATTTAGTTCCATTTAAATAGAATCCAGTGCTCTCCAAGAGCAAACAAAAGCCCAGTAAATGGGAAAAAGTGTGGAGGATTTTTTCTAGAAGGATAAGTCTTGTCTCATCCGAAATACTAACATGAATACAGACATTGAACTCAGCAGGTTTCGGATCAGTTCTCAGATAAGGCTATCAGGTTTCCTTTTCTTTTTGAGAGAATTGAGTTAGGAGAGACTGAGGTACTCATTTGGTATAGTTACTAGTGTAATAACAGTATATAATAATCAAGTATACAGTGACTGGTCATGATTGCAAGTTACTCTTGGCTGGGAGAAAAGTTCTGGAAAATTGTCTATACTGGCAGCACAGGCATTTTGATTCTCTCTCTCTGTGTGCGCTGCAACAAGCCCAAAAACACTCTATTTTCTGAAGAACTAGAGGAACCTGTTGGGTTAAGGAAGACTGTCTTTCCTCTCTAACAAATTACCAGTAATAATGGATTCATTTTTGCCCTTCTATCTGCTTTTCCTTCCTGCACATTTATCTGGGGAATAGCTTGCCCTCCTCAGCATATGGCCTTTATGAGGAGATAAAAGACAGTCTTCTTTACAGAAAGACACACTTCCTTTTCCAAGTGCAATTCCCATTCCTTCATATCTGTTGGCATGTGTATTCTCTAAGTGTTACTTCTTTCATGATTGTGCTGAAAGCCCAAAATGCAATAAGGAAAAGATTGATCCTTAATGGACCAGTGCAATGTTGACAAATTTCAAACACATTTTATATATCACATAAAGCATGCTAATATTAATCTGTCTTGGATACATATGTTCTCCATATTACCAAAGACTTTGCCATCTCACAATCTCTCTTCACAATCAGTTCTCACATCATGCTACTGCTGTAAGTGCTTTTGCCCTACACAGTTGGTGGGAAAATGCCACACAAGGACTGGCTTGCCCAAATTCCCATATGTAGACCACCCTCAAAACCGTGCTTTATATGGTGGAATGAAGAAATTAGAAGAAGAAACTGAAAATGTTTACAGCCTAACATTACACATGACATTTTCTGAAGAAGACAAAGTAAGAGAAGTGCACAAGTGTTCTATCTTTTGACCAGTACTTTGCAGCATGGTATATGTGTACCTGTCAAAAAACCAGATAAATATTTGTATCAAGTCAATGGGGATTTTTGTTTCTGTTTCTTGTTTTTCTTTTGAATTACTCTGTGGTGTCAGTAAAGCCATACACATCTGCTACAGTTTTACACTGTGATGAAGTGTGAATTATTCTAAATGAAACAGGAATATGTTTTGTGCCTGATAAGGACAGCTTCCTTAAGAAGAGGGACAATTTCTAGCTGTAGATTTCTCAACTTGGGTATCTCTATCCTATTCACCAATACTTCCACCACTTCTTTCCAAGGCACAAATCTCAGTGGAATCCAGATGCTTAGTCAGACTTTCCCTCTTATTTCCCTTGACTTTACACCTGAGAAACTCCCTGCTGCAAGGTTCCTTTGGGATAATCAAGGTTGCAAAGATAGCCCAATCGCTCTTCCATCAGCAGCTGCAGTTTGGGAAGTTTCTAAATGTCTAAGGCAGAAACATGTGGCTAAGAGGTGTGAGAGCCCTCCTGATTCTCTGGATGCCTCTGCTCTGTGCTGAGCTCTTTTCCCATATCATTTCATTCAAAGCTCCGTTATGGAAGCCATTAGCACCTTTCTGTATAACAATATGATGACAGGATTTCTGCCTGTGGTTTCCAGAGGCACGTCCTTCAGGGAGTGCCACAACTGTCATAATGTTAGCAGATCTGTGTGAGAGTGTACACGTGTCTATCTGTCTATTTAATAAATGCTACATATCAGTTACTCCAGCTAGGGGAATTATTCTGCCCCACATGGACATCACTATGACATATTTCAAGGCAAAATACTGCATTTTTGAGGTGTCAAGTCCTTTAAAATAGACTCTCTTTGTACTAGTTTTGTATATCCATGGGTGCAAGCCCAGATGCCCTCAGCATCCCTTAGGAAATAATTGAAGTATGAAAATACTTACAGAAGCTGCTACTTTCACCTTGCAACCAGGAGAAATCATCACCTCTGCTTCTTCTAGGGCCAGACCTGCCCTAGAGTTCTTATGGTAAAGCTTCACATTAAATAACTCTTACGTTTGCTGAAGGCATTTTTGGCATTATTCACATGCATGCCAACAAATGCACATCATGCCTGGGATGACAACATCTTAAGGTTGATAAATACTTCAGTGACAACATACTGTATGTGGGTTTATGTACAAGTGGGTGATTTGAATGCACTCGGAAGCAGAGTTCACCGACAGGATAAAAAGGCCAGAACATTCTGTCTCTTGCACCTACTCTTTGTTGCATCACTGTGTGTTTTCCTCTTTTATTTTGGAAATGAGTAAAATGATTTTGGTTTCAGGCCAGATCCACAGTGGAACTCTTCCACACCATTCCAAATAGCAGTAAAACAGAATTATGGAATGTTACACTGAAAAGAATCTTGCCCTACACATCAGTAATTTATCTGCTATATTTTTTGCATCAGTAACCATAAGAAATCGTTACTGGTTCCTCCTCTACTGCATATTTGTTCTGTGGTTAAAGATGAGTTACTGCACAGTTTGGGTTAATGGAGGCATTCTCCCCTGAGACAGAAGTACACACTGGCTTTAAGATGAGGATGGGTACTTTATTATGGTCTATGACTGATTTCAATGCTGCTTTATCATCTGCCAGCATGCACACACAAACTAATAAGCTATTCACTGCTTTTTGCCCCTGAGGGCACCTTTCAATAAGGCAAGTCATTGATTTTTACCATCAGACACACAGGCCATAAGCCATTCCCTGTATCATTCTCTCCCCAGTGGTGCATTCTGCAGGGGAAACTGGTCATTTTAGTCACACACATTCACACATGCACGGAGAGTAGCCAGCCATAATCTAGCTCAGATGCCCAGATATCCACCTTGCCTCCATTAGAAGAGCTATTTATATTAACCTCTTGCGCAATTCTGTCAGCATAATTTGTTTTAAAAATACTTCTATGTACCTCATACAATAGGCAGAATATACCTTTTTTTAATCCTTGGCAGCATGTTTCTGGTATGTAAATCAGTAACTGATCATCATTGCCACTCTTTTAAGCCCAAAGACTCAATTGCAGTAATAGATATAATCATGATCAGTGCCTTTTGGGCTACTTATAGCCGTTTCTCTCAAGTCTGAGAGGGTCTCTCCTGTGGAATTCTGTAGAGCTGCCTTAAGACTTTTCTGTTTTATAGACCGAAGGTTCTTAAACTTTATAATTTTGCTCACCCTATCTAAAATATGAGGTACAACATGGATCATTTTGGTTTTAATCACTGCCACTGTCTTCCACTCTTGCTCTGATAATGCCTTTTAGATCCATCAATTGAGCTTCCTACAGCTGCCCAGGCCAAAGGAGCATGGGTGCTCAGCTGGTCTCCTCAGAGTAATTTAGATTTCAGTAGGAGCATTCTGATGTCCTGAAGCTGTCTGGCCATCTCATAGGTATTTCCATTTACCCCCACTCTTTAGCAAGCTGTCCTTAGGGAAATACCTGATACTCCAGACAGTGTCTCCTCCCCAGCTGGAAAGATCTGAGGAAAGACCAGTGCAGCACCTCATTTCCCCTCTCATCCCTTTTCTAGCCAGAGCAGCCAAGGCAAGGAAGGGCTGGTTCAGTACCTGGTACCACATGATGCTCTGAAAGCATCCTGGCCTAGCGAGGAATGTGACCTGTAATGGCCTTAAGCTGTCTTAACTCCATCTGAAATCCTAGTGACCATTCCCTCTTAGGCACAGAACACTGTGCTATCCCAGAGGCTTCACTCCCAGTGAAGTAAAGCAGTTTTTATTAGCTTTAGTAATACATGGAAAAAAGGCCTTAAAGCTATGTCATTTGGACTATACATTTTTATCTTCTCTATATATGATATTTTACAGAATCTGTAGCACATGTAAACTTTAAATAATCAGAAATATCACAGTTTAAAATATTTTAGGCAGTTTTCACAGCAACAAATAAGAAAAGAAAATAATTTTTTTATGAGAAAAGTTCAGTTATATTTCTGGTGGAAATATAGAAACTAAATGTTGCAATGAGGTAATTCAAAACATCTCATTAAGATCTTTCTGGAATTGTCTTAAAATATTTCTTAACACCATTTCATATTATACCTTTGTGCTAAAAAGCCCACTACAGAAAATAATTCTGAATGTCAAAATTACTGTAGGAAATAAGCTAGCACTTATTTTTCAGCTATCTCTAAGCATTAATTAAGTAGCTTGATGAGTTACAATTTCATAGTATACACAGTCTTGTTTAAGATTCAAAATGTAACCTGTATTAAAATCTGCAGTATTCAACTGAGATCTATACTGCTAGCTCTCCCTTGATAACACCAAATGCATTAAAACAAAGCAACTACATCCAGTCTTTGGGTATACTGTGAACTCTCATGCCTATTCTTCCACAGGGGGAGGGATTTATGTGTTAAAATAAAGGATTCAAAATGGAAAGATCATTACATAATGAAAATTGGGGTTTTTTTCCAACAAAGGGAAAGGGACTTTAAAATGTATCAGGTTCATAATCTATTTGAAAATCTAGGCAGAAAATGCCTGTGCAGTTAACTGGCACGTGCAGCTGACCTCAAGCATCTAAGCTGCGTGTCCTGATGCTGTGAGGCTATAAAAAGTACCTTTGCTCACTCTGCTTGTGTAAGTTTGCAACATATTTTTCATACAGGCCTGGCTGTGAATGCCTCTTATAGCATTGTATTATCAGACCAAATGGTCATCCTTGGCCTCAAGAATTTAATAATTTTACTGTTTAAGTAATGAAAAATTCAAGTTCTGCTTATCCAAGGTTAGAGAAGGAATACCTGTCTGGATGACAACTAGAAAATGGACGTATTTATGATAATGGTGTTGAGACTAGAGAAAGGAAAAATAAGCAAAAATATCCCAGTTCATCAAACATCAGCAGAAATCTGCTTCTCCAAATTTAATATCAAAGGATCACTATTTCTTCTGACAGTGTCTCTGAGCAAAGCAGATAAGCCTCTGATTGCTAATTAAACCATTGCAAAAAGCCCTTAAATGAAGCACCCCCATGCCTGACTAACAACTCAAATCTCAAAGGCTTTCATAATTGAAAGTGGAAGAGATTAAATTAAGAAAATATTAGAGAGTTAATGAATGACAAAAAATGTTATTTGTTCTGTTTACAATGAAACAAAAATGAAGGGGTTGTCTCCCCTAGCTGTGGGAGGGCATACATTTAAATACCTGTCAGAATATACATTGGAAAGGAACAACCGCACAGCCTCGCACCCATTGTCCAGCCAAAGAAGTGTCCTGGATCCTGATACCTTATTTTCTTCTCATTTTGTCTGAATTTATAGAAAAGATGTTTAAATCTCTACCAAGCAGTCCTTGAAGATCTGCCTGCAGGGATCTAGGAAAGGAAGAACTTGAAATTCATACATTTGGTCCTTCAGTTAGGACACGTGCTCCAGCTCCCCATCCTGCCTCTCCCATGTGTGAAAATTCCTCCTGTGGCTCTGACTGAGGTGTTCCATCCTTCCATGCAGGTGTGCCACTTGCAGCTCCTGACTGAGAGCTGCTCCAGAGAGCTCAGTGATGGAGAAAAGTCCAGATTCAGACACTTCTTCTGAGGAAAATCTTTAATACGCTGCTGCAACATGAGTGCTGTTCATTAGTCATATTTCTAGCTGAGGTGATAAATGAGTGGCCAATAAAACATATTTTATTCCACAAGTCCTGCTGCTAGAAAAGTACAGTGCAAAGACTGGCAGATGTCAGTCTCCTTTCTTCAACAGTCAAGAGGAAACATAGTGATGCAAATACAATCCACCCAAATACATAAGTACATTATAACAGTCTAACCATGATCTCGTTTTTTATCTCTATCTTTCTTAAGTGGCAATTTTGCCTCCTGTAAGTAAGCATCATCAGTTGAATCTTGCTAATGGAAACCATTTGTGTGGGTTTAGGAAGGCCTTTGCTGCTATGACAGCACACTTCACAATGAACATTTGTCAGCACACTGCTGTTATTTCCTAAATATTTCCACCCCTCTGGGTGGCTGTGTGTGCGTGTTTTTGGAGTTGTGGGGAATGTGGGAGCTTTGATGAGATGCCATGGGTGAAAGATTTGACTGAGCTGTCAAGCATGTGTCTAAGCAGAGAATCAGCGAGTGTTCCAGTCTTGTTTCTCACTTCTCATAGTCCAGATGAAGAAAAGGTTTAAGATCGTGGATCCTGCCCCTGCTGATAACATACTACTCCCTCCCATGCTGGAGCAAACCAAGTAACAGAGAGAAATGAGCCTCCCACTCAGATCTAATCCTCTTGGGGTGCATTTTGTACACAATTCCTTGCCCAGGGTGCTTTTTGAGAAAATGGTAGCCCCCACTAGATAAGCTTCTTTGACTGCAATTGCAATCAGTTTCCAAAATCTACAGAAAATGTATTCAGATTGAGCTGGAGAAAGATTGGGTTTTATTCCTTTTCTTTCTTCCTTTCCCCATCAAACAGCAACTGAGTACTCAGTGCAGTGGGTTTAACTTCAGTGAGGATAAAACTGCTGGAGAAAATGGTCTCACCTGAACCGTTTACCATCAGTGAGCTTTCGGATCTCAGAGAAAACCTTTCCCTGCAGGTTGCAAAAGATGAAGGCAAACTCTTTAAGGATTACTCACTTATGAGGCTTCTGATGTCTGAGCCTGGAAAATGTGATCTATGACCAGTGGAAAAGGGGCAGAAGATTTTTATGGAAGTTCCAGAACTGCCTTTGCCATAGACTATAATTGCCCTGTAATGAGTATCCTAATATCAACTCCTTTTGCCGAGCTGTCTATTCTCTTAAAGGGAAAAAAATGCACCTCACAGATAAAATACTTTGAAATGGGAAGCAGTACTTTTTTTTCTGAAACCTGCTTTGCATTTGAAACAAGGGATGTTTCAACATTTTTTAAACATGCCTCCTCTTCCATAAAATAACAGATTGTGTTCTGCCTTCCACTACTGACATGGAATTGTCATAGGCATCAGGTCTCTTGCACTGTCATAGAGATATTTTAGCTAGAAATAATCACTTATTCCTACGATGTATTTGAGTTTTCTATTACCAGTTTGGAAATTTTCATGTCACATTATTGCAGAGTCAAAATCCCTATGAGACTTCAGTGGAAGTGTTTTGTAGGTAGACATTAAGCCTCACAGAAATTCAATGTCAAGTTGTCAGATGTAAGGTAGGATTGCTCTCCTAATTTCAGAGCAGACATGCCGATAAGAAGTTGGCCCCAGACCTAGTAAAGAGCTGGTTTGTCCTATCTACCTGCTGGTACAAAACTCTTTCAGAAAGTATACATCTGAATGATATGTCAAATTATTCTTCCATTTTTCTTGTGACAAAACTTCATCTGTTTTCATGGCTGATTATTACACAGTTGAACAAGCCTCACTAGTCCTGGTGACACTGATGAGAGTGTCAAAATATTACACTGAAATTTCCCCTTTATCAATTCCATCAAATTATTTCTAGTGATATCTCTCTCAGCTGCTTGAAGAATTCTACACGTCTTGCTGAAGCTCACCCTCCAAACGCCACAGTTTGAGTTTTCCCTGGCAGTTTGGCTCAGTTTTCAGGCTTGGCTGGTTCAGGGGAGCCCCTGGCCTTGGCCTGTGTGCGGGAGGAGCCAGGACAGCTCGCTGCCCCGCACAGCCCGGGGGACAGCTCTGTCCCTGTGCCCTGCCATGGCACAGTTATGCTGCTGCATTGGGCTGGGCTGGTAAACTCTCCTCCTAGGAGCTGGAATGGGCAGTGTTGATAACACAGGAGTTTTCCTTGCTGCTGAGGAGCATTAAACAGAGCCAAGGCCTTTTCTGCTCCTCTCCCACCAGGGAAGAGGCTGGGAGTGCACGAGGAGTTGGGAGGGGACAAGGTCAGGACAGCTGACCCCAGCTGACCCAAGGGATAGTCCAGACCATAGGATTGACACTGGGCTCAACATCCAGAGCTGTGGGAAGGAGGAGGAAGGGGGAAGGCTCAGAGTGCTTGGGTTTCTCTTCCCAAGTCACCGTTATGGGTGATGGAGCCCTGCTCTCCTGGGCATGGCTGATCACCTGCCTGCCCATGGGAAATGGAGAATAAACTCCTTGCTCTGCTTTCCCTATTAAATTGTCTTTATTTCAACACACAAATTTTCACACTTTTGCCCTTCTGATTCCCTCCCTCTCAGCAGCAGGGAGTGAGTGAACAGCTGCCTGGAGCTGACTTGCTGGCTGGGGTTAAACCACATTGTGTTTGTTGCATTTTCTCTCTATATAATAATGTTTGCTATGTGGAAAATGTACATGCAGGTAATCTCTGGAAGCAGCCCCATGTAATTAAACAATAGAAAAATATAAAGACAAATCAATTTCAATGCACTTCTAGCCTTTGCTTAAAACATATGACTTCACCTAAATATTCTGAGATTTCTGCTTAGAGAAATGGTGTTAAAAGAGATCAAAAATGCTTGAAAATTAAATTAATCCATCCTTTTCTGGGCAGGTGATAGAAGTGTGTGTTCCTGAAAACTGAAAACATCTTCTTTGAGCAAACCAACTTTTGTGTTTCAGATTTAACAATAACGTAAAAAATATTTCAGCCTGTGAAATGGTGTATTTGGAGAAAGCTGCATGTCACATCCAAGCTGTGTTTTTTAGAGCAGTGGTATACATTTTTTTGCTAGAAATTTCATGTCAGTGCAGTAGTATAGCTCAGAAGAGTTTGGCTACCTGTGGCACAGAGTGCAGGACTACTCCTACTAATGGATCCCAAATCTAATATATAAGACAGAGATCCATGCATCAGCTGCAGGACTTGGTGATGTATGCATGCTGAGGTAGGCACTATGCTCAATTCATATATAGATTTGTATAACTGTGCTATCCCTCCCCTATAGGTCACGAGGAAAAGCTTTTTATCTCTGGACAATAATTTCCTATTAGTTTTCAAGTGTAACATTGAGCAGACACCTAGGGGCAAGAACAGATCCCAAATCCTTCCCTTACCTGGGACACTGGAAAGAAACTTGAAGCATTTTCAAGAAAAGGAAAAAGTGCATTTCCTAACATTGTATTTCCTAACATTTAATTGTTCTGATTTTTTTTTTTTTTTCCTGGCTTTTAATGTCTCCGATGACTTTGATTTTTTGACTTGGTCCATTCACTGGGCTCTACTTTTCTTTTTAAAAATGGGACTGTTCACGAGACAGATTTTCCCAAAAACTTGCATCTCTGCTTAGTAATCAGTCACCCTCAGATGGATATTTTTAATTTGAGCATCTGGCTAAATCACAGGCTTATGCAAAAGGCATATTAGGTCATCTTAGCATTCAGTGGTAAATGCTATATTGTTCACTATAGGATATCTTCTAGCACTTTGTCCTATCCTTCCTAAATTAAGAAATTATAGTGGATTCCTTTACTTCTCTTAAGGAATTGTCTTATAGGCTAGGAAATCCTGCTGTTGGGAATTTTTTTCCCTAATATTCATGAGCCCAAACAATATCTAAAGTAATTTGAAAACACTGAAAATTGTTTTCCTATTACAATTCTGTGATGCTGTAAAGATGAAGTGCTTCTTTTTAGGATTTTTATTGCAATATCACAATATTAAGGTACTACTTCTAACTCACCTTTACAAACTTTTGCCACTTTTCATATTGTTAGATCAAATTAATGGAGATTTTGAAATTTAATTAATTAATTCTAGAGCTCTCTATACTGTGGTTGTCCAAAAGCCCTCCCTAAAGTATTGATTTTTTTTTTTTTTTCCTCCACAGATTTCATGGAATATTCTAAGTATTACAGTTTCCATTTTAGAAGGCTCAAAATTTTCATCCTGCTAAAAGTCTTGATTGATATGAGTGAGAAAGGACGTAATGCACATAGTGGGCACCTTTGGAAATAGTCCCTATCCCTTTCCTGATTGTGGAGGAGGAGTGCTTTTTTCCCCTGATGTGTGGTACCACTGTTCTCAGCAGAATAATCCCTCTGGGCAGGGTACTCCTTGTCATTTAGTTCAAGAGATTCTCTGACTGGTAACAAGAGCACTGTACTGGACTACTTTTTATCTTCGCCTCTGAGTGATTTAATTTTTTTTTTAACTCTCACAAAGGAAAAGCCTTTTGCTTTTCCCTCATTTACTTGTGATTTCATATTTCTTTTGTTTGTCAACAGAAAGAATGGGAGAGTTCAAAATACTTTACTGGCTTGATAAAAATGCTGATAGTTTTGATCAAAACCAAAAGATCAAGCTTTTTGTGAAAGATGCATTTCAGAGCAGCTTTTTAAGTTAGTGACTCTGGCTGCCATTAATTCCATCTGTTAATGTCATGGACATTATATTTTCAGTGTAACTGTACCAGAGAAAGAAAAGAAAAGAAAAAAGGAAGTATGCACTTACAAGGGACTCTGGCTCCTGAGAAGGTGGTGAAGCCTGGCCCAAAAGGCAGGTATGCTCTCTCTCCTATCCTAATGCCTCAGCTGATTTTTTTACATAATTACTCAGTTGCTTTTACTTTCCCTGATGCTTTCTCTGTTTTTAGAGTCCTACTTTTTAAATTTTTTTCATCTTTGCATAAAAATCAGTGCACACATTTTAGCTGATCTCCTGAACTGCAAAACCCAAATGAGTTTGGAATGACAGAAAAAAAAAAAAAAAGATAGTTTCTAATCAAGAGAAGGGAATAAATGATAGGTGCGTGTAAGTCTGTGTAGTTTCATGAAAGGTAATGAGGCTGTTGTGCAGTCTATTTTTAAAAATCTTTATTCTAATTCGAGGCTAGGAGCAATGTTCACCCTGAATTCATCCTTGAATTAAATCCTATGGATTTATATAAGGAGCAGATTTTAGTCTTTGTGATTTTAGAATGCATTGGTTTATCACTTTAGTCATGAGGAATGTTACTTCCTTTTCCCCTTTACTTTCCGTGCTCAAAATTCTAGGGGAATTCACTTGCCATCACAAGGAGTGTTTGACAGAACAAGATATGGTTGTGCCAAACTGTTGATGGATATAGCACAGATCATCCAATGTTTCTACCTGTGGCCACATCTGGTACTTTCTCATCCTGGTTCTGTCGGGAGACTCGTCAGCTCTGGCTCATCTTCTGTGACTGTCTTTAGGGCAGGATATAACCTTTCCTTCTCCCTCTTGAAAGCTTCATGCCCAGAATAGTTGCAAAAATTTTAAATTACAGGTTGCTAAAAAGGAGTTAATTTTCTAAAATTTGAGATATGATTGATTTTAGTTTTGAGCTTATCAGAAAACCAGATCAACATTTCTTCAGTCCTCATTTTTTAATTAATAGCTATACCACAGTTTGAATCAGATCTACCTGGAAAAAATCTGACTTACACCACTGAGCAATGTACTAAAGCCTGATAGTTTCCCACACTATACCTATGTGTATAAATTTCATCCTTTCAAACAAGTGCTCATGTTCCTTCTTCTGAAACTCAATAACTTCTGCAGATCTCACTGGTGAGAGCACAGAAAAGGTATTGAATGTGTTCATGAACTATAGGCCTTTTTTGATTTTTTAAAAATTTATTTTAATTGGAGGAATTGAACTTTTAAAATGTAGTAAGAATGGAATCATTGGTAGGCTGACAAGCATTTGACTTTATCTTCAAATTTATTCTCTTTTTTTTGTTTGTTTCTTTATTTTTGGAGCTGAATTATTGCTTCTACATTTTGGCTTACAGAACATCGATGGCTTGTTAGCCTGCCTATTTCCTGAAAAGATTTATGCATTTGTTTCATACTGAATTCAGCCCTGAAATTAAAGAGTCAATGAATCTCCACAAAATTAAGGAAGTCATTGCACAGAAAGACCAAATAGAATTTTTTTAACTCAAGTAATTTTTTCTGTATTAATGTGGGTAAGAGGCACCATTATTAAAAAGGAGTAGCTTTCACATAATTTAAAAGAATATGAATATTGTGTAGATCAAAACCATAAATTAGTCTTTCATAGATGAATAGCAGGGTATAAATTGTAGTCCATTTTTTTGTGCAGTATCTGTAAAAACGGGGTCTGGTATCTTAGTGTTTCCTGGGAATATAATCATGTATGTGTGTGCATTTACAGCTGTTGGTATAAATGTATTGATATAAATGACTATAAAAGGTGCAAGACAATGGGGAATGACATGTTACATGTCACAATCTTCTTGTGCTATTTAAGTAATTTTAGTCTGGTTGTGTCCCTTGTGACACGGGGCCACCTCTTCCTCGTGGATTAACTCTGCAGGAACAGAAACTGAATGCAGAATTTGATGTGTGGTGTTTGAAGTGCTTCAATAAAATTTAAAATATTTATAGGTTAATATTTTGCATTGATTTATAGTCTGATTACATGGAAAGATTTCTGAATTATGTTAGTCCTGGAATAATTAAAATAGTACACAAAGGGTGAATACAGTAAGTGCCAATAAAATTAAGTAACCACCTTGCTGCTCCTCTCAAAAGGAAGAAATATGAAAACAATCTTAATTGGATAACTGCTTGATAAATTTCTTATAGAATTTGGACCATTCAAGACTAACCCTGAATACTGAAAAAGCTCCTTTACAGTCTGTGACAGCACTGGACAGTCTCATTCTAGAAATCATGAGAAAGTGTTAATTTACCATAAATCTAAGCTTTCAAAATAATTCAAGTGTAATCAGGAGTCCATAATGTAGAAATCATTGAGGATCATTTGTCATTATGTTAAAAGGAGACTAGGCAGAGATCAGAAGCACTGGTTGTCCCAGTGCCCTCCCTTTCACCCCAGCATCAAGCTCTTTTGCACATTAAGCTTCTTACAAGTCTTCTGATTTTTCAGCTGTTGGCCTGTTATAAATATATCTCTGCTTTGTAACGTCACAGTGTTTGCTCTGAGCCTACAGACTCAGGAAAGAGCAAGGAAAAGCTCCAGATAGTGGCTGTGGGTGAAGCATTGACTGAAAGTACATCAGTTGTAATTATTAGTGCTCTCATTATTTTTAGATATATAGGTTATATGTTTTTATATAGATTTAGGGAATCTCCTGTAAATTGAGTATCTCAGACACTTTCCTTACCAGTTAAAAAAAAATATACATATTCTGTATTGTTACTGTATGAAATAGCTAATAGAACTAAAATTTTGAAAGTAGTTGGAGATGAAATAAGCCCTTTAAATAGCTCAATCATTCCCGCCACTCTAAAAATCCATGACATATCCTTATAGATTATAAGGTAACAGGGAGAAGTGGAGCAATGGTCAGGAGCAATCCAGATTCAGGTTTCTCCTTAGCCAGGCATTGAAATATAAACAATATGAAACTTCAGACTCCTGTTTTTATAAGCATGCTAAATGTAGATATTTTTGAAAATATCACTATTAAATATAGTGCCAGCAGATGGCATTGAAGAATATATGTCATCATTCCAGTTTCTTGTAGAAGTAATAAGGCTTCCTGTACCACAGATTTCTTCCTCCATGTGTCTCCTAAACACAGTATGGAATTCACTAAAGCACCCGTTTTACAGGAGCTGGAGACCTGGTCTTAGGTGTACAAAAACTTAAAAGGCTCTAAGCTCTCAGCTCTTTGTATGCTAAAGCTTTCATTCATCCTCTCCCATGGAGACAGTGAGAGAGCTGGGGATGTTCAAGCTGGAGGACAGAAGGCTGCAGCAGACCTTCTAACATTTTCCAGTACCTAAAGGGATCCTACAGGGAACCTGGCAGGTACTTTTGACAATGTGACAGGACAAAGGGTTATGGCTCCAAACTGAAAGAGTGTAGATTTAGATTATGTATTAGGAAGAAAATCTTTACTGTGAGGGTGGTGAGGCACTGGAACAGGTTGCCCAGAGAAGTTTTGGTTGCCTTATACCTATCAGTGTTCATGACAAAGCTGGATGTGGCCCTGAGCAGCCTGGTCTAGTGGAAGGTGTCCCTGTACACGGTGGGAGTTTTCAGTTAGATGATCTCTAAGGCCATCTAACCATTCTCTGATTCTCTGATTCAGCTCAAACCATTGTGCTGATTCTATGATCCTCTGGACTCAGCCATCAGATGGAAAAATGCTGGCTGGATTGCCATCAGCAATTGAGAACCACCACAGTGGCATAGGTCTCGTGTTGTTTTTGTCTGCCGTGGTTGTGTGCTGTTGGTGCCAATCCCAGTGAATTCATTAATAGTTTTAATGTCCCTTTAATGGTGATTGCCCCAGATTATCCTTTGGCCATTTCTACTTTATGTTTTCAGGGTAAAGAAAGAAAAGGAAGGGAAAATAAGAATGTATAAGAAAAATAGAAGTTAGTGAGAAAAAAGAAATGTGGAAATAAAAGATTGAAAGATAAATGATACTGAGATCAAGAGGATTTAGTCAGAGATCTCACTTTGGTAATGAAAAGTGGCTGAGTTTTCCCTTGGATTGGTCTTGGTAAGACTTAACAAAACCAGATCTTTTTTGATTGCCTTTTGCAGTCATTTGTGATCCAGAGACGATGGGTAGAAGAGACACAAGAAAACAGAAAATACAAAAAATAATTATATGCTTCAAGAAAATAACACTGAAGATATTTCCTTTTCATTTGCTTTTTCAGATTTTTGTCTTTCCCATCCCCTAAATATGCATTTTTCTGTCTTGATTCTCTGAGTTTCCATTTTCTACCTTTTTTGTTTTTCATGTTTTTTATATCTCTCCATTTTATTTTGAATGTAAATAGATAGGATCAATATTTACACTTAGGTGTGTTTCTCCAGGTGAAAAGGTTTGTACAGCTCGACTTTGAAAACAACAGTAAGAACTTCAAATATTCATCTCTCAGTAGGTGGTGAAGGTCTTAACAAACACTGCAGATGAATCAAAGGCTATTTGGTTATGTTTATTTCTGTAATAAAATGAAAATATCTGCTGGGTATTCATATGGTTTAATACTGTTGGGTGATTTCTTCCTCCTCGTCTTGAATCTGGCTGGTTTTGAAACGCCAAATCAAACGCCCATCCAGCGAATACGCAAAGACGTGTCTGTCGCAGAAGCAGCTGCTTGCAGATTCCTTTACTTCAAATGCTTTGAGAGGTGTGGTTGCCCAATGGGGAAACAGGCTACAGACTAATTAAGAAATGTCATGTTTCTTCTTCCTTGCCTTAAAATTCTCCATAGAATTTTTTCATTATTAAGCACTTCATAAGATCCCAAGCCTGCTGAACTTTGAAAACTTGCAAAAAGCTTTCTACTACAAGTTTTAATTAGAATATTTCCCATTCCAGCTCACGACAAAACAAATATGTGACCCCTGATTGGTCTCCATAATCATCTATCTATTTCAAATGAAAATTGTGGGGTTTATTTTAAATTGGTACAAAGAAGCTCAGATTATTTTTTTTTCTTATTTTTTTTTTCTAGTTTCCCTTATGGTATTTTATATTAAAGTGATGGAAATTCATGTAGTTATACAGAATTCATCAAGCAAAGGTGCAAAATGTTGGATTTATTGTGGCTTTTCATATTCACGGAAAACCAAGCTGGCATCTTTAATGCATTCACAGATGTCAGACATCTTGTGAAGGGAACCAACATACTGTAGTAGGATTTAGTTGGCAACAGAGTACAGCAAAAAAGGGAAAATTGTTTGGCTGTAGGATAGACAGTGGCTGTGGATGTACCTCCTAGCCAAACAGTCACACTGAGCTGATCGTGTTATCACAAATTCATCCTTCTCCCATTTGTCCCCCATTCCATCTCACACTGACTCCTCGTTTTCAGCATGCTCACCCAGTGACCTTTCTGTCCAATCTTGTACTGCCAGCAGGGGTGAAATATTATGTTTCCACTGATTCAGGCAAAGGTTAATTAGAACACCTTTTTTTTTTTTTTTGACCACATGTTGGAGGGGTGGGAAGAATTAAAGAAAAAACCCATGAAAGGTTGAATTATATTAACTACATTTCTACCTACGGAAATATTAAGAAATAGTAGTTTACTCACTTCAAAGTTCCTCAATAAGAAGAGGAACAGAGCATAATCATCATTACATTCACCTTCTTTTATTCATATTAAAAAATGTTTTCTATACAGAGAGTTGGTTCTGCAGCTTAATTGCTCATCCTTCTAGCCCAAAACACACTTCTGCACACGGACAGCATTTCTGTCAAATCTCAGAGCCTCTGTTTGTGTTTCATGTGTGACTGGAGCAGCTCAGCAGCCTGGCTGCAGACCAGTGGGACCGAGAGCACGGGCAGGACAGGCCACAGCGCTGAGCTGCAGCTGGAGGCAGGAGTGCACCAGGGCCAAAGGCTTCCTCTGGTCAGCAGCACATGGAACCCACCACTGCCGACTCTGGGGGCCAGGTGACTCCATATGCTGAAACCCCTGACCTGAGAGGAGCCGTGCTGACAACCAACATCAGCCAGGACTAAATGGGATTTACAGGTGTCTCCCACAACACCATTAGCACCCACAAAAGTTCATAAGAACAGAACAGGCAAATATCTTCCACACACTTTCAAGGCCTTCAGCAATTTGCAGTTCAGTCTTTCTGTACTTTCCCATTCAACAGCCCTTTGTGTATTTTTCTTCTGAGTTTATCAGCTGTTGAACAAATGTAAATTTTAGCTCCTCTAATGCCCTGTTATGACTTCCACAACTATACTGCACAGCACAGTAGTATCTTTTCTTCTAAAATTTCTACCTGCTAGTTTCATTTGATGCACTGTAGCCCTTGTTTTGGAAAAAACAATGAATGCTGATTCTGTATTTACTGTCTTCATTCCACTCATGTTCTAAACATCTCTATCATACACCCACTCAGCTGTCTTTCTTCCAGGTTGAGGAGCTGTAGTCATTATATATATGAAAACCATTCCACCCCTTAAAACGATCTTTCTCTCTTCTTCATTTCTACTCTGTGTCTGGTTTTGAGATGAGGAACTGAGAATTTGAAAGGTTAGAAGGAGTGACTTGGTGACTTATTTTACATGCGTGGTCATACATTACATACAAACCATATCTATAATACAAAATCAGGCATGAAGGTTGCAATAGGCATGAGTAAACTGGTGTTATGACTTGTGGAATAAACCCACAGAGTGTTACACCTTGGACTTGTTAATTTGTTTTTACATGCTGTGCTATTTATGTAATTTTATGCTGTTTAAACTAAGCCATTTTCTACCCTCTAATATCTCATATCTTATTTTAATTACTTTAGTGCTTTTTTTTTATTATTTCCGTGTATATTTTCCACTCATTTTGCCCTACAGGCAGAGCTTCAGTGTGCCTCTAGCACTGAGAGCTTTGTCTCTTTTTTTTTTCCCTCTCAAAAGTAGTAAATATCTCATCAGCCCAAAAAGGCTCCCCCCACCCCAGAGCATCTCTCTGTTTCCCCCATTCTTGCCACCTTCTCTACAAAGAAACCTGTACGATTCAATTGGCTGGAATAAGGCAGCTACCACTGACAGAATTTCCTTTAGGAAATCCTGTGAGATGATTCTGATCTCACAAAAATGTACTAGAAGCAACCTTTCTTCCACATATTCTAAAAGGAATCAAAAATATAAAGCAAAGGGGTTTTTCACAGTGTCTAGGGAATTTAGGAGCAGAAATCCCACTAAGACATCAAAGAGGTTTGTCCTTAACTCCCTTGGATGCTTCTGAAACTCCCATCCTCAAAGCTTGTCCTAGAAGGATTATAAGCACACCCCAGCAGTAGGAATGTGTTGTTCTGCTTAGCAATTGTGCAGGAGAGAGCTGTGTTTGAACTGCTTGTGAACAATCTCCCTTAAATCACTGCCTGCATCAAACAACTGGCTCAAGCCTCTTCTTCCTCCTCCCTGCTCCTTCCCAAACTGGTGACATCACAAGGGAGTATTTCTGAATACTTTGAAGGAGGACAGACCTAAAGAAGGTTTTCACCAGCTTCTTTACATGCATAAATTCAAATGGAATTATTTTACATTAGGTAATTAAGCGTTGTGGCTGTACCTTCTCCACAAAAGGAGCAAACCTAGCGACACATAGTCTACAGTCTAAGAGGGTTTTTTGGAGATGGGAAATTCAGACAGAGTGTGATTTAAGTGGTCCTCCTAAGGACAGAAAGAAAGAACAATGGCTAGGGCATTAGCCTGAGCCATTCCAATTTAGCTCGGAGCCTTGTCAGATGCTTCTGAAAGTCCCCATGTGCCTTAAATAGATAATTACATTTTTTCACAGTAGTCCGAGGTAACTGCATAAAAAAGTTTAGAAGCGCTCTAAACTGTTGTCCTGGCACACAGCTAAGAGGAGAACAAGAGAAGTCAGAAGTTCCTGACTTGTGGTTGATTACCATAACAACTTAGTTAGCCCTCTTCCCTTTTCTCGCTGTAATTTCTGGTTGTGACCTCTCACATATGATGTAATTACTGTGTTACTGACATAGAGCTTAAGCTCAGGCACTTTCTTGGGGTGAACTTGATGTTTGAAAAGGTTTTCCTCCATCTCCCCCTTATTGATAAGAAAATGAGGGTGTAGGGAATGGAAATGCTGAGCTCTCATGCGGTGGGACTTATGTTGTCTCAAAAATGCTGTCTTTTATGAGCTGATAAAAAGACTTTAATAAAGAAAACCTTACAAAGAATCTAATAGTTCTTGGCTATTTGGAGGAAAGGCAAGGAGGGGAATGTGAAGGAAAAATGATAATAATGCAATCTTCCATTTTCTAACATGGACAGTTGGCAATACTGTGCTTTTCCAATTAAGATGATAGCATCTGGACTACTGTAATCCTTAAGGTTGTAAACTGTGTCATGTTGCCCAGAGTGGAATCATCAGTCAGCTGGCAATAATTTATATGATTAAAAAGAAAGGCATAATTTCACTGTATGGTTGCTATGCTGTCTTTTGGGTTTTTTGCTTTTTTTTCTGTGGAAAATAATTTGTCTACAGCATTGCACTGGAAGGAAAAAACCTGCAACAAAATTAACAAAGCATCTTCCTTTGTCTTCTCTTCCCTGTTCAAAAATACCTACTATAAATAACTAAACTGAGGGTTTGATGATTACAGGATTAATTTTTTTACCCAGTGGGTTAGATTATTTATTATGTGCTGCAGAGTGGGGAGAGCAGCATGCAGCTTTAGAAGGGAAGGGCAGTGTGGCAGGTGGGGCTGTGTGACAGCTGCCACCAGGACAGGTAGGGCAGGCGATAGCAAAAACAATCAGCAGACCAAGGGGCTGGGAAATCCTCAGCAGTGAGAAGGAGTTAGGAAGATGCAGCCTAACAAAGAAAAACTGATATTTTCACTGAATCATTTTCCTCAGCCCTTTCTCTGGCATCCAGCTCAATGTTCGGATTAGCAATGCTGTTATCCTGCAAATTCATAATAGTGGCTGCAAAGAAAGAACTTCTAGGAGAAGATAGTTTGGTGTTTCTTGTTTGAAAAATTAGAACAAATCTGCCAGTAATTTCAGCACTTCTATGAGATTATGAAGTTTCTTTTCATTTCCTCCACATTGTTTATATCACGAGTTCAGAACTAGGATTCTAGCCTAAACTTGCCTGCTGAGTCAGGTTTTCTGGGGTGTGTTGGGACTGCTTAAATGCAAAGAAAGACTAGAAAATGCAAAGAAATGCTAGAAAAAAATTGAGGGCTCTCCTGGAGCTAACAAACCTTCCCTCACACAAGTTCCTTGTTTAAGCCTTGTGTAAGGATTCACACCTGTGCTGAAATGGGAATACTGAACACCTGTGCTGAGCGGGTAGAAGATGTTATAAATGCAGGGAAAAGGGTAAAAAAAGAAACCAAACAAAAACAACTACCTGTTCATAACTTCAGAATTCAGGTAAGCAGAGGCCTCCAAAAAGTTCTTTCTAAAGCTTTAGCTATTTTCTTTTTGTTCTGGGGTTTTTTGTTGGTTTATTTGTAACATGTAAATTCTAAACATTTTTCATGTATTTTCCCAAGCTGTTAGCTTGTGCTGATTCCAGGTTGATCCTTGCGTTCCTTAGTAAGCCTTGCTACTTTTTCTTGGTTTGTGTAGCTCCCTTGCTTCATGACTGGACACAGGAATAATCCCAAAAGAGGAAAAATGGTGATGCTCACGATATGCTGTGTCAGCTGGTGTATTGACTAGAGCGGCTCTGACAATTTCTGTCTGACCCATTCCTACATGTCCAAGAAAGGCCAGCTTGCACCCAGCATTTTTTCTTTAATACATTCAGTACCGATGGCAAGCTGATTGCATGTTGTCCTGAACAGATTTCTGTAAGTATGGTTTTATATATTCCTAAAGAAAAAGTGATTTGAGTGCACAAGATAAGTTACCATCACAACCACTGTTCAAATGCCTGCATTTTTAAGTGAGTAGCTTCTCTGTAATAGTAGCATGAAAGGGAGCTGGAATTTGCCAGGAAGGTGATGAGGGTGTGGGAAGTGAGGGTTTTTTCTTTAATTGTGAAAAAACACAATTGCATCTGAACTTTGGCTTAGTTTGCAGAGGTGTGTTGAGATCCTGTGACCTTATATGAACCCAAAACAACAAATAAAATATCAAGACAATTTCCTTGAAGCTACTCATGCTTGCAATATTCACTTGAACAAATGATTTTGAAAAATGAAGTAAACTCTTAGCTTCATCCTCTGAAGCAGTCTAAAAAAGTTAGATAAAATCATGATTTAATATCCTTTGATGTAATAGACATATTTAATGGGAGTGCATAGCCAGCCTTCTCTCCAGAAAGGCAATACCAGATTCCATGAATCAACCCCAGCCTTTAGAAGAGGTTTTTCTGATGGAAGAGGTTGATAATCTCTTCACTGTGTCACAGAGGAACAGTAAACTTGCCATGAACTTTGTACATGTGGGTGATGCTTCACTAGAATAGAGGTGAAGCTTCTCTTTCAGTTTGACTCCCACCTCTGGGAGCCACCACGAGGGGACCTGTGCAGCATCCACAAGGTTTTATGTTGGTTTTGGATGAGTGAACTGCAAGTGGCTCTATGCCCTTGGTTTAATCTCAGTTCTTTAAAAGATGTGAATTGACAGCATCAAAGTGACTTGCATTGATCTTTGTTGCTCACTGGCTACTCCAGCTTCATTACTACTCTCAGTATAGTCACTATTTGAATTAGTTTTTTATTAGAATATAAACCAAGACCATTACCAAATCCCTACTACTCTCCCACCCCCACCATCTTCCTGCCATTGAAAGCAACCCATTTACCTTTATTATGTGATTTTTAGCTAACAACCTGCAAAGTTTCCTTTCTGTGTATCTGGGAACATATAAATAGATAGGGATTACCAGAAAATGCCGCTAATGAATTAGTATATGTAGTGCTTAAAGAAGCTTGGGCACACAATCAAACAGGTCTGTTAAAAATAAATAAAAAAACCCATAGGTTGTTTAAGAGCAAGGAACAATGTGTGCTTACAAAGCCATGCCATGTAGACTTACTGGCAGGGGTACTTACCTTGCCAGTGATAAATGCAAATTCCCAGTGGAGCTTCTCAGGCAGGGCAGGTGTGGGGCACAGCCCGCTGTGGGAATCATCTCCTGAGTCAGTTTGCTGAGGGACTGCATTGCTCTGGAGAGCCCAGCCAGCCTCACACAGCTGCACAGCCTTGAGAGTGCCCCCTTGACCTCGGAGAAGAGGAACTGATACTCGAAAATCACCGAATCACAGCAAGTATTCTGGATTGGAAGGGACCCACAAGGATCAGTGACTCCAACTCTGAAGTGAATGGCCTGCACATGGGTCAAACTCTCAACCCTGGCGTTGTTAACACCAGGCTCTGACCACTGGGATAGTGCAGAGCTTAGCTGTCCCTCTGCTGTGGGATGGGGAAAAGGAGGAAAGGAGCTCCTTGTAATATTTCACTGGTGTGTTTAAGTACCTTTTATTTCCAGTGAAATAAATGGCTCCAGCTACAGTATGTTGTGTTGGGTGGAGAATCTGCTGCTTCTGAGCATGGAAGAGAGGTGGAAGCCCTGAGAAATGGCTGGGTAACCTCTGATTCTGAAGGCAGAGCTAAAACCTGCAGGGGCATATTAGACAAGAGTATAAAGTCTTACACTGAGACATTATTCTGGTTATTAATCAGTGATTAAATAACAGTTTATCCATATAAATTCCTCCCACTTTCAAAGCACAAAAGAGCTGTGCTCATTTACTTCAGCCAAGAATTTGATATAATAATTTTGGGAAGCTTCCTGTTTCTTTCATGTTCACAAGAGTTCTGTGTTATGTAAAGAGACTGTGGCATGAATGTTACCTGGCCCAGTTTCTGTGTGTAATTAATTGACTTAGCTTTTTTCTCTGCATGCAATTCCACACACAAAAGGATGTTTTAAATCACAGTCAATTTCTGAGAACACTTTAAAGGACTCTTTTTATTAAAAAAAAAAAAAAGGCCCTAAATATTCCGTTTACTTTTATTCCAACATTATACAATTGTGAAGATTTTAAGCAAGCAATATGGTATTTTTCTATTGAGGCTTCTAGTCCTGAGCTTTCTGTTTATTTCAGAAATATCAGACATTCTACACCATTTGTTCTACAAGACTTTAACCCTGTATACTTTACTAAAACTTCTTGGGATACTTTTGTCCAACAAATGCAGCCCAAAGGCATCTACATAGAGATAGTTCATAAAAAATGAAATAAAGAACACTTAGGGATGAAAGGAACTTTATAGAGTGCATAAATATTGTGTGTAGGTCTCTGAATGGTGCTTGGCTTGGCCTTTGATAGAATACCTAGGATACCTCTCCTGGAATGACAGTGTCATGAAGTCATTTGAGTAGTAATTTGTTTGGAGCACTACCTGTGACTTCTGGCATGTGCTGGAAATTTTAATTCAGGCTCACATATGTTGAGAATAAACACTTGAAATCACTAGGCTGGTAAAATATATAAGCTACATTTTATGACCTTGAGTTAAGTTAAAGTATCAGCAGAAGAGTATCTTGAGGTGTGATAAAAATGGTCTCTTTAGAGAAAGTCTCAGTTTGTACAGAGAGAAAATTTGCTGGGGTTTCTTTTCAAAATGGTGACTGGAAGACAAGAGGGGTCTTCATCAAAGGGGAAAACTTGAAGAGAAAAGAAAAATAAAAAGGGCAATGGTTTGAGTTTTGGAGGCTAGATACTGGATCGAAGAAAGAGAAGTATAGAGGAAGAATATAAAAAAGAAATGTAAGTTGGGAAAAGGAAAATGATACAGAAAAATGCATATCAAAAAATGGAGAGTAAGATTAAGAAAAAGAACAGAGTTAGCAGGAGAACAAGCATTAAAGCAGTGCTGGAATTAGGCCAGTGCTGGACTGTGGCAGTTCACAAAAGAATGCTGACAGCTCTTATAATGAGGGTTAGGCTAAGTGAAATTTGTGTCTCTCCAATTGCAATGGTTAAATTCCAGTACCGAGTAGGGAAACACACAGTAAAATGCAGAATGAGGAAAGCTCTCCATCATGACTAGAAACTCACTTGTAATACCAAATATAAAACGAAAATAATACAATTTTTCTAAACTATTGTTTCTTTCTTTGCAGTTCACAGTGAGTTATCACTGACATGGAATGAATTCCATAAATGGAATTCAGTCAAGTTCCATCTCTAAACACCAGGTCTTAGGAGACTTCTTAAATGTAAGTCATTTGGGTATTATTAATATATACATTATTAAATATTTTTCTGCATTCAAACAATAAGTGTTATGATTTGGGGGCCAATAAACTGAATTCTTTGTGTGTTACTAAACAGCTGAATGTACATTTTAAATAGGAAGCTTGGTGCAGGCTGTACCACAGGATCATGGCTGATTCTTCTTTGCAGGGTCTCCTGTAATTAAGATTGTCAATAATATAAAGGATGAATGTATTTATTATGCAAGGTCTTCAGCTAACTATCTATACTAGGAGATCTGATTCTTCTGGTCTATTTAATCCATCATTAAATTACGGAAAGAAATAGGCGAGGCAAAGGATCCTTGACTTTTTCCAAAGCAGAGTCTTCTTTTATGTAAATTAGCTTAATACTTTAAGAGTAAAGTACAGTTTTAAATATAAGGCTAGGAAAAAATTGTTTAAATAACCATTTCTTACATAAACCTAGTGCACTGGGGAAGTAATCATACAGAGTAAAATATATGCTGAGTGTTTTTCATATAAAGTGGGAAACACCTCTCAACACACAGATTTATGTGACATACTTCTTGTGTTTTACTTGTACCAATTCAAGGGAGAGGCAACTCTGCTGAGGCAATGCTGATGCAAAATGCACTGAAGATCTGCCCAAGTGCTGAGGGGCGTGAATCAGCCAAGTGTGCAAACACATGCTGAAATTCATTCCCACTCACAGCATATGCTTACATGTGCTATTGCTTCACTCTCACACACAGTTTATGTCAGCTATAGCATAGTCCAAAAACTGTAATATCCGTCATTTGAGAAGGAATTCAGAGCTGTAGCTGTGGGAGTAAATGTGTTCTCATCATTTTCTGGGCCCTGCACATGGGGTGAAGTGCTGCTTGTGTCCACACTCTGCCAAAGGCACATCCTCAGAGCGGTTGTCAGAGTGCTTTTCCCAGCACCAAGAAGGGCTTTCTGTAGCTGGAAAAGGTGTTTTCTTCTTGAATTCATTTGGAATCTTTTTGTATTTAGTAAAACCCAGCTATTCTGCTAATGTGTTTAGATAATATAGTGATTGGCACCTTAGAAATACTTTAGACAGACAGATAAAAGGATTCCAAATGCATCCTTTGTGAATTTTTAATAAAAGATTTTGCACTGTCCAGTGATGAAAACAAATCATCTGTAGAAAGACAAAACTGTTTTTCATTAGTATCATTCACTGAGGGTGTTTGTATATGTTTGGTGTCTGATAGCATCTTAAACTTAATAATTTTACCATTTCTAGCAACAAGATATGTCACTTGACAAGCACTTGTGCTTTGTATCTGCCTCTTCTTTCTTTTTTTTGCCGAGCTTCAAGGTCTGTGCTGTATTTTTCACACAATGGTGCAATTGATGAGAAGGTGAAGTTTTCTGACAGTAAATTGCTTCTTTACAAACAATACACAAGTTCCGGATTTGTTTCAAATTCCAGAGAAACCAAAAATACTGGTAAAAATTTATTTCCTTCTGGTTTTGTCAGCAAGGGTTAAACCAAAGAAACCTCTGTGTCACAGACCTTTTGGGGATCCAATACCAACTGGACTTGACCTTGCTTTGATTTTCTTTTTGCTGCATTGACATGCCTCCTCTTCCCAAAATTGCAAATTACTGAACTATTCACAGAATCATATCACAGAATAGTTTAGGTTGGACAGGACTTTCAATATCATCTTGTTATCCTAATACTATGGTGAGGAGCAATTTTATAAGTGTTCAGTGTATGGTGACAAATGGTATATTTTAAAAATTAATTTCAAGTTAATGCTAAATTATGGAATTATGTACTACATACACTTTATTACTAAAAGAGTTCCTCATGTTTAATGTTATTACAGTGAACACCAAAGGAATTAATAATGATTTGCACTTCTTATAGAGTGGTACCAATGTAGTGAAAAAAAGGTTAGCCTAATTAAATTCCACAAACCACTTTAGGGCTCTGCCGTATTGTGGAAGCTGTTTTTTATGTAATTAATTCTGAATGAAAGGTTTCTGAAGTGTTTTAATATTGTTCAAAGAGGCACCTGGAAGTATTTCAATTTTTTTTTTCTCCAGGATACTTTGACCAAGCAAACATCATCCTTTCCATGATGAGCTCCTTCCTGCATGCTGTATAAATTATAGTAAATAATAATCAGCTGACTACTCCAGTATTTTATTGAGAGGCAGAGCTGAGGTTGGGTGAGGAGATTGCTGTGCTCTGAAGAGAAAACTTGGGGAGCAAACCTCAGGCCTAGAAATCCAGTTCACTTCCTTGCAGTGCACAGAGCTGCAGGACAATGCATTATGGACTTAAATTCCCTTTGGAATTGCTTACAGTCCTCATTCCTTGTGTTCCACAAAAACAAATGCTACACCACATTTGGCTTAGATTCTAGTTTCCTCACATCTGACTCTGTGATGATCCAGTAGTTCAAGGGGTGAAAGGGTACATTTTTGCATGTTATTTGCTTTCTGGTTAATTTTAATTGTCATAAAGAGAGGTAGAAGACATCTATTGGTAGCATTTTGGTGACCTCCCTGGCTCCTTCTCAGCTACCCTTAACTGTTGTTGAGTAATACAAATATTTCAGACTGGGATTTCCACCAAAAAAAATAGCCATGAAAAAACAAATGTGAACATTTTCTCTGCCTCTCCTTCTACTGAAATTCTTGGAAATGTTTTTACTTTTAGCCTTCTAATAGACCTGTTTGGAAATCCTATTCAAGCTGGATTTTTTAAACCCCAATTCCCTTAAGCACATGCTTCATGTGTTAGGCATGTGTTTAAATTCTCTTGATTTAGTGTCATATACTTAAGGGCATTGCTGAATAAAGAAGGGCATGAGCATGTACTTAAATGCTTTGCTGATCAAAGGAACAAACCTTTTGATTTGATCTACATTTAATGCAAGTTACATCGCCTATCCAGTAGTAAAGTATTTACTAAACGTCTCTACTAAAGACAGTTCTTGATTAAGCTGTGTTCTTCTGGCCATGGAAATAGGAAGGGCTGCATAATACAGCACATTTCTTAATGTTTTTTTATTGCATTGGTTGTAAATTACATTTTCAAGCGCTATATTCTCACTGAGAATAAAAGAATGGATCAAGGCAGTAAAAATGAAAAGAGAAAAGAGGGGTTTGGTTGTTCAAGACATATATTCAGTTAAAAAAAAAGAATAATTCAATATGTTTTATGTTCTTAATATTATTTCTTTCTATATACAGTACAGTATGTAACACATCTCTTCCTCCTTACACTAAAAATTTATATTCAGGATACTCTAATGAAGTACATCTTGAGTCTCCTTTTCATGGCTAATGAGGAGACAACAAGAATTTGACTAATACTAGTACAATTACTGGAGCAGTGAAGCGTGCATCTCTGATTAGATGTGATAATTTGCAAGGCTGGGCTCTTCACATTAAGTTTGCAAACAGTTTAAAAATCACTTCCTCTATTTATCCAGCTAATCTCTGTTTAATGACTCCAGACCTGACAAAAGAAAGAGAAAATGTCTCTTAAAACCCTATACTTCATTTATGAAGCTTCTATGTAAAAGAGAGGTGTAATTGATAGCAAATTTTTTTCCAAAACACTTTCAGATGAAGCCATGCAGCTGACTTTTTACAATGCAGTGTTTCTTTTTATTATTTCTGTAATACTCAGTCTCCTTTACATAGAGCTTAGTTGTTTTTGTCCAGGCTTAGACATACATTTATACTTATTTTTTTGACTCTTTCTAATTTTCCATTTGAATGAAGTACTTGATGATCCAAAGAGTATGAATATTTTTGTTGGATTTTTTTTTTTTTTTCATAAAGGGTAGAGTGGCTGGTGAAGGTGCTGTTAGAAAATTCTTCATCAGCATCTTGGGCAGGCGGGTTTTAAAAGGAATCAGGTATGTACCATTCCAGATTTTTTAAATATTCCTTCATCTTTGAGGCCTTTGTTCATCATTTGGTCTTGAAGCAAATCTGGCTGAAACAACAGGAACCATGGTTAGAATTCTTGATGAATTTAGTTAGCAAGCAGAAGCAGCTCTTGCTGTCGGTAGGTGGCACTTGTCCTGAGGCAGGAATGAGATGATGTTTTAAAAGGACAGCCAGCAGTTCCAGTCAGGCCTAAAAATGGATGCCTTCATGCAAAACTCTGTCCCAGAACACATCACTTATAGAAATAACATATTCTAGGTGTGACTGCTGAGAAAGAACTTCCATTAGAGGATTTAAATGAATTTGCCAAGTTACTTGATACACTCATACCTGGACCAAGTGCCACTGTATTGCTTCCACCTTGCACAGTGGCATCATACAATTGCAATTTCTTTTAAGATGCTCTAAAACTGAGTAAAAAACTAATTTCAAACCAGATGCAAAACCAATATACTGCCATAGGAAGGTAGAAAGGATTCAAGACTGTGACTCCCAGGGATATTTTCTGGAGTTTTGTCTAACTTGTGTAAAAGAAGTATGGAAAAAGGATCAAATGCTCGGCCTGTCATTTTTGTACATATTTATTTACTTATATAGCTTCCAGAGAACATGATCATCTTTGTGTAAAGTATCTTGTCAAAGATGGGCTCTGGGATTTCCCTGTCTTTTTTAGTAAGTGATACCACTACCCTTTTGTTTCCACTGAAAAGCAGCAGTTGTTGCAAGGATTGTGTGGAACAGACAGAAAATGTGCATCAACTTCCTTCTGGACCTATGGAAGTTATTTGTGTCAGAGAGGAGGGAATCCATAGAGAAGTTTTGACAGACTGCATGGAAAGGTGTTTTTAAATACAGAAGGCATCTGAATCTTTCTCTGCTTCCAGACACAAAAGAGATATTAAACAGAAAGTTGTGGGGTTCAGTTCTTGGGGATGGCAGTTTCTAGAACTGATCTGAATACCCAGTGGCAGAGCATCCTCCCTGAAGACTAGGATAGAAGGGTGGAGGCAGTGCAAAATGACATCACCTCTTGCTGTTACTAATGTGATGGAAAATGGCCAATGTAGCTTCAGAAATGGGAAAAGCAGATAGAGGATTTCGTCATTTTTGCTCTGCAGTCTCCACTGGTGGTCCACTGGAGGGCCAACTCTCTGATTTCACTCTTCCCCATTAAAAAAGAATTCATTTAAGGACCAGGTGGTAGTATTTGAATGTGCTATCTCATCATAGAAATCCATTTTTTTTAAAAAAAAAGTGTTAATTCTGCCTAGAACTGGAACTAAGGAAGCAGATTTTTAGTGAGGAAAATTGAATAGAAATTACACTACGATCAGGACTGCAGTAAGTGTTCCTTGTTCCCTACGCTATTTAGAGCTGCTGCTCTTGAATCTGTGCAAGTGATCCATATAATTGATATTTGTAATAATAAATTTCTTGCTTTTAATCACAACAGCAGCACTGGGAAACAAAGGGCTGCTCTTTCTCTTGCTCAGTGCCCTGGAAAGCAGCTTACTCACCATGAGTGCAGGTGAGGGACTGCAGTGTTCCTGTGCAGCTGGATTGTACTTGTGATAAGCGAAAAGTTTCCTCACCATCAGCCAGTGAGTGGCTCCAAGCAGACATCCAGTACTGTCTCCAATCTCCAAAGCTGCCTGTTAAGCGTTGAGGAGAAAAGTCACTTTTAATTCCTCCCTGTACCTTCAGGCAGGATGCACTGCATTGGAAGGGTGGAGCTACTCAGTCTCCAGCTCCCTGGTGTTCTGTGCTGGGATAGAGTGTTCAGGAGCCATTGAGGCCACAACAGATTTTTAGGACATGTTTGCTTACAAACAGATTAATGTTAATGCAATTAAGTGATACCAAGAGAGAAGCAACAAAATCATTCATTAACTTTAAATTTAGGAGTTGTTGGTTCCAGCTTATTGTTGATTCCAGCTTTTGGGACTGGCTAATGATCTACTGCTTTTTCTAGAGCTCATACCTTGGAAAGTTCCTAGGGCTACATAATTCCCACTCCTTTTGAAGCAGATAATTAGTGGAGACACCCTGAGTTAATTCTGCCTTTTTTCCATTCTGAATGAGGTAACACCTTCCTTTTTCTTTTCTGTTTACACATTCTCTGACTGTATTAAAGGCAGGACAGGAAATTTTCTTTTTTTTTTCTAGCGGTTAGATCTTTTTAATTGTATTCTCTAGTGTAAATAGTAAAGTGCATTTTGCCTGGTAGCCAAGTAGGGTCTAATTTTTTTCCGTGTTAAATAAATGCAGGCCTTTCAGTAGGCTTTGTAGCTTCATAGTAGATTCATCACTTGTACTCCTTTTAAAAGAAACAAAATCACTTTTAAATTGGACAAAAAAACCTCAAGTATAATGGAAATGCTATGTGACCAGGAATGTGTGCTAAGAAAGGTTTTTATTTGAAGAGAGTGGCAGCAGTTAGGAGCATGCTCTCAGTTTATCTCAAAGCCAAGTCATTCTCTGAGCTAGATCCCAGGAGTTGCCACATATTTAAAAAAAAACCAACACATTACTACTCTTCTGAATATGCCCACAGTAAAATCGTTCTGTAAATTAAATTGTGAATATAGCAAATTTTTTCTTCCAATAAATTTTCGTTGTTGTTTTCAATGTATTGGAGCATTGTTTCAAGCATGCAAAGAGTGTCTGTGCCTTTACCTGTCACCCAATAGTCGATTTCTCTGTAGCGGTGTCTGTGTTTAGTCTCTCGATCTCGTTGCGCTCCACAATGAGAAAAATCTGGAACCTAATGAGACAGCCTAAATTCCCTTTTATAAATTACATCCAGAATCACCAGTGCTGGGTTTGCTGGCAGCCTGGCAGCAAACCACGTTCCACTGTATAGACCCCTCTCCTTTCCCTCTGAGATTACTCTGATGGAAGAGTCCATGCAGCCCTGAGCATGTCCTTGCTGCTCAAGGCCTTAGCACGGCAGTGGTGGAATCCAGACTCTGAGATTCAGCCATGTGTCCCTGAACATGCAGAGAAATCAATATCATAAATTGCAACAGCATAGGTTTGCCTGTTTGCAAAATAGCAATAATATTCCCTCTGTTATTTGCATGGATCACAGGCTCCTTCAGGAGTAGTTGGAGTCTGGTAATCACAGAAGTACTTAGGGTTTTCCCAGAATATGTGTTCTTCCACCATGAGGAATGTTGAAGATTCACCAATCCATAGAGAAACCACTATGAATTCCAGGTTTACCCAGTCCCCCAGGTTGTTTCCACCTCTCTGAAGGAAATAAGATTTATGAAGATGTCTTTACCTATCTTCTATTTTGAATCAGACATATTCGTGAATGAAGTTCTTGATCACATTAAATTCCTAAAAAGTAATAAAATACTTCTTCTGGAAAGAAAATATCTTTTTAATATGTACACTGGAGAGGGTGAAAAATAAGAATCACTAAAATTCTTAATTAAGCAAATAAAAGACACATGATAGTACATCATGGATGTTTAGCTGCTTGGAAAAAAAACAGCTTTTGGAGTGTTTTTTGCTATTTCAGATGTTAGAGAATCCCCTCCTCAACTAAAGCTTCTTTCCTGTGTGAATTATCATTTTTCAAACACAGAGCAACAGAAAAGGATTTATTTTTTCCATCTGATCCCTACTGGATATTTAGTTAGGGTGACCTCACACATTCAGCTAAAAGTTAATCAACTAGAAGACACTAGTGCAGTGGAAACCAGCTGTAGTTAGCTCCACTGCTCATGGAACAATTTCTCTGCAGATCCTTCTAATTTCTTCCCCAGATGTGATCTGTCCCCTCTAATCGTTGTGCTATTTCAAACAACTTATTCACACACTTCTCAGACTTCAAACCAGCTCTTGTGCAAGGCAAATCATCCTAAAGTTTGGAATAAATAGGGATTGAGCTATTTCTTAAATTACTACTTGGAAAAGGATTTTAAATTGTAGCATCCCTTTCCATTTAGTTGTTGCTAGTCTGAGGCTGGTGAGGTGTTGTTTGTCAGAGGATTCTCGTGTCACAGACAGAAACTGATGCACAGGAAGTTCCCTCTAAAGGTGAGGAAGAAGTTATTTACTGTGTGAGTGACCAAGCACTGGAATAGATTGCCCAGAGGGATTGTGGAGTCTCTCTCACTGGAGATTTAGCAGAATTGGCTGGACACAATCCTGTGCCATGACTGAGGATGGGCCTGCTTGAGGAGGGAGGTTGGTCTCACACAACCTTATCCATTCTGGGATCTTTCAGCACCCTTTGGTTTTGGTACCTTTATGGGAAACGTGTGCTACTTCACCACAAATGGGACTCTGCCTCCAGGATGTTTTGCAGTGGATTTTATTGTGCTTTTGTTTGTTGCCGCAGAGACTTTTATCTGTGTAGGTACTTATCTCAATATTAGTCACCTTTTCAGTTTTCTGAGCTCCCTGCCTAAGTCTGGAATTCCAAGAGCTGTGGAAATTCCATTCCACCTTGAAATTCCTTGCGAGCTGAAACTTCAGTTCATTTTCAGAATTTTCTGGTACGGTCTGTAAAAAATGGACAATACAATTGTTGCAAGACTATAATGCTTCTACTAATTAATTAATTATCAGGCTTTTTCCTCTTCACAAGCTCTTTACATGTGGAGGTATCCTAGGCAAACAGAATGTGAATTCCACTGCACTATCAGCAAGCTTTTAGTCAAGGTGGTTCACTATCCCAAATGTAGATTTTGTGCTTAAGGGTTGCTTTGGAGCTGCAAAGTTCCAGGATACAGCTGTTAGCATTTGGATGTGCATCTCTGTTGAAAATGTGCAAAATGTTTGACATTGTCAGAACAGGAAGTCCAGCTACAACAAAAGCACTGTGTTTTTGTGGGAGCACCTATATGCAACAGCACACCAAGGATTCCTGGAAGGAATCTGCTGCCCTCCTGATGTGTGAAGGTACTTATTTTTGTGTGTATTTTCCATTAACCCTGAAATAAGAGTTCCTTGCCTTAGAAATCTTAAGGTAGAGGTTTGGGGTTTTCTGGTCATGAAAGTTTAAACAATTAACTCATTCATAAGGCAGGAATTTTAATTGAGATCACCAAGGTTGAAAAACAAGTGACTTATTCACAAGTAGAATTATATGTTTTTCCCAGCCTTTTCCTCTAAATATTTGATCATAGAAGGCCTTGTTTTAGACCAACTGCAGCAGAAGAAAACATTACTCTCAGATTTTATATTCTGTGAGTCAGGGGAAGTTGGTAACACACAGCTATATTTATCTTGTCCTGTCATTTTAGATGTACCTTACCCCACTCCGTAGAATCATTTCTTATAGAAGCTGGCAGCAGTCCTTGCCATCTCATACCTGATTTTTTTTTTTAAGCTAGACTTGTTTATTTTAGACAGGTTGCTTCATACCCTGTTCAGAAATGAAATGTTTTCTCTGTGTATGGAATTTGACAGAAATGAAGAAAAATCTCATCCATTTTCCTCAGTTGTCCTTACCTCATATGAAGGAAAACATTCACAGCTGTCTCTAGTGTCCTGCAATGCAATAATTTTTCTCAGAGGTAGACTAATACCTGAAAACCTGCTGACAAGGCCACTTGCCTTCTGCACTTGGTACTGTAATGTCTGGACACCAGGAGTACAAGTATGATCATTTTATGTTTCTTTACCCCATTACCCCTTAAAACAAAGTTTGCTATTTAGTCTAACAGAAAAGGTACAAGGGTGTTTACTGACACTGAAATGAATAATGTCCGAAATGCCCCAGGGAGCCCTGCCCAAAGATCTTACTGAAAATCACTTGTACTAAGTAGAAAATTTTATCCTTGGAAAATTACTGTAGACACACATTAGGAATTACACCCAAAGATATAAATCCTCAACATCAGATGAGTTGATTTCTTTCTTTGTTACTGGGCTCATCTTTCTTTCATATGAGTGCAGTGGACAGTGCTGTGCTCTTGAGGCACATGTCCAATGTAAAGTTGCCTTGAGCTGGTTTGAATGCCAATTGCTGCTCTAATAACCATTTTTAAGAAGGCAGCATGAAATTAATATGCTACAGTCTGCACAAAAGGAAGATAAAGCAAATGTAAACTTAGATCAGATAATTAACACGCCTTTGTGCATAGTGCTTGTAACAAATCCCAAGAAACTATAACATAACATGGGTTATTTTAAAGCAAGGAGGTTTAACTTTGTAAATGTGATGAGGTTCCTCTTTCACTCTTTGAAGTGACCTAGATGAAAAGGGGTTTTTTTCATTTAAGGTCAAGAAAATGTAAGTGATAGAGGATATAAAACATTTCAACCTGAAACCAATCATTCTAACTTTACAAAGTTAAAAAAAAAATAAAATTGATCTTTCCTGTGATTATCTAAACAGAAAGGTTTAGACACCTCTTTTGGAGATGGTGAATTGTAATAATGCTGGAGCAGAGTAAGACCTTCATAAACAGAAAAGAGCATAATGTATTTTCTGGAGGATATCCAGGGATGTGGGGTTTTGTTTTGTTTTCCTGTTTTGTTTTGGGTTTTTTGATTCTTTCTTGGTATTTGTTTTGGAAAATGACTAACTACAGTTTACCACTGAGTCAGGTAATTGAACTGAATATCAACCACTGCATGAATAGCAGCAAATACCTGGCATATATAAGCAAAAAAGTTATTTCCTGAGTAACCTGCAAGAGAGAAAACAGTGATCTCAGGGCAGCTCCACAATCCATGGCTAATGCTGTAGTAGCATCTGCAGTATGTCACTGCAATCTCACACAGCAAAGCCAGGTGTGTATTAAGGAAGAAAGCCTTTACAAGCCAAATTCTGTGGGATGAAGTCAGTAGTGCCTACACCTTAAGAAGGTTGGAATTAGACTTTAAGCGTTCATTCAATTTTGCTAAATTGTAGTACGTAATTGTTATCCTGATGGTAAAAAATTATTCTTTCCTGTCTATCTAGGGTTTTATCCCATTACATGCTGACCTTGCTTATATAATTGAAAAAAAGGGTATTCCATTAAAAGTAAAAGCTTTTTTATTTCATTTTGTCCATACGGTTCAGTTTTTAATGTCCTTCCTCTCAGTGACCAAATATTTACCAGGCTCACTAACTTTCTGTAGATGACTGTATATTACAGCTCAGTTGCTCTGAGGTCAAGCCATTGTTTTATTATTTATTTACTTAAAGAAATGAAAACGGACTTTCTTGTCCAGACTGACCATTTTCTAAGATAGTACACAGAATAAGCCACAACTTTCAGGCACCAGGACTAATGGTGCACATTGGATGTAGGCGTGCATTTTGGACATAGGCATATGTTCTCCAACCAAAGCACATCAGGCTTTTCTCTAATCTTTTTTTTCTTACTTAGATCAAAACCAATGAGTGCATGATAGCCTATATTACAAAGCTGATTTTAAATCTACTTTTGAGTGTAACTTCTCTGCAGCTGGAAATCTGTCAAACTACTAAGTTGCTCCATAGCTGCTGTTTAGGTATCTTGATAGTTAAAGAAAGGCAGACCTGGAACTACTGTATCTGTCCTAGAGGTTTCAAGCCAGTTATAACAAGGGGAACTAAAATATCTGGTCAAAATTATAAGTTAAAGTATAAAACTGTGAGGGTTTGTGTATGGCAGAAGAGCAACCAATTAAGTTTATTTTTGCAGTGGAAAGTCAATGGGTTAGATTCTCTAGGTGCTTTACACACACAAAAAGAAGGATAGATTGAATCTTTTGACATATTCAATGCTGTAAACTACTTCTCAGCTGTATGCTGTTAGGAGGCAGGCAAATCCTTCCATCAGTGCTGTTAAAGCAGTTTTTAAACTCCTTGTAGGTGGGGCGTGCTGTCAGTCTCAGCACTGGGGTGTTTCATGTTTCCACTCTGTGCTCTGCACCCTGTTGCAGAGATTGAAAAGTAGCTGTGACTGTATTACCAGTTCTGGCTTATGCAGATGTGAAAAAAGAATATTAATGAACAAAAATGAGTTTAAAATAAATTGAGAGGAAATTTTTACTTTTTTTACTTTTACTTTTTCCATGTGTTTTACTTTTGTGGTATTTTAACTTTTGAAAGAGCTAAACCAATTACTTTTAAAAATAAGCTAAGAATCTTGAGACAAACTCGGGCTTTTTTTGTGACAAGTGGGATCTTCTAGCCACACAGTATCTATCAGGATCAGTGCAGGTTGTTTGCAGTATACTATGGAAAATAGTTGTGGAATGGTGGGGTGTCCTGGGCACTTCAGTAAACCAGTGATGCTTTGAAGGCTTCAAGTATTTTTCATCCATATTTTCATCTTTGTTTAGTTAGAGAATATCTCTGTGTTGCCTGTGAAAAAGCACAGTGATGTTATGAAAGGCAATAGAAGTTTTGTGCTTGGATTTATTTGAGGAATGGAATATCACAGTGATACAGAAATTAAGGTTTCAGCCTTTGGAAAATTCATAAAGTTTTTTGGTGTCAACTAAAAATAAGGAAAAAACATCACAGATGAAACTTTGAGAAACAACAGATTTCTGCACATTGAAATTATTAGTTACAATACATACCACATATTGCACAGAACCAAATATTTTTTTGGGAAAAAAAAAAATTAAACATTTCACGTGACTTTTTTTCCTTTAAGTATTTTCTTATTACTGAAAATTTTCCTTCTGACTCCATTTCCCTGTCTGTTCCTGGCAAAGCATTTCATATATGTATAAACTTTCCGATGCTTTGCTTTTATGGCTTTGCTACTAACACACAAGAGTACTGCCACAAATTTGTATGGTATAGTGGAGATAGGATCTATTGGCATATTTATTAACTGGCTTTCAGAGACCTGTTAGATAGGACATATTTTGGTAGAAAGAGGAATTTATATTCATAAATTAGGTTGCTGGTCTGTAGTTAAATTTATGTGGAAGGTATGACCTGCTTATCTGATCAGGTCTTAATTAAATCTTGGGAGCACTAGATGTCTCATGAATTCATTTCATGAAATGAATGAAATTTAATATAAATGCAGTACAATACGTAAGTAAAAGACCAAACAATTGTACTAGAACTGATGGAATAGATCTTAAATTAGTTGCATGTCATTTTTGTTTGTGATCCATCAGCTGACAAGGACTATAGGGAAAGCTTTAGCTTGTTACTACCTGGCCTATGAGGGAAGGTAGGAACTAAAGCTAAAGGTCTGTCAGGCAAAGGAATTTTCCTATATGTAAAAATGTCAAAAGACAGTTGGTGGAAACTAAGACACGCCTCATGTTCATAAAGGCTGCCCAGTTGTTTCTGCATCTAATGAAACCTTTCCAAAGTGAGGACCACAAAAGCTGAGGCATCCTACCCGGATTATCCAGGACCAGCAACCTCGAAAGGACTTGATACTTACCTTGGGAAAACACTGTCCTGAGATTTGCCCCAAAAGTGGAGTCTGTGGAGCCTAAGCAAGTCACCCTAAAGCTGGGCATTTGTCTCTGAGGTCGGGACAGAGGCTGTAAGCTGTGTCCTGAGGAGGAAGGGCCCAGAGCAGCTGCAGCAGGGTGGCCCTGCAGCAGCATCTGGGGGCACACCCAGCTGGAGCCCTGGCTCTGCCCCTCTGCCGCTTCCTGCTGTAAAGCATGCCTGAAGAATAGGCTGAAAACATGGCAAGAGCTGTCCTGTGCCTGTGACTTAAGGGCTGGGCTCCCAGCAGGTCTGTCCAGAATCCATCAGTTTTGAGAATGGTAAGGCTTACACAAAATGAGTCAGTGCAGATGCAGGGTCCTGAGAACTCATTTTCTATGGAAAAAAATGTGGGTTTGACAATGTCTTGCTGTCAACTCAAATTTGTCCAAATCTGAACTCTGGAGCAGACATAATTCCTGGGAATTATAAAGTACTTTTTGAATAGTTTCCCTTATAGTTATAACCATGATATTTTTTTTTTTTTAATTTTTGTTTTCTGCATAGTTTTTGCTGTCCTCCTTCACTTTTCCAGCTCAGTATGCTATTTTTATTTCCCCAGAACTGAAGTCTTTTTAGAACAGAGTCCCTTTTAACCAAGTATAGAGAGGAATATTTACAGGAGACAAAAAAAACAGTACAAGAGGAAAATACGCTTAAGAGCTTCTTAACACACAGAGAATAAAACCCACATTTCTTTATGAGGACTTCTTTTTTTCCTGAAGTAGAGGGTTAAAAGATGGGGAAAGCCATTCATCTACGCTGTTATAGACTTGCATTCCACATGGGACCTCTCTGTTTTAGCCAGCTGAAGGTTTTGCACACATTCCTTTAACATACACAGCTGGGGTGTATCTAAATCCTGGGCTGCACAGAAATCACCTCTTGAGCAGGAGGGGTTTAGTCCATGTCAGTTGATGGAATCCTTGCCACTGATGTCCAAAAAAATTTAGATCAGTCCTTAGGTAAGCACAAATACCAGCTTTAATATTTTGAAGAGTGCCTCAGGTTGATTACAGAGAAAAAGGGTAGGTACCAAGACTTGATGCTTAGAATGCTTTCCAATTTGCTGAGTTACTGGCCAGCTTCTGAAATTTCTCACGCTTAATCTAACAGGGAGTGTGCCTGAGCAAAGGAGGCTGTAAGCACCATGAAAGGAGTGAAGGCATGGTTTAAACACAGACAAACTACTTTTCAGTTACTAATGTGTTTTCCCTATGAAAATGATGTAGCAGCATTTCATATTTTTCTCACACAAGCACTACCCAGATGGGGAAATGCAGAGATGCCCCATGTCCCTTCAGATTAAACCATGCACATTTGGTAGCAATTGAACTGCAGCGAAGGAGGGGTTTCTGTTGGCTTTTGCTGATATTGTCTGGTTTATATTAGGTTGGAATTTCTGAGACTGCGAATGTATTACTGTAGCAAACAGTGGTTGCTATAGAAAATGTAGGATCATCTGAGTTATCCTACATATACAAAATAGGCCTGAATACTGACAGCTTCCTGGGATTGGAGTGTTGGGGGAAGAGTATTGGGACACTCATATTGTTATACTTGTGATTTCATGTCTTGCATTTGTCGCTTTTACTCTTGCCATTGTAATAATTATGTGTAGTCTTCAGGAATCTGTGTGGGCTGTCACCAGTATTCCATCTTGTATGTTCCATCTAGGACAAGATGATGCTTAGGAGCAGCCAGAATAGATTGACAAGAGCAAGCTGCCTGAACAATCTGCAGGCTTGCTTAGGATGAAATAAGTGGTTCTGTGGACTAGTAGAGAAGTGGATATCTCTTATCTTGACTTTAATAAGGATAGAAGCGGGGGAAAATCTGCAAAGATGTTAAATTAACATTACTGGATATTTTAAATCTAGCTTTTTCAGAAAATAATACAGAGAACTTCTGTAGTGTTAATCTGTGGTCTCTGTTATTGTCTGCAATATCAATAGCCCAGTTTTTCCCAACCTTTACTTGGATATCAGGTGACAGAAGAGTCTTTCTGGGGGAAGGCAATGCCATGCTGCTTCCAGTTCTTCCTGTGCCATGGAGATCACCCATATCTGTGTGGTAGTTGCAGCTTCCCGATATATTAGGCAATAATTTCCATCCTGTTCCCCAAAGACCAGCTGATTTGAGGGGTTTGGCTTCAGCATCTTTCAAGTTCCATATCTCAACAGCTTGTGCTGCTTGCCAAGTGCATTCACAAAGTGCTGTAATAAATTTGATAGTATTGTCTTTTGAAGGAATCTGTGTCACTGAGCCAGCACATACTGACTGCACACACAGCAATGCTCTGTATTTTCCTAGCTCTGTGATATAATGACAGAAGGGGGGGAAGAAAAAGCCAGACATAGAAGTCTAAAGAAACCAGAGAGCCTAGACTCAGGGGCACTTGCTAATGATACTGTACAAAAAACCTGAAAATATGTTAGTACAGATAGAGCCTGGGAGTATACAGCATTTGAATTTTGATCAGCTTTTCATACATGCAGCTCTCTAAGTGGCAAGCATATTTATGAGGTTCAGACTAGATTTACTGTCACAGACATTGTTTCATGGTGGTGTGCTTTAACCCCAGCTGGCAACTAAGGACCATGCAGCCACTTGCTCATGTGCCAGGGGTATGGGGAAGACAATAAGAAAAAAAGGTAAAACCTGTGGGTTGAGATAGAAACAATTTAATAATTGAAATAAAATAATCATAGTGGAAACGGAGGGAACAAAAAGAGAAATAAATAAAACCCAAGAAAGACGCAATGCATAATCAAATTGCTCTTGACCCACTGAGCAGTGCTCAGCCCATCCCTGAGCAATGACTGGCATCTCTCAAACAACTGCCCCAGTTTATATACTGGCCACGATGCTCTGGAATACAGAATATCCCTTTGCCCAGTTCAGCTCAGCCGTCCTGGATCTGCTCCCTCCCAGCTTCTTGAGTACCTCTTCATTGGCAAAGCTGTGGCAAAGTCCTTGTGGGAAAGTCTTTAGGGCTCAGCACCAAGTAGTGCCAACTAAAAAAAAAAAGGTATATTATCAGCATTCTCCTGCTGAATCCAAAACACAGCACTGTACCAGCCATTAGGAAGAAATTTAACTCTACCACTGCCAAACCCAGGACACATTGGCACACTCCAACCCTTCCTTACTACCATGCAAAATCAGCTTACTCTAAGCCTCGGAGCAGGGCTCAGAGAATCTAAGGCCAGTTTTTCCATGCTCTCTGTACCCAAAGGCAACTGAAACTGGGATTGAAAGGAGGAGGATGTTTGAAGTGGAGGTGCTGATGCTGAGCTTCCGCTAACATCTGGTCATTAATTTCAGCTTTGGGGACTTCCAAAATGTTGGCAAACAGAGCTCCAGCTGGCCTGGGGCCTGTGGCTTCTCCATCAGCAGGTAAATAGGCCAGATGGTCTCTAATTTTACTACTGTTTCTGGTACGGATGATGAGCCTTGGTCCCTACAGAGCAATGCGCCATCTAAGCGCTGAATGTTTTTATCCACCTTTTGACCACATAGAAACAATGTAATTATTAGAAGAGTAGTGAAATTATTAGAGCAGTGGCTACAAAGAATGTGAGAGGCTGAGAAAAAGCAGCAATGATTACTTAGTTTTCCTCTTTCCATTTCAGAACGGTGAAGTCTAGAAATCCTTTTTGAACAGCTGCGCTTCCATTTGTGTTTGCTATAAAACAAAACTGTTTCACTTGTGGGAAGAAACTGGGGAAAACTGTTTTGTCTTTGCCATTTCTGTTCCTTTCAGCAAACAACAACAATGGACAAAAAAAAATCAGACACAGAATCAACTTTAAAAATCCTGCAAATCTAATCAGGCCTTCTCTAGAGCTGTAGAGCAAAGATATGCATTAGGAAGCTGAAAGAATCTCAATTTAAGTGCTTTATCTTCAGTACTTATTGTAGGGAGGTTTTTTTCATGGCTGCATGCAGCATAAAAACTTGTAAAGGGGTGGGAGGACGAGATTTTGGAGAATCTGGAGCTGGAACCTAAGGCAATATTCAGGCAGTGATTATGCAATTGTTGCGTAATATGGAGAGTTCTTGCATGAATAATCCTGTTGACATCAGAGTTTCACAATCAAGTAATTGAACACTGCACTGTTTAAAATCATCTGCATTTATGATGGAAAAGTTAGCAAAATCGCCATTATAAGAACAGTGGTCTCATAAATACAGACTTGTTCAGTTGGGGTGAAGAGTGTAACAATGTCAGAGGAAAGAACAGAAGAAAATATTTTCTCAGCTTACATATAGCAGGAAGGATTGGGTTCAATGGTTCCCCTTGAGAAACGGAAAAGGCATAGACGATTATTATGGGTTGTCATTAATTTATTTGTTATGCCTGAGAAGCACTTTGAACAGTAGTATTGACAAAATTGAAAGGAAAGGGGGAAAATGCACTAGTCGCCTGAACAATGAGCAATCTTTTATTTTTTTATTTTTTTTTTCATTTGTCTCTAGCAAGTGCCAGAGCCAGCAGCGGCAGAAGGCTCCATTCCCGAACATCGGCGGCTTCCCGGCGCTAATGAGGCGGCGGCTGCTGCAGCAGGTGCCGCTCCTCTCCTCACGGCCACGGCTCCCGCTGCGGGGCTCGGGGGAGCCGGGGCTGCTGCAGGAGCAGCGAGCGCAGTGCCAGCTGCACGGCAGGAAAAGCCGCAGCACCCCTGCGAGCCGCTCCTGCTCTCCCGGCGGGGGAACGCACACGCTGAGGGGCTCGGGCCCAGGGCGGGCCCGGCTGGGCCCCGAGCGCCGCCTCCTGCGGCCCTGCCAGCCAGCGAGCGGCCTGCGCGAACACCGGCGGCGCAGCTGCTGCCGCCAGCGCCGGGGAAAACAAGCCATTAAATAGCTGATCTATGAAGCTTAAGCTAGATGCCAAAGCAGAAATAAACGTCTGTTAGACTGCCCATTTTGTTTGGTTGTTTTGGAATTTGGTTTTTTTTTGTTTGGTTGGGGTTTTTTTGGTTTTTTTCCCCAGAAGGTTTAAGGCTATGGAAGATGGGTGGGCCTGTCAAGATGTATCTCTAGGTATCGGGGACGAGGCGGGATGACAGCTGAAATTTAACCGGAGTTCATGTTGCCAGGAAGAATTTGAATGTTTAGGTGCTGATAGCTGAAGAATGTGTACAGTCATCTGTGCAAAAAGGCTGAGAAAATCTGTAGCTGATGGAGGAAAGTCATCTGCTTTTATCTCATGCCATACCATTTGAAAAAGCAAATCCAGTGCCCTAAATGCCAATAGCTGCAGAACACTGGAGCCTTTCAAAGCTAGTGTGTTTCTAGGTGGATTTGTTCATTAGCTTTGTAAAGCTTTTGACATGCCAGAAAGTGCAGCCATTTTCAGACCAAATAGAACTGGTGTAAGATAAATAATATTTTTTATGGTTGTTCCTATGTGACAATCCATGTCAGGAGGAAAACTGTGAGGCAATCTTCCCTGTTCTGGTTTCTCCTATGCTCTGTTTAAAAACAGTCATCTAGTAGACTTCCGTACTTGTTGATTTCTTGGATAGATGTAATACATTTGGATGTTGTAATAATCTTGAAGTTTTATTTCTATGGGAAATTACATCTGGAGAATGTACCAAAGGCATATTCATTTCTCTTTGTTAGCCAGCATGCTATTTTGGTGCTTTCTAGAGTGCAAATAAAGTTCCCAAAGTGTTCTAGGAAATAAATTGGAAAGAGCTACTAAAGGTATATCCCTTTTCTTTAAAAACTGTATTTTAGAGTATGGCAGTTTACATTTTCATTTTTGGGGAGATAATGAATAATTGGTATGAACAGGAAAATCTCCACTAACATCAGTGCAGCTGCATTCATTTAGATCAGTTGAGGATCTGAGGATCTGATTCACTGTATGACAAAATGTCTCAACTAATATAATTAGCTAAAGCTGCAATCAAAGCCCAGCAGGCATGTGGGTTGTTGCAGCAATGTGAAATGGAAAAAAAAGAAGCAAAGCTGAAAGATTCCACTATACCAATATATATGAATATGTTCATCTACAACTACTGTTCCATTTTTTTTATATTTATGGATGTGATAAGTTGGGGTACCACACCAGGATGAGAGGAGGCAGCTAGCTGAGTTGGGAGAGTTTGCCTCATGATTATGAAAACTACCTTTTTGCTTGCCTTCATTCAAGTATTGAACATGTCAGTGGAGATCTATGGCTGAGCAGCAGAGAGAGCTGCTACCAGGGCATACATTGTCCATTTTCTTATTTACTCTTTGCAAGGCTCTGTGTTTGTCTCACTGTAGGCACATAGCTGTCTTCCTCTGGGCTTCAGTGTTCTCATTCCCACCCTGCCTGCCCAGATCTCTGAGGCAGAGCTTACCCTGTGCCTCCTGCAAGGAATTAGTGCTCAAGTGGCTGATGGTTTCTGTCCCTCTCCTGCAGTACCAAGTAGAGTCACTGCACTAATCACCAGAAATAAACACTGGACTAACACAAATGTATGAACTATTAAGAAGTGCAAGCTTGACATGTACTAAAGTGTCCAACATAGCCTTTGACTCAATAAAGTGGACCTGTGCCTCCCATGGTCATTTTTTTCCAGACTACTGAAATATCTAGAAGCCTCAGCCTTTTTTTGGCTTCTGGTCTAAGCAGGAAGACAGGAGAGAAGCATGAAATGCTTTATCACTGCCATTGTAAACAGTTTGTGTACTTGCTGTGGAAATGTGCTTCTATGAGGGGTCACACTGTAATACCTTGTACCTTGTCAACAGAAACACTTCAGTGCAACCTGCTCCCACTAACAGGTTCTTTTTATACATCCAGTCCTTAAGAGAGAGTACAGTCCCTTTTGTTTTCAGTGGTGTGGTGGGCACAAAGAGGAAGCTGCTCTTGGTAATAAGTGTACATAAATTACAAACCACCATTCGAAACAATGTGTTTTTGCACAGTCTTTGTGTCAGTGGGCCCTCACCAGAACCTCGTCATATCATATCAACGACAAAAGGTGAAGCATATCAATGACGGGTGAAGAGATAAATAATGAATGACTGTTTCTCTTTGGTGTTGTTCATTCCTGCTCTAGCAGGAGCTATGCAGTGAGAGACACTTCAGAACAGAGGAATGAAAAAACAGATCCCACGGTGCCATGAGGCAGGAGGCAAATTCTACTGCCAGAGTGCAGGTCCTCCTCCTGTCTTCCAGGGTTCAGATTTCCCGGTAATGGGTAGAAATCCACAGCTAATGGCAATAATGGTGTATAGGAAAAACTGTAAGTTGAACTTTAGTTTCTAGGAGACTGAAAATAAAAATAAAAACTTAGGAATTTCAAGAAAGATTATGCTGTGAAATACTGTCATAAAAATTCCTGCTTGCAGTAAATTTCTGTCCAAAGAATTCTGGTTGTGAGGAGTGTCTTAATTTCTCTGTAAATCTGTAAGACCACTACAATATTAGTGTCAAATTTTCTATTTCTAACATTTTTTCCTTTCTTACTCTCATATTCTCTTTGTTCAAAACGCCTTAATTCTTTAATTCCCAGGCTTCGTATGAAGTAAAATTTGCTAATTTCTTCTTGGTTTCACATTTATAATTATTTTTGAGAATGGTTATTGATTTTTCAGATATCACAGAATTAAGCTAAGAAAATATTAATGGCTAATAGATCTATATGGAGCAAAAGGCAGTACAAAGGTAGCAAATGGTGCTGTGCATTGCTCAGAACTAGCTCTAATATGTTCACTGGGCTGTTAAGGAAGAGAATCTGACACATGGTCTGGGAGTTACAGGGTTACTGTAAGTACTGTTTCACACTGCAGTGCTTTAGAACCATTTGGCTGTTTTCTATTCATCACTTACTTGCAGCCTGGGTGGAACTGGAGCTTCCACTACTTACTTGCTCAAAAGAATGTGAATTTGGTCAGGTTTTTGTAAAATTAAGCAGGAGCTGTTGCAATTAGTGCTGGCTGCTAACATCAGTTGACAGGAAGCTTTTCATATTAGGTTTTTAGGTTCATAATTTTAGTAGCAACTTAATGACAGTAAAATCATCTGAATAAATGGCACTGAATTGCAGTTTAGAATTTAATAAAAATCAATTCCTTATGGCTAAGTTGTGTAAAATATAGATTGTTTATAATATAAAAAAAAATAAATCCTTTTAGTTCTTTAGTGTCCCACTCCATAAAAGACATTTTTCTTTTCTTCAAACTGCAGATAGTGACACTTAAAGACCTTTGTTACAATAGTTTTATTTTTTAGGAGCCTGAACAATATGCTTGGAGATCAAACTTCTGCACATGTGTGTCAGATTTTCTGGTTTATTTTAAAGCATTTTGGTAAGCAAATACCTCACTTCCTGTCTGCGAGCTTGTCAGAGCACACTCTTGTGCATGTACAGTCCAGAATCCAGAAAAACAGGACTGTTTGTATTAGAGACAAATCAAACATACACATTTTTCCACCAAATATCTGGAGACACTAGCTAGGCCACTTAAAATATTTATTTTTAATTCCCAAATTAAAGGGGAAAAAGGATTGCAAATTATTAAAATACCTTGTATGGATTGTTCATCCTGTCTGTTGATCTTATCTTTGCACCTATTAACTTGGATTTGAGAAAAGGCTAAATTTTATGATTGGATGTTGAAACTTTCTTGAGGTGTTAGCTGACAAAGAGCAGCAAAGATAAATGGTAATAAAAACAAAAGCTGGCAAACTAAGGGAAAGTTTCCCAGTCTAAGATGCATTGTTGAACCGAGCTTCCTGCTTCAAAGAAAAGCAAATAGAGTCTCCAGTTGTATCCCTCTGAGATGCAATCCACTATTGAGAAATTTTTGCATTCCAGACATACTTCTGTGTCTAAGTCTAAAAACATCTGCAAAAAACAGATGTCTTTAGGCGACTATACCTGTATCATAGGTATGGGAATTTAGGAACTTTTTGAAAGAAAATAGTTGTCTTGAGCCACTAATATGTTCTTCAGTGCAAGCATCTCTCATGGAAGTCCCAGTGGATTTTGAGTTCTATCTCTATCTATTAAGAATAGGATTGAGAAGTGCCGTAGTGTGATTCATATCACTTTTGACTATGGAAAAAAGCCTCACTGAGGTTTGATGACACCTTTCCTGGCTTAGCTTTGCAAAGTATTTGGCCCAAAAACCAAGATCACAGAATGTTTGAGGTTGGTAGGGACCTTCTGAGACCCCGTTTTTGATCTAGCCCCTCACTTCAAGCGGGGTCACCTAATTACAGCAGGTTGCCACAGAAGAGACTGTGATCAGTCAGGTTTTGAGCATCTGCAGGGATGAAACTCTGCACCCTCCCTAAACAACCTTTTCTATACTCAAGTTGTGATTTGGGTTTTTTTATTGAGATGGAAATCCATGTTTCAAGTTTTGCCCATTGCTTCTTTTTGTGTCTGTGAGCACCACTGACAATTGACTATCAGTCATTGACCATCAGCTCACATTATGCAAAAATAACAGTTTGCCTCACTGGAAATGTATTTCCCATTGCAACTCCAATAGCTATGAACTGGCTCAAGAAAGACAGGCAACAAGATCAGTTTTCCTGGTGATCAGTTTTCCCTGCTGACATTTGGTGAACCAGACGTTGCAGAAAAATATATAAATCTAAAGCAGGAAATCTGTCATTTTAAGACTAACAGTATTTGTGTAGAACTCAAAGTGTTTTCCAGATAAAATGAGGTAATGCAAAACTGTGGTCATGCCCAAAGCCAAGGAGCAGCTGACTAGAGCTGAGAACAGATTTTGCATTAGACCTCCAACCCAAACAAGCCCAGGATCAAGGGCTGGTGTGTTTTGCATAGTTTCAGCAACCCTAGTGGAAACATTGCAGATGTGAGCCTGTACTTAGGTACTTGAGTTAGTGTTTTCTGTCCTTTCCCTTTGGCCAGGTGAGGAACTATTTACTTCAAGCAACATGAATCTGTCTGAGCCTACAAGGTCTGAATGTTTTAGATAAATTCCACACTCCACTATGAATATTGAGCTCCTCATACTCTGGTTGGAATTCTGTGATGGAATACTGAAAACTCATAGTGTTGAATTGATGACTACCACTGAAATCAAATCAAGTACAAGCTCCTGCCTTGGAAAACGAATTTTTTGGGAAGACATTGCTTCTCAACAAGGTTAAGGTCTTGTGGTGCTGAGCAGGTCCATGTGATGGCAGACTGGAATATGACAAAAGGGCAAGAACCTCCCAGCTCTGGAAACCACTTTTACTATTTCATGATGGAAATATTCCCCCATAAAAGAGGGTGGATCTGTGTCTTCTTGAGCACAGTCAAACTTTCTGGATCTCTGAGGGAAAGATAAGTGAGAGAACTATTGCATTTCAACTGCTTTTCTAGTAAGTCACTATTTTGGGCTGTCTTCCTCTCTTCTTAAATCCCAAGCTGCCCGATCAGAATCCTGTGCAAAACTGGCGTGTCCGATGAGCTGTGTGTGGTGTGCTGGCAGCTGTGTGAAGCCGGCAGCGCTGAGCCAGGGCTGTGCAGAGGGGCAGTGCAGCAGAGCCAGGTGAGGCAGAGCTCGGAGCCAGCTCACCTGCAAGGAGCAGCCCGAGGCTGGCTCACAGCACGGTGGGCAGGGCTCGGCTGCTCCCTCTAGGGCACAGGCAGCGCTTCCACAGGCAGCTGCCTGCAAAGTCTCCAGGATGTGTACACTGGAAAGCTCCCTCGGCAGAGAGCAGCAGGGTATATTTGTATTAGAAAGATTAGATTTGATGTGATCAAGCTACCAAACAAAAATTGAATTGTGGGTAAATAGGAATGTATATAACATTGAGAAACACATCAAGAAGAAAAGAGCCAAGTGCCTACATGAACTCCAAGATTAATTTCCACAAGCATAATAATTTTTAAAGGCATCTATTCTCCTTAAAATCATAAGTTAATTGCATAATATATTTATGACAGGTATTACGAAGATGGAAAATAGCTTTAGTTTTCCAGACTGTCATACTGATAAGCCATACCAATAGGTTCATGAAGCCTGTCATACTTAAAATGCTGTTTCATTGACATATGGCTACTTACTGTTACCTGCACCTATATTGCTAAATAAAACAGTTCTGGATATATAATCACCTATTATTTATTAAGCACTGCAACTGCTTGCAGATTCTGGTAGGCACTGTGAGAGTCTATTTACTGTAGTATGTCTTTGGGAACAATAGTTGCTGTTTGATAAATAGCCAGTGCAGCTATTTATCAAACAGCATTAAATGTAAAAATTTTGAGACCAGAGGAAAGATAATATTTATGTTTCTTTAAGTTTGTTACCATAGTACTTAGATTAGTTACCATGGGAATGGAAACAGATTGGTAAATTATCATTACCCACTAGTATCAGTACTATAGGGGTTTTGTTTTTAAAAGCCACTAGCCTCAGCTTCATTGATTTGCTCAGAACCTTTTTTCCTTGTTGAACTTCTTTCTCGATGTTGAAAAGGAGAAAGGAAAAAAATCCCTGGTGGAATCCATTATTTGAAGTTATATCTGGATGAAAAGACAGAAGGTGACTATAAGATAAAAAGGAAAAAGGCTCACAGTGATTGATCCAGGCAAAAGAAAATAGAAATTTAGACCAAATAACATTCAGCATGTGGGTTGTTCAGGGTGAGGGGTGTGACTGACATATTCCTTAAGGACAAGGCCTTCCTGCTCTTTTGTTGTCTCCCACATGCCCACAGATATGTTCAATTGGGTAGGTTCTGTTCTAAGCCAGTGTTCCATGTGAAGACTGCCTATCTTGCACTTAGTGCAGAATTGCAGTGGGATTATGACAATTCAAGTTTCAGAGAGGGTTGACTAGAAATGCTACAGATGCACTATAACATGTAAGCATGTTAAGCACAATGAAATTCAGTACATTACCAAAATTAAAAATATAAGGCCTGATAAATGTGCATTGTACTGTCTTGGTGTTTCTTCGCTGTTATAAGGTATGAAAGAAAATATTATTTACCTTTATTTTGTTTTCCAGTGGTTCCCAATAAACCTGTTACTTAATTATTTTCAGGCCTACTTAGAGGTGACCAGGGTGAGGAATGTCCTTCTAAACTTGTAGCTTTTGAAAACCTGTGACTGTCTGAAAATCTCAACAGTTTTTCTTCAACAGCACACACCCAACCCACTCAAGTAATTCTGGGGGGGAATGTCTTCTAACAGGCTCAAAGGAGGGAGAAAAGAGAGTATTTCATATTTATATTATTTATATTTATATTATTACTCATGAAGGTAGGATATTTCTGTTACGAGTTTTACTGCAGTCCTGAGCAATGAATGTCCAGCTGGGAACAGTCACAACCAGATTAAATTGTGTTCAACAAGTTTGGTAATTGGTTGTGGGATTTTTGGTTTGTTTTTTTTCTGGATTTTTCTTGATTTTTTGTTTGTTTTGTAGCTCTTTGGTATAAACTTCAAACCTTTTTGTTAGTGCTCCACATAGGTTTGCAGTACTGCTAGCTTTGGAGATATCTATCAACAGCCAGTGGTACTTAGATTAAAACAGTGCCCTCCAGAAAGGCTCCAGCAGCACTGCCAGCACCCCCAGGCCTTGCTTTACAGTAGGACCTCACTTCTCATGCAGGGCTGGCTGCTAATTACACACAATCTGTGCCTGGTCCTGGGGACAGGAGACAAATCTAGTGCTGAGAATCAGGCCCATGTTCTTTACTGCCTCAACCAGAGAGACAAAAACTCAAAAACATGTTGTAATTTAAGCCTAAATTCTCTAATATCACATAAAAGTTAAGTTTCAAATTCATTATTTGAGAATGAATGTAATTATTTTAATTTTTCTTTTTTAAGCATCTTGGTCTAATTTAGGATTTTTGACTGCATCGGTTTAACCATGTATTGAAATTTTATTAATAAACCATCATGGTTTTCCCCAGTCACACTCAGCAATAAAACTGTTAATTTTCTTCTGCTTAAAATGTGCTTATTGAAGAAAGTTAATTGCTGCTTCACAGTTTTTATCTTTTCAAAGTAGAATTATGGGTCTGCATGATATCAAACAAAATTGAGCAAACATCAGAGCTTGTGCTGCAATGAAAACAGTTCTGGGGAGAGCACCATTCCAGTCCTTGTGCTTGATTCCAGTGATCTCCAGCAGTGTTTGGGAGGGTTACCTGGTGACCAGCTGCACAAACACTGTACCTGGCCCTTCCCAGCAAAACTCGGCCTTTGCAAAGTCCTCTGTGTAAATAAACATCACAAATAAATACCAGAGCAGGGACTATCCCAATTAAACAGCTGTAAAAATAAAAAATAAAAATTAAAAAGGTTTGCCTTATGAGCAAGCTGTGAAACCACAAAGAAAGCATCTGCAAGCAGCAGTTAGAGCAAATAATACTTTCCATTTAGCTGTACAGGCAGTCACCTGCAGGCCAGTCTCTAGGATGCTGGTTTATACATTTAATAGCTACTGGCTATTAAAAAAAGTAAAATCAAGCTGTCTTTTGGGATCACTTATAAACAGACCATCTAAAACATCACTGAAAATATTTATCTTTGCGGTAAGAAACCTAATTAATTAGTTTAGAACCATAACAGATTGCAAGGTGAAACACCATGATATATATTCCTGTTTAAATTTCAAGCATTACATCCTGCTAGAGGCAGGGTTGTCTTTTTAATTAATGCAGTGAGTGTACAAATAACATGCTAGAGGTGAGTTTTATGTAGCTCCATGACTTTTGTTGTCTGACTAGCCTTAGCTCTGGCAGTACACTTTCACAGATCTCGCCAATGAACTTTAAGGTCTATTGACCTCAGTTTTATAGTCTGCCTCTCTACCCGGTGCTTCCCTTTCCTTTCAGCTGAAGGAATTTAGTGCTTGTACTTTAACTCTTTAATAGGAAGTCCAGGGCCTTAGCTGAAAATGCTGGCTTGAGGCAGGCTAGCGCTGAGGAGCTGCTGAGCTTTGTGGTGGCACGTGTGCAGGCACATGTTCTGCTTCCTTTCCTCCTGCTGCAGCCCTGCCTGGGAAACGTCATGAAAATGCACCGAGCGTTTTCAACAATTCCAAACAACTGGAGCCAGGGGCAAAGTTCCTCTGCCCATCTCTCTGCCAGCACCCAGAGCCAGCCCAGCTGATTGAAATTTTTGAAGAAACTCCTGCACAGCGTGAAGAATTTATTAAAATGTTGTCCACTCAACTCTTGTTCTTCAGTTTTTTTCAGCAGTGTAAAGCAGCAAAAAGCATCCCTCCATCAGTTAGCCACTCTGCTGGAAGTGGGTGTAGACAGTGGGAGGCAGAACCCAAAGGCCAGCACCAAAACTGCCCCATGTGAGGGCATTCACTGGGGTTATGTTCCTCTCTGACCTGTCAGCCCTTTACTTTTCCTTTCTGTTACAGCAGAACACTTGGTGGTGTAAAAGCAAGCTGTGGCCTGCAGTTTTAAGTGATTTTACCCCAGTGGTTCCTTGTCAAGCACATGGCATAGTTCACAGTCATATTATTATTATTCATATTATTTCTCATTAGTTTTATATGCTACTGCCTTTTTTCTAGTGAATGACACATTTCTTAATTCTTCAGGCTGGACAGTGTCATCCACCTAAAACAGAGTGGATGATTTCTTGAAATCTAAACTTGAAAATCATTCTCCCTGGCACCTAGTGCCCCGAGGCCCTTCCTTGCTGCTTCCATGCAATTGCAGCATTTGTCTGCCGCAGGCTTTGCATGAGCTCTGTTGCCCATGTAGGTGGTGATCTGAGGATGGCTTTTTTCCACTTACACTGCAGAAGTACAAATTGATTTCAGCCTGATGAATGTTTTGGCATACCATGTATTTTCTCATTTAGAAACCAATAAGTGACTGTAAGTTTCCTTTGCTGACTGCAGATGCATACTTTAGAAGAGGCTGTGAGCTAATTTTTAATTGCCATCATGTTCAAGGTTATTTGGGCTTTCTTGCAGTAAAATGAGTGTGAGGTGGAGGGTTTTGGAGGGGGTCAGCCACAGACTCTGCAGAGCTCTCTCTGAGGGCAGTGTCCCTCCCGGAGCAGAGTGGGGTCAGTGCATGGAATGAGGTGCACCTCTCCCTCCATGTACTGCATCTGGGGGGGATTTGTCTGCCCAGGCCAACCTTCCACTCAGAGATGCATCTGAGGAGCAGCACAGGTCTCCAGAGCAACAGCAAATGAAACACCAACTTCTGGGCTGCTGCTATCTTGTTGTCTCTAGTGTGTCCCACGTGTGTGTTACACGCACACACATATGTATCTCTGGCATCTAAAATATTTGAAAAAATGTTCCACACCTACCACTGAACTTTGGTGGTCCTTTTCATCACTTTGGGCCAGCTGGCCCACTCACTGCCTGAGCCAGCTCCCACAGTCCAGAGCAGTGACAGGGCTCTGTGGTTCAGTCTTGGATCCCCCTTGCTTGTTTGGTTATAGACTAGAACACTATGAGAGATAAACACAGAGGTGTGTCCTGCGCAGGAACAATAATAAAGCTATCTCAACTTCACAACTGTTGCACTGTATTAGGAGTGACAAAGTGACAACACAGACTCTCTTAGCCTTAGTTGCAGAAGTTTTTCTTCTTATCCTTTTTATTCTTCCAGATCTTCTTCTATAGACAATTCCAAGAAGGTCTGAAAAGGTAAAATTTCCATCAGTCATCAAACCAACATATCACCATCATTGCACAGTTCGGAACTACATCCCTCAACCATTTCTTGCAAGTTAACAAGGAGCAAACTACACCTGCAAAGGTTATTTTCCTTCTCTAAGGACTGTTTTGATTCCTCCTTATGATTTCCCAGGCTGGACTTTCTCAGGCCAATGTGAGAAAGTTATGTGACTTAGTTTCACACAGACACTGTGCTACCTGCCTGATTTCTCACATTCAGCATCCATATATAACAACTTTTTTTTAAGATGTCAGAATACAAATACAAGTATCTTAAAAAGAATAAAAGGTTTGTTGTAACTGAATTGCAAAAATACTAGGAGAAGGAAACTTGAAAATGTATTCTTTTTGAACCTTCATTTAAAATTGTCTATAATTTGAGCTGTTATCTTCTCTGATCCTTTTGACACATTATTGCACCATTTTTATGCTTTTAAAGTCTTGTAGAAATGTGAGGACTGGCTACAAGGTTATCCCATGAAAACTGGGGATTTACTTATTCTAGCCTTGCTCGCTTACAGGAACAGGTCTCAAAGTCTTGGAATATATTTGATAAATCTTTCAGAAGAAATTCCTCTAGGAGACACCTGGGAATCATGTTGGTGAACAATTCAATAACAGCTGGTTCAATCTGGCAGCAACACCCTAAAAATATGGAGATACTCTTATTATTGGCAAAAACATCCTAAAAATTCAGAGGTCCTCCAGTAAGTTCCATAAATGACAACTATTCAGAAGTCTGGACAAAATTCTTTCTTAAGAAAAAGGTTTCTTAAAAAGTATTTCAACAAAGCATTGCAAAAGTTTTTTTCTTTTGAGACTACCAAACGAATTATTATGATTTGTCCAGAAAAAGACAAATCTACATGTTTCTGAAGATTCACTTCTCTGAAGAAAACTGGGTATCTTCCCTGGCCAGATCTGGAGCTAGTGTAGAGGATAAGGCATTAAGAAAGGGCTGGATACTCCTTTTAATGCAGGAAAGAAAAATCAGATTAAGAACTGTAACACATATGAGTAACCACTTATTTGGGGCAGCATCACGATCACATCAGCCAAGTGCTATTAGGGATTTTGCATAACAATATAGACTGAGGCTGGCATGGCCAAATACTTGAATGGAGTAGCTTCAAAAGTGCTTTTCTAAAGGCTGGCAACAGAAAATTGAAGATCACAGTGCTTGATTTAGCTTTTCTTTGTGACAGTTAGTAGCTTTTTAACAGATTTTAAAATAAACTGCATTCCATCATTTTGCTATATACATTTTATAACTATTCTAGCTCCTGAAGATAACATAAAACATCTTCTTTAAAGAGCAACTGGGTCTATGAAAAGTGCTGTGAAAAGATAGCATTTTTCACAGAAATTGCCTCATGCTATTCACAATGTCTTAAACATGTAAAGTATAAAGAACCATAAAAACAGACTGAAGAGGAAAGCCACATTACTCCTGATTTAGGCTAGGATCATATATGAAATTCTTGGACTTCTTAGGAATATTCTGAGACAAAGCTTGGTTAATCTGGTGTGAAAGTCAGAGGAGTGTAAGACTATCTTAATACAGGTAATAGTATTCCAAGATAGATGGCACTTTATATGTGAGAATGTGCTACACAGGCTTTTGGATTCCCTCAAGATCTCTTTATTAGCAGGTATGGTAAAATTGCACATGTAGTGGTGTCATAAATATTGTGTACAGCCTTGCTTAACAAAAATAAATTGTCTTATTTGCTAGTGAAATTTGATGTGCTATCTAGTAAATAAACTGTTGGGAATAACTTGCTGGGGTTTTTTTCCTTATATAATTATATCTAATTCCTGGTAGTGCAGTGACACATCTCAAGAAAATCAGGTTACGTTGATAGAGCAATAAAATAATAACAGTAAAAAATTATGGTTACACTTGAAGTTTTACTTGTGATAATAGGCAATTGTACAAGAATAAACATTCCAAGTTCTGTTCAATAATTAACTATGAAAAGCAACAAATGTATTTTTCTCTACTACTAAACCTGGATTGCTTAAGAATTTACATTATAAACTAATTGCACAGACCAGGCTCTGTAGCATAAACATAGACATCGGTCATGAAAACTTGTTAGTACTTGGAAACTTTTGTTTCAATCTATTACAAAACCATATCTGCTACTAATCAGAAGCAGGAAGGTTTTTCTGTGTGTCCTGAGTGTTGGCTGGGAGAGTACATAATTGCCTTATGCACTCTGAGCTGAAAGATAATGTGTTAGAATATCAGCCTTAAGGAAAAAGTTATTAGATATTGGTCTGACATTAGCACCATGGGAATGTCTGGAAAACAATTTTAAGGAATCTGGGAAGTCAGTATAAACCAAGACTAACTCTAATCCAAGAAAAAAAAGTAATGGAAATCTGTCTCTTTTTTTCTTAAGGATTCCAGTCAGTCAGCTATTTCCTAAAGAAATATTTCTTTACACAGAACTTGCTCTTAGACACCATTAGAAGAGCAGGGGGAAATCTCTCATTTCCTGTGCTCAGGCCTATTAATACACATGGTCCTCATTAAGCACTATCAGTTGTTGCTGAGCACGTGTGCCTCTGTCCCATCAGCTATTCTGCGTGGGAATCACTGCTGTGGCTGCCTCACTCCTCTGAGCAGGTCCATTGCATTCGCTGGGATTGCTCTCACGAGGAAACTTCCCAATGAGTTCATCCTGACACAACTGAGTGCTTTATTCACACTAGCCTAGTAGACCTTAAACCTCTATGTCTCTGTTTCACAGCATCAGGAAATGCCCAGGCAACAGACCAGTGTCAAGCTCTCTTAATACCTCTATGTGGAGTGGGGGTTTTCCCTCTTCCCTCCTGCTCATGCTGAGCACAATGTCCCTGCTCACTCCCCAAAAGTCCATAAATATAGTATGAAATAAAGATCTTTTCAGAGTTGGAAGTAATTTTAATCTACAAATCAATCCAAAACCTATGTTTTTGTTACACTCTTCATATGCTCACTAAGAAACTCTGATTTGGAGGAGATGCAGAGTGAAATAAAGAACAATTTTGGCTCAAGCTCCAGGCAGGGAAACTATTACCAATCCCTATGGATATGGACTACTTGCAACTACTATGAATGATTTCCCAACTCTTTCTCTTGCTACTGTTGTATGAAAAATACACATAAGCAAATGTTCTACCACAGACTGTTTCAGGATCTGTGAGGATTTTTTAAGTGAAAATTGATCAAGTTTTAAGGGATAGTCACAATGTTTATGCACAGAACATCTTGATAAGAACATGGTGAAAAGTTGCTTTCTTCCCACTGTCTCCTTTTCTCAGCTTGCTTAATTTATCCATAACCTTGGCTATCATTTATATTTTAAGTGTTGTATAGCCAGGGAAGAAATTAAATTGGAAGGATTTTCCTTCCAAGCTATTTTTATTATGGAAACTCCTTGATGGAAATGAAAATATTACTTTTTTTCTCCATTCTAACTATGACCTGAGAAGAGTAGTCTTTGTTTTGCACCAAAGCTAATAAAAACGATAGTGCAGACAAATCATCATTGGAAAGGTAGTGAGTGGTGTAATAAAGAGTAAAAGGAGGGCAACCTTTCATCACCACTGCAGCTCTGCTGCCAGAGTTTGATAGTGTTTTTCATTCCATTCTACTGACAAATCAATGGCTGCAGAGACTAGATGATATAAAATTAAAATATTTGTTGTTTTCCAGAGAAATTAAATACAGCTGCTGAAAAAATGAGATTCACACAACCTCTGATTGATTTCAGTCGACTGTATGGATAGCAACAGCCTCAGGCCATACTCAGAAGGAAGCCTTTTAGGCTTGTACATATAAATATATATATATATATGTGTGTGTGTGTGTGTGTGTGTGTATACAATGTGGGACAGAGCAATTTGAACCTCCTGTGGGGTGAAAAGGTTGGGGGTTATACATATGAAATTGTAATAAGTGTAACAAAACTATAAATTATTTCAAAATATTGGACATTTTCCGAAGTTAAGAAAAGACTGCTCTTTTTTTAAAGAGCAGCCCTTGTTCATATTGTAAAGAAGACTGGTTAGCTGGGGACAAGTTTTGTAGGCTAGACACACTCTCCACTGAACTCAGTAGGAACTTCATCTGTTTTGCACTGAAAGCTACAGAGCACACCTCACTGATTCCTTCAAAATTTATCTGGTTTTAGCATTAACCAGTTTAAGTACCAAAATAGGGTTTTTTCCCCCAAAAGAATGCAATATAAAAATACAAAGTTTTTAATTGGAAAAATAAAAGCCAATGTCTTGAAACCTATTTGAAAATTACTCTGAGTACAAATCTCACTGGTTTTACAGTGGCCATGTCAGGATAAAAAGGGAACCAGAGACCCCTCTGTGCCCAGCCACAGTGTGCAGGGAAGGTGGGAGCTGCTGCACTGGGGTGTTCCAAGCCCATCAAAGCCAAAATGTATGGCAAGGCTCTGCAGGCCTGGCCATCCTCTGGGGAGCAGCGTGAAAGATCGTGTTGGGTCAGTCTTGATGAAGGAGATTATTTTAACATGTGCTCTAATGGAACTTCAGGTTTTAAAAGAATAATTTGGGCAGCATAATAATATGGGAACAGCATAATATTCTTTATTTGAATTAAAGAATAAAGGTATTGATCTGAGGTAACAGGAACATGTGGGCTGGAAATAGTAAAGTGGAAATATTGGAAATAGCATTTTTTTATTTTCTTTAACTTCCATAATTTTAGATATTTAGTCAGTTTTGTTGCTCTGGCAATGAGGAGGCTATAGTGACTACTCATATGAAATCTATTTGCTTTTTACTTGCATATTTAAAGAGTGGTTAGTAGCTCTCAAATTATCTAATGGATTATCTGTTCAGATTTTTTGACTGGCTCCATTCAACACATAAAATGGGAAACAGTTCCTATAAAAGAGGACACTCCATACCCAAAAAAGGAGCTAGATTACTTTGTTTAAGGTTTTTTGGCTCTGCTGTGATAAGAAAGCAGCATTTCTCAGATGTTTCTCATTAGTCTCTACATTCCAGATAAATGTGAACTCTCCAGAAAATGAGAAAAGCAATATCATGAATCTGAGGCTGCAGAAATAGATCTCCTACTGGGAATTAAAAAAATAAAAAAAAACAAAAAAACCCAACAAAATCTAAAAAGTAGGGCTTGCATTTGCCAAAAAAGGCAAGTACTCAGAAAATTATTGCAGTATCTATTAAACTTTTAGTATTCTTTGTGATGAAACATTGTCCTTACCCAAAGAATGGCAAAACTGACTCTGGCTTCAAGATGAGAGACATTTCACCTTAATTTCACCTTCACCTTACTCCTGTGCTTAACTGCTGTGATGAGCGTAGGGCTGAAGTACCCGAGACAAGGACTAATACTCTATCTCAGGTCTCACTTGGATGCTCTTCAATACTGGATTCCCATTCTCTGGCCAGTTTTCCCCAGCCAGAAGAGCACTTTGTGCAGCACATGGAGCATCCTGTGGCACATTTCATTGGAGAGGTGACACTGCTTTCTCAATGGTCACTTCCTTGTCCAGGCAGTATCAAAAAGAGGGGACTATATTCAAAGAAAGAGCCTTATTTCTGAATTATGTTGACTGACTAATAACATGCTGGTGTAAGAATACCAACTACTCACAGTGCTTTGGACACATGCCCTGGTTCAATGTAACCAATGTATAGACAAAATAATGTATATCTAAGATGTACCAAGAAGCATCACTCCATTGAATTTTCCTACTTTCAATTCTCTGCAAAAATATGTTTACTAACTTACTGGAGGTTAGATTGCACTATCTTTTCTCCTCAAAACTCTCCTCAAAACTGACACAGGCTACACACAACCATCTGATATAAAATTTACTATTCAAAAGGGACGCAATAAAAACAATGAGTAGAACTGAGTAAAAAAAAAATCTTTACAAAATAGTCTCCATTTTCTATTTTCTTTAGGAGGAGGGGAGAACTTTTTAATTTTATTTCTTTTCAGGTATTTTTGGAGGACATCAACTTTTTCCATAAGACAGCTGGGATTTTTATAGTATTAGACTGAATGTGCAGAAAGGGAGTCAGCAGTGAAATAAATCTACCTAAATGAGGCCACAAAGTGGTTTCACATCTAAACTCCGAAAGCATTATGTGTTCTTTTTGCTCAAGTTATGATATCTTCACTGCACATAAAACATTTTCCTGTTCATATCAAAGCACATCCAGAAGCACCTGGATATCAGTGCCACTCAGCTGGAGAATGCCCTGCACAGTTTTGGTCCAGATCCTGGTGTGGAGTAAATTAGCCTGGTTTCATCAGCTTCAGTAAAGCTTCAGTAAATCAATAGCTATTTGCACCAGCTCAAGATCTTATGTGTATTCCTTTCTCTCCTCTTTTTTCCAATAGTCTCTTACTTGAAATCAGTAGGAATTACAACATGGATAAACAATACAGACACACTTTTAATAAAAAACAATTGCATGTTTAGGATTGTGGATATTGGGAGCAAAGTTGAGTGAAACAATGCATACAAATCAATGAAGGGTTTCTGGTATCTTCCAAGTCTCAGTCTCAAAGTATTTCAGTATTAGCCCTTGCACTTACCACAAGGAATAAATACTTGTCACAAGCTAGGCTACAGCTAAACTCTGAAGTCTTCATGTCTGACCTCCAAGAGCCTGTGAAAAGGGACAGATAATCAGATGAGGGCAGCAGAAAAAGTATGCATACGTTTATTTTATTTGGAGTTTAGCTTTGAGTCAAAAACACATGAAATTAGAGGAGGTTGGATATGCTGGAAATTGCAGGGATAGGGAGTTTGTGTGGTATGCTGAGGATTTTGAAAGTTATTAAGTACATACCTTGCCACATTTTTTTCTAATTTTCCCCTCCTAGGAAATAGAATGAGAAGAGCCCATGTTTGTAAAACTGAAGGTGTTCTTTACTGAAGAAACCGATTGCATCCATCTTTCTGGGGCTTTCCACATATCCTGACTTCTTGGCGGAGACACTCCAGACTTCTTTTCCTTGAAAGATAAATTCCTCCTTCATATTCTATATGAGGTGTTTCTACATGTCTCTTGCTTTTACCTTTTATCCCACCGACTTTGTAAGGGACAGAGATCTCATTCCTTCACAAAATGAGTGGGTGAATAAAACTGCTTCTGCAGACCTGGTCCCATCACAGCTCAACTTTGCAGAAGTAGAGAAACATCTCAAGAGAAAACTTGAGTCAAGGACAAGGAAAGAAAAATAAGTTTTCAAAGAGCAAAAAAAGCAAGCAAGCAGGATTTTTACAAGCTATAGGAAAGAGAAAGGAAAGATGAATAGGCTCAGCCAGTCCTTGGCTCAAGCAAAGAGGAAGGTTTTACATGAGAACTAGCTCAGTGGTCTGGAATAAGAACGTGAGAGAAGATGTTTTGCAGATAAGTGGGAAAAAGAGGATGAGATCAATAACCATTATTCATGGGAGTCCTATAAAGGCAAATAAATTATAGGTCAATATTAAAATGTGGGGTTTAAGTAATACAAAACTGGGAAGAATACTTAGAGATAGTTCAATATGAGTTTTGAAATCCAGAGACAATAAGTAAACTGTGGATAAACTGGCAATACCTTGAAGTACATTTGCTCTATTCAAGAGTAAAACTCTGAAATTTCTCATGTCTCGCATGCCCTTAAGAGAGAGAGCTGGGAAGCTCAGGCCAGCGCAGTGAGCCTCTGGGTTAGAAGAGAGCAGGAGCAGTGCAGGTTCCCTGCAGGCCTCTGTGTGTGTAGTTTGCACATTCCTTGTCTGCTCTGTGCCTTGCCCAACTCATTATTATTATTAGTTTATCTCTTTCAGGAGCAATGACTTCGTACAGAGCACACAGCATGTAAGAAAAAAGTCAAGGCTTATCTGTGATCAAAAGCACACACGTTTTTCTCAGGCCCCTCTCTCCAGGCCCCTCAGATGCTGTAATTCTGTCAGCAACCTAAGTCCCTGCCTATTGCAGATTGCACTTTAAGTGAGTTTCAACAGTACCTGATGTTCCTTTCATTTAGACTTTTTTTTGCCTCCCCCATCTGAGGGGACACATTCAAACAAAGAAGGCAAAAGTGCAAAGATTAAACTGAACTTAAACCAGACACCTTCTGCACTCAGATAGCTGCGTCCTTTGTTCAGAAGTCACTTACAGCCCTCCCCCTACACTAAGCTGTATTTTTCATTCTCAGCAAATCACAGGACCAGATGCTCCTTTTGACATGTGGAGACAAGTCACAGATTTGAAGGCTTTCTCAATTTGTGTTAGCTAATGTAACAGTTATTATAGCTACACTCTCAATATTGGAGAAACATGCTTCCCTGACTTGATTTGATTTCTTGTCAAAGTAGCTTGCAGAAAACACAAGTAGCTATTACCTGGCTTACTCTCTGTTCTGTTAAGTTTATTTTAAAAGTGGCATGAAATTAATTTTTCCACTTTGGGTTATTTCTTTTTTATTAGTTTTCAGTGTGAAATGGTTGAATCTGACTTCTTTCTCTAAAACTGAGAATCTGACAATAGTGAATGCATGGCTGGGATGGAAAGTTGATGCACTGACAGTTCCAGAGGCCGGTGGTTATTATCAGTACTGCAGTGCAGGGACAGTTTCCACAGCACATTGTAGTCTCATCCATGGAGCAGGACCCCACTGGTCCCTGTGTCCTGCACAAACAAGAAGCAGGAACACAGTGGCACGGAGCTAACCTTCAGCAGCAAGAGACTTGTTTCACCTCCTTGTTTGGCCAGTGTGCAGCTCTGCTGTCACAGAGCCAGCACAGAGCTGATGAAGGGGTGCTGTTTGGGTGGTTTCTGTCAAGATATTCTCCTGAACATGACAGTTCATGAACACCCAAATATGTGGATCTGGGTGAAATTCAAATAAAACACCCTGAAAACTGAGAAATAAAGCTGAGGGTGTTCACTTCTGCTGAATCTCTATGATTGTCATTGCAGCACAGAGCTTGTCATAAATAAATGTATTTTGATATTTGACTTGAGCATTATACTGTTACTCTGAGTAAAATAAGAAAAGAGGAGAATTTCAGGTGTGTACCATAGCAGGGGTGAATTGTCAGTCATCTAAAAATCTGTTCACACAATGAACTAAGAATGATGGTTAGCACTGGCATTAATAGTGTTCTCTTATTTTTCAGGGAAAAATGTATGCTCATTCATATTGTAATTTGTATTATAGATATTTTCATAATATGTATATATGTATCTATTTTATCCATCTATAATATACTTTATCAGCTGGATGTAGGTAAACACACAAATCTGTGTTGTGCAGGTTGCTACACAGCACTAGGGGGTGTGAAAATGTGAGCAGGTTCCTCAGATTCTTTCAAATCTGTGTAGAACAAATAGGCTTTCATTTTTAAAGGCCAGGACCAGATGTGGTAACTGCGTGGCACGTAATTTTTCTTCCTTGGAACGATGAAGGGCTGAGATGACCTTGTAACTTCAAGGAGTCTACAGCAGTGATTTCCAACCTGACACTTAGATCAATCACTAAATCATTCCCCTTAGCTGAATTGACTCATTGCCTATTTGCCCACCATGAAAAAAGCAAAAAGCACAGTCTTTTTAATGCCCCTCTTGTATTTGAAAGCCACTCCCGTGTAAGGCCTGTCCTAAACAATATGCTACCCAGGCACATAGCAGCCAACCTTTCTAGTGCAGAAGCTGCAGGTAATTTAATAAATGATTCCAGAAGCAGCAGGCTTAATTAACCTACATCTCCTGCACTCAGTAAGCCAGCCCGTGGCAGCCCTGCCTGCAATATCTGCAGTCTCCCCCATAAACCCAGTGCCCCATTTCCTCCCCCTCTCCCAAAGATGCTGACAATCTGCCCCCTTCTCCCCCCATTTCCTGAACCCCACTCCGTACCCCTCCTCCATCTCTTGCTCCTAAAATCACCCCCTAGTGCATTGTCACACGTTTTTTGCTTTGCTCCCCGCAGTTCTGTGCCACTCCCGCCCTCTCCCTGCCCTCCCTCTATTTACAGTCTGGCTTTCTGCTCTGCAAACCTGAGCAGGGATATTTGTGCTGACTGGGGAGCTGTGCTGATCAGGCAGTCCACACAACATGCGACTGCCCAGCTAGCTGCTGCCAACTGACTGAAGAAAGCCTCCTTTCTCCGTCTCTTTTCCTCAGAGAAAGGAATAATACAGCCATTTTCTCTTCTCTACCAACGCCCGATTTTCATTAAGCTCCTAGGAGAGGAAGATTTTTGAGACCTGTGTCCTGAAGGCATTGTCAGATGTGGCTGAAATTGGCTGGCATGTTCAAGATCATTAGGGTCAGGGCTGACAGACAGGCTGGTAGAATGATTTCATTATTCTTCTCCTTAGAAACCAGGCTTTTAAAAAATGGGTTTGACAGTATAGTTGATACAAGGTGCTGTGAGCAAATAAGATATACCAACAAAAGTCCCTTTAATTTGATATTTGTTTGTCTGCAGTAGGACTTTTGCCAGTACTTCTTACATCTCTAATAGGATCATGTCCTCGCTACCAGCAAAAATGTACTCCTGGCCTAATATTAATTAGCAGATAAAATGCCTCCCCAGCAGTAACCCAGACCATGCTGTAAGGAGCAAATAAGAGCAATGACTTCATTAGAAATTCTCTGACAGTAAACACAGTTGTGTTAGTTGTTTCCAGTCCAGTCCAGCACACAAAGCACCCAGTGTTCCTTGAAATTTCCTGTTTCCATAACACTCGTCAGGAAATGCTGAATATGTCATATATAGACTTCTGTACCAAGCACACTTGGTGGCATTCCTCTGCTCATCAGGGCAGCGTGCCCACCCTCAGCTGGCCCTGGGTGACAAAGGGGCACAGGAAAGGCAGTGAAGAACTGGGATTCATTGCAGAGGGGGAGAAAGAGAACTGTGTGTGGTTAGAACTTCTACCTGCAGAAATGCATGAGAAATGCATAGACAGATTGAGTGACTTCCTGAGCAACTTTAATCCCTGCTCCAGCAACAATTTACAGTTTTCCCTGGGAATTACTTTTCAACTCATTATACCTTGGTTATCCTTTCACGAAGTCTTTACCTGCTTCACATGGGTGTTGTGAAGTTTCGCTAATTGATATGAGAAGATTCTTAAGTCAGAAAGTGCCACGTAACTGCAATGTGTTCCTTTTATTACTTCCACATAAGCTATTTTGATCAGACTCTTCATCTGCAGAGCCATCAGGAGATCTCATAGCAGACAACTGCAGAGGCAATTTTTTCTTTACTGAATTGAGCCCCTAGGAATTAATGATTGACTGCTAATAGGTTTATTCCATTAAACATGGGGAGAAGGAAGGTTTTGCCTGAAGTGCAACAGACAAAGAAGGAAAATATCCAAAGAAAAGTGAGCTCTGTGGAATATAAGTGACCATCTTATGGTATGTGTTGGAACTAGATCTCAGGAATGGGAGAAGGTTTATAATATTTTATATGGTCTGAAGGTTTGCAGTGAAGTTTGGGCTGCACATTGCCTACTTTCAGTTCATGATTTAAGAAAGGAACCTCTGTAAGAACAAGCAATGAAATCTATCCTTTTGCTAGTGGAGAAGTTTTGCAAAGTAAATGTTTATAAACCTTTCATATGAAGTTAATGATGCTTATTAAAACATTAAAAGCAGTCATTCACAACGACTCCCATTTTTTAAGAGCAGTTTTATTATCATACTCTGCTCTCTGAATTAATGGGCAGCTTAGTTACTTATTTGGTTTACGGTAAATATTGGCCAGATTATACAATTTAGTTCATGAAATATTTAGAGGTTTTTGAAATTATAATAATTTATAAAGTCTGTAGTGTCTACAATATCTGTGATACTGTGACTAGTTCTTGAAATAATTCCTAATGCTGATATCCCTTTCTGTACTCCTAGGATTCCAACTTTCCTCGGAGAATTTTATTTGTAGAACATTTTTTTTCCCCCTCTGAAATATATCCACTTCTAGGTTTATCAAACTTGCTATTTTATGGCAAATCACAGAGGAGTAAAAAGGGAAATGCCCTGAAAGCAGGGACATGCCATTCATAACTTCATGGAATATGTGACCAGACACACTTTGTGCTTACAGTTTCTAGCTACTTTGAAAAAGCATCCCTAATTTTATTGTCTGTGTAGTATGACTGTAATTCCACAGGAAGCACAGCTTTATTGCTATCACTAAGCCCTACATAGGGACCTACATTTCAGCATGTAATGTTTACAGTATAAGAAGAGACTTTTGAATCAGATATGTAAAAAGTGAACAGATAATTTTGGGGGGAAAAGTACTAAAAAAATGCTAGTAAACACTTCTGGCAGTGTTTGTCTCAAATTTTGCTTTTACTTTGGGTTGGTTTTGAAAGGAGGAAGGGGGTAGTTTTCTTTTCAATTTGCACAATGCAGTATCAGTCCATCTTCTTATCATCCCTGCCTTTCCTCCCCCTTCCTCTCTGCTATCTAGAAATCTTTTTGTACAAAACTGTCCACTTCTTACCTGTGCACACTTGTACTCTAATCCTTGGGCAAAGAAATTCTGGCACTTTGACTGTCTTTTAATAAAGGGACATTGTAGCACTTAGAAACATTTTAACATTCAGAACAAACTTTCAGTTATCAAGGGTATATTTCCAGAAGAAAAAGTATGAGGAGTTAAAATAATTTTTCTTTAACTAGAAGTCCAGAAATTTCCATGGGGATTTTTTGCAAGTGGGAATGGAAATAGAAACTCTGTTCTTCTGTCTCTAATGAAGTTTCTATCTTGCTGTTAAAAAAGAGATTCCTTACAATTGCTGCATGGCAAATTTTCCACCTTTTCTACCTTCCATGTTCAGTCAGTGAGAATACTCCCTGTGGTTCAAGGTGGGCACAGGAGGACCACAGAGGACAAAATTTGTTTCAAAGTGAGAAAAAAGATGGTTTCAGGACAAAAACGTTCTAGGGCAGATGCATCAGCTGAAACTATTTTATTAGTAGTAGATAATTAACTGGACTTGAAACTAGTAATGTTTTAAATTTTCTATTGTGCTCTTACTGCAGTACAAAAGCAACAACATTCTACAGTTTTCCATTCTACACCATCTACACCTGACTTGTAGTTTATCTTTTAGCCTTCTCTCAGCCACAGACAAGTGGTGCTGTATCACTAAAATAGGAATTGAAGAGTAATTCGCTTCATCACGTCACACAAGTCATCAGTGTAAAAATATATCGTTATATAGGTATTGAACAATTTGCCATTTCGTATTTATTTACACTGTGAATTTCTCCAGGACCAGAGAGAACCAGACAAGAAATATGAAAGGCACTCTTGTAATCACTAGTTTGTACGGGATATGGCTTCAAGACCAGAGGATGTTCATTTTAGAGTACTTAAAGAAACTAACCAAAATAACCTCAGAGTAATCTGGTGAGCTTCTGGGAGACTGGTAAAGAATAGACATGGAATCTTCCATTCAAAAATAAAAAAAAATGTAAAAATGAAGATATGAGTGATATATATGACTGATCAGTCTCCAAATATTCTAGAATTACCTATTTAGAAGGAACTATTTTCTTCACAGAAGACAGTAGTTCTATTAAAATATGGTGGTTATATCTATGGGAAATAAGTCACATCAAAGCAATATCATTCCCTTCTTTATCATATTGTGGTAAGTGATTCGGAGGAAAATGGTAGATGGGATATATCTTTCATAAAGGATCTGGTATTTTCTAACACTGCTTTCTCAAGGGGTATTGGAAAAGGGCAGTCCTGATGTGATGACTGTAATGGGAATGCAGAGCTTGTTAAAAGATTCTCTCAAATACTAGGAAATTTCAAGTGGATATCTGCAGGGACCAGTTCTACACTCAGCTCTTATATTATTTTCACTGGTATCTTGTACAATGAAATATAGAATACAGTTACATTACTTGGGGGTGACACCAAAACACAAGAGTTTGGCTGCAAGCACCTTGAGAGACAAAACTGTAATTCAAAGACATCTTTATAAATTGAGGAAATGGCTTGGTGTCAACAAGAGTAAAATCAATAGGTGCAGTCAGAAACAGAGCAGTTACAAAGTTCAGAATATATTCTAGGAGTAACAGTCAAGTTATAAGCAGGGAATGGGATTGTGTTGCAGAAAAAATAACTTGTTTTGGGGTGTGCTAACAGAAATGTCACATTAGAAATAAGAGTTTTCTGTATCGCTGCGATAAGCTGGTTGAGGCTTTAGCTGGCAAATAATTTTGGACACCACACTCTACAGAAGATGTCTACATATAGAAAAATGATAAGATATCTATAAGACTTAACACATGAGCAAATTTGAATAAACACTGCTTAATTATCTCAGAAAGTAAAAGAAAATATGTAACTTTCAAGTACAACCCATATATTTTTAAATTGTGTATATTTACACTCAGTGGCCTACAATGAAGTCAAAAATAGATGTGCTTAGTTTCTGAATTGTGTGTGTTAAGAAATTGCAGTGGTTTACACAGAAACCTTCTGGCAAACTCCTTAACCAGCAATTTTAAGAGCAGTTTAAATACGGTAAGGATGATTTAAGTGTTCTTGATTCTTCCTTCATGCAGGGAGTTTGACTAAGTGCTCTCTTGAGATCCCTTCTGTCCTGTGTGTTTCTGTGTTTTTAATTTACATGGAGCTCTAAAAAAACTGGGTCATTCTATTAATTTTTTATACATCAAACAAAAATGTAAGAGAGGTGAATAACTCTGTGAGCTAGGATACAAATATTTTTAAAAGTTCTCTTGCCATAATCACGTGGTCTAAGAAATACAATCTCAAGATACATTAACTAGTTCAACTAAAATTAAAAAAGAATCTAGGAAAGTATTGAAATACCTACTGTTATTTCTTAAAGTCCAGGTTCTAAGAATTGTGTTTCAATTGGGAAATTATTTCTTTCTCTTAATCAAAATCCCTGGCAGTTGTCAGTTCTCACTTTTTGCAAGTAATTTTTTTCTAGTAATGTTTTTTGAGTCTGAGTTGTGTGCTGTAGGTTCACTAGATAATATCTGCCCTAAATAAGAAGGTAGGACAATGGTGAATCCAACTTCACATCTCTCAGGAGAAGAAAATTCTACTTTCTTGTTATACTTCTTACACTTCAGTGTGAAAGTCTCTTGAGCTCTTACAGGAGACTGACTTGACCTGGTTTTTGAGGATTTCCTTTAGTCAGAAACACTTTTCTTGTTTCCTCTTGTCATCCACCTGAGTAAGACTCGGGCCTACTGCCTTCTACATAAGTACTGACACTGGAGCTGCTCCTGTTTGTACAAAACAATGGTGGTGTTGAATTTATTCTTCAGATTGTGAACGCAGATGGGAAATCACATGCATAGGCTACATCCATCGAGTTTGGGAGAGCTCTTGGAAACTGCACACAAGAATGAACCTGCCCATTGCCCCATCCATCTTTTTAAAGTTACAGACAAGACTTGAGCGTTTGGTACTTGCACCCAAACCTTCTGCTGGCAGAAGTCAGCATGAATTTCACATGGGAGAAGGTAATTTATACTTAATTAGGTCCAGGATCATTAGGAAATGTTATTTGCCCTTACAGATGTATAAATCACAGGAAGAAAAACTGAATTTGAATCTTTAAAACCACTCAGTGAAACAGTTAAATCTCTATGTAGTCCTAGACTTCAGTTTAGGAATAACCACTTGGGATGATTAAAACATGCTAAAAAAGCAACTGCTATTGGGCTTTTTCAAGGCTGTATGCTTATTAAAACCAGAAAGCATGTGAAACAATGATATAGTCCCTTAACTAACAGTTTATCTAGCATGAAGGAAAATACCATTATATCAGTCTTGATGAAACCTAATTGCAATTTGACTGTGATCACATTAACTGCTTTGTGCTCCTAGAGTTACATATTAAAGGTGAATTCCTGAGTGCATTAATAAGCTTAATATCAGTCTTGTTGAGAAGAAATATTTTGTGAGTTGTGTTGATCAAACATAATTTTGATCACTTATACTTGGTATTAGACCTGATTAAATTCTACAGAAGTCATCCTCCTGACAACAACCTGTTTTTATGTTCGCACTCACAAAAAAAGAAATCCCTGGATCCCAACTGTGCCTGTAATGAAGGTGAATTGTGTTTAATGACTTAAAGAGTGCCATTTTGAGCTTAACAGTTTACATATTGCAAATTACTCTGTAAATACTCTGTTCCTAGATCAAATTAATTGTATAACAAGTTGTACTCAGAGGCAGAGAATTTTCTTTGCTGCTTTAGCTCCCACAGTCTGGAAGCTTAAAATGGTTTTCTTTAAATCCTGTGCAAAAGCTTTATTTTACCCCCATATGAGTACTTGAACACAGACGTGTAATTCATGATGGATGCAAATGTTGTAACTTGATATTTAAAACAATAAGTTGTTATGACCTTTATTGGACTTTGACTTGCTTGTCTCTGTTAATAAACCAGTATACCCAAAATTGTTCAACCTCGCATTTTATGCACACAGCTCATTAAATTTCAGGTGCACAGATTAAGATCAACTGTAATTACTGTTGGTTTACACGGAGGTGGAGGACCTTATAGCTCTCTACAGCTACCTGAAAGAAGGTTGTAGCCAGATGGGGGTCAGCCTCTTTCCCCAGGTAAAAAGTGGCAAGACAAGAGGAAATGGCCTTAGGGGAGGTTTAGATTGAATATTAAGAAAAATTTCTACTAAAATGGAAAGCTTTATCAAGCATTGGAACAGGCTGCTGGGGAAGTCACTGAGGCGCTGTCCCTGGAAGTATTTTTAAATACTTAAAAATGTAGATGTGGCACTTAGAGACATGGCTTAGTGGTGGACTTGGCAATGTTGGATTAATGGTTAGACTCGGTCATCTTAAAGGTCTTTTTCAATCTAAAAGCTTCTATGATTTGATGATTTTATCCTTGATAGCAGAGGTTATTTCCTTTTTCCCTGTTACCCAAAAGACATTTTCCTGAAAGCTGTTACTGTCTGTCTGAGATGAACCAAGACTAAAGGCAGAGATGAAAACATAGTTGTGGTACTTAAATGATCTTTCAGGAAAAGCTCCAGGCCACTGATTTTGGATCAATATAAAACCACATAAGTCACTGATGACTAAAGCCAGTCTTCATGTTCAGTGATAGGGAGGTGAGCCGGGTTCATAGAGACATGAAAATATTTCATTTGGAAAATATCCCCAGAAACCTCTGCAATCTCCTACCTTACCAGCAATTTTTGTGTTCAGCTGGTGCTCTGATTTTCACTGTGCTGCTTCTGGAAGAGACCCATTTATTGAGGGCTCTGCCAAACACAAGTCTTAAATATTTTGGCTGAACTGAAATGTACCAGTCTGCAGTGTATAATGCAGTGCTGACCTGAGCTGCTGGTCACATGGAGCTGGAGCTTCCAGTGACACTTATTCCAAAGGAAGTTGGAACAGAGGACTTGTGATTGATGTATTGGCTACAGTCCCATAACAAAAACTGGCTTTAAGAAAAGAATAAGAAACTACAAGCTGAGGTAGAATTGAGTAAGGCAGTAATGATAAAAACAAAAGTGGAACTGCTTGCTTTGAGTAGTTTGTGGGAATCTAGTAACCAATCTAAGAAGAGACTTCTGAAAGTAAACAGTCTTGAAGGATTCATACAGAGTCACATCAATCTAGCTCAATTATGCATATATATATATTTCTGAAAATGTATTTCATTTGTGGAAAACCTTACAGCAGTTTGAACTGTCCTTACAGAGGTCTGAAATAAAAGATAAATAAAAGATGGTTAAATGGGGCTCTGTCTAAGGACACCTTCCTTCTGTTTTAACCCATGTAAACAGTCATTGAGAGAAGAGAATGGAAAAAAAAAAATCAGTATATGCACATCTTGAACCAGACACAAAAAGTATAGGGTATTTTTTTATTTTACTACTTTTTGACCCACTTTTGAATTTGCTGTCTGGCTCACTCCATTCTCATACCAGGGACGTGTTGAAATCGTCTTTGCCAGTGGGACAGCTGGATGCCAGTGTAATACACAGGATAAAATAGACCATGAAAAAATTAATACTCTGCTGTCCTTACAGCAGAAGTATACTGTTATACTGGGTGTAAGGCATGAGCCAGATATTGAGTAAAATAATAAAAAATAAAAAACAAACAAACAAAACGGCAAAAGATTGACTAGCTTAAGTGAACATTGTCTATTACATGCAATGAAAGGGAGAGACTGTCCAGAAGAATTGATTGCATGTGATCACTTTTTAAGGATTTTATAATACAATATATCCACAAGAGGACCCCCCAAAAAGTTGACTAAACAAATTTTAATTTTAGTATCTTGTAGCTTTTAAAGTACTTAGCTTTACAACCTGGAGATTGTTCTTCTAGGGTATGCTTTGATATGCAATTTCAATTTTTCAGCCTCTGTGCTTGTTTTACTTTTCTCTTACTCTCCAAAACTGATCAAATCCCTTCTCAAAAATAGCTATATTTATTGACTATAAAATGCATATTTACATTGTTCAAAAAGAGCCAATTCAAGAAAGAATACAAACAAGAACAGGTTATAACAGTGGGGCTGAGCTGCAGTACTAGTGAGGTAAAAAAGATTGGCTTAATTACAGGAGCTTTGCTTTGCATGAAGAGGTTCTAGTGGGGGAATATCTTTTTTGCTTAGCCAGATGTTGTGAATTTTCCCTGGATGTGAGGAAGATGACACAGCTCATTTGCTCTCCAGGGCCCAGTAGTGTGAGGCAGGGAGCTGGAAGACTTCTAACTGCAACCTCAAAGGTAGGGTTTAATCCTAAACAGATTTCTGTGATCCCCCCCCTTTTTTTATTGTGCTCATTTTTAACACAAACAACAAAGTTTACTAAAATATATAGCTATAATTGGCAACCACTCTCTGCAGAAGATGATGGAAGGCTGCTAGGGCAGTAAGTAATCCAATTTCTATCTATCTTACCAAACTGTTAGTATTGGTTGTTGTTTTATTTGGTGCCCAGTGATATATTTTGCTGTGAAACTTATTGTGGAATACTTTATGTTTTCATATGTCTTTTTTTTTTATTTGAGAGAAATCAAGCTGAGTAAACTGGAAGGTGGCAGAGAGTCAAAGTTTCTACAAATCTCATCTTGAACTGTTGCTTAGCTGTGAGCAGTTGAGCTGTTGCTGTTTGCCCTCTGTGAGGTGGATGCACTTCAGTGGGGGAAAGATGCAAGCTTTTTCTGCTGGAGGCAAAGGTTGGATGTGTAGATTTTTGTTGTTTACTTTTTTTTTTTATTGTTACAGACACCAGTAGAAGCACAATGTGCTGTAGCAGTGTAGAACATGTGAAGTGAGTGATACTGCAACTGAGCAAAAAAGCGTGTTGACCATAGATTTAGATAATGCTGGCTGAAGTCTTAGTGAAAAAATAAATTAAATCTCTCTCTTATTTTGTTGGTGTTCTCATACTTTTAATAATAATGTTATGAGTTAAAATATCTATATAAATAAAAGTGCCTGTCTATTACTGAATCATGTAATGACTCAATAATAGACAGCTAACCCTGATGGGGAGCTAATCTTGGGTCACCTCTTTGGGATATGTCTGCAAGAGTGGGCACCAGGATGGTACAGCTGTCCAGACCTTGAGCCATAAGGTCTGATGGTGCAAAAAAAATGTCCAGAACACACAGAACAAGGGTTCATCACTGCTACTGCATCTTCTGCTGATCTTTAGCCTTGCAAGTGCCAGCATGCAGACAAAAAGCTCTTTCCTGTTGCTGGTGAACTTGCCATTAGCCTCACTGTTTGCAGATATTGCCTGCAGTGTTCATGGCACAGTTCTGCTGCAACTGTGCACATTGGTGCTTGTGTTAGCTTGGCATCTGTGCCCACCAGCTCAAACAGCTCTGCTGTGATGCAAGATGGATTTCACTTGTGCAAACTGTAATGTACAGAGACTTTAGTGTTGCGTACAAGACTAACACCAATGTTAGTCCAATGTGCCTTTGGATTTCAATTCTATTAGTGTCCATTTACTTCCTTTCTAAATTCTCCTTTCTAAACTCATGGAGGTAGAGTGTTTAGCAACAGATGTTTTCACAGGTTAGAAACTGTGAAACATCAGACTTGTTACTTAGATCTGTCTGTGTAGGGAGCAGAGCTCTCTGTGCTGCCTGGACACCTGTCAGCAGCCTCAGTGCCTGCTGCTGTGTATACAGGCTCTGTCATATGGCTTAAGGCCCCTGTGCCTTTCTCCAAATGTGTTCTGCTTTCCTCAGAGGATCTGGAGTGTGGCCCATTGTTCAAGGGGGTGAGGACAGTGTAAGCCATGCATCAAGGCCTGGGAGTTTATTGATGCTGGCTGATGCAAATGTTCTTTATGAAAGAATTTGGCACCTTCTTAAAAGGAAAGTAGTCATTCATGCATCCTGTGCTCACTGTGTGGCTTCCCAGTTTCATAGAATGGGTCTCCCTTCCTGCTCTGTAGCTGAGCCTCAGCCTCTGCTCCTCACCCTAGGTGATAATGAGGCGTGGTTTCATTATTGCCCTTGCCACACAAGCAGGGAAGTGGAGATGCAGGGCTAGGGGAGGCCACAAGGCTATTGATCTTCTTCAAAACTTGAAATTTCACATGCTCAGGTTGGTGTTAACTCACCTGAGATTTGGCAGACCAGAAAGCTTTTATTTGCCCGTGACCCTTCCACTTCCCAGTAATACCAGGTAATGGAAAATCAGCTGCATCCTCACTGCTGGTAATAAATTTCTGCTCTTAAACAATCCAGACTATCTCCAGGAGCAAATAAAACATTCACCTCTAAACTCTTCTGTGTCTGAACTGCAAGATATTTTGAGCTCTCTGGAACACCAGTAGTTGATTTGTTCTTTTTCTCTCCTTCCCAAGGCTTTAGGTGTCTTCTGTGCACTTTATGAAAGAGAAAAAATCATAATCATAAGTAAGGGGTGTTTTTCTGACCATAAAACCTGACTATTTGATGGGATCATGCTAAAACAGGTTTTTTGTGGGAGGTTGGGTGGCCTTCGGGTTTTTTTTTCTTTTGGTTGTTGAAATTTGCTTGTTTGGGTTTTTGGTTTATTTTTGTCCTTTGGTGGAGAGGGGAGAGTTGGTTGTTTGTTTTTTTAAAGTAGCAATGGCTACTGCTAATCAACTTACACACAAAACCAGAATGACAATAGTAGAAATTCAGCTTTCATTTTAACTGAAATGAAAAACTAGCTTTACTGCACATTAGTGATTCAGTAATCCATGTTCTTTCACTCTTTGTCCCATTTTCTGTCTTCACTGGTTCCATAGGAATTTATATTATACTTATGTTTTCCTTGTTTTGTGTTATCATGTCCTGCAACTGTGGATTGCTGCCTCATTGCAATTTATAGTTATGATTTTTAAAATATATCCATCTCCACCACCATCTTCTATGATTATCCCTGAGAAAGCAAATGGAAGTAATGAGTGTTTCCCACTTCTCCATCTTCTCCTCTTCCTTCAGTGTAACTGTGGTCTTAGCAAGGCAACCGTGCCATCTTCCCTGTCGTGCTGTGCCCTGTAAGTTTAACTTTTGGATTAGCTGTGCCTCAAAAGGAAATAGGAGCTCCCCTACGTGGAACCTGCTTTAAAAAATTACAACAACAGCAAAACCAAAACCAACAGTTCCCATACATTTAACGTAATAAAAAGGGCCTGCTCTTGGAGATGCTGGTTTTAAATTCTGTACAGTTTCTTCCAGTTATTACAACTTTGTTCAGAGGAGACACATTGTGCTTCTGCCTCTGGGGTGATTCAGTAGCTTATAAAAACCTGCAATTTCTCAGGTTTCATATTTCAGTGTGGAAAGGAGGAGGGAACATTACTAAGTTTGCAAGGCAAAAGACCTTGTGCACCTACTATTTAATAGCTAGTGGAGTTTTCTCAGAGGATTAGAAATTAATACTTTTTGTTTTAAGAAAACATGAAACAAATGCTGAATAGAAAAATTGGTCAGATTCTGTGCTGATAGTCTTAACTATTCACTCTGTTGGCCTCTTCCTTGCTCCCTCCCCTGGTTTTAAATGCACGTGTTGGTTCCTTCAGTCTTGCTCTTTTACAGCTTTTCTGTACAGATAGTGACTCTTTGTACAGACACAGTACTGAACCCTGTCTCAGAAGGCACAAATGAAGATTTTCTTGCACTGATTATTTTTGTTTGGTAAGGGCAGAGTGAAGTGATATAACTTGCTGTGAAAACCAAAAAACCATGGAATTTTCAGGTTGTGTGTTGGCACAAGACCAAAGAAGAAAGAGGCTTCTGAAAATGTTCCTGATTTACAAGGAGGGGGTAGGAGTTGAATGAAATAGTATGTAGGTTGGATGCTTCTGAGGGGACAGAACAAATTGTAGAGAACAGTTACAAGAAGGGAAACTAGGGATGTTTCCAGTTTAAAAATAAACAAGTGTAATTGATGCCTAGGTCTTGAGAAAAATAAGTCTAGTAGGAGTGGACAACACTGTCAGGGTCTATATTTATATAAAGAAAAGATTGTTGATCTTCATAATTACAGCCACAAAACATTATTAAATTATAGCACAAAACTGGTGTAGGATGCTTGAACTGCCTTCAAGTGTAAGAATTTCTAAGAGCCTGTGGTTGTGATAGCACTGGGGCTGTGGTAGAGTTTCTGGCATGCACCTATTTGTGATGGCTGTGATTTGCTCTGAAACTTCTTTGCTGGCCACTGCCATGCTGCAATTCCACTGAATCCAGGATGGAGAAAAACTCATTATTCCCAGTCACAAATTACTTCTCAGTCACTGGCAGGTACTGACTGACCAGTGAAGCAAGGTTCCTGACCACACCAGCTTTCAGCTAAAACTAATGAATGAAAATATCATTCTAGAAAGAGATGCAGAGGATGGTGTGTCACATTCATGTTTTTGTTGGAGTGGTACTATCAATAGACAAAGGTCTAGGTTACCATTTAAAAATCTGGTGGTAACAAAACATATTTAAATAAAGAAAGGCTTGTAAGTCTCCTATGAGGAGAAGCTTGAAGGCTTGTATATCTCCTACATGAGAAGAGAATTTTAAAAAGCAACAGCCCTGCATATATAATATATATGTATATATTATATATATATATCTGTGGGAACAGACTTTTGTCTGTACTGCAGCCATTCATCCCTAGCTGTGTTTCTTGAAGCCTTTCTCATTTATGCAAAAGCACAGCATGTGGGGGAAATCTTTCATTTCCAAGACTTTAGATTTGCAGTTGATTAAGCACTGATCAAAATCATGTTGATCATAACTTAATGATCCCAGGCACTGATTGAGGGCATCCTTGGATCTGGAGCTCACAGTGAGATGCAAGCAGCAGAGACCTCCCCAGCAGGAGAATGTAGATCTTGGAGAAAACTAAATGGAGTTGTTCTGTGCACTGGGACAGTGTAGACTGCTGTGCCCTAAGCAGGGAGAAAGTCTGAGAACTCATTCTGCCTTCTTGCCACCCCTCTCTGGACTCACTACCCAAAAGCAGGAGAAATGAGAAAATCACTAGAATTCTCAGAGGAAGGAGTGCACCTATGTGCAGTGCCATGAAAAAAGGAGTTTTTTTCTTAATCCTCCAACCCTGACAGCCCATGCCACTCTGGCAGGAGGTTGACACATGTGCCAGCTGGGGTGTATGCTTGTAGCTTTCCTGGCTGTAGTTTACTCTCATCTTGAGAACACCAGTCACACTTGCTGAGTAAGCCTGAGTGATTTTCTTTTCAGGGCTTAATTAATGTAAATTTAAGAATTACAAGAGAGAAGGAAAAGTAAGTGTTCACAAAAAGAAACATTGAAGATTAGTATTATGTCCCTAGCCTCCATCCACTAATGGATTTGAATCCTTAATTAAAACAAAATCACTCAAGAGAAGATGGATCTGGGGTGTGGAGGGCATGCAGCCCAGCACAAAAAGGTCAGCTGGCCCATGCAACACCCTCTTGTTGCCATGGTGGAAAGGGCAATTGTGAGAGCAAAGTAAGGGTAAATAATGGATGTCACTGTCAAATGCTACCAGAGACCTGTCATCAGGGTGAGGGGCAGCATGTAAGAGGCAACTCAGAGTAAAATGTTTTAGGACTGTGTAGCCAGACATACTGAGTTTGTGAGAGAACTTGACATCTGGAGGTGAAATGAGCTAGTGGTGACTGACTTTTTAAACTGGTCTGAATCCAAAATGAGGGAATCAACAAAACCCTGAATACTATGTAATTTGAAATCTAGACCAAATCCTTTTGATGTGTCATCTTCTTTTTCAGCTCCAGTTGTAATAAAGAGCGGCAGATAAAAAGTGGGAAGAGCTTTGTTGGCTGCTCACACAGCTACAGAGGATCAGCTCCCAGTTAAATAGTGGGTGCTGAGCTGAGGCTGAAACTAGAAGGATAAGATTATAAAAAGTGCTTCTAATAGGATGGCAACTTTAAAAGGGAGCTTCCCATGCACACAGAGTGAAGGAAGGGCTAAGGGTATACTAGAATAAGTCTCATTTTGTGGACTGTGCAGTTCCTTTAAGGATTTCTCGTCTCATGAGCTGACCTGAATAAATGCTGCAAACAAAACCCTTTGCTGAGGTTCTGTGTCCTTCTTTTGGCTGTCTGTGACTTTCCATCCAGCTCACCCGAAACAGCAGTTCGCTGTTTATCCCTTACACAGACGATGGTGGCTCAGCTCCCTGGAGAAAGAGCTGATACTAGTTATCATTTTATCATTGAACACAGCTGCTCTGAATTTCAATAGGTAAGTCTTCTGCATCTGCAAGTAACATATGGCTAGCACAGAGCTGCAGCTTCAAGAGTTTCCTCCTGCTCACGTCTCTTTCAGGTGACTGTGGAATGGAAACCTGCCACTTCAGCAAAGGCATTTAAAGCAGACAAGCTGTGGGAAGGTATACCGTGTAAACATGCTGTAGTTAATGTCAGGTATCCTAATGTGTGCTTAATATAATCTTTCTGACTTTGCATTTGTGTGCAGTAATATCCTCTAACATTCTGCTGTTAACAGATTAAGTGCTTCCAGGGTGGCACAATTGATAACACATATATAGATCTGTAGTTAGCAGGAAAGGTCTTCACTCAAGCAGGAAAAGCTCATCTAAACCTGCAGCTTCCTCAGAAGGGGATCATCCTAACTATGGGGTGCATTTTGACTGCAGCAACCAGACGTGTAGCAACTTGACAATCTCAGAGGCAGCTAATAATGCACCTCAAAATGTTATTTACATGGTCTTACCACTCAGACACCTACCCCCAGGGCTGCTGCCCACACACTTGTGCCCCCTGCCCTCCTTGGATGTGGCTGTTCTTTTTAGAGTGTATTTGCCATTTCAGTCACATCTCTCTGCTATTGCATAAAAATGGGCATTGAATTTTCTTGCTGTCATGGAACAGGAGACCACAACATCTTATGCAGCTGAAAGCAGTACCTCAGATATTTGAAAACAACTACCCATTGCCTCTAGCTGCATCACATATGCAGCTCTGCTTCCAAGAACTGCAGTCACAGGAGATGGAGGGAAAAATGGCTGTTGTTGATTGGGACAGGGAGAGAGGGGTTATTTCTCTAAACTTCGAGCAGTTGCAGTATATGTTCCTTACTCCATTTATTAGAAATTGCAACTGGAACACTTGTCTAGGTAAGCAAAATCTGCATGGATGCACCCCATGTAGGTAGAATAAGATAATATTCAGGCTGACACACTGCATTGCCCTGGCACAATGACACATGGTTATAGCTGGTGTGTATCTCTCTCAGCTGTATCTGCTTTGAGGCATAAAGAGGATAAGTGACTTGTACAAGGCCATTCAGCAGATCATTCATAAAGAAAAAGGTGCAGAGGTCTTAAAAACAAATTATCAGTCATGAGGCAAAATTGTTACTCTGAGAACCCTCACATTTTTTTATTGTGGTTTTGTTCTAATTTGGAATGATAAACTGTGTATTTCAAAGATACGATTATATCATCTTTTCCCACCTGACCTCTGAAGATAGTTTATACTATGGAATAACATTAATTTTCATAATGTCAGATGTGAATAATTACTAAGTAACTGTCAAACAAAACAAATCAAAACATTCCTAGAATATGGGGGAAAATACAAAATTCTTAGATTTTCTTTTTTTTTTTTTTTTTTTTTTTTAGTGGCAAACTACTTGTTGAAGAAACTAGCTTTTCAAATAGAAACTCTTTTAAGAGATACATTTACCATGACTGCCTGACAGTGTGTCATGGTATTTTCCTTCAAGCATGGCAGGGAAATATTGACTTGTGGTGTAGGTTCACAGAGTTCTTGCACAGTGTAGCAATACAGGAATGAATGTGATCTTTTTTGAATCGGAATTAAGTGACGTGGCTTTTCAGTCGCTTTTTTTCTTTTAAACTGAATTGACACTCTCTAATTCTCTTATTTTTTAATGTGCTTTGCTGCCTAACAACTGACCAGTAGGCGTGGCATATAGTAGGAACTGTGAAAAGCAAACTGTAATTTTTAGAATACTGCAAAAGAAACCTACACAGCTGTCAACTGTGAGCCATAGCACATTTAAACCTATGACTTCATCTGTAAGTAAGAGGGGGATGAAATAAAATTAAACAAGTTTTTGCTTAACTGAAACAGTTAGAAATACCAATATAACTATATTGAGTAAAACAATGGGTGCTAGCTGTGGCCTCCTGGAAAAAGTTGCACCAACCAATCCAGGATGAAATTCAAATGTGGTAAATAATGATGGACTCTTTTGTAGTTCTACTGATATTTGCAGTATTGCCATCACTGATCCAAGAAAGGATTCCTGGAGTGCAATGAGCACACAGAGTTAACATCAGCTGAATAACAGAAGTGAATGTATTGTTTCCCCCAATGTCTTATGCCACATGAACCACACAGCATCTGTACAAACTGCAGCATATGCATTTTGGGAAGGGGGGAGATGCAGCTGATAACAAGGTGTGATTTCCAAAGGGAAGGGGAAGCAGACAGCTGATCAGAGAAGGGTGTACCTCCACCTATTCCTCTCCCCCTGCAGGGCAAAAAGCACTGCACCTCTTCAGTAAATGTAGAAATCTGCGGTGACTCCCCCCCTGCACTGCTCCACCAGTACCAGGGAACTCCAGAAGGCATTTTGGTGTCTGAGGAGTTATGCTTTTGCTGCTTCTCCTCAACATATGTTTTTACACTCCCACCATGAAGTAATCAAATGTCCCCTGGCCTGTGTGAGTCTCCTCCTGAAAAATTTATAGGACTAGTGTACTGGTATAACCAGTGATTTCTTTACCATCTTTCAAGTCCAGTGGTGGGGCCTTTTTCTCTGTACATTTGGAAATATCTGTGGTTCCCCACCTGCCCTTTGACCTGGTTAAGTGCTGCGTCATCCCTCCCCTGTAAGCTGAGTGAGGTTCCTTACTGGAACAAGCTGTGTCTTTAAGCAGGATGAATCTTGACTCTTAGCTGATATAAATCACCACTGCTGGCTTTTCTTCAGTGAAGCAACTGATTTGCTCTTGCTGAGTTTCTGTCCTAATGTCTCTTCAGGATGCAAACAGCAGTGAGCTCATCAGTTAGGAGTGGCCAGTTATCAATACAAAAATATACTATTTCACATTATTGTTCACAAACAAAAATTGTCAGGGTAGAAAAGAAAAACCTTGCAGGTGGGGGATTTTGCCCCACACTTGTTTTTTTCCCCTTCTTTCTTTTATGAAGAGAAAGAGAAGCTTTGCTTTGATTTTTTTGAATTCCTGCTACCATACAGGAATTCAAAGATTAATACAGTGTTATAGCATAAAACAATTTATGTCTTTGCATCCACATTTACAGCATTAGCATGGGATAACATGATACCAGTTAGAAACAGGACAACACAAGTTGCTAACCTGTTCTACCAACCACATTTTCCACTTGAAATAATGGCAGCTGGTTAGCACAAGCAGCTTGCATGAAAAATAATTGAAACAAGAGCTTTAAATCTCCTTGGATGACAAGCAGAGGAGGCAGTGACATCAGTTGCCCAGCACTGCAGCAAGACATCCCCTTCCTCAAAGGTCTGATCCTGCCTGTGGAATCTGTGCTGGTACAGCCTGGGGAACAGACAGGCTTATAATAAATAGAAATGGTTCCCCAGACACCAGCAGTGCCACTTCAGGCTCAAGCAATTAGCCCAGAGAGGGCTCCTGACCTAAGCATGCCTTTTAAATGGAGAAGGGAAGCATTCTGTGTGCACACCGTGTGAATCTCCCATGTGGCTCTGTTCATCAACCAAAACTAAAGTCAGTGTCTTGTGCCCCAAATGGGTACTCTTGTGCTCTCAGCTTCCATGTTCACCTCCTCAGCTACTTTCATGCTACAGAGCCCTCCATCCCTGCCCTTCCCTGGGGCTGAACTTCTAACTATTGCTTTCTTTGTATCTGTATTTTTTCTTGTTTGTCTCAAGCATCCTTGGGGCACAAATACAACTGTAAAAATTCAAACTTTGAAAGCTTTTCAAAATGGCCTTGCCATAGCATATGTTGTGTATGACAGCCTCCTCTATTTGTAACCCTCTTATTTATTCAAAAGGACTTCAGTTTCTCTCCTGCTTAGAGAAAGGGAGTGCAGAGCTTATCTGCCAGATTTAACACCCTCTATATGTCGTGTCACAGCAGCTTTTTCAAGGCTGTGTTTGTCCATCCCTTTGCTAAGGCCACAGCAGGCTATGAAGAGTGTCCTTGTCTCGTCAGGGTGTGATCAGACACGTTAACCGAGATGATCCAGCGATGGGTGCTATCAGAATGGGACTCAGCTCATGGTCACTGCATTGCATTCCTTGCCCCTTTGCTGGCTGCTGCAGCACCAGCACTTGGCTCAGGTGGTGGAGGGAGGAAATCTGGCAGAAACATTGTCAAGTTTTCGTTTGTTATTTGGTAGGGCAGGTTTTCTGCCAGTGTAGTGCTCTGAGCAGGTTCACTGCGGGGTTAGAGAAGTGCAAGGTTTGGCTGGGAGCAAAGCCAGCGGTGGGGAGCAGGGCGAGGCTCCTTGTTAGTCTGCTTTAATTGCAGCCTGGCACAGTCCCTGCCACACCGCTCCCCCGGGCCCTGGCAGCAGCTCCGCCGAGCCCGGAGCCCAGGCTGTGCAGCGTCAGCCTGTCCCGGCACGGATGGGGCAGGAATGGGGACAGCTCCATCAGCCTGTCCCGGCACGGATGGGGTAGGAATGGGGACAGGAATGGGGACAGCTCCATCAGCCTGTCCCGGCACGGATGGGGCAGGAATGGGGACAGGAATGGGGACAGGAATGGGGACAGCTCCATCAGCCTGTCCCGGCACGGATGGGGCAGGAATGGGGACAGGAATGGGGACAGGAATGGGGACAGCTCCATCAGCCTGTCCCGGCACGGATGGGGCAGGAATGGGGACAGGAATGGGGACAGGAATGGGGACAGCTCCATCAGCCTGTCCCGGCACGGATGGGGCAGGAATGGGGACAGGAATGGGGACAGCTCCATCAGCCTGTCCCGGCACGGATGGGGCAGGAATGGGGGCAGGAATGGGGACAGGAATGGGGCAGGAATGGGGCAGGAATGGGGACAGGAATGGGGCAGGAATGGGGCAGGAATGGGGGCAGGAATGGGGCAGGAATGGGGGCAGAAATAGGGGCAGGAATGGGGCAGGAATAGGGGCAGGAATGGGGCAGGAGCTCCGCAGCTCCACGCCTGCCTGACCCGGCCGTGCTGCCCTGAGACGGCTCAGAGCACGCACAGCAGCTCTGAGTCTGGCCCAGGTCTCGTGTTTTAACAAGAAAAACACAAATGAGGAATCTATCACGCCAATATGAAAGTGCTTTCTTCCGAATATGCAGGGTGTGAGGGAGTCCCACCCTGCGAGGAATTCCTGTTCCAGCAGGGGCTGGAAGGCTGCTGGTGGAAGTGCGGGCATGTCTGCCTCTGGTGCGGGCCACAGCTCTCACTACAACCAGAATGCAAATACATCCAACATAAACACTGGAAACCCAGGCTCTGACTCACAATGTGTGGTGCCTTTGAACTCGATTGCTTTGTAATTTCTGGCAAATGCAGGGAAGATGACCGGACAAAAGAAGTTAAGGGTAGAATATGTCTTTGCTTTCTGCTAACCCATTTCTCCCTCATCATCTGCCAAAAGTAAACTTCAATTTTCAATAGGAAAATAAATCTACCTGGACTTTATATACAAAAAATTGTTTTTTAAATTAATTTCAGTTTAAGGAAAACGCTGCCTTTATTGCAGTCATGTTTTTAACATTTTTTCCTGTTAGCAGGAGAAATTAGATCTTTAAGAGAGAGTTAAGGCTGGGGATGAAATACAGGCAAAGAACAGAAAGGGCTTATTCCTGTTGAAGTCCCCCTGCATGCTGTCTTCCAAATATTAGGATGAATACATAGCCAACTGTAGCAGATTGTTTTCACTAGTGCTCTGCTGGTGGGTTAGCAATGCTAGTCTTGGAATTAGGCATTTTTTCATGTCTCACTGCTTAGCTGGCTCTTCTTATACTTGAGAAATGTCATGCAGAAGGAAGTTTGAACCAGCCTAGGATAAAGCTTTCCCTTTCCTTATACAGGCTTGGATGCAGAACTGGTACAAATGGAGATGTCCCATCACATCCTGTGTGGCATGGCACCCAGCTCCACTGCAGCCCTGATCTTCTCCACAGCGTGGGCTCCACTTGTAACTGCTGTGATAACCATTACCCCTTTAGATGGCTCTGCTCTGCTCTGGGGAAATTTTTGTGTGCCTTTTAAAGGTAGTAGTGCTTCAGGAGTCAGTTCTGCAGGCTGGCTATTACTTTGAATATGGAATATTTCCTATGGGATGGTGCTAGAAAAGCTTTTCTTTCCTTTTGCAGTCATGAAGAATTTAGGTATTCAGAAGCATTTTCCTTCTTTGCATATTCATAGTGAAAAAGTTCAGGAAACTGGTTCATGAAAAAAAACACATTTTCTCTTGCTAACTATGAGCCAGATTGCACAGTAAAGTGAACTGAGAAAATCAGATGCAGAAATGATTGTGCTGGCATGAGAGAGGGGTAACACAGGGGCAGAAATGAACAGCTAAGGGCAGCAATTATATAAACCAGCACAACTATCAAAACATTACTGAGTGAATAAAATTCCATATTACAAATGGAGCAGGATGTAAAACTGACCAAATAAAGATACCCTAAAAGTAAGGTTCACTCCATTTAGTTTTATGCTCTTGGCATAGCAAATGTGGATTGAGGCACCAGAATTGAACCCACATCATCTTCTCTCTGGTTTGCTGTATCAGCCTCCCACCTCCCTGACTTTCCCCCAAACCAGCAAATCTCTATTTCAGAGAGCTGGTGTGACCATCCCAAGGGAGAGTTCCTGGCACCAGCTGTGGGTTGCCACTTGCTTGCTGACTCTAGCAGCACCACTGTCCTCATCAAAGCATGAGATGTGACTTTGTCTCCATGAGCAGATGTGTTCCTGCGAAGGCATCTGAAACATTTGGCTGGTAGAGAGGCTGATCAAAGCAATGTTGTGCAATAGATATGGACTAAATGCAATGTAGAGGAGACTGTCTGTGCTGGGGGTTATCTAGTGAGCAAAAGTTACCATGAAAGAGTTCTTTTTTATCCATGTTCAGTCTAATAGATTATGCATGTTTATTTCTTTATTTTAAAGATTTAACTACACATCATGGTGATACTGTGTCTCTGCTTCTTTTTGCAAAGTTGTCTTTCTCTGCTCATATCCAGCTCCACTCAAGGAGCTCATCATGCTTTTTTTCAGGATAATATTTTCCTCATTTCAGCCAGATGAGAAACCTTTATTGTTTTACATTTAATTACTGCTGAAGAGTAACATAGTTCTGAATCAAATGCAGTTCTGAATCATAAGCAGTTTTTATTTTGTTTTTTTTAATCAGAAAGACAGAAACTTATGAGAAAACAAATTCTCATAGTCTTTCAAGTTTTTTAATCAGCAGAAATTTCAGAGTGAAAACAAAGTAGTACCATGATGATGTTGGCTTCACTGGGATAGGTAAATATACATGTAACTAAATTTAGTCCCAAATTACTTGAAGAAAATGACTGTGCTGCTCTGCAAGTAGAATGTGTTATCTTTTCTGTTTATGTGATGTTCCCACATGTGTAAATGTCAACCACCTGTGTAAAATAATGTGATTAACTTTTTCAGACAGTGGTGTATCTGTTTTCTCTTGAAGGTTTTGTTCATGTTTTTCTTGCTAAATTTTTCAAGCTTGCATTGAGAACGGAACTTTATTTTGAGGGACAGGCTCAAACACTCTTGTTCAGGAATATCTCGTAGAATATAACTTCATTGTGCTTAACAATACTATGCTGTAATGCTCTGCAGTTGAACAGTATTTTCCAATATTTTATAGACATTTCCAGCAATTCTACAAAGAAATGAAACTGTTACAACTTTTCTTGTAACAACAGAGGCCTCTTATTACAAGATTTCCAGGCTCAGTTTTTTAAACATATAAAAAGACAGATAAGGGACTTAATTTGGTGGTGAGGTTTTTTTGTTTGTTTGTTTTAATGCTACTTCAAGATGACTCAATTTTGGAATTCTTTTGAAATGCTGTGCATATAATTGTCTCAGCCTTTTCTGGTTCTTCTACATTCATTTTACTTTGTGTATCAACTGCAAGACGTCAGACATTGTTTTGTCACTTTCTTGCCTTCAGAAATCTGCTTTTGATTGCAACGCTTTGCACGAGAAGTAACAATTTTATATATCCATCCCATAAATGTTGGGATCTTGCCAACACTGGGAATTTCTACATTCTCCACACCCTTTCCTGTTCTATTTAAACCAGCTAGTCTCATTTTCAGAGCTGTTCAGGGTAAGTGTAAAAGAAGATTGCCACTTCTATTGCCATAAACTATAGCAAAGAGTTGTGAGAAAGAAGCAGAGCTGGGCTTCAAGATTGCTTTGTATAGTCAAAGGCTTGACCCTGAATCTTCTACTAGTTTCATTAAGACATTCATATTAGAAATGCTCTTTCTGAGTCAGGGTCTGATAGAGATGATTAGCAAAAGACTGAGTAAGTCTATTCAGACTAAAGGCTTTCCTTATGCACTCAACCAGGTTTTCTTTTTGAAATATGCAGTAGTGTTTAAAAACTACAGAATATTAGAATGACAAGATTTCTTCAGGTATGTCATAGATATGGTTAAAAGCACACAGAATACGAGAGACTGATTCTTCTGCTTCAGCAAATGAGTTTGGCTGTATTATTTATATTACCTGTATCATTAAGGCCTGAAAAGTGCTGCAGCTGTTGGTTTATAGGTTTATGTTGGTTTATAGATTAAAATATGTTTTGGAAATTCATCTCTCTGAAGGAGATGTGAGGTCTGTGTTTTTTAACCATACTAATTGAATTGAATAATGTGTTCTATCTTATTACTTTACCTGGAACACAAACACGCATGTGTGTTATAAATAAAAATATATTTGCTCCAGCTTTCCCAAAGAAGAAGAAATACACTGTATTTCTGTAATACTGCATAGTATTCTTTTGAAATAACATTACATTATTAACTGGTTTTCTGTTAAAAAACCTTCCCTAAATCACAAGCACCTTTGCAAAGAACTCCCTTTAACTAGCTATTCTGCAGCATATTTGGGTGAGAGAAAGCAGACAAAGGGGAACTAAGAGATCTTTTGGCAGGCTGTCTAGGAGTTGTCAGCTGAAGGGTTTTACTAGCCTAAAGGAAATCTCTGTTCTTTGACAAACCTTTTCCTGGATAAGCAGAACTTCAGCGATCCTTTCTCATCAGGCTTTTTCAGATCTTGGAATTCTTGAATCCACTGTACTAGGTCTAGACCACTGCATGTTTCTTATTAGGCACTATTGATTCTGGAAGAGACAAATTATCCCTAGTCCTGACCTTCAGCACTCTTAGCAGTGCTTTGCCTCTCTTTTGCAAAGAACTTGTAAATTCAATTAAAACATGTCACACTTGTGTAACATGCTTACCTGGCTAGTTACTAATTCTAAGGCTGATAAACTTAGTCTATTTCATTAAGCCATTTCTGAACTCTTCCTTCTAAGGAGGAAATATTTGTTGATAATTTCTACTTCTGTATAACAAATTATCTACTAGGGCAAGGTTAATGAGCAGCTTGGCTTGACTTGCCCATGAAGGGAAAAGCAAAACTTACAGCTGTAACATTGATAAACAAGTACAGCAGCGTTATCACAGAAGGGGCCAGGTTGGAATGGAGCACAGGGGATGAGTCTGGTCCCACCACCCTGATCAGGCAGGGCCATCCCAGCACACAGGATTGTATCCAGGCAGTTCTTGAACATCCCCAGTGAGGGAGATTCTCAGCCTCTCTGGACACCCTGTTCCCGTGCATGGTCACTGCACAGTAGATATTCTTCCTCGTGCTCAGGTGGAATTTCCTGTGCATCAGTTTCTGCTCACTTCCTCTTGACTTTATTGCTTATCACCACTGAGCAGAGTTCAGCTCCATCCTCTGACACCTCCCTTCAGATACTTAGAGACATCTGGAATAATGGGAAACTACTAAGACTAATCTAGCTTATGGTAATAACACTTCCCAACATCTAAATCTGTGAATGCCTAGAACTATTCTCCTCTTACAGACCAGTAGCTCTAACCAGTATAAGATCAAGAGGCCAGTACTAATGGGTTAAAATTGGTTTCACCTTAGCAAAGCTGAATTCAGTCACTTGACCTTGCTTTAACTTATTTGTGCTTCAGTACTTCCACTTCCCCCTTAGTAACATGAAGAAAATAATTCCTTTTCCTGTAGTTTTGCCTGACTGCCCTACTTAGACTGTAAAGTCTTTGGAACAACTGCTGTCTGATCTAATGTGCATGTACGGAGCAGAGCACAATGAAGTCCTGATCTCAGCAGGAGCCCCATCTGCTACTGCTGAGATAAATGATCTTTTCAGTACTGGTTGTTTTTTAATCTCTTTAAATTACCATAAATACATTTTTAAAGCCATATGCTTTCATTCTATATCCCACTCCACTGAAGAAATCTGGGTTTCTGTGGAAATATAATTATGTAACCATATAATTAAAGACTGCATCATACCCTGTACATGCATGAGGGCTGAGTTGAGGTCAAGTCCCAGACTGATCTGCCACTTTGTGCGTTTCAAGTACCTAAACTTACTTTAGAACGGTTATTTTAAATATACTTTTGTGTATGCAATTCCGTACATTTCCAAAGAGAAAGTATTCTATTGAGTTGCAATTAGTTCCATTAAACTGAAATTGATTTGCAGTAGAAGAAACTGTGGTTCTGAAGAGACCCATTAGCTTCTGGTATTGGGGTCTAGTGTTGGATGCTCACTGAGGAAATCCAAAGGAAATTTCTCATTTTGTTGGAGGGGTGGGAGAGAGAGAGAACTACATCACGGCAGGAGTGCAGCCCACAGGCTCAGCTGTGTCAGAGTGGACAGAGGTGAGCAGAAGCTCTGGGAGAGAGGAGACATTCTGTATTTCTCACTCTATTTCTCTCTGCTGCATCAGTGTCCATGTGTTCCCGGTTTAGCATGTGGCACTGCTGATGCTTTGGCAGAGGCATGAGCCTAACATTGCAATATTTGTTAGGGTTTTGGCTGAACACACAAAATGTCTAGAATATTGCAGATGCTTTAAAGGAGGTGGGGAGGTTCAGAAGTTAATAACTTATCCAAACTGAAAGAGGAATATGTAGCCTGAGCAAAGAGCATGTCTCTAATCATAGGTATTTTGTCACTGTCAGCTTTTAGCGTTTTAACTTAAGTGGTGGAAGTGCTGCAGCCTTTCAAAAAATACCACAAGTTTCTTTAACAGAAATTATTATTCAGCCTGGGTGTTGGGACTGCTGCTGTTTCTGTGTAACAGCATCTGGGGAATAAGGGTCTCTGTCCCTTGACAGACCTTCCTCTTTCATACTCTGAAGAACAAGGGTAATTCCTGTGTTACCTGAGCACTCAAATTTGACTTGTTATAAAGTGTTGCAGGAGGCACATGTGCAGAAGATTGGGTGGAAAAGGATTTCTTGCAGTACATGTTTGCATAACCCAGAGACTTGGACTACTGAAAATTAATTCAGTACTCCTTTTTTTGTTTCTTTCTGAACAGAGAAGCTGTTTATAGCTAGAGCTTTTTTACTTTTGTGCAATTTAAAATACGACCATGATATGGTGGTTTTTTAAGAGTTGTTTGTGATTTTTTGTAGTTCTACTGGGTTGTTCTGGGGTTTTTTGGTGGTGGTAGTTTGGTTTTGGGGTTATTTAGCTTCAGGAGACATTAGAGATTTACATAAAAATCTTTCCCTCTTCAAGAAATCCGACTAGCAAAGAATGCTTTTAAGCACCAGGTGCAAAAAAAAAGGTAATTGTCTGTAATTGTGAGATTCTTGCTAACACAATATGTCACTCAGTTGGATATGTACACAGCATCCATTGCTGCCGATGGAGTTACATAAACAAATTGAGGCTACAATAGGGACATTTATGTTTAGCTTCATTTACATGAAATGTATTGATTTTTTTTCTTTGGTAGGGGACTGTTTTTTAAACAAAATCAAACATTTACATGTATAAAATATAACATCCATAATTTTTCACAAGTTGTTAAAGTCCAATTAGGTTTCTGCAATCTGTACTTACTTGATAGGAAGATAATTTGCCGTTACCAAAGAAAATACATTTGGGGTATTTCATATGTAAATTAATTTACTTCATAGAAGAATTTAAAAAGGCTTTGGAAGTTGATGCTTTTGCTAACATCAACATTTGCTTATCTTTGAATGGCTTTTCATAATAACAGAATCTTTGGCACTCCCTTTTGGCCTTCCACCCAGTCTCAAGGTACCTCACAAACACAAAGTCGCACAGTTCGATCTCATCCCCACGTTACAGATGGAGCACAGATAAATCTCTGCCTGTGGTCTGATTTAAATTGCTTGTTGGCTTCAGCTTCCAGTAATGGTGGCCAGCTGGCTCTTTTTGAAATAACCAGTGTAAACTTCCCGAGAAGCTTTTCCTTACACTTGCTGAGCTGCTCTCACTTCCCAGCAAAGGCAGGTTCTGCTGGCACATCAAGGGTGCTCCCCTGCTTGTGCTGAGGCTTCACACCTGCTGGGTGCCTGGGCTGCTGACTGCTCAGCCCTCACATGGAACTGAACCAGCCATGCAAAGAGGATAGCCAGGGATGGGAGGAGTGGAGGCTCCAGCATCCTTCAGCCGAGCGGGACATCTCATGCCTCGAGCAGTCAGACCAAATCTAAATGTCTGCTCCTCTGTGAAAACTGCTTATTCCATCATGCTCACTGTTAGTTCCTCTTTGGATGACAAAAATCCAGACTTTTTTTTATTTTCAAGCGTGCATTAAGGATGGAAAAAATAAGATTTTCATGGTGGTTGAATGAACCTGTTAGTCTGATCTCATTACTTGGAATAGTGTCTCAGATGTGTTTAAAATTAGCCTACTAAAACAGGTATGACCTTTAAGAAAGAAAGAATTTAGAGCTGCTTTTTATTCTGAAACAGATTCCTCTCCAAAATACTACTTCCAGATTATAAATATTAGAAAGTTTTGTTCATGTATTTTGTCTTTCAAGAGGGAAAATTATTTTAATTAATGTGGTTAAACTCTCACATATTTTATACTTATACCTACAGAAATGCACTTATTTTTTACTCTCACCTCTAGATAATATACAGAGCAGGAACACGGGCTGGAGTTACTGAGCTGACAAACTATACCAAAACACTAAATCTTAAACAAAATATTCTTTTTCTATTCTTGTTTCAGAGACAAGTCAACAAAGCTTTTGTCAGAATTAATACACAATTATAACATCATCTAATTAAAATTCAGTTATATTCTTTCATGTGGCTTTAATAACACTCCTGTTCACACCTCCTGGTTATTGAGAATTAACAAATCAATGATAGGATAATAACTTGTATCTCAAAATTATTTAGAACTTTCCAGAAATCATTTTTCTGACCATAGGGTATTCGTATTGCAAAGTGGTTCTTTTATATTTTTGAAGACTAACTAGAACTTTGTTTGTTTGTTTTAACTGGTGACCATCTTGCACTGTCCTTCACTAGCAACTGCTGTCTCTCTAGTTTCTCTGCTAGTTATTTGATTTTCTTATTTGCTATTGTCATTTCCTTTCAATATATTCTAGAACAAAGAGAAAAGGCTGTTCTGACATATGGGGGAGCTGCTGGAAGTTATCCAGAGAAGCCATCCAGATTTGAAAGGGTAGGAGGGGGGAGTAATGAGCTATACCCCATAAAGGATTTCTTGTCCTCCCTGGGAAAAGTCAGAGCAGAAACTGCAAGAGGTGATTTCTGGGATCTGCCAGTCTTTGCCACTGTCTCAAATGAAGGTATTCTCAGCATGAAGCCAAGGTGGAGGTGAGGAACAGATCACAGAAAATACGTCTGTGGCCGTACTAGCTCAGGCTGTGATCCTGTGTGGCCTCGTGTGCTGCAGCAGGTCGGGACATCAGCAGCTGCTCTGGGCCCCAGGGGCTGGTGGCCAGCACGGAGCAGTTGTCCTGCCCTGCATCTGTGTTGAATCAATGTCATAATGCATCACTCTGTGTGTGGGGGGCAGCTTTCCTGCTGGGGTAGTGTGGTGTCCTCTGAATACCACAAAGGGTACACAAGAGACACACTGAGGAAAAGGAAGGGAAACCACAGGGAACTTGTGCATTGTCTCCTAATAACCTCATAAGGTATCACCAGTAAGTGCAAAGGAAACACTGATGCAGGCTCTGGCTTCTTTTCTGATTGCTAACGACTGGTTTGCGTTGTAGAATGCTAGAGGCAGTGGGTACACACTACCAGACATTGAATACAGGGCTTCATTGAAATTGGACAATCAGTTTTAGTTATGTTATTGTTTTAAGAAGGGGCTAAACCATCTGGAAATTGACAGAATACTAATTTTTATTCTTCTCACAAAAAAGTAAAGTACCAAATAATTTAAATCATCATGATACAAATTCAATTCTAGACTGTGAACTGGCTAAGCAAGCTGAAGTCTGAAGCACTGGTTATATTCACCCTTCAGGTACAGCTGAAGAAAATGTGACACTTCCACATATATCCCACATATATCCCAGGCAGCATCCTTACCACGCTGTGCCAGCAAATAGCCACCCCACACCCCGTTCTCTTCTTCCATGCATTTCAATATATTCAAGTTGTCATCTTTGCAGATGTCCACACCAGGCTTTCCTGATAAACTGGACAGGATACTGGAAAGGAGTAAAGAGAAATGAAGGAAAAAATACAGTTCCCCTCAGAGAGATTGCACAGGTTTCTTCATTAGGCTGATTGCTTTGTCCATGCTGACATCCATGAATCCAGAGTTCACAGTGTGAGTTGACAGATCATTCATCTGGCTCAGGTTGCATGTTCCCAGAGACAGGACAGAGGCAATGGGAACAAACTGACACGTGTGAAACTCCATCTGAACACAAAGGAACATTAACTGGGGAGGTGGTCAGACACTGGAGTAAGTTGGACAGATGGGTTTTGTGGAGATACTTAAAACCTGACAATAGTGTATTGGGCAACCAGTCTTAGTTGGTCCTGCTGGAGCAGGGGCATTGAACTAGATGATATCCTGAGGTCCCTGACAACCTTGTCAGGCTTGTTAAAGCTTGTTGTAAAAGCCTGTTTGTTAAAGCCATCCATTCTCTGTTCCTATCTCATGTCAAATATTTATTTCTGAAAGCTGAGGCTTCTTTCATTTTGCACACACATTCACAGCCCTGTACAATGTCAAAACCACAACTCCAGCTCCCACCACTGGCCATTTCCTGGGCCCTGATTATTCCAGCAGCAGTAGTGTCTCATTTTGCCATTTTTCAGTGGCCTCACCAGCCATGCCAAGGCAGGCTAAGGATGCAAAGGGCATTGGCACATTGTCTGTCAAGAACACCATTAAGAATTCCGAGCTAAGCTGTTGGGAAGAATTGTCCCCAAGCCCCTGGTGGGGCTGCACTGTAGAGCTGTCTGGCCAGTGAATAATGTGTCTCTTCAGCTGGGAGTTCAGCTCAAGAGGGGGCAATTTGGGTGCTTGAGGGGAGGACCTCTGGCTTGGGAGCTCTTGCTGCAGGTGGCTCACTCCTCTGTTCTGTAGGCAGTGATGATAGAAAGGTTTGCTGTCTTCTTAAATGGTGGCCATCACAGTGCTCTGGCTTGTATCATTTATTGTGCTGCTGCAATCAATGTATGGCAAACTGTAGCACGTGGCACACATGACTGTCCAGAGCTGGGAGAGGTGGCCCTGTGGTATTAAACAAAATTTATCCTTGCACAATGTCTGCCATGCCACAGTCACCATTTCTCCATTCGAGGGCAGAAACCTCAGTGCTGTGCCCTTGTCTGTTAAAGCTTCTTCCCAAACAGACAAAGCCTGGCATGCTTTCCCTTTTCCCTCTGGCACAGTGCTCCACCCCATCAGCATTCTCAGTGCACAGCTGCTTAAGGGTTATTTTCTCTGGGAGGTGGTTGTGTGGGGGGATGTTCATGTACACATGCACAGAAGGATGTGTTCTCCTAAAGAAGAAACAACTTTGTCAGCAAATTATCTCATCTTATTTCAGCTATTATAATCCTCTTCAAGCCTCAACAAAGCACCCACACATGTTTGATCAAGTCACTATTAAAGAGAAATATTGTGCTATTCTTGCCAACTGGACCACCTACACCTTGGTATCACTATAATTATTGTCAAATATTATTGTTACAAGAGGGCACAAACTGTGTAGATCTTTCTTTAATATGACAGTGGCCAATTTAATGGAACATTACTGATTAGCAGAGCCAGTGCAGAATATGCTAGCATACCTTTTACAAAACTTTATGTTACAGTTGAATGGATTACAGAACACCTCTTGAATGCCTAGTGGCTGGCGTTGTGCCAGAGCCTTTAAAAAAAAATTGAAAATGCAGCTTGCTTTCTCCTTTTTCATAAAGAAATCTGAAAGCAGAAGCACTGACCTTGGCAAGCTTCTTGCACTAAGTTTTCCAGTAGGCAAAAGCACTATAAATCAACCAGAATAATCCTGTGTATGTTTTTGTTTTCATGCAGGCTGCTAGGATTGCACTTAAGGACTTGATTTTTATTGCTAAAGGAATGTTTTTAAATCATCAGGACCTAGAGCGTGTTGTGAGCTTAGTCCAAATTTCATCATCATCTTTTGCAATTTGCCTAACGCCCTGGCTCCCAAGGAAATACAATTTATTTCTCTTGCAAAAGTCATTACCATCTATGAGCACAAAGAAAGAAACCTGCAGAACAGAAAATGAGCAATAAAATCATGACAAAATCTGCTACCTAGATTCTTTCCCCTAAAGCAGAAAAATAAGATAAACAGTGCTTCTCTTTCTCTCTGAGTTATTATTAGTTCAGTATTATTTATCATACAGCTTGGAAATCTTAAAAGGTTACAGTTTATTTTTCATGCATGGCTTTGGCAAGCCTTTTGACTCTGCTGAGAATTGTAACATGACATTGTTTTCAAAATGAAAGCCCTGAACAGATTATTTTCCACATTATCTAGATAATAGAGGTGATAGATGGGTCCAAGTCTAGCTGGTGTAAGCAGTTGTAACTCATTTAAATTATGGAAATTTGCACCAGCAAAGAATCTGCCTCTAAGGAGAGAAGTCTGGAGGAAATGTTCTAATTCAAATTCATATTACCTTTTTATTTTTTTTTTTATTTATTTTTTTGGTTTATATGGACATTACTTGCATTTAGGTTTATGGCAAAGAATATTAAACTGAAAAAAAAAAATTAATTCCATCTCTATGTGTTCTTTTATGCTAAATTACTAAAAGATATGTTCCCTAAGCCTGTTTGCAAGCTTCATCTTTCTGTGCATCCAGGTCAGCTAAACACATGCTTAGATCAGAAGCAGCTTACAAAGTCTGTGTTAACACCAGTGGGACTCCCCGTGTGTTGCAGTAAGCTTTGCTAAATATTGATCATTAGAACACATTTTTAAATTTAAAAGCTATACAGCTTTCCTGACTGCAGGCTTCTGAGCCCTCCTAAAAGGTTGTATCTTCAACTTAGACTAAATATATCTCTCTCCATAAGCACATGTATGTATTTATATGTGCTTTTCTTAATTTACAGCATCTAATATTATTCCCATGATGCATGCACGAGCAAGAAGTGTCGGGTATTGCAAGGATCTTCCTTTTTCTCCAGTTTTTCAATCCATATTTTTGATGTGTTATTTCTGAGTTCCAGCACCAGTTGGCAAGGGCAAGTCCTCTAACCCACCCACGGCTGTTTCTGTCAAAGTATCAGATCTGTGGGGCTCAGAAGCTCACAGCTGAGCCATGAGACACAACTCTGTAGGGAATGATCTTTCTCCACACATTTCTCAATGTGCTGCTGGCACTTATAAAGTTAATAATCACAAGTGTAATGAATGGGCCTGCTTTACAATGGGCATCAGTCACAATTAATGTTTTATTTCTTTTCATGCTGTAAGTGAAACTTCCTTTCCCCAAATTTCCACGTGACAGACAGATGTTTAAACATAGTGGGGGCAGCCACACAATCGTTAGCCCAAGCTTTTTCCTGAAAATCTTTTCTTTCCTCGTGAATCCTCTTTAGCTGGCTTCTTTCCTTTGGTTTCCCATCACCAGAATAAAAGCTTCCACATCCTTATGTACTCTGGAACAAGAGTTACACTGTGAGAAACCACCTGAACCAACACTGGGAGTCATGAAAATAACTGCACTATTGCTTCATCATCTGCATTTTACATTTTTCTGTGGAATTGTTTCAACAGATGTATATCCCCTAGATCATGCTGTAGGAGTAGCATATTTTACCTTAGTCTAAAACAATTCCTAAAGTACTTGGCTTAAAATAAAAGTATCCTTATGGGGTTTTGCTGATTTAACTCTTCTGGTTTCAAAAAGTAGTTTTACTTATATCTCTAGAGAAACAAATTGTACTAATTTAAGACCTAGCATCTAGTTTATGAATCTGTCTAATGAACAGGGGAAAAAAAGAAGGAGAGCTATTTCTACCCTGACGTTGTCATATATTAAAATGAAATCACATTTGAAACCAAGACCATTGTCTTAACTAGTTATGCTTTATAATTTATATTGTTATAATGTTATGAGATTATGGGGGCGACCTGTTTAGGGTAGATAAGGGTGGAGAGAGGAGAGAGTCTTCTGATAGTAGTAATATCAGTTGAAGTTTAGGTAACTTGGGCCATTTTAAAGCTGGCAGGCACCCTGTAAGTTCCAAAGTTGGATGGTTGTGTAGCTGGGGGCAGGCATGATCCTCTCTGCTATACATCTTCCACATCTCTTGGGGTGCAGATTGGGGGAGGGAGCTCTGCCAGTTCATGTCACTGGATATAAATGTGCATTTTCCTCTAAGTGTTCTTGCATTATTAGAAAAATTATCTCCTATACAGAATATCCATGAAGTGCCTTGCCCAAATGCGTGCATTCAGCAAAAATTCTCCTGTAGCTTCTGTAAATAACACTGGAACACAAATGTCTCACTAATGGCGAAGCACTGCTTGCACACTGAGTTGCTAGATGCCTTACAACTACTTAAGCTGGAGAGAAACAGCTCTGGATAGATTGCTGCCTTGCATATGCAGATTTGATGAGCATTTCTGCACCTCTTTCTCAGTGCTCAGTGCTAGCTAGGTGGATGCTCTCTGCATGTATGTGTGTTTTGGTGAGCTGGAGCATCAGAACAGAGTCTTTACTGGTAAGATACAACTTCAGAGTTTTGTTTAGCAGCACTTCTTGAAGATTGGAACAGCAGCATCAAATCTCTGTCTATGAATACCTGCATGTGGTTGTCACCTAGCAGGAAATAGGTGGTCTGAAATCCTAATTAAAGGATTCAAGTCAGACTCCTCCTCCCAGTACAGCTGTAGGAACACCATTGATGGTGTTACAGTGGCGGCCATGTAACCCTGAGTAGGTATCCTATACTCTGTTTAGGTTTTTTTCCTGTGTTTATATGCATCCAGGGCAATTAATGAAATGAAAGGTATTGATCATGAAGGTGTGGGTGTCTTGGAGTTCTGGTTTCTTGGGTTGGGCTTTTGTAATAAATACACAAACTCTGCACCAGAGCCATTACCAGAGGTCATGTTTAATAAACTACACTTGATGCATAATATGCTGGCATGGCATGTCTCAGCAGTATACCAATAATATCTTCTGCCTTACTTTGTAGATATTTTGGGATGTGGGGTATGAAAGGTCTTGGAACTAAAGTTGAATGCTTTCTACAGTGTGCTCACTGTCAGTCTTGTTCATTTTAGTCTCTCCTGTAAGTCAGGAAACCTGGATTTGCTACTTCCCCATGGTGTAATTTCCTCTTTCAAAAAACTGCACTGGTAATCATTAAAAGACACTATAAACAGTATCAATAATTTGACAGGCTGCTAGCCAAACACACATTGTGCAATTTATACTTTTATTGAGAGACAGGTGTAAGTGAAGGTTTTGGGGGATCACCCCAATCCAGCTGAGACGTAAATTTTAAAACTACCATGGTGCCATTGGATATAAAACATTAAATGAGCAATATTCAATGTGCACATTTCAAACCTGTGCTTGCAAATTTTCCTTGCAGAGTTTGTATTAATTGAAATTGTTTAGCTTTTGATTCAGACCTTCAGTGGTTATGGTCTGGTACAAACAGGCAGTGACTGCACTTCTAAACACTTATGTAGATCAGAATCATCTGATTTCTGCAATCTGCCCAGGTTATAATTTTATGGTAATAGCCTTGAAGCTTTCTGGTTTCATCTTACTTCATCTGAAATTCACTTCCTTTTAATATTTATAGCCCTTAGGTAAATTAAGAGGTAAATTCTTCTTCTTCTCCTCCTCCTAAGGCTTGTTTAACCACACTGGAAGTGTCCTTCTCGAAACAGTTCTTTGGGAAGGAAGAAAAGAACTCCTTAGACTGAGTAAATGATATCAGAATGGAACAAAAATGCAAGGCAAAAATACACCGTTAGCATCCAGGTCAGTCTGGGGCAGAGACTGGAGCTATATCTGCGTGGCATTGACGTGCTTAATATAATGAAATGGTGATAGGAAAGTTTTGTAAAATTGTTATCAGAGGAGCATCATTTCCAATAGAGGGTTTCTGCATGGCTCTTCTTAAATCTTCAGGGATATCATCTTTAAATCTGTGGAGATAACTAAAAGGTATTTTAAACAATTTGACTAATTGTCAATTTCATTTCTTTAATAAGCATTGTAAAAAAGCAAAATATGAAAAACACCATCCTCTATAGCTACATGCAGCCAAATATGAAAATAAGTGAGCTAGGACCCATGCAGAGAACCCTGCATACTTCATCTGGTTCTCTAAAACATATGTGAAGTTCTTAACGTTGTCAATGTTTTAAAATCACGCTGAGATTGTCACGAAAAAAATCAAGAAAGATTTGGCTACAGACTGCTTCTAAAATTGGCTAAGACTTCATAGTAATACTCATTTCTTTCTACATCATAGTCTAAAACAGTCATTACTTCATGAGCCAATCATGCAAGCCAGAGTGCACAAAACTAGAAATTAATAGTATCTGCTAAGCATCCTGTACTCTGATGTTGCACAACATGGAAGAGGAGGGTGGTTTTCAAATTTTCAAAGTGAATAAAGAACAAGTCACTTGTTTAATCCTCTCACTGAATTGTGAACAATTCTTTGCTGGCTATCTCACCTTTCACATCAAGTCACAACAAATTCCCTGAAAAGTTCTTACTTACACATCTGCTTAAAGCCAAACGAAAGCAGAATTCAATTAACTTTATGGTGAATCTGTTAAAAACCCACAAAACAAGGGAACCAAAATTTCAATCTGAGGACTGCATCTGATTCTCCATCTTTAACATGCTGCAATGTGTCTAGAGATTACAGCACATATGGTCTGTAAAACCACCCACCATTTCAATATGTCTGAAATACCGAGTAGTACATGTAGCATCACAAGTTAGAAATTAGGTAGAAGAATGGATGTTAGTGTTAAACCTACAGAAATACAGAATTCTACAGTTCTGAGTAAATATGTGTTCCTTTGTTCCAACATTGCACCATTTGCTTCTTTGTTAGGCTGAACTGGAAATGTTCTGCAGGCAGTTCATGCACCAGCTGTGCTGCTCCAGCAGGGCAGAGTCAAGGACAATGTGTGAGGGAAACTTCAGCAAGGAGGTTCTGAAATGAGTCACACCAGCAGCACCAACTCTTGCTGTTTCTTGCTATTCTTAAAAGCCTCTGCAGTCTTTACCTTGAGTATCACTTTAGGCAGTTTTGTGCATGAGCAGTTTTGCAATACTTTCATGAAATATGATATGCTATTATACCGGCTTAAAACAATCATCAATATTTCAAGTGAAGAAATGTAAAGAGCTTCTCAAAACAGGTACTATTTACTGTACCTCAAACAGATGCCCTTCAATGGGAATTACAGAAGCACAGCAATATAAAAACACTATCCTGATAATAATACAGATTACATTCACACTGATGTAAATCTGAGGACACCTCCACAATCTTGTTTCCTGCACTGCATATCTGACAAAATAGAAGATATTTAATTCCTGGTCAAAGGAAGGTAAAAGAGCCAAGCTTTGTGTCTCAGTAGTTCAGTGATACTGCTGAAATTGTCTTTACCAACCTGTCTTTAACTCCTCTTCAATCATTCTTTAATATAAGTGGGAAAGGGATCCTGCTATTGATTGAACTCTTTGCTTTTATCCAACCTGCCTTAAGCTTGAAATAGACCTCTCTTGTCATAGAAATAATAATAAAGCTTTCTCACAGTGGAGAAGGGGGTCCTAGGTACTGTGGGAGTTTTTTGTTGCTCACAAAATAAGTCAAATCTCTTTGGATAAACAATGGCACCAATGCCAGCTTCCACACAGTGACAGCTAGAGCTGCACAAATTGATGTGCCACCTTAATGCTCCAGGATTGATTGAACATTTCCCTGCTGTTACTTTTTTTTTTTTATTTTTATTGTGCTGTTGTCTTTCCTCAAGAGAACAGTGTTCCTAGCATGACCCCTTTTTCTTTGCACGTCAAGTGAAAGAAAATCACCCTTTGCTGTACTTGTGGGGACAGATATTGATCTTGGACACAGCGATGCAAACCAAAAGTAACTCCTTGGGAGCAGAAGGCATTGCCCCAAATATTGTCCTGTGAAGCTGGGGTCAGACTCCAGCCTTCAAGTTGTTTTTTTTCATAATGAGAAGCAGTATTTCTAATATACCTGTGCTGCAGAGAGCCCTGAGTCATTTGGCAGAAGTGAAAATTTATTGTTGTCTATCATTGATGCTTATAACACAAAACATTGATGTATGTCACAGTCCCAATACATTTTCCTAACGGTCACATCTATGCCAAATGTATTTTTATTTCTGCAAGAGTTTATGAACAGTAATGCCAACATTTAATTTTCATAAAAGCCTTTTTTTCAAGAAAATCCCATAAAGCCTCATCACACACCACAGCTATCAGTTACTGTGCAACAGATATTTTATGCTCAGTGTATGTCACTTCAACTCTTTTCAGAAAGTGCCAGATATGGATGTTGCTAAACTCAGGACAAATCCCTTCTGCTGTGCAGGTAAATATTCGTTTGGCTTGTATAATATATCCAAGGTGAAAAGGTGGATGAAGCTTGAGTTGAGATAAACACCAAAAAGTTTGTGCATTTAAAAAAAGAAAATACTCAGGAGAGGGGAAAGACTTAAGAAAATCTTATCAATTAATATAATGATCTACAGACAGATGATGTACAAAATATTAGTAGCTATTTTCTCTGGAATTCAAATAAAAAATACAAGTTATTATACAAGTCACTGGTGGCTGCCTTATTTACAAAAAGTTAAAAAGAGCAGCTCTGGGTGAAATCCTACCACAGCTAAGTGCCATGGCATGAATTAGGCTACGAGTACACTTTCTGAAAAATGCTCAAAAACAATTGTAAAATTTATAACCAGATTTATGTAGAACCTTTTAACATCTGAAGCATTTTCCTGATGTCTGCTGTCCAGTTAGGCTTTTCTTCTCTCATGAATGGTTCATACTTACACAAAGATTTTTCTCTGTAGAAAAACTACAGAAATATTATCACTGCTATCATCAGTTGTCATTAATCATTTGCAGGCAGTCAGGATATTTATAATGACAGTACACGATCCAAACAAAAATTATTATTACTTAAATCTTCTTTCTACAGATTCTTGTCGTCATTGGAGGTTTAATTTTCATAGAAAGATTTTTGGGGGAGTGCTATTGTAGCAAAGAAATTAATTCCATTCCATTTGCAATGAGGACAAAATAGTGCTTCTTGTTGATGTGGGCTTTTTTTTTCTCTAATTTTATTTCAAATCTAGCTTCTTTTGATTTTAAATTATCTTGCTGATAAGCAGTTTTTACAGCTTATCTGTTGTGGCACACATCAACTGATTTGTATGGTAGTTTTCCCTCTTCCTAATTAGGAGACAGACATACTTTTTTGAACAGAAAAAAAGATGACTAGGGTTGGGTGAAAACATGGAATAAATGGTGATCAGCCAGTGCTCGTGGTCATAAAAAAAGAATATATGGTTTTGTGTCCAAGTGAGAGCATTCAGAGAGCTAACAGCGATTCCAGACAGGAGTTGTACAAACACAATGCTCTTTGTGAATATAAATTTACAGAGGGACAGAAGGCTGTGCAAAGTGAACAACCATTCACAGTTCAAGCATTTCTTTTTCTCTAACACTGTCAGTACAACATTTAACCAGCTTTGCACTTACAAAGTAATTCAGTACTGATGCTTTGCCTCTCAGAGGATGGAAGATATTTTTTGCTGTCATTTGCCTGAGATGGTACTATTTCCTGGTGCTTTAAAGTAAATAATTTATTGTAGCCTGGGGCTTTCACTCTAAGACTTTTCATATATGATACACTACTTACCTTAGCATTCCTGTTTATGTATTTACACTGCTCTCATCTCAGTGGTTCTCAGGCTCCTGTGTACCAACATGTCTTCCACTCCCTGCAGAGGAGGAGTATAAGTCATTAATGCTTCTGTATCCCTGATGATTTTATTAAATGAAGTTTAATTACTTCCATTGCTTTTGTATAACATAATCTAGTGCTCATTTGCTCTATTATTAACATTCAGAGGAATTAAAATAGGGTGCATTTGCATCAGTACACATTGAGCATGATGTAAGGCCAGGCATAATTAATTTCTCTCGCTTACAGCTACAGAGATGGTTAATTTAAAAAAAAAATAATAAGGCAATATGTAGGATTTGATTTTTATTTGCATTAGGCTACTTATCATTCTGGAGCTGCAAATCAGCATTCTGGTTAAAAGTCTTCCTATTTTTACTTTTGAGCACTGTTTACTAGAATGCTGTCAAATGCTGGCATGTAATAATGGAGGTAATTCTTTTTCCTGTTGGGGGAAAGAAATGATACTATACATTCAAAGTAACTGAACTACAGATCTAGCTCCTCTTATGAAGGGTAAAATTTTCAGCAGCTTCAGGGAGAGAAGGATTGAGTCCTCAATCAATGGTTCTTAACTTTCTGGAGAAGTTGTTCTACATAGGTCCCAGTCAGGTTCGGTCCTCCCCCACCCTTGTGCCATGGCTTTGACCCAAAACGTAGCTCCCATCCTTGTCAGCCCCAAGTCTGTCATGTCACAGCTCTGGATGTGAGGTCTGGGAGCTCCACACCTCTCCTGTGACATACCCAAAGATCTGCAATGTGATCACACCTTGCTCATTGGGAACCACTGCTTCGAATGACACCATTTGCAGAACTGCCTGCTGTAGGGAGTTCCAAGCTCTGTCTTGGTGCTCCCAGAATGACAGAGAGACAGCGACAGTATTTTTTTACAGAAAGTGCTGAAAAAATGTTTTTTCTATAAAATTTTAGTTTCTTTAAAAGCTCACTAAAATGGGAGCCACGAAACTGAGGAATACTTGAATCCTCAAGCACTTTTTAAAAATGTATTGCTTATGTAAGAGCATTTGATAACAGAAAGTAGACCGAACATTTTAAATGAACCATCCACTTTGGAAATATATCACTCCAATAGCCTCCCCTGACCTTTTGCAAGGGATCATGTCCATGTGTTTGCTCAAGAATTTCTGGTAGAGAAATGTGGTTGCCTTTCTTGTTTAATTCTTTGCTGTTTCCATGTGGTAGAATGTTAAGAGATTGCTTTTTCTGTCCCCTGTCAATAAGTGACCTGCCTTAACCAGGCACTCAGAATGAATCATAACACTTGTCAGCACGTGCACCAGCGATTGCTAAGGAGCTAACCACTCCAAGGCCATCTGTAGCAGCACTTGCTGTTCATTTCCCAGTACAAGGCTTAGTGTGGTTGTGTCTTTGGCAGTGAATATTATTCATGAAAAGTCCTCATGAGATGGGGGAAGTGAAAGAGAAATACTCTGTCAGCTGTATCCATTCTGTTATTGCCTGCTGGTCATGAAATCAGGGTGGGTGCAGTGCAGAACAGGGATACAGCCACTGAGATGGGGGTGGTCCCATGGGAGCAGGAGGAAGGAGCTGGGCAATTGTTTGAAAAGAGGCTTTAACAAGTGCTTTGGGTGTCTTCTGTCAGCCCCTGAGAAAATCAAAAGTAAAGACTGAGCAAAGGTAGTCAGGGGAATCCAGGTAATTCACCACTGATGTAAACTGTTGGTGCAGACTTAACTCCTAAGGAATTCAGATCCCAGAGCTGAAGATATCATACACCTGTCTCAAAGAGAAATTCTTCTCTAGTTAACCTAGTTTTCAAACCCAAAGTCACAGGCCCTGGGGGAGCAAGAGGTCTCATCTCTTTCATGCTGAACATTTTCAAGGAGATGAGGCGAAAGAGAAAGGATACAGGGATAACCCACTCTGGACCAGTAAAATACTTCTCAAATTCCTGCTGAGGGTCTAGTAAGGAAGATGCAAAGCAGATACTAGGATCTCTACTGAATAGCTACAAATTTACTGTGCTTGAGTCCCATGTTTAAATTCTTGAAGCTCAGTGTCAGTTAACTCTGGGATTACAATGGAATTCCCAGTTCATGCAATTGCCAGTTTATGCAGCTCGGATATTGGAAGAAGAAATAGTCACCATCCTTTCAACATTCTGCTTGCTGTGCCAGATAAACAGTGTTCAGTCTATCTTCTCATTGATTTTAGAACATTCTGATATAATCCTAAGGCATTTGATGTAAGGGAAGAAAAAACATTCAGGAAACCTTCCTGAAATACTGTGGAATTACATTTCTTTTGTTAACAAAAAACAAATCCTTCAAACTGGCTTAGACCAGTGAAATAATAATACTGTACTGTGAGACTTAACATGTGAGGGCATTTGTAATGGATTGGTTTTGAAGCTATGCAGAACTGCACAGAATGGGAAACTCCAGTTGAGACAATCAGCAGTCTTGTTTCAGTCTAAGAAACTTATTTCAAATTTCACAGACAGAGTTATCCTCAAAAATAACTGGGGAGCCAAAATAAACAGTCTAATATTTTGTTTCTGAGAAGTGTTGGTAATAAATTTTGTAAGTAATACACCTTTTCTTCCCATTCCCAAACCTTGCAAAATGCCTTCCTTGGGGCAATAAGGAGTAAGCATAGACTTAAACTTAGATTCATGTTGGATTAATGAAGCACTAATAGGACAAAAGATTTAAATTATTGATGGTAAATTTTAATTTGAGGAGACTCAAAACACTGAAACAAAAATTAATTGGACCTCACTGTTTGTTCAACAGACAGTTGTACCCTCATACCATAGAATACAGAGAATGTTCAAAGGAAACCTTTTGAAAATTAGTTTTTCTTTCTTTAAAATATTTTTTAATGTGTTCATAGCTTTATTTAACAAGAAGGGTGTTACAAAGTCACAAACACATCTAGAAAAGTTATTCATATAAATTATAATGCCTGGATGTGTCCAGTCAAAAACAAAAAACAAATAGCACAACAAAACCAAACCAAAACACATAATATTTCATTCATTAATAATAACTTTCTAATAACAAAAGCTTCATGTTCAAATTTCAGGATACAGTGTAAATTTGGGATAAAAATATTTCTGCAACTCCTGCTATGTAAAAAGCATCCCTGCATAGACTGTAAGCTACCCTGTCTGCATTTTTTTCTCTTACTGAAAATTATCAGCAGCTTTCATTATATCAGGTTTGCGGGTTTTTTTGTGGGCAATACAATCATGTCTTTCTGTCCAACTTTGATAGGCCACGGTATTTTCAGTTTCTTCATTCAAACAAGCACCACTATTGCAGTCTTAACTCTATTTTTATAATTAAATTAAGAAAAGAAATCCACAGCTTTAGTTTGTATTTATTAAATCATACCACCATGCAGACAGAGTAGCAGGATAATACAGATAATCATCTTTTATGCTGAAAGTTCCATCCACACTTAAGAAATGGTGGGAATACCACAAGAAATTAATCTGGTTTTTAAATGGAACAGTCTGCAATAAAACAAGTGAGTTTTGAGCTGCACCTAAATGAGATGAATGGGCAGTTACAGCCCTTAAACTTCACAGCATTTCCAACCATCTGATTTCCAACTCATTTCCAACTGATAAGAGCAGAGTTCCTAGGTACTGTAGGCAAAGCAATTACTCTGTCCCCTGAATATCCTCGGCCTGAGAGGTATCTGGGAATGGACCATATTTCTCATAGTGTGGTAACTCTCTTCTGCATTAACAGGACAAAACAGAAGGAACAGACTGCAGCAGACGCCTCTCCAGGATCCAGCTCAGCACTACTGAGGGAGCTGCAGCGCTTGGCAGCTACAGGAGATTTGATCCCATGCTCCTCTGTGTCTTACATGCTAATCACCTGTGTGTTCCCTGCCTCTCTTGAAAAATTTGAGCTACTAAAAAGAATGTGTTTTCTTGGAATGCAAGAGCCTGAGAAATATAACTGCCTATTTTAATTATGTAAAATTGTTGCTATTCACACTGATACAGAAATTATTGGGCAATAGTAGATGTACTGTTTACAGCGTGGGAGTAACACTAGGGATTTTCACTTTGAAATACATGCAAAAAAAACCCTGTCTTGTTTCTGACATAACATGAGGTCATGCTCTTTCATTTTTCTCTCAGAGGAAGGCACATTATAATTATTGATGATATAGCTGGGCAACAGACAAGTGAAGTTTAATGCTTTAAACTGGAGCACGAGGAAGTTGTGGAGACTGCTTTTAGTCAATTCTAACTCCAAGTAGTTATTAGTGTATTTCTTCTTTCTTGTATGTTAGGAAGGGGTTGCATTAGCTCATCATTTCAGAGTGCTGCAACAGGATCTATCCCTATAGAGGTAGGAATTACCCCCGTTGGTGACAAGCAGTGGTCCCAGAAGTGTTACAGAAAGGAGGAAGTACATGCATATCTGCCTGGGCAGTTTTAATGGAATATGAGGTGTTGTACAGATAATGTGTGCATGAGAGACTTTACTCAGGCCTTGTCCAAAGGGAAAGAGTCCCCATTGTGTGAGTGTTTAGGTCCATTAGCTGAACATCTCCACCTTCTGCCTCCACCTTCTGCCTTCCTGCCTTGCAATGCCTTCAAAATTCTGGGTGTGATTCTCTCAGAAACATAAGCAGAATAATAAGTCCATGTACTGCCCTTGCATGGCAAATGCACCTCTTGCAGGCAGCGTAATACAGCCCCTCAGGGTTCTCTGTCACAACTTGATACTGTCCTGGTCTTTTGTGAAAGGTCTGGCAGCTTTTTTTCTCAACAGCCATGAAGGACAACAGTGGAGCTGTTCCTTCTCTCTGCTTGTTGTTGTTGTGTTGTTGGCTGCCTGCTACCCCTGCTGCTGGCTGGGGCCCTATATACACCATACACACTATCTATATTACTGTGCTATTTTTCTAAATGATAGCTTACCTCTTGCATTTGGTCAGTTTGCTGGATTAATTGTCCCAGAACCTTGGTATGGGTTAAAACTGCTAGATTTTTTGGAGATTGATTGGGCTTTAGGTTTTTTTGGTATGTATTTTTCCTTTGACTCTACACTAATAAACAAACACAGTGCAGATGTAGCCTCAATGGCCCCTCTGTCTAGCATCAATATCTCACAACTGGAATAGAAGATAATTAGTGCCATTCACAGGCTAGGAGATATCAGAAACCATTTTCTGGTTTTGTGTTCATAAGCCATTTGATTTGCTGCCTAGTGTTAAATCTCTCCAGTTGCCTTCCTGGGGTGATTCTTTCTCATATATATGAACTTTCAAGGTGAATTTGCGTGTCAGAGTAATGAATTAGTGAGGGGTTATCCACTGGGGACATCAGTGTTTAAAGCATGAGATCACGGCAGGTAAATCCCTTGATTTGAACGTACCAGAACGTGTGCCAGAGGTCTGGTTTTGGCATTTATATTTTGGAACTTCCCTCCTTCCAGAAGCTACGTTTCTCATATTTTCTGGCCTTCATAATTAATTGTGTGTGAGCAAAAAATCCAGGTGACTTTTTAAACCCGTTAACTTTCTCTTTGTGATCAGACATCTGTCACTCTCCTAAATGTGCAACGCAAAGCAAATTGTGAATTCTCGCTTTACTCTGGCAATGACCCACTGCCATATACCTGATGGGATAAGTAAAACCAGCAGATTCCCATTTTTACCCTCTTGTTGCTCAGCTAGGAACTTGGTAGAGTTCAGGAGCCTCTACAGAGCACCCTTGACAGACCCCTTCCTCTTAGGATGGGGGTATGACATCAGTTCCTTCCATTCTTCCTGCATTTTGCTTTTGGGCACTTTGCCACACAAATCCATCTGAGTTATCTCATCACAGCAATTTATTCTTACTGGGCCTTTTTAAAAGCAATAATACAGTTGGTAGGGACACAGTTTTGCCTAGGCATGTCTTATTTCTTCCCTAGCAGTTCAGAGGACCACACTGGCTGTCAGGACATTTGGGTTTGTCCAGAAATACCTCTCTGGCACCTCTCCCTGTAGCCTCTAATCTGTGTTACCACCCTGTTAAATAAAGCTACTCGGTGCTGTTAGGGGCTACTTAACACAAACTAGAACAGCCAAGAACTGAAATTCTTCAGCTGATAAATGGATCCTATTGATTCTGCCCTTCAGGGTCCAAATAAACATTCAGGCCTCTCTGGCCTCCATGAAGAGGCAGTTTGACTTTTTGCAGTGGTCAAGGGGCAGGGGAGAGAGACATGGCAGATATAGAGCTTATGCAATTTCATGCACACATTGGAGTGATGCAAGGATGTGTGTGGTTGTCTTTTGGAAGACTATAGTCTTAGCTTGCAGCTTCAGCAACTTGTCAGAGTATTTCCCCAGGTGCTGGGGGCCTCAGGTGACTGCTACATCTGCTTCTAGCAAAAAGCCCTTCAGTGATCATGACCAACAGCAAATGCTTTTTCCAAGCATTTCACACAGCTATTGGAAGGACACATAGGCATCTTGCAATAGTGAACAATACAAAGACTTAAACAGAAGCTATGCTAGCTGTGAAATCAGAAACAGTTTAGCTATTGATTTTGATAGCAAAATAATATTTTGGGGGTTTTGCAGTGTTTTATTTTTCTGTGAAGGTGTGTTAGCCTATTTGTGTCTTCTGTGCAAGCTGAATAGAGATTGCACACACCCTCTTAGTTCAGAATCACCAAAACTTCTAAATTCTTTGCCAGTTGGCAAGGTGAAAGGAAAATGCAATAGATCCTTAGGAAGGCTGAAAGCAGGGGTGAACACCTACATATCACTTTTATCAGAGAGCCAAACCCAGCCCAAAGATGAGAACAGCTTGTAACATCTGATGGAGCAAAAAGGAGAAAACAGCTTACTAAAATAATCTAGCTATGCACAGAAAACAGTTACTCTAAGAGCAAGAATCCCTGGAATAATTCCTACAAGTTATAAAACAGCTGAGAGATATTTCATACTAGTGATTTATAAATATATTTTGGGTTTAAGGCAGGCATTATTTTTAGCCAGGCCTTCTATTACAAAACTAATTTATTTTACTAGGGACAAATATTTAAGACACAACTGCTGTGTTTTATAAAATCTAAAAAATTATTAGAACACATGGTGAGAGCAGTCAAGGAAAAAACCTTTGACTCACTATACTCCTTTTTTTCATAGTCTGAGAAGGGATTTTCTCTTTCTAGTTACTTTGAAGGAAGTTGCTATTACTTATACCCAGCAGTCACATACTTAAAGATTTCTAAAGAAGCGGTGAAAGAAATGGTCTTGGATTCAGTTTGAAAGGGCCACCAAGTCTACACTGCTGATGTGACAAATGAACCCGGATCTGGTCTCTAGTTTGCAGTTAGAGGGAAACAGCGATGGTATACTGATTTTAAGAAGAATACATAGGACTTTTCAGAAAAGCCTTTGTGTATTTTAATTCTACCTTTTTTACTTACTTGGACTGTCTGTTTCAATCTCTATGACACCACAAGTTTTGTGCTTGTTCATCTTTTAAAATGCATGAGTATTTTTCAGTGAAGGAAGTATATAAAACATTGAGTCTCCCATTTGCCCTCCTGGTACAACATGGCAAGATTATTCTGGGACACATATTACTTTCTTTGTAACATTAATGTAGCCATTAGCTCATAGTTCAATCCTCACTGTGTCATTCTTTGACTGAAACATTAGTATTTATTCCAAAGAGACGGGAGCCATCCTTAGATCCTCTTTCTCTGCATTTCCATCAAGAAAGATGCTGCTAAATGCAGCTCCCGACCTAGCAGGTGGCTTTGTGCCTTTCCTAATGTCTCAGTGCCAAAGCCAGCAATCTCTGATCTGAAACTGAATATCAGCTGCTTCTTGAAAATCAAAATGTAAAGTGTATTGGGTTCATGTTTACTGTAGCAGTTATCACTGGAAAGAAAACCTCCCTCTATGTTAATTAAGCATGTCCTTCCACAGACAGTAAATCAGTCGTGTCTGGAAGATCAGTGAAGGCTTTCAAGGCATTCTGGTATTCAGTCTTGTAAAATTCCTCCTGGTAATTTTCCTGTTCTGCTCTGCTTGCTTGCCTATAGTGGAGTTGATGCGCTCTTTATTTTTCTTTCTTTTTTTGAGTAGGTGTTGTATGTTTGCCACTTGAGAGTTCTCTAGGGTGTATTCCAAAATTATCAAAGTTTATAGCACACATTTTCAAATTAACATTCTTAAATATGCCCACAAAATCTGCTGCTGCTCCCCAAATGCATCTTTCTACATTAAACTGCACATTAACACATGAGTGCCATTTGCATTCACAGAGAATGTACAAATAGATGCTCAACAAATTCTGAAAAGATGTTCTGTGAAAATTTTGACAATTATTTAAGGCAAATGTTGTCTAACCTAATAGTTTATGTGTGAGGCCAAATCCAGCAGGATCTTGGTGTACTCTCTGGCTTGTTCTGATGTAGATGACTCTCAGTTACCTGCTCAGAGAGGATCCTCTAAATTTAAGTCCTGCCCTAACTTTAAATCTGGGTGTGTATTTCAGCACTCCTCTGGCCTTTTCCTTTTAATCCTTTCCCTCCAACTATTTTTGGAATCCCAAGATCTGTATATATGCAGGGACAAAAGCCACAGTAAGAGAAAGCAGGAAGATTTTTCAAACAATCCTTAAATTAAAAGATTAATAACCCTTAAATTTTTAATGCATGCTTATATTCAAATGGCTTTTCACATCCCACACACTATCCCAAAATCTAGTCATTACAGTTTTTTCCACAGATTCAGGCTGTGCAGGCTCTCCTAAGTTTCAGAACACTAATCCATTTTCTTTCTGTGTTGGTAATGTTTACCAGAAATATTTGTCACTTCCGATCTCTGTTGATAACTCCTGTGATGCAAAAAGCAGAACCAATTCCAGTTTGCAAGTCTATACTTGTGATTTTTACATGGGACTACCTGCTTTCATCCTAAGACTTCACTGTCAGGCTGTTTGATTGAAAAACACATAAAAAGAAGCTTTACATGTAAAGAAATGTACAAAATGAGCAAATGTATCATTTTTGCACTCTTACTTTTCAACTAGTTTTTCAATTTCGTGTTTGTTGACATTCAATATATTTTCCTTAACTAAAAATGCTCTGTAAGACAACAGTGCATAACATCTCACAGTATAATTAAAGTACTTTTTTAATACTAAGTTTAATTGTGGATATTACAAAAAGGAAAAAAGTCATTGGTCAAACGTTCTTCAGACATTCTCAATATTTTCATCTTCTGACCATTTCAGAGTCATTGCTGGCAATACTGATTTCCCCCTAGAGTAAAAATACTGTATTCCAAAGCTTAGGCTGTTGATCACTTGGATAGTAACCTTTTCAAACATTCGAATAAAAAAGTGCTGTCCAGGAAAACCTCCTTCCTGTATCACTATTTCACACTATAAAAAATAATGATATACACAGAGTCAGAAGGATTATTATACAACAGATCTGGGCTTCTTGCTGAATTCCTCCCTTTTTCCCATATTGCACCTGTATTATAATAAGTTTATTTGCAAAATCCCAAAGGTTACCAGGAATATCTGTCAAAGAAACATTTAGATTTATACAGAATTTAGTAACTGTCATAAACTTTTTTTTCTTTCCTCTTTCTTTAGCTCTGTCAACTTCCTTATCTTTTAGCTTCTGGCTCCCTTAGGACAAAAGAGTCAGATGAACACAGTCTATCTTTGTCAGATAGACAAAATCTACACCTTTTTGAATGTCTGGAAGGTGCCACATATTTCAATGTGTGCCCACGAAGGAGCAATAAAAAGTGCATAGCTGAATTTCTGACTGCAATTTGGAACCAGAAATAGGCCTGAATTCCACAATCAGATGTGCTTCTGTAGTGCTGAGTTTAACTGTTTCATTGCAGCCCACTACAGACAGATCGAGCTGTGGAGTTCAAACCCCAAACTCTGATCCAGGTCTCAGCATGTGGAAAGCTCAAACAGTTTGGAGCAGGCACTTCTGCTGTAGTCACACACTGCAGGAGCCCAAACCTTGAAGCAGGACTCAACCAAGCAGAGCAGACTGACTGAACTTACCCTGTGATGGCAGAAATGTTATTGCTTCTCCCCCACCTGTTTGTTTTTTCTTTTTGCATTTTTTCCTTTTTTTTGCGTGTGTTTGTTTGGGGTTTTTTGGTTTGGTTTGGTTTTTTTCCCCTCTCCTCTCTCTCCCCAGGTTCTCAAAACTTAGTATGAGCCTTCATAAAGGCAGAGTCCAAGTTTCTGGTTTGTCACAAAGCACTGGAGACAGGCAAATTTCCCAGGTTTGTGCTTTCATTCCAAACATTTCATAGAGCTTTAAATCACATCCAGGAGCTCTCTTCTGTGTTTTACAGAGAAGAAAAATTACATATCTGGCTACTCATTGAAATTATAACTATTTCATTCACCTATTGAGTACAGTATACTCATCATTTGCAGGCAGCAAACTAATACCTTAACAGATGGGAATTTATATTGTTTCCATGGTTACAATAATAAATACAATGCTGATCTGCCCAGAGTAGCTCTTGTTTTTCAAAAGAGTCTTTAAATTACTTGCATTTTCCAATGGATTTTAAACTTCTTTTTTTAATAATGATAATCTAGAAGCTATTTTTTATTAATCTAGTAGCTATTTTTTATTATTACACCATTGATGTTAGTGCTGTTGTTATAAGAAAATGCAATTTCTAATTTCTTTAAAGAATATAATTAGTGGGTTGAGTAAAAATAATGCTGCACTGTGTGCTTATTCTAACCATCACAGTTCTGAAACATAGATGTTAAAAGCAGCAGTGGAGATACAGCAGCAATCTTGAGTTTCACCTTTTTTCTTTTTGTTTATGGGAGGTGGCAAAGAATTCAACCAAGAACTGGATAAATACTGAGAACAGAGCTGATGAAAAAGCTGTAGGCTCATTTGGGAAGAAATAAAAAAGGCAAAAATGTTGTTGGTAGGCTTTTTGAGATTGTGTCTGCATTTGAGCAGTACTTCAAATTATAGGCCACCTAGTAGGTACTTTAATCCACAAAGAAATATTGTCTGAAGCAGTATAGTCCTGTTTATGTGCAAACCCATTATTTCAAAGTTAATAGGATAAGATTGCTGAATAAATTGTACATCAACATTACCCATTCTTCAGTCCATTTTCTGTGGCATCACTTAAAACTTTGCAGCCTATTTTGTCACTTAGTTGGCCTAAAGGTAAACTTCTCTTGAATCTGCCTTTGTTGTGATCAAACACTTTGCAATGGGCATTTTAATGGAAGTTATTTATTTTAGCATTTCTCTTTCTAAAGAATTTGAGGCCTCTTTCTGGAACTAACAGAATTTCTTTGTATATATTTCTTCCTTTTGGAATCAAATGGAAATGCTGTTGACATGCAACGCAACAGTCAATTTGAGCAGGAATTTTCCTTCCAGAAGTAAATAAATACTGCATCCTGCTGAAATGAGAACAGGCAGATTTGGAAGAGAGAATCTCAGGAGCTGCACTGAAATATGTCAGAGTAGGAAAGGCACCAATACTCCTGGGAGCTGGTGCTTTTAATGACCAGAAGCGGTCAGTGCACACACTGAGCAAAGCTCATACATCCTCGTCAGTATCTATTGTATCAAACCAGGTCTGGTTTGTAAATTCTGCTTTCTAATCCTCTGTTTGGCTGTCTGTGAGAATCTGTGTGGGCCTCTTTTTATTGAAAACCTAGCTTGATTTGGAGGCTGGGGAAGGAGGGGTGGAGATTGGGAGCTGATGCTAAACATTGATTTTACTGTAACAGCCTGGCCCGACACATCGCCTTGGAAAGACTCGGTAATTATTCTATTGGGTTGCTTCCCCAGGCTCAGGATTCAAATTATGTAGGCTGACTATGTGGCAAAACAGGATTAAAAATGTATTTAAGGCAAGATGCTGTCTAGGCTGAATACAGGCCCGCTGCAACTTGCCAGAAAAACAGCGAGCCAGTGCAGAGAATTCAAGAGGGAGTCTGTCTGGATTTAAGTGTTGACCAGGCTTTGGGCTCATATATCAGCTGAAGGGCTGCAAAGAAAAGCAGCATGTCTCAGGGATCCTTTTTGTTTTGTAAAGATTAGTAACTCCCTGGTGTTCTCTTCAGTGTAAAGATAACCGTGCTTAAGAAATTACTTGGCTACACTTGTTTTCCTATCCTGTCTTCCTCATTGATTTTGAGTAATCTTTTCAAACAAGACATGAAATTCAGAGGGAATATATCTTAAGCAGCCAGGTGCTTGAAGGAATGAAATGCTTGCTGGTGATCTGAGGCAGTAACAAGGCAGAGAAGAGCTCCAGGACAGAGCAGCCATCCCCTGGTGTGGACCAGGACTGGTCCCAGCCCTGCCCAGCCTTGGCTGGGTGCTGGAGCACTGGGATCCAGAGTTGCTGGTGTCTCACCAGAATAGGCTTGCACTGAGTTTTGTTACCTGCTTTGTATGAGGGATGCCCAAAACTGCAGTGGAAAACACTTAAATAGCAGACTGTGAGCATGTGAATCAACAACAAGTTGCAATTACAGATTACAGAATCAAAAATTGCAGTAAAGGATTTGTCTGTGAAGTAAGGTAAAATTCTTATTTCTTTACACATAAGAATGCTATCTATCAATATTAACAATAGTTACTAGTGCTGTTTTTAAGCAGATATCAAAGAATAGGATTCTTAGATGCTCAGGGCTCAAATGCTGTAATGGAAAAGATAAATGCAGTTGCTCTCCCAGTAATGTTTTACTAAGCCTTTGTGACTTAATAAAGGCCAGAGCAAAGATTCTTATCCATCCTTCCAGTCTGTTGTTTCACAGTGCTATGATGAGTGCATTTCTAAATCTTATTCCTTGAAGTGCACCATTTGCCCTTGAGAGGCCATAAACTTCAGGATAGCTGGCAGAGTTCAACCTGCCTGAGTCTGCTCTTGTAGTGCAGGCAGAAGTAGCCAAATCTGAGGAACTTCTGTGTACTTGCTTTGTTTGGTTTAGTTTCAATGCGAAGATGTAATCAAAAAGGAGCCCCATGGACTTTAAGAATTACTGAAGAAACCAGAATAGGCGCTTATTAGCTGAAAAAATTAACCATGTGTAACAAGTTTCTTTTAGGTACTCTGTAACAGGGTATTACCCATGAATGAATGTGTTCTTGATTAGCAAAACACCCCATAATCACAGGACAGTTAGTGGGACACATTCTCCTAAAGTCTGCTTTTAAGCACCTGGAATTATTCTCTGAAAGTGTGCAAGATAAGATATAATCCAAAAAATTACATGCTAACCATTAAAAGTCTTCCACAAGAACTCTGCTAGCTGTTTATATGGATTTCAGAAAAGTGATTATAATTTGGGCATGGGGGAAGGGAGGAGCAGGGAGTAGACTGAAAATTTTACTGGAAAGCCAGCTGTGTTACGCTGTTTAGCATGTCCAAAACATGTCTTGATCATGGGACAAATTTCAAAGGTAACCAGTACTAGTTAGCACTGATCAGCTTGGTAATGGTGATTCTGAAATGTAAGTTAAAACAAACATTATGAAGATTTGGTAAATTTGAAAATCTTTTTAGTTGGAACATAATTCTGTGTCCCTGACTACTAGAATCAATAAGGTTGGGGTTTCACACTTGGTCTCTAATACACTGAGTAGAATATGGTTTGGATGACATAACTGTAAGACTTCCATTTCTGCACATTTGTATCCTATTTTCCTGACATTGAAAAGGGAATTATGTGGTTTTTTCCCCATTCTTTTATTATCAGTTTTACTATATATGTCCTATTTAAACTATTTTTGAATGGTGAATTTGTAGTTTAGAAGAAAAGGAGTCAGGAAAACTAGAACATTTTGCTAAAACAGGATTTGATGTAGCTCAATAAAAAACAATATTCAGAAAGTCTCAAGGTTTGTGGGAGCCTAGCCATCACAAGCACTCCACAGTCAACATTTTGTACTGCTAGTCTGTTTAGAGGCTTGGAGGAAATAAAATCAAATCTTATGTTAGTAATCTTTATACTGCCTACATATGGGAGGGAAAACCACTGAGAATGCATAAACATTAACCTAGCTTTTCCATGTGATGGGCTCGTGTCCTTCTTTCCACTGAACATGGTCCAAGCATAAGTTATATGGCTCTTCATTTTCTAACTTCTCTAGTGTTTCTTTGGCTGACTAAAATACTCCAAAGTACTAAATCTCCTTGACCTCAGTTATATACACTGGTGAAGGGAGATGAAGCAGACAGTGGACTTCTGTGCTAAGGAACGTGAAGGATACTGTTCCCTCACTCAGTGATCTTTCCTGAGCTGTTCCTGTCTTCCAGCACGTAGTGTCAACATCAGTAAAATATTGCAAGCTGATAATTGATGTGTGGGACAAGTGCTGATGAGCCAGTCCCGAGATACAAATCAAGAGCCTGTTTCCTATAGCAAGAATCAAATGTGGTAAAACGGTGCTTCATTCAGCTTTGACATTAATACTTTCGTGTTCAGCACCATTCAAAGATCATCCTTATTTGGTAAACTCTGGCTAACACAAAGCAGTTGCCATTTCCTCATGAAGGAATAATGTATTCTTTAATGATCTTGAAGAAAAGCTAAATATAGTTTTTCTTAAACTACCTATTTCTAAAATTAGAATCTTTCTCTAATGGATGTTTTCACCCAGTGGTAGGCTTTACTCATTTGGCACTGCTTGTTTCTTTTTTATGGAGTTTAGATCTGGGACAGATAGGGTTAGCTTAAATGTGTTCACAAGATGGGACTTATTTAGACTCAGTTCAATCTGAATTAAAAAAAAAAACCAAAAAAAAAACAAAAAAAAAAAACCAAACCAACAACAAACCAGGAAGCAAAACCCACTGGAACTGGAAGTCATGCTTCATTGACAGGTTCTTGTCCTTTTCCTTCTCCTGTGGATGCAGGTGTGTTATTCTTAGGAGGACTTGGGGTTGTGTGATTTAGCCAGTTATTTGCATTTCACACTGGGCAGTAGGCTGCAGCTTCAGAGTAGATGTTTGGTGCATCAGTCCAATACCCAGCACAGGAGTGACAACTGTCCATTCTGCTATTCCACCACAGCTCAGCTCAGTGGGAAGAGAAACCCTGAGAGACAGAGGCTGCTGGGCCTCTGGGTAACTCTGCTTTTATCTTTCTTCCACTCTGCAGATTTGCTTTGCAGAAATATTTTGCTTTGCTTAATATTTTCTCCTCGGTATTTGCAAAAGGCTGCTCTCAAACGAAACAATTCAATAGGAATGCAGGGGTGTTATGCACTGTGCACCCACCACAAAGGTGGAGGCAACACTTCCTAACAGTCTTGTGTATTTTTTTACTTCCAAAGAGAGAGTAATTTGTTACCTTGAAAATGGAGGAAGCTTTTTTATGTTTTTTTTTTTTTTAATAAAGGCAGAACATTGACTATAGTCCTCTCTATATTTCTGCAAGCACAGTGGGAAGGCCTATGGAAAGAGTCACATACACTTGCCCTTCCTTAACATGAAATTTCTTCTTGTTACCTAAAGCAACATCTATTTGATCTCACTGATGGAATGAAGTGACAAAAGTTCCAAGCCATTTCTTCTAGATGGGTTTCTTTTTCCCCAGTGACAAAGAAGTACTCATCATCTAACTGTACTCTGCTGTAAGGTTTTATCATCTCTGCTGTCACCACTGGGGAGTTACTTCCTTGACTAATTCACCAACACAGCAAACTTTGATAAGTCATTGTGTGACTGTTTCTTTAAGGTACCAAAATATATCTACTATTAAGAAAAAGAAGTCTATAATTTTCAGTGCATCGGTGTTTTAATTTTACTAATCAAATAAATGTGACGGCTTCTGGAATAGAGCACAGAAGTAATTCTCATTTAACTTGGATGGGCAGGGTGGGGTGTAGTCCCCTAAGCAATCTGAGGTTTGTATTTCCATGTGGGAAATACATCTTTTTGTTCAAACCTCTGATGTTTAACCATACACCTGTCAACTTTCCTTTAAAATACTCCATTTGTACCATTTTGGTTGCAGTCCTGGGAGTGGGTGGTTGTGACTCTCCTTGTTCTGAGCAGAACCCAGAGCAGTCATATCATCATTAGGTAATGACACCCTAGAGTTGACAGGCTTCCAAAATCTTTTTGGTCTCACAACTGATACAAATCTTCATAATTGATTTGGATTGTGGGGCTGGTAATACAGCACTGAGTAGCAATTAATGCTAACATTTTAGTTTCATTTCATTCTGTCAAATACACTTGACATTCTTTTTATGTGTGAGATTGCCAGGTATAAAGCCATGTGTCTCATTATATGACTATTTGTCACCTCCTTTTAGATCACTGACACAAGTGATGCAGGTAAAACCTCCCTACGCTAAATTCTTTTAACTCACTGGTTTTGCAAGAAGAATTTATAAAAGATGTGCCTATAGTTTCCAGTAAATCAGATCAATTGCTGCTGCTGTCTCATTAAGAGTAAACTCATGGGGAAAAAAAATTTGCTTCCATTTAAAATAACAAAAATTTTTTTTAAATTCCTAAATAAAGGTATTTTGAATGTTGTAGCACCACTTGGAAACAGAATCGTATTTCATTGTGAATTATATGTGCTTCTGCTGTTTCAAAATTCAACAGAGTTATATCTGTGCAAATCAAGCTGGCATTAGTGCCTGGAATCCCAGTGAGTCAAGCCTCCCATACCAGCAGCACCAACAGAGGTGCCACAGGGCAGTTTACATATTCCTCTACTGCTTTTAAGCTAGGCTGAGATTCTTTTGGCAACTCATGAAACATATTCACAGAACATCAGTTTGATAAGAAATAGAAATTTCTCATCTTTCAGATGTTCCATTATTTAGTGAATATGCGTTGTGTTTGATTAAGATCTGGTTTTGGTAGCCCATGATGTACTAAAAGGCTTTTCTTGGGATTGCTGGGTAAATGCTGTAATCATTTGATCACTGTGAAACTACAAGTTATTTACTTACTGTGAAACTGCTGATGCTGTAGCAGAAGTTTCCGTTTTGGGGGGAAGTATTAATGGCCTATTCAGGATATTAATCCATGTGTTGTCTTTTCTCTGTTTGCCAGTACTGAGAGTTTTTATGCACATGGTAAAAAATACAGTTCTTGCTATCTATTCATGCACATTGACTTGGGGATGTATCAGTGTCAAACAGGACATGACAGTTCCAAAGAGCTCTTGGAAGGCAAACCTGTGACATGACAAGTAGTGTAAGATCCAGGAGGGACCATGAGAAGCCTCTAACAAGTGTAGGAATCTCCACCATCCAGATTTCTGTCTCTGCACTGTAGGGGGTTGCACACAAGCTGGAAGGCAAACAGGACAAATCCCACCCCTATTTAAAGGTTCATAGGTGCTGGTCCTACAGACCCTGCTATGGATTTATCGAGGAACTCCAGCCTCAGAGGAGACTCAAGTGCTGCATGCAGAGCCTCTCTCCTCCTCTGGATACACTGGGCACCCTTTGCTGAGGGTTCAAAGGGAAGGGGGCAGGAGAGATGGCTGAGACTGGTCCTTTCCTCACCCAGCAGAATTCCCACTGCTGAGCCCGGGGTTCAGCGGCTGCTTGTGCAAATCATCTGAGCAGGCTTACCTGAGCAATGGAGAGAAAGGCTATGAAGATTGCCCAGGAAATCTTGGGAAATTTCTATCTCAACTTCCATTTTTATTACAATTTTTGAAGCTGAACAAATTTCAGTAAGTTTCATCATTTATTCAACTGTGAAATGCAGCCAGGATTGAGTGGGGCTTGCGATTCCTCAGTCCTCTCTTTGTCTGTCCAATCATCCACTCCTTTGTTAAAAAAGAAGTGGCAAACTGAAACCCCACCATGGAGTACTGGAACATTTGAAAATCCGGAATCTGAAATTAAAGAATTTTAATTAAAGTTTAAAATTTAAAATTAAAATTAAATTTAAAAAATTTAATTAAAGCCTTTTTCTTCTTCTTTTTTTTTGATTGTTGTTGTTTAAAGCACACTAGCTGTTCCTTGAAATATTAGTTAGCACTCTTGCCTTGTGCACTTTGAAAGTCTTCAAACTGCAAAAAAAATTAACATGCATTAAATAGTTAATTAAAAGTTAGTCTTGACCCATTGGCTAGACAGTTTCCGTCTTCCAGTAATTCATAAATCAGTTTCTTCAGGATATGTCAACTCCCTAAAATTTTCAGCCTAGCCTGCTTTGTGCCGTGTTGCTTTTCTCTGCCTTAAAGAAGGAAAATGTTCCTTCCAAGTGTTACCAAATAAATGACTGTTAGTGGTAGGATCACTAAAGAGAGGCCATGAATGTGAAGGGCATTGCTGTAGGGCTTTTTGCACTCTAAATTTGCCTGGGTCACCTTTGACAAGGTGCTTGGTGTCACAGCTTCATTAAGAGCTCTTGAAGTGTGATACACGAATGAGTCTTTTGCAAACGTACATAGGCTGTGGTGGAAGGGGGGAGTGGGAATAAGTACATTATTACATAATTTTTAAGTCTTTCTAAGCGCTTTCCTTTTTACGCAAGTTTAGCAATTTTACAAAATCCCATTTGAGCTAAATCATGTTAGAAAGAGCCTAATAACAGCTTTATTTCTTGTTATTAAATCACATTTCATTTAAAAATCAAAAGCACCACAGAAACATTATTAAATAACATTGTGTTGTAACTGTTTGGGACTCACTGGGCTCTTTCTGTGTAGTGTGCAACTGGCACCTGCCAGCAGAACTAATCACACACAAAAGTGATAACAGAGGTCACAGCATCAGTGTGTGTGCACAGCTCTGAGTGTATACAGGCTGATGTTATAAGCATGTATTCATACCATGGAGTATCACTGTTACACCATAATCCTCTTGAAAGCAAGATCCTTTTCCCAAATGATCTCTCATGCTGGCATTTATCAGTTTTATTCTTTTAATGACTGATACTCTTTCTATGGTGTGCTATTTGGTGCATAGGACATTATGGATTTAACAGTTTTATTAATTTGAGAGGTTTCCTCTGCCAATAAAATACCTCAGTATGACAAAGGAAGTATCATAAATGAATTGATTTGTCACCTATCAGAATGTAATCCTGCAGCAATTTCATTACTGTGGTTATTTCCCCTCAATTATCTGCAAACTTAAAATGTGACATAACATCCCTGTATCAATTGACAGAGGAATAAATGCAAATGTGACTGGGTTTCACAAATAACTTCCAGATTACTGGTGCTTCATATTAATTTTTATTCCTAAAGGAACAATATTCCTTGCGATAAACATTTGTTGGAGTACTGTGAGTGAGCTTTTTCTCCCCAGAAAACAACAGATAAGCTGTGATAAAATTTCAGTATTTAAACACATAACACTGATACTATGGAGGGCTGCATGCACCCAGCATGATGTGCTTCCTCTTTAGGATATTTCCTCATACCTATCACTAAGTGGGTGCAGTGTGTACCCATATATTGTACAAATACAAAATGTTCTTATCGCTGTGAGTATCTAAAAGGACATAGGATGAGTTTTTCAGTACACACAACTGAGGTTTTCAGTGCCTGTAGAATTGACATAAAATCAAGATGCTGAATTATCTCAGGTGTCTCCCTCAATTCTCTTTGAAAGTCCCAAAGTCTATAGTTTTATTCACATATTTACCCTGAAACAGCTGTAGCTGTTAAGAAAGTGATTCTATTTTGACCCATTGTGAAGAGGTAATTTAAGCAATCCTGTGCTGAGATGGACCTGGAAAACTCCTGTGAATTGTTACTGCAGCCCAGGGTAGTGACTTCTTGAATGGTGAATTTTCAGATGTTGCAATCAAGTGAGCATTGTAAGATGCACTGAATTCTCTGGGATTTTTATTGACTAGAAGTCTGGTAAAAAAATTATAAGATCATAAGATCATGTCTCAGCAGAGGCCATGATTAAACAAACACAATTATATGTTTTAAAATTGAATAGACAGTAACTGAACTAGCTTCCTGCTGCCACAGTCCCAAGCAAAAGCACTCAGTGAAGGGAGGTTATTCCTAACCATATAAAGAGTTTGAAATACCACACGGGACCAGGGGAAATGGAGATTTGTATTTCTTCCTTCTCCAGGAATGCAGCTTTTCTGCCTTTCACCACCTGTCTTAAACCCGAGAGCAAAGGAGTGTCACAGAAGATAGTAAAAAACCAAATTGTCCTAAATGATGGCACCAGTTTACTGATATTCCACATTTTAATATTTAAAAGCACTGGAAATAACAAAAGTAAATTAAATATCTCGAGTGAAATATTAGAAAGAAAACATCAGATCTATTCTTTGAGGGTAAGAGACTGGATGGAATTATATAGGAGCACATGCTACTGGAACATTGCACTACAAATATACAAATATAACATCTTATTGGGCCAGAAAAACTGTCAGAAAATCAGGAGAATTCATGTCAAGCAATTCTTTCTTCCTGAGCTTTGCTTGCATATACTGTATGTGGTTACACCAAATTATTCACGTGCACTAATTTTAGGTTTCATTTGAGTTTGCAAGATGAGAGACAGGCTCAAACATGGGAAAAATGAATAAACCTGAAATAAATTCAGGGTGAACAACTATTCCTCCTTTCTACTCTGACTGTTTCATTTCCACCCTGACCCATGATCACTAATAAGGGTTTACAATATGCTTGGCATTAAAATAGGCTGATATGCACAAAGAGTATCTTTCAAAGTAAATCTGTGGCAAGAGCGTTCCCATTAGGCTGTGTTTGCATAGGGGGAAGATACAAGTGCACCTGCAGCAGGCCAACATATCTGAAATCTTACAGTTACTGAAAATATCAGGAAAATATGAAAGTGCCTGGAATTTTCCCAGTATACTCAAAATGTGTTCATAATCACACATTCACAACTTTTCAAAAGATTGATGATTATCTTCTGGTCCAATATTTCAACCTTTGCTATAGAAAAGACATCTCTGGTCACTCATGTTTCTATTTATGCAAGACTTTAGTACAGACACACAATGGCACAAAAGATTAAGATATCCACTGTGTCTAAGTGATCATAACAGATCAGGTCAACATCACTTAAGAACATACACTCCCTTTTTATCTTTCTTTTGCATGTGGTTTGCACACTTTTCTGTCATAGAGCAAATAGTCAAGTGGTTTACAGAAATAAGGAAATGGGATAATTTATTTCTGTGGTCTGGTACCGCTGGGTTTGCTTCCTTTTCAAAATAAGATCAAGCAATATGAATTTTGTAAATGCAAAATTGAGAAAAAAATAAATTGCTTTGTCAACATCTCAGCTAGAACAGTATCTTATTGCTCCCCTTCAACATAACATTAGTATACATATCTTTACAGAGGAACTATCTGAAAATATCAAAAGGAAGTTCTGAAATGTAAAGTCTGAGTCAAGATAAGTTTTCATTATGAAGGATAATAGTAGCACACTGGTGTCTCATTGTTACAGGCCATCAAAAAACCACAAACGTGGAAAGAACAAACTTAATATTGATTCATCCTTTATTCACTCACAGCAGCATCAAGATACAGTTCTGACCTCAGTTATGTCTCAATAAAGCCAAATTAACTCTGCAAAATTACATCAATTTTAAGCCACATTGGGATCAAACTCCCACCTCCGGTGTTTGTAACACTGAGTTCTAAGCAAAATAATTTCAAAGTATTTCATCCTTGGCAAGGTACTCATTTTTTCATTTGCTTGAACAGTCATCTAACATGATAAACAGCATCTAGCACATTTTATTTGTTTGTTTCCTTATTATTTTATGTATTACCATTTGTTATTTGTTTCTTTTAACATCTTCTGTTAGTTTTAAAAAGCAGTAAGAAGTGGCTTATTTTTTCTACTTACGGGACACATTATAGATCATACAAAGAAGTAAAAGCAATAGAGAAGAAAATAATAAAAAATATAATTCCCTTTGAGATTACATAATCAGTTGTGATGTTCTTTGGGTCTCAAAATATACAGTTTCTGACTTTTGCAAAATCTGCTCCAAAGAAACAAAAGAAAACAATGACCAGCCCTTTGATATGAGCTGCAAATATCAAGAGGGCTGTTTGCTTATAATCATGTTTTTTTTCATTAGCACTTTTCCAGCTCTTATGGAAGTCCTGGTTCATGTAAAGGGAAGTGTCCAAGGTAAATTATCAGCTATGTACAGAAAATTAGGACCTTCAAAAAAATTTTCTTATTTGGCTGACTAAAAAAAAAACCTTTGAGGGGTGATAGTTAACCTCCCATGGAAAAATTCTCCTTACATACTCAAATGTAGTTCTTTTAAATTTTTATGTTTGTTTAGTGTAAAAGTAGACAGATTTGGATATCTCAAGTAATAGAATACACTGCCATCTACCTTCCCTTCAATGAGTCATAGCAGTGGGTAATTTTTTTTTCTTCTTAACTATATTGTATTTGCTGTCCCAGTTTTAGCAGTAAATAACCAGAATATCATACAGTGTGTGTGTTCACATCTTTTCATGGTATGTTGGTAGAAGGTGATTCAGATGTTTGCTCTCTTTTTTATGCACAGCTCTCACATCTCAAAGAGACTTGACTCTTCATCTGTCTACAGTGTTGGACACTGTAGTGTCTCCTATCTCCCTACAGTGTAGGACAGCTTGAAAAGAAAATGCTAACAGCATTTAGAATATTATATAATTCATTAATTACAATAGTCTTTTTTAAATGGACCTGTTAACTCAAGTCTTATTTAGAACTTCAGCTAAACTGGATTTCCAGAGTATTTCAACTAATTTTTTACTTGTACACACACTTTTGTCTTTTGTCTGCAGAATGAAATTAACCTTTCCTTTTCATTTGAATTAATTACATCAGAAATGTCTTTAGGAAAATAAAGCAAATAATTTTTTCCCCAACCAAATTCTTCTGTGTCAAAGAACAAGGGACATTTTTGGGTTTAATGCAAAGAAAAAAGTTTCTTTCCATTCAGACACAAACTTGGCTGTTGTTTTCAGTGTTCCATCAGCTCAGACTGCAGACTGAGGTGCTGGCACAGTGGCAGTCGGGGACCAGGCTGCCCCCAGCACAGGGGCAGAGCAGCCGTGTGGGGTCTGCAGGTGGGAGCAGGGATCTGTAGGTGAGGACAGAGGTCAGCTGCAGTCCTCATCACAGGGTGATAAATGTGCTCCTGGGCTGTCTGTGTTTGTCTGTGGTCCTTGTCACAATCTCATGGTAAATTTACCACTGGTAGATGATAGTTTTTGGTGTCCTCCACTGTACAGTGAGCAAGTGTCACTGTGGCTCTCTTGCGAGGCAGAGGAGATAAGTGTCCATGATTAATGATGTGGACACTATCTAGCAGCAGGAGCCCATCAACCTGTGACAACTTTCTATTCCATGGGCATTAAACTCCTAAATGCTGTCACAGTCTTGCAGTAGATTGTAACAGACAGCCAGGAACAAGGAACAGGAAGGAGTTTCATAACCCTTAAGTAAATGAATTTTGCTAATAGTCATTTTTGCCTCCATTATTTTTTAGACCCAAAAAAAAAGAGTTTTAAAAAAGAGGAAAATATTAATTTCAGCTGCCTGCTAATCTGTTTGGGAAATACCAATTCCCTTCTGTCTGTTCCTGCAGAAGTGTGATCATCACTGTGCTGTCTTTTTGCTGCTTTATTTGTTCACAAACATGATCAACAAAGGCCAGCGCTTCTCAGGGCATTTATTTACATAATTGACGCAGGAACATACAGTTTTGGTCCTGTCTAGGTTTGAGAGAAACAGTGGCTAGTTCTTTCTTGGCTAAAGTCTCTGAATTGGCAAATATTTTAAAAGACAGACTTCTTTTTTCTTTATACAGATGATTTTTTTTTAAATCAAGTAGTGCCTGCAAATAAAAAAAAATAAAAGGGTTGAAACCATTTTTAAAAATCTCAACACATTCATGCACTTTGAGCAAAATACTTAGAATGTTCTGAAGCTCTCGCCCCCACAAATACCCAGCATGAGGAAGCTGAAGCAGAATAACCAGGTGATGATATTAAGGGGAGACTGTCTGAGCATTGTTGAAAATCCGGTGCTGGGAAGGGGCTGGGTTCTGGGGCCACTGTGCCCTCTGTGCCCACCTGCTCACAGCAGAGCTGCTGCCACCGCAGGGCTGCTGGGACAGCTGGATGTGCCTGCCACAGGCACACGGGAGGAGTGATGTCAGGAGAGCAAACGTTCCCAAGCCTGAGCATTGCCTGATGAGGGGGAAATGCTGAGCAAGAGGAGAGATGGCAAGAAAGGGGAGGTTTTGGCATTTGTCAGAAGTGGCTGCTGGTTTGCCTTGGGCTGGGAAGAGAGACTGTGGGGGCTGTGGGTCTTGGCTTTTTGAGTTCATCTAGAGGGCTGCAGCTGGGTCTTAAAGACATAAACGATTTTAGTAAAGTGCAAAATCTATGCAGCAAAATCTTTAACCCCTTCTTCCTGGTCTAAAATGCTCCAGATTCATGGGATGCAATGCAGCTCGCAGGGACGCTCCCTGGCCAGGGCATGGCTGTTTCTGCTCCTGGTGCTCCACAGGTTTCATTTCCAATCACAGCTCACAGTCAGCAGCGCAGTGTTCCCTGAGAAAGAGTTAATATCTTGAAAGAGCAGCTTCTCACAACTGGGCTTAATAGGTGCCTAGCTTTCCGAAGAGTGCAGCAATGTGCAGTTAGGCAGCTGAGTTTTCTTTTAAGTCACTGGTTCTTTTTTCCGCACAATCTACGTTTCTTATTTATGTGGTACAGCTGTGGATGAGCACTGATATGGAGCATTATATTCCTTCTCAGGTGTGAAAAAACAGCTGTATGAGTTATGAATGTGTCATCTTCACTTGAGCGTATTGATACATCCCATATGTTATTGACTTGTGAAATGAATACTGATTGTAAAGAGGAAACATAATGAATAAAATAATCCAGCAGGATCCAAGCGGTAAAGTCTGCAAATAAAACTGTGCAATTTTTTTTCCAAAACTGAGGGTATACAGTTCTACTTGCAATTTTGATATTTTAAGTGCAGAGGCTTACATCCAGGCACTTTCTACTGATCTGGCCCAGAATGTTCATTATAATACATCATAGCAGGGAGAAAGGAGAGAAGGGATCACATTCCTGTAGCTTGTCATGATTATTTGTACCTTCAGTAAAGAACTTGAAAGCAGATTCAGAGGAGCCAGCACTCTGAGGCGTCTCTTTGGGCAGGAGCGGTGTCAGACAGGCTGGGGCGCAGCGCAGCAGTCCCATGTGCTATCTGACACATCGCCTACCACCAGCACAAGTGGCACAGGGCCCTTTGGGAGCTGCACCTGCCAGAAGCTGCCCCAGACTCTAATCATTTTCTTGATGCACGAAAAGAAGAGTGGAAAAGAAAACTTTCTTCTGCTTTTGCAGCTTCTCTGACTGGAAGAAACTATTAGAGATACATTCTCTGAGGCGCTGAATTGTTTTGTACCCTTAGGCACTAAAAACCCAAAGACTCTGAAACTGTTCAAATACAATAAGAAGAGAACAACACCTGCTTTTTGCCACTAGAACAACCCTGTGTTTGTGCAAGTTAAAACTGAAGCAGCAGCCTCAGATGCTGAGAATTCCAGGAGCTTTGTTTGTATATTCCACATTATTCAAGAAGTCATTGAGCAAAACAGTTTCTCTTAGAGGTCTGAACAGGGGTTTGATCTGGAGTCATTCTCTCAGTGCCTCTGGAAGCAGACATTTTTGATTATTGCTGTTGGGACATATTAGCACAATAACAACATCATGCAAAATTTTAGGGACCGTGAATTTTGAGTGTGCAACACAGTGGCTCCCTAACCCTGCCTGGACTTTCTGGGGATAGAGCCAGCAATGATATTGCAGTAGTTTAATAACAAGGCATCCAGACTGGACTGCTATTGATAATAGGAGCCCAGAAGGCTGAGAACTACTGCCTGACCACAACAGCTGCCTTTATCAGTAAGCTCTTTTAGGAACTTATTATGGCTGTAATGTGTTACTTGCAGCAGCCCCAGACCCTGGGTGATGGGTTTCTTTTGCTGCAGAGAGCTGGGACATGGAGGCTAACTCTCACAGCAAAGGCAGCCAGTGTGAGAGAAGAGCTAGAAATTTAGAGGAATACACTGTGTGAGGGTGTTAAGCCAGGAATTCCTTTGATTCTGTCAATCAACTTCCAAAACCATGTATTCACATTTCTAAAAATGCAGAAGTGACTTGGGTGATTTTGGGGGAGGGGAGCGAGTCAAGGTGAATTATATTCTTTCTGCCGCAGTGTAATTCCAGCGTCCTTTCACAGCTGTAAATCTCCCTCAGAAAGCTTTGAAAGTCTTTTTGAGTGTTAAAAGCTTGGGTGGTCAAGGTCAGGTGAGTTCCTTCCTCCCTCTTTCCCCAGACAATGAATACTTTTAAGAGGCCTACCCTTCTAGTTAGGTTTCGTTATCTGCACTTTTTATATCCCTCTCCCTACAGGAAACAAAGCAGCACATACAGCCAGCTAGGGGCTCCACTGGAGGACTGCATAATTCCTAACACGGATTTAAAAGGGAAAAATCCTCCTTTTCTTTCCTTGCGTATCCCCAGAAGACATGATCAATATCTAGCGCAGCCACGCAGGCGTGGATCCGCTGGCTCCTGTGTGTGAGGACGGAATCTTCTGAGCCATACCTGCGAATATCATGTTGCACAAAAAACAAGCACCAACAAACACCTTCCAAAAGAATAAAATGCTCTGATCTTAAAATACTGAAAATGTTTCCTGGGCCATATTCAGGCCTTGCTCCCTTCTGGTTTTTGCTCCTGTGTGTCCAGTTTTGAAAACCAGCTTTGATTTGGGAAAGAATAGCACACATACTGTTGTAGATAATAGGACACACTGGGCATTTTGGCAGAGAGCAGCTTGAAAACACCGGCTTGCTCCAACAGTGATTTTAAATGTACAGGATGATGTTCTGAAAGGAAGTTATACCTTTACCATCAGTTACCTTAAAAATTTCATATTTGCCTCTGTAAAAATGCTGCACATAGCTGTGCTTCTCGAAGGTTAAACTACAGCCTGCAGCATACACATCATGTTAATCCTTTAATTTTTTAAAGTGTCTTCTTTTCATTGTCTTATATTGACAAAATTTCTGTACCTTTGAAAATGGAGGTCTGAATATTAGAACTCTTCCCAGTCAGGTCTTGCGATGCTTGTTCATATTATGAAATAGGGCCAAGGTTTAATCACAATTACCTGCCATGCTGAATATGATTTGTTCTGATCTACACTGACAGGTCAGTTATGGTCATCATTATGTCAAGTTCCAAACACAATAACATTTCATAATGAGAGCAAGTGCACAGAGAGTGTGTTTTAAGCAACAGAGTGCACCATTTGTTGTACGACTGGGAAGAGGTGTATCATGAAACTGTGTGTACTGGGCATGTAGAAGGAGACAGTAAAAGCTGTGAATGTTCAAACTTTTCCTGTACTTTATACAAAAATCCCCATTTAAGGTGAGCTTTTATTATCACCAGACTGTTTTTAAGAGGCACTGTTCTTCCAGTGGGGTTTGAGAAGCAGGAGCATTTGTGCCCACAGTAGGTATGTTCAAAAAGACAAACTCAGAAACTGCCCAGCTTTCTGGGCCTCTTAGGAAGACATCACAGCTTTTATAAGAGTTGGAACAGTGCCAGAACTACCTGTCTGCAGAATTTATTCTCAGCTCTTCAGAGAGTCCTACCTTGTAAATCTAAACTGAATTAAGGATTGGATCCTAAATTCCTTTGGTTTCAGCAAGACTTTGGATCTTAATAACCCTATATATCAAGATTTTAGTGGTGGATAATCTTAACTTATTGAAGAATCTTGTCAGTTATGGCATCATGCCAGTAACTGATCAAATCAAAGCCTTCCACTTCTTACATATATCTACAGAAGAGCTTTTTTCCCCCTCTTTTTTTCTCTTCCAGGAATGAATCTAGAATATTTACAATATAGATAATGTTGGTTTTTTCAGTTCTTCCTTTCACTTTCTTTTGAGCCTTGGTTTTTTTCTCTCATTGTACCTATGAAGTCTTCCCTCTCTTACTAAGATCTCAGTTTCCATACGGGCTGCCATAGTCAAGGCAAATGTCTGTTTCTTCAGGAACATTACAAGCCAGGTTTATAATTATGGAAAATGTGGATTTCTGAATGCATGGTGCTGGCTTGCACGTGCACCTCCCAGTCACAGAGCTCCTCACTCACAATAGGTGTTTGAGCTGCTCAGGCCAATGAAGTTGTAGAGGGAGAGTCACCATTTCCATGGCTGTCAACCCCTCTGGCATGGATGCCCAGCACAGGATAAGTTTGAACAGATCTCTTTCAGCACCTCCTGAAAATGAAGTGCCTCCCGTGGAGAAAAAAAAGCCAGCAGTACCCAAATTGACATTTTGGGATCTAAACTAAACAATTCTCTGATTTTATGGGGCCAGTGTGCTCAGACAAAATCATGGCATATATAAATGAGCAGGCCATAAACACTCGCTACGCATTGTTTACATTTGTGGTTGCGTTTGTCTAAATTTAGATCTTATAACCTGGCTGCACAAACACATCTGGGCAGGCCCAATTCCTGACATTCTGAGGGGTCTCATTACCTGCATTTATTAAAAACTCTGAATATTTTTGCTCTAAGTTTACTCTGGCTTTAAGTAAGACTGTTTATGGTACCCGTTCTGTGTCCTAAACAGTGTTTTAGTGGGAGTTAGTCCCAGGCTAAAATTCAAGGGCATATTTCAGAGTTACAGTGACTCTGACAAAACCCACTATCTTTCCTAAGTCAAGGTCAATAGCACAATATGATCTGTTGGCATGATAACCATTCTGACTTGCCCAAAGCTTTGTTTAGCCAGCCTCCTGGATTAGCTTGGTTTGAGGCTGATGGTACATAAAAAAGGAGTTCTATGGCAAAAATCCACCTCATATCCAGCGCAGTGACACGAGCTGAGCACAGTGTCTGTCACATCAGTACACAGGACACAAGCTCACACCTCTGGCCTGCCTGAGAGCCGCCTTTCCCTCTTGTTTCTTCTGCCTTACTCTGCAGTTGGTGTTTTGTGGGTGCTGTCAGCCTAGCATGGATGCAGCCTTCCCAACACAAATTCTCCCACCAATTCCCATCTCTGATTTCCCTGGGAAACTGCCAACATCCTACTGTGTTTTCAGGCCATTTCTACTTACTACCAAGTATTTGCAAGGGAACAGAAGCAGGTATTTCTACTCTGGACGTGCAAAAACCTTCTCAGCTTAAATTGTACAATGGAAAGGGAAATCCAGGTGATGTCCTGATGGCAGGAGGAAGTTCCAAATGCCAGTAATGCTATTTGGGTGGGAGAAAATAATTATGGGGGTTGCTTCAGTTTTCCTTTTGTTTCATGCAATTAATTTCTACTTGCTCCTTTGAACTATTGAGATGTCGAAGGCAAAATCTGAGTAATTTCCTTTTCTGTCATACCCAGCAAGGAAGTAGAAAATATATCACATTTTTAGGATAAATAATAACTACAGCAGCTCTTAAAGGCTGGTGTCAGGCTAATAAGTGAACCACATGTTAAAAGCTTTGCTTTACTGCCAAAGATAAAATGCATCCCCTTTCTGGTATGTCTCTTATACACAAGTCAGAGTGCAAATTTTCCACTCGTATGTATTGACAATTGAAAACCAGGATGGCATTTGCACAGAAGGAAGCAAGTATGGAAATTCTCAGTAGGACACTCAGAACCTGCTAAAACAAAATGCCCAGTTGCTGTAAAAGTGTAGATGGCCTAGGTGACCCTAGCCCTAGTTTTGTTAAAACCGTGTTTAAACAGGTCATAGAATGCTTCTACCATTCCTTTTGCACCCCACATTTCTGTCCTTAGCTTCAAGTGGGAAATGTCACCAGCACCTCCAAGTATATAAAAAAACCTTGCCTGTTTCTACTGCTGGCAGCTTCTTTAGTCTGCACAGATGGGGCACTTCTCTCTGAAAAATCATGCCATAAATTGCACAGACAGTCAGCTGCTGTGATTCTGTCCTTGCTGCCCATTTCCCACTCCCTCTCTGCCAGAAAAGATTCCCCTTTCTGAAGCAGTGTGAAGAAATTCCTCTATTTCTGCTGAAAATGAGAAACAGTGAATTCTTTAACTCTCTTTTTTAATGTCTATTTAACAAATTTCTTTAGCCAAAGAAGCCAGTAAATGGCAGTGATGACTGCCACACCCAATCATTCAAACCTTTGGGAAGAAGCTGTTTCAGGAAGTCTGTCCTGCTGCAGGGCACCCGGGTATTCAGTGTTCCTTGGAGGAAATACACACCCAAAAGATGCTGTTCTATCCCCAGACATGGCTGTCAGACAAGCATTTCCTCGTGACTGATGTGTGCATCTGGAGACCCTTTTCTGAGACCTTGCTTTTTACTCTGTTCTCTCATTTGAGTCCGTAGATTTAGTACAGCTGAGAATTTCTGGATTATCTTTCTCCTAGCCATGAATATTATGTAATTGTGCCTGCACTTCTGCAACCTTTCTATGGCTTGTTACAGTTATGTATATATTTTAATTACTCTTTCTTTGCTAGATTCCCAGGTTGACAAATTATTTGCCTTTTTTAGAGTTATGTTTAAATGATACATGCAACACTTGCTTGAATAAGTGTCTTCTGCAATTTTGAAGGAAGGGCCAGAAATAAGTGAACACCACAGTTTCCTTATCCTTCAAAAGGTCACTGGAAAATCATATGAAACTCCTTTACTGCCCACACTTGGAAGTTCACAAGGAAATGCTTTCTTTTTCATGTTGAGGAACTTGAGGAAAATATCCTGACCAAATGTTAAGTAACAGAGACTCTCTGGGTTAGTTACTCAGTCAGTTGCCAAAACACTTTTTCCTTTCCATACCACATGACAGAAGCTCCTACTGCACTCACAATTTTAGATAGTTAAGCTATAGTCATAAAATAGAAAAAAATAAAAAGGCAAAACAGAAAGCATGGGATTTCCAGGTAGAAAATTCAGACAAAATAGTTGCATCTAATAAAGTGACTAAGGCTTTGTAATTTTTTTATGTTGGTTATAATCCAAGATTCACAACTCGTACATTTTTTAATTATTTCTGTGTGATATTTGTGTTTTCTGCTGGATTGATGTTTTGATAAAAGGGATTCGTGAAATTGGTTATGTTTCTTCATCCCAGAAACAGATGTACTCTTCAGTTCTTTTTAAAACTGTGACAAATGTGTTAATCTATAAAGGTCCATTAGTCCTGCAAATTCCTATATTAAATTTTAAAGAGTAAAATTTTTAAGGATATTTCATCCATGTTTCATATTTGTACTGAAACCAAAAGTCAGATGTGCTTAATATGCTTACAGATCTCATAGTAATTGGTTCTTTTCTCAGACTTGGAGGGTTTAGAGCATATGTTTTTCAACTTGAGACAGATTTTTTTTAATCTCATGTTAAGGTGAAGTATCATGCAATAGCATTAATGTTATGATTTACTGGAGCCCATTAAATCCAATTCATCATCTTATATATTTCCATTGCAAATGGGGTGTCTAAGTTCCTTTATAGCTCAGTTTTCAAGAATCTTGAAGTGCTGAGAAAGCTAAACTACTCACATGTTTTAAATACAGGAACTTAGCAAACTTTAAATATATTTTAAAATTTATTTTCTTTATTATTTGCCTTATTATTTGAGGAAAGAACTTTAAATACGAGATTGGAGAATACCTGCTCTTAAGCCCACTAATAAATTCTCTATGTCCATTCTTTACCTGGCAGGAAGAAATTTCCACTGGCTATTTGGTAGTCTACCATTTCCAGTTGTATTCCTTCAGGTTTCTCAGTGAGAAAATTCCAGCGAAGTAAATTAAATAATCTCTAAAAAGACAAAGATGGTGAGAAGTGTTTTATGCAGTTTCACTTGCCATGTTTAAATTTGAGTTTAAACAAGATGCAAGATGTGAAATCAATATGTGATATTAGAGATTTTTTTTAATACACTTTTTGGTGCATTTATTTCTAATAAAAATATTTATGTGCATTGCAAACCCCTTAATACAAAGTTTGCAAAGCGGATGATTTGAGTCTCATCAGCACTTGCCCTTATCTCAAAATATGTAGTCAGAGGCAGTTCAGTATCCCCAGAAATACATAAATGTGCATTCATAAATGAAAGAATGATACCTCTTGGCAGTTTGGGCATTAACATCCGTGTTTTAGAACAACTCAGAGAACCTCATCACTGGGGAAAATTCTGCAGTTGAACATTTCTGTATGTTAATAACAGGAGTGATGGGAAGGATGATATTGTTATGTGTTAAATGTAAAATAAAAATAAATAGAAAATAACACTGAATTTATGCTTATGCTTTTTCTCCCACAGGATGATAATACTTCTTTGCATGGTTCTAAGGTTAAAATATTTTTTATTGAAGTATTGTATTCTCTTGTGAATCACAAAGAGAAGGTACGGGGGCTGTTAAGGAAAAACTGCAGGTCTATTAAATTTACATTCATACCAAGGTTCACATTAAGACTTTGGGACTCGTTTCTCATTTGCTACGATGCAAATGTATTCCATATTTTACTAACACTTCAAGGCTGTTTTTTTCTGCCAGAACTGTGAAAAGTGCCCAGAGGGTAAACAAGAATCAACAATTAGCCTGTAGCCAAAGCCTCCAGCCTCCAGTCTGGATTAGGACTGTTGAGAAACTGTCTGTAACAAGTCCTCAAGATCACAGTCTTTCCAATGTATTATTCAAAACTTGAATTACTATCAAATCGATAGGGAGAGAATGGCTGTTCAGGGTTAGACATGAAAGTGCCAGAGCTTGCACCTCCTTTTCCATATTTGTAGGTAACTTTCTAACTTTTTGAAAGAGTTCTAGCAGACTTTCTCATAATCTGTTTTATTATTCCACAGTACTTTGGCTGATAGCTTGTGCAGGTGACCAATAAACCACTCAAGTCAGCAGAGGTGGTTTCTGACAGCAGGATCCGACATTACCTGTAAGTACTGTGACTGAAGGTAGTGTGCTTTGCTAATGAAAACCTGGGGAATCCTAAGGTTAATAATTGAGTCTAGGCCCACCAGAAATCTATTTTCCCTACAAAATAGATCCTCCATTTTTCTTGAATAGTGCTTTTGCCACTTAAGTTCTCCTGGAGCTGAAGAATTCTCGAGTCCTGTTTTTCCATATGTCACTTTCCTGTGTCCATCCATGCTTCTGTGAAATCAGGATGAGCATAAATAGCTAATATTATATGCTCTGCTTCCCTCCTTGGAAGAATTGTAAAGAAAATAGGCAGACACTGCCTTGCCCAAAAATTTGCACTTGGTTCTGTACCCAACCCAAACAGCCTTCCTCTGGGATTATCCAACACTCCAGGAACCACAGAGATTCAAAATCTCTTGGCCCAGAGAAGAGTTGGACTGGAGAAGAGATCTCTACTATCTCCACTGAAGATGGTATTTCAGCACGTAGGGTTAGTAATGTTTGGTCAGAGTGAGGATTAAAACATCTAGAATTCCTTCCCAATACAAGAAAAAACAGAAGGTTTGGAAGTGTGGGGGGTGGGTGGATTATTTATTTATGATTTATTGCTTCTATGTTTTGTGTGGAATTTAGGGGGGGGGCATTTTTAGATTTTTTTACTGAGAAAATAAAAGATTTAAAACACAAAATTGGGTTAAAACATGCAGGTCTTACTTCAGCAAGTGCCCTAAGAAAAGAAAATTATACCCCAGCACAAAAAGCACATGTGCGTTTTGTGGTCAACTTTCCTGAGTAATAAAAGCTACAGACCTTGACCAAGTAATTGCAGTGACATGAGGTGTAAATTCTCTAGCTCCTGAAAAGTTCTCTGTATTTTGGAAGAAAGTAGCCAAAAATAGAGGACAACTCTGAACCCTTCATATTTCTAAACAAACTCAGTTTCCTCCTACCCATTTCATATTTCCCACATGAGAGACAGAAGCCCTATCTAGTAAGCATCAAACCACAATTTAGAGATTGAGGTAGCAAATAAGTAAAAGAGACTACATTCCTGTCATTTTCTGTTGCTATGATCCTTCTCCTCAAGACTGCATGAGATGTGATGCAGAATATACCAGATAGGGCCCTTGTGAGAATAAAGGAATTGAATATTGCAAAGTGGTGCAATGGGAGCCATATATAAATGCTAAGATAAATAAAGATTTGATAAATTGCTAGCAAAGGCACTGGAGGGAACAATACAAGATGATGCAGTCAGGCTTTTTCATCTCACTCTCACGACCCTTAGAGAAGACATGGCTTTCCAGAACTCTGCACCTGAGGCAAGATGTTTTAGTCATTTTATACATAATTACCCCTTGAGACCTCTGAGATTCTAGGGCAATAAAACGTAGCTCTAGGTCTTCAAGTGTGGTGATATATGGATGTCCATTTCAGGAGAGGAAAAGATGCAATAGGTCCACATTTCTTAGCTCTGATTGCCGCAGCCAGTGTGAGTAAAATTACCGAGAAACCATGGTTTCTGTAAAAAAATTCAGCTTAGCTGCACCTCGCGCTCAGCACTGCCAGGGTTCGCTCCTAAGGCTTCCCACACGATGGTAGGGCAGACAGGCAAGGCGCTGGGATTTGCACTGAAGACAGCTCCTATGGAGCTGAGGATTTCTCCCAGCTATCTGTGCTGAGCAGACATTTACCTCGGCTTTATGTATACTAGCACCTAAAAGCTAATTTAAAATCAAAGATTTCAGGCATCTAGTGAAAGGAGAATAGTCATCTTTGCTCCTGACATCCCTGTTTCTCAGAGCTGTTAAGTAAAGTGATAATTTGCTACAGAGGAAGGATACTAGATAGAATACATTTTTACAGGAATATCTGAATTAAGGAATACCTCTATAAAAGCTATTTTGTCTTGCATCACTTTGCCTGACAGAAATATTACTTACACTAAAATCCTTAATGTGAGCTGCCCTATAAAAAAAGTTGTTTAATTTAATAACATTCATTGTATTAGTTCCCCCTAAAGTAATCACTTTGTTGAGAACACACTCTGTGTTCCTTTATTTGATCTGGGAATAAAATTATCCTGTCTTTGCTTTCGTATCTCCTTCTTATTTTTCTAGAATAAATAAACATGAAACTGTCACTGCAGAGCAGGCACTGCCTCTCCCTGTTATAAACCTTTTGATTTCTGCGTTGAGAGAATTTTTCTGCACAATGATCTGTTTACAATATGCTTGAAGCACCACATTTTCTTGCTTTCCTGTTTCCCATGTAGAGATACGTGAGTAACCACAGAGAGTTCTTGCTGTCCCAGCAGATTATATGTCCTATCAAGTTTTCTGTCCTTCTCATGGAACAGACCGAGCTATTTATCACAACAACAACAAAAACAACAACTACTACTACTACTGCTACTAATATATATATATATATATATATATATATATAAAACACATTCATTTTAATATAAATTTTATTATAGCAACCAAAGCCATCACTTGGGAGATTTGAGCCCTTTTATATCAGAAAAATATACAGCAGCCCTCTGCTTCATAAAGTCTTGCTTAAAGGGCTTGATGTGTTCACTGCTCACGTACGTGACCAACAGAGCTCCTAAACCCGTGCTGTGTCTCCTGTACTGTGGTACAGACGTCACAGCCACCAAGGGATGTAGCACCTGCTGCCTAAATACTGCAGATCCTGGCCTAGAATGTGGTGGCTTCTTGGCACTGCCAGCCAAAAGACCTCAAGTCAAAAAGCAAAAAAACCCCACAATTAAATCCAAAAACTGTGGCATAACTGTGTCTTTCCCAGCCAGGTGGGAGCATGGTGCTACCTCTTTGAATCCCAGGTCCATGTTATATCCAGTCACCTCTATGTCTCTTTAACTTTCAACAGAGCTGTAAACCTGGATTTACTAGACTGTTTGTGTATTATACACATGTACTAAACATCAACAAAATTCTTGTTAAAGACAAAAAAAAAAAAATCCTGGCTTGATTTACTAGAAAAGAATGCATGAAGTTGGGAGATGTAAATATTGTGTGCTTTTCGTTCTTAAAAAACACTGAATTGCATGGCTTCTGAAAGTCCAAACTGGCAATCTTTTTGAGACACCATCAGCTTTCAGGGGATATATTTAATGAAAATATTATTATTTGCAGGTTTCCTTCTACCTTAGAAGACACAAAGCTGCTTGTTGCAATGTTTTCTGTTGATGACTGGATACCTTCAGGGGCTAATGAGAAGATGTAAAACCACGGTGAACCCAGAGACCATTTCCAATCTAGGCCAAGTAAGTATTGTTCATTTGATGCTGAATCTCGTATCTGATCAAAGTAGGTATTGTTCATTTAGTCTTTAGTCTGGGATCTGTCTGATACAAACATGTGAGGAATGAGTTGACAGCGCCACTGCAATTTGCCAGGCAGTTGTAAAAATCATCTTCCAAACTGATGTATTTATTTGGTAGCACCCGTGAAGAAGCTAGCAACACAACAGGAACAGAAATTCTGTCAACATTAGTCAAAGGACTGACATACTCAAAAGAAAAGAATAAATACCCTGGGCTTATTCCTGGTTTTCTCCATAAAGGAGAGTTCCTCTTTGTTCAAATAACATCTGAGAGCTTAGTTAAGCAGTAGAAAGGAGATGGCATTATAAAGCACAGAGAAATGCACATCTAGACATCTTCAGAGCAGATGGAAATTTGTGTATCACCCATGTAACAGAGCACGTGAGGCTGATTTCAAGCCCTGGGAAAAGCAAAATACCAGAGCCTCCAACACCTCTGTGCTTCATCCCTGGCCATTGAAGAATATGGTGCAACTGCAAGGTTAAAAACAAGTGGGCCCTAAGATCAGGTTTCTCACTTGTCATAAAGACATTGTTTAATTTTATTTACCTCTAGCTGATTTTCATCACTCTTGAGAGCCATCAGGAAATAGTCAGGCCCTTTTCTCACTCCTTGCAAAACTCATGTTTATCTCAGAATCCTTTTCTGCCATAATTCAGAGACCTGATGTCCTTTCCTTTCTTAAAACCAGGAAAGGAAGGCTCACAACTCAATGTTTCTTTGGTACCCTGAGAAGCTTCCTGTTCCCTGCACTGCCAGGAGGGGTAGACCTCTGCTTTGAGATTTGGTGCCCGAGCCCCAAGCTCTGTCACCAGAGCCCGGCCAAAAGCAGCCCCCACTGCCCCACAGGACAGCTTTGCCCAGTTGCAAACATCCCAGGGACTGAAAATGCAGCTCAGTACTGACAGCTGTCTCAGGTCCAAAGCATCCACATTTGGTGCGGTGAGGATGTTAATTTTCTTCTTTTTTTTTTTTTCCTAATTCTCTTTAAGTTAGGCAAACTGTAAGGGAATGAATATAAACAAAGAGTGAGTGGTCTGTGTAGTATAAGAGCAAACATTATAGATTATGAGCTGAGGGACAGGACTCAAAAGGCAGCAATTCAGCAGCCAGTCAGAATCATCAACTACATTTTTCTTTACTTACTTTAGGGTTTTTAGTGCCCTCTGGAAGGACATCAACAAGATTTAGACACAAGCATATCACTACTGTAATGAACACTGACAAAAAAATTGAGAAACTGGAACTGGAAATGCATTTGCAATACTTCTCTGGGAATTACTACTATAATTACACCAGTTTAGAAAGCAATACCTTTGTAAGTGCTTTTACCCCATCATGTATCACACAAGGGATTATAGCATTTTAATGACCTTGGTGGCTAAATTGTACAGTATCTATAATAGTATGAAATCTTGGAGAATTTTTGGACCCATTGAGGCCATAGAAAATCTCCTACCGGCTTTGTTGAAGCCAGCAAAATCCATCCTAATTTTTCAGGTGGCCAGCTCCAACCACAAAAGGGGCTTGTATTTTCCCCACGCTCTTCAAATAAGAGTGAACTGATACTTTTCAAATACTTATCCTACAAATGCCCTGAATTTTATTTCATAAAAGATGTTATGACACGGAACACATTGTTTCTTCATGAAACACACACCTTTTAATAGCAGTTACTGAGAGGGTGATACATACATCGCTATTTCTCCTGTCACCAAATGGAATGCAATTCATAGATCTGCTCTTAGCTAAAGGGATACACATTTTATGGCTAAATAAGGCCTTGAAAATGAAAATCTTCTGCCCTTCTCAGGAGGTGTATACATCCAAATTAAATGAGCAAGTTACATTAAGGCACCTGTAAACCTTGAAAAGGGTGTATTGGCTTGTTCATTGTTCCTAGAGATAATAAACTCACCCATCAAACATCTAGAGAGCAAGCCAAGGAAAGCAAATGTCACCCTGCCTTAGCTTCCCTTATATGTTTTCAGTTTTCTGAAATTGAACATATCTTCTGTAGATAGGACTATAAGAGATTGATAGATACCTTAAGATCGGTTTGCACATGAAAAGGTAATAATTGATCCCTGGCCACTTCATGAACCAGCATTTAGTGTGTTGTGCAATTTCAGAAATAAATCAGAATAACTACCTGAAGAATAAAAGGAGGTAAAAAAGCTCACTTTCCTTCAGCTTTAGAAAATATATGTTGTGTTAGGGAAGGTGTTAACTGACAACATGTTTTAACTGACATGGCAATAAATATGACCAAGCACCAGCATTTTCTCCAGTGTGCAAACTGCCTTTGCAAGAGCCTGGAGAGATTCCCGCTGGTCTCTGCAGGATTTGGCTTGAGCTCCTCTGCAGGAATTAGTTCATGCCAGTGGAAGTAAATAGGCCCTTGGGGATGCTGCTGCAGCCACTGAGGTATTTATTTTTATAATAACTTGTTGGCTGAGATAGGCAGTCACAACCACAGCTCTTGCATGCACAACCCCATACATTCATCCTTATCAGTCAGAGCCCTTTGTGAAGATAGAAATGCTAAGAACCATAAATCTGGGGGCCTGGCTACCACCACCTCCCACACCCTGATGGCTACTGGCCACCCTTCTGGGAGCAGCTTCTTTCCCAGTGCTCTGCAGTGCCTGCCGGTGCCTCCCAGCCACCAGCAGCCAAAGGCGACCCCTTGGACCACAGGGTAACGCGCAATGAGAGCAACAGATCACAGGATATTTCTGACTCATACAGAGCCAATAAAATGAATTTCTTAGGAAGGAGCCTCCCTGACTATTTACTATTTCCAGTGTCTGCTCACACTGTGCTTTATTCATCAATATTTTCTCTAGCTTGGCCCCTCCCTGGCTAACAGAGCCCAGCTCTGTCTGAGAAGGTCTTCTTCTAACCTCCAAAACGGTCCCAAACAAATTACTCTGTTCTTACTTTCAAATCAGGTTGGAAACACTTCCAGGTTTCACTGGCATGCTCTTTCCTTGCCAGACTTCGTAACTCAGAGAAAACTGAAACAATAGTAAGACTGAAAGGGCCGGCAATAATGACACAGCACTTTCACATCACGTGTGCTCTTTTATCAGTACTTACAGACTTTTGAGCACAGAGTGGAGCCCTGTAGAATTGGCTGTCTTTCACATTTTTTAAGAGTTGTTTTCTCACTTATTTCCTGTTTTCTTACCAGCAGGCCCAACAACATCCAGAACCTAGATAATAGTTGTGTCAGTATCTCTGCCAGCTTTGTTTAAACTCTCTTTTCTACACTTTAAACAAGGTTGGAACTCCACTTATTCCCTTTCTGATACATAACTTAAGCAGAACTTGACTTGAGGCCAACAATATCTAAGAAAGGAGACAGAAAGCTTGGGCAGAATAGGAAATAGGTAATTTTGCTGCTGTTGCAAGTGCTGGAATATAGACAGAGCATTTTCTAATAAATTTCTCCAGCTGCCAGTTAGTTGTTCAAAATGAAACACATATACTTCAGGGGGAAGAAGGCTGATGTGTTTTTAGGCTAAAATAAATGTTGTCCAACATGTGTCTGCCACATGGTAGCTTAACCAAAGATTTTCCCTCCTCCCAGCCATTGCTTGCCTTGCCCTGCACTCATTGGTCGCCTTCTGCACTCCAGCAGTGGCTTTGAACCTACTGCATGATGCCAGAGCCCGCAGGCTTCGCTCCGTTCTCACCCAGTCCAAACTCCCACTGGAGTTCATCTGCTGAAGCCCTCAGAAAAAGGGACTGAGAGCCTCAAAACACAGCTCAGAGCATCAGAGGCTCTGGCAGGAGCCAAACACCTCTTCACTTGGTGTCCTCCATAGAAAGTCATGAGCCCCCTGAGCACGCAGTCAGGCACAGAGCAAAGCCCACGGTAACTTTGGACAGCCGGGCACCTTCATGGTTTGTGAAGAGAAAACATCAAAGGCCCCTGAATGCCAGAGTCCTAGCTCCCTCTCCTGGCAGAGCACCGCACCGGGAGCAGAACGGGGTGCTCCCCGGCACAGCAAAGCTGAACCCCAGTGCGGCTCTGCCAGGGGAGAGGCGGAGGAGCTGCGCCCTTGGTGACCAGAGGCTCCTCTCTGCAAGGAGCCCAGTGGTAATCACACAGCTACAGCTCTACCAGCAGATTAACACAGGATTAGCAAAGGCAAAATCTATTCTAGTGAGGAACATCTGCGACGTAGCTTTAGCTGCATAAAAAATATGTACTTGAGCACAGATAAAACTTCATTGCTGCACATTATCTGCAGTCCTTAAGGTTGGGGGTAGTGTAATTTATTCTCTAATGCTCTGATACCAGACTGACTCATGCGACTGTGCCGTGTTCCTCTCCAACACCACAGCCTTCTTCTCTTTGCTGTTTCCTGTACACACTGAGCCCACAGAGTGCCTTCCCAGACTGTCATTTTTGCCTTGAGAAACACACACCCGGCTAGATGAGAACCTGTCACTGTGGCAGGTCGTGTACAACACCAGGGATCTCAGCAGCAGTCTCCAGTCCTTCAGGAACTTGTGGCATTTCCATATGGGAAGGAAAAGCTATTGCCCCTAGATCCAGAGTAGCTTCAGCAACATCCCTGCTTAGTGAAACACATCCTGGTGCCACATCCTTGGTCACAATGGCAGTGGCAGCAGGAGAGGCAGCATGTGACACCTGCCTTCATGGCCCAAGGCTGAAGCAAGGTCCTTCTCAGCCAGCAGGGAACGAGCTGGCTCCTAATATGCAGAATACAGCAGGGGCTCACCCCCAGCACACAGGCTGCTGAGGGTGACCTGGGCTGCAAGCCATGCGCAGGTACATGAAGTTTGGTCATCTCAGCCACTGCCCATTAGCACCCTGGGTTCATTTCTGCAGTGTTTTGGTTTGGTTACTCAGCCACCATGGGTGTCTGAAGTCTGCTGAAAGCCTCCCTAGCAAAAGGGATGCCAGGGTCAGGGCTTGTTGGCATCAGGCCTTCTCCACTTGTACTATTTCTGCAGAGAAAGTGGGAACGAGGTTTCCTGCACAAGTGAAACAGCAGGTCTCTCTTAGGGCTCTTTCAGTCTTTGGCAGTGAGGTTACAGCTATTGTTTATGAGGAGCTGGAGGCAGCTCACAGATGTGCGAGCTGGCTTATGCTCTGGTTGTTTTCTTCTAGGTTTCACACCGGTGCAGTTTTCCCAGGACAATGGGTCCTTCACAGGTCAGTGTCTTACTTCAGGAGGCCCCCTCAACCTGCAGCACCAGCCATGGATCCTGCTTAAATGGTGAGGCCTTATGTTCTCAGAGGTCCATAAAGCAGAGCTAAAGTATACTTTGCTATACTTTGGTCATAAAGTATTTCATTGTGAGTTAACCATCTCAGTTGTAGGAGACTTTCTGTAAATTAATCAGAATTAAATTATTGTTTCTTCCTCAGGGAGAAAAAAAAAGAGGTAATGAAGAAGAAAGAGGAATTCAAAGGGAAAAGGATACTTCTGGATGTTGCAAAGATGTCAAAATTTCATTAGCATGCTCATCTTATTTCATGTTAGGTATCATAGACAACTTATCTCTGTAGTACTATAGCGCCAAATTTTCTTCAAGAAACAAAGGTCCCTCCACTGCAAATGCTTACACATTCCTTAGTCAGCCTTCAATCCTGCATCCATCCTCAGGTTCTGGCTCTGTGCTGTTCTGCAAAGTGTTAACTTACTATAAGAAAACTTAAGATTTTTTGTGACCTGAAAAGCAGTGGTTTCATTTTTGTCCTTTGCTGCTCTTTAGAATTTTGTCCCTAGCAGTTATGATGTTCCTGTGATAAAACCAAAGCTCATTACTAATGTACTATATTCTGGAATATGTCTCACAACCAATCATTAATGATGATGATTGCTCCAAATTTACATAGGATTACTAATGTAATTGGATCATATCTAGTTTTGTTTGTTCAGTCTTGTATTTGGACTAAGGATATATTTTGAGATATCTGAATATACTCATGAATTTTCTCACATTTTCTTTTAATGCTATACCTACTTTTCTCAGTTTGTACATGTTTTCTTAGAGTACAGAAAAAATATCTACATACTTGAAGTTCTACTTCCCCGCAGTTCAGAATTTAGCCCTTTGTCTGGTAGTCTATCTTGTGACATGGCTAGCATTGAAAGAAGGGGATGTTACACCTAACACATTCTTCTTTTTTATTTATTTCTTTTCATCTTCTCTCCAGCCAGAGTAAATCTGAGGAGTAGTCATGGTCTCAAACAGAGAAAGAGGAGCTGACTCAGTAAGAAACAAGTTTCCAGTGCAGCAGAGCACTGAATGAAAGAGTGGTGTCAGTCCTGACCAGCAGAGAACCCAGACTGAGCCCTTCCTTGGAACCTGACAATCTGCATTTCCTGAATTAACAGCACAAGGCTTGCTCACACCACCCTTACTCAGGCTAGAAGCCCTTTTCACATTGCTGACTACACATGAGGTTTATGCCAACACACAGGGCTGATAAGTGTTTTGTAGCCATGAGAACAGCAAGCAGTCAACTACCTAAACTTTGTAATTGATCACAAATGTGGGAAAGCTCCCCATTAGTCAGAGTCTTTAAATCAGAGCTGGTCATCTCTCAGAAAGCGACAGTCCAGTTAGAAGTGGTTGGTGCTGACACAGAAATTAGGGGCCAAATAGTTGTATGGCTGCTTTTAGGCAGCAGACCTGACTAAAGACAAGCACTGGATTCTGTACCTGGGACAGGGCAGCCCTGGATGTGTGTACTGACTGTGGAATGAGAGGCTGGAGAGAAGCCCCGAAGAAAGGGCCCTGGGGGCGCTGGTCAGTGGCCAGGTGAATGTGAGCCAGCAGTGCCCTGGCAGCCAGGAGGGCCAAGCCTGTCCTGGGAGCATCAGGCCCAGCTTCACCAGCCAGGCAAGGCAGGGGATTGTCCTGCTCTGCTCTGAGCTGGGGCGGCCTCACCTCCAGTGCTGGGGGAAGATTTGGGCACCAAAACACAAAAAAAGACATGGAGCTGTTAGAGAGAGTCCAAAGGAGGACATGAGGATGGTGAAGGACTTGAGAGGAGGCCAAATGAGGAGCAGCTGAGGTCCCTTGGTCAGTTCAGCCTGGAGGAGACTGAGGGGAGGCCTCAGTGCAGTGACAGCTTCCCTGGGAGGGGAAGAGGAGGGGCAGGCACTGATCTCTGCTCTGGCGTGACAGTGACAGGACTGAGGGGATGGCCTGAAGCTGAGGCAGGGAGGTTTAGGTTGGATATCAGGAAAAGGCTCTTCACCAGAGGGTGTTTGGGCACTGGAACAGCTCCCCAGGGCAGTGGGGACAGCACCAGCCTGACAGAGCTCGAGCAGTGCTTGGACAATGCTCTCAAGCACACGGTGGGACTCTTGGGGATGACCTGTGCAGGGCCAGGCAATAGGGTTAGATGATCCTTGTGGATCTCTTCCAAGTACGCTATGATACTAGGAATTTTTATCTGGGGAGTGTTGTGTATGTCCAGAGGTACATTTTTTTTACTGTTTTGCAGAGCAGTGCATCTGTGGGTGGAGCTGTCATTCTGCCTCCCAAATATCTGTTATGGGAGAGATCTTGAAACAGACTGTGCTATGTAGAAAACATTCATTCCCTTGCTTCCAGCAGCAGCTGATGTATGAGGAGAGAACTGCCCACCTTTAGTTTACAGACCAGTTTGGCCCCACAGCTTGCTAGGTAAAGACAGGCCAGCACACTCATACTGGTGCCAGGAATGTTGCTACTGATTGTGCTCACCCAACCATGCTGTATCAGCATCTCCAAGACTAGTTACAGCTAATAAGGCTCCACCTGAAGGAAAAAATGAGACCAGAGTGAGATTTATGACAACTCCAAGCACAGAATAAGCAATATGAACAGATAAGCCTCAAAGAATGGTAAGGTGCTCTTTACATACAAATATTTCAGAGGGGAAAAAAGAAAATAATAGAATGAACTTTAACAAACACTTTTTCTAAGTAGAGGTTTTCCGCATTTCCCATGACAGTCAGTTGTATGAGGGAAAGGAAAAAAAAAAAAAAAAAAAAAAAGGAAGAGCAGAAACTGCTTGCAACACAGAAAAAACCTCGAGTGCCAAGAACACACTCCAGATTTTTCAGAGATGCATGGTTCTTATCTCAGTCCTGATTCATCACAGCTTAGTCCCAGAATTATTAAGAATTCAAGGATTTTGCTCCTGTGGGGTTAATGGGTTACATTCAGCATTGAAACCCATGACACAAATAGCTGCTTAATTATTCAGCCCAGACTGGATTTAGTGGTTGTGGAAATAATAATAACAATGGCAAAAATTATATTGTTTTGCATTTTTTAGGTGAAATTATTTTTTCTTTTAACTGTATAATTCAGGACTGTGCACAAGCAGGAGGAGGCCCATATAAAGGAGGGGTTGTGCTGCTTGTGACACAAAAGATTAGCATGCCCATGACTGAAGAGGAGGAAAAGGAAAACACTGCCATAAAAGTGACAGTAGAGGTCAAGAATTGTCGTGAATGTGTAATGCACCACTGAAAAGATGCAGAAGAAAACATAGCAAATGAAAAGTCTTATCCTATCTACCCTGCTATTCCGAAGCACAGCTTAATTTGAAGGGAAGAAGCTGCTGCTCTCATTGCCTCACACTATTTGCTCATAAACACAGGCAAGAAATGCCAAAGAGATACAATGACCATAATTTATTTTGTATTTTGTATATTTTATTTTAGAAAGGATAAGTATTATCTTTGTTCAGGAAGTGCAGAGGTTGTTTTCCACCTGGAATTTCATTCAGCAACCCTTGTGGCTGTACCAGTCAGGAGCTAAAGGCACTGACCACAACTGCTCTGGGAGCAACCACAGGCAACCTTGCACCTCAAATGTCACACAGGATATCAAAGCAAGTCACAGACACAGGAGAACCTAGAGGTATCAGTCAGCCCTGTTCCTGTGTGCAGTAACCACAGATGCAGTGCCAAACCAAACCTGGCAGACATATGGCACTCCAAGAGCAGGCAAAGCCCATTTACAATCAATGGGTCTAAACTGGGGGTGCTGTAAAAGGTCACACTTAGCATTTATTTAAGTGAGCCCTGTTTTGGAAGCATGCTGTGCAGCAGGGTGGAAATAGGCATCCCAAAGAAATAAACAGGATCACTTTAAACCCAAATCATCACTAAATGCAATGCTGCTGTGTACAGGGGATATCAAATTAGGGGGTTGATTCCCAGCCCCCACCAGATTCCTGTCTTGCTGCAGGTTCCGTACCTTACAGGTAGGGCTTTCCTGTTAAGCCCTGGTTAGACAGGTATCTGTTTGAGTTTGGATAGGGCTCACAGTAAAGCAGGCTAAATTCCTCGTTCAGTTGATGACACTGGCAGTCCTTCTCACTGCTCTCTTCTCACTCTGATTTGCTTTGGTAACCAGTCTGATGCAAGTGGGGTGGGAGTGTGTGTGTGTGTGTGTGTGTTAAGCCAAAACATTTTTTAATTTAAAAAGAAATAAAAATCTTTCACATGTAAAGTACCCAAGCCAGAGAAATTTAAAAGGTTAAGTTTGGGTCAAGTTCTGAGTCACATCCAAGTTTCTATTTTCCTCCCATTTCCCTCCCCACAATAATTTTTCATCATGTCATTGAAAAAGAGGGGAGCAAAAGGGAAAAGAAATGTAACAGCAAAAATGCTAGAATATCCATTTACCTGTTTTTTCTCTCTCTTTAAACATTTGAAAAAGCTGAAGTTTTTAAAACAGATTAAAAAAATTGGACCTTGCATTTTTCACTATTGTATTTCATACTTTGCAGTGGCCAGATGAAGGTTGTATTTGGACAAATTGGGACTAAAAGGACTGTGGTGTGCTCTTGATAGAATTAACATAAGGGCTGCATTGTCAAACATATTTGAGGCAAAATAGAGATGATCATTTTGTGTTTGCCACAAAGATAAAGGATTTCTGCCTGCATGCTGCTACAAGTAAAGAATTGTTCTACAAGTGACAGTGGAGGAAAGGGAGTTTTGTTGTTTTGTCACAGGAGGAAAAGGATTACTGTGCAAATGATGCTCAAGGAAAAGGATTAGACCATGTATGACAGAAAAGAGAAGTCATTGTACAGACATCATGGAAGGGGCAGGGCAGTGTGTGTAGTATTTCTCAAGAAATAAGAATATTGTGCCCAGAGTACACCACTGGGTGCCACATGCCAGCACTGCTGGTCTCTTGGGTGTCCAGGACTTTCCTTCTGACTTAGGAATCCCAGCCTCCTTGCTCTAAGATAGATGGTTATTTTCTACATAAGAGTAGAGGAGCAGTGTAAGCCTAAGCAGATTGCTGTTGTTCTTTCCTTAGGAAAAAATAGTTAAATATCAATCTGCATAAAGAAATATGTATGAAAAAGGCTTTCACTTTCTTCATGGCACTGGGAAGTGTTTCAGTCCTTGTCTCTGTGAAAGTAGATATTTGCATTTCCACAATCCAGCAGCCATCAAACCCCAACTTTTGGCTGTGCTTTTCTAAGACATGATAGGTAACAGAACATGTTTGGGGCGAGGGCTGTGGTGCACTACACTGATTTTGTATTATGAGAAAGGAGAAGTAACATGTGAAGATAGGAATTACTTCTACCTTTATTATGCCAGTTTCTGGTTCAGGACTTTCCAGTTATTTGGGGATTTGTTTGTTTTCCCACAATGATCCTGACATCCAGTTACTCATAACATGTCACTCTCAAGAGCCCTGCAACACTTAGTACCAGGAACTGCATTTCAGAAAAGGTGAAGTCAGGGTCAAACGCATTCCTGCTAATTGTACCGACTGCAGGAAAGTTATTCTATGATTGAATTTGCCCTCTGAAGTTAAAGAGGGAAGCTGCTAATTGCTTTTAAGGAGGACCCAGAGAAATGACTGTGGGCTGGCCAAGAGCTCGCTGCCCAGGCGCGCCGGCGCATGCTCCTCCGACATACACGAGATAAGCACTGCTAATCTTTTGGGGGAGCGTGGTATGTGAGGAGGATGTGCAGCTCAAACTATGCGAGGGCTTAGAGGGAGATGCACAAAAAAACACTGATAGAAAATGGGTTTCTATACATCGGTGCATTTTGTACCACTGGTACTCACTGTGTACAAGAAATCTACTACATTGACCTGGTCTCTTCAAAGCTGCCACCAGTGCAGTGGCATGGCCACTGCCTCTCTTCTGAATTGTTTCTACAATGTTCTGAATGTCCTCAGGCTCCACAAAGACTATTTTTACTATTACCATCATCTGACCAGGCAGCATGTATTGTCTTGATCTAGCTTTTTCTTGTAGTTTTTCTGCTTATCAAATCTGCAGTCTCTCTTTGAGTTGAAAAATTCAGGTTAGGGCAAGGAGAGACAAATAAGGTCTAGTTTGTACAGAATATCACAGAGGAGTCCTGGCTTACTGATGTGCAATATCACAAGGACAACCAGACTCTGCTTCTCTGCTAAAATTTAAGATTTGGTATATTAAAGTAAGTCTCTACTCGTCATCCTGTTTTGTTTCCTTTTTTTCCACTTTCCTGAGAAACCCTAACTCCCCAAACCTTTCCTACTCAGAAGTCCAAGTTCTGAACACTTCTGCAGTGCTATCCTGTTTAGTAAATGTTTCTGCTGTCCTGCCCTTTCTTGCTGAGAAGTGTGGCCCTGCAAAGGAAGGGTGACTGCCTGGGGCTTGGCAAGGCTTGCAGCTTAATACATGAAGAAGAGTATGGGGAAGATCTAAGGTGATGTATTGACTGAACCTCCTCAAGCTTGGGCTGAAATTCATGAATGAGGGAACTAGATAGAAATTTGCAACATCCTGAGATTGCTTAAGCTGAAGAGCTCTTACAAGTGGCTGCCTTAGGAGACAGAGAAAGCTGTATGGAGAAAGCTGTAGCCAATCTTCCTTTAAAAATTACTCTGTCCCTGCAGAAAGAACACCAGGGCTTGTGAATAAGACTTCAGCTGACAAAAGCTTCTCTCTGAGTTCTTTGGGAGGATGTACCAAAGCTATCAGACTGAATTTTTGCATTGAGCTCCAGCTATCATTTCCCTTTGCTTGCTGGCTTTAAGTGCTGGGTACAATCTCCCATTTGAAATTTTTGGCTTTGAGAGGGAGCACCTCCTAGAGCTGAGGTAGACTGCTGCAAGCACACACCTTCCAATAAGCCTTGGTCTTTGACCTTGAAGGAGGGGAGGAAATTACCCTGACAATTGAAATTTAGCTAGTCTGGTTCACTGCTCAGTCAAGTTGATGGCAGACTTCAACTTTCCTCAACTTTTTTCAGACTTTCCTCAAAAAGAATAGTAATACCAGCATAGTAATTCTGCTTTATGCAAAGAAAAAGGGAGAGTAACACCAGCTAAGAATGAAAAGCTGAGTGATACATGTCTAATTTGAAACATATAACAGGTAAATTTACCCCAAAATGACTTAAATAAGGCTGGGCTCTAGGATGGTTTCATATAAGGGGTCTGCAAAACATCCATACAGGCTTTGCAGCCATTCCTCAGCATATTGTCTGGGCTCAGGCTCCAACATGCATCTCCCAGGAGGCAGGCAGCATCTGTGGAGAAAGTTTTGCAGTGGAATCAGGAGAAACTTGGAACTTTCACCTCAAGTTTCTCTAGTTTGGAATGAGTCAATGTTGACTTGAACTTGGTACCCATAAGGAGGATGAACACAAGCCTCTCAAATGAAAAATGAGATCACCAGCATCACAGAAGCACCAGTTCTGCCATGCAAGCAGAGTAACAAACTGCTGGTGCTACTGGGGAAGAGTGGTTGGCACTGGCCCCGAAGGAGCTGTGGTTTGAGGATGGAAATCACTTAGCTTATCACTAAGCTCTACTATTTATCAACACTCCTTCCCAGAGTAAAGACAAGCAGCACTATGGCTGCTTTTCTGTCATGTAAATGCCTAATGAGGCATGTTTGCTTGCAAAGAAATGGAGCATGGCCCAAATAAAGGTGATCTGGTGGTACTGAGCTTCCTTGATTTTGCTCCTTCCATAGGCTGGTATATTGCAACCCAAAGTTTCAGTTCAGGCTCACTGTTCAGAAAGACATTTGAAAGCTAGGCAGAGGGAAACCCTTTTCTTGTTAACCCACCTGTATTGCAAGGCTTTCTGTTTTATCTGTTGAAGATGATGAAATTGCTAACCCAAACATCTCCCTGCCCTTCATTTAGAGATTAGTGTCTTCATCAGCACAAGAAGAACAAACAAGAGTGCTGAACTGAAAGCTTGGCAAGTTCAAAGCCTCCCAGTATGAGATGAGAAAGCAAGGGAACACTCACAGCAGTGACAGTATTTGAGTCTCTTTAATACATGAAGGGACCAGCAAGCTAGTGATACAGGCTTGGGAACCAATCAGCCAAACCCATCCCTGGTTTAAACCTGGTATTCTTCCAATTCAAACAATGGAAAAGGGCAAACAAAAATCCTTGGTAGCAAATGTGATTAGATGAAGCAAACAGTGAAGACTGTCCTGTAACTGCAGTCCATCATGCAATTAGCTTCCTAACAGCTTCACCATTCAGACAGCCTCTTCCCTGGCTCAGTGCCACAGCAGCCAAATAAATCAGCTTTACATACACGACTGTCAGACAGAACTGCAGCTCCAGCCCTCTAAAGCAAAGCTGGAAGGCCCAGCTGAAAGGAAGAGAGGCTTGAACACGTTGGGGAAAACAGTTCAATGAGGAAAGGGGGATGTAGCCAAACAGCACTGGATAAATAAACCTGGAGGCACCCAAGAGCCCCTGCAGAGCACAGGGCTCACACAAGCAGTTTGTAAGCAAAGGCCCTCGTATCTCTGGCCCTGTCGCTGAGATTAAAGTGATCATTGGGAATAATGGTGAAGTGGAATGCATATTTAATTAGAGAAATCAATGAAGCCAAATGATTGGGGGGTGGGGGGGCAAATCATTAAGATCCAGCTCCTGCTGCCCCCACTCAGCAATATTTCAGACTGCCAGCACTGTAAGCAGGTCTGATGCACAGCGCATCTCCAGCAAAGCAGAGTGGACTTTTCTGGCTGCTGTTTTGCACGTGGAAGTGCTGTGAAGGGAATAGGGAGCAGGTTTCTCTGTTCATGGGAAAGCTGTCATCTTCAGAAATGAAAGCCATGGGTAGGAAAGAAAGCAATCACTCAGCACTGGGGCAAACCTGAAACTGTTGGGCTCGAGGGTTAGTCACAAAAGGGCATGGTCACACCACACACATTGGGAAGGATTTATTTTTTTTATTTCACAGCAGTATTCCTTCAGAAAGCTGGCTGAAAATTATTTGACAGAATCCTTTTTGCCTGTAAACATGACTGTTTCAAAAAGATTTACCTATTTATATGTCAATTACAGAGGAAAAAAATCATAGCAGAGATTTTTCTGAAATGTTTTGGGGTTTATTTCAGTATTGTCATCTCAGTGTGTATTTTCTTTCATAGTGCTTTAGAAAGGGTAGGGCAGGAAAGTAAAACTCAGCACCTAACTTCTGACTGAGTGCCAACATTTCATTACATTGGCCATTTTCACTTCATTTTCTTTTGGTTTTATTAAATACTGAAATATAAAAAAATAACTTCTGGGCAACTGTGTTACTTAGTGTTCATGTAACTCTAGGAAAATGTTTCCTGACTTCATACAAGCAGAATTAAAAGGGAGCTCAGATTATTTTAGGGGCTTAGAGACAGGGAAGCAGAATTGGCATTTTCTGTAATATATGCAAGAACTGACTGAAAAGCTGTGAAGTTTTGCAGTAAGTAACCTTGTAAATCTATTTGGTTTGCAGCTGGGAGGGAGAAAGAGATGAAAATTAACCAATAAAATGCTTTGCAAAAATATTAGGCTGATCTGAATCAAGAAAATAAAATATTTAAATTCCTTGGAAAAGCTACGTGACATGCCTTATAACTCCCTTGGAAAACTGGGGAAGGAAGGGATTTTCTTGCAACAATATTTTGAGATTAACTGAGCTATTTTGCCCAAGGCATGATTTAAGGTACTTTCTTATTAGGCACAATTCATGTCAGTTTTCGCATAAGAAACCCCAATCTTCAAGTATTTCTAGCATAATACCACTGAAGTCAGTGAGTTTGCAGTAGGCATGACTTTGCTTTCATCCTGTTTTCCTCACTTGATTTATTTGCCTCTGAAAGCAGAATTACCCCAACTTAGTTGTCATATACATACATACATACATATACACACACACACACACACACATATATATATATATATATATATAATCAGGTGCAGAAAATTGGCACCCCTTTGGAGAAGCACTAAATGCCAATTACAAGAGATCCTGCACAAGGTGATACCTGTCACGCTAAAGCAGTGCAGCACTCGTCAGCATTTTAATTGATACGTTTAGATGAAGTGATCTGGCCTGCTGCAAACCAGCTGAATTAAAAATAAAAAATAGCATTTGCATATTAATAACTAACTTCTCCACTTGAATCCATGCAGGGAACTACCATTGACTCATGATCCAGATCCTGAAGTACTTCCAGTAATACAAAGACATTGTACCCTGTGTTTGGCTTCTGTGGGAATGGTCTGTGGTTTTCTGAAGACAAGACACTCACCCTATCCCATGGTAATTTTTGTTTCTTTATCTAAAGCAAAGGATTAATCTTTTTAGCAAGTGAAAAAGAAAATATATTGTTCTACAAATAAATCTAAAGACTTATAAAGGTATTTCAGTATTCCTAAAGCGCTGTTAAACTACTCAGTCATCAGATCTAAAGATATTTTAGGGTTTGATTAATTTAGTGGAAGATGTACCCAACTTTTAAAATTGAGCCAGTGTTCTCTGTAATACTGATCATTTTCAAATTATGGCTGATAAAAATATAGTTGTAAATTATTTTAAGTACTTGGCTGTGCGTTTTTACTTTTAATTATAAATTTATGTGTTCTGACATCTTCTAACCACTGGTACTGAGATCAAATCCACTGGGAGTGGGAGCTCTTCAAAACGGTCCTGATGCAGAATCCATTAAGCCTCTTGGTTTGAATTACACTGAGTTTTTTGTTACTTTTTTTTTTGTCTGTATGTATATACCTAGAAGGTAAAGATATTCGTCAGAAGAACCAGACTGAGATTTCAAACTCATTTGCAATAGGTTAAGTCAAAGTAACTTGAATGAGGCTGAGGAAGTTACTCTGGATTTACACTCTTCACTGTAGCCAATAAAATATGTGAACTAGTGCCAGTTAGGACAATGTTTGATTATTTTTTCATGTACCTTCAGTGAAGTGAATATTAAATTTTGACCAGAATACCCTTTTTCTATGGAAAAATGGATTTTTTTTATAGTTACAAAGCATTCCATCTACTTGAAAGCTGTTTTCTTTACCAAAACTGTCCTGATAGAAATTTTCTGACCTTTTTTATGCCAAACTCACATTTCATACAAATCAGATGTTCCTCAGTAGATGTTTGTGAAAGACCAATGTCTATGTGTGTATGAACACACACATACCCATCTCTACCTGGTTACACTTGAGGTTCTTGGAGTAGAAAACAGGAAGGATGGGAAATTATCTGAGGTGCTATGAGAGCAGTTGGGTTTAATTCAGAAGAGCACCTGGATTTTTGTTTCCAGAAATAATAAAACCACACCAAATTTCATTTCAGATTGAATAAAACAGTAGTATTTTTATTCTTAAGGAAAACTTCCTGAAAATCCCTTAACTTCACTGTTGTGGAGTCTGGTTTCTTTTTAAACAGAAAATGAAACTTTTGAACTGCATGCTATAGCTATGCTCGAGGTTTGAAATGAATTTGATAGGGCTGAAACCACACTGACTGCATGAGGAAAATGTGAATGTGGGAAACACTCAGAAGCCTTGGCTGAGGATCAGGTTCACTCTGTGACTGAGGAGAAGTCACCTAGGGCAGACCTTCACAGGTACCTGGCTCCCAGAAAAGCAGTATTTTGAAGATCTCAGCCCCGGTGTCTCTGATGAATTCGATAATTACCTCTTTGGATAAACAGACAAAGGACCAGCTGAACTAAGGTATCATAACAAATGCAAAGAGCAAAGGCCCTCCTGACACAGTGCTTGCTTTACTGGAAGCTGACCTAATAGGATTTCCATGTAGAAAACCCCACCCTTTCTTTCCCCAACTCGTAGGATTTCCTACAGAATCCTAAACCCGTTTATTTCCCCATGGCATGTGCAGTTCATCCCTATTTTCCAGACGCAAGGACCGCCCAGTACTGGATCCCTCTCTCCCCTGCAGCCTTGCTTTGTGCGCTGCTGAGGACAGGGCCGGGCAGGGTTCCGGGGAAGGGCTGCTGTCTGTCCTGGAGATGGATGGGCTCTGCCTCCAAACGCTCCCAGCTCACTGGGAATGGCCAGAGCTGCTGAATTTCAGCCACTGATCCGCTGCCCTCCCCTGTCCCTCTCTCACTGCCCAGGGGTTCCGTCCCCTGCCCGGGACACGCTTGGCTGGCAGCTCCGGCTGCTGGGGGAACAGGTGACACAGTGAGGAGTGCAGGCTGGTTTGGGTTTACAGTGCCAGCTTTCTGTGAATGAAACTCGTTAAAAAAAAAATAAGTAAAATCAAGCAGCTGTAGCTGCTGTCAGAGCCATTCCATAGTAGCTGAGTGCATCTGCTTTTTCTCACCTCCAAAACGAATCAATATGGCTTTAAATGATTTCCCTGATGCCTGGATTTCTTGCCTTATGCTGCTGTTAGCCCAGACACGCAATTGCTAGGTCATTCCTGCCTTGTCTTTTCAGTCTCTCTCTCCTGGTTTCTTCTTGCTGCTTTCTCTTAAAAATACATATAAAATACTCAGCAGAGCAGCTTGGTTTTGCTCATATGTCATTTTCTCACACACAGTTTGCCATCCTTTGCAGCCACACACACACTCACCACAGTGCCTTAATACCTGTCTGCCTGGCTCTCTCTCCATCCCTCTCCCCCTCCACACACACACACACACTGCCTGACTGCTGCCTAAGCAACACCTGCTTATTGGGAGTTTTTCTCTTGATGCAGTGGTTACTGAGGAAGTGCTCAGGTTTTCTTGCAACTGTCAAAGATATTCATGCTTTAAAAAAATTTTTTGAAATAAATAATCTCTTGAGTTCAGGGGCTTTTTTTTTCTCTCACATACAGCTTCACACATACCCTCACTTTGGGCAGGCAAATTTGAATGTAAACCTATCCTTACTGCTAAAAAAACAGAAATACCTCCACAGAGATTAAACCCTTGCTTTGGGGCTGCCCCAATTTCCTAGATGCTGCCTAATCTTGGATTTGGATTGTTCAGAACATGAGGTATCACTGACGATACAAAAGCCTTCAGAAATGCTTGTCTCCTCTGGGTTTATTGACATACAAGTGATCTGCTCAGAGGAACCTGCAGTCCATCAGTGCAGCTGGCTGAGGCAGGAGCCCCCCCAATCCCCTTATCACTCCAGCGATGCACATAAACACATTAGCTGCTTATTTCAGGCAGAGCCCTCAGCTTACCAATCCAAACTGCTTTTGCCAGCATCGGCCCTTTTTTGTATTTATTTATCTTTCCTGTGTATTGCTCTCTCACAAATTTTGCATTTTGGGGTGCTTTTATATGCCCAGCCACCTGCTTGAAGCATGTAGATTATCTTCTGATTAGCACAGAGCATTTGAGTGGCGTGCTGGAGGCAAAAATTTGAAGTGTATCAAAATGCAAATATGTCCCCATTGACCTCTGGAAAAATGTGTTACATTACAAAGTACTTTCCAAGAAAGCCAGAAAGAAAGAGGAGAGTATGAATTTGCAGATGTTTTGATACTAAAAAAGAGTTAATCAGGCATTGTTACTTAGAAGCTTGAATTCTGTGTAGCACATACAGCTTTCTTTTCTTTAAAAAGACAGAGGGGAGGGACCAGAGGATGATACTTCTGCCCACTTTGTGTCTCACTCCACTTCCTTTGCTAAAGAACCACCAAAGTGAATGGGGTTGATTGTGGTGCATATTTTTTTCAATCTGCCAAGACTCAAACATGTAGTCTAATACATGGCAATGGCCCAAAAGAAGAGACACAGAAATTATTCATGATCCTTCTTTCAGTGTGAAAGACTCCTTCTATAACCTCAGATTAATAACTCTGCATTTAAGAAGCAAATTATTTTCACCAAGAGAAGTGAGAAGCAGCCAAATTTGCCTGGGGAAAGTAAGGGTGGTATTAAAGCAAGTGACATCCCTGCAGTGAGGTATGCCAGGAAACAGGGGGAAAAGATGGAACATTACCCAAGTTATTTGAGCTGGTTTCTCTTTTACCCTCACTAGTAATAGTGAATATACCCTTTCACTATGGAAGACTGCAGAAAGACATGGGGTTACTCTAGGGAAAAATAGTTCTGTGCCCCTAAAGGGAAGCTTATGGCTTTCCCTGATCCTTAGGCTCCACAATGCTTTAGTACAAATACTTGTTTGCCTGTAGGCATCACTTCTCTCTTATTCCCTGACACAGAACCAAAAATGTGTCATCCCAAAGCAAGTAAAATGTTTTCAGGTAACCTACCCCATCCAAGCAGGAGTCTGTACAAGAGTTCAGTATTTGCTCAGTGTTGAAGTTAGCACTGCTGGTGTAATGAGGGCAGAGGTTAGAGCACCCTTTGGCCCCCTCACTGCCTTCTGCACCGCTGACATTTGGTGTTTGGGGATGGAAGGAAAGACATGCAGAGGTGCACAGCTGCTTCTAACTGCACCCAGTAGCACATCTTTTTATTCTTCAAGCCTTCTGAGTGTCTCATGTGACAAACACCACAGAGAAGCAAAAGGAAGGCAAACAGCCTTGGCTGTGATGACCTCTAGCTTGTAAAGAGCACGAGGAAGAAGCGGCAGGAATGACCCAGGACTCCCAATGGTTGTTTGCCATTGCTTATCTGCCCTTGCTTTCTGTGTCTGGCTATTGCTTCATTGCACTTGATCATAAACAAAAGCTATCTAATGCTAATGACTGTGGTGCCCACCCTAATCATGCATTTGAAATATTAATAAAAATAATTTATGTCATGTGACTGCTTTTTAACTAGCTGCTTTCAGGACTTTAGGCCAATATTATAAAAGACGTGCATTTTTAAATTATTAGTCTTGAGCACATAAGCACTGCATACTATGGGGAGCACTTTTGTAGCACTTTAAATTAATTTATTGTTATTCATTCCAGCTGTCTGTGATGTAAACCTTTGGCTATAAATTTGTACCATCATCCAACATACCATTAAACTAAAGTGGTGCCCGTGCTGGAACATATAATAAAACATATGAATAAGATTTCTGTGGGGACACTTTCTAAAAACTCTTTTCTCAGTTAATGACACAAGAAAACTATGAGATAACATAGTCACCTTGTAACTATGCATTCATTAAAATATGCCTGGTGGGGGAAGACTTTTAGATTTGCACTTCTATTGAATACTGACCGAATGTTTTTCTTTACCAGGTTGTTTCAATTCATATCCTATCTCGAGCAAAAGGCTTTGTCTGAAGCTATCATGAAGTCACTAGCTGAGACTGCCAGAGGATTTTTGTTGGACCTGAACTCCTCAGTAGTGAAAATAGCTCCTGACCGCTGAATCACAGCAGTACAAGAGCAGAGCAGTTTTACTGTCTTATCTCCTCTGCAGGCACATTCTTTCTCCTACAGATCACCATAAGGGTAACAAAACCTTATCAACATGACTAACACTAAAATGTCTTGATCCACTTAACAGTATACATATATTTTGTACCAGCCCATTGGAATATATCATTTCCTAAAATTTAAAGCAAGTTTTGATCATGCAGTGCTCTACCAAGCAGAGTTAGAACCACCCATGGCTTTGTTCTTGCCTTACAGGTCTTATCTTGCCCATGTGCTTGTTAATACTTTTTGTCACTTTTGTGACAGATGGCTTCTATCGAGCCTGTTTGGAGGAAATCCTGCCCATCTCAGTCTTCCACTTGTACCAGTAAGAGTTTTTGCTGCTGTTTTCTCTGGTTTAGGCTCCTGATATCAAATACAGCTATATGAAAAACTTAAGAGACAAAAATCTGAACTTCAGATTCTTGGCTGGAGTAACATAGCACAACTTCCTTAATTTGTACCATCTGCTCATATAGGCTGTGCTTGTCAGGTCTAAAGCTTTCTGAGTCATTCATCCAGTAGCAGGACTTCTGGAAAATTGACTGAGAGTGGAAAATGGTACTCATGAAGAATAGATTTTGTATTATAACTAATCTCATAAACTATTACTTTGATGGAATAAAGTTTTCTGTTCTCTTATTTCTAAATCAGTCTGAAATATCAAGGTTTGGGAATCTGATGCTTTGATTTGGAACCATCTGTAATCAAGAAGCAGGATGTCTGAAGTACTTGGCAATATATGTACACCAATAACTGCCCTTTACAGGTAAAAATCAATTTGACAATAGGAAGAGTAGATAGCAAGATACTACCTTAACAGAGAATTTTATTTTGATACAATATCTAGTTCAATTGTCCAAAATTATTGAAACATGTTTCATAGAAACTTCACAAAGGAGCCTCTAACACACCCCAGAACTGAATTCTGCTCCAGGTAGCTGGACCACACTGGTGCTCTCAAAAGAAGATTGGCACCTCTTGGACGACATGTACCAAAGGCAAAATGACATATGGACACTCTTTTTGAGTCTGATTTGCACGCCACAGCAAGACCCTCCTGTGAAAATCTCCACAAGAGGGAAAGATAGCAGTGGGATGGAGTATCCAGAAGTAAATTGAGCTTTAGTTACATTTTTGGGAAAGTAGGTGAGAGATCAGATTTACCTATCCATGTAACCCATGTCCCTCTGAACAAAAGATAAAGCACTATCAATTTGCACTTTTATATTACTTCAAATGAAAAGAAAATAATTACAGAAATCTTCTGGCTGTTTACACAATGTCTTTCTGCTCTTGCCTAGATGTAGGATCTTCACTAGAGAACTAGGAACCAGGGAGTTAATAACAGTGTAAACTTCCCTGAAATTGGAGATTAGGACAAGAGATATACACCAGGTGCATGAGAGGCAAAAGGATGTTGATTCCTGAGCTGGAGGCTGGGTTTTAGCTAGGTCTGAAGACCTTAGTGGTTACAGCAGTCAGGGTGGTTACAGGCTCTCCCTTCCTGCAGAGATTCACTATTCATATTGAGTTTCCTTTCAATATTCCTTTAAATATTCCATGCCCTGCTATTTCCAGCTTTAGGGTTAGTCTTCACCAACAGTTTTTACATTCTGTCTGAGAGTAGACACAGACCAGCTCCTGGGTTTTGGTGATGTGTTAATGTGGAGCCATGCTGCTGAGATAAAATATTATTTACTTCATCAAAATTTTAACTTAGTACAAAAGAAGAAAACTTGGTTGTGTGAGAAAAGCTATAGAGAGTTTTCTTTTTTATTAATGGTTTATCACTGTCATTTGGATGTGCCTTAACTTATTTAAGAAGAGCTTCCTGTCTTGTAGCACATAGTGTAGACATAATGTAGATGGTCTCAAAAGAAGAGATTGAGTTGATTTAAGTTACAGTAGCTAACACAATAGTATTAATCTCCCAGCTGCTAATTAATCTGTTCAGCTATCTGTACCTCCCTTTCCTTACTCATTATTTTGAGAGAAGGTCCTTTTTTTATCTTCTTAGTTAAACTGTAATCTTTCAGAAATTAGCTGTATTGACTTCATTCTACTGAAATTTGTTCAAGTCCTCTATAGGTGCCTCATGGAGGAGGAGAAGAGGATTTATCTTCAGTTTCCTCATCTCAGCTAATGTCGGAATAGCTGCTGTATGAGGTGTTTCATTTTCCCTTGTTTGGCAGGACCAAGCTCCTTGGTCCATTACAGAGCCCAGCAGCTCCAGCCGGGCCTGAGGGTCTCTGTGTGTGCTGGACTGCCCAGAAGCCCCCTGCCCCTACAGAGAGCATCCTGGATATGACAGGAGAGTGCGTGGACACCAAGAACTGAAAGCATCAGAAAGGTTCATGGCTGCATCGCTGCAGTTTGGTGAGCTGCCTCAAAACAGCTGCTACGTGCGCGGTACACTGCACCTTCCCTCCAGAGCCACCCCCAGAATGCTGCATGAGGAGCAGGAGAGGAAGGCTGGGAGCCTGTTCCTGCCCCAGCTGAGCTCAGGGACACAGGACCTTGTGTAGCTGTGAGGGCTCTTGCTCCGATCCGAATCCTCGCAGCGATTGCCGTGCCTGCCACATCACCCCCTCCCAGGCATATGCTCGCCTTTGTGCTATGTCAAAATATGCTCTAAAGCCCATTTCAGCAGCAAGCTCACTTAGTTTCCTTGCCAGGAAATGTTAATTACTGTGGCGCAGTCCTCTGTTTTCCGTGGCAAAATAACAATTAATTTACACCATTGGAGAAACACTTACACTTTTTTATTAAAAATCAATAAAACCAAATCAATACAGCATAAAGTATACAATATCAAAATGAAAAGCTCTTGTTTTTATACTTGAGCATCCCTAATAAAATTCCACCGTTGATTCAAGCATCTTGTCTATTCTAATCTAATGAGAAGCTGTCAAGTTTCTTTTTAGCATTTTGGAAATGACTAAAAATGGCTGTCCCAGTACTTGGCAAAAGAATGCAATAATTAACCCCCGAGTTGTAAGTCAATATGATGATGCAAATGCTGCTGCATTCATCTCTCTGCATTGCATCACCTATGCACCTGGCAGTCCATGGAATCCATTTTGAATCAGGATGGAGGTTAGCTTTTATTTATAGCTGTAATTAGAAAAACACTAGCACTAATGGAGACTGCTCTGTTGCTTGAACGTGTCACACAGAGTAAATTCCACAGCAATTTTTGCATTTTAGCAGGTCAAAGAGTAAAACAAATTAATTGCTTCATCCTGAGACAACCTGTTTATTTTTCAGCACCCGATGATTTACTGGAATATTGATTTCAAAGCTTTTCAGGGAAAATTCCCTCGGTTGTTTTTCTACCAGTGCTCCAAGTACACGAGGCGCTGCAGAGCCTGGGGAGGCAGCTCATGCCACTCATCTCATGGTTCCTGGGCTCCCCTGCAGCAAGGCCAGGCGACACCAACGTTTCCAGGTGGCAGGAGTCGCACCACGGAGGGGACAGAAGCTGTGGGATTTGCTCAGCAGTGGCCCAGCCCAGAGCTGCACCAGGTAAGTGATCCCCCAGCCCACACTGGGACATGCCAGGCACAGCACCAAGGAACACTTTGCCCTCTGCAGTGCAAGCTCTGCCACGGTTTGCACGTTTCTGAGCGCATCCACAATGGTCACAGCTGATTTTTAGGAGCTAGCCAGAACAGAAAGGAACAAGGTAACTTTAATCCATGTTGGATGGGCAGATCACCATTTCCTTTCCACAGACAGAACCACCATGGGTTTGATTTTGATGTGGTTTTTTAACAGTGAATTGATAGATGGTCCTTTTAAATGTGTGAAATGATCCAGAGATGACACTAGGTTTTTCAAAGCCGTTAAACAACTCAGGTAGCCATGGCAGTGGGCTGGAAGGACAAGTGTAACTGAGATAAAACTGCATTAACTAAACTAATTAAAAAGGGATAACTCACACAAAACCACCAGAAACTCCTACTTTGTTACAGTGGCACTGGGAATCTGGACATGATAACTAACACCGAAAATAAAGACACTTTAAATCAAAGTTTTGCAGATTGGGATATTTGGCTTGAGTTGCCTTTAGAAATTCCAAAGTGTGGCAATGTGCTACTGAGATACTGAAAAATATTGTAACTTGTCTGTACGTGACTCTTGTGCGTGCACCAGTGTTCCCTGCTACAGCAGGAGCTGTGATGTAACCACCATTTTGTTACCATGATGAATGAGTTTAAGGTTTCTCACTACTACAAAAATACACATTTGTCCATCCTGGGTTTTGTGTGTGGTGTTAAATGGTTTTCAAAGTTCTGTTCTCTGTGTGGTAAAACATAACTGCTCCTGAATGACTTTCTGATGCCTGTTCCAAGCTAAGACAAGCCCTGCAAAGGTAGGATGATTATTTGCATTATATAAGTCTTTCAGACTCTTGAAATATGGGTCTTAGACACATTATTAACTTCAGACACATTAGTAAGTCCCACCAAAGTAAAAAGGATGTGCTTGAGGGCATTGATGACTATCAGCTAGGAAAAAAGCTGAGAGATCTTGTTTCCTTCACAAGGATAATTGATTACTTGTGGAATAACTTCTCTCAGAAACTATCACTTGATCTGTATTTGAAATGTATAGGGAGTGTGCTGTATGTTAGTAATCTCCTCCTACTGCAGAATTGATGAGTTTCAATAACACTCTAGTATTTTCACATAGAAGCAGATGTTCTGTTGGACATCCCACAACAGAAAATCAATAGTAGGTGAGCCTTAAATAGCCCTTCCCTCTGAGAGGGCTCCATGGTGACAGCAGTGCAGGAATGAACCTGCCATTGGGCTGGACTAGCACAGGGACATTAGGACTTGAACGTTTTTGGGGCAGGCTTATCATATTCCCACTATTTGGAAATCAAGTAAATTAGGTGCTTTGTTTGCCCTTCAGAGGAGCAGTGCACTGTTCTCCACACAGAGCTGAAGCAGGCTGCCCTTCAGCCACTAGCCTGTGCTTGTACTGCATTTCTGCATGGATGAACCAGGTAGAAATGTAGTATGAGATGCTCTGAAGGCACACATCATAAGATAATAACTACCCCAAAGTCCTGGCTATTTATCTCAGCCTGACAAAGGATGGCTAAGGTAAGAGGCAGGGATAAAGCAGAGATTTTGCTTTTATTCAGAAGTTTATGTAGAATAAGAAGTAGAAATAATGTTTTTTCAAATGTTATAAACACATAAGCACATTCAAAGGTCTTCTGGAATAGAAGATGTTTTTGAGTCTTTAAGTATTTCACTGGTCCTCTTATTCAGGTAACATAGCATGGCACTGTGTAAATGTGTAAAAGGAATTTTCCAGTGATACTCCTTACTTTCTTTTAATGGATGTCATGACACAGAGCGAAATATTAGATGCAAGCAAGCCCTATGGTTTTGATTGTGGTTAGTCTGACGGTTCTGGTTTGCCTTAAGTGGAAGCTGATGAACAATGGTTTAAAAGGAGAAAGGAAAACAGCCTCAGCACTGAGGTCAGTCAGCCACTTCCTACACCCAGCTGTTTCAGTTTATTTTTTTAATTAAGTTTGGCTTAAATTAATGATGACAGTTTAAAGAGAACTCTTTCACCTATTTAGCTTACTTTACATCTGAAACCAAGTCCCTTCTGTCCAATTGCATTTTGTTACAAGATTTGCAGTTAGGTTCCTAAGAGTCCCTGGTTTCTCCCCACTTTATTTTGTCATCTCTCTGCTCAGCCATTGCCCTTTGCCCTTTTGTGCCCTTTCAAAGGAGGGCTAAAGCTATTGCCGCTGCGGTATGGAAACAAAGTGCCTCCTAATTGATCGTTAATACTGCTGGAGTGTGAGGATGTTGGGAATTGCTAGATCAAGCCCATTTACTCCAGCTTCTGGGTCAGCCCTTCAGATGCTATAAATCAGAATTCCTTCCTGCCTCCTCCACAGCTCAGTGTAGATTTGCACCATGGAGGAGCTGGGTCAGGGGCTCTGCTCTGCACGAGCACCAGATCTCTGCTTCAGAATAGTGGTAGTTTATTTCCAGAAGCCTGAGAATCAGCAACTCTAGCACTGCTATATTTATCAGCAATTTAGGTGATGGGGAAAAGAAACAGAAGGCTTAATTTTTCAGAAAGAATACAGCTTAAAACAAGTTTTCTAATACTGTGAGAGGCCACAGAGTTACACACACAGAGTGGGCACAGTCCCAATGGCATTTCTAAGCCAGTAGAGACCCTGATTTTTTAACAAAATAACATCTCCTATGGGGGTTTTGGCTTCATTAATGTGGGGATTACTTTAGCCCCTCACAACTATCAGTTTAAACCTTCTCTCCAGGAATGGCTACTTTTCTTTCATGATTAGAGCAATTTTTTTTTTATTTTTTTTTTTTTTGACTGGGAGACCTCGCCCTAGTATTTAAGGTGAGAGCTGATGACTCATAACCAAAATAAGAAATGAAGTGCCACTCCTTATACCTCTCCCCATTTGCTAGGAAAGCAGTAGGAATTGCATCATCACTCACTGTAGAGAGAAGTGTGATCGCTTTGGGGGGCAGCCCTCTGTAAATAATGAAAACCTTGAGGATTTCTTCAATTAAAAAGAATCTCATGGCCTGAGTGGTACCAGGTTTGGAGATTCATGGAAGAGTACCCAGGGAACTGCAGTCTTGAGGAGGCTGGCAAAACCAGACAGACTTGTGGTAGTTTGGTCATTCGTCGGTTGGAACCAGATTGTGTCTCATGCACCTCGCCCTTCCCAGTGAAAGTGAGCAGAGGGAGGGCTGCACGTAGTTATAAGATAATGACAGGACAGTCCCACACCCGACCCAAATCCCTGACAGAAACCAGCCTGAGCTGGGAAGAATGACAGAGGATGCACTTTGGGGTGAGTCTTTCACTTTTTCACAATATAGTTCCTAAGTTACAAATCAGTAATGGTGACAAATGTCTTGTGATGCCTAATTGTAAGAATGTTGTACATTTTTGCCATCACACATATTCTTAATGAAATGACTGTATGGCAGGTCTGAGATCAAATGCAGCCTGTAGATATTAGGTGAAATCTATAGAAGTTTCTGGGCCAAATTCAGTTAAGATAAATAGCTATGTATTGACATACAAAACTTTCAGAAATTGTGATTAGTGGCAAAGAAATTTGGTACTTTATATGCATCTAAGTCATGGGTCTAGAAACAAAAGTAATTGAGAGAATGTCCCTATCTCTGCTCTCCTCCAAAAGTACCTAAACCATCTGGTTTACTTGGGATGTCTTTTTCCTCCTTCATTATTAAAATATTTAACTCAAGTTTTAGACAAAAATAGAAGCATTTGAAGAATGTAATCACATGTTGTTTTCTTCCAAGAAAATCTACAGAACCTACTCTACTGAACTTTGCACAAATTCACAACTAACTTTGACTGACATTGAATGATTTTTTTTTTTTAATGCTCCTCCATGATGAAAGTCTCTTCACTTGAAAAAAATTACCCAGCTGTGTTTCTGGTGTTTGTCTAAGGTGTTAACAGCCAGACACAAGCACCTTGTTTTCAATTTCTCCTGTCTTGGAGACACTACTTACATTTAGGCTTTTCTTTTACTGGCGGTAGCTACAATGGTCTGGGCTTTAATCACCAGCAGCTGTAGAAATGAGAATAGGATTGGAAAAGCAAACGTTGTCCCCTTGAAGATCAGTTCAATTCACATCTGCTTGCGTACTTTTTCCTAGTATTACACACCAATTTAGTAAGGTTTTGTATACCTTGGGAGCACATTCTTGGCTTTCTTCCTACTTTTGAGTTAAAATCACGTGTGAAATACTTATTGTGCAGGGAATAGTGATGTGAACCGGGAAGAATATCTTTTGTCTGGTTTATTTCAAAGTAAAATTATACAGAATTTAGCTTATTGTTTTGCAGAGCTATAAACCTCCACAAAACTCCTTCTGAAATTAATCAGACTAGTTGTGCTAACATCCAAGTGGATGCAGGAGTCTAACAGAAATCCAGGTTGATGTGGTATTTAATATCCAGCTTTTCATGTTGCAGCTTGATGGTACAACACAGAGGAGATTTGCAGGCTCTGGACCATGGAAAAATCTATCACTTCCTGATGCCCATCCCACCCTTCTGGCAGAAGTTACTAGAGCAGGGTGGCAGAAGGGACAGTTTCCCTGCTCTTGGGCCACCCAGTTCACAGCACGTGGTGTATTCATTCCAGCACCTATTGATTTCAATTTATGATAACATGCTGGGCTGTGAGCTGCAGCAGGAGGGATCTCTGGTTCATGACTCCTGTTGGGTTCAGAAGAGCTGAGGTTATCACCTCAGAAGTAACCTCTTTAGCTACAAAAGTTGAAGCTGATTCAATCATGAATCAGTGCCCTTAATTAATTCTCCTTTATAAAAGCCCAAAGCAATCATAATAATGTCAATGAAAAAAGTCCCAGATGAGAGTTTGATTGTTTTCTCAATATAAATAAAAAAAGTAGTTAAAAAGCTAAAAACCAAATGGCTCTTTGGGGGAATTGCTTGGGTCATTAATATATCACACACATATGTCAAAAATCTTATGTTAACAATTTAACCCCACAGCTTCTTAGGACAAAAATAATTACTAGTCTGAAAGAATGACTTACCTTCCCAATATTCCTTTAAACCAAATTGCATTGGTTGAAATGTAAGAATGCATTTCAAGTAAGAAAAATTGTGCCCCAAATAAGTTCAACTACACTCTGGTATTTTTATGCATTGAGGTTTCCCTTCTCTAAAATAAAACAACAAACAACAATTCACCTCACAAGTTGGCCATAAATAGCTCATAAGCATCACTGCTACCTACCAACTCTCCCCAGTTTACATTTAAATAAAGAAATATGTCTTTTCTGTAGGTCTAAGTATAGAATAATCTTTCTTACTATCTGGGTAGATCTCTCCACTTGACATAGTCTTATTTATTCTCAGTACTGCATATTTGAGACCTGTGATGAGATATGTAAACTATAAAGGACTGTATAGAGTTTTGGTAGAGACTAAATTCTGAAGACTGCTGTGGTTAGGTCAGTAATGGTTTGCTGCTCAGTACACCCCTATTAAGAGGTTGTAAAGGAGAAGTGCTATTCCAGGAAAAAAATCTTCTTACTTTGGTCCTTGGATGTCCTCACATTCCCTGGCCTCATAAGAATATGTCTGCAAACACTATTTCAGTGTGCAGAAAAGGGCTGATGGAGGTATAAGCTGGAAGAATTGATCACAATGAGCAGGAAAAAGCTCTCACCCCAACCCATCTCAAGGGACCACACCAGAGAGGGAAGCCGGGACCACAGGTCAATGGGATTGCACTAAATCCTGACTACAGTGCTCTGGATTTCAGTCCCTTGAAGGGGATTGGCTGTGTCAAGATACATAATTGTGGTCCTCCCCAGGTTGTCCAGTGACACCAGTGCCCTCACCACACCTAGGTAAAAGAGAACTTGTGTTCCAAGTGCCCACAGTGGTACGGTGCACAGAGAGCCACCAGCATGGCACAAAAGCAGCTTCCTCAGGGAATGCTGTGTGGCAGGAGGAGCTGCAGAGGCACTGGAGAGCACAAACCCCAATGAGGTTTTGACCAGCCTCAAGTTAGGGAACAAACTTTGATGAAATCCAAGTTCTTTTGTCTCTGGTGTGGTGCCTGAAAGTGAATCTGTCTGCCCTGTATGGAACGAGTGCAGTAGTGTGTCTGAGGGTGGGGGCAACTGGAGAAACCGAGTCCAGGACCAGAATAGAGACAAGCAGCTGCATAGCCCAGATGCACACTCAGAGAGAGCAGCTTCACTGCTGTGGGTTAATTCCCACAAATATCTGCAGGCTCCCTGGCACATAGCAAGCAAGTGATGGTAAAGCAAATTAACTACTGTTTGAAATCTGATTTGTAGCTTTTTTTTTTTCCCTTTTTCTCCTTCTTTTTGTTTAATAACTGTGCTTCACTATGGCACCTGAGAATATTTGTCTTGGTAATGATCAGGGAATAAAACCTCTGGCAGCAGGATTCTGCAAAAGGAGGTGAGGGCAACCCAGCTCTCATACAGCAGCCTCACAAGCCTGGGTTTCATATAGCGTAGCTGGATGTTTGAGTGAAAGCAAAATAATTCTTCAAGTTCAAACTAGGGCATATTTAATCTTCTTTGGAAGTAACAACAAAAAATAAGCCAGTGTGCTTTTAAAGAGAAATCAAATAGAAGTAGATGAGCACACACCAGCCAGCCCTGCTGAACCTGGCCACTGCTGTGCTCCACAAACATATTTTGTCCTGGGAGAGTGGCCGGGAGCACGGCTGTGCCTGCTAGTTGTGAGCAGAGCTCCTGCTGAGACACAGCCAACAGGTTGTGGCACACAGAGCTAACATGGGAAAGGTTTAACAGTGCTCAAACTGGGAGGGTAAAAATCTCCTGTGAAACAGCCTCAGCCTGGTCCACCTGCAATAAATGTGTGGGTTCGTCAGCGGGCCTCTCCCACAGAGGCAGGGCACTGGGTGCTGTCAGTGCCACTCTCCTTCTGTGCTGGATTTCCATCATTTATAGAACTCTAACTGAAATATTTTTGCCCGTCAGCCTGGCACAAGGCTGGGACCTGCCAGGGCCAGGGTAACTCTGAGCCTGGGGCAGACCGTGCCCAGCGTACAGATGTGGGGCAGTGATGGTCTGGGGACACCGGCCAGAACGCACAGGGAGAACTGGCAGAGATGGCATTAGCAATTGGAAAAGCAATGTTTGGGGTTTTTCCACTATTTAAACACAAGCTGTCAGAATCTGGCAGGTTTTTTGTGGAATGTAGTTACACGCACTTAAGTGACAACTGCATTTTAAGCCTCTGCTTTCCTTGCAGTAAAGCCACCACAGAAAACCTGAGCCCAGAGCCAGTAGAGAGGGAGCTGTACCCACCAGTGCCGAGCAGTTTCTCCCTGAGGAGGGCAGGTGGGGCTGCCAGGGTGCAGCCATTAAAATCCCTCTGCAGAAACACTGCTGTGTCCCCATGTGAGAGGAGGGAGACTGGAGAGCAGCCACAGCTTTGGCACAACTCAGCTGAGATGCTGAGGTTGGAGTCACTAGCGTCCAGATCTAGGGACAGACTGAGGCGAGAAGCTCAAGAGAGGGACGGTGCCCCAGCCATCCAAGGGACATCCATGGACTTTGCCAGGGCTTCACCACTTTGGAGATGGGGAGCCCAGGCTGTGGGCTGCTCTCCAGCAGAAAACAACCCCTGGCACCAGCTGCTCCCCAGGGATGTGTGTGTGCAGGTCCTGCTGAGTGGGCTTGGGCACCTTGGCCTCCAAGGGCCACTGGTCACATAAGCACAGTCAACAGCAGAGAGCTTTTATAAATTATTTACAAAAAGGGCAGGTGCAGGCTGTGAAAGGCATGGGTAAAATGCTTCCCCAGATAAATTTCTTTCTCAAGGGAAGATGAGGGACAACCATTTGCAAACTTGGGTCTGCTAAGCTCCACCTAAGAGAGAAATCATAGTGCAAGCCGGGCAATGCAGACAGGATGTTAGTTTTCTTTTTTTTCATGGGTTAAAATGGAGCCAGTTGCTGCAAACAACGGTGTAGATTTATTCAGCTGCAGAACTGGCACACAGCAGGTGCCTTGGAGGGACAGAGGGAAGGAGCAGAGGAAAAATGAAAAAGGCTGATGAGAGTGAGCAGCCTGGGAGAAACCTCTGGAAGGTTTGGGCATGCAGGCGGCTGCACTCATGCTTTATGTCACTGCAGAACATTAAATGAGCACTTAAAAAGATAATTAGCACCTTTTCATTGGACCAGAAATCAAAGGTGTAATTTACCAGAAGTCAGTGAACAATGTAAGAGATCTAATTTAATCACATTGCGTAGCATAGCCAGGGTGAGAAATCAGCAGCCCATCCTGGCTGAACAGCTGCACGTACAGCAAATGTGCCCTCAACAGGACAGTGCCACCAGCAGCAGAGCCACAGCTGGTGCCGGTGGTGAGGCCATGCAGGGTATTTGTGCTATTTGAATTCTACTGCATCATTTTAATTATTTCACAGTGAAACAGAGGGTATGCCATATATAGAAGAAAATGCGCTTGTCTAGAAGAGGTTGGCATGACAGTTCAGGTGTTCTCTTCCACAGCCTCTACACAGGCTGACAAGATCAGCCACCCCAAAGATCAGGAAGATGAGGAGGAAATGGAGGTTTTGTTTTAGCATCATAGATGAAAGGTGATCTTTCAATATGCAGATTTCAGTTTAGATCTGGACTGCCCAGGCTTGCCTTAAGGCTTTGGAATGGGTGATTCAGCTTCCTTCTACTTTTGGTATCAAATGAAGTGTTCAAAAGATCAATAAAAGGAAAAAAAACCCCACTATTAAATTTTAAGTGCCATATAAAGAAACTCAGCTTTAACTCAGTTATTTTTCAAGCCATAGCTACAGCACAAGGCATATTACCTTTATTGGGATTTCTTAAATAAAAATGTTAACTGTATGTGTGCACAGTTGTAAAATCAAGCTGTTAGCTGACTAACAAACCTGCAGTACAGCAAATCATATTCAACATTATACCACTTAATGAGGATTAAACTTTGTCCCCTGAACACTACTGCCTTTCTCAGATTTGTCTTTTTTTGTCTTTTTTTTTTTTTTTTACTTTTTTTTTCCCCCTTGGTAAATCTTTATATGTGTTTCCATGGCAGCATGGAAAACCTGGAAGTCCTAAGCATGGTGGCCAGGACTCTGGATTAAAATGGCTAATCATACTGGCCACCTTTTGATAAAGATAGGCAGATCCCTGCCATCATCTTTCCCAGGGGTTCACTGATGCAGCTGAAAAGGAGCCGAAAGGCAAGGCCTTTTTGTTTGTATCTGTCTTGGTTTGAAAAGACAGGTGTCTGCTAAGGAAGGCAGGAACTTCCTTCAAAATGGAAAAATTTAAATCCCCCCCCACCCCCAAATTATTATAATCTTGAAATAAAGGGGCTCTCAGGCAAAGATATGGGAATAGGAATAACAATCCTTTTCTAGGAAAATGAAAATAAAAATGCAGTAGTACAAAAAGAACCTCACAGAGTCAGAATACAGCCTGACACTCTGTTGGTCAGGGTGTTGGTAGCAGTCCCATTAAATGGTGTCTGCAGTCCTCCTGGAGTGACAGATGTGGTTCTGTTGGAGCAGTGATCCTGTAGAAGGCTGTAGTTTCCCTCTGAAGGTCCAGCGGTGGTGTAGATGGGTCCAGTCTCTCCTCTGGGCTCCAGTGGAGAAAGGCTGCCTGTGGTGTTCTGAGTCTCAGATTATATCCAGGTAGGAATTCTTGGCTCCTCCCCCTGGGTGGAGCATCTCACAATGGGATGATGTGATTTTATCAGTCATGCAGTGAGACTCAATGGCCCATTAACACAAGAGATCCCCCTGGAGAGAGGATGGGTCATGGAAGAGATAAAGAACACTGCCCCAGATGGTAATAGAATACATACTTTTGGTTACATCCTGCATTGCAGCTCAAGACAGTATCCAGGTATCCATGTGCAGTTCCTCTGGCAGTGATCACAGTAAGATAGGTAACAGCAGAAGGTAACAAACCTGAAAGGGACATGGCCTCCACTGAACATGTCAAGAGAACTGTTTCTGCTGATTTAAATGATAGCCCTGACAGGAAGACCTGACCTCACTTTCTTAGAGATGTAACCTCAAAAGAACCCACGTGTGTAATAACCATAACATAATGGGACTACACAAACCAAAATTTCAAATTCTCAGCTTCTATTTTATCTATGATTTAGCTCCTGCAGGAGTGTAGGTGACTGAGAATAGTCCAGACAAACAGTAATCGTTGCAATTCAAGAAAACTGAAAAAGCAGTAACCAAAGTAGTAAGCTGGAAATCCCTAGGAAATACAGTTTGCTTAAGGAAAATTCAAGCAAGGAAAGTGTGTGTCTTTAGTGCAAAACATCCACTCAACTCAAATAATATATTACCTGGCTTCTAATTATTATATCTAATTATAGATTGGCCTAAGAACACTGGCAAGGGAAATATGTTGTAAAATGTATGTTGAAATATTACTGTGCTATTGTTGAGTCAGCTCCTGGGATATGAGGCATTAAATATCAGAATGTCTGGCTGATTTCAGTGTTTTTATGTTGCTTAACCACACTGTTAAGATGTGTTGTTGCAAACTTCTCCTTGCTGGTTAAATTTAGCTTCTCTGTTCTCCAGGTGCAATCTGATAACTCCTGGAGAACTGTCTTCCCCATTCTTGCACTTCTCCTCTACCAGATATTTGCTTCCCTGACTGGCCTTATTTTTTTATATATATATCTTTTTAAAATCTACACTATAAACATTGATAGTTTCAAGTTTCACTATAAAACTGCCTGTGTTGCTTCTTGCTCTGCACCGCAGCCTGGTATCACTGTCTTGCAACCCCTACTATTCCTGTGTCTGTACTCTTTGTCAGTGCATGTGATGCACTGTCCCCTGTATTGTAGATTATCACTGAACAATATCCTACAAACCCCTTGAGAGACTTGGACCTTGAAACATGTTAAGTGAATTAGCATATTATGCCACAGGGAAAAGATATTTGGGCATAAAGTACAGAAAAGAAAGCCCTGGAATGAAATAATTATTTTTCACTATATCTGTGCACATGCTGGTAACAGTCTGACACAAGGATAGGCACTGTGTTTCAGCACCCACATAAAACATACTATGATCTGTTTAAAAAAAAATAAATGAAAAAGCAGTGATTAAATGTTAAAATTAATTGTTCTAGGATTTTGTTAATAAAATGGGGGAAAGGCCCCTAAATCACTGCATGTATTAATTTGTGACCGCTATTTTTTAAATAAAGCAATGCCCTTAAAGCTTCTCTGAAATTAGTAATCTCTGAGAGAGTTTAAAGCAATTACAGAAAAAATTACTAAAAATTTAGTACTAAATTACTATTAAAATAACCATTTCACAGTCATATGGTGACTTGCAATGCAATTCCTCGTTCTTTTTCTCTCAATTATGATCACATACTGCACTTGATGACTGTACCAGAATACACAGTGGGCTGTTCTCCCAGAAAAGCCTTATACTGTGAAGGGTATGAAGGATGAGCCACTAGGCTACAGATGTGGTTGACATGAACAGTTCTTTAATAGGAACCTTTTTGAGTAATTAACAGGCTGAATTTTTATCAAAAAACACAAGCACACCTGCATATGGAAAAACAACATAAGTGGAACAAGCAGACTACAGTACTGTTGATGTCCCCAGTCTTGGGACATACACAGAACAGAGGTTAAAACTATTATTAGAAATGTAAGAAAACACCTTGATTTTGCTGTCTACACAAACCACACAGATCTGCACAGGACGGCTGCTGGTTTAAGTGAAAAGAGAAAGGAAAATCTCAATTAAATTCAGGTTGTTTAGTCTGAATCCAGTGCAAAAGTCTGAGGGAGTGTGTTCTGTCCTTGGAAAGTCTGCTTTTATCTCTTTAAGAAAACATAGGATCTCTGTTATAAAGGATGCTGATGGTGTTTTCTCCTGCCTCAGCTTCATTCTAAAATGTCTTGATGTTCAAATACTGTGTGATGGACTTTAATTGATTTCCAGTCAAGACTTCTTAAATCATGTTTCTGAAAGATCCACTTATTATTGGCAGGCTCTTTTCCCCATTTTGACTAGTCTGTGGTTCTTAAGTTCTACAGAACAGGAAGGAAAATATATTTACATGCAAAAGTTACCTGAGGCAAAAAAAAACCTCAGGACAAAGCCAGTTGCAGGGGAGCACACTATGGCTGTGATCTCTGAAGTGCTGCAGCCAAAGAGGCTGGCAGGTGCCTCTAAATATAGACACGGATATTAAAATGTTAAAAGTACAATACACAGAAAGCAAAGAGAGGAAAATTACAAGTTTCAAAGAGTGCCTTTCTCTTTTTCCCTTGTACATGCCGCAGCCACAGCAGTCTGGCCACAGGCCTATTTGATATTTATAAAGTTCAATTCGGTCACACACCACAGAAACACTGAAGACAAAAACCCCCACACAAAACCTGTTCAAATGATCTGCTGTGTGGTACTTAAGGCTGATGAGCATTGCATGTAATGATGGCTTTGGGTCTTCTCCTGGGGACCTGGGTCAGACCTCTCCTCACATGAAAGAAGAACATTGTCCCCAAGTCCATGGTCTGTGAATTGGACCCTTAGATGTCAGTGCAGGTAAATTTTTCAAAGGGAAAGGACTCTGGGGAGAAGAGCATTTATTAAACCTCTTCGGTTCTTCATTCTGATAGAGAACAAATCTTCAGTGTAATAAAAAATAGTTCAATCTTTTGAAAATATATACCAGCACAATCTCACTTACTTAGAAGTTCAGCATATTAGCTGCTAAAATGGATTCCAGCAGCCCTTCATACATTTGTCCAAAATTTCCAAAACTTGCCTGCCCAAGCACCAAGTTAGGTTCCATACTGAGGAAATGTTAATATGCTGTTACCCTTTTCTAAGCTGCCAGCAAAAGTTTGTAAACCTAGTTTCCAGAGCAAACCCCTGGACAGAGAATGCTGTGTCCTGTTCAAAAAAACCCACATATTGCCTTCTTTTTAACAGAGAAAATTTGGAAATGGACATGACTTACAGCAAATTTCTTCATCTGTTTTACCATATTTTTCAGGAGGGCTTCAAGGTCCTCCCCTGCCTGAGAGTCAGGACTGGAGCAGTGAGGAGAGCCCTGATGCACAGCTCACACGCAGTGTCCTGCAGCACAAAGCTGAGATACACGCTGCTAACGTGGCTGCTTGCACAGCTCCTGCAGCAGGGATGTGGGGAAAACATCCATGCTGCAGCTCTACAGGCAGGAGGAGGAAAGGAGCTGCTAGGAATGATCATAAAGTGGGATAAGGATTATGTGGAGGTGGATGCTGTTGTCAGAGAGCAGCAGTCCTGAGCAGCTTTGGTTTGTGTGGGGCAGTTCATTCCTGTGAGGTTCTCCCTCACAAACAGGTAATGCTTTGAGCATTTGGGTATTTCAGAAGTGCTCCACGTTAGCTTAAATCTAGCACTGACTCTGCAAGGAGTATAAAACTGACATTGATTTCCAATTGATGTCATTAATATTTTATCAGAACGTGGCCAAAGCATCTCCTCACAGCCTTGTTTGCTCAGTGCACCCCTGCTCCTAGGGACACTTAGTTTTTAAAAGCAGGACCCTGCAGAGCAGGGACCACGGCTGCTGTAGGAACAGAGATGGCAGCACACATCTGGGAAATGCTCCAGAACACGTTCAGTAAATCTCAGGGAAGCTGTCCTTCATGGCAAAGACACTCAGGAGACCTCACGCATGACTGGAGAATACATGGAAGAACACAAACTATCACAGCATAAACCAAGATTTCTTTTGCAATAGTGTCTTAGAGGGAATTAGGGGGTCGTATTGCACCCACCTTGCTTAGAGAAAACCTTTTGACCCCGAGACAGATACTGATAAAACCATGGGGCGCTGCCTGCAGCAGGTAATGCATGTACTGTAGTCTCATGATTGTAACACACTTTGGGAGTCCTAGAAATGCTGGTCCAAAATAAACAGAAAATAAAGAAAATGAGAACAGGACCATCTCTGTTAAAGAGAAGGTAGAGCCTTTCCCCAAGCAGGAAATCATGTCCTTACATGAGCCCCAGCCAGAATGAAACTGCAGAATGAAGGTCTTATTTTGCAGATTTGCTTTTTTTGGTTTTTTTTTTTTTTCTTTTTTTACACCATTCCAAAGGCACCAGATCTTTAAAAAGGCTACCTAAAATTTTCAAAATGTTCTTCCTCACTATAATTTCTCAGCATTTCAATTAACCTAAAAAATAACAGTACTTCTGAAAGCTGTATCATGTGGGTTTTTTTCCTTCTCCAATTAAATATTTTTCAGTGAAATAGAGTGAAACCTGATGAAATGCAATAGTAAAGTGTACATATTAGAATATTAAGTATATTTAATTTAGGAATTATAATTTCATTTAAAAATAAGTATTGGTAATTTTTTTATATTAAGAAAAATCAAGTAAACTTATAGTTGCCTAAACTATATTTGTTTCCTAAAAGTACAGACAAATGTTGTGCAAGAACTCCGTAACACTGAAATGAAAGCTGTCAGAGGAGACAAACTATCTTGAAATCACAAAATAACTTATCTTATCAGACACCACCACACAGAGACTGTTTGAATTTTATACTGCTGTACTGCTGACAGTTTCCACAGCTGTAGATCTTATGAGTGACAAGTGCAGAGTTAGGCCAAAATTACAAAGGTAGCTGGAGACAGACCTTGATGCCTGGTAGCATTTAAAGAAATAAATGGTTTTGGTGTCTGAATCCAGTGAGTTGATTTGTCATTTAAAGCAGGGAAGGAGGAAGGGACGTGTTAGAAGTTAGTAATCTGCTAAGCCTTCTGTGATGACTTGAACAAACCATCATAAAAATGTTACAGGTGAAATAAAGGATTTTGCATGGCAGAATGTCCTGGGCAACAAGGAGAGAGAGGATCAGATTTCTTTGCTGAATTGGGAAAGCACCAGGTCCCAGTGAAAATGAAGTTTTTGCCAGTTTTTCTCCTTTTATTTCAGAGACCTTTCTTTTGCAGCCTCCATCTCACATAGGTACTAACCTTGGTGTGAAGACAATGTAAAGAAGCACCTTAAAAGAATGTAATGGGTTCATCCCAGCACCACAGCTGTTTATGATATGATCAACTTCTGCATGTAAAAACGGTCATGTATAGTGGCATGCTAAAAGGAGGTGACCCTACCCAAAGTAATTTAAAATAAATCATGGGTAGAGTGGACGTAGAGAACATGGCAGAATATTTCCCTGGTTTCATAGTTCATATACATGCAGCTCATTCATTTGAGGTTAAATTGAAGTCATTAAGTCAGATCCATACCTCTTTGTTTCTGTTCTGAATTTGGCCCAAATATATTTAAATTAATACTAAACTAAATTAATATTAACTAAAAATTAAATATTCTGATAGCAAATATTTTCAGGAAACTTAGCCTTGTAAGTGCAGGTAGAAGACTAGAAAAAGAATAAATCCCTCTGAACAGTGTCAACCACTTGATTCACTCATGAGCTGAAAGGAAAAGTAATGGCAATGAAAACATCTGGGATAATAACTAAGAAAGAAAAAAAAAATTGTGGGTATTTCCTTTGCTCCATTTGGTCAAGATTGGAGTAAACTTGGCAAATGAAAGTGTTGTAGTGCCTGGGGACAGTATATACCAGGATAGCTTTGCAAAGCACATGCACATAGCATATGTATGAGATATGCAGAGAACTAACCAGAAGGGCTATTTATTTAAAATTAAATAGAGAAAATTAACCTATCCATTAATCATTGCAAGCACCGTGACTGTACAGGCTAAGTATCATGCTAAATGACTATTTGCCTGCCTACAAGTGCAACCACCATAATTTTAGCCCTGGTAGGATGCTGGAAGAGTGCATACTTCTTGCTTTCTTCTTGGAAAAGGGCTCTTATAATCTGCATTGGTTGCACTTTCCTACTTTGTAAATAACAGTGGCTCCAAAGGCTTTACAGCAGATACACTTGAAAGGTATTCAGAGAGAGCTTGAAATTGCAGTTTGCTTTAGAACAGAAAAAATTGCCTTCCTTCCTGCCCTTAAACAAGCAGGAGCTTTTTCTACATTTCCGTTCCTCCATCCTCAGAGGTGGGAGAGTGACCCTTGTCCCCACAGACCCTGCTCAGCCACTGTCAGGGGGAGCTGGTGGCTGCTGCTCCCCAAAAGACGCTGGATCACAACGGTACAAAAGAAAAAAACGCTGAGCCATTGATGTTATTGTTCTGCTTATGTGTTCTTCTAATGGTTTAGAAAGCAGAACTAGAAGCACATGTTTATTTTTATCTATCTATTGTGAAAGGCAGAGGCAGCCATAAGGAGTGATAGGAACCGTGATACACTGGATGAACGGGTGTATCAGAAATGGGGACTCTCTAACTTCTTTCTTTGATAAGTGAACTATAGAATTCTCCAAGTAAAGGCATTTTTTGGGGTGTGGGAGGATTGGGAAGTGAAGACTGAAAACTTATACCTTTCTCAAAATACCATTCTTTCTCCTTTATAAAGAGAATTAGAGCTGGTTAGAGTGGGATAATTTGGGGGGTGGGGGGTTAGGGTTCCTTCAAAGTTTTTGGATTAACTTTCTACAGTAACTTTACTCTTCTACTCCTAAAATCACTAAGAGTTTCACAGGGCATTGAAATCCCTCTATATTTTTAATACCCATATTAATTAAATATTTTAAATTAGTATTTTCTGGTAAAAGAAAGAGAGGATCTGCTAAAAATTACCCACAAGGTTTTAACTGCCTCCATTGCTCCCTTCAGCTGTTCAAGTCTGCTCTGCATCTTCCTTGGCAAAAGGCTTATTCCTGTTTTCCTGACAGCCTGCCTGTGACACAGCAAATGTTCCGCCAAGAACAAATAGCCGTGCACAGTGGTGGCTGTTCCGATGCACAGGGCCAGTGTGGTACAAAAACATTTCTGTTACAGCCTAAGATTTGTCATGCAAGCGTAAACCTTTGTGTGGAGAACTTTATCTGTTCTTAGTGGGAGCGTGTAAAGCAGACATAAGTAAATTAACCGGCACAAGACAAATGTCAGTGACGTTAGTTTAAGAAATTTAAGCTGATCCAAAATGAAACATGCTCCCTTTGGACTTGCCTGCTGTAGGATATTTGTGTAGCAGATTTGCATCTTAATTTTAAAACCAAACTTAAATGTTACTTCCTATTTGGGTTTTCCTTTTGCCACAGACTTCAGCAGGCGGCAAAGAAACGCCCAGCAGCCGTGCCTGTGCCTTGCCCAGGCAGCTGAAGAGGGGCTTTGCCAGGGCACTGCCACTGCCACTGACCTGCCCCTTGCTATCTCTTGTACACTGGGTGTTTTATCTGCCAGGAAACAGGGAACCTGGTCACTCTCAGTGTGGTCCATAATGATAATAACAAAAGATATAAATCAGACGAGCTTCATTTGAGTTGCAGGGAAAGGGTTATAGTTTTGCTATAAAAGTTTATTCATGTTGAGGCATTCTTGAAGATTACTCTGCCATAAGGGGGTTTACTTTATTTATGGATCTATACCAGGAGGCTAGAAATAAAGACTGGAACTGTGGCTTTGCTCCGAGGCCTCAGTATGGATACTTGACTGCAATAGAGTAGAAGGAAAACAGAATACCTTTGGAAACTCATAGGAGAAGTATGTGGAAGAAGAAATTTTCTATAAACTTATGCCTGTTAAAAAAGTCAGATGCCTCCTCTCTGCTTAATCATCTCAGCTGCTCTGAGCAGGAAATTTGGGAATTACAGTGACATTTAAAACTCCTCCCTCTAGCCAACCCACCTGCCCAATCTTACATCCTCATCTGCATCTCACAAACCCCTATTCTGACAAGTCCTAGGGAACACGCTGCATGTCAGCTGCCCATGCACAGCATCCAACACCACAAGACATCAGGGATGGTCCATGGAGCAGTTAACTTCCTGCAGTGGATACACAGAAGGTTCTTTTCTGCACAAGGCAGCATGTTCCAGTGCCCATGTTTGCTCACTACATCCTGTATATTTCTGCTAGAATAAAGTTCCTCTTCATTCCAGGCAGTGGTATGAAAGGCCTCATGGTCAATAAAATCCTTCACAACCTGTGGCATGGCCACCACCATTACAAGGTGCCTGAGAGACTGACATGTCATAGTTTCAGTTAAAAAGGAAAAAACATACCCTTCATGTAATGATGTTATAAAAGATCCCCCTTTGATGTACATGGTTTGATGAATTAAGGGTTTTCTTCTCAGAGTTATGCAGTTTAATGAATGTTTTCCTGTGTAGCAATAGTAGCAGTGTTAGGTTAAGTGCTGTTAGCTGCCTGTACAGGCTCAGAAGTAAGAGAATGGCATAAAACTTGATGCACTACACCACAGACTTTCTCCTCTCCCAGCATGCTTACTATTGAATTATTAAAGACATGATGGGATTTATTGTTCACATTCCATTATGAAATGCAATGTGCTGAAATAGGGCTGACCTTGAGGTCCCTTTGCCAGTTCCAGATCCGGTTTCCTCTGGTTGTCCTCTGCCAGATAAGTTATTAAAGTTGTCAGTGGTGCCTCAGAAGGCAGGTCTGGACCTTTCTTTCAGAAAGGATGTGTATTTATGACAGGAGTCTTCTGATGGTAGAAGAGCAGTAGGTGAGAGGGACTGGAAGCCTCCAGAAGCCTTGGCCAGGCACAGGCGACTCTGGGCAATGGGAACAGGAGCACTCTCTGTGCTGGCTGGAATTTCCTTTTACAGGAGTTGCAGCTGGCACCCTGGGCCTCCCAAAGATGACTGCAATGAAGTCCTTTTTCCAGACTAAATAATCATGCTAATGTAAGCAGCTCTCTCAGAGGCTTGAATATTTTTAACAAGATTCTCTTGATTGAAATCAAACTGGTCTCTTACCTCTGGCTCTTCCAGAAGCATAAAAAGGCTTGTGGGATGTTCAGAAAAGCAGTAAGAGGAGAGACTGTTATTTCTCTATCTCTCTCTCCCCTGTCCTTGCTGACAAATATCTTTACTATTTTCTCTGGGTTTGGATGAAACTTCCTGCAAGCTCATCGGTTTCCAAAAGATCCTCATCTGCTATGTGAAGGAGACTATCCCACGGAAATGAGCAAGTTTTGGATCAAGTCTCACACATTTTTAAGAGGACAGTTCTTTACCAACAAGCTTCACCAAGCTGTATTTAACATTTTTCACAGCCTATCAAGATTTCCTTGCAAAAATTGGCGAGCACAGGAACCTCTTGAGTAAATTCAGGTGTACTAAAGGGAAAAAACTTGCAATAAACTATGTTAGTGGATATTAAGGTTCAGTTTTGTACCTGAATTACACCATTTCAGCGTCGTCCTCAAGCTGATAAAGACTCAGAGATGCCTTTTCTAAGCTCTTTCTTGTAAGAGCATCTATGGATACAGCTTGACTGCTTCAGCAGAGGGACCTTTTTGACTGAATCTGTGCGCTACATGAAGAGAGACACAGAGCAGTTACATATTCCAGATTCTTCAGGTGAGCTGTGAAGCCTTGGCCACTGTGGGAACTAATTAAGCAAACCACCTCTCACTAGCAAAATATTTAAAAAGTTTTCAAAGTCTGGCAATTGCTGGAGTGCTCAGCATCCTAATGGGTATTGATATGAACTGCTAGGTTGAGTATAAAAGATGGATGTAGCCACCTTGGTAGCTGATGACCTAAGTATTGCACAGAAATAGTCATAGGACTAAAGCTTTTATTCTCAAATGTTAAAAGTAAAAACCGGGTTCTTACTATCTCATATTGAAACATTGTCAAGCACTGGTTTTTTTCACACCTCTACTGATAATGTGGTTATGTATCTGCTGCACTGCAGTAAAAGGTAAAGCAATTATCATATAGTGTTTATCCTTCTGTTTTGGAGTACTATGAAACTCAATTGAAGGGTAATCTAAATGCATGAAAGACTACTGACATACAAAATCTTGTTATTACTTTCAGGACAGAAGAAGGACAAAAGGCACAGTAGTACATCATTTGCTAAACACTCTGGCTTCCATGAAATCTCAAAATCTTATTTTCATATCTAGTATTTCTGATAAGCTATTCCTTAAATCCATTCTGTTTAGCAGTTTTGCTTGCATCCCTGTATGTTTGCTTCTGTAGTTTCCAAAAGAGGCCAGTCTGTACTAACTATGGAAATTTCATCTTATCCCTTATCATCAGAACCAGAAAAATGATAGAGAGGCCTTTCGATTCCCTATCCCCAACAGATATTAAACACCATTTCTATGTATTTTGAGTGATGTTAGTGCTGATACTTGGTTTCAGAAGATGAATGCTCACCCAAACACAGGATTCAATTAACATTCTTTTATGACTGCATCCATATTATTCTTAACGAGCAGACTCCTTGGTGAGAGTGAGTATTTACCTCATGGTATTAAATCCACAGTTTTCTACCACAGTCATTAATGGTCATATAGCAAATGATCATCCCAACACCCTGGCTACTTTCCAGTTCAAGTAATTATATTCTGCCTCTCTTAATTTCCTTTAGAGAGTAATTGGACCTGATAACAGTCTTCACTTGTTATCCTAAACTGCTCTGCAGCCTGACCACATCTCAAAGCTTCAAGGACTTAATCATAGTTCCCAATAGGTGAAATACTGATAGATGATCTTTCTGCTCACCCCATCTTTTTATCACTTACAAATCCATTAATTATTGTAACACCATGTAACAAATTCAGCTTTGCAGGTACTGTAGACTATACGATTTGTATATTGCTGGCTGCCTGAAGACATAAGTCAGGAGCTTAAATGATCTCAGAAACTTATGAACTCATTGATTTTAGGAAGCTGATGATATAAAACTGCTGTACCTTTTATGTGCCTCTGACTTTGCCTACATTAGTGAGCCATTAGGCACAGCAAGAGCAGAGCAGTGGGACAGTGCAGCTGGCTGTGAGGGCTCACAGTCACGTTTAGAGTGCGTGTGATTTGGCATTTTACTTCAGACTGCATTTGCTTTGATTTACTGGACTAAACATCCCAAATCCATGTGGTTTAAGTGCAGACCATGGATCTCTCTTCTCTCTAAAGGGATTGAAGCACCATGGGCATGTACCTCAAGTAGAACTTCTGCTTTAGTTTCCTTCACAGGGAATATGATTGATATGCACCAAAACAGCACACAAAACCAGCACAGGATAGATGGGAATGATGGAGAGATTGGCTGCAAAGCTGCCCTGCTCTGCTAAATGTCAACATGGCTGGGGATCCACTGCACACTGGAATGGATTGTCAACTATACAAGCACCATTAAAAGACAACAAACAGACTTTGACACGGGACCATCCTCTAATCAACCATGAGACCAGACAATAATAAGGAAATGTATAACTGACTCATAATGTTCCAGAGGAAGTTTTTGGGGAGGAGAGAGGAAGAGACAAGCATGCCTCAGTAGCTTGGTGGGGGGGCGGTCTTCAGGAAAAAACTCTTGAGCCCTAAGGAAACTGTTCCAGATGGCAAAGAATCTGAGAGACAAAACATGTAGGGTTCATCTGATATGTGCTGGTTTATTTTTGAATGATTCCAAAGAGACCAAGCAAAGAAGCAGTGCCTTTGCCCATTTATACTGCAAAGCAGTTAGAACATGGAAGAAGTTTCAATATGGTATGAACTGCCACAGCTGTGACAGCTGATGTGGGCTCCAGAGTCACTCTATGGGGTGACTCAACAACCCAAAATACTGGATCACAGTAATACAAAGAATCTTTAACATCAGAATAAAGCAATGAGAAAAGGTTTTGCATTTCTGATTTAGTTAGATTTCAGATCTAGATCAACTTTAAAGTCATTTAAGCTTAAAATATTTCTGGAAATGTTTAATTTTAGCAAACTCCTATCAGAAAGGCAAAGAAAGGCAAAGAGAGGATGTTACCAGTTTTTTTTTTTTTTCTCTCTCTGTGGGTAAAAAACCCAGAAAAATCATTTATAGCTTATTTTCTTCCTCACAAAATGAAATATGTCTATGCAGAGAGATTGATCCAGTCTGGTTTTTCAATTGAAGTGTACCCAGCAGTTCTCTGCATGCCCCATATATCCCAGCAATTTATTACATGATGTGAAAGTCAGTCTCTCAGAAAATAAATACCTTAGAGCCAGCAGTAGCCAGAAGCTGAGGTGTCCTGAAATGAGTATTAATCTGGAAGGAAAAGGGTGACTAGCTGGAGACTTGAAAACTGTGTTGCAGAGACCTGTGTGGTTCCTGGGGAAGCTCACTCTCAAATTCTTGTGAAACACACCATTTAGCACTCACTGCTCTCCAGTTACATTCTTTCACTTCACTGTTTATATTTACTCACCTTTTTCTGCCTTCTGATCTTTTTCATAGCTTTATAATGTTCAGTTTGCTTCATTAACATTAAGTGCAAACAGTGTGTGACCAAGTAAGACATGGTCAGGAAAATGACAAAGAAGGTGGTGTCTGAGGCCAGGCGTTATCCTGAGGAGCCAGGCAAGATTGTAATTATTTCAGCTACCTTCTCTACATCCATCTGGTGCCCCCCCACTGATCATGAGAGTGAGGTGAGGCTTTTCTCTGTTACCACATTACCAGATAGGAAACATCTTCCCTACCTGGGGAAGTGGGACTGGAAGGGAACACTCAAGTCATTCAAAATGACTTCTGCAATGGGAGTGGGAGATGTTTAATGACAGAAGGCTCCTCAGCACCATGACTCCACATCCTCCACCATGGAAATATTTATGATTTATCACAGAAAAGAAGGGCACCAGAGTAGTGTGGATACCCTGTGTCACTGCAGTAACAGAGGACTTGCTGAATTAAACTTCCCAGCCATTACAGACAGCAACTGTTTTCTGCTCCATGCTACAGAAAAAGCAAAGGAAAATCCAGGTTTAAATGGAACAAAAATTTCCTACTATTACTGAAGATGTGCATAGGACACATTGACCAGATAACTTAAGGAATGTAATGTCAACCACATCTTGGACCAAGCAACTTCTCCTCTGATTCCAATACATCTGCTACCAGAGAAGAGCTAGGGCGAGCTGTCCTGTGTGGTATGAAATAACCTGTCCCTTGCCTCAAGAAAGGGAAGGTGAAATAGGGTAACTATATAATGAAATAGTGCTCCATCTGCCTGTCTTTTGTCCTGCAGTGCAAAGTCTGTTGCCATTATTCCATCAAAATTAGAAAACAAAAGTCTATGTGCCAATAGCATTAAAAATATGCTTCTCTCACAAATTATAGGTTGCAGATGATCATGGGAAGTGGCTGCAGTGCTTAATAAGAGTCTTTAGCTCTGTCAAAGACACCTATGCTGAAGCAACTGTAGCTGTCCATTATCCTCTAAGAGCTGTTGAAGTCCTGTCTGTATTTACTGGCTTTTGGTAACAAGACTGCCCTGTGGATGGGGATCAGCTGCTCATTCAGGGCACATAACCCTCTACAGGGTGGTGGGGGTTGTGACTGGTCCTCTCTGTCCCCCTTCTGAGCAGGGGTCAAGCTGTTGCCAAATTGCCACATTTCTTCCAAAAAGACATGGATGAACAGACAAGGGTGAACACGCTGTTTTGTAAGTCCCACACTGATTATTTTAATGACCGTGGACCCTTCTGGAAACCTTGTGGGGGGTACAGAATATCACAGATGTGACAGGAGCCCAGCAGCTGACTGAAAGCAGTCCTGGGGGACCCACTTATTCATGGACAGATGCATATGCTAACAACAGCCATCCCATCATCCTTACTGCCATCACCAGTTGTAGCTATGAGGACCCAAGGTAAACCCCAGCAGTAACCAACCATAATTGCCAGTCAATGGGAATTGTCCTGATTAAACTAAGAGTGCAGCTCATCGAGTATTTGAAACTCCACTTAAAATAAATATTGATATGGTTTAAAGGGATTAACTAAGATGACAGGATTCTTGTTAAAAACTTTTTGTGAGTAAAAAGAGCCTTTTACAAAGTCTTCAGTGTTTTGAGATGTCATTTCCTGTGATAAAATGGAAAAAGGGGAAAACTTGTTTTAAAAGTATATGAAAATCTCATGTTCCTAGACACTTATCTTTAAATGACCAACTCTTAAAATAATAGCTCTCATAAAACTACATATCAAGTAGCTCTGTGTGTGACTTATTAAAGGACGGTAGATGATGCCACACTGGCAGCAAAGAGGTAAATAGATCAAATTTCCCAAACCCCATATTCTTTACTGTATGTAAGCAACATGAAGTGGTCGCTCCAGAATTTTTTCAACTTTCATTTTCCCTAAGTGCAGAACATTTTGCTTCTCTTCACCAGTCACCCTGTGTATACAAAGAGAATAATACCTGTAACATCAGCTACAGAAGAGATTTATAGGGATGGATGGATGGGTGGATGGATGGATGGATGGATGGATGGATGGATGGATGGATGGATGGATGGATGGATGGATGGATGGATGGATGGATGGATGGATGGGTGGATGGATGGGTGGATGGATGGGTGGATGGATGGGTGGATGGATGGGTGGATGGATGGGTGGATGGGTGGATGGATAAGATTTGACACACATGCCTGCTCTCCAGCAGGAAGACTGAGTGATCACCCCAGAGCCCATGACTAAGCCAAAGCCAGAGAGGGAGGGCTTCCTCCTGCCTTGTGGCAGGATAACCCCCATGGCAGCTCTGTGCCTGTCCCTGTGCTTATCTCCCGACAGAGCTGGAGCTTGCAGTTTCCCCAGAGCTGCTATCAGCGTCTCCCAGGTGCTGTGATAGCCACAGCAGGGGAGAAAGGGAGTCCCTTGCACTGCCTCCCCTCAGCAGCAGCTCAGCACAGCCAGGGCCACGCCAGCCCAGGCAGCTCCAGATGCTCATGCAATAAACCACAGCATGGGCTGCTGGCTGGGCTGGGGAAAGAGCCTGGGCTGTTAAAGAGAGGAAGTGGAGATAGTAGATAGATACCAACATTACAAAAGTCTTTGAAATCAAAACAAACCGCAGAAAGAGCTCCCTGTTTTCTTTCAGCAAAAATCATAGAATTAAATCTTTGACTTAGTAAATTCTTTCTTTTAGAAAAGCAAATTTAAAAATGCCACAGTGATGAACAATGTAATAAAAAAAGCCATCATATTATTCTTGAATGAGGTTTAATAAAAATCAAATAAAAGCAATTATCTGAATTTTCAAGAGGATCACTTCTTCCTTCCCTGAGGTACAAAAGAGAATGAATTCAGGAAATCATTAGAATCAGAAACTGGTGCTACACAAGAGAGTCAGTGTTTGCTGTACAAATACAAACAGAAATCTCCTCCCAGGCTGACAGGCTCCTTGCTAAAGCTGTTGGAGTGGAAATTCCACCTATAGGTGAAGAAGGGTAATTAGAGGCACAAGAATTTCTCTGTAGTAGGACTGGCTTTTCTACACCAGCACAGGCTTCAGCTTTTCAAGTATTCATATTCTTCTTTACTCATACAGAAAGAAATCGGACACATGACAATGTTCAGAGCTGCCCACGGGTTCCTCTAAGCAGGTACATGTGAATTAACACCCACTAGCACACATCATGTAGCACTTGCCTGCTCTCTCTTACTCCTGTGTAAGTCTAGACAGCCCAGTTTATCCTTTCCTTCTGCCTCTTTCAGTCATCTCACCTGCTGGAGAGCGTACAACACACCCTTCTCAGTCAGAAAGGGAAATCCAAATCTTTTGTGAGCATGTGGTGATTTCAATGACATTTTCAAAGGCAGAGAACAGAAATGCATTATTTCAATACTCTAATTTATTTTGATAGGAGGAAAACATTTCATGCTGACTCATTTCAATTTTTTCACATTCCAACATTATGGTATACTAAATATTGCAATATTGATATTACTGTTGAATATTTTGATGACAAGCATGGTTTTTTAAATATGCATGAGAAATCTTCAACGTACCAACTGTTTTTTATTCACACTTTGAATGAAAACAAATTCTGAAGTAGAAATCTTACCATCAAGCTAAAACGTACAGAACTAGATTAGACATATACCACTTGGCAGCCAGGCTCAAAGGAGCTCCACCGACTTCAGAGGAGCAACTTGCAGCATTGTTCCAAGAGAGCAGAAATCTGTTCTCTGTGTTACCAAGTATCACTTGTGAATGGTTAAAGACCATTTAAAAGGGGCAGACCTTACCCTGCTTGACGGATATTCAGAAATTCTCTGACAGCTGAATTGGATGCTACATTTTCACTGTGAATGTCCCATGGCTTTGCTGTACACTTAGCTCATTTAGGACTTGACTCAGTCTTGCAGAAATTGGTCCTTACATATCTCATAAACTATTATCACATTTCCTATGAGCCTGCATCTTGCTCTGAAGTCAAACTCTTCATCGCTGATTTTTGGCAGCCAAACAATTAAAGAAGCAGACACCAATCTAAAATGTGCCAAGAAAAACATAAGGAGAGAGACAGGGAGCAAAGAGCCCCTGATTCTAATCTTGCAACAAATTGTATGTAAATGGTCCCTCAGAGAAGGTACCAGGCTGCATGAGTTTCCCTGTTGAGCATTTTGTATAACTTGGGTCTTAACTTCATGTCACAAAAGTGGAATAAAACCACTGAAACAGAGAGAAGTTTGACTTTGCTCCCATCAATGCCCAGTGGGATTCATTGTTCAGCTTCCTTGAAAAGAAAGCAACAGCCTTCTTGTTACATATGTTTCATAATACTTGGAATTTAAGTACTGTTGGGCCAGACTGCAAGGTTTTTTTGCATACATTTTCCCCAGAGAAATATCTACCTTCTTCAGTAGTCTCAACAGCAAAAAAGACTGAGAAGCACAGGGTTTTCAAATTAAAACATGAAAAATAATCTCACTACAGATGTCTAAATATTTCATGAATTACATGAATTCAGCTCTGGCAAGATATGTCTTCCACATTCCTATAAAACAGCAAAAAGATTGTTCATATATTTTAAAAGATCAGTCACTTCTCTCTACCCTTTCCTCTGGTTCAATTTAAAACAAGAGACGACGGATGTTTCATATCAGGCTAAGGGATTTTTTTATCACTTTTTTACTTTTTCCCATCTCCATCATTTGTGACAGAGATGGATGTTTGCTCTGCTTGTCTCTTCCCTGCACTGTACGGCCAGACAAAGTCTCCCTTTAGTCCCCAAGGACTGATTCTAAAATATCACACAAAGAAGCAACACTGAAGAGAGGATGGGCTGCATTGGCAAGGATTGCCCACAACTGGGATTTCTCTCACCTGTGGAAATGATGAAGCAGTAGAGGTAGTATGAGAATTCATGCTGCTTTCTTCTCACTAAGATTTCCTTTAGTAAAGGTGCCTTGTGATTTCAGGACTTAATTGAGGGTACCCTGTATTCCACTTACCTTCAAGTCCAACTAAGCCATTGTAGAACATCAGGTTGGAGGCGTCACTGGTAACCTTCATTCTTCCTATCACATGAAATTACAGAGTGTGAATTGAACTAACTTTGGTTCCTTATTTCCATGCACGAGTTTGATTCAGTATCTAAACAAAACCCATAGTAGCAGCCATCCAATGCATGCTATAGGTGCTTCCAAGTTTTGGGACTATTTCAGGTTTTTAAAGATGTGGCAAGAAGTGGTCTTAAACCCACTCTACAGCTTGGGACTATTTTGACAGGGTACAACTACTGCATGCCAGTTGCCAAAAGAAAATAAAAAATATGGAAAAGTAGCATTCAAAAAAAGAACTTCATCAAAAGCCAGGAAGCCATTAACTTAGGTCAAACTTGTTGCATGAGCCACTGTTTAAAACAAAACATTTTCAAAAAAATGTAGAACCACTAATAGGAAATCAGATGGCTGCTGTTTCAGTGTGTATACTGGAAAAAGATGTATGTACAGAAATTAAATTAAATAAAACCCCACAGCTAAAGAAATGATTACTTAAATGATTACTTTTTTGTTTTCAAAATTTCAAGGAGAAGGGAAAGTGGAACAAGTGTAATTTTGCTCAGAACAATAGTGTTATTATTCTTCCTTAAAAGAACAAGCACAGCAAACAAACTATTGCTAGTACACTTTCTCACCATACACTGTGATACAGCAACTAGAAAATTACTGCCCAGCTTTGGCTCACACCAGGGATGAATTTATGGGATTGTGCCTGCCCTACAAGGGGAAAGCTCCCGTTTGTAGGAGGTTAGTGAGGAGGACATTCTCAGGTAGTCTAAGTTCCATTTAAATGAAGATGACTCAACACAGCGATTTAAAATATGCAGACACTGTTGCCGACTTGTTGGAACAAGGCACTTGACAATGCAGTTTCCCTTTCAGAAACAGGTTCAGGTGCAGGTTCTACTCAAGCATCTGCCACTGATTTTTGAGTAAATCCTGATGCCTGGATTCATGAGAGTATCTTCTGCTGCTGGGTGCTTGGGTTGCAAATATCCTGTAAAGGGCAGCTTTGCTGTGGACAGGTTTGAAACAGACATGGTTTGTACGTTCCAACAGTCCCTGCTAATAACCTGCTGCGTCAGCGTTTCTTGGGTGAGGATCTCAGAGCAACCAGTTCATTTCACAACCACCACCTCTGAGGCTCATTGATATGCATGTATTTGTATTTACTAGATCCACTTGTATTTAACAATGTTTATTCATATTTTTCAGGCAGGCCAAAAGAATCACACACGTTTAATTTCTAAATAAACTGTTTGCTAACTGAAGATATTTTCATGTCCAAGCTTTCAATTTGAGACACTGTGAACATGACTTTCAGACAAGTAGAGTGCAAGTTTTCTTGCTAAGTAATGGGAATTTCAGTTGTACCATCAAACTGCTTTTGCAAATCTGAATGACCAAAACTGTTTCCATAAATTAGACACTGACAAGAAAGATGCTTCACAAAAAAAAAAAAGGTGCTTGCTCTGGAGCAGTAAAGAGTGAGTAGGACTAGTACTAAAACATCTACATTGCCTCCTTCTATTGATTTCCTAAGTGACTATGGTCATTTTACTTTTTGAGTCATCCCACCTTTTAATGAAACAGTTCTCCTACCTGTGACATGGAAATGGTGGTACTCACCTTGCTGGTAAAAAGATTTTTTTCCAATACATATTGGAAAAGCAACAGTGACATTTAGGCAATATGAAGAGCTTTGTGTTTGCACCAGACCTGGCATCACCAGTGCTGCAGCTCACAGCTGGAGTAGGAGATATCAAAAGGACATATATAGATAATATTAGCAGGTATCATAAATGCCTTCAATTCACTAGGTCTTAAAAAAATCTCTTGAGCCCAGACAAATTAATTTTTCTCCTTGTGAAATGTAAATCTTCCCCACACAGAGGCATGGGGTTTTTCCTGTCTATGCAAATATATTTGGGCAGCATTGGGTCCAGGGGACCTCACTGGATTGCAGGCTTACTCAGCTGGGCTAGTCCTTTTGCTGGAAGTAAGTGTTTATCATACAAGTTGCCACTAGACATAAACATCCGAAAGACCTTTGGTCCTGCTTTAGCACAAGTTAAAGCTCTAACCTAACCTGGCAATGCTGCTGTACAACAAAGACAAGCTGAAATAAATTCCCTACAGACACACAGCTCCAGCTGTAACCCACTTTGTCTGCTTTCCATTCATGCCCTCAAACCCCATATTCCACAGTTTTAGACATCCATCATCCATTATCTGAAGAACAGATGAATTTACTGAAAAATTAAAGCAAATTAATACAGCAGATCACTGTTTTAGCAATGCTTCTCTTTTTTTCAGAAAGACTGCTTGTGTGAAATCCTCTGCTCCTGAAAGATTCTCACTTAATTATAAAACGTTACTGCAAATTGAAAATTTTAAAATGACACCTTACCATCTTTAATCCCCATCAAGCATAAGTATAGGAATTTTTATTAACATAAGCGAAAAAAAACCTTGAAGACATGTCTATTGTTAGAAAAAAAGCTGAAATTACTCTGTCCCCAACAGCTTTTCTTGTTGGATTGAACCCCGCCAATTAAAAGCTGTGTTTAAAATATTTTTTATTAGATTTGACCTATTGTTATCACATAGCTACATTTTTTCTTTAATTATAGCTTTAAAAGTAAAAGAGTATCAGGAAAAATATGATGTTTTGATTCAAATGTAGTTATAGTAATTTTTTTTCTCTTATGTTAAGTAAGTGCAGAAACATTTATTAGTCCGCCTCTCAGAAATGGGACTGGGGTGTTTGCAGGGAGAAGGGGCTGTTTGAATTAGGTTGCTTTTTGTGTTTGTTTGTTGTTTTTGAGGGGTTTTTTTAGCAGAAAAAGAATTGGCAGATTGGACATTCAAAAAAAAAAGCTTTTTAAAAAAGCAACAGTGTTCCTGACAACTCCTCCAGCCCAGGAAGTATTAAAGAGAGAGCTCATTATTGCCCCAGCTGTGGCTGAGGAGCCAATTTGAAACAGCTGTACTAAAAGCCCTCCTGAAATTAGCAGCTGGGTACACCGCAGGGAGCCTTGGAGGAAGGTTTGCAGTGTGGCTCTACAAATGTCTTAAGGCTGTAGCCTATGGTTTGGGGTCTTCTGTTATCCCACAGGCACATCCTCAGTCCTCCAGGGAAGGAGTGCAGCTTGCATTGTGCTGGGCACAGTAATGGGAGCAGATAAGAGCTGAGAGCTTTTTGACCCATCTATATAGGGTTAGATTTAAATAAGTAGCAATGTGTGGGTTTGAGTCTGACAAATCTTCTCACAGTTTTGTCACAAATCCTGAGGAAGCTCTCTTTTGTGCCTTGGCTTAAGCTCTCAAGTTTTAGTGGCTTAAAACTCTTGTGCTGATTCTCTGTTGAGGTGTCCATGAGTGAAGGTGGGCAGCTGTGTATATGACCCAGTGAGACTGCTGCTGTGCTGTGGGGACCAACATGCACACCCACAATCAAAGAGGGGATGATGGCATACAGATTATTTCTGCATTAAGTGCAATCAGGTTCATGCTTTATGATTGGTCTAAGTCTTATGAATGTCGGTGATTTTCAATGGCTAAAAAGCCTAGCACTTGACTTAAGTGATTAAGATCTCAACTGCTATGATTTGAAAGGGAAGGCTTTTTAGTGTGAAATGCTTAGTAGTGCTCTGACTTCATAGTACCTTATATTATCTTGCTGTGTTTCTTGAACAGCCCCTTGTGGTCCTGGCATAAGGATAATGGGATTGTTCTAGAGAGCTGCTCAGGTTTGCTGCAGGGGTGATTAAAAACAGATAAACAGCTGGAACATGCGTGTCCCGCTTTGCTGGTTTCGTAGGAGATGTACTTTGTGTGTTTCCACAGCTGCATTTCCTTCATATGCCTGAAGTCACTAATGCATGGTTAGCTCTCCCAGAGCCTAAAGGTCCATGGGGCATGGCAGAAAAGGCTCAGCCGGCAGCCACAGCATGGGCTGGTGGGGACAGACCGGCAGCTCTTGCCTGTTGCACCAGAGAAGCGCTCGAAGGAGGGTCAGGGTGCTCCCCAGAGGAAACCTGCAAGTTTGTATCAGAAGACTTGAGGGTGAGGAGAATGCCCGAAGTCTTGAGGGAAGGCCTAAAATGGGGAAAACCCCCAAACCAAAAGCAACTTGAATTTCTAGTGTACAAGTCTTGTGCTAAGACAGCACACTGTGCTGGGAGATCAATCCAAAACCAAGCAGAGCCAAGATATTTCCACTGACATGTTCAGTGGAGTGTGGTAAGACCTGTGAGAGAGGGAGAAAAGTGGTAATATTAGGAAGTGATCACAACAACAACAAGAAGAGCACAAACTCACTTCTGCCTTTCGCTGAATGAAAAGGATGAGATGTTAGGTGGATGAAGTGGGGGTGTACTTGATCTTTAGTTTTAACCTCCATCTGTTTTGGGGTTTTTTCTAGGTTATATTTTTCAAGTCTGATAAAAGACTCTGAAAAAAACCTTTTCTTTGTCATGCCTGGGCATGGCAGCTGTGTTTGATGATATAGTGTCCTCTATCCAATTATTTATACATAAATATATCTGCATTTTATTAAGAACTACGTTCTCCTGAACTTCTTCCTCCTCCCTTTTCCCACTAGGTTACATGACTGACACTTTTGCCATGACAAATCCATGAGTGTCTTAAAAATTTACCATGAAAACCCTGGAGCTTTAATTATTGTGCATTTACATAATTAGTGCAAATACATGCAATTACCATGTGTACCTACACAATTACCAGCTACAATGATGTACTAACAATCCTTATTAAACTTTAGTGGGGGAGGGATTCATTGATTGTATGCACAAGCAACATCTGTACCACAGTCTTTCTCTTTCTTGCACTTATTTGAAATAGCCATGAGTATTTGAGGAGGGGGGGTTAATACCCTGCTGAAAGCAGTGACATAGAGAAACTAGGTCAATAAGCTGTCCAAATTAGAGTTCTAGTGAGATGAAAATACAAGACATACTTCTAGCAATGTTTTTAGGCTGCCATAGCTCCTGCAGTTAGTGCAACACTGACAATTCTTGATTAGCTATAGGTTAGTTGTAGCTATATCCTCTATCTCATCTACAGTTCACCTGAATAGAATTTCCAAACTTCTCTTATATCTGCACTCTTCCTCCAGTTACAAGTGTCAGCATGACTGGAGTCCTCATGACATGCCCCATGGCTGTTATGTCAAGCTGAATGTCTACTACTGGGGAAAAAAAAGTGTTTCCAAATTACTTAATTATATTATTTATCTTAATTAATCTTTGAATTATGATGAGGGGAATTTCAGCTCATGAATGCTTTTTCTTGCAAAACACATGCTTCCTTTATTATAGAAAGTATTTAACATAAATATCCCAAGCATTAGAAAGCCTACTAATTCCATAGTTCTCTGGGCTCTTCTGTTCTCTAGGAATTTCAGTGACCTTCTACTTTTCTTGGCTCACATACAATAAAATACAGCAAATGATGCTTTAGGGACCACACCTCTTCCTGTTGTGTTCAGTTTTGCGCTTATTCTCCTATTCAGCTGTAAGGAATTTGTTGCCTGTGGTACTTCAGCGAGAGAGCCTTATTACGAAATTTTTCACTGCTCCTTCTGCCCTAAGAAGTCCCCCAGAACAGGAAAGAAAATAATCTGCTGCTTTTTCTGGTTTGTTTCCTTCACTTCATGGACTGCAGATCAAGCCTTCATGGCCTTTTGTGCCACTTGCACATACATATGCCTCTGGAGAGTACAGCCGCATGGAAGAGAGCAGGGCTTGTTTTGGTTTGGTTTTTCATCTCTTCTTTGACAGTGGAAAACCATACTCTTTTGTTAGGGCAGTGAAAAATGGAGAGGCTAATTGTTGCTGCTAAATGCAATAAAGTAACACTTTGGGCTCTCAGGCATGTTTTATGACCAATACAGCAGTAAGTGAATAAAATCCCATGCTCCAGAACATTTATGTATGTAAACAACTTATAGTTATTTATTCATATTTTATGAATTTATTTTTTCTTTTTTGGAAATTGTATTAACTATCCCTTGTGGTACTAAATACAGTTGGTTAGGGAAAAAATAGATTATGCCACTTGCTAAATTGGAGGACCCATTGAGAATCCAGTCCTAAGTGTGTTTAAGGCTACATTTTATTTAGCATGACTAGCTGTGTTGCAAAGCATTATAGTGTCCTGGCAAGCTCTGCCTGATAGGAAGCAGTTCTCACTGTCTGGAGAGTAACATCTTATTTTACTGTTGTTTGCTTTCCTTTCACACTGTCAGCCTAGCCAGTTTAGACTAATATCTCTCACAGACACTCAAACCAGAGCTTAACCCAAATTCTCCACTTGGTGCACTTGGTGCTGGTGTTTTTTGTCGTCTCTGTCTCCCCTGACTGTAACACACAAAAACTGAAAACAAGGGGAAAAACAGAAGTCCAGCTTTGACTGCAACATTCGTGTTTCACACATGGTTTAATTTGTTGTTCTTTAAATCTCATTAACTTTCTCCATTAAAATTTAGTGAGGCTAAAAGAAGACCTGCTTCCCAACAAAAACTGGCAGTAGGTAGTCAGATGATAGAAATATGGAGTAGTATTTCCTCTGTCACTTATGGAATGGAAATCCATATCATGGACATGTCAGTTAACACACCAAGTGCTCTCAAGGTAGCAACAGGCATGTGTGGGGTTACATAAGGTTATCTGATTGCTTTATATGGAGCAGATTAAAAATAAGGTCCTGATGGTTGTGGTCATTCAAAATCTTTGGGTTTTTTTGTTGGTATGTTTTGGGTTTGGTTTTTTTTTTTGTTATGATGTTACACATTTCATGCTGGCCATCTTCCAGCTTTGCTAATTATATCCTGCTTGAATACATTCCCCTGAGTTTCAACTTGGATAAGGTTTTGTTTTCTTATTCACTTTTCTCCTGAAACTGTAATAGTGTTGTTAGAAAAGCATTTAATAACAACAGAAGTAACTGCAGTCCCTACTTACGAATCTCAGTTGGGATGCCTAGAAATTATGTGCTTTAAGGGCAAGGTCTGGATGAGTCAAGTGACTTCAGCTCAGACCAAATTTTGATTTGAGATTTCTCAAAGTGGAGACATGCTTGGTTCTTGAATTTGGCTCTAACAGGGCAGCCTTTATCTTCTTAAGAAGATTAGCTTGCATGCTCAGGGGTACCTGATGTTTATATCCCCATAAAAGCATCCTTTTTGCACTATACAAACAGCATGTTTACGCTGCTCCATTTCCTCAGCTCACATACGTTAAGTTCCTTTTCAGTATGTTGTACATGGCATACCTTCTCTTCCTACTCTTTCCTTCCCTTGTTTTTTGTTTTTAAGCTGTAATTTTGCCTCTTGAAGGCATATATCAGTGTTATCTTCCTATGTAATTTTTAATGGTTTTATTCTCTTTGCCAAACTAATCAAACTCCCCCCTGTATAATCCAGCATGGTGTGCATGTGAGAGCCGAGGACAATGCTATAAACTGTAGCTCTGATCCTTCTCAGAGTGTACCACATGCAAAACTGAGGCATGGGTGCAAAGTTGTTCAGCAGTCAGAGTTAACCTGGGGTTTGTATTTGCAAGACTGGAGGCTTGTTGAATGTCTGTGTTGCCTTACTGTGGCACCCCACAGAGCTCTTAGTGAGTTTTGAGCTTGGAGTACAGACAACAGTTTGCAGAAGACTGGTGTGAGTAGTGGCCTGGTTTAGAATGACTGTAAAAAGGATGTGTCAATGTAAATTCCCATAAAAGACAAGATGTGTATCCTTAGTGACCAAAAAATATCTCATTGGTGCTCCTTGTCTTGCCTGCCACATGCATGAAAGCTCCTCTGGAGGAATCCAGTCCCTCATCTGAGGCACAAATGACTCTGTAACTTAGGCAGCATAGATTGAGGAGGACCAAAGCATGAAATTTAAGACAATATGCAAAAGTTTTCAGGCCTCAAAAGGAAAAGGGAAGAGAAAAAAATAAAAAGTCCAAACCTCCAACTACTTCCCTCTTCATGTCTTTTAATTGTTTTCAATTTGTTTTTCTCAGTAAAATTGTGTACTTTTTCTTCTAGGACTACAGTTGCATAACTGCAAATTTCCTTAATGTCTTTGCATAGTAATTTCATCTCAAAATTATGAATCCAAATAAACTGTGTTTTCTTTCCCATACAATTAACAAAAAGACAAAAATGGACATAGTATCAGTTTCTCATGTGTGCCAAGTAATGTGTACAGCCTGACTGCAGCCTTACTGAAAATTAATCTTACTTTCACATAGGTGCAATTTTACTGCATCCAGTAGTATTCCTGGGATCCCTTGTTGTTGCTATATCAGAAAAAGACTTGCTAAACTTCAACACAACTATTGATCAGAGTAAGCATTTGCTTAAGCTACACCCATGGGTTATGACAGAGGAGCAGATCAGACTTGTGCTGATGGATGAATAGTTCCATGAGGGCTCAGAAGGCTTCTAAACATGTGTACCCAGGGAGCATCAGCTGGTGTGGTGCCAAGGGTGTGTGTGTGTGTAGCAAACAGCCACCAGAAGAGCAATGCTGATGTCAGCCTGTTACGAAATCAGCACTGATCCCAGAGAGCTTTTCATGCATATTGTACACCTGCAGTCCCTGTTGGGCTTACTTGTGTGAGCTCTTAACCGAGGGAGCCCAGTTATGAGTGGCTGTAGCACCCAATAGCTCAGTGTGGACCTGGGATCTAAGCATGCTCTCCCCACCTTTGGCCTCTGTGTGCCATGCTAAATCCTATGCTCCAAAGAAAGCTGCATTGATAGCAGTTACCTGATGAAATTTGTATACACAAGTAACCTGGGTATGTCTAGACACAATGTCTACATGCCATCTCCATCAATTCCATTTTTATTATGGTACGGGATGAATTATGACAGCAGCAAAACCTAATTTGAACTGCAGCTGAAGAGGGCTAGGGGGAGGTGATATTCTGGTTTACCATACAATCCTCTGGAGAAAAGAGTTCAGATCTGTCTTAGGTTATATAACAGAAATGAGGTTAGCAGATTTGGTCTAATCCCTTGTGGACAGGCCCACCACAGAGCATGGAATAATGTGGATAACTGTCTGTCTGCATGCTTGCTGATGGCTTTGCTACTGCAGCAGCAGAACGCTGCTAAGCCAGGATCCCAGATCAGGCACTGAGGCTTGTGCAGCCTCTGTTTTAAAAGCTGCTCCAAGTTCTCTTGGTCTCAGAATTGTCGAGAACACGAAGAACAGCCTGGTCTCTTAGAACAAACAAAAAGGGCCCAATCCTTTGTCATGTTGTGAATACTGTTTTTGCTTTGCTCTGACATTGCAACTGAGTTGGATAATTAGGCTGATTGGCCTAATTGAGAACTTTGTTTAGAGGGGTGCTCTCGGGGCAACACTGAATACCCTAAGCCAACCCTGCCATACATGTAAACTCCTAACTCTTTTTTTCAGTCCAACTGACCAGTCTACCCTTTATGCCACAGCAGGCAATTGGCAGTGAATTGGAGCAGCCATAAAAGTTCTTTGTTCTTTGTAGTGGATTAGCCTGGTCCCTGGCTGAAAAAAAACACATCAACATGCATTAGTGGCACCTTTCTCAATTCACAAATCATATCAGCACAGGTCAGAGAAAGCTAAGGCTGTCCTAATCCTCAGGGAATTAATTTCATTTACAAACAAACCGATAAATACACTAGATAAACTAACTGCTGCAACCACTTTTGGGGCAAAACTTCATGGATGACCAATGCATCCTATGGAGGACAGGAAATGTCTCCTGCGACTGAAGCAGTGAAGGGCTCTGTGTGGGCAGGTGTAGCAGCTGGGATCTGGCCGTGACACCACTTAACACGTGCTGTCACTGCAATGCTGGCTGAGCTCAAATGACTGCAAGTGGCAAAGGCTGCTAGGGCTGCACATCCCCTGTGGACAGGTAGCACTTCCAACCCCTTTGGTGCCTCTGAACAGTGTGTGGCAAAGCCCAATTTAGTAGAGGCAGTTTCAGAGGGCACAATGGCACCTGCTAAATCACTACAATGATTTCCTGCAATACCTTTATTGTCCTAGCCACGAACTGAATTGATCAAGTGACTTGGTTGCTGAAAGAAGGCAGGGTGATGCCTGCCTGCCTGCAGGCCTGGTAAATCCTGCATGATGTGCTCATGTGGAACATAGTCCACAGGAAAACTACAAAAAGCTTGAAAAAGCAAACGTGTGTTTACCAACTTGTTTTCAGCCTGGATGGTATCAGTGGAAGTTGTGCTTAAATACAGCGGACAGGCCTTATAACCTTGTAATGGTGCTGCTGCACAAAGATTTAATTTTCTAATCTTCCATTTCTGTAAGATGGTTTCAAGCACTAAAGCATTAAAACCTACTGCTTTGATTTTGCCCATGTCCAAGACAGAAGTTTTGACACTTTAAAAAGATATTAAATTTGTTGCCTTAAAAAGGTATTAATTGCAAATAAATTCTTAAGGTATGATGCTCTGACGTCTGTGTGATTATCAGATTACTGTATTGCTACAGTGCCCTTTTTGGGTACCTAAAAGGCTGGGTTTTTTCTGCGCCTGTTTCAATCTGACATCTAATGCTGTGCAGGAGTGAAACGGGCTGCACTGACTGGAGAGTATCCGCTGTTTCAGCCTGCGGACTACAGCTTACAATAACAGGGCCGCTGTGGCTCGGGGAGGAGGGCAGTGCACCGTGACAAGGAGAGGCGACGGGTCACTGTGGGAGCAGAAGCCGAACTGGCTGGAATCGCTCAGGTCCTGGCCCCCGAGGTGCCAAACCTTTGGCGAAAACATTCCCTTGCCGGGTCACAGGGCACTGGGCCCTCAGGCCGCGCGGCCCGCCCGGCCCCACACCGCCGCGGGGAGCTGCGGCCCGGGCCGGCGGGGCCCGAGCGCTCCCGCCCCGGCGGCCGCCGCGTCCTCCGGGCGGGCAGCTGAAGGCAGCGATGAGGGCGGCGAAGGCCGCGCGGGAGGGAGGGAAGGAGCCGTGAGACGGGGAATCTCCTCCGCTCCCCGTCCGGGCGGGCAACGCCACAGGGCCCCGCGGCTGCAGGGCGGCTGCAGGGCGGGGGGGCCGGCACAGGCACCCCCTCCCTTCCCTTGCCGGGCCGGCGGCGGGGGCCCCTGGCAGCGCCCCGTGCGCCTTTAAGGGGCGGCGGGCGGGCGGGCTGGCAGCGGCATTGTTCCCTGACGTCACTGCAGCCTGTGCGGCGGCGGCGGCGGCGGCTGCTCTCAAACTTGCCTTTGTTATTCGGCGCTCCCCGGCTGACACCGCGGCCGCTCGCAAAACGCGGAGCCGGAGCGCGCCGGAGCGGCGGGACGCGCCGCCCGCCAGCGGCTGGCCACCCCCACCGGGGCACTGCCCGCCCGGGGCTCCCCCCGCGGCGCGGCGCGGCCGGGGCGGGCGGGCGGCCGCCGCTCTGTCTCCGCGCCGGGGGCGCAGCGTCCGCAGGAGCCCCCCCGCCCCGAGGCGATCGGGGGGCGGCTGGAGGTACAGGGAGAACGGCAGGAAGAGGGGGTCTTTTTTCGGGGGAAGGCACGAAGGTGTAAATGAGCGGAGCGGGGGCCGCGCCGGGGCAGTGCCCTCGGTGCGCGGCGTAGCCCCGCTGCCGCCGGCCCCGCGCAAAGCAGCGCGTCCCCTCTGGGCGACCGGCGTGGGCAGCGACGGTAGCGCTCCGTTCCGCCTGCACGCAGCTGAAAAAAAAATAAAATAAAAAAAATTAGACAGTCTTCCCCCTTCCCCGAGCGATCCGACATCCCTTTACAGTCCCGATCGTTCTCCTCCCCCAACAGCAAGACGAATGTGACCGGCGAGAAGCTACACAGTGCTGTTTAAATTGCTTATCTTAATTGCATAATCTAACAAGCCCCGTTGGAGCAGGGATGAATATATTAGGCTTATTAACAACTCATCATAAAATATTGATTGTCCTGGAAGTGTTTTATCAAGGGGAAGAGAAGTCGAGGGAGATGTTTTTTAGCAGATTGGTACTCGTCAGACAAGGACGGTTTCTTCTTTTCTCCCTGGAAATCGGGCTGGATTTCCTAAGGCGCACAGGGGAAGAAAAAACAGCACAAAAACACGCCCTATTGTTAGCGCCGGGGGCCGCGCTCCGGGCGGCGGGGGGGGGCCGGCCCCTGACCGCCCCCCCCGCGGCGGGGCCGCCTCCTGGGCCCGCCCCGCCGGGCACCGCCGCCCGCACGGCTTCCCCGGCTGAGCGGGGACCCCCGGGAGAACCCCGCTCCTACCTGGGTGGCGGGAGCTCCGGGCTCTGAAAATAACAGCGGCCCCCGGGGTGGCGGTGGTGGCAATAAATGGAGGGGGGTGGGGGCTAAAGTGCAATAACGGAGCAGCAGGATGTCTCGGCGTTCCCGTGTAATCCCCCTGCCCGCCCGGTAGTTCCTTCCATGCCCGTAAAAATTCGCTCGTGAAGACGACAGAGACGGAGACACCTCATGCTTGAGAGTGTGTTGGGTCCAGGGTGGTTTTCCCCTATTTAATAATACAAAAACACCGAAGGGAGTATACATATTCTCCAGCTTTCAGTTTCCAGAGTGGAAGGGTTTCCGAGTGCTTGGTATTCAGGAAGACTAAAACGAGAATCCCCGCCTTAAAAGACACTGTAAGACAATATTTGTATTTTAACTCGTATCTAAGATTTTTAACTTGGTGTGATTTGGGGGGCGGGGGGGGGTGTTGCGGGGGGAGAGGGGAAGGGAGAGGGCGAAGGGAAGAACATCCCTGTAGGAGGCAGCTCCCTTTCAGATAGGAATCTGGGACAGATTTTGCCAGCAGCCACAAAGCATGGCCCTTTGGTAATAGAATAGCCAATGTAATTTGACACTTCAACTTGCTGTGCTCTCTGCTAGTTGATTCACTTACTCACCCACTAACATTGAGCTCCTTTTCACTGTCTGTGGGCAAGGGGAAAAAAAAGGGGGGGGAAGAAGGAAGAAAAAAGAAAGCAGGGGGAGAAGGAAGAAAGGAGGGGAATAAACAAAATTATATATTTAAAAATACCCGAGTAGAGCTGCAAATCAGTTGGGGAAAGAGGATTTTGCCTGCCTTCTTCCTTATTATTTTGCTGCTGCAAGGCTGCTTTGCAATCCGTAGGTAAGTTTCGCGTCTATTTGCGCTCCCTGCTCGCACCTCCCCGTTCGCGGCCGGGCAGGGGTTGCGTCTCGGCGGAGCAGAAACAATGGAACGGCCACGCTGGGGAAATAGGTGTACAGGGAGGAAAAGAAAAAAAAAAAAAAAAAAAAGAAAACAACAACATATTTATTCTGCAAGGGGAGAAAATGTGTGGAGACTTCTTAAAGGGGCAGACTGTCCCCGCCGAGGGCGCGGGGCGAGGGCGGGCGAGCAGCCGCGGAGCCGGGCCCGGCGGCGGGGAAGCGGCTCTACCCGGGCAATGCCCTTCCCGGGCCGGCCGCGGGGTCGCGGGGGGACCCGGCCCGGGGCGAACTTGGAGCAGCCGCGGCGTGAGGCGGGCGGGCGTCGGAGCCGCCGCAAGCACAAAGGGGGCTGCGGGGACCGGGGCGGCGGCTGCCCCCGGCCGGGGCGAGCGCCGTCGGGGCGGGCTGGAGCCCCGCAGCGGGGCCGGGGCTGCGGCTCGGGGCGTGCGTGCCCGGCCGCCCGTGTGTGCGTGCCCGGCCGCCCGTGCGGGGCTCGGGAGACGCGTGGGGAAGCTTGCGCCTGTTCTTGGGGCTCCGGGAAGCTTGCCTGGGTGTAAATTCCTTGTGTCTGGGTTTTGAGAGCCAGTTGGGACCTGGGCCTCTCTCGCCAGGCAGGAGGAAGGAGCAGCCCCCCTCCCTCCCCCCGTGCATCTGTCCAGGAAGCCGCCGGGCGGAGGGGAGGGGGCGCGGGGGCAGAGGGCCGGGGGTGCCCTGCCCGGCCCGACCCGGCCGGAGCTCGCCCGCCTTTGTGCGAGGGGAGCGGGGGAAGAAGCGCTTCCAGGGGCGGCCGGCGGGGCTGCTCGCGGGGAGAGGGGGAATGGCAGCCAGTTAAAAGACACTTCAGGAATGTAAACATAAAAATAGGAGCCATCCAGCCACGCTCTTGTCCCCCCCCCACCCCCCCGCGGGGCTCGGGATAACATTCTGGGCTGGCGCGGTAGCGGGGAAGGAGTACGGCAGCCTGAGACAGGGGGAGGAAGTTGTTACTATAATCGGGGTTTTAGACTGTAAACTTTGTTTTGCACGTGTAAAGTTTAATTTCGGTGCCGCCTCGGAGGCTGCGATGAGAGACACGGGGCGGCGCCTCGGGGGTGCCCCTTGGAGTGCAGCCCCCGTCACCGTCTGTGCTAAAGGTGGAACCTGCCCGGCCGTGGCTGCGGGACCCCCGCATCGCCGCTTTTGTCTGGGCTTGCCGGGGTCCCGCTCACCAGCCCGGCAGCTGCACGAGTTGGTGCAAATTGAGGCTGTATCGTCAGTTTATCGAGACCGAAGCAAACTTGAGGCATAGCTCTGCTCTGTCTGCTCCGATCGTGCGCCGTGTGTATTTTTGTGCTTCAGTTAATAATCTGCAAACGGCTTAATGGCTCTGTAGAGCCAGAGGAATTGGTTTTCTCCATTTACTTCAGCAGGCCTGAGTGAAGCTGGTGTTCTGACTGCTTTTTTCAATGCATTGACACGAGAGAAGAGGATTTAACTTGGCAGCCTGAACAAATGCTCTATCAAAGGTTTCCTAAGAGACAGTAGGAGTGCTGGGGTGATGAATGACCTGGGGTAGTTTTAGGGTGCTACCTATGCAAGCTTTCTTTTAAATATGAAATGGCCATTTAGGGCTCTGAATAAAACTGTGCGCATCAGAAAGGCGACAGGCTTATAAAATTTAAAAGGGCAAAAGCCCATTAATGCTGTGGCAAAGCTTTGGCTCCCAGCTCTGGTTGAGTAGTTCCAAGTGCCGTGAAGTGCCAAAGCTTTTAAGGAATCTTTAGCAACAGCTTCTCTCTAGCTGTGGAACGGACCTTGGCCTTGCACACTGGAAATTTAATGGTGCAGCCTCTCCTCTCCACGCAGGGGAAAGGAGAGGGCAGCAGGCAGGTATGAGGGCGCTGAGGATAACCTAGGAGTGAACAAAATCAGGAGGGGAGTAAAAAAAAAATAAAGCTGTATGCTGGAATGTGTGGCTAAAACGACTTACTGGTGGGAACCTGTTCAGGTTACAATACTGGGGCTGTAACATCACACTGTGGGTAACTCAAAAATATTACTAGCACCAACAGAGAAGTTTGACAAAGGAACGTAGCAAAGCTAAACATCTTTGGGAAATGAATCCTTCTGACCAACATAGCTGGTCGTGTGTTCAGAGCTCCACTTCCTTCTCTTGGACTGGGGAAAATGTACTATGGCATCAATCTTCTCTTGGCGGGGCCTGGTGCAGGTTTGTGAATGCCAGAAGACTCGCTCTGACCTTTTTCTGTTCCAAGCTGAGGATGTTGAAACACCAGCCATCAAACAAAAGAGACATTGAAAGCAAGATCTGCAATGGAGCACGTGTGACTTTGAGGCTAGCTGAGTGCATTTGGTGGCTGTTTTTTCCTCAGAGTTTGGGGTGGGGAGGAGGAGAAGGAAAAGGTCGCTTATTTTTACAATGAGGCTATGGAAAACATGAGTTGAAATCCCCTGAATATTCCATAGTCAAGTACTTTTTTATCTTTTTAGGTGTTGCCTCAAAGTGCCTTGATTTCTACTCCTTTTACATATATATATATATATGTGTGTATATAATTGCTACATTACAAGAGGAGGATTATTTTTCCCCATGGTTGCAAGGAGGACCAGGAATTTTGCAGAATCCACTGAATTAAAAAAAAAGAAAGAAGCTTTTAAAAAAAAAAAAAAGTCTTTAGGATTATGTTTTAAAACAATGAAGAATTTCCTGGGATTGAATTGACAGATTGTGATTTTTATCTACACAAGATAACACTACCTCGAAAAGTGTCTGATTTCAAGATTATTCTGTAAATTGTAATTTAAATTTCTGAATTTAAGAAGAACACCTTTGAGACCAGTTGATATAGGTATCTAACCTGCCAATTACATTCATGTCAACATGGACAGATGCTTTTATTGTTTGTATTGTTTACAGTTCACAATACCTTAAATAAACGTTGATCATGATTAGAAACAATAATTGAGTCTGTGGCAAAGGATCAATGAAAACTTTGTTTCAGGAAAGAAGTGAGTTGCTGTGCATATGTACAGAGAATGTTTTGTGCTCTCTTGAGATGAAATAAATCTGCAATCTTGGTATGGTGTACAATTCTGTTTTTAGATTATTTTAAGAAACCCACAAAAGATAATGGATCAGTTTTTGCACCATCTGAATGATTTCTCCTGTACAAGGATTGGAAGGGCAAGGCTCTGTAGCACAGTTCCATTCATAACTTTTCTTGGGAGTTGTTTGCCCTTTGCCCCAAATCTCTTCCACATTTATGGGCTCCAAAGGTTTCCTGTTGGGAAAAAAAAAAAAAAAAAAAAGTCGAACCAAACCAGCGCCCCAAACCCTCATGGATGGCATTTACACCACTGATATTATAGTTGGAGACAATGTTGGCTGGTTTTTAGCAACTTGATGTTTGTACTAGCAGCCTGGAAACTTAGTTTCTCTCCTGAAAAGGAAGAAAAATAGATCTAGGAAAGTAAAAAGAGTTGGAATTAATTTTGCCTTTTCCAATGTTGTTGATAGGTTTCAGAACAACAGGGATCCAGCCTTTTTCCAGTCACACAGAAGATAATGTGACTTTGAGAAATGGAGGTAGTGGCTGGCCAGGAACTCGTGGTGCCTGCTGTGCTGCTCTAACAACGTGGGTGATCAAATGCTGCAGGAGGCGTGAGCTTGGGTTGTTACCTGGGAAGCCTGTTTCTCATAAATAAGTAGGACTGCAGTTAATGCCTGTGGTAGCAAATTTGACCACTATGCAATTGGCTAATTTGTTCACTCCTAGTTAGACCAATTTTTGTGAAATCCTATCCTGTGTTACAGCAAAGCGGCGAGAATATTGCCGAAGAGTTTATGTTGGATTTTGCTTGTTCCTGTCAACTGCCTGTTGTGGGGCAAGCAATGCAAGCCCTCTTTATCCATTTAGGTGTGCTTTAATGCAAAACACAGGTAAACAACCCATCAATATAGAACCACCACAGATAGACCTCCTGCTCAGATATTGTATGTTTTCCTTACACTCAATTCACATCTTCACTCCTAGTGTATGTAAGCCTTCCTGCTGATGACAAGTTGAGTGGTCAGTGGTATTTGAAATAATTTCTGGTTTAAAATAGTGTCTTTGGCTTAAAAGCTTGTTTTGCTGTATTGATTTCCTCCTCCCCCTTTCTTACTATAAAGCAGAAAATTCTTATGTAGCAGTTTTCAATTCTTTACTTCCATTGGGTTTCACGTGATCATTAGCATTGAGCTTGGCTAATGTTAGAATATTTTAAAGAGAATATAGGCTGCTAGGGAAACGTCCAGGCAATGAGTTGTAATGGATCTCCACAGCTAGACTGTTGGAGGCAGTAGTGTATTATGAGAGTAGGAGATGGCCTTACACTTGTTACATGTTATTTTTGGTTCTAATAGTTTAAGATACACTGAAGTCTACATTGCCTGCAAAGATGAAGTTTCCTGGCTTCAGTAAAGTGCCTCTGCCCTTCCCTTTATGGAGCATGGCAGATTTCTATGGGTATTAGGTATCCAGTAAAAAAACACAAAGTTGTTCTTAGACAGACAAAATCACTTTCAACCTGATTTCTCCTGTAAGTGTCAATAGAAATTAAGTTACTCCACAGGGAATGACTCATTCTTTAAAAGAGCTTGCCCTTCTCTAGGCTCACATTGGTGATCACACTCATTCTGGAATACCTATAGTTTCCTCCAGTTGCTTATACATTTTAGTTCTGTAGTAGAGGACTGAGAAAGCAATTTTTACTGCTGTAGTGAATGGTGTAACATCCAAGAAATCCTTTCCAGCTGGTGATGGTTGATGCATTTTTAAATAAGGTTTAGGATCTAGTGAAATATCTAAGCTTGAAAAGGGATTTCTGTCCTTTACATGGATAATTCTATAGATGAAGCTGGTTTGTATTTTGTCTAGTGTACTAATATTGGGGTAGTTACATACAACCTATCACAGTAACATTCTATTAACATAAATGTGGGAAGCATATCCCCTGGCTGGTAATCCAGGGTTTGTTTTGATTCTGCAGACCAGCTCTGACTTGATTCCCAAAGTGAAGCTGGAAGGCTCCTGGCTCAATAGCAGGCAGGGGGAGGGAGGAAAAGAAATTGCTCAAAACCAATTGATATGCACAATGCTACAAACCTGTGCAAATTTCATAGAAGTGTGAGTTTGTATTACCTCTACTGTTCACTGCTAGTCTGTATAAGAGGTTTCTTATTAATTTTTTGTTTGCTTGTTTTTCCTGTCTTATGTCAGTGGATGGTGGAGACCTGATTTGTAACTCAGGTCCTCCTTGCTAAGACGTCCTCCTTCAGTGCTGTGAAACCTACCCATGCAATTGTCCAGCTGCCTGATCCGTAGCCAGTTCTTATCCCTGCCATCCGTAGGCAGCCTACTCTCCCTGTATATGTCAGGGAGTTTCAGTTATATGTCAGTTTTTTGGTAGTCAGTATTGTCTGTGGGCACAGAGGGACTGTGGTTGCTGTAAGTCTTTTTTATTTCCAGGGAAAAGCAGCACTGTTGTGGGCCTGACTTCAGAAAGGGGAACAACTCTTAACATATAGATAACACATATGTGTTGTCAAAGATAGCATGAGAATGAAAGCCACAGAAGTAATGCATCATATGGGATGATGCAGGATAATGTCATGCAAAACCAATACGGAGATTGTTTGTTGTCTTTATTTGGTTTTCTTCAAATCTTACTGGTTCTTGTGTTCTCAGTTCTTTGCCTGGTAACTGATAAACTCTTCTGGTAATTTAGTTTAATACTCAGCTTGGTCCAGAAAGCATTAACTAGAGAATACTGACTGCTTGATCTAATGCACAATTGTGGGGAACCTGCCTCATTCAAATGGCAGCTCTTTGTGCTGTGAAATACCTTTGTCATCTTTGCTGATTAGGTAAAAACATGTTTGAAGAGTAAGAGAAAAAAGCAATACCTTGACAACAAGTTTGTGTTGTCTTTTGGATTCACGTAGTTTTTCATTCCTTTGAGACTTCAGGGCTCTGATGACTGACTGGCTGGCACAGTGAACGGTATCTGTCTTAGAGATTTCTAGATAGTCTCATAAGTAATCAGAAAGCATTATTTATTGGGACTGCGGTGACACAGATATATGACAGAATAGTAGGGGCTTCAATTGGCCATTTAGTAGCAAAAACAGTTCCCTTGATGTGTATCTGCTTGTTTCTTGGCTACATTCCTGATTCCCTCTGAGAACAGTGGAGTCTTTTAGGCTGCTCTGAAATACACACCTCTGTATCTCCATCAGTAAATTCTGCAGTGCAGGTTTCTCTTCTTGTGTTTTTGAACACCCATTCTGAAAACAGATGAGCTGATCTAATACTGGTTTATTGTATAAATAAAGGCATCATGGGATGAGGGAGAAGTGCAGGACAGTGCTGAGGCTGACACTGTGGGGCAGTTGGTGCTTGAGAAGGTTTGAAAGGGGACTTCTCTGAAAATTGTCTGGTCTCACACTGACAAAGGGGGTTTTGGAGTCTACTTCACCAAAACCAGAAGTCATTGTAAACTTGTAAGGTGTTTTTATGATGTTGATTTTGTGTGAAATTCAGACCCTTCCCCTGTGCTCTTCTCTTGGATGTGACTGTTGTCCAACAGCCACCTGCTAGATGGGCATTCTCCAGCTCAAAGGTTACCATCTGCTCTTGGTTATTTTAGAGGTGTGAGTGTGATGTGTGAGGGGAAGAACCCACCACAAGAGAGTTGAATGATAGGGAGGAGATGCTTGAGCCCTCAGTTGCAAGACCTCAACCTTTCCAGCTACAGCCACTTTCTTGAGGAAATGAGAGAAATTCATCAACTGCTGTCCTGCTGTCTGTGCCCAGTCTGAACAGCACTTCTGTTTGTGCAGCCTGAAGGTGGGATGCCCCCACAGATAATGTGAAATTAAGAAATAACTTGCATATCATTGGTTTCACGTAAGCCTTTGCTTTCATTAGTATTGCACATCTCTAAAATCTTGGCTATTGTAAATGACAAAAAGAAGCCTTATAAACATGAAAATTTTCTTAAAGAATGCTTAAAATACATTGCAAATACAAGTTCCTGCAGCTAAACTATTTTGACAATAAGCACTTTTACACTTCAGTTTTAAAACTGTTATATATTTTTAGATGAATGGAAGAGCGATTTGATTATCTCCCCCTGTCCTCCCAAACTACTTCAAATCTACCTCCCCCTAAAAAAAAGGGGCAAGAAAATGCTTTAAAAAGCAGTTTTAGAGACTTCACTGACACTGAATTATTGGAAAAGCAGCCTGTTTATACATCTGCCCATAGATGAAAGAGAGAAGAGTTTATTATCCCACAGGTTTGCAGGGGAAAAGAGGAATGATATGGTTGTCAGGCAGTCTACTCAGTCTCTTAGTGTCCTTCTTGTAAATTCTGTGTTTGTTTAATGCTTATAACTCTTTTCCCAGCAGTGGGATCAGAGAAGTTGACTTCTTCACAGCTGTTATACAGCTTAGGCTTAGGTCTCTCTTACAGCAAACCAAGGCTTTCCCCAGCCCTTTGCAAGCAAAACTTCTCTTTTCCGCTTAGCACAGGTTGATGCACTTTACATTGAATTAAGCTTTTTTTTTTTTTTTAAACTGGAATTCTTGTTCTAGAGGATGTCAGGCCAGTGAACTGTCATCCTGTACATGCTTTTGTGATCCTGACTATCTGCATGCTCAGTTCACTGTCCTTTAGGTGTTTTACAAAACCACAAAACCTTACCTTTCTGTTTCACAGATGCTGAGTTGCAGTAGGCACTTATGCGCAGATGTGGATGGTAGTTCTGTGACTGAAAAGGTGAATTCAATGTGTGTTGTGCAGTCAAGTTTCTCTACAAACTAGTGTTCAAATTAATCCCATTCACAAGTCCCTTTTTGATTCTGAGATATCCACTCTGATATGTCTCACCTGGTGACTTAAAGCAGCTGTCAGTCCTGCTTGTAGATGTTTGTTTCAGGAACTGTACTTAGGTCTTTGTTTGTTCTCTCAAGTGTGACATTTCTCCAAAAATCTACATCACTGTTTTAAAAGGTATTGGGTTGCAGTCCAGCTGGAGTTAGATACCATTAGAGATGGGAGCCTACTAGCTTTCCAAATGAATGCGTAGCTTTGGCTTTTGGCACTGTAATACTCTGACATCTCTCACATTAAAATTATAACAGTATTATGTAAGGAGAAGTTATTTTGGGTCACTAGAAGAGCCCTTTCAGACTTCGTTAAATCAGCCTTGCAAGTTAAAACGCTTGGGCTCCCATCTTCTTCCTGCAGCTTTTTAGCAATGTAAGAGTGTGGGTGCTGTGTCCTTTCTCAGTCATTTGCCCTCTGCTTTGCTTGGGCTGCATCGCTGGCTCTGAACCTGCTTCTGCCACAGCAGTTCATGTGGTCGTGGGGAGCTCTTGCAGAGGAAGGGCTTACTCAGCACTGCTCAGCACTGGCTTTCACTTCCCAATCTGCTTTGAGGTGGGACTGGAAGGAAGGAAAAAACGGGGGGCTCTGTGATCCTGCTTCTCTGGGCTCTGTGGCAGCAGATGGACAGGAGTTGTGTGGGAAGCGGGATACCCAGGAGGGCTTCAAAGTCCACTAAACAAAGTCTCACCTCTGCACCAGGCACTTGTTCATGTGTAACTCAGGAGGCACTGTTGCATTTGGCCTTGTTATTCTTTAGCAAAGGACAAGTGAAACACCAGCTGTTGGGGACCACCGAGAGATGGGAGTACAGAATTAATCCAGGGGAACCTTTGCAATGTTTGTTGATAACAAAAACCTGGCGTTTAGCAAAGGCACAGTTTAAATATGAAAGATGCTGTACTTGGACTTGTGTGAGCATTATAAATGCTTCCTTTGGAGACCAGTCCTTGCATTCCGAGTGATCCTTGGGTATGAATTACACAAAAAGGGATGGCTATTCAGAGATGGTTTATACTTCAGAAGGAATCAGCAACAGGACAGAAGACAAATATTTTATAACATCCACATGAAATTGCTGTGTCCTCGAAGTGTGTGCGGCAGGGAGAGCGGAGCTGCTGGATTCCGCTGCCGGTGGCACTGGCTGAGCTGTGCAGGTTGGGAGAGTGGAAAGGCCCCTGGGGCACAGACCAGATGGTGCTCGGTGCTGCACAGGCTTGGGTGAAGCACTGGTTCTTTCTGCAAAGGGCAGTGCTGCGGATAGTTAGCGCTTCACAGCTTTCCTGATTAAAATGGGTTCTGAAAATATTTGCAATCTTTTTTATTCTACCTGTATTCATGGCAGATTGTTCTTTTGTAAAGGAACCAATTGAAAAGCACCTGAGGTGTAGGGTCTGCAGGGAAGGACAAGGTTGAGGTAGTGGCAGTGGCTGCTAGTGGAAGGTTCAGAGTGGAGCTTTGAGGAACTGGCTGGGGGGAAGCAAATGAGTGCCTTAAATTCAGGATTGTTCTGCTTGTCTTATCTCTAAGCAAGGTTGTTTTATCCCCAAATAAATAGAAAAAATACTGAAAATTTATGATTCTTCTGTTGGTGCTTCTTTTGTTAACTAATCGGTACTTGGAACATCTATTTTTAAGACTTTGGCGTGTTTCCTCTTAGCTACCCTAGAGCATAGCTGCTCCCACAGAGCGGTGGTTGGTATGCTGCATTTAAGGCAGTGTTTTGTAACCTTTGGATATCTGCCTTTAACTCTCTGATAGTCTGTGATGGGTCCTGGTGAGCACCACTGAGTGCCACTGGAGTGCTTCACCCAAGACAGCTCGGTGTCTGTGCGCCCAGAGCTGGGAGCACCAGGCATATGCAGGTAAACACATTAACGAGCTGAAACGAGGATAAAGTCGATGCTGGTCAGGCTGCTATTGTGTGGTGCCCAGGCTGTGCCATGGTGACTAAGACGCTGTGATAGTTTCCTTATTGGCCACCATCTGTCTGCTCCTGGCTGGAGCTTCTTGGCTGGCACTCTGCCTTCGGAGAGGGCCCAGCGCTGCCGCGGCGCAGCACCCAGTGCAGGGAGCCTGGGCCAGGCAAGGAGGGAACGATGGATGGCCCAGCAGGTTTCTGCTCATGGGCGTGTGATACACTTGTTCAGTCACTTCCAGAAAAAAACCCCCAAACTCCTGAGACAGCATTTTCAGTGTATTCTTCAAGGTTTTGCATCTTAAATGCATGTATATTCAATGCATCAACTTTTTTGCAACACCTTTGGTGGAAGAAAATCTGGTACCAATGCCTAACTTTATAATATTAGTGTTTTGAAAATTTCAATGAAACTTCACGTTTCTAGCAGTTTTATAGTGTTATAGAATTTGAAATTCAGATTTAAAAATTTGAATTTGGTCACCCAAAAAGAAGCAACATTTCAGTGTGGAGTCTCACTCCTTTTTCTGAAATTGCAGCTATGAGCCTCAATATCTCTTTCTCGATAAAGAGAAATGTAAACCAAAAATGCTTAAAATGTTGCCAGCATCTTGTTCTAGCAATATCCCAGTATATTAAAGTGTAAAATAAAAAAATAGTACATATCTCCTGCCATATGAAAAATAAAAATATATTTTAAAGTATGTATTTGCTCTAGTCATGCTCCTCCTCAGTTTTCATGAATTTATAACTTATTTTTCTGAAGAAACTGGCAGCCAACATTATTTGAAAAACTGTTTAGACAGGAAACAAAATACTGGGGAGTCAAGCTCCCATTTTACCTGTTGCACCCAATTTAGGAATATTTTGTAGTAAATGAAAGGTGAATACATATACGCCGACCTCTCTTTGTTTGCTTTCATTGTTTAAATTAAACCTCGCAAAAAAGAACACTGAAGAGGCAAGGATTCTTTGGCAGTTGATCTATTTGTGTTTTTAATGTAGAATATTTTTAGCCTGAGATGCAAAAATATGTACTTTTGTATTGAAAGAGACTGTTGTTTCCTTTTATTTTAAAACCCTGGATGAGAAACAAGATGTCAGACCCATTATAATGCAGCCCAGTAATTAACATATGTTGTTCTGCCTCTGCCAAGGATTTCTTATGAGTAATGCAAGTTGCACAAGTAGAGGAGTCAGGTGGTTTGTCAGTGAAGAATCATATACATGCTTGAGTGATCAGATCCTAGAGACATCATCTGAGGGTAGAATGTGTATCTGTGTTTGAATCTAAGAACAATTATAGTTTAAATGACCTCTCAGCTGCCCTAAGTTTAAAAATGTAGGTAAGGTCAGCTTTTTCATGGTGGATTTTTTTTTCCCTAATGAGGCATATATGACCAATTCTGATCTGTTTTCCTAATCAATGCTATGGGAAACAAATGGTATATTGTGGTTTTAAATAACTAAAAGATTCCTGAACTCTGAAATGTGCTACAGTTAGTGTTCTTTCTACAAGGAGATTCTATTCCCTAACCTGAAGCGAGTCTTATGCACACCAGCTCATAGTTTAATGTGGGCTCACAATTAGTGAGTGCATCTTCTGCACAACTCTCTCAGTGTGACCCATCATCTTGGCTGAAGGGATTGGAACATGGGGATGTAATAAGACCTATCAATATCTGCATATATTGCAAGTATTAACAGCTTAAAAACAGCAGAGCTTCTTTGGTAGTTTATCACCATAATGTAAAACTATCATTTTTTTCTACCTAGAGTTGTGCTTAATTTGTAGTTTATATTTTGACACTATCTGTTCAGCTATAAATCAAGCTTGACTGTGACAGTGATGGCCTTCAGGCTACCTTTTGGTTGTAAATTCAATTGCTTTTGCCTTGAGTGCCATTTTCAAGCTATGCAGTGTGGGTAGTCTTGAATAAAAAAACTTTCAATACAGGAAGTGAGTTTTAGTGCTTGGACTAATGATTAGACTAATTTAAGATTGCCAGTCTTAAAATAGTCAGCCATTAGAATCCAGGCAAATCAAATATTTTTAAATAAAAATAAACTCGAATTCTTTTGCAAAAGTAGCCTTTAGTACCCTGTTTAGAGTTCATATTTTCAGGTTTTGTCTTGGCTCACAAGCACTAGAAACTCATTCAATGGACAGAGATGCTGTTATAATTGGTTCACTGAAGGAGTTGGAGCTTTAGAGTACACATGAAAGTACTATTAGGCTTAGCTCCAGGACTTGTTTCTCGCTTTCTGTTGCATTTTCATGCCATGTTAGGTCGTGGTAGGTCCAATTCACCCACGGAGGGTGTTTGCCACCCTTTCTCAGAGCAGGATCTTAATAACGCGGCTTGCCCTTTTTTTCAAATCATTGAGCAACTTGTGGCTTCCAAAAAAGTTAAGGACTGCAGTGGGTCAGAACTTCTCATTTGCAAAATTTTAATGTCTAGAAAACACAGATCTTTAAAAGAGAAATTTTTGTATGTAAATTTTTTTCCCCTTCCACTGTCGTTATTCTAAACTGGGCAGATTCAGCTGCTTTTGAGGAGATGCTGGAAAACCCGACTAATTTAAGGGGGAAATAACTGGCTGAGAAAAATATGTCGTGAAAAAGATGTAGCTGCATTTAGTGCCATAGCAACATTTTGGCCACAGAAAGTGAAATTGCTGAACTTGTGTTAATATTTATTGTGCATTCAAATACCTGTCGGAAGGCTTTGTGATCTATGGATACTATTTTTATCTTCATTTACAAATCAGCAGGTGTTCACAGGCCTGTTGGACATCCATCCTTTTGAGGCATTTATGAGTAAACGTTTCTGGCTGTCATAATTTTGGTTGGTCAAGTTCACGTTAATTGCTGCACTCTGTGCAGTTGTTCTAACGTTTAAATACTGCCTGTGAGTAGGTTTGATTAAAATTACGTCTCTAGGTGCACACTAAATACCTTTGATACCTCACCTACAAACAACTGTAGAATTGTTGGTGAGAATGACAGCTGCAGGCAATAAACGAGGACAGTAATAGAAGTCTCAGTGCTGGAGAGAGCATCATAAATCATGAGGTGAGAGCAGCATGTGTGCTGACAAATCGGTGAGCAGCTGCAAACAGCATTTTCCAGGTAAGAATTATTGCACTCGCTCCTGATAACTTCTCAGAAACCACCTCTTCCTTGTATGTGGGCGACTTTGCCCCTGCACAGGTACTCACAGCAGTGTAAGCTGTTGAGCTCTAGTATTTTGCCTGGGAATGGTGTTTTGTGTGGTGTAAGCTACATATTGTACATTGGACCTTGGTTTTCATCCAAGGTGTATTGAAGTGTGAGTTTTCCCTTTCAGAGAGGAAAATCCCCACGCTTATTGCAGCAGATGAGTTATTTGATTTAGTTTCCTCAGAGACTTTGGAGAAGTGTTCTTGACAGGTGGAGAGAAGGAGATGTATTTGGCTGGTTTTAACAAGCTTGCTTTGTTAGCCCTTGCTGGGTGGAGTTTGGAGGAGGTATATATGCCTCTTCAAAAAATAAATGAAAAAAAATACTGGAATGATGCTGTTTAAGTAAGGGAGGTGATAATCCCATCACATAGGAAGCAGTCTTGCTCCTCTACTATAAGAATATGAAAAGTATTTTAATGAAATAATGATGGGAAACAGATGGCAAAGAGCTAGCAACTGAAATGTTTTTTGAACACTAGAAAATAAGTGTCAAACACATGTCCTGTAATGTAATTATTGCTAAAAAGCATAACATGTCAGAATATGTTTTAAAATGTTCAAATATTTTTTTATTCGTAATTCAACCTTAATCTCTTGGGTTTTAGTTAATAGACTTTAATATTGATAAATTAATGGCTTAGAAGTTTTGATGACCAGAAGTTTCTGCCACTTTGCTTAGACAAGTGGATGTGACACCAATGCCCTGCTCCAGAAAGGTACTGGATTACTTACTTATTACTGTGCAGTCTTGCAAGACTACCCTTTTGAGTTCATATGCCCTGTGTTGTCCACGGTGGGAGAAGTTGCCAACGCACACGGGCATGTTGGGACTGCAGTGTGGGCAGGGCAGCCCCAGCTGTGGGTGCTGGCTGTCTGGCTCAGGAGTGAGGCTCCCTGGCTCTGGGCCCTGGGGAGCACAGCTCCAGAGTGCAGCACATTGCTGAATACCAGGAGCCCCAAGAAGCGCAGCCCCCAGCGCTGCTGCAGGTGTGACCGCAGTGCCTGGCAGTATGTCCTGTCCTCTCTGTGACTGTGCTATTTGAGTATCTGCAAGGAGTTCTTACAGTTTTGCTGCTCTGTGCTTATGGTTAGAATGTAGCTGTCTTTCTGTTGTACTAGAAGCTGTTTACATAAATCAAACAAATAAAGTGTCCATTAGAAATGGTCCTTTGAATAGAACCATTTAAATATGAGATAATTGTGTCCCAATTTGCATCCCACCCCTTCCCCCCTGCTGGGCAGCAAGATTTGATGACTGGATTGAGAGAACACTTTTGCGGTTTTGGAATGTTTTTATTGTGGCTGGTTTTGTTGTTTGTTTGTTTTCTTGTTAAGGTTCATTTTCAGCTGCCTTAGTTAGGACTGATTCCACTGTCCATGACTGCCTGGTTTCCACATCAGTGGAAGGATGGTTAGGAGCACCCCAGCTAAGCAGATGGAGGGCCAGGACCTCCCTTTGAGCTCAGCTCAACAGGCTTCAGGCTGTGACACTTTTCTCAGTGTCCAAGCACCTTGCAGTTCCCCCAAAAAACAAAGAATATTTTCATACACCTCAGAACAGTGCAACAACCTGGTTTTCTAGAAACACTTTTTTCTTCAACAGAATATTCTTCTGACATTGACGAATGTACAAGAGAAGCTATTTTTCTGAGTATTTATATTTATGTAACATAGCCAATGTCTTTGGACACCTTCATGTGCATTTTTTTTTCCTCTACGTCCCATTGAACTGAATACCTTTTACCAGCCTTAAGTGATTTAATACTGAGTTTGCTGAAGGGTATCATTCTTTGGCTGGTGGGATGGTGACTTTTGGAAAATAAGATGGAGACTTTTGGAAAGTGTGCAAGCTTTGGTGCTAGCAACACTGGGCTTTGAGTGTGGTATCCCTGGCAGGACCACATCCCTTCCCTTTCCCCCATCCTCTGTGGCAGCAGGAATAACAGGGGAAGTTGTGTAGCTGTGTGCTGGGTCCCATCTGTGCCTCTCCTCGCTGTCTCTTAAAGCGATAGATAAATGGTGTCCCGGAGGTGGTGCTGATTGTGTGCCACTAACACAGGGCTGATGGGCATCAGGGAAGGTAGGGTGGCATGGAAACAAGGGCCCATCACTGCATCGTGGTGGGCGCCTTGTATATGGGTCAGCATCTTTTATGGCTTTCTTCATTCACTTCTCCTGGACAGGAATAAATGATGCCATTAATGCTGAGGGGAGCTGTACCATGATGCCCAGTGTGGACATGCTGCTCTGGGAGAAAGGTGGACAATCCCTCTTTCCATCCTGTGGTTTTGTGCTGTCAGGACTACTTAAGCCTCTTGGTTCCCAATTCCCATCCTTATGCTGTGTTAGCATAAATGTTTGTGCAGGTGCACAGTGAATCAGACTGCTGAACTGACGAGGATGAAAACAAAAATACCCTTTTGTGTTTCTTATACATTTTTTCCCCAGTCTGTTTCCCTGCATGCCTGCACCAATCACATGGGCAGCACACGGACAGCAGCAGAGGATTTGGAAGCAGAGCTCTGTGGCCGGCATGGAGGGAGGAAAGATTGCTTTAACTGGCCCTCCTGCCGAGGAAAATAAGACAGATCCACAGCCTCACAATTAGCAGAAAATAATAAACCCAGCTTGTAAATAGATTGGATCAAGTGATTAAAACCACAATATTTTGATTTGCATAAACTTGTTTTCCTATTAGTACAAGAGCATCTGTTGCTGGGGGCAGGTAGATTCTCACTAAATGAAAACCTAAATTGCACATAACCTTCCCTACATTGGGCACTGCTTGTCATCTGTTAGAGCAGGCTCTGTAACTAGTCAGGAGTCCTGAAACCCTGAATATGGGGGAAGACCCAAATAAAGGGAACTTAGTTCTGCAGGACCATGCCCATGTAGGTTCCTGCCTAAAGCCCTTCATCCATTTTATGATCTTGGGTGGCTGGAGGCCTCTGGCATCTCCAGCTACATGCCCTGGAGAAGTGAAAAGATGCTGGAAGGGCTCAGTCTCCAGCTGGTTTGTGGCTGAGAGCACTGAGGAAGAATGATGGGGCCAGGCCTACCCATGGCACAGAGCAGTCCCCCTCAAGCCTTGTTCCTTTCCGTGCTGCCTGGTGTTGTCCTGGGGATGGGATGGGTTGTTTGGGATTGCTGGAGAACCTGAGCCTTTTAAAACTCCCTTGTATGGCATGTGAGATAGGAGGTAGTGTGTGAACTGCCAATGAAACCAGCTGTGCTACATCCTGCTGGTTAGTTCTTCCATTTTGGACCTACCCCCAGCTCTGAGGCTTCTGTTTTGCAGAGGGTGACTGCTTTCTGCGGAATAAAAGCCCTAATGCAGATCTTAGGAGACCTTTTTTTATTTTTCTTTCTCCTTTGAACAACCTGTTTCATCTGAAATGGATTATTTCCTTTTCTGTCAAACCAGGTCATGGGAACTTTACACTGTGCAGTCAGGGAGGAGCTATCATGGACCTTGAAGCCCATCCTCCCCTGTGGTTGGTGTGGCTATAGGATTCTTCTATCACACTTACCCCTGGCAGAAAAGGTGGCTGTGTATTGTCACAAAGTGTGCAGTAAGATCAAAAGCTAAAACCTGGAAGGGAGAGCCAAGCTCCAGTTTGTAGCCCTAAAGTATTCCTGCTAGCATCTGCTCTTCCCACCCTTCCTGGAGGGAGCCAGTAGCTGGTGGGCGACCTCCTGTTGGTGCCTGCATGGGGCAGGCGGTCCAGCGCAGGCGGCTCCTTTCCGGGAGCCGTGGCCTCCACCGAGGCCAGCTGGCAGCAGCGCCTGGCTCTGTGCCTCTCCTGCTCCCTGCTCAATTTTTGCAGCTTTAGAGCCTCGTTTGGGGGCTGAAGTGCTGCAGAATAAGCTGTACTAAAAGGGTGCCTTCTGCATGGTGTGCAGTCCTGCTGCGGTGGGAGCCCTGATTGGTGGCTGGGGCTCTTGGGCACCATGATAATAAAAAATAACCCTTATTATTAAACTAAGCATGTTGTATAAATGCTGGTTGTGATTTTAAATTATTTTTTGTTATGTTTCCTAAAGACCATGGCACGCTGAGTTTCTTTGATCTATATTTTTGGAGGTGTTCTGTTACTCGGAGCGCGGGGGCTGGAGCTCTCGGATCAGACCGCAAGTGGCCGTATCCCCTCGGGAGCGTGGAATAAGTCGCTCGGGCTGGCCTGTGGGTGTAGATGCGTTACATCTGTGGGGTGCCTCATGCTCCTATGGAATTAACTGTTCTCTCTGTTTATTTTGCATGGGTTAGTTATTAAGGGATGTTATCACTCTTCATGCTTTACACAAATGAAGTGCCAGAGCTGCCGTTGAACTGAAATGCATAAACCAGTCATCTTCTGACATTGGAGAAAATTTCCTGGAATAAAAAAGCAAGTCAGAACCTTAAACTGGCCAGTATTTGTGTGCATTTTCCTGTGGGCACTCTAAGCCATCTCAGTGAAGTATTCCACTGGACCATTCATAATATCTGAAGTTAGCAAGTACATACATACACAGGTGATCTTGGTCTAGACTTTGTCCTGATGTTGTGAACAGATTTTGAGAAGATTGCTGTCTGGGGTCCCACACAGCATAAAGATTTTGATGAAGAAATTCATGTTCAAACTGGAATAGAGCTGACAGCTTCATACACAGATTTTTTTGCATCAACCTTTATAGTAAAATTGATTTTAATAGCTCAATTAAATTTTTTAATTTTTTGAAATCAAACTTATTCTCAGACTTCAGGAAAAAAATAAGATGACTTATGGTTGAAAACAGAAATTGTCAATACCTTCATGTCTCACATTAATTTTTCTTTCCAAATTTTGTTTTTATTAAAAATAGAATTCTTGAAAAATGCTGATTTTTCTTAAGGCAACTGATAAAGTAAAATGCTGGAAACAGGTCCATTCAGAAATGCATGCCATTTCTGAAAATGTCATATTTTCAAATAACATGAAGTGAGACTTCCAAACATCTCCAAATTCATTGAAATTTTTCAAGTTTATAGAGTATTTCTAGAAATCAAGGGCACAGTTTCATTTTTGCAGGGGTTTTGTTTTTTCTTTTTGTGATTGGTTCTTTTAATTATATTCCAAACAAATTACCATACTGAAATCTTTCTGTGTGTCAAGATATCAAGAATAACGTAGTGTAAGCCTCTTCCATTAATATTCATTGTGATATTTCATAACTGTATCTGTTCAGCAGCACTGATTGAATTTGAGAGAAATTGCATTGTTTAAAGTCCTTTTCATTAATATATTAAACTCTCATAGCATATTATTGAAATCAGTTTGTACACAGACATTTGATTTTGCATCTCTAGCCTTACCCAAGTTAAGAGACTGCTTGCATCCATTAATGTCATGTTAGGGAAATTTGCACTCAAATTTGATGGGATGCTGTGTTCTGGTAAGAGCTGCACAGGTTTCAGAAATTATTGGTGAGACTTAAGTGCATTGCAAATTAATAAAAAGTAAAAGAAGATATTATTTATACTGAAGTTCAAAATAAACACTGGATTTTCTTTTAAAGAGAAAATTATTTGTGAGGTTTTGACTATTAATGAACCACTCTGCCAGGCTTAGTAGTTTTAAAGAAGAAATGCATGTGCCTAAAGCATTTAAATTTTTTTCTGTCCTATTTCACTATCAAAGACTCTACACAAACAGAGGAAACAGGCAGATGAGGTGGTCTTTGGAAGGAAATAATTAAAAGTAGTGAAGCCTACGTGCTATCAAACATATAAACAAACCTTGTTCATATTAACTACTTTCTGGTTTTATATGTTTCTTATGACTGATCCCAAAAAAGGAGGAGGCAAGCATGCTGTTTAAACCTTGTTGCAATACTGGAAATGAAGCTGCATGCAGCAATTTTTTTCTTTTTTCTTTTTTTTTTTTTTTTTTTTTTCTTTTTCCCATCTGTATGCTATGAGTTCAAGGGGAAGGTGAAGAGCAGGCTGAGCCCTGCTTCCTGGAAACAAAGAAGGGAGTGCTGCTGCTTATACTCATAGAACTTCTTTTGTATCTTTCCAAATTTTAATCATTGTGAATAAAACCTGGATTAAACTAGTAAAAGTTTTAGGGTTTTGTTTTGATTTATTTTTTTTTTTAATCCTGAAGCTTTTTAAATGCCCCTGGCTGTAGAGGTCACAGGCTTACACACCACTGAGGGCACATGAGCTGCCTCATTACTAATTCCCATGTGAGTAACTGCAATATAAGTTCTTGCAGGAAGAGAGCAAAATGGGTTTACAGCATCCCTTTAATACCTGCTCAAATTAATCTGCATGAGGTTTCAGAATACGTACAGTTGAATATTCAAGTTTCAGTCTAGCTCTTTGACAGTGTTTTTGCAGAATGCTAACCACTTAAAAGCAGCTTGGGGTTTTAGGTTTTGGATATCCCCATTGTTCCTCCTCTGTTAGCAAGCCAGGCAACACAGGAGAGGGATAATGCATGACGTTGAGAAAGCAGATCGCTTCTTTGACCCCAGCCACTCAAGAACCAGGTGATGTACTGAGCACAGGGGAGGGAAATCAAAGTCACCATCCTGTAAATATTTATATACATAGTTAAGCTTAGACATAAAAAATGTTTTTTTAAACTTTTTTAACTCCTTGCACATAAAGTTAAGAATGTATGTAAATATTTGTAGTCTGGAACCTATTTCAGGTTTTTAAAATATTTAAAGTCCTTTCAAAAATACTTCTTTTTTTTTCTTTTTCTTTTCTTTTTTTTTTTTTTTTATAATACTGCAAGGCCTTATGCTGCAGTATTAAAAATGCATTCAGAGATTGCAAACCCAGCCGCATGGGTAACTCCTTCCAGCAGCAGCAGGCAAGGTAACAGTTCACCCACCTGTGAGATGCTTTTGTCTATATGTTGAGGCTCTCTCTGGCAAGAGTTAAGTGCTAAGTTAGAGGGCAGGAGGCTTGGCTTGGGGTCAGTGAACTCCAGGCTGTGGTTGTCTGATTCAGCTAATTCTTCCCCTCCAAACTTCTAAATTTCGAAAAGATTGCTTAGACTTCGAGTGCCTGGGTGTCCCAGTAATAAAACAGGGCGTACTGGTTTTGCATTAATTTATTTGTGTTGAAGAGGAAAAAGCACACGGGCTTAATTATGCAATCTTCCATCGCTTGCATGGACTTACCTAGTTGGTGTGCAGAAGCTACTTTTACAGTGTTATGGTAAGATAAATAGTTTGCAAGATTCCTGGTAGTACAGAAGTACAGCTACCTGGAACTGGGAGGAATTGCATTTTCATTGGCTTTCAAAATCTTAGCATGTATCAGTCTTTGTCTTGAGAGCTGTGTTTTTTACTTATTTTATTAGCTCCTGGTGTGAAGGAAGTGATGTTATCCTAGCAATCTCCCTGTCTTCATTTGGCCTTCAGCGTTGTTCTCTGTGTGTGTGTGTATACGTATATATTTTCTTAGTAGTCAGCGACTGAAAACATGTGCAAGCCAGCCATGTGCTGATGTTGCACTGACTCCAGCTCTCACCCACCCGCCCACTTTCCTTCCTTCCTTCCTTGGAGAGCTGGCAAACAAATTACAGCCTCAACGTGTGTGCTGCTCAGGCAACGGCCCGCTGGGGAAATGCATGGGGGAGAACATTTGGATGCCAGATCAGTGTCTCATTAGGCATTTCTTAGTGTATTTTACAAGTCTGCAGACAAACAGTAGTTAAGACTCAGATGGAGAAAAATTTATATGCTCCCTGTAGGAAAGGGGGGAGGCTAGGGAGTCTGCTGGGGATTGCAGGGCAGTTGCTGCTGCACCCAGGCAAGTCTCACATGGCCATGCAAAGATTCAGTAATGTGCCCTAAAAGCTGATGGGCGGGAGGGGATTGGTGGCCCTCCTGATGGCAGGTTTTGAAACGTCAGATTAATTCATTGCTTTCTGCTTTGAGATAAGGTTCAACAGATCCTGCAAAAAATGTTGGGGTACATGTGTGGTACAAGTGTGAAACTGGGCTGAATCCAGCCCAAACCTGCTCAATGAATGGTAATTTGCAAAGTCATGTGGCCAAATCAGATGACTTCAAATGTGTTTTTAAGTGAGGGTTAAAGGAAACATTAAGCTTATGTTTCCTTGTTGCTGTCATTGCTGTTTTACCGTATTAGAGTCTTAATGGTAATGTTTTCCTTTCTTTTTCACAAACAAGATGACCTTGGCAGTTAATGACCTGCTTGCAGTCTTTGGCATGGCTCTGCCGGGGAGGGGGCATTCGTCATACTTACTCAGTAATTCTGCATTACAGAAGATGCTCAACACTGGCTGTGAGGATGGAGTGAGTGAAGCACTATAAAGGGACACAGCATCTAGGAGAAGCAGGAGGGTGGTCCCGTTTCAGGGGAGGGGTTCCCCCCTCACTGTGGATGCAGAAGGATGCAGACTGCAGGAAAGAGAATGCAGAAGCTGGGGACGTGGGCTGGTGTGGGGTGGGTCTGCATGTGGACAGCAACAGCCCAGCTGTCCGGCGCTGTGGAGGCAGGGAAGAGCAGCTGGTCCCTCCCCGGCACACTTGGGTGCGTTTGCCGGGCAGCTGGGAGCTGAATGGCTTTGCCTCAGCAGAGGAAAACTTGTCCCGCAGCACCTGCGGAGCTGTGCAGAGCCCAGCACAGCAACAGGGGCCGGATGGTGGGGAGGGCACAGCAGCCCTGCTGCTGCCTCATCTGCCCTTCAGCAGAGAACTGTTCAAGTGGGGCTGTATGCCATCCGTATATTAAAAAAGCCATAAATAAATGGTAGCAGGCCTTCCTGACCCACATCACCCTTACCAGCTGGAGAAATGCTGACTGTGTTTGGTCTCCACATACTCAGTGCTGGGCTCTGGCCCCGTGTATTGCAGCCGCGCTGCTGTAGTTGGAAACTTAATGAAAAAAACTAAAGCTCAAAGCCCTTGGGTCTCAGTTTCGTGGAGTTGTTTATTTTGTGAGGAGAAAGGGATAAAAAGTTGCCCTTTTTCTTGTTTTGTTTTTAAATCTAAATTAACCATACAAAGAATCGTTACCTGTGTACTGCATGTTGGCAAGAGTAAGCCGGTGCTTTGGAAAGAATTTCTGACATTGGAGGAAATAATTTGCTTTTTAAGGTGCTCTGTTTTTCCCTTGGCTTTGCCTGTGAGGGAGGCCTGGGTGCTGAAGGGCTCCTGTTATGGGTGCTGCAGCCACTGAGGGGACAGTGGGGAGGCTGCCACCATGTGAGCTGTAATTTTATTTATGTTGGTCTCCTTTCAAACTGTCACAGTAAATCTATTTTCCTTGTCATTTCGTAAATCATTATATAGGATTAGGCCTTTTACCAGCATTTAAGAATTCTGCAGTCATTTTAAGGACTCTCTCCCTCCCTGGCTCAGCCAAGCGATTCCTATTCTTGCTGGTATTCCTCGCTATTTAAATAATGCCGGGCCTGATTAGGAGGAAATGGTCTCTGGAAGGCAACCGACATTTTCAAAAGCGCTGTTCCACAAAGGAGACTTTGAACTGTGCTAAGGCTTTAAAAGTTAAATAATATTTTGAATGTTAGAGTTCTAATGTTTTCCTATTGTCATGGGAGACTTGGATCGAGTCCCAGGATTGTGGTTAACTTTGCCTTCAAGCTTAGGCCTTATTTATTACCACTGAGGAGATGAACTTAAGCTACTTCACCTCTTTTTTTTTTCCTTTCTTTTTTTTTCTTTTTTTTTCTTTTTTTTTTGCGTTAACTCTTAAAATTGAGACATCCTTCTAATTTTTTTTTTTTTTTTAATTACGTTTAGTTCAAAAAGAGCTTTTAGTTTGCTTATTTTTTAATGGAGGCCTGAGGAGGATGAGTGATACCTTGGGGGTGCTGGGGCTGTGGCAGGGCTGTTTCCCTGGGCACCCCATGTCCCTCTGAGCTCTGTGGAGGGGGTGTGAGGCTCCCTGCAGCACCTGTGGAGGGAAGGCAAGGGAGGCAATGCCAGAGTTCTGAGTTAGGACCCTGAGGAGGAGAGCCATGCAAGGCGCAGGCCATGCACGCCGGCACCGTCCGGGCTGAGGCCGGGCACCGCGGCCGTGCAGCGGGGCTGGGCTGCCTCGGCCCCCGGCTGCCTCGGCCCCCGGCTGCGAGCGGCGCTGCCTTCCCCTCGGAACGGGAAACAGCGGAAAGGCCCCTTCCGACCCAAACCATTCCGCTCTAATGTGAAGCCTCAGCAAGGGCGGCCGAGGGGCCTCCGACGGGATGCAGCTCAGGTTTATGGCTCTCACAAATGAGTTAATTTTCATACAGCAGCCTACTGAAGCCACAGTTTAAGGAGTGGTTGCGATGGAACAAGATCTTTTTAGGAAATAAAGTTAATACTTTAAGGACATTTATGCATTTACTAAGCCCTCAGAAGGCTGCATGAGCTATGATAATAAAATTCACTGTGCGGGTCAAGTCGTGGCCTTCATTGTTAGGCATGGTTTTTTCCTGTCGTCATTCTCCCCTGGGGATTTATTTGGCACGAGGTATAATTTATTTGGCATCACGTAATCTGTGCACGGTAGTCATGAACCCGTGCTTTGAGGATGCGGGGTTCAGGGCTGCTGTTGGTCGGTGCAGTCTCCCAGGGCCCATCTTCCATTACTGTGTACTTCCTGCCCATTCCCAGGAGCCTAATTATTAATATAATAATATGTAATAATGGCTTATCAGAACAGATTACGTTAGTGCGACTTGCTTTTACCATAAGTTTGTGTATGTTAAAAGCATTTGTTGGTTTAAGTTGAAAGCTGGGTATGTTTTTCTGCTGAGTAAATAGTCCTTTCCAGCTTTCAGAAGGAAAGAAATCCCTTTATATTTAGCAACATTCAGTGTCTGCTAAAAGCAAAAGAATGGTGGTTTTGCAGTTGTATATTTTGGCCCAGGTGAAAAATGTAATAAGTGAAGCAAAAGGCAGAGGAAAGGGGAAGACCTAATCAGATACTAAAGAGACTTCATGAATTTAAAGCATTTTCCACTTAAGCAGTCTTTTTAATAATCTGAAACATTAATGGCAGTATGACTGCCTGCATCTACACCAGCTGTATAGAGAGATAAAAGTCCCAGTTTAACGTGATTTTTATCAGTTTACTCATCCTAGCGTTCAACCTACAGAAGTCATCACTTTGGATGGTGAAAAATAGTTTTCTAACAAGAATGGCCATATGCGCAAATAAACAGTGTAAGTTTGGTTCTTCATCTAGGAAGTCATGGAGTAACTGGTAGTAGTTTAAATACTTCAGGGTTTTTGTTCTCTTCCCTCCTCCAAAGTACTCGACCTTAGTGCCTACAGTTGTACTTAGTGATTCAAGAATAAACCTGTAAATGCAGGCTGAATATTTTCTGGTAACTAATTATAAGAACTGTTTGTTCCCAAGTTAATGAATTCGCTATTAGTTTCCTGCATTCAGTTTGTTACATGTATTACAAAATAATTGCAATGTTTTGGGGTTTTCTTAATGTGTGTATTTAAATGTAAGCTGTTCCAGTAAAGTGAAAAGGTTTGGTTGTGATAGTCCTCTAAACTGTCTGTAGATATTTAAACCTGTGCTTATTGCAGTCAGGAAGGTACTTGGAAAGTTCTGCTTTCTCAAACCGATTCTATCTTCCTGAGTGGTTTGCTTCTTCTTTTGGATACCTCAAAAGGTAATGCTAAGAAAGCATCTGCTGCACTTGATGCCAGATATAAGTACGGGTGTAAGTTTTATACATATGTAAGCAGATAATTAGGTGGCACTTAAAAAAACAACAACCAAACCAAAAGCTAAACAACAAAAACCCGAAATCACTCTAAATCTCCTGCTTCGGACTTGTCTGTTTGATTTCCTGCTCAGAAGGGCTGGTCTACTCTGCCCCTTCCTCCGACATTTCAGCTTTTGTCTGGGAGCTGCTGAACTGTTTGTAGTGAAGTGAACGAGAGCCCATTTCATTTGCCCTTGACTTTGCAGGCTGTGATCAGTAAAGTGTTAATCACAGCTGAACTGTCCCTCTGGCAGGTGTCAGGTGGGCAGTGTGGAGTATGGCTCTACGTCTAAATTTGTGAATCTGAGCACAGTTAAGACTGGGATCCATTTTAGGTGATCCCATAATTAATATAGTTAATGCTTCCATCCAGATATGCTTGTTCTTTTCTTGGGGAGCAGAGCATGGGAGAAGGATGCAGGCTGACTTTGTGCCTGTTCCTTGTACAATTGCCACTCCCTTAAAGAGTGGACTGCAAGAAAACAAAAAAAGAAAAATGGAACAAGCATTTTGTACCACTTACTTGTGTAAGGTCTGGGTTGCGTTACACATCTGGAAGCAGCTTGCTACTCTCTGCATTTGCTAGTGATTAGCTTTTTTCTTCTGTAGTGCTTCTAATTTGAGATCTCGCTATGGAGTTAGGGAGGAGTTTCTATAGAAGCAGATACAGTACTTTCTTTTGTAGCAGTTTTTTTAAAGCACTCGTATTGATCCGTTTGAAGGTCTATCTCCTCTAATAACTCAAATTCATTTCTTACAAAACTCACCATCACTGAATTGCTATTGTCAAGTTAAAAAAGGTAAATGTGAAAGGATCTCATTCTACTTCGGCAGCAGTTCTTGTTTGTTCCATCTGATGTATTTCTCTTGTCACTATGCTGCAGACCTCGTCTATCCAAGGAAGTGAGTAAACCACTGATAATACAAGTGCTTAAAAATATTTTGTTCATGACCTTTGGAAAAGTTGAACTTAAGAGATTAAAAATAGTGAAGGAAAACTGTATTTCTCTCTTGCTCACCCCCCCTCCTTCCCCAGAGATACGGAACCTTGAAACTATGACAGCATTTATGTGTTCTCTTTCAAACTTAAAAAGTGACAGGAAACATTCTCTACTAGGTGTTGTAGCCAAGCTTGTAAAAAAAACCACAAAAAAGCAAAGAAAAAGACATAGTAACTTCAGGGACTGCTGGAAACGGATGCTGGATATTTCACAGAGATCCTTTCCTAACTGATACTGTTCAAGTTATGTATACATTTAAAATATTTGGTTATGATTCAAAAACACTCCTGTAAGCTTTATTTCTTGTATTGCATCTTTTTAGTATGTGTTTGTTATTTTTTTAAGTGAAGAAAACTTTCTAGGATGAAAAGGACAGACTACAATGGGCTATTTGCTGTGAAGAAAATATGTTCTCTTTATGGTACCTGTGGAAACAATTTCAGTCCATATGGAAATATCTTGAAAGTTATCTCTGCCTGCCACCCTGCCTGCCACTGGGGAAATTTTTTTTGGAATGGCAAGAGTGGGGATTTAGAAGACTTTGAGGAAACTGCTCTTTTAGGGAGCTCATGACATCATGTGTCTGTTTGTAGCTTTCATGGGCAAATCAGTGAATATCAATGCTGCACTGTTTATCACCCTATAATGTGTAAGCCCTTTTAACTATGGACCAATAACTCATGGGTTACACAGTGGTGTCTGAGTGATTTGGAGCTCTCCTGGAGGGAGAATGGAGTGGCATGAAGCTGTGGTAACCATCTTTTCACCCCAGCATTTTGTGCATCAGCTGTGTAGCATTTTTAGTTATTGCTAAAATTTGTGGTAGGAAGCTGCCTGAAATGAAATGTGAGGAACTCTGTATAATAATAAAATCAATTGGACTGTTTCCCCAGTAATTCTGGAGACTGATGCATCATTAATGTTGGTAATACAGTAGCTGTCAGATCACAAACTTCTCAATAAATGTGCAGCTGGCAGGCTTTGATGGAAATTGGAGGCAAGCAGAGAATGAGATTTAGGGCTTTGATATATGGGGTGTCAGCCATGTGATGAAGTTTTTATCAATTTCTGTCACTTCTGTCTCTTATGTTCACTACATATGTGGTCTTCCTTGCAGTTTCTGGTGGTGACTGAAATGATAGCTGCACCTGTTTAATGTTTAGTAATAGAGATAGAGGTTAAAAGAAGAGGCAAGTTCACTTTCAAATACATTGTTCTGTATATGGTGGCATCACATCAGAAATGTAATGCAGTGATCGCCTGTTATACAGTTAGTGATTTATTAGTCATTATAATAACTTCAGATGGAAACTGGAAGCAGAACTAATCATCAAGGAACTTGCCTGAGTACAATAGGAAGGCAGTTGTTCAGTATCTTGATTAACTACCTGTACCAGGGAGGTATCAGGGGAACTGGATGAGTGGCTTTTCCAGGCTTTCTGACTCTTTTTTTGTCATGTTTTTGTTTTAAACTGCTTAGTAAATCAGGAATTCTCTATATCTTCAAAATAACTCACTTGAAAGACTTACTAGAACTGTTACTTGAAAAAATGAAATGGGGATGTTGCAAATTGCCATCAACCCTGATTTAGATCAGAATTACCTAAACAGCTGGAAAGTGACACAAATATCTGCAGCAGAAAGGAAAAATAAACCAACTGGTTTGCTATGAGTAAATACTGATAAGGAAATTTGAATCTGAACACTTTGCACTTACGAGTTGTGAGGAACAAGTTTTCATTATGGGCTACACTGATTTATATGTTCACAAAGTTGGGATGTGAGTTTTTCTCTCTTCACACTCCTAGAACAAAATGAGTTTTCTAGAAACTCAAAACAAACCCTTGGCCATTGTAAAGATAAGTTTCTGACTGCATCACATCAGCAATAGCTTTGGGTGGCTCTGGGCCAAAGTTGGCTGAGAGCTGAAGATGCTTGCAAGCTGTGTAGGACCAGGGTGTACACTTTGTGCTGCTCTTGCAGGGGAGGGCATAACTCCTTGTACTAAGTTGTTGTTAATTTGTGATCTCATCAAACTTGGGGGGAAACTGCTTTTCTTGTTTGCATTTTTGACATGAACAAAGTGAGTGTGCAGGTACTTTATAGATAAACCTTGAAAGCATAATAATTTGTGCCTTGTTCTACCTCCACAGATTCTTACAGGGAGGATGTAATTGGTACTTCTGTGTGAAATCCCATGAAAATTATTAGTAATGTAACTCTGCATAGACTATATTACAGGAGTTTAGTTAAAAGAAATACCCTTTAAAATTTTGATAGGCTGATTCTCTATGGGCAGATATCAGACTTAGAGGAATTTTTTTCAGCATAATCCAGTGCTTTTTCAGTCGTTTGGATTTGGCTAATGCCTTATCTGCACTCCTATATTTACTGCCATTTTAGATACAATTTTGTGAGTTGTGGTCAACTAACAAAAGTTTGAGCACAAGTTTTTGGCCCATTTTCCTCCTTGGGATTTTTTGTATCTGTGCAAAAAGAAATTTTCATATTGAATACCTTGCAGTGAAGTGTCAAGTGCAAAAGAATTGGAGCAAAATATTTTATCTCTTCTGTGTTTTGAAATGAGTAACACACAGTGTAAAGAATTCTGAAACAGTATTTCCAGGGAAGATTTTAATTCCCATTGTAAGTAGTTCACTCAGTGTGTCTATAACTCCTCCTAAACTTACCTGTTCATCTCTCGTGTGTTCCCACTTTCCTTTGTTTAGAAAGCAAGCTGCAATGCTTGCAAATAAATGCATGTGGCCAGTGTGCTTTTAAACACTATTGCTGGTTCACACATAGGTGCCTCTTCTTGTTCTACTCATTGATAACTATCTATTTCCTTAACTCATGATAACTGTATCCATGTGTAGAGGTGGCTATGTATATAGGATTTCTATGTATTTGTATTCTATATACTATATATTGTTTTCTATATTAGGTACTTGATTTTCTTAAAATGCTGTCAGAGGCTATTTTATTTTATTTTATTTTATTTTATTTTATTTTATTTTATTTTATTTTATTTTATTTTATTTTATTTTATTTTATTTTATTTTATTTTATTTTATTTTATTTTATTTTATTTTATTTTATTTTAATTTTTGGTGAGTTTTCAGGAATTAAAATTGAAGGGTTTTTTTTGGCAAGCCAAGCTTGCCTTTTTTGGGTTAGACAGTGTTGTTTGTGTATGGATAGACAGTATTCATTTTAGCAAAAAGGCTGTGCATCTGGCTTGTAGTCTCATAGGCAGATGAAATCATGAGGAATAGCTGGTAATGTCAAGTAGAATACATGATAAAATTATTAAATTATGTAGCATTGTCTAATCTGCTCACACAGCTTTGCCTTTTACAAGTGACAAACTAATATGCCATCAGACTTGACAGCCCTCTTAGTTTATTGTAGACACTCGACACAAACTGTCGTTCATGTGCTCTAGAAGTGATGTGTTTCAGATAACAGGAAATACATTCCTCTGGCACCTTATAAAACCGTACAGTTGGCTGAGTGTTGTGTGAAAGAAAGCATGGTCTCCAGTTCATAATAACAAATTCAGCTTAGACCGAGTGCTTGTCCACTTGCTTTCCTTTTGTAGGAGTTTGTGAAACCATTCTTCTAAAGTTAGTGCTTTTGTTAGATGATAAGCAGTAAGATGTTGCATGCGGTCTGCTGCAGAGATGTGGAGCCAGAGATGTGAAGTTATACCTCAGCATGGCATGAAAATTTCAGTGGAGTTAAAATCTGTCAGTCAAATTTCTAGCCTGAACAATACTTCAAGTTGATGTTTTCATGGGGTTCAGGACATGCCAGAGCAGCAAACAGGAGCTCAGGTTTCATCTCCCTGTTGTAATGGTTATAGGTTTCAGTTTCTCAGTGTGTGGTATGGAGGAAAATTTGCAGATGACACCAAGCTGATGGGTGAGTGTTGATCTGCTGGAGGGCAGGAGGGCTCTGCAGAGGGACCTGAACAGGCTGGAAAGATAGGCTGAATGCAGTGATATGGGGTTCAACAAGACCAAGTGCTGGGTCCTGCTCTTTGGCCACAACAACCCCCTGCAGCGCTACAGGCTGGGGCAGGGCAGCTGGACAGTGGCCAGGAAGAAAGGGACCTGGGGTACTGATTAATGGCAGGCTGAATGCGAGCCAGCGGTGTGCTTGCTTGACCACTGGCCAATGGCAGCCTGGCCTGGATCAGCAATAGTGTGGCCAGCAGGAGCAGGCAAGGGATCATCCCCCTGTGCTTGGCACTGGTGAGGCCACACCTCGAGTGCTATGTCCAGTTCGGGGCCCCTCAGTTTAGGAAGGATGTTGAGCTGCTGGAATGTGTCCAGAGAAGGGCAGCGAGACTGGTGAAGGGTCTAGAACACAAGAACTGTGAGGAACAGCTGAGGGAGCTGGGGTTGTTTAGCCTGGAGACCAGGAGATTCAGGGGAGACCTTATCCGTCTCTACAACCACCTGAAAGAACGTTGCAGCCAGCTGGGAATTGGTCCCTTCTCCCAGGCAACTAGTGACAGGACAAGAGGACACAGTTTTAAGCTGCACCAGGACATCAGGAAGAACTTCTCCACAGAAAGGGTGATTAGACATTAGAATGGGCTGCCCATGGAAGTGGTGGAGTCACCATCCAAGGTGGTGTTCAAGAAAAGACTGGATGTGGCACTCAGTACCACAGTCTGGTTGATGAGGTGGTGTTCAGCCATAGGTTGGACTTGAAGATCTCAGAGGTCTTTTCCAACCTAACTGATTCCGTGATTCTTTGAGTTGAGCATCATCCCTTTGAGGTAGATCTAATGAGGGGGGATGTAGAACATATATCTCTACTGCCTTGGCCTGTGTTCATTTGTCTGGTTTCTTCAATCCATATTAATATACATCTGGCTTCCTTTCTGGAAATAGTAAATGTGGTGCCAAGCCTTGTGATGGTTTCGGACTGATTAACATGTGCCTGATCAGCTGGCTTGCACCAGTCACATCTTGGAAAGAAACTTCTCTTGAGAGGCAAAGTGCTTTGCAACTGCACTCACCTACTGCTACACTGAGATAGAACCAATCAGTTGAGAACATCCTTACATCTTAAAATGTGCCCAAGTCTAATGGCTCAGACTAGAGTAAATTTGAAGCTGCCTTTAAAGTAGGTGCTGTTGATGGAAGATGGGAGTATATAATGGGAGTATGAAATTTCACGTTTCCTTGTGTTTAGTGCATTCACTATCAGTGAGACAGCCTCAACAAATGGACCCATCATGTCAAGAAAACCAAACTTGCTCCAGTAGAACATGTATTTCATCCTCTTTTAATATGTCTGTGCTATTCTGTAGACTGCAATTGATTTGAAACCAGGTATAAGAATAAAGAGGATCTCTGTTCTGTTTTACTTGTAGTTGTCAAGTGCAGCATCTAAAAAAAGTGGTTAGAGTAGGCAGTTTTGAATTGATATATATTTCTCTCCCTTTCTTAAGGTCAAAGGACAACCTGATGTAGAATTTTGGAAGGGGATTGTCTTCCCTAATTCTCTTTTGGGAAGAAAATTTCCATCCCTTGAATCAACTGAGCTGCTTTATTTTCACGTTTGCTTTCTTGTGCGTTGTCACAAGATCTGATATTTGAAATTTCTCCATAGTACTCTACTCATAATAAAATTTTGCCAAAAGTGCTGATCCAGATTAGCAAGAACATGACACATCCGTGAAGTATCAGACATGATAAAAATTAGTTTCAACACATAGGATCAGAGCCTGTAAGATTCCAAACTAATTAGAGACTGAATTAGCCTTGAATTACAACCGATTTTCATATCTGTTTTGAGATGGAAAGACAAAGTAGTAACAAGCAAAGAGATGGAGCTTTTAAAAGTTCTGATTTCTCCAAGGAAAAGGGCTGGAATAAGAGGAAGTTGCCTTTGTCTTGTATCTCTTTGAAAATACATCATGTAATTATTGGTCTTGAAACTTAGCTTTAGTTTTCTCTGTGTGTTACAGGAATGAAAAGTATTGTTAAACCATCATTGTTGATGAGCAGAAGATAGCATTTATTTGTCTAAATTGTTTCACTGAGCTTACTGACACTGCACAATAGTGCAGTTGTCCTCAAGCCACTGTGTGCCACTGTACACTATATTTACCAAAAAAAGAGCTTGTACGTACTGTATTTTTAGATGTCTTGAGGCATGCATTCAGGGTGTTGCAGTTACAGGCTTTAGAATTGGGCAAAAATTTATTAGTTATACCTTTAATAAGATTTACTGTGATATGAAATGAGTAAAGCTTATCCTAAAACTGCTTAGAATAATTTAGTTGGTTAATTGGATTTGTTTCTTGTGGAAGAAACTACTCACAGGTTGTAGTCTTTGTGTTGGATGGGAAGAGTAAAGTGAGTATTATCTTAGACATTTGTTTTGAGGTAAACCCTCAATATCACATCTTTAGGGGGAGTGTGTTCTTCCCTTCTAAAGTATTTGTGTGTTAAATCAGTAAGGGCAATTAGTGAATGTTGGTGGTAACCTCTAAAAAGGGACGGGAGAGTGTTTTGTATTCTAACAACTATGTAGAATGAGCCAGGGTATATTCAGGTCTGTTTTGTGTGACTGTTAATTCAGCCAGTTTTGAGTTAAATTTTAAGTCTGTTTGAGCTCAAGTTCAGTCACGCACATGTTAAGTTTGTCCTTACTCAGAAAAATGCTTACATTGACCATATGCTTAAATATCATCAGCTGCTGAATTAAACTCTGAAAAACCTCAGGTGTTCTGCTGGCTCGCTATTATTGCAGCCTCTGTGCCTCCTAACAGGAAGTGGGTATAGGAATATCTTTGGTGCCATAAGAATTTTAGGAGTAGAGCAGGAATTTATAAATGCATCATGCTGTCTCATTTTGGGCTTGAGGGAAACCAGTGGACTTGGTCTGTGGCTCTACATTCTTCATGTAGTGGCATAACTGCTGGTGAAAATATCAGAGCACTGTGCAATTTAATATGGAACTTTTAAGAAGCCCTATAAAAATCTGTTCTTTCTTTTGAAAGTCATCATTTGCTATAGTTTTTCTCAAATATTTGCCCAGCTGTATTTTTGGAAGATCCAAAGGTTTACATTGTAATTGGAAGTTCTTTACAAATTTGCTGCATTTTTAAAAACATTCAATGCATTTTACACTGCAAATGCTGTTTTCTTCTGATCTGTGCAAGTTCTACATGTTAGTAATAACTTATTATTCATGGTTTTAACTTGACACAGTTTTACCTTGAAGCTTAAAAGAAAAGAAAGGAAGCTAGCGTATTAGTTTTATTAGCTTAGCCAAATGAAAGATTAAGGTACAGAAAACTAAGTGCAAACAGCTGCTGTGACAAGGGGCACTTGGTGTATGTTGTTGTATTGATATTAATGTTAGAAAATATGTTGATGAATATCTTGAGTAAGATTAATTTATATAACTTGTAACTTAGAAGAGGGCTTGAGATTTATGTCAAATAAATATTGATGGTTTGTAACTGAGTTTGTTGTGCAGATAAATGCCATCTGACTATTATTGTCAAGCTTGTTTTAACCTTCAGAGAGATTTTTTTTTGAGAGAAACATACTGCAAAAGCTCTCTGGCAGAAAGTCAAGAATTGAAATCTGGTGGTCTACTTACAAATGATACTTGTAGTGAAAAGATGGACAGTATGGGGGGGGGTATTTGTTTGAGTTAGGTTTGGTTTTTGTTGTTGTTGTTGTTGTTTTTTATTTAATATATATAATTATTTAGATGTTGTTCCACCCAGAAAAGCATTTCAGAATTAAATGAATGCTTAATTCTTCAGCTGTCCCTTACTTTCAGGGTATAGCATTGTAGGAAAACACTTTCCTGGGTTCTTTATCCAGCGTCATCTGAAATCATACATAGTCATTCTGTTTGAATAAGCCAGCCTTGTTTTGGGACTCACAACCTGCTCGCTGGTGCTTAAGTGCAGTTCCATGAGGTTCATAGACGTTTTTGTCAGAGCTTAAAAATCTTTTGAAAGGTATTCTTTAATATTTTACAATGCTCACTTGAATTTAGGCCAGCGACAAAGGCCCATATTAAACAGAATGCCGGGATCACAGAGGTGATAAACAAGAAGTTTTTTCTGAAGCACCCTTCTTTGTCCTGCAAGATCTGCTGCTGCTGTTTTCTGCCCTCCTTATCCCTGATTCACTGATATGATTTTGAGGATCTGCTTTCAGGAAAACCTGAAAAGCAGTGGAAGTTACCCAAGTCCTGGGTTATGTGCATCAGAATGCATTATTTACATCCAAGAGATGATTGCATTCTGTCTGGGAGAGTACAAAGCGTAGCTCTGGGTTCTGACACTGTATTGTGCCGTTCCCAGCGCACACACGAGCGGTGTGAGGGAAGTGTAAGCGGGACAGTAAGGCGTGCGCATCCTTCTGTCACCAACTGCTGCGGTGGCTTGCAAGTCATGATTTAGTCTTGCTTGTCATGATTTAGTCTCTGCTTCTCTTCTGTGCCTCTCTTTCAAAAGGTTGAAATCAAGAAAAACGTGGTTGCTTGATAGGTTATGGAATACTGTGAATCAAGGCCTTTATAAAACGAGCATGTAACCTGCTTTCATTCAATGGTAACTCACCTTTTTCAGAATGGGTTTTTAGATTTGACCATTAGATTAACTTTTAAGTGTCTGTGTACTCAACTATGTCACCAGAGTTTCCTTACATGGAAAAGAAAGCTCATTTGCATCACCAGGTACTAAACTGTTTTTAACAAAAGCATTTCTCGGGAACATAAAGTTTTGATCATTTGAATGCAAAATGCTTTAGACTAACTAACGAGACTAGTGAGGAAATACTAGAATTGGGAAAGCATGATAAAGGTTCCAAGTACTTATTTATTTTTAGGCTTACATTTTCAAAGTGATAAATTCTGAAATCAGTGTTTCAGGTTGCTAGTCCAGTTACCTTTTGACTTTTCTCATTTTTTTTTGGATGTGTGGCTGTGGAGAAGCTAAGCTTTGTTTTTTTAGCATTCTTGCAAGTAAGATGCTGATAGTGTTAAGAGCTTGGTTTTTTCTTTGTCATATGTGAGGATCTTAGATTAAAAAGACTAAACAACTGATCTACATGCCCATTTTTTTAATGTTTTTTAGTGGAAGGGAAGGACCTAGGAGCTGCAAGAAAGAATCAGTTTCCTTTATTCTAACTGACCTTATGTTTGCAGAACCTGGTTAGGAACTCTTGATTACTATAATTACATACAATAACAAAACCAAAGTCCTTTGGAGAAACCCAAGGCAATTTCCAGTGGTGTTTGTGGATAGATTAATTATTTTAATACATTTGGAGTAATGCCTCCTAGCTCCCCCCTCTCCCCCCCAGCATTACAGTAAACAGAAAACTTTCCTTGCAAAGGACTTAATTGGTTGTAATTTGTTGGCTAGATAGAAGCTGTCAGGAAATGGACAACACAGCTCTGTTGGATATGAGTTCTGTGTGGTTTTGATTTATTTAGGCATTTTGGGCTTTCTCCCAGGGTGTTGCTGAAGTTTCAACTTCTGAAAATTTGATCAAGGACTATCTTATCTGACTTCAAAATAATATTAGTAATAAAAAGGGTGGAGCAAGACCACTGCTCCTAGGGGACTGAAAGCAGTTTTAGCGATGTGAACCTTCAGAGAGCTCCTGTGCTTGCTCTCCACACAGCTGGAGTTGCAGGGAGAAGAGGTAGTGTATGGGGCCTCAAAACTGATGGATTAATGAACAGCTGTTAGCATTTGGGGGCTGGGAGCTGGCATAACTTGAAAATGCTGTTGACTTTCTATTACTAGGTTATTACTTCTAGAAATTTCCATTGCAATTCCCCTTTTTCTTATTTCTCCATTCCAGGACAAAAATTCAAGTTGCTGATAACTGGTTTACTCAGTACAGTGATTTTACAGGCTGACATTAGTGTTGATAGAATGAGCGAGAAGACTTTTTTTTTTTTTTTCTTTTTCATTCTTTTTATTTCAACCATTGGAGACAGCGTACTGGAATATGCATACACTCAGGGTTACTGTATTCACAATGTGATGACACCTGTTATATCTTACTAAATCAATGCATTTCTGTGCTTTTCACCACTGTTTGGGTTCTGTGGCCTATAGTCTTCGAAGCTTGGATTTTGTGCTTGAAGACCTTAAGAAATGGCCAAATACAAAGCTAAAGCACAAAAAACAGCTGTGTGATAATAAAAATGCACGGATGGCAATAAGAGGGAGGATGCCAGCTTGAAGCAGTATGTTGTCAGCAATTTGAGTACTCTCCTAAGTAAGGTCATTTTAAGGTAAAAGTAACAGGTTCTGCTAGAACTGGAGGCTGAGGACCTGTGGGAGATTAAAAAAAAAAAAAAGTTAAAGCCTAGGTATTAGCAAAATTTGTCTTGTGTATGTTAACATAGAAACAAAACTTTTGACTTCATTGACCGTAGAATTAGTGTATCGCCACAAAGCAGCTGGCAATATCATGTCAGGTTTTGGAAGAAAAAGCTGTCTGAGTTTAGTAGGCTCCAGTTTAACCTCTAATCCATTTTAGTTATCTGCAAGAATACTTGTTTGAACCCCCTAGCAAAGTTATATCCACGTTTGCCAGAATGTTCTTGTGGCATTCAGGCAAGTCTATACAAGTCCCTGCAACTCTGCTTTTTTGGCAGAGTTTTGGTTGGAGTTCAGGTAATTGCACAGTAAACTCAAAAGGAAACTTGAATGTGTGAACCCATTTGTACCTTCAAAAAAAAAAAAAAAAAGAAAAGCTGGTGTAACCCAAATTTGGCACAGCTCCAGTCTTTACGTGCTGCTCATCAGCTCTAACCTGTGTATAGCAGCTCCTTTCCTATCTTCTGAGGTTAAACTTGTATCATCAGGGGAATGTTTTGGCATTTGAGATCACAAGGCTTCTAGAGACTTCTTTGGCAGAACTGCTGGTGTGAAAAGGCTCGTGGTCTGTGTCTAGTGGGCAGCCAATTTAAATGTGGGTACAGGGATTCAAACGGCTTTGTTTGCATTCTTTTTCCATCGTTGCTGTTGTAGAAGTTAATTTATTTGGTGATTTGGGAAGATAAAACTGATGGGAGAATGGATTCTGTGCAGACAAGGGTCATGAAAATTCTGAGGGTGTTCATGGATGGCTTTGACAAAAGGGGCAAAGCGTTGATGAGCTGCTGTTGTGAGACAGCAGCAGTTGTGGAAGCAAACACAGCCTTCCCAGCACTTGTGAGTGGTGAATAAAGCTAAAGAGTTGGAGAGTGGGGCTGCCTTCCGAGAAATGATTGGCAGGGCTGGGAGATAACTCATTACAGAATCAGCAGAAGACTGGGAAACATTCGTTTATGCCAATTCAAATTGCTCTGGTCTCTAGAGACTTGGCAGTGTGATTCACTACTATGAAATATTCAGGTTTTAATCATCATTGCCTAGTGCAAAAACTGTAACTTGGTCATTTCTAAAATGTTGAGGTTCTATTCTGCCTAAACAAGTGTGAATTTATATAGTATGTAAATGCATAGTACAAAGTACAGTTATATATTAAACTTCTAAAAATGTGAATGTATCTATAATGTATACACATTTATATTTACTTGTCTGCAATCTTAGAAAGGCAGTGGAAGAAATTATTTGTCTGCCAGGAACAATTTGTGTCTGTTCTGGTGAATGAGGAGTAGGGCACGGCATTGAGCGTTGGGTGCTGGCAGATTAGCAGTGGCTCAGCACAGAGCATTTAATGTCTGGTCATGTATTTTTCACAGTAACTTAAATACATGTCTGTATTGTTCTTTAAAGCTTTACTTAAAATACAAAAATCTAGTTTTTGCCGTGTGTCAAACTCTGCTGAGTCTGAAGGTGAATCTCCGGGAAAGCTGGTATTTTTGTTTCAGATTTGCCCAGCTGTTCCTCATTGCCAGACTTACTGCTGCAGAACAGTCCACTGCTACAAGTCACTCCTTTTCTTCAGCTGTTTTCTAGGAATCCCAAACCCTAGTACTTTTCCTTCTGGTTCTGGCTACTCTTACAGCTTGAAGTCATTATGCTCCCTGTTATCCCAGCAAGCTGTCCCCTGATAAACACAGACAAGCCATTCTGTTCTACCAGATCATTGCATTGTCCGGTTTCTGCCCTGTCGTCCAAGTGTGTGGCACTCCTGGAAACAATGTGTTCCCATCTCCCTCCCTCCACCTCGCCCACATGGCTTGCCTGCCAATTTATTCTCTTTGAGTGTAGGTTTGGTCATTTTCATACAGCTATGCCAAGGATTACTGAGTAATTGCACTGGGATTTGGAGTGACCGTATAATGGAGGGGAAAACAGATTTGTGTACTTTCTGCTTTTTAAAGACAGATGAGCAGGGGCTCACAGGTTTGTTAAAACACAACTCCAGTACTGGGCCTTAACAGCTGCCAAAGGGCCCTCTGGTTTGCTTGATGATCTGAAGGCTTCTGTTTTAATATGCTGTCAAAGGAAATAGAAGTGCATGAAATGTGGGCTTTAATTGAACAGAAGGGGCATTTGAAAACCTAGCCTAAATCCCTTTTGTGAGGGTTTCTTGTTTTGGTGGTTTTTGCTTGTTTGTTTTATTTTCCTAAGGACCCAGAAATGCTGGGGTATAAGTTCTTATTAAAGTTTTGACACTCAGCTTTCTCCATGCATACTGTCATAGCTGTGTAATTCATATCTCTTAATAATGCCTCCTGAATTATATGAATAATGGGAAAAAGCAAAACTCTTGATGTTATTAATGCAGAAATTGTGTGTATGAAGATGGCCTGTATTTTGCTCTAAAATGTTTTGCTCTTACTCCCTGGTCCCCTGTGCTCATTTTAAAGTCTTTTCTGCACAGCTGAAGTGCAAAGTAATAAATAGACTATATTAGACCCAAGTTGTATGTATGTCTTTTTCTTCTCGGAATTTCGTTGAAAATGTGAGCCTTTGTGTTTTGGCATTTGGAAAGAAGCATGGGGTATATTTTGAACCCCAGGTAAAATTAATTTTTCAAAATTGCAGTGGCTGAGGTGTCTGTGTTGGACCATAAGGCCTCAGAGCCCTGCTTGCTGCAGCAGGAAGGATTCAGATTCTGATTTTTCTTACAAGACTTTAGCTAGCTGATTAATATTGATTGCTGAAGGAATTGGCCACTTGACTAGATGCTGAATCAAATAATCCCCTCAGTTCTTGCTTTGCAAATCCATTGTCATGGAACAAGTTGCTGAGAAGCTTTGCATACGTGCCACAGTGTGATGGGAAATTCTCTCATAGTCTGACTGGTAAAAATTGCACCTTTTCTCTACTTCTTAACATCCAATTGACAAGTGATATTTGTGCGTAAATTTTAGAGTAATAGTTTGTAGTTACATCTAATAGAATAGCAAGAAAAGGCCAGAAGTAGCTTTTAGCTTTTCTATACATCTAAGTGATATACAGTGAGATTGAGCCTTCTAAATCACATAGGTAGTGTTGAAAAATTTACCCACCTCTTTTTATCTAAACATTCTCTACTGACTCAGCTCTTGACACACAGCATAAACAGAGGATATGTTGCTAATGAAGCTTTTAAATTTTGTGTTCTAAACTGGTCTCCAAGATGTTGGTAACAAACCCATCAACTGTTCCTGTCCCACCTGCTCAAGACATTTGCATTAGTGTGGGATGCTGCATGACAAGTACATGGGGATGCTGGCTGGGGAAGCAGGGAGCAGGTGGTGCCATTGAAAACAGAGATTTTGTGTGCAAGTTTCAGGGAAATGCAATGGTTCTGGTCTGTGTTGCTTGAAATTCTTAGACTATAAACTGCAGCTGATATTTCTAAGACATTACTGCTGACATGTGAAAGTAAGGATTGATCAAATGGGAGATGCAGGATCAGCCATGTGCTCCTTGTTTTTTCTAACTGGTTTGTAGAAAGCCCAGGGAAGTCAAGTGATTCCTACCATGGTGCTGTTTGCAGACTTGAAGCCTCTAGCTGAAAGATGTTGGTTACCTCTTTGTCATTTTGGGGTCTGGCTGCTCCATCAGTTCCCTCTTTCCTCAGTCCTGAATGTCCGCTCTTTACTGCTGCATTTTTGTTATTGTTCACAGAAGTAGTTCAGGTGAAGCCTTCTTACAGGAATTCTAGTTCTGCATTTCACATTAGCTATAACTGCAATTATTATGAAAATACTTTTTTTAGTTGATAACTTCAGATAACCAGTTAGTAAATACTTTTTGCTCAACTTACTTCTATTCTATTTGAAAGTGTTTCAGATTATTTGATGAGAGGAGGAAATAATTCACATGGGAAATATGAACTATGGAAAAGCCTCTGATCTTGGAGCATGAGGAATATATAGTATTGAGTCATGAATTGTGTCATACTGTATCAGGTATCCATATACTTCAGCTATACTTTTGTTTTTGGAACATCAAAATTGTCACTAATAAGAGTTTCATTCAGGAGATTATCCTTGTAAAGAGTCCTTTGGAGGCAGTTGTTTTGCCCCTCTGCTTTGGTTGCTGATTTAGTTCCTGAGGCTGAATTTCTTGTAATGAGAAATTAACTCTTGGATGAATTTCCAGAAGAAAAGTATTGACTAAGGGTTATTTGTGACCATCTGAGCTTCAGGACAAGGAAATGTGCTAGAGGTAGAAAATATAGCCTAAAAAAATACACACCCTGGTTCACTGAGTTTTCTTTCTTTTTTTTTTCTCCTCTGGGAGACTAATACTCAGTCTCATCCATTGACCACTGATAGCAGAAGTCTGTGACAAAGGAAAGGAGCATCAGAACTTGTGAACAGAGTAAGAGGTACAAGGCAAAGAAAATATCAGAAGTAGTTTAAATGCAGGTTATTGTTACATAATAATAGGAAGTATTAATGTAATAAATACCTGAAAATATGTGTAATGTACATAATAATAATGATGATGTTCTTAACACTGTCTTTGAACAGGAGACATGAGAAAGTTTCAAGTAATAGAGGACTGTCTTCCTTATTTGAAGTCTCTGAACTTTTGGGTTCATTATCTGAACCCTTGGGGTCATTAGCAAATCTTGAAAATGATTGAAGTTGCTTTCCTAGCAAGGGTGGCAAGTTAGTACCCACCACTTACGGTCCCCATGCCCACTATGCTGGTTCAGGGAGGAGTAGATGTGCACCTGAAGCAGAACTGGTTGTCTTTTGATGATTTTGCAAGCCTAGAGCTAATGCATTTGGTTTAAAGAGCTCTTCTGTCCTGCATATGCAATGCATTGAAACCATGGTGCCACTGCACAGGTCTTTACTAGTAGCGATATGGTTGCCAAATGATCTCTGCATATTGATAGTGAATTTTCTCTATTACGCGTGTAACTTTCCCTGGGGTGGTGTGAAGCTAGATCACCAAAATGATTTATGAAATGGAAACCTGTTTGAAGGCTCATATTAGTGGTAGTTTGACAGTTGTTTGGCTTTGTTATTTTAAATTACTTTTATCATGGAATCAGTTTATTAAAACAAAGAGGGGCACGTGGGGAGTGTGCACAGAGACTGCTGTATCCAACCCAGCTATCCAATACAGAAAGGCCCTGTCTCTGTTGGAACTCAGACAGTCAAGCCTTGAGTGTGGATCTGTGGTGGTTCAGTGAAACATGCAATTCAGTACTAAAGATGCATCTCTCTTGCCTAATAACGTATATCATGCTACAAATAGTTAGGAGATTTTGAAAGGCTTTATCTATTAGTTCAAAGTTGCTTTTCATTAGACTTAGCTGCAGTTGTCATGAGACTTTTATTTAGGGATTTGAGTTTATTTTGTAGCCTTTGCTTATGTTGTCATATACAAGCCTTGCATTGGTTAGGAAAGGGAAATACTAGGGAATGGTGTGCTTCTGCCACATCTCTTAGCTAGAGATCCAGATTATGGCTTCAAAATAAAAATTCCAGATACTTCATTGGAAGGCTAATGTGCTTCACAGGCCAGACAAAATTAAATAGCACTTGTAGCTGCTTGAAATTAACATTCTCAGTGGGGTGTAGGGAGGAGATAGGAACTTGAGTAGTCTAAAAAAGAAAGATTACTTACTTTAAAAAAAAAGAAAAAAAAAGTTTGGAAAGAAGGATGTGTTACAAGCAATGAATACTTTTGCAGGCGTGCAAACACTCACCTAAACCAGACCCTTTTCACCTCAGAGGCCATGGCAGTAGGGAGGGGGCATCAGCCCTGGCAAAGGCGGATGCTCAGGCTGTGCTCCCTTGAGCTGCAGCAGCAGCTTCCTGCAGGCAGCTGTGGAGCTGGCCCAAGCACCCCCTGTCAGTGATTTCCATTTTCCTTATCTTGGCAGGTAGCACGGTGGTATGCTGCTTATGGCCTGAAGGATAAGTGGGCATCTCTCTCAGCCTGATACTGGTTCCTGGACCAGTGTGAAAGCTGCTAGTGGCTGCATTAGTAATACTAATGGACTATTACTCTTACAGTTCTGTATATAAATAAGGATTAATATTACATTGAAATTTATTGTGAATTACTTAGTTTGTTGATATATGATGAAATCAATTCAGTGGTGTAATAGCTTTCATAGTATTACTTTAAATACTGTGCTACCTTCCCTGGGACTCAGTGTTATGAGATGTGTCTTAATTGACTTTTTTTTTTAACATAACGTAGATTTGTACTAATGATGGTTGGAAATAAATATTTTTGTATTTTATAACATAGTTGCCTGTAAACAATCAGGCTAGAAAATGTTTTCCAGTGACTGCAGCTTTTCCTGGCTGCTTTTGTATCAACATTTGGCATTATCTAGTTGCTCGACTCAGTGCATTCTTGAATCGTTTTCAGGAAAAAATACTAACCTCCGTACGACTTAGATTTTGGTTACAGACAATGATCTTTTTGTACTTTTTCCTAATCTCTAACATCCATTTTCTTCTGTGTGGACAGAAATGTTTTTTTGAAGGGATTGAAGCCATCATTGGGAGTGGAACACTTGGATTATGACAAGTTTTTCCTGCTAGTAGTTTCTAAGTGGGCTTTGGGTGTGGGCACGCATTTCTCCAGCCGTCCTCAGCATTGTGTTTAGCTTTTGGATGTGTCTGCACTTTGCTTCAGAGCTATTATTACAGCTCATTTAAACAGACACAAGGTAGTTTAAAACAAATTAATTTGGGTTCCAGTAGCAGGCCTGCTGCAGGGCTAAGGTTTCACTGTCTAAATATCTAGCTAGAGCTGGGGTTTGTGTGCTTTGCATTGATATTTTTATGGCTATGGCTCACCTACAGTTGCTACTCTAGAGGTGTGTCAGGTCAGTCCTTGCATGCTGCAATCATACCTGACTTGTCGCTGTGGATTGTTGCATTTTAAAGTAGTGAATTTCAATAAATTGTCAGTGATGAAAGGTAGGAGAGCAGCTCTTGTAAGACAGGTTTTCATTCCTTGCATAAAATGGACAAAAAATGGGATGTTGATGAAAATCTCTTCGCTGGTAGCCGACCTGTTGCAGCCAGGCAAGGTGCCACCAACTGGCATCTATCTCCAGATTCCCCATATTGACGTGAGTCATTCAGACCTGCTGAAAGCGTTAGGTCTAGTTATAACTTGTCCCAGTAAAGGTTCATAATAGCTTCAAGAGACTATCCCAGTCTCTGTCATTTTTCTGACTGGCTGTCAGTGTGACAAGTTGAGGTTTTCTGTACATTATCGGTTTTACTGGCTTATGAGCTGGTGAGCAGCTTGGGGTGAAATCTTCATCTTGCTCAAGTTGCTGGATGCTTTACTATTCACCTCAATGCTCCTTGTTTTCCCCATATGCCATTGAATTAACATTTATTTCAAATAGGGATCAAATTTGTAAACACTGTGGGGCTGGCTGTAACTGCTGCCAGGTGTTGGAGGTGATTGATGACGTTGTTACTGGCCCTTACAGGAGAAGTGGATGGGCTTTGGTGCCTCAAATTGCTGCTCCCTCGTATTGCAACCTGTTTACTGCAAAAGACACAAGCCTCCTTTCAACCATTCTGCTTCATGTTTTAGCCTCTCTCCTGCTGCCAAGAATATTTTTACTCTGCATCAAGAGAAAATGAATTCATGCCTTCAGGATTTGTACTCTTTGCTCTGTGCTATATGATAGCAACCCAGTGAGATGTGCAAGTGGAAACTGCATTAATGATTGATAAAAGCTGAGAGCTGTTTAAATTTTTTTCCTGTTTAATGACTATCAATAATTTAATGCATTTACTGTATGTTTTTAAGAAATAACACCCATATTACAGGCTTGGGTTTAATAGGCTAAATGATTCAAGCTTCAAAAAATACCTATATCCAACATGAAGTGTATCTTCTTTTTAGTTAAGAATAAGATAGAAAAATACAAAATCAGGCTTGTAAGGTAGTTAGTTGCTGCAAAAAAAAAAAGCTTCTGCATGCCCCTTTCCCACCCCCCCCTTATCCTTGGGGCTGTTGCTGCCACTGACAGCAGCACACAGGCTACTAACCTATTAGCAGGGAGCAGCAGCAGGATGCTGCTTTCCCAGATGTGGCCATGCACCTGACTCTCCTGTCCCTTATGTCCTCGGTCCTGGGCTCCACTCCACCAGTTATTTTAGCTGGTTTATCAGCATCCTGTCCCCTAATCACTCGGGAAAGTTGAGGGTCGAGGCTTTTAGACAAAGATATTGCTTCCTTCTAGATCTAGCTTAAAAGAGAGAAATAAATGTTTGACAAAATTATTTCCACCCTGTTTCTTTGGAAGGGACCGAATTTTTCAAGTGATGAGCATCTCTCATTCTGCTTCAGTGCACTGAGTTTGGTCCTCAAGGCTTTGCATATAACATACAGGGTATAAATCTTACTTGTGCTCAGTTTGTACCATTTTAGGTGATTAAGAGAAAATGAAATATTTTTTTTTTCATTCTTGGTGGGGTCATTGCAGTTAGACTGGTAGGTAAATGTCATACAGAGGTTGGTATGCTTTAATAGGCACGCTACCTACATGCATCCGTGTGAATAGTGCTTCTGAAAGCTTAGGTTTTTCACATGGACAAATGTCATTTTGGGAAGAGTTTTTTTCAGGATTCAAGGAAAGCAGGTGGGAAAATACACATAGCTGTAAGATTAAAGTCGTAGGAAACAGTTGTGTGAATATCTCTGTATAAAGATACAGAAATAAAATACGTTTGGCATTTGAATTAAAGGCTGTTCAAATTAATAAAAATTACACTGCTTATTTAGGAAATATATTTCATGTAAGTAAAATCTAGTCTTTTATTTAGACATCTGTTGGTGGTGGATCCCATGAGTTCACTAAGGCAAATTACAGGAAAATTTATGTAGGAGATCTGTATTTTCATTGACTCTTACTATGTTTTTATGCTTTGTCTGTGCTTCTGCACAAGGTTTTGCTTACTTTTTCTTGGCTTTTTGTAATAGATACTTGAGAAGAACTTTGAGAAGAGCTTCCTGTCTTTGTACAGATACAGTTCTGGGAAAATAGTATTTACGTTTGAAGAAGCTTCTTCACAAATGTCTCCAGTACAGATGTTTGTGGTGGGAGGCTTACCCTGCTGTGTGTATGGGACACGTGCACACACATATGCATGGATCATAGGGATAGGCTTTTAATTCATACCAAAAGAAGTAAGAATTTGCTAATTTCTTGCTGTAGGAGAATGTTATATTGTGTTTTCATGAAATGTTACATGAAATGAACGTGTTACATTAAATGAAACATGCTAATTCTATTTCATACTGATTTTGTGCTAGCTGTAGATACTAAAAAATAGCTCAGAGAAAAGACTCTGATTCAGAAACAGGAGATGTTCCTGGCTTCAAAACCCAAGGCTGAGAGTTTTTGTTCAGTTTCATCATGCTATTTAAGAGTAGGTATTTTAATATTTTTTTCTTAGCTTGCTTGTTTGTTTTTTACAATAAGAAATGGAGACTGGTACTTCCCTCAATAGATGTTAAGGAAACAGTTTTTTTATTACTCTCCTAGATCAAAAGGTTGAAAATCAACAGGAAAAAAAAGAAAATAACTTCTTACTGTGATATAAATTTGACCTACATCTATTAGTACACTCTGAATGTACACATAATTCACCTGAAGAAGAGTAGCTGTTAGTTATATGTAGATTGAAGAACCTTGAGAACACTTTTTGGTTTTCTCTGTAAATTTTAAGATGTGTTGATGATGAAGCCCACCGGTTTAAACCCTGAGCTGCTTCATGTTATGGACAAGGTTTGGGGAGGGTTCTGTTGCATACAGCAGTGCTCTGATCTAATTCCTCAGTGTAATGCAATTAAGAGCCATCATAGAGCTAGAAAATGCAATAAACCAGAAAATCACCCAGGTTGGTTGTGTGCAATGGGGGTTTCTGTTGACACAGGAGTTCCTCTAAGAGCTGAAGGGGGCTCCATGTAGGGGTCAGACATGATAAGGTCAGCCAGTCATGCAGTGCAGATTGGAAGTGAGGGGCATTATTTTCCCAAAATTTTATTTTCTGAATATAAAAAGTCTCTGGATCACTTAAGACTTAGAACCTGCAAATGTCCTGCAGGATTTTTGGCATTTTTCTATAGGAAGTGGGCTACACTTGGGTAATGCCTGGAAAAAACATTACCTTTGTTATGCAGCAGGAAGAATAAATCTGGCATCATCATTCAGAAGAGGTTAGTCAAAATCACATTCTGGTATCCCTGCTCCTTGTTTAAATCTTTAGCTCAGGTACTGTCCAGAATGGACAGATGTCATGTGAAATTTACTGAGAAGCCAAACCTAGCTGGAATAATTGAGGATTATTTTTATTAAGCTTGATGTAGGAAAGCAACTCTGCTAAATTCATTGCAGGAGTTGACTCACACACCATCTTGAGGGTGTTTGACTCAACATATGCCTAGTCATTTATCTAATGTTGATGTCAACGATTTGTTGGGTTTTGATACAGTGTTTCCCAGTTTTCTGTTTGTTTCCTTCCTGTAGTGGCTGTATACCCAAAACATTTTGACATTTTTTTCATATGAATTATCTCTGGCCCTGCCAGAAATTTAGTCGAGTCTTTTGGTATTGTAAGTAATTTTGCGAGGTTTCTCCACTTAGAATTTGACTTCTTGACATTTGGGTAATGCGTTATTTCACTTTATTTTTTTTCTTGCCTGAGGATTTGAGAACAGACCAATCTGACCTTCTTTGAGAGCAAGTGATGTTGAGTCAAACCTATGTCTCTAAATGGTACTTGAGATAAATTTCTGTCTCCCTGAGAATGTTGTTAAAAAACTTTGGTTTTTTGCACTCAGACTTCTTTTTTGCAATCTCTTGATTTTATGTTTGGTTTAAAAATATGCTTTCTTCAAATCTTCCACATTTGCTTTAAATGATTTCTCCTACTAGTAATGGGATGGAAGTGCAAAATTTTTAAGCACTTTAAATATAACCAGTATTTCAATACTTAACAGACTTCACTGAAGATCTTGGGGGAGGGGAGGGGAAGTTCTTAGCAGGGAAAAAAATGCTGTCAAAAGAATTCTTTTGATTTGATAATGAAAAAGAAAAGCAAATTATTCATTTGATTTAGGGATACAAACCCAGTGTACGTTTGAGGGGGTGATACAATTTCTTTTTTTCTTGCATTTTGCAACCTGATCCATGCTGAGCTGCTCAGTAAGTATTGATTTGCACATAGCCTCGGGATGTACACGTGTCAGGAGCAATTCACTAAGGGTCATTTCTTCTGCCGTCCCCACAGTGAGGGCTGTAGCAGTGTTTCCCTATTTAAAAAAAAAAAAAAAATACAAAACAATTTGAGTTCTCCAGGTTTCAGTTTAAGTTGCTTTGCATCAATTAGTACAAGATGGTGAAAGCTGACAGAAAGCAGAAACGCTACTGATGAGAGGTGTAAGACATTGAGAAAGTGAAATTAAACACTGTGGGAAGGTTTGCCTTTAGGCAGAAGGTTGAGGAGGCAGGTTTTTGAGTAGTTACATTTTTGTGTCAGGATCCATTCTTTCACATTGTCAGATTATTGCTGCGCCTATTTATGGGTGCACATAACAAGGCAGAAGAGGTTTTGAATCACTGAGCTTGTTCTTTCTCTCCTTGGTGCACATTTTCTGTGTGTTGTCTTCTGTGATCTTTATTTAGTTTTTCATTGTTTATTTACACTGCCACTGTTACTTCATGAATTCTTTAAATCATTGCCTATCTAGAGGGGATTCTGGACAGAATTACTCTTGCAGCTTTAAGTCTTGCTGACAGGAGGAGAGAAAAAGAGAGCTTTTGTCCCCTAGAGAAATGCAGGAACTGTGGCCATTTAGAATTGGACAGACGTGGTGGCTTTGAGGGAGATGCTGTGATAGAAGTGCTGCCTTTTATGTTGTTTCCTAGATGTTGGGGCCCCTTATTTAAAATCTCTTCCAAGAGACTAGAATCTGTAATGCTGTTAGCAGATGGGTTAATTGTTGTTTTGAGGGATGGCAGAAGTGTGTGTGGAAATGTAAGGTAGCATAAACTTTTCTCCTTATTTTGAGAACTTGTGTTCAGATTTTCCATGGGACAGAAAAGGGTAGAGTTTTTCCATATGAATATAAGCCAACAAAGTGTGATGGAGAACAGACTGGACGTGTTTCCCTTTGCTCATTCCCTGTGGAAAACCTTGATTGCCATTTCCTCTAAGATGTTAATGTCTTGCATGCACTCTTTAAAATAATTTTCCACTTGATTTTCCTGCCTTTCATCAGAGGCAGGTACTGGAGGTAGGGAGGGGCCCATTAAATCTCTGTGTCTGTAAGTTTCTTTAAAGTCAACTTAGGAGTAGGGCAGAGAGAGAGAGAGATGGTCTGAGGTGAGGAATTGTGGTTTTATGGGAGTGAAGCTCAATTTCTAAGTGGTACCTTTAGTCAAAAGGTTTTCTAGGTCTCTTTCTCTTCATTCTGTTTTAAAAAAACCCCCACAAATACTTATTCTTGGTGTTACTGAAAGATTTGATATAGCTGGAATAGATTGTCTTAAGAAAAAGAGAAGTTGTCTTAAAAAGAAACAGAACTTATGATTAGTTGCAAATGCCTCATAATTGTAGGTATGATCCTCTCAAAGCAGAGTACATAAGCGCTTGAATGTTGGTGTATATACCTGTATGTTCAGTATGCATGTTGGAATTTGCCTTTTGCCAACTATTTTGATAGTAAATGTGGCTCATTTGAATTTTTACAGAAGTGGGTGTGAGCTTGGCTGAAGCATGTTTACTTAATAGAATAAATGCTCGAGAATATTTTTGAATCGTACTTTAACCCATTCTAGTATGGGACTTTATCCCATTCTGACAGAAATCTCTTTGCTTTTCTTAGCAATGCTTGACTTGACATTCATATTCTCTGATTTGATAAGGTGACAATGGAGAAAATGCAGGGCACCCTAAACTGGTATTTTGGAACTGCAGAAGTAGTGGCACAGTAGCTCTGCCAGGCAAGAGTTGTAATGAGTAGCCTCTTTGAAATCATGAAAGCTAATGCTTATTTCCTTTTTTCTACTTTTTTTTTCTCCTTCCCTCAGGAAATACTGTTGTGCTGAGGAAGAAAACAGCTCTCTCCTCCCCTTTTTTTTTTTCCCCCCCTCCTTTCTTCTGGCCTGATTCAGAAGCTCCAGGAATGTGCTAATTGGCGGCGGCCTCTTCAAGAAAGGTAAGGGGTAATTGCTATCTGCTTTTCAAGGTGTCTTGTCTGCTCTGCTCCTTCTGGAAGGGCAGGTGATGGCAGAAGAAGTTTGTCAGTGGAGTCTGGCCAAGCTTCTGGTTCATGTGGGCTGCCCTTCTAATACTGGAATGCAAACAGAAGCTTTGTGCACTTCTTGCTCTACTACTAAGTGTAGGATACTGTTCTTTGAGAAAATCTAGAAGATGAGATATATTTTGAATGCTTGCAGAGGGAAAAAGTAAAACTGTTGCATTGCAGACTGATTAACTAAATCTTTGCCTGAATATCAACTTAGATGGAAAGACAGAGAGTTAGGTCTGGAGAAGACAAGTTGAAGAATCATGTCTCAAAGTGCGTCTTTTATTATTATCACACATGTACCTCCAATCGGGCAAATATAGATTGGTTTGGTTGTTAAGTTGTTTTGGTTAGCTTTTTAAAACTGATGTTTTCTCTGGGGTCTGTCATGGTTTTGTGGCTGGTTATATCACTGAGAGATAAGACAGAAACTATCTGGAAGCCGAGCTCTAGTTCTGAATGGTGAAACACATGGAAAGTCTTTAATACTCCCGACTTTTTCCAGTTTCGAACAGAAGTGCAAAATGTGATGTGTGAGAGGAATTTAATTTTCTAGTTATCTGGTGATGGGAAAATCCATGTCCATCTTTTCACTGCAAGACATTCAGCTTATGTGTCAGGGATATATAAAGTCCAAAAAATTAGTGCTGATTCATAGAGCATCGTGAGCTGCATGAGTAGACTCGAGTTTGTTGCTAGACAAATTGCATATGTATTTTAATATTAAAGATTTGTATTTGCTTAGGAGCTGCAGTGCTTTGAGATGTCATTTCCTCTTCCATCTTTGTGATAGATGTTAATGCTCTTTGTAGTGGAGGCAATATCATCTGTCTAGACCTCAGCCATTCTGGGTCAGAATTGACATCTTAACTTAATCCAGCACTGAGAAGGGGTTTATGCTAGCTTGCCAGGTTCTGAATTGGAGAGGCCAGTGCATGATACAAGTTTTCCTGCTGGATTGCTCCATGGTGCTAACATTTGTGAAGGGTTTTGAAAGACAGTGCGATGCAATAATGGCTTAAATTGCCCCAGCAGGATTTGTCAGAGTTCATTTGTCAGACCCCTCACACTGACTAAGTACACTAACATATCAAGGATAAGCTCCAGACAGGTAATGTGCCTTGGGATGTTCTTTTTCTCATTCTCCATCTCATTCTTGCCTGTGCAGAGGCAAGCTAAGTCTTTATTGAACAGCCACTACCAGCTGTCTGGCTACTTTCTGCAATAAAGCTAATGATCTAATGGGCAAATGTTTCTTGGGGACCTTCAGCTGCAGCGGAGACAAGGAGAAACATACAGACCAGCTAAAGGGTTCTCAAGGAGTTTGCAATTTCCCCAGGGCTCCTTCTATGTAATTACCTGTCTCTCTCTTTGTCTCCTATCTTTTAATGCAGGAGGAGTGTCAGACTCAAGGCCGCTAATCTTCGTTACTATGGGAAGGCTGGTTACACTCCTCTTCGTGCACTTCAAAAATGGCAATTGCTGGTCCCCAGCTGGTTCCCTGAATCTAACTTAAAAATGGATGATAGCTTTCCTCCTTGGTGCCAGACTAAAGAATGCAGCTGCCTGTGCTGTTGCAGGCAGGCATTGCCTCCGCCACTGATGCTGTGGCATGCTGAGAGGAGTCTGCAGGAGCTGCCTTGTGGCTTCTGAACTTGTTTTCTCCCAAACAAGCAAAGGCTCTAAAATTCCTTTGAAACACGAAATTTTGGGGCACACTGAGATGTGGGAGGCTTGGCTGAGCTGCACGTGTGGAGGAAAGATTCTATAAGGATTCGTAGCTCCAGCTGAGTTTTTGTACTGTTTCTGAATGCTTTCAAGCTCCCTGGGTTGGGGGCTGAGGGAAGCACAAGCTTTAGAGCTGTTTTGCAGGATCGTGGGCATCGCTTCTTGTTATTGTCTCCCTCCCAGCATATGTCATATGCAGTGATGTGCAGTGGAGCCTAGTGCCACTGCTCAGTTCAATAGGATCAGCTGAGAGGCTGTGCACAATCTGCTGCTGTTTCTCTCTGGCTGGATACATCTGTTTGTCCCTCTTGCACAGCACTGGAAATTTGGAGGGGAATCCCTGCCTGCTGCTCCCCTCCTCCTTTTCCTGCTCATGCTTCCTGAGTTGCAGCATGTCAGGCAGATCGTTCCTCTGAAGCCATGGCTTGGGAAGGGCTCCAGCACAAAGGCCTTGTCTCTGTGTGCTCCTTTTCATCCTAATGAGGAGAGGGAAACTGTCCCATGTTGGGCAGGGTCCCTTGGCAGCTGCTGCAGGCTTGCACGCCCAGGAAGTGTATGTTGCTAAACCCCTTTATGGTACCTTTGTAAAACATGCTTTAACTGTCTGCAAATGTACGGTATTTAAGCAGCAGAGTCTGTATTATCAAATGCAGTCATGCAGACTGTAGTCCTCGGGGTGAAAAGCTGTGGGGGGAGAGGCTGGATGTGACAGTGAAATTTGAGAACCAAAGCAAGAGGAAATTCTTGCCCATGTGTTGAACTAGAGCAGGTTCAGTAGAGGTGGAGGATGGGGAACACATACTCCTCAGTTTGGATGTGTTGATGGGGGAGTCAGAATGGAGAGGGAGAGGCAGGGCAAGGACAAGGCAACAAAAGAGCAGGATGTCCAGTGGGCCACAGTTTGCTGTGTTTTTGTTTTTTGCCTTTAAAATTGTACTTTTCTCTGCCTGTTCCTCTTAGCTAAATTTGAACAAAGATAATTTTAAATTTTTTTTGTTTGTTGAAAGAGGAGCCCTACCTCCATTCAGATTTTTTCAGAAATTATGTTTTGTATCTGCATGTAGAGTGACTGTTTTGCACTGATTTTTTAAAGAGCTTTTATTTCCCTCATCATTTCCCCATTTTCCTTTTTTATTTGTATCAACCTGAGCCATCTCCAAAGGAAAGGTAATACTGCTGCTAGCTAACATTTCAGGTGGGTGACACTGTATATTAAACACCATGTCTGTAATAACTTAGCTGTCAGTTGGAAGTTTGCCCTAATTGTTTGTCTTTTTCTTTTCATATATAAATCAAGTTTACAGCTCTTGAGCATTTGTAAAGAACATTTCAACAAGGTGTTTGTTTCAGGTCTTGGATTTTTTTCTCCCTCAAATCCTTTGAGATCTTTGGGCTTAGGATTTCTCATTCAATAACTGTATTCAGTAAAATGATGTGCCTGTCAAAGCTGTACTGCACCTTAGGAGAGGATGACAGGTTCTCCAGAGTTCTCAATTTGCTAAGCCTTAACCATCTCCCACTTTAAATCAGGACTTTGCCACTGCTTAAGGTCTTTAAGTACTTCATTAACTTAACAGTAAGTCTGCCCTCTCTTGCTTTTTAGTAAAACCTTTGATTTTTTTTCAGGGTTTCATTTCATGAATGTTATAGGTATTAATTCTTTATTCTGATACAGAGAAGACTTAAATCTTATAAATTTTATTGGAGAAGGAAAAATACTTCCATCCCAGCAGTGCATTTTTCAGGTAATTTTTATGTTTAGAATCTGTTTACCATTTAGATTTTAGAAAGCTAAATTCTTGTTTTGTCCCTCCAGAAAGATAGTTTTAAATATCTTTGGTGGTTTTAAGTGTACATGAAGTGGAGAGTTCAGAGCTGAAATTAATTTGTTTGTAAATCTCTTTTTTCATAGACAAGGTCCAAAAAGCATTAAGCAGAATAGAAATTTAGCATATCTAGGCACAGGAAGATAGGTTAAAGCTATAGTTAAGAACCATGATTTCAAATTTTCTACCATTTTCGGTTGTCTGGGTCAGCCCTTTTCTGAGGGCAAACTTTACAGGTCCACAGACATGAGTGAGTAGAGTTTTAAGGAGATGAGGTGAGAACACTGCAAAGGCTTGTCTTGGGGCATCTGTATGTGCACGGAGGGCTAGAAGTTCCTGTCCTGTGGTGTGTGCCCCCTGCCCCATACTGTGGCTATGGCAATGACCATTTTTTGTCCCTCATTAAAATCTTCCAGTTCTTAGTGTTAGCAGAGCATCTTTGGGTTGCTTGCTTTCCTCTAGTTTCAGCAGTTACGGTCTGCCTGCCTCAGTTGTCCATAATGCAGCAGAGTTTTGGACATTCCTCACTGTCATTGTGTTTCAGGTGTATAGACTTACTTCTGACTACGGAACTGGGTTTATTATTTAGGAATAAGTCCAATATGGAGTAGCATGATACCTTGTGCTGAAGTCTCCTCTTCTCCCCTCTTCCACCATCCTGATGAACTGCTGTTGGATCTTTGGTTGACTACTTTCTTTCATCCACACCCAGGGATTGAATGCCAGCTCACCATCACCCCTGGTGTTTAAGTATTGCCCTGAGTATTGAGATCCTGTGCTCTCTGCAGCTTTGGAGGGCTCCAAGGAGGAACACTGGCTTGAGTGGACTGCAGTGACTGCTGCAGAGCCCTGGCACTACCAACTCTCAGTCTACAGGAAGGAGTTTCTGAGAGAGCCTGTTGTGCTAATCCATAATGAATGGCTGAGAGGAGCAAAGTGCAATGCATAGGTATTAGTGTAGGTGGCAGGTTTTGGTGTTTTACTTTTGTTTATATTCTCTGTTAGTCCTTCAAAAAGAAAGGTGCAAGGCCCAAATCAGCTATGAAGTCCTGGTTGAAATTAGCAATGAAAAAGACCTGATTTGTTTCCTTATTTCCATAAAAGTGGTAACTGTCCTCTTCTGCTAGGGAATGACCCATCTGGTTTCATATTGCTCCATTTTTCAGGTACACAAAGATGCATGTGAACTCTTTGTAAGTTTCAAAAATTTGGCCATTCATAAAAAATTAATAACAAATCCAAACCAGCAGAATTTTTCATTCGTAAAGCAAGTATTATAAAGCATGAATGCCAGATCACGAGTTGAAATTTAAAAATCACGTGTTCCAGGTTTTTTTGTCTTTTCTCCTGTGTTTAGCATACACATGGTTTTATGTGGTGCTGCCTAGGGTATTGTGAGCACTGGGTACTACCTGCAGCTCAGGCTGTGGTAGCAGAAATCATTCATCCTGTCTCATCCCTTTTGGGCTTAGCCCATGGGAAGACTTCTGTTCAGTTAGCCCAGTCATTACAGTAGAGAGCTGCACTAATATCTTGGCAGCTGCAGGACAGAAGATGTTTCATCTTGGAAGCCTTGCCATAAAAAAAATTTGTCTAGAAAATTCTATGCAGATTTGAACAGGCCAGGTATACTTATACTAGGAAGTGCTGTGTAAAATGTGTCCTAAAACATTTTTATCTGGTGCTGATGGCCTTAAAAGCCAGATGAAGCACATCAGTGACTCATGCTCAGTTACTGCCCTACTGTGTGATGTAAACCAGATCTTGCTTTGGTGCCTTCTCGCATACAGCCTTGTCTGGCTGGATGGTGAATTTCAAGCTTGTGCTTATAGTCTGCAGTTCATACCCTAACCAAGCTATTCTATTGAAAGAGATATCTTGCTTGTAGTCACTTCCTTACTATTCCACTTACTATTCTTGATTAAACAGGAAATTAGAAGTAAATGCTAGAATGACCCAGGAAGTTTTATTTCTCTTTCTCCTCACCATCTTTCCTTCCATTCCTCCCTCAAAATATGGATTTGTTGCAGTTTTAGGCCTAATGATTTTTCAGACTTCTGGTGGGCATTGTTGTGAAAGAGTGAAAGCTTAACATTTTAAAGAAGGGAAACAGAAGGTGTGTAGTTTTGGTTTTTCTTTGTTTATTTTTTAAAGTTTCCCAAATACATTTGGGTATTTCTGACAGTCATAATAAAAGCAATTGATTAGACAAGGCGATTAGGTATACGAAGCAAAGCACTGTTTTCCAGCAAAATGAGCAGCTAGGATATATTTCAGTCTTCAGATGCTTGGCTAAATAATGGTAACATACGTTTTTTGCTGCTAGAAATTGAGATTTTGGCGGTCATATGCAACTGTGAAATCTGTAGGCATATACTGTAGCAGAAGCTGTCTTTATGCATATACAGCAAATGGTATTTGGCTTGGGAGAAAGTTCTTCGCTCTCTAAGAAAGTCGCGTTTTTGATGGAACTGACTGCTGTTTGTGCTTCATAGTTGAAATTATTTTATTCTGGAAGGACGAATAAGCTGTATGTATTAAAGGTACATGTTGTTTTGCCCCTGTTCCCAGCAATGCTGTCTGTTTCCCTGGCTCTTTCTTCTTTCCAAGCTATTTCTTTCCAAGTTTGTGATCATAATTACAGTGAGAAGTAGATTACATACATCTGTATATTCCAGCAGGAAAACTGAGCCTTGGAAGAATTTTGGATGGTGGGACATTTCCTTACTCACCTCTTTCTTAAAAGTGTTTTGATATCCTCAAAGGGTTCTGGGAATGTCAATCTGAACGGCCTAATAAGACACTGGGTGTAGAGAGGATGGAGAGTAAAAGGAAAAGAATGGAAGAAGTATGCAAGTGGTGGTTCACCAGTGTCACATTAATAGAATCCTCGAATCAAGTGCTCATTCATTTTAACTAGAGGCTAATTAATCAGTGAGTAGATAAAATGATAAGCTGCTTTTAATGAAGTGAATCAGCTTTATTAGCAGTAAGCAAAATGCAAAATATTTGGTCTCTGGCACATGTGGTTTTCATGGGGACTGTGGTTTGCCACCAGCTCTGGATTGTGCTAGCCTTTTTCTTGCTGCACTCTGCAGGCTGTGCTGTGTGTTTCAGCATGTGGCCAATTCAGAATTCAGGAAATAGAATCTAATCAGAAGCAGGTGTAACATTTTAAAACCATAAGGAATGTTCCTTACAGATCTTTTTCTATGCCAGATTAGCATTTGCCAATTTTCAAACTTCGGAAGCGATTATTTTTCTTTGGAGATAGCAGGCTTTATGCTTCCAAGCAGGCAAGCAGACAAACAAAAAACTGTGTGGATTTACCAGAGTGCCGCTGTTTGAAAGGCAGCAATATGATACTGCTTGGTAACTGCTAACTTAGCCTGAAACCAATAAATAATTATCTACCCATTCGAAACTTAAGAGCAGAATTGCACCAGGCTGGTGCTGCTTGTGTATGTGATTAAGTAGAAGGCCAAAGCCAGCGTGCCGCTGTTAAACTGGAGCAGGCTTGCTTGCACACTCTTGTTTCAGATGATTCTCTGCAGTGCCTCTGTGCTGTTGTGTTGTTCCCCAGTGTCTCTCTTGAAAAGCTGTAGAAGCCATTGGATGGACTATGATGTGCATGGCAATGCAAGGCTATAATAGGAAATACATAAATGAGTCATGGATTAAGATAATGGCGTAATTTACATTGGACTGAATTACATTAAGTGCCCAAATTTAAGCTCAAAATGAACTTCACTTATGACTATGTATATCCTTGTGAAGTAAGCTAAAATTAGCAATTTATTCGTAAAAGTCATGTCACAGTAAACTTACAAACTAGTGGTTCGATAGGGTTCCTGCAGTTATGTAAACGGGAGAAGTTGATCTGGTGGATGAACACGATTTGAGAATAGGATGCTGGCAAGGAAATTGTCTTCCCCCCAGCAGCCTTTCCTTTAAAGACTCTGCTTCCCAGCGCCATTCAAGTGTAAATCCTTATGCAACAAAGGGGAGGCTGGCAGCTCCACCGGTTCAACAGTATAAGCGATCTCTCATGCTTCAGTTGAAAGGTTGAATCCCTGAAACGCAGAATGCTGCTATAGAGGGAAACTCTCAAAAGGCTGGTGAGAATGGCAGGGTTGGGGGGAGCCCGGGGTTGGAAAGCTGTTGAGATCCTTGAAAGCGCAGTGACAATTTTTGTCTTTACCGTAAAATGACCTGGAGGCAGCTGGACAAAGGGAAAGCTGCTGTTCAGGTGAGGTTGCAATCACCAATGCAGGAGCTGGATTTTACTTGTTCTCCCCCTTAGGAACACAGCATGCTGCTCTACTTGCCAGCACTGTATGTGGTGCCAATATTTTGTCTACAGTGTGCATTGAGTCCCTCTTAGTTTTCCTGTTTGGATTATTCTTTCTAACGACTTTGTGTTGCAAGTCTCAAAGCTTCGGAATTGTGACTTCTCGCTTTGCAAAACAGAGTATGAAATTGTGGACATTGGGTTTTACACTGAAAGGATGAGGTTAATCTTGCACCTTCTGAAACCCTTGTAAATATTTGACTGGCTACTCGGCAACACAGCTGAACTGCCTGAGTTAATGCTTAATGTGAGAGTGGTCCTGAAGTGCATGGCTTTGGTGATGGGCCAAGGGTCACAGAGTGAGCAGTAGTTCCCCGGGAAGACATCTGTGCTCCCCGTTCCTTATCTTCCAGGATTCCTCCCTTTCCCCCCTCCACCGCCCCAGATCTCCAGGCAGGAGGAGGTGAGATAGCCGAGTCCACTCCAGACAGGGTCAGCTGGGTGTGCTCAGGTGGCAGTAAAAATGTTTTGGGCTGTCCTGCTGACGTCCTCTGCCCTGGTGCTTTTGCTGGTCCAGCAGCAGTGCGGTAATCCCCGAGTTCCAAGTGAGGGTGAGTCTGTCAGGCTCTCCACAACTACTTCTGGGTTTGGAAGGGGTTTTTTGTGTATACAGATGGTACCGATAGGCAGTTGGTAGTAACTGGTCACTGGGGAGGAGCAGTCTAGAGACCAGTGACAAATCTGAAACTGAGTATGTTAGAATTTAAATTGTAGGTTCTGATACCTGCCATGCCTTGACAATGTAAAAATTAACCCTTTTTTTTGTTCTGAATGAAATGCTTTCTAGTGTTGGAAAGTTAGCACAAAGACTACGTGGGAAAATGTTTTCATCTTTATGAACCAGATGAATGAAAATCCTCTTCTTGTTTTGTGAGAACTAACCAGTGCAAGAGAGCTTTTGATTTTCTGATGTGGAGATTGATCATTCATAATGTTGTACCATATCAGTCCTTCCAAGTGGCAAGAACTTCAGATGTCAGTGCAAATAGGAGAAGATTCTTTCAGAGAACTTCGATATCATAACAGAGCCATAGCATCATTTAAAAAGAAATAAATTTTTGAACTAGTTGTTTAGGTGTGATGAATGTTGCTTGAGGATACCAGCTATCAGAGAGCAACCCAGAGACATGTATAGTGTATTCCAGTAACTGTATAAAGAAGTAGCGCTGCCCCACCTGCTGCACTATGAGATGGAAATGAGCAAAACTTTGATTATTGAAAAACTAATTTCTTATGTGGTGTTTAAAAAACTGTAGCACTTTCTACAGCTGTGTTTTCTTGACTATTGTTGCTGTAAAAAAATTTTGTTAATTTCTGGCAATAGTTTATTGTTTTGATTTGGGAAGGGAGGTTTGGGTTTTTTGTTTGGTTGGTTTTTGGTTGGTTTTTGTTTTGTTTGTTTTGTGGTTTTTGTTGGTGTTGTTGTTGTTTGGGTTTTAATATGCTGAGAAGTTAGTTTATATGCCCACTTAGAGGTTAGTAGTCTCCATTTTCTAGTCTGCATTTCTGTAGCAGAAACTTTAATTCCTGAAGATCAATCTTGAAATATCCTATTTGACAAGAATGTTTCAGGAGAAAATGAGCATCCAAGAAAGAAGGCAGTAGTGTTGCAAAAAGTCTGTTCATGCTGGTAAGAAGTTTTGACCTCAGGCCAGGGACTCACTTGGGAAAGGTTCAATACGTTTGACTCCAATGAATCCTCCTAATCCAAACAAGCCGTATGGAAGAAGCTAGAAAGATAAGGGTTGGGAAAATCTTTTACTGTGTGGCTTGTGATCAGAGCACCTCAAACATGGTTCCTACACCACCTTCTTTTAAGATCTGCTAGTGGGCAGACACCTGTGTGAGCCCTGAGCATGGCCCCAGCTGGCAGGTGTTAGTTGAGGTTTTTTATAGCAGAATACAGTGCTGGAAAAGAATATCATTCTTTACAACCTATTATCAGATGGGGAATTGAGATCTAGGCAGTGGTTCTTCTGAAGGACCGCGGCTTATCATGAACTCAGCCTAGATTCGAGTGAAGTCTAGCATTAGCTTCCTGAAAGTGTTCAGCAGGTGCCTCTGTAAAATGTCTGTTGGGCCACTACAAATACCAACCCTGTATTTCTAACTGAACACATGGATGCACAGAAAAGCAAAGTTATTTTCCTTCAGTTCCCTGGCAAGTGAATGACATAGCTGGGAACAGAATGGAGATTTCCTGATGTCCATTTCCCTCTTATAATTACCAAACAGCGCTGCTTTCTTCTTCATTGTAAACATGAATCGAGCCAAATGGCATGCACAATTAGCTTTTTTTCCTGCAAAGCTGGGGGAGAAGGAGAGGAGGAGGGGACCGGAGATTTAAAAGGAGAGGGGAGAGTCATTCAGGGACACTGTACCTGCTGGGGCACAATGTAATAACCGCTGGGGCAGCCTGGGCTGCAGATGCATTGTTATCTGCAGTCCCCAATCTGGGAGAGCTGCAAAAGGTTTAATGCAAATCTGAGACCTCTGCCATTGTGTGAGACAGATTAGGGCTCATTTGCATTCCTTCTCCTATAATAATTACCTAGCAAGGAGTGCCTGTTACCATTAGCTTCATTCTGTTTGTCTGTGATAACGCCATCAGCAATCTCTTCTCCACGGATTGCGGACACTGTGAGGAAGGGCAGTGGGCCAAAAAAATGATAATAAAAGAAATCTGTTGGGAAAGTAGTAGAAAAATGTGAATGCTGAAAAAATAAAATGTAGATAGTTTTAGTAATAGCCATTAAATACAGCCGGAGAAATACTGTGAGCTGAAGAGTAAAAGTCAATATTAATCCATAGTATTGATGAGTTGTATGGTTTCAAATATCAGTCGAGAAAAGCTAGCACCGGATTTTAACTGAGCTTTATCTGTGGTGTTTCAATAGTTTTGTTCAGTTTTCAGAATTGATTCAGAATGTTCTAAAATTAGCAGAACTAGAGATCAGTGTTACTGAGAGACAAATGTTAACAGTCTAAAACTGATGTGATGCATTAGAAATTCAGGTAGAATTCCACAAACTTACTGCAGCTGTGGTCCTGGAACTGAAGCAAAGAAGTATTCCTGAATTAGAAATCGGGGTAGATATTTGGGGTTCTTTTACTGTGGGGTTTGTTTGGTTGATTTTAAGATGGGAGGAGTTAAACAGCAGAAAAGAAATGCAACTAAACATGGAAGAGTGAGGGTGCTAAAATCAGCTCATTCCCTCTACACATTTATTGCATACAGAAGGAACATGCAATCCTTTCCTGCAACATTTGCTGTTCTTGCCACTCAATGTCCTTCCCTTGTTTTTTGCCCTTTACACTCTGAAGAAGCTGCTGGAGTCACCCCACCAGAGGCAGAGAGCCCTGAAATTCCCGGTTCAGCTTTGGCTCCTGCCTCGAGTCCCCAGCCATGCATGCATGCCGCAGCAGCAGAGTGCAGCTGCTGGGGATGGAGCCCAGGACTCATCTCAGGGCCTGGCTCTTCTTTGGATGCTCCCGCTGCAGGGTCTAGGAGGAACTCTGGAATAAGATGGCATGCCACATACTCTATGTGCACATCAACACCAGGGAGGGAGCAGTGTGTGCCTGGGCTGCCTCTAGTTTGCTACAGATTTCCCTGTTCTGGTGCAAGCTTTCCCCTGCCAGAATTTTCAGTGAAGTAATTCCATCTTTCAGTGGAGGGGTGGTGAAGCAGGAAGACAAATCAAAGCAACCCTGGCTTTAATCTGCCAAACAACCACCTTGCATGTATTCAAATAGATGTGGGCTGATTTCTGATCTGCAGCAGGCTATCAAAATGATGAGTCTCATAATTGGGTTGTTTTGGGTGCTTTTATTTTTGCAAGTGATATTTTGCGTGCTGCCACATTTACCTTTTCATCAGTGTGGAAGCAGTAGAATGCCTGGGATGCTGCCTGAAAAGTTGGCTGTGGTTCTGAGGGGAGAGAGAGGTGGGGGGTTGCAAGGGGCTTTCTGTAGGTGACCTGTTGGGCAGCGAGTGAACTGCCTGGAGAAAACTTCAGTTCCTGTGACTGGCATCATTTCTGGCTGCTAGGGATCTGGGTGGGCACTGTGATCACATAACTCTGAAGAGTTTAAAGATCCTCATGTGTGAACATCCTTAGTGTTTCAAAATTTTCCTTTTGCCATTGGTTTAATTTTTTAAACTGTGATAGCAAGAAAAGCAGTTTGACAACACTTGAAATGAAGGTTCATGGGTAGGGCTAAGTGCTGCCTTCAATGATACCACTAGATATTTAGCATTAACCACAAGTTGTATTGCTGTGAGGGATTAGAGGGAATGGCAGAGGACTGGAAATATTCATATTTCTTAAGTCTGTTTTTTTCCTCTTCATGTTTTTACCACTATAATGTTAAAAATCACAAACTCGACAGTTACACAAACATTAAAGGAAAGTTTAAAAGAAAAGTTTAAAAAAATAGTTTTAAAACACATGTTTCTTAAAGTGAATGAGTACTTTTAATTCTAAATACGAACTAAAAGATACAATTGCATTTTATTTAAAAGAAGCAGCATATTTCTTTTGTTCATCTTCAGACCTTTTTCTAGGAAGAGGAAATACAATTTGGTTTCATAGCTAGTTCTGTATATATATGTATCATTTACAAGTTGTGCCATCATTATATTGCAATAAAACCGCAGTTGATATAATTGGAAAGGTCTAATGTATGTAGTGTGTGGGGAAGGACAAGGAAGTTTGGAAGTGTATGGAGAATAATGATTATGTACATCTAAATGTAAGCTAAAACAGAGCAACATATGTTGCTGTGTGAGTAATTGGAGATAAAAAGATCTGACTACTTAGATACTGCAGGATGAAATGTGAAGCTGTATGCTTATATGTATATACATACACTATTTGAAACTCAGAAAATAATGTAAAGGTAACATAGCTTCTTACATGGCTTGTATTATTCCTGCAACTTATTTTTCTCCTATGGCCCTATTTTAATAATTATTTTAGTCCAGTCACCATATGTATTTTCAGTCTTCTATTTTGACTCTGTTGCAATGCATTCCAAGTAATTTGTGTATTTAGCAGTGTATTGCGTTTCTTCTTTAACCCACCGTGTCCATGGGTATGTTACTCATCCCAAGGCCTCTGTTGTCTGGAAGAGATGCATCAGAAATGAGTTTTTGAATCCCCTTCCTTATTTGAAAAGTTGAACTTGGGCTTTAAAGCCTTGTGTTAAAGGCCTGTAAAGGCACATGAGCAGCTGAGGTTTTGTTGGAGGAAATGTCACCGTAAGTGAAGAGGTGAAGAAAGCTCTCTGCCCAGCGCAGTGGCACCGGGACCGCTGTTGCTCATCCTCCCTGCTGGAGGCAATGGCCTGTCACACCCAGGAGCAAGGGGGTGCTCGTCTGCTCCCGCTGAGCTGCACAACATAAGCTACACAAGCTGGTCCGAGTTGGTTTTCGGCACTACTGAAATGGAAGGTAAATTTAAGCTGACCCTATTGTTTTTTTTGAAGTGCGTGTCAGGTCCTCTGTCTGTCGACAGAAGTTCAAATAGCTGTTAGGAGAAAGGCTAAAGTTGTGGGCAGATAAGGCACTGTAGGAAACAGAGATCCCGGCTTGGTGACACAGTGCATTTGAGACCAATACATTTCCAAAGGAGTCATTGGAAAGAGAAAAAAAGCCGGGGTGGGGGGCTTGTTTGTGCTGTTCACTGCATTAGCAAATGAAGGACCCACAGATTGTCAGTGTGTTAAACTGCCCATCACACATAAATGAATCAAAGGAACAGCTGGTTATTCTCTGGTGTCTTTAGGCTGTCTGAGAATGATCATCAGGCAATCCTTTCTGGTGTCCAGAAAGCTGTCTGGAGTCCAGATATGGGCTGCTATACAGAAAATGCAAGAGAAGTTACTTTTCTAACTCAGCAGTAGCAAGGCCACGCAGGTCCCTGCTCCACTTTCATGTCTCACCATGCCTCCTTCCTCTCTCTCTCCCTCCAGCCGGTTTTATAGCGTGAGGTTACTAGCTGAAGAACTGGCTTTGCTGACTTTTACCTAACAAAAAGGTTTCAGAAGCTTTACACTATATGGCATAGTGATACTTAAATACTGAAAGAAAACATGCCCACAGAGAGCATAGATCTCCATGAAAACATACTTAAACATACGTTTATGAAGTAATGCGGATAACTAAACTTTTATATAAGCATAACCATACACCCACACAACTTACAAGACTAGACTTATTTTCAGCTGCATTATTATCAGAATTACAATTTATGTAACATAAATTATGTGAGCCAAAGGAATTTATGAAGCAGAATTCTGGAATTGGTTTAACTCTCTTGATTCTGCAGAATGTTTCCATCTTAGTAACTGCAATAACTTTTTTTTTTAATTTGGGGGGTTGGAAGGAGGAGGGGAGTTGGGATAAAAATATTTTATGAAAAGGGCTGAAACTTTGAAGCATTGCATGAAGCTGTTTTAAGGTCTTTTAACATTTATTGGAAGGCTAATTGCAAAATATTTCTTTTAGACCCACTCTAGGACAATGTGGGTACCAGTAATCTACAAAGCAAATTATGAAGAGAAAACAAAGGATTTGCACACTGTTGCCCAGTGACACCAAACTACTGTCTAGTGACAAAATCTGGGTACTCAAAGCAAAGCAGCAGTGTCCTAGGCACTGGGCTCTGCCCAAGGTAATCAGCTTTCCTGAGTTAAAAGCAGTCTGTTTTCTGGGTGGAGCACCAAGCAGATTTGCCCAAAGACTGCAAACATTAGTCTCTTCATGTGGTTTTGTGAACTTAGGTTTATTTCTTAATTTGTGTACAACTCTGTTGGGGAAAAACGTGGTGTTGCTGCAGAGAGCTAATGCACGTGGGTGTACATGTTCTTGGCTCAGCCTCCTTGAGGAGGACTGACACACAGGAGCTGGGATCTGTGGGATGTTTTTCTCAAGCAAACCTTCATCCTCTTTGGACTAACTACAACAGAAGATTTTTCAATTTCCTTTCTTTCTTATCTCCCCCCCCCCCCCCCCCCCCCCATACATGACTAAGGAATTTAGTGTTATGAATTAACGTGTTCAGTTCTTGTGACTGGAGTGTGGCTTTGGTCACAGGTCATGATCTTAAATTTGGATGGACTACAACTCCAACCAAATAAAATATGCTATCTTCCCTTGTTCCAACAGTGAAGCTGGCTGGGCATTTGAGTAGAAAGGAGTTCACCATTATAAAAGCAGCCAGTCTGGGGAGAATGAGGAAGCTGAGCACAAGCCTGCAAGCACAGCTTGTGTACATATTTGTTGAAAGCTAATTGGCAACGCAGTTGCCTTTCAGAGTTGTTCTTTCACCTATCAGTAGAGCACAACTCTGGTACTTAATGTACTGTAGATTACGTAAACGCTACCCTGAAATATTTGTACAGGCAATTAACTCTTGTTTTTATACTACTCTTGAGTTACAAATGGAAGCCTGCTGTAGAGCTTGGAATATTTATGCTATGAGAGATATTCCATAATTAGATTAAATAACACTTTCAGCAAACTGGCTAGCATTAAGATCAGAAAAAACAGGATATTGGCTATCCTGTGAGAAGCTGAGGATTTTTTAAAGTTTGGTATCCAAAAAATACAGATGCTGTGTTTGTACCACATTGTTGAGGAGCAGCAGTATTTACAAGGGTTTTATCTGGAGTGAATGTATCTGCTTTTGGTTATTATATTTGAAGACTGAAAATGCTTGTATCACTAACAGTGGTCTGCATTTTTTGTGGCAAAACATGATTACTAATGGAGTAACTTGAAGCATGTGTACTAGTGTGGTGTCACAGTTACCAGAACAACATCATCATCTAATGTGTCTGGGTGGCTCTAAGAATACTTATGTAGATGCATATTTATTTTTCTTCCTCTTGCTCTTTTCAAACTTATCTTATAAACATTTTCTCCCTTATGAAATTAAATCACAGCTCTGCAATTTGAGCTGGATAATAAATCTATTAAAATGCGACCAATTGGTAACAGCGGTCTCAAAGCCAGACCTCCATCCTCTAGAGTTTATTCACAAGCACTTGACCTAATATGACCGTGAATATGAATAAAATGTTAAGGGATTTTATTGCAATTCATAGTGTGACTTGCTGCTATGATAATAAAACAACATTTATAACCTCAATGGCTGCAGCATTCTCGTGCTCATCAGCATGTGCCTGCACTAACAGAGGTGTAGGTAATGTGCTCCCCAGTGAAGTCAAGGGACTGCTTAAAGGAGTTCATTAGTATTTTACATAGAATCAAACAGGCTAAAAGGGTGGAAAATAAAACTGATAGAATCAAAATCCTTCATACATTTAATGTACAAAGACATCACAGTAAGATCAGATGGTTTTTGATTAAAAAAACAGTTTCTTCAGAAAGAAGAAAGTGTAATTTATTGTACATTAGTGCAAAAGTGTTATTACTAATACTGACACACATACATTTGCTGTTTGAGGCTGGGTTTTTTGTGGATGAGAACAGCTAAACTTGACTGGCACTTCCATTATGAAGTCAGAAGCCCATTTGCAGGTTTTGGATTAGTTCTCTAAATGGTCCAAATTGATTGTTTCTGTGGTCAGATATTCATCTGTTTTCTCTTGCATTTCTTTTGCCTCCTCATAACAACCTCTCCCAGACAGAGGATTCTTTATGCAGGAAATTTCAAGCAATTTAACTGAGACTTGTCTTTTCTCAGTCATTTGTAAATTGTTACAATAGGTTTTACTTGCCCAGTTCAGTAGCAAAATGTTCTTGCTTAAGAGTTCCTTCAGCTTTATCCAACTCTCTCACATGCACGGAGATGAGCTGTTTGCAGGGAAGAGGTAAACATGTGAAATGGTTCTTGAAATGTCTGATGTCATCCACAACCACTCTTCCCTATGTGGCAGAAGATGTGAGTGGTAAATATGGGTGAAACCAAAAGGCTGCTGCAGTTGATGATTTTCAGTAGTGTCTACAAGTTTCTCTTGGATTCCTTTAAAGTCCCCTGTGGCTATAGGAAATTAAAGATGTTTGAAGCATTACTTACTTGCCAGATGAAAAGAGACGGGAGCTGTTGCAATGCTTCTATCCAGTTGCTGTCTTCTTTTGGGGACTGTAGGTGTTCATTAAAGTAATCTTAGCAAAAATGAGAAATAAATCACCTTAAGAAACAATTTTGGTTTGATGTTTCTCCACTTTAGAAATTTAAAACTAGTACTTAGTGTAAAAATGAAGAGGCAGAGGGATTTCTGTTTAATTGTCAGGACAAGCTTTGTAGGTAGAGAGGTTTTAATTAGGTCAGTGCAGTTGGTAAAATAATTTTTTTGTGGATGTGAACATTTCTTCAGAGTTTCATTTAATGTTTTGATGGAGCAATTAAGTATCATTCATTTCAGGCTGACAATCTAACCTGCCTCAAATTTCTTAATCCAAGGTCAGGAGTCATTGGTTCTTAATGAGTGTTGCAATGTGTAAAAAGACCAGGTAGTTTGTAATCTGATCTTCATGACTAACTAGAAATGAGGTGTAACTTTGAAAGAAGTTGAAGCCTATTGAAAAAAGCTGGTTTTTGTTAAACAAATGCAGTTGAACTGCGGTGGGAAATATGACATGTTTTTACATGTGTTTTAATTTGATATATTATTTAATCATGGTTGCTTCTGAGGCTGATGGCTGTTGCTGCAGCTCTGGTTCTTCCTTTCTATAGTATGCCTGTCCTTTCCTGGGGAGCTGACACTGCCTACCCTAGTTTCAGGGCTTTTTCCTAGTCTCCTTACTAGTCTGTGTCAGAGGCTTGGTGAACTACCACTATTAGGACTCATAAGACAAACTATATATAGTTTTGATAATTGATGATAATCACAAATAATGTGAATCTGCTGGAACTCGTAGTTTACTGTGGCTGTGAATCTGATCTGTAGTTTATCGATTTGTTCTTTCCTTTAGTAGATTATACTGAGTCTAGAGCAGCTTTTGCTGGTTTTTGTAATGACTGTGGGTAGGACTTAGTACAATTTGGTGCAATATTAATTCATGCACCAAGGTAAATTACAGTAGCAAACAATCCTGCAAACTTCTCACTGCCTGGCTTCCTCTGTCGCCGGTGTCAGTGATTCTCATTCTCTCATTTCCTGTGCTTGTCACAAACCATTTGAGCAAGCAGTGAAGCCTATGAGGAGTACTGGCTGGGGAGGAAAAAAAAGACAAATAATTCTAGGTGGTAGGTTTTGACCCACACTTCTAACAAAGTGGGTGCAATAGTCTAGACAGTATCCGTGGCAAGACCTGCATGTTTTATGCCCATTTACTGTGCTATCACTGTGCTAAGGGACTTAGTTGTAATAATTAGCAGACTTTAGGTCAGAGGCGATCTGTTAATTATTCTTCTAGCTCTTCACAGACTATAACTTCCACTAAGCCATAGGAGTTGGCTGAATTAATGTTTTTGGAGCAGTGAATGCATTGTTGTTGTGCTTCTTTCCTTACTAGTAATTTTGTTATACATACCTAGAAGTGATTTGTTAAAAGTTGTACCTGAAAAAATTTTATTTTCTTCATTTTTTTCTATGAGTAAAAAGCATCTAAAGCATGTAAATCTGTGTGTCTGACTTCAGGTATGGTGGATTTCAAAATCAGGTACATTGTAGGGCTCTATCACCCTTCCCTTTTTCCACCCCCACATCCAGAGAAAGAAGTAACCTAGTATCTGAAGAATGCAAGTTATGCAGATGTTCAAAAGGCCAAATAAAACAAATAGATGGGCTGCAGCTGCTAGAGCAGCATAAAGCAAAGCACAGTCGCTGCTGTGATGAGAATGCTGTATTTCAGCAGGCCTCTAGCTTTTATTTGATGAAAATAGCATGGTAAATTAGTTTAACCAGTTTTTAATCCTTTTTTGATTGTAAAATGTGATTACTTTCATAATGGTTGAGATTTCAAACCTCCAGATTTCTTGCTAATGAGGAAACAGAATAATAAGAAGTGGTAATGTCCTTTCATAGAAAGGAAAAAGGAAGTCCCCCGGTAGTACAAGATTTGTTGCTAATCTTTTAGTGAGAGATGACAGATTTTCAAGAAAGTAGATTTGTCCAGTTGTCCCCCTATACAATGTCAAGAGATACCTTCTAATATCCTGGGATTACACTGGAAGACCAGACACTCTGCTGTACATTAAAAGTCAACTTTCCATCAGAAATTTTGGTGTTGAGGGAGCTGTAGGTTCACTGACCATTATACTCTTCCAAACTGAATGTCATCTGGAGATTAAAAAAAGGGTAGAAAACTGATCGTAGATTTGTATGGGACCAAGACACTTCTCAGACTGAGTAAATCATTGACATGCAGATTAACAAAACTGTTCAGCAGTTGATCTGCTATTTTAGGGCATTCCTAAGCAACACAATGGCATGCCATAGAGAGATGCCCAAGCAAATACTACCCTCCTCTGGTACGTTCACATAGCACAACCTTTTGCAGAAATACTTGTATTGTCCTGGGAATAGCATGGGCATGTCAGAGCAGTGTAACCAAATGCTGGAGGTCTACAGGAGTAGAACTTGGCTCTTGCCAGCGTTTGGTATTACTACTTCAGGTCTCACAGCATGGATAAACACACTACATAAAGGGGTACCATATATGAACCTGGGCAGCTTACTCTTTGTTCATATGTTTTAAGAATGGTATATTGAACAACAAGTGGTGCCTTTGTCCTCTGTCTTTGTAATCTGGTCCTACTGAACTGTTGGTTTCAACTGTGAAATCTCATAGAGTTTGCCACCTAGCTCTCTCCTGGTCTAGAGGTCCTGCCAGGGTTTCCCATTTCCTTTGTGCTGCAAAGTCCAGTCTGACAATAGTTCGACTTCTGAAATAAAGGCAAGGTCCTGATTTCAAGCATTTGAGTTAATATTTTGGGCTTGTTACATTACATGTGTGGCTAGCGCCTCATCCAAAAGAATTCCAGCCACTGTGCATTTGGCAGTTTGGTTCTAGGACCAAGATAGATTGCTAAATATTATCTTTATGGTAGGGAACCAAGAGGACACTGAATTACCCAGAGCTTGGAGCTGGATGTACCTACACCTTTTCCAGTGGTGAACTGCTCCAAAAAAAATAGGAGCTTTCAATTTCTGAAAACAAGATTTTATTTTAATAAGTACTGGAATAATTGACTTTTTAAATAGAAAAAAAAAATACAAAGCATGCTGAATAAAAAAAGTGAAAATAAGAGTTTATAAGCAACTTGCTCTTTTCTGCTCTGTTTCTGCAGGTGGGTCTTAACCTGAGAGAAGATTTTATCCAACTCAGTGAATTTCTGAGTTGCCTAAAACTCTTTGCAGTCCTCTCTGTCCCTTCCATTTTCTCTGGGGTTCAGTTGTGTTTGCACTCTGTTCCTCATTACAGTCTGTTCTTGAGCTGTAGGCACCAAGCTGCTTGCTATAACTTTTACCTGCTGCAAACACAGTATTTAAACCTTCATAAGTATGCTTAAAAATTCTCCATGGAAATGAATTGTCTTCTTTCATAGAGGTCCACTAATCCACTCAGTTCTTTCTGAAAGAAATGTAATGTGTAATACAGAAATTAAATACTATATTGCATGTCTGTAGCTTCTTTTGTTCCTGAATTTTGTGACCAAAAATTCTATATGATACATTTTGTATATTTATATATATGTTTATATATTATGTGCTTTTACTGAGGAATATGGTCTTCAGAGAACAGAAATTCCCCTGTTGTTATGAAGAAATGTACCACAGCATGATTGTTTCAACAGGCCACTGATACCTGCTTGCAAATACATAAATCCTCTCACTAGAGTATAATTAATGTTTAAGAAGAAATTAGCAATGGGACGTAATAGAACACTTCTGCCCACTTAAAATGGTGTTGAGTCATACCATTAAGGCTTTTAACTTGCTTATTTGCATTGCAAACTTGTTATGAAGTCTATCATTTTCTCTTGTGGAAGTGTCTCTTGGGGAAATTGAACTCTCTCCTTCACTTGATGACATTTGCACAATACGTTCCTGATGTTTGTGGGCGTGGTCTTTGAGCTCTGCTAGGATGGTAATAGGAGGAAAAGAATTACGGTAAAGACATTTGTGCCATGTGGTAATATCTACTGTTCTGATTGTATTTTGTGCTGTTTCTCTAGGAATATGTACAAATTGAACCCGAATGGAGGGCAGCTAAGCAGATCGAAAGCAAAACAAACAGTTATGGTGGGCTTGGTCACTTTGTTCCTGAAATGTCTTCTGAATCGCCTTAATTAATGATAGTGGAGACAAAGCTTGTCTGAGAAGGTCATTACATCTAATGAAACTGGATGGATTTTGTATATTTTGGTGTTTTAAAAACACTTCATTGTATATCTGATAACTGTCATTATTTAACTGTTATATAGTGTCTTATTATGTAGTAGTTTCTACTGATCCAGGTTAAGATTTGCAGAGGTTTATTAATACAGTTAGTGGAAGAGTAAAATGGATGTGTGATTCTTATGTGATGTTGTGAGGGTTTTTGTACCTGTCATTGCACATATGTCTGGACTTGTACTTGGTTGTTCCTGTGAGTCAGGTGGATGCCATTCAGATGCACACTGTATCTGAGCATATACTATATACTGATAATATATAATATGTACTCAGGTGCAACACTGTGATGTGAGTGTGTACTGTCCTGCTTCCAAATGCTGGGACCTGTCTGTGGTCTTATTTAGTGTTGGCTGTTTGCTGTCACTACAGATACTAAACAAGGAGTTCTGGTACGTATGTGCCTTCCCCTCAAAGAGCTGAGCACTTTCTGTAGGAAGGATAGGCCACAGCTCCAAGTGCTTTAAGTGACAAGACTCTCTTGTAGTTCTTTCATTGCACTGGTATTACAGCAGGAATTAATCTTCACCGGGGTGGACCCCATCTTGCTCATTCAAAGCAACAGGCAGTCTGTGCCCTAAAACTTCAGCATTTGAGTCAGCAGTTGTGTGTGCCTGTTTTTCCTTCCACATGAGACATAATTTGTCACAAATCATGTTGAAAAGTGAAGTGTCAAGGACAGAAAACAGCTCTCAATTCCTTCTTCAGTGCTTTGTCTATTGTGGGCTGCATCTGCTGAACCAGCCATGGGGCTTAATTCAGGATGGACTTATTTTGGTGCAAGCTACTTAAGTATTAGTTGTGGGTTAAAATGACAGCCAGCTTTTTTGTTTCTCATTATGGCTTTCTCTTTTCCATATTCATGTTAGACTTTCCATATTTAGTGTTTGAGATTTTATGGAAATACAGATAGTCAAGTGCTACACTTGTGAGGAGGTGAAATGAGGACAAAACACAGGGGACAGATCAGAATCTTCAATCTTTGCTGCTGCATGTAATTTATAAAATGTATTAATCTGGTTTCATTAATTTACTGAACTATTTTGCACTCCACATCTCTGCTGTTTTACTTTCATTGAACTGGGATGAAGCTAATTTTGTTTAATTAGGAAGACTCAGCTTCGAAAGGAGGTTTAGCCTTCACACCTCTTTGTCTTAGTTCTTGAGTGTCTGCCCCCTAAAGTTCTGGGGGAGTGTAAGTAGTGGTGTTAGAGTTACACAAATCAATTTCATTGCAGAGCTTTCCCTGTCATAATGATCAGTTTGCAGCACAAATCTCATTGATTTTTCACAGCCCTGTGGAAAAAAAACAAACCCCAGAGCTGATGAATATAGCTGAGAGAGACTCAACAGACACTAATTCTGTGATTGGTGGGAGTAGCTGTGGCTGTTCCCACCTTCCTTTCTGGGTTCTGTCAACCTTTTCTATTAAGCCTGGCCCAGGAGAAGTCTGGGAATTTGGTGTGGTAGCCTGTGGGAGAGTGTGACCTCTTGAGAGGACAGAGAAAGAGCGGCACTCACATCCATGAGTGATGCAGGGAGTAATCTTGCTGGGGTCAGTGGTGCCCCATCAGCCAGGGCGTGATCCTTGCCAGAGCTGCCAGAGCCCCGCTGGCTGAGAAAGCAGGGCTGGCTGCTCTCCTGCTCACAGCCTCATCCCACCACTCACCTTCTGTAAACACGCTCGGAAGAACTGGTACATCGCATTGCCTTCTCTTTTTTTGCTTTTTCCTTTTTACTACTTTTTTCTTTCAATTTTTTAATCTCCTTCCTCCAGCTACAGCTGCAATTTTTTATAACTCTTTGCAAGGGCAGAAGGGTGGAAATGAACTAAAGGTTTTTAGAAAAGACAAAAAAATCCACATGGTGCTGGAAAAGTAAGAATTCTCTCCATAGGGGTGTGTAAATTGTACTTCACATTCAAGCTGTCTGCTTTATTTTTATATTCCGAGTCTGGCAGAGTATTGTCCCAGTACTGACCCCTTTTCATCTGCTATTATGCAAGGTATATTTAAATAGCTGGATTGTAAATCTCGTTCTGGAAAACTTCCCACCTCGCCTGCCATTCCCCTTGCTACTACTATTCTTGTTCAGCCAATGTGGAGAGCGGCTGCAGCAGCAGTGGGGCAGCCCTGTGCCTTCTGGCAGCAGCCTGGGCTGCTTTTGGCCATTGCTTTCTGTCTACTGTTAATTATCCATGTATGTCAAACTTTTATCTGCTCATAGGTATTTTATGCACTGGATTTTCTGAGCCTGATTATATTTTTGAAGCCTGGTGTACCCTTACTGGAAAGGTACAGGCAATCTGTCACTGGCAACAACACGTGTAATATTGTGTTGTACAAGGAGAAGCTGTGATTGTGGTAGCATCGGAAGATTAACAGTGGACTGTTGAAATTGTTCTCACCTAAATAGTTGTTGAAGTACCACAGCATTTTTTTGATTATTGGATTGCCTGTTAGAATGCCACTTTTTATTATTTCAAATATTGTATTTTGTAAGAATTGTTTTTATACTGAGATTAAATGTGAAGAATTAGAAGAACAAGAAGGAAAACGTTTTCCTGATTTTGTTCATCAGAAAGTTCAAATGCAAGAACATAAAAACATAAGGAAGTTTACAAAAAATTTGATTTTTTTTGGTCTGATTTTTGTTAATTTTTTCTCCTGCCCGTGCTGTCTACGTGGTGTTCCATGAGTAGGAGCTTGACTGTACCCAGAGAAATCAGAATCTTGTAAGACTTAACATGAGGATGTTGTAGGATATTTTTTTTCAGACCCTCTTTTCAGTCTGTGTACTTAAGACTGTGTGGTAATCTGTAAAATGTGTAGAAAGCAAGTTTCTGGGCAGTTTGGTTAGGCTGTTATTTGGGAAAAAGAAAGTGTCAAAGAAGATAAAAGCTGGGATGTCAGCCATTTCAGCATAGAAAATGGGCAGAACTTTACAGACTTTAAGAACTCCAGGTCAGGAAATATCAGGTACAAAAAGGCTTTGGCTATTCTAAGTGTATTGGTCTCTGAGAGAGAGTTGAGAGGTTAACATAACTGCAGAATAACATATTAATGGTGGGGAAAATGTTGTTTGCTTTACTGTCAGTCTTTTCTCGTGACTAAAGATAGGGTGCTATTGCACAAGGAAATGTATAAACACATTAGCTGATGGTCTAATAGAGGTCTGTGCTCTGAGGGGAGGTGTAGGATTAACTGGAAAAGGGAGCAAACCTATGTAATTTTAATTCTTTTTTATATTTTTGGTGGTGGAAGTATCTCAGGTCGGGTTAAAGGAAAGAGTTGTGGGATGGTGATGATTTAGCACTTATCAGTGAAGTTCTGTAAGATAACTGAAGCCACCAACTAAGGGGAAGATTGATCTCCTGCCCCTGTGTTTGCACTGCATCCCCTTGAGTAGGTCAGCCTTCCTAGTAGGGCAAGTATGTAGCTGCCCACCCTTAAGTCTTCCTGAGTAGGTATTTAGCTGAACCAGCTCACTAAACTGCCCAAAGACATCCACCCTTGTGAGTCTTTGCTGAGCTAAAGTGAATAGGTTTCTGTATTCTGTTGAATGCCAGAGCCAGCGCAAGGTTGGCAGCAGGAGAACGTGGCCAGGAGTGGAACCAGCTTTTAGGACAGCAGTGAGCCATTCGATTGTCTCATTAGCAAAAACCTCACTCTTTCAGCCTCATTTTACATGCAGTGTTAAGAACAGGAGCTTCACAGTATGTATTCTCCATATTTCCCCATATGTGCGTTATGGTCTTCAGAGGAATGGTTGGCCATAGCACAAAGTGAAGACTGCATGAGAGTGAAACACAGATGAGGACATGGAGGAACTTACTTTGCACAGCACTCTTCTTTTTACATATCATCTTCTCCACAGCCTGCATGTGGCAGGAATCCTCTAAAAGTGCCCAAATTTCTTCCAGAGGCAAGCAAGTTATTTTAAGCTGATAGTGGAGTTCAGGTAATTTGATTTTGCATGTCAGGCTCAGTATTTGCATTTTCTGTTCCCACAGAAGAGTAGGGGGTAAGTGCTGATCTCTAGATGATGCCTGTATTAACTGGGGGCAGCAGCGTGTCCAGCAGCTGAGCGGAGCACTGCTGAGGATGGCAGCGTGAGCCCTGGGGCAGGCACTCACAGGGTTACTGGCACACACAGTCAGGCAGGGCAGGGTCCACTCAGGGATGTTAGATGTCTGCTGAGTGTCTGAAGAGTTCTGGCTTGATTCTTTTGCACCTGCAGACTGGAAACTGGTTTTGCCATCTGCCTGAGGCATGGGGAGACCTCCAGGAGCAGGATTACCCAGTCCAAACGTTTTGGAAGGCTCTTTCGGTTTCCCCCTGGCGCAGTTCAAGGGAGAAGCCAAGTCACGTGCAGATGTAACACCTCCTCACCCTGTGAAGGAAACCTCCCTGCATGTTCACAGCTGCCACAGGGCTCCCCAGCAATGTGCTGGTGGTGTCTGTAAGAAAAGATGGATGTGGGGATCTGGGGGGGGTTGGTATTCCGGCCTTGTGCAGCTTTGTGTTGGCGGCTTGGAAGGAGCACTGAGCGGCTTCATGCTGAGGCCAGCGGGCAGAATGAAAAGCCGCCCCATGCAGGGACCTTTTCTGTCCATCTGCTGTAAGTCTGTGCTCTTCACTGCCTGGATTTGGGAATGAGCCCCCATCACTGGAAGAGTTTATGTGCAGCCAGGTCCCAGACCAACAGCTAGTCTTCCCTTTCTCTGGCACAGGAGTGGAGCTAGCCAGTGGGAAAAGACTTCAGGTGTGTGCCCTCTGTGTGCATGCATGACAGGATATATTAAAAGTGAACTCGATTTAGAAATGAAGGGCTCAGAACACAGAGTCTGGTTTGGCAAGGAGAATGTGAAAATGTGGTATCGATGTTTTAGCCTTTCGTAGGCTGGAACTAATTGCTGTAGAAAACCCTTGCAGGGACTCAGTTCGTTTAAAGAAAGAGCAAACATGTTAATCCTTGTTATTCCAGCATGTCTTTAATTGCTTTCTCCTACTAAATGTAAAGGATTTGAAATATACCGTGAGGTACAGCTTTTGGAGGCCTAAAAAATGTATGTATTTGTGATGGCTCTCTTTCGCAATTCAACATGCATTTCAAAGGATTATAAAACTGTAAGTCGATAATGCATTTCAGCAATGTTGCCTTGTCAAAAACCCTTCCAGTTCCTTGGTAACTATTAATTGTTGGATTTCAGATGGCAGGGATGTTTGAGCACCATATGTGATTGCATGTGGTAAGCTCTATTGCTGCTGGGGTGGGAGGATGTCAACCACTTTTGAAAAGAAATTCATACTTGGGAATGACTTCGCCACTTGAAAAGTTAAGAGAGGAGATTATGAATGTTCAGAATCAAATTTCTGGTCCCATTAAGTTGCTGTAGGAATTTTGCCACTGGCTTCAGTCCATCAATGATTTCACTAGCAAATGTAAAATCCAGAAGAAGATCCAGCCAGTGCCTCTGAGGAGTTGACAGGAGAGGTGTAAAAGATTGCTTAGTAAATGAGAAGACATAGCTATTCCAGTTGTGTATTTCACTTTTCTGTAGCAAAGAGAAGAAAACTATCTAAATTCAGTCTGTGATTTGTTTCTTTCACAGTTTTCAGATTTTACATGCCTTTTGGGGAACCCTATAGTTTTAACATTGTAATGGTAATAAAATGAGGATATTAAGAAATATGCTATGACATGAAATGTTGCAAAAATTCTTGAAGTTTAAATTGTTCTTTTCAGTCTATTATAGTATCTGGCAACACTGTTGTACAATCTGTAACTGTACAATGGCATTAAGTAGAAATTATTTCCATTGAGGAATATTATAATAGAATGTTCATGAATATTATTTCTTCTGATCACCTCTGTGTATATTCAGATATCACACGTAATTCTAAAATACTATTCTAACATCATAAATAAGCGTGTATCTTTTTACTGACAGATTTGGGGGGTTTTATGTAGCCATTATTACAACATTTGTGATAAAGAGGAACAGTGAAAATGTAATAACTTATATTAAAACTTGTGTTATTCTCGTTCAGATCATTAACACCATGCTTAATACTGTGATTTGAAATCCAGGTCTGAATTTATGTTTAATTCATATATTAACTACATTACATTAAGTAAAATATATTTACTTTTTATCCTTTCAAATTGCTTCCAGTTAGAAATACATATTTTAGCCAGTCTCTCAGGCATTTTTAATGTAAACAATCCTTGGTTTTCCACTGTGGTTTATATTTCAGCAGCTTCAAGATTTCTTTGTCATTTTAGGAGCCATAGTAGTACCCAGGAAGAGGTGGCCTTTGCCTGGTGTTTACTATCAGAATAAGTTGGAAAGAATATCCAAGAATATCCTTTGTGGATAAATGCTGGATAAGGTGCAGAAGTGGACTGTAATTTATGTAATAATATATGGCAGAGCTAGAGCCTGACATCCCCATTTCCTGCATCCAGACCATTCATTGACTTAGCTTTAAAATTTAGAAAAACATCATTGAACCCTGAACATTTCAGTTGCATTGATCCACATACCAAAACTGTTCTTCCTCTGCTTCAGCCCAGCTCTTCTACATGGCTCTGAAATCCACAAATCAGCACTTGTTGAGCCACTTGAGCAAAAATGTATATATCTTACTCATCAGATAAATTAAAATGCAGTGCACGGCTGTAGTGTATAACGTTATATATCAGTTGTTGTTTTATGTCCCTAGATTAAAGCTTCAAAAATGCACTGGATTTTTGTAGAAGAAATTGTCTGGAGAAAATCTAATTTGAAATCTATAAGCAATCTGCTCTTACTTGATGAGAATTGAATCATTATTTCTTCAGCCATAAACTTACCAAGACTGTTTCTATATCCTCTATTTGATACCTAAGATTATCTATTACTAAAGTCTTTAAAGTAAGATTATAATCTATCCTTAGTTGGGCTAGACAGTCAGCTCCATGTACTGTTTTTTGTAAGTACATATTGTGTGAAGTGTTTGTAGCATGTCTTTTCTGTAAATATTGATGAAAACCTTTACTTACTGCATCAGTGTTTTGTCTTTTTGATCACATTTCAGTGTGGTGTTAAATAAATGGAGCTGCCAATCTTTTATTTTCAGTTAATACTGCATATTTAAATTTGCATCTTTCTGTGTTCTTTCTGTGTCAAGTGGAGGCAAAAAAGTTGTCTTTTATGAATTGCATGCTGCTTTTTTCCATGTTTTAATCAAGTTCAGAATTAGTGCTTTTCAGTACTCTCAGTATTAATATATGGAAGGGGTGTTACTTGATTTTAGTCCCTATCAGTGTGAAGCTGTTTTCAGCAACTGTATTAACTGTGGAACAGTTAATTGCTGCTGTAAATAGTGTTCTCTCTGTAGTCCACTAGGATGCATTCATGCTTACACTCAGCTTTATGCACTGGTTGGCAGATCCTCCTCAGAGAGTTATGCTGAGTTGCACCTTTTCTGGTGCATCAAGTTAGAGTTGTGTAATGCATGCAGTTCTTCATGGGATTCTCTCTTTATAATAAATAATTTTTCCACTCCTCAAATAACATCATTCCCTCAGCTTGGTTATTCACTTAGGAAGTGAATCACCAAGGTAACTGATTTGTTTTGTCTCTATGTCTAAGTGCATAATTTAGTGTATCATAATGAAAATTCTGATTTGGACAGACTGTGTAGTGCCTTCAAAAGTGGTACAGGATTGCATGTTGTGAGTCAGTACTGGTCAGGGAAAACAGCAAGGTTATTGTTTGAGTCTGGTTTGTTCCTCTGTCATGCAATAAATGCATATGGTGATAGTCATATATCCATGCTTGGGGAATGGTGCTTATGTGCTGGGTCCCAGGATGCACTCTCCTGGGCAGTTGCTGGGAACAGGCTGTACATGCCTTCCCTGGGATAGGAATTGCTTTCAGTAATAGCAAGAGAAGCACCTCAGGAAATAACCAATTTTCTCTTTTGTCCAGTTTATGAAAAAAGCAGATGACGGTGTAGCTCCATAGATAAAATAGATTCTCCTTCCTACCTCTTCTCCTATTTGAGGGTGTTACTAAGTTTGGTCAAAAAAGGAATACTGAAAAGTCATTCCTCACCTGTTATCAAAAGTGAATATGACTATTTGCTTTTGAAATACGTAGCTGCAAAAATCCAAGGTGCCATAATAATCTTAAATGCCTGTCCCTGCCTGTGGAAATAATTTTCCTATCCTGCTGTCACCTGCAGGGAGTGGAGGGTTTGGGAGTGGTAATGTCTCTGATTAATACTCTAATAGAAAATTTATGGAGAGCTGAACAGCACTTGCCTACCAGATTAATGTTGGTGCTGTTATCCTTGTTCATTCTTGCTTTAACAGCTGCTTGTCCTGTATGTACCTCTGGAACCAGGACAAGGTTGGCAACAGAAATGCATGGAAATTGGTGAAAATTCATGAAAATTGCACAGTCTAAAGGTACATTTCTCCAGTTATTTGATTTCTCAATTAAACATAATTGGGTTATGAGGAGAAAAAAAAGCTGCTCCTTGTAGGGCTGTTCTGCATCACCTCTTGAGCACTTCAGTTCCCCCTGGAGGTCTGGGTAGCCAGTGGGGATGTGGTTTTGGCTGGGTTCTGCTCTCAGCAGGGCACGTGCTCCTGGAGGGATCAGGTGGTACCTGAGGCAGTTCTTCCTCTGCTTCTGAGTGCTGGCCAGACAGATCTTTAAATGCTGACAGTTGTTCTTTGAAAGTGAAAGATTTTGGTATTAGCAGGGGTCTAAGCAGAGGGGATGCTGCTGCAGTCTGCATTATATTGGGCTTCAGGCAAAAGGGTGAGGGCAGGGGGAACACACAGAAGTTAATTTCCAGCTTGCTGCTGAGGGTCTTGCAAGGCTGCATAACCACCCTGAACTCTTGTGCTATGTAGTGCCCCTGACAGATTTTTTATGACCAGCAGGTTTCTGGTCTCCCACTGGGTCATTTGGTCCCTGTCTGAGCACTCCCAGAAGCCAAGGGAGGTTTTCCACTGAGGACTTGTCCTTCACGGCCAGCAGGATCAGCAGAGCCTGTGGGCACAGCCCCTGCCAAGGCTGCCACCCTTGCTGCCCATCTCAGACAAGCATGAGGGACAGCAGGTAAGGGTTGACAGACTTTGCTGGGTCTTTCCTGGTGGCTCTGGGTGCTGGTCTTTATAGAGTGACAGCTATAAAATTAGATAATCAGTTAATCACTGGTAAATTAGGCTTGTGTCTTTGCGGAGAACAAATACGGTATTTATGTAAAAGTTGTTAGGAGTTTTTTTAATTAGCAGAAATAGATGCAAAATGAATGATGATTAGGCAGCTGATGAATTCAGTAGTACAATTATGCCTAAAGCTATGCCCCAGTACTTAATGATGGATGCTCTGAGCAATCAAAGAAGCCTATTTATATAATTTATTTATTAAAAAAAAGTTAGACATTAAGCAAGATGTCTGTGTATATTACAAGCGTATGAACTTCAACATCTGAGAAAATCTTTTTAAAATTTGGTAATATAAGTATTTTTTAATTTCTTTCTGTAATTACTTATTTTAAATTCAATTACTGTTACTGTAGTTGTTGTTAACTTTTGGGTTTATATGAAAGGCTGTTCTTTAACCAATAGCTAGTGAAATCCTAAGCATTCTCTGGAAATGAGAACCACGCAGGAATTGTACAGATAAATGTATCTTTCTTTCTCCTTTTGGGTAGTCTGAGACTGAGGAGTGGAGGAAATGACAGAGCCCTGGGTGTCTGCTCTGTGAGGCTTTAAGAAAATGCAAGTCATGATGAGCAGCTGCCTTGTATGCAGCCAGTTGGGAAGGCTAAACTGATTAGTCTGTAAACACAGGAGATGGTAAGTGTTGGTGTCAAAGGGACTGTGACAGTCATCAGATTGTGGTTTATCTCAGGCTGTCGTTTGAATGATGGCTCTCCCCCACAGAAACAGTTTTATGGCTTTGCAGAGGTATAATCTGAGCCCAGCCTGATGGATCCAGAGCTGCTCAAAGCAGCTTCCCAGTTCTCTGTTTTGTACTACGAACCCTGGGCTTTTCACAAACAAGACTGTTATTTTCTTTTCACCAACCAGGAATTACAAACATAAAATTTACTACTCCTGACAGAGTGGAAATTGGCACTTGCCCGTTTGCAGAACAGTATTAGACAGCAACAGAGAGTCCCTTGAGGACAAAGCATGGGAGCTGCTCACAGGAGCAGCAAGCACATGCTTCCTCTCTCATGTTTGCCTGGGACAGTAGCAAGGTTGCATTTTGCACTTTGTGCTCAGAGATGGTCACAGGAAAAGGCATTCCTGTAAATAGATGGACTTCCAACCTGCTGCAGAGCTGAGCAAGAGCATGAGGTGATCCTTTCTGCTCTAGCTTGGTGATGCCCTCAGGAGGGGATGGAAGATGGGCAGTGAGCATGGCAGTGCTTGGTGGGGATGGTCACCTCTGTGCTGGATTTGTGGCACGTGTTCTTCAGCGAGGCAGCTGAAGGCACACATGCAGGAACTGGAGCTCATCTCTGCTAAAGGGTCAGTAGCTGCAATACCTACGTGAAGTTGTATATAAAACCCACTCTCGGTTTGTTTCTTTAGTGCTGCAGACAAGAAAGAAGCTCCTGCCTGCACTACATGTGGACTTCTTGGCTATTTTAGGGTAATTTAGCACCCTAAAACACATAGGAACTTCTTCTGAAATATAGTCCGTGTCAATGGGAAGAAAAAGGGATTTACTTGCTTCATAGAGCAGAGAACCTCCTGCAGTCTCATATGTCCCAGTAAAGGCAGCCATTTTTCAGAGAAGGTACCCTCTATTTTGAGTGATGAGTGAGCCCTTCTTCCTGAAGATTTTCTGTAAGACCCTGAGGCACCATCACCTGGACAATACATTTTGATTTCAGTAAGGGTCAGAGGGAGCAGTCTGAAGCTCTGAAAGCCACAGTGGAGCTCCTCCATACAACCCCCACAGCTGCAGATGAGACAGGAGGGGGTGAGAAAAGCTGTTTCACAGATGCTGCTCACAGGGGGATACATAATAAGAGGATAAACAGTAAATGGAGATAAGTACGAGAAGGTGGAAAGACAACTATTATCCCCTTTACAGTAGAGAAAATTTTTAAACCAAACAAAAGCAAAATTAGGAAGAATATAGAGGCTAAGGGCATGTACAGATGTTACCTATTATTCCTGCTTTGAAAGGTTCTCTAGCAGAGGAAAAGAATTACAAGGGAAAACAAACAACAATCCAGAACAAGAATTTCTAGGGAATTTGCCCTGAACTTTGGAGCAAAGGCTGGAGACTGGAATCCGTTTGTTCAGCAGAGGGCTCATAGAGGAAGAAAGGAATTTGTGGAGATAGCAATGAGATATGTAGAGAATCGTTAATCTTTATTTTTAATGTTTTAATTACATGTATCGGGTTTCTTCTGCTTTTCTTTTTTCTCATGAGAGGTAAACATTTGTTGTGTTTAAATGTGTTAGATAAATGTGCAACATCTTTCACATATGTTCCTTTCTATATTATTTACATTTAGAATAGCAATATTTTGCTATTGTCCTATGAATTGTATAAGAGCATCTTTCTCTTCCTTCTAATTCTCTTGAGAGCAAACCATCCCCAGCACATCCTGATGTGAGAATTCAAAATGCTCATATTCCTGGTAGGAACTGTTTCTTTAATGAAGGCCTGCAATGGTACCTCTGTACTTGCTCAATGGAAAAGTGTATTTTAAGACATGGGCTTTGATTTAAAAGCTCTTGGCGGCTGCCTTGCAATAGGTGTATTTCTCTGCTTTCCTAGCTGAAGATTTGTATGAAATGTGACAATTAAGAAACCAGGTTTCCTGCTCTGGATGCAGTGAATGAAGATTGCTGATCTTCTAGCTGGAAAGATGGTGACATTGGTTACTAGTTTGCATGGAGAAGATACTATTGATTTCTGGCAAATAGATTATGGTAAGGCAAACATTCATAAAAGCCGTGCAGAGAGCATAATAATATTCAGCAGTGGAAATAAAAAATGCAATTGATTTACCATGCTGCCATAAAGCAGCACTCCTCCTCTCTCTACCCCAGTAACAGGCTTTTCCCTGCTGCTGCACCTCTGTCTGGGCACCCACCAGGGAGCTGAGGGTTCCAGTGGCTCTAATTACCTGGAATTTGGCAGCTGGAAGGGATGCCACTCGCCTTGGCCTGCCTCAACATTTATAAATTGCAGTTACACTGTCCAGACCTGGCTCAGCGTGGTAAACCCATCTGGCTGGGGAAAGCCAAGTTCTTGCCATTCCCTAATGCCCCCTGCCATCCCAGCCTCCCACATCCTCTCACCCCCAGCCCCACATGCTTGTTCTGTGCCTTCCATTGCACAAATGCATCTTCTGCTGGGGCTGATGCTTCCTTCTGTGCACCTGAGAAACATGAAATCAGGATTATTGGTTTTAGTTACTATTGTCCTGCATAGAAGTTACACCATTGGTAGCAGCTGTTTGATGTTTCATGGTTTTCTTAAAATCCAGTTCCTTGACGGCTTTGTAAGGCAGAGTTATGGCAGCATTGTGCCAGTGGGATGCTGTTTCAGGTTGCTGTTTATATACCAGCTAGGTGATTTTCTTCCACTTCCAGAATGTTAGGATCAGTGTTTCTTGCTTTTGTGGATTTTGGATGCATTTTTCAAGTATTTTAAATATTTAAGTGCTAGGCCCAGTGGGAGGGAAGTGATGGGTTGGTTTGTTTTTTTCAGCTTGTCAATGAAGACACTGAAAGGAAAGTATTTGGGTGTGACTTTGTGAGCTCAGAGGGTCAAAGCATGAAATGCTTGCACAGGAGAATTGGAAGCAATAGGTTTTTCCCATTTTTATTATAAAGTAATCTTACATCCTTGCATCTCGCAGTATTCCCCCACCTTTTAATAGTACAGGCTTGTTTTTTGAGTACAAGCAATGATGCCAACATATTCTTTCAGTTCTTTTCATGGGCTAGCCAGCCTTTTCAGGTCTATTCTGTTGTAGTTGCCCAATCTGCTTCATCTCGTGTGGCGTTTCTGTCAGTTCTGGTTTGTCAGCCTGGCCTGCAGATTAGAGGTGGGGAAGCCAGACTCATTATGGGATAAATATCCCCTTCTTCTGTCACACTCATAGTGAAACTTGAGGACATCTTACTAGATCATGGCAGTGCACTGTTGAGATACAATTGTTTAGTAATGCCTCTTAAGAAGTCATTGGCTCAGCCTTGGTTTTCAGGCAAAATGCCTGTTATGGTGGTGCTCTAAGCTGGCTGCATCACTGCTTTTCAACCTCAGCTACAGTTATTACTTCCTCTTCTCTCACAACTGGAAATTACTCAGCTTTTCAACTAAATTGCATTTATTTTGACTTAAAGTACTAAAAGAAATTGTTAGGTTTAGAATTTGGGGATTGGTTTTTGTTGGTTTTTTTTAATGATACGGTCTAAAAATGGCTGAAGTGTGTGTGCACTAGCTAAAATACTGTATAGCTTCCAATACACCCTGTTGAACTCTGTGCGGTGTTGCTATTTGCAGGTAATTAATGTTGTGGTATTATTTCTTGTGTTCACTAAATTATTGCTGGCATTTTAATCTGTTGAAATACAAAACTATACAGAATTTAATGCTGACCTTTGTATATGAAATTAAGTGTAATTATTAGATTTGTAGAAGTCCTTTTGCATTAGCTAACATGTACTAACTCATACTTTCACTTGCCATGGACTGCTGAATTAATGTTATTTCCAGTAAGCTTACTGGAAGTGGGAAGAGAGCATTTACCAGAGATTTCTGTCTTGCCATTAACACATATTTTTATTTTATTTTAAAGTGTTCTGTAAAATAAATCTACAAAATATGCATGCACTTATGTGCATAGATGCACAAAGAATATTGGTTAAAAAAAAATCAGAGTTAATTCGTAGTAAATAAAGAACTTAATGGCAGGACAGAGTATATTTTTGGAGGTGGCTACAGGCAAGATATGATAGCGAGGCTGGGCCGTGGAGCAAGACAGCAAAAGCATTGGGTACAGTCAGCTGAAAATAGTGTTCTTTCTCTTTCCTACAATGTCTAGCAGCTTCAAAGATGGCAGATTACTTTTTGGTTTTCTTGTATAACATCTGGCAAGTGAGTTTTCCCTCAGTTTGTAAAAAATTCTTGCCTGTGCAACACATCAAATGAGGATGTAGATTGTCTTTGCAGAAATATTGTATCTTCTGTAGGTATAGTTTTTAGGTTTTGTCAATTCTTCTAACCCATAATTGAGGGGTTTTTAACAATAATTTTTTTTACAGATTTGCTATACTAGATCAGTTTGCTCTCAGCTTGCTTGTTTTGCCAAAGTGTCCAGCAAGTGACTCTAAACCGACAACTAGTGTATTTCTAAATGCTGTGTCTCTGAAAGCTAAAGCCTTCTTCCTCCTTTTATGAAAAAATTGCAAAATCCCTTGGTTTGCACCTCATGTATATTCTGGTTTTTCACCTAAATGGTCTCTGTTGCTGCCATGGCTGCTGTGTTGAGGCAGCAATGCAGAGCTCTTGGATTACAAGGAAGAAGGAAGCATTTACTCCATTCCAGGATGCCATGCTGAGCTGCACCATGTTTCAGGGCAGCCCCTCTGTCTCACAGTGCAGTTCAGGAGCTTTGTTAGTCTAGACATCCATTTCTGGTACACTTTTGGAAAGCTTACTTTTGCCTTGCCACCTTGCACTTGTAGAGTTAGTTGCAAGTTGCTGTCTGCAGAGAACTTGGACTGCATAAAGAGTTTCCTGCAGGGATGAGAAGCAGTTGTGTGAGCCATGGGTGAGGTAAAGCAGGATTAGATGGGCGCTGACACTGCTCAGGCTGGGCTCTGCAGAGGCCTGAGCAGTTCTTCTGAGGTCCTCTGGAAATCAGTGCTGAGAGGACTTTGTGCTTGGCTGCAGATGATCACTATTTTGAGCTGAACTAAGAGAACAGCAGCAGTGTTCAGGGTTTCAGGAAGAGCAGATGTCTTAGGCTCTAAGTTCTTCCCAATTCACTGGGTGAGCTGTTTGCTCAGATTGCTTTCTGTCTATTCTGCTCTTTTCTCTAGGGATTTGAGTGGCTAGTCTCTATGAAGCGGGTCTAGCTACACTGGGGCTAGTTGAAGTTGTGCTGCTATTCCTGTCCCTATTTCAGACAGAACAGCTTTAAAAAGCATATGCTAAGGGTCTTCTCAGAAGTCATAAACTTCCCAATGTGCCCAGGTCTCTTTTGCCATGTGGCCTCCTCATGTATAATGTGGGTTACAGATACTTCCAGGTTGTCAAATGTGCAAGGAGATGTCAGTGGCAGAAGGGAGGTGGCAGCTGTAGGACCTAGCCCATCTTGTCCTTTTGTTCATTTGCTTCAGCAAGCAATTTTATAATTATTAGCACTTCTTAATCAGTTCCACTTGCTGTGGATTTAGGTACCAAGCACTTAGTGTTGGCTGCTCAAATCTGGAAGCAAAGATTTTACAATAGGACAGTCTGTGGTGTGTGGGAAGACAGTGCTTGCTTCTGATTTTTATGATGTCTTTGTGGATACAGCTGAGCTGGCTTGATGTGAACAATTTGAGCTTTAGAAATAGAATGTACCATGGTACAGACACAGGTGTCTTGTGCCAGCAGGCAGTGTTGCTGTACACCACAGTATCCTGTTTTCAGATCTGAGCAATGGCTTTACAGCAGTTACCTGCTGGCCTGCATGGCACACCCTTGGAAGAGGGAGCAGAGAATGGAATTTCATTGTGGACAGGGAGATGGTAGAGCTGTTCAAGGCTTTGGGAAGTTTGTCTGCCCTGTAAGTTACTTACAATCAGTAACCCAAAGGCATAGCGGAATATCCAGTTTCCCACTCATCATTGGTTCTGTTTTTCCTAAAATATCCATTTTCCTAACATATGTACATAAATTCACAACTTTTTTCAGTTTCAGATAAGAATAATTCAGTTGCAGATAAGAATAATTTGATAGCTCTTTATCTAAAGAAAAATATAAAGCTTGCAACAATTTTCAAAAACCCATTTCTTTGTATATTTCTGGGTTTTTGTATTTTTATATGTGGCCTTAAAAATACTATGGATCTTCTCTCTTTATTCATTGAATTACAAGCCTTTTGAAATACCTTTTCTTGTCCATGGGTTTGCACAGTACATAACACAATGGACTTGCAGTCTTGGCTGGACCTGTGGTTGTTACTGTAACTCATTTTTTTAATATTTTTCATTCCTTCTGCAAGCTCTAGTTAAGTCATTTTGCCCCGAAATCCAGCATCCCCTTTAGACTACTTATTGTCCTCAGGGTACAGAATAAGGCTAGCATAGAAAAAAGCTTTTAGAAACATGTGCCTTCTCTATGTCCCTCTGTGGTGAAAGTGCAGTCTCTCCAACCTGGGTCGATACTGCATGTGAGCTGCATTCTCTTGAGTATAAATACACCATGTTAAAAAAGGAAAAGCACTGAGTGCAGCCTGCTTTCTAGTGTGTCGATGCTCTTCTCGGAACTGATGGGGCAATTCCTTTCTCCTGAGCTCACTGCTCCTGGGTGAACCCGAGGACAATGTGCCTCCTCCTGCCCTTCTCTACCAGTTGGAGAAATCCAGCCTTGGCACAACAAGTTGGGGAGGATCTGCTCTGCCAGGAAAGAGGTTCTGGTGAGATTTGTCATGTTACTCACTGTGCATCTTTCCTGACTAGCCATCTACTTAAAGGGATATGTAAGGTGGCTGTCTCCTTACTACTCCAAGAAAACCCATCTGTGGAGATGACATTGGTATTAATGTGCTTAGGCAAGATAGAGTGGTCTGGTTTGTTTTGCTTTTTGTTCTTAAAATTGAAATATATATATATATATATGTATATATATATATATATATATATATATACATGTTTTAGAGAAAGAAATTCTAAAACTTGGGGGGGGTGCTTGGAAAGGAAAAGTGAAACTGGCATGGTGCACAAGTGTTCAACAAAAGTTATCAATGAAAAGCTTTCAACAAATATGAGGAAATTAATCTCTATGTATATATTTTTTAATGCAGTTCAGCAGCCAAAACAGGATGAAGCACCATTTGCTTGTTTTATTTCTTACTGACAGAAACCCAAAACAAATTCAATTTGGTAAAAAAGCATGTCTCAGAGACATTATTTATGATTTTTCTGTTTAATGGCATAAAAATGAAAACATTGATTCCTAAAACACAGACCCACAAACCTGGGGGTGTGCATGTAGACAGTCTCTCAGTGAGCACAGTAGTACAGCAGTAACCAGAAAACCTGCAATCCATTTCCATGTCTCAGAATAGCTCCTTATTCTACAGCCCCTGGGTTAGTCTGCAGAGCATCTCCCTTGATTCCTGCTCTTTGGGCTTGTGTTTGGGGCACTTTGGGAAAAAAACCACTTGGCTTACAGCCATTTCACTTAGGTCCTTTCATTTAGGTGGGAAACATGTCAAACAAAGGATTTGAGTCTTATTTTGGATATTCTGGAGTCCATTTGAAGGTAGCATCCATTTCAGCATTATAGTTTCATAGTATCCAGTGCCCCTTTTCACCTGCAGCTCTCTGATGTTTGTCATGCCAAGACACAGAAGAAATCTTGCTTTTGTAGGTTTAGCTTTGTTTTACTAGATACTACTTTACAGAATCAGAGCACACAACAGTTATTTACGGAAAGGTACAAAAATGGTTGGGTCAGGTCAAAAAGTGCCAGAAGAAGCTTTTATGTTTCGTTCTTGTTAACAGAGATTTTGATTAATTTTCTTCTCTTGGTTGATTATTTTTCTTTCAGAGTTAGTCTTCCCTGAGTTGGACTTCCTGAAATGTTTTCAGTAGAGAAGGGCAGCAAGCTGCCTCTAAGTGTCAAAACCTCAATTCTAGCCAGAAGCTGTCAGAAGTATTTACCTGCATCTGGAGGCAGCTTAATCCTTTTTTGTGTATTTTGCCACTAGATTTACAAAGTAAAAATATGGGAACAGTGAACTACCCCATTGGTTTTATGACATGGGTCTAAGAGTGTGGTTGGGTGATCTGAGGAGACAACTGGATGATTTATAAAAGGTGACCAAGCAGGGTTGTTGCTATGAGCCTGTTAAACTTTCATCAGAATTTGTGAAGAATCTGTGGCTTGAAAAAGACCAAAATATGTTTGACTGATACAAGGAAGAAGTGAGAAATCATTAAGGGAATGGGATCTTTTTGGTTTCTTTCTGAAGTCTGGGGTGGACTGTATTTATGTTTTCCATCATGGGTCGTAGGAAGTTTCTATCTTGGGATTTTAGTAGCTCATTTCTTCTGTCTGTGTTTTGTCATTAGCATTTGGAGGGAATGCTACACCTCTGGGTAGTTTCTATTTAATGTGCTTTTAGTACTATTTTCGTTATCACTATTTTACCAGTAATTTAGTGTTCTGTGACTTAGTTAATGATTGCAATGTGATTCTTCACCACTATCACAAATAGTTTGTGTCTCTAAAGGAATATGATTGAAATGTCATAGCAACAGATATGTAGTTCTGAAAATGTAATACATTTTTAAGAAGGAAAACTTTAAGAAAAGAAGAAATCCTGGTCCTGCTAAAATTGGGCTGTGCCTTCACACAAAGTTAGGAGGCCCAGTGTAAATGGGTAGCCCAGGGCTGTGTGCCAGTGGTTTTAAGGCAGTTAATTTATAACAAGAAACTGTAAAGCACCGACCTGTGCTGGATCTCAGGGCTACAATCCGCACATGGTGTTGCCAAAGATTGTTTGTTTATGTGCAGAGATCTCCATGATAGCAGTGTCTCTTGGCAGTCATTGGAGACTGCTGTTATTAAAAACCCTACATTTCTCATTAGAACAACTCTATTGTACATATTGTTTAAATATAGATTACTAATGAAATGCCTTTTTATTGCTTTCCCAGTGAATACTTTCAGCATAAAGTTAATTTGTAGTGTTATGTAAATTCTGTTTAACTTCAATCAAGTTTTTAATTATGTTTTTACCACAGTAATTCCCATTTGATTTGTCATCTCCTGTTAGGCATTTAACATTGCACAGGGTGGTTTTTTTTCTTATTTTCCTTTTTTTTTTTTTTCCCCCTCCTGTTTTAGTCTTTGATGTCACCTGGAATAGAGCCTCACTCTAAAGCTGTGTAAGTTTGATTTCCTTTCATGCAAGTATGATATAATGAAGAATTACTACAGAAAACCAATATTGGAAATGCTGTATTGTTTTGGTATTGATTATATGATTAGTATAAGATTAGAGAGAACTACCACTGAGAAGACATCCAGCTGCTTCATTTGCTCCCTTCCCTTTGCCTTTCTTTCACTTGCTCCAGTTCAGTGAACCTTTGATGCTGACAGCCCTTGGATTCCATTTAAGATGTCAGTTGCTACTTAACACCTGATGACCACTCAGTCTGTGGCTGCCTTGCATAGATACCAATTGTTCTCACAAATGTTTGCTTGCCCACTGAGCAGATAAATGGACCCTCTTTCGGCAAATTGTCAGCACATTAATCACATCTCAGATAGGACTTATCAGGCAGCATCTCAGATAGTCTAGATGGTTATTTTCACTTGTAGATACATTTTTTTTAATATCTTTTTCTGATGAAATTAAGTGGAAATAGTTGAAGTTAAGACTGTCTTCAGAGGTTATGGCAGAAAAACTTCTTCAAAAAGATGTATGATATTTTTTGTATTTGTGTAGAAATTTTCTCATATGCATGTGAAAAGACAAGGATTAGTTTTGTACAACAGTGGGGGGTCTTTTAATTAAAATATGCAGCCTTTTTTTTTTTTTCTGAAATTAGGTCTTTCTTGAACTCAGTAGTGATTTTTGCTCAGAAATTGTTCATGCTGAAGTAAAAACTGTGTAAAGGATTTATGACACATTCTGAATTCAGGTGTACTTGAAGTAGCTCAGTTGGATACTCAAAATTAGCAGCAGAATATGAAATATTTGCATTGGGAACATACTATTAAATATAAATTAATTGCTATCTTAAATTACTTGAAGGACATTTGCATACTTGCAAGTTTATTTCTATAAGATTGGGATTATAAGCATCTTAACAATATGCTAACTGTCCTGCTTGAAAAAGGAGTAATACCTAGCTACAGCCTTTATTTAAAAGTGCACTTTTGAGTTATTTGCAAAATACTCTTCATAATGTGCACTTTACATCCTCAGTGTGTGCTGGTATTCCAGCACTGACTGATAATACCATCAATTCACAGGTCTCCTACAGAAATGAAAGATGGAGAAATAATCGACTCTCCCTCTTGAAAAATCACATTTCATATGTAACTATTACAATGTATTTGATTGAGATGGGAATTGTGTTACTTTCTCATGGGAGTTGTTTGAATTTCCACTGTTTAAAAATCAATTCAGTTTGATGAGTGGTGGATTCAAGCAGTGGAACCCATTAGGATGATTTCATATCACCAGTTGCACCCTATTTAATCTTTCTGTTGGGAAATAATTAAGTTGAACTCATTAATTTGCACAGATGTTCAATGTTTCCATCAAACTTTGCTTTCTCCACCCTCACCTTCCTTCCTGCCCAGGTGTGTGGCAGTGCCAGCAGTGGGCAGTGCCCCATGGCTCTGAATGGGGCAATGCACTGGTGACTGTGGTCTCCTTGCACAGGATATAAACTTTTCCTGCAGCTGAAGCTGAGAAGGAATCTAGGTCTCTGACTTCTGTATTAGGCTGGCAGGCATAAAGATTGCTTTTCTTTTTTCTCTAACTGCCTGAAACAGGATGGCTCAGTCTTTAATGGTATATCTATATATGCAGTTCCCTTTTAAGCCACATACAAGGTAGTTTGGTTTGTTGGGTTTTTTTAACAAGAATCTGTAAATCCTCAACCTGCTATATTTCTCTGGGCTCTGAATGCATTTGGTGCTTTGTCAATATGCTGGCAAAGAAATGCTTGCTTTTGGGAAGTGATTTTCTGCGTTGCTTTTGACATCTAGGTTTAATTTCCTTTGAAGCAATGGTATTTTATTGATAATTTAGAGGTGGTAAAAAGCCCCCATATACAAGGGCTGACCATGTCTATTTTCTTTCATGTCTACAAAAGCTGATGGGACTCATTAATCCTGGCACCCAAAAAGATACTGGCTGGGAGCAGATCCTTTCTGTGGGCCATGTAGACATTTCAGGAGAAGGCACAGCAGTGCCTGGTTTGCTCTTTGGTAACTGATTGCCCTGAGTGTCTGATCACTGGGGCCTTCTTTTATTGTGCACAGCAGCGTCCCTCTGGCTGGTGACAGACCCAGAAAAGCCCTGCATTTCACTAGAAATGTTTCATGCTAGCAAGGTAGATTAATTTCTGGTTTAGCATCCTTCTTGTTGGCTAGTAAGAAAGTGGTGTGTATTTTGCTGTATTTAGCTGGTTTCTAATACTCTCGTGCCACAATCCAATCACAAATAAGCTTCTATTTTTTTTTTTAATCTTGGTCTATCTAAAATTTCTCTCCAGTTTAGAATCTGAAATAGAAGTCTAGGTCCAAGTTCCTGTGATGGCATCTAGAATTTACCAAGCAAGTATGCTCCCAAAACCTCCAAAATGATTTGATCTGGATTTTTCTGGCATGGAGTAATGTCTTTTGTAAGAACACATAATAACTTAGGGAAGAAAGGTCTTTTGACTGACATTTTTAGCTCCTGATAGATCTTATAGGTTGCATGGGTGCTTTGAAGAAGAAACTGAAGTTGCAGGAGTGTTGCATCCAACATTAGGCTGGGATTACAATGGAATTAGAGTATAAATTTCAAAATAAAAAACTGTGGATTTCTTCCCTCGAAATTAACACAAGGTTTTAACATTAAGAGGCATGACAGTGCCATGGGCATACATCTGTTGGACTGGTAAATTACTGGGGATATTTCTAACTTGTATTCTTGTGCTTGAAATTGTTCTAATACATTTCAGACATAAAAGCTCACAAAATGCATACAGTACTTCAGCACAAAGTAGTTTATCCAATAAAATTTGTTCTTAAGGAGATGACAGGTAAACAGAAATTCCTCCTGGTATTTTCACAATATTGCATTGATTGTTAATGTACGGAAGGTGTAAATGCTTTTTATTTCCTACTACTTTTCCTTTGAAAAGGACCTCCATAAAGATGAATAAAAACCAAAAATTTGCCACCATTTCTTTAATACACCCAAAATAAGAGGTAGTTATGTGTTTGCCATATGATCCAAACTTTTTCCCACTCCTTTCCAAAGGAGTGATATTTTAACCCGTTGTGTGGCTATTTTTCCTATTTACTTAAATAAGTAGTTCAGTCTAGGTGGAGCTGGAAGGGCCTGAATTTTTAAGCTCTTGTGTAAAATGGAGAGACGAGGCCAAGCAGAAGGGAATGCCATTAGCACGCAGTGACAGTGGCAGCAGAGCTATTTAGACAGCTGCACGTGTCATATCATGTACTCAGGTCCCAGTCATGCTGCTATTTCTGTCTCGTTAGCACAAATCACAGCATCTACTTTTGCGAGTCCTGTTGCACCTTGGTTTATCTAGGGGCTCTTCCTAATGTGAGTGAGTTGAAAAGGGATGGTGAAAATTCACGGTCTGGTAACGAACTGTTCATTTCACTGCAGAGCACAGGGCAGTGCCACCAAGCCCATGTCTGGCCAGGAATCGGACAGCTGGCCCCTCTGTAGGCGTTTGGGAATGGCACCATAGTGCTCGTCTAGGCTCGGAGAGGCAGCATGTCCTGCCAGACAGTATCACCGTGTAGGATGTTTGTACAGAGCAAGTCAAGCTAATTCAAGGAAGGTATCTAGAGGAAGATCCCCTTTCTACTGCTTGTTACTGCTTCAATGGCCACATGTTCCAGATACTGCCTTCTCAGTTAAGTACCAGACTCCAGGAGATGTAAGCATTGCTTACAATGAAGCTTATGGTGAAGTCATACATTTGGTATGCTAACTCAAGGCAACTATAAACCAGTATTATGGATTAATGTATTAAAAAAAAAAAAAAAAAAAAGATAAAAACAGACTACTGCTAGTTAATATGGTATTTCTTTTTGTTATGTTTTGGTGGGTCTTTTTTGATATTTGCCCTTGCTAAGACACCTTGCTTCTTGTACTTTTTTATTCTCACTGACCTGGACCAGATTTTTTCATTGTTTTCTGAAAAGTTCTTGTTTTCAGTACAGTAGGCATGTGTTGTATTTCAGAAAATAAGGATGTAAAAGCATGAATACAATTTACCTGTTGTTAACTTGCAGTTTAAGAAGGCTTATGATCTGCTTAGCCGGCAATGTTCCATTCTTTGTATGACACATTCATTTAAAGAGTTCCTAAATTCTGACCACTGTTGCTAAGGCTATCCTGTGTGTTAGAGCTCTAACTACACCTGCAGTCGTGTATGAGTGTCCATATGGAGAAATTAGTCTTTTTGTAGTGAAAGTTCATGTTAGATGCTCAGAAATATATCCACAGGATTTCTTTATGCTATTCACAAATGAAGTGTATTTCTTGGTTTATGGGTTTGCTACATGTTTCCTGTTTGATGAATAATGCATATATTTACATATTTGTTGTTTCAATAGTAACACTTAATACCAACTTACAAGTTTAACAAAGTATGAGGCTCATAAACAGGCATAAGCCAAACATAGTATATTGATTTAATACTTCTCATAAGGATTTTCTCAAAATCTTGTCCAAAATGAGGAAAATCAGTTAAGTTTGTCTGTCCTTAACGGTCTGTCTTGTGTTCTGCAGGGACATATGTCCTGTTTTTTTGTGGTTGAATTATTTTAGCAGTAAAGATGAGAAACGGAGGAGGGTTTTTTATTTTTGGATGAGACAAGATAGAACATGCCAGTGAGTTGTAGGAGAAGCCTTCCCAGGACAGCAGTTGATGTGCTATTGCAGGTCTCTGAGCTTCAGCTGTCTGTAATACTGTGTGTGAGCAGTTGATGGAAGAGTGGTTCCTGTAAGTGCTGCCATGCTTTCAGGCTTCCTAGTTAAGTGCTGCTGAAGACAGCTATCCTGCTTTCTAGAAATATTTAATCATGATTTAATGTAGCAAATAAGTATTCAGTAATAATACTTCTTGATGACATAGTCAATTGATAACAGGCACCTTGGACCATGACTTCCTTAATTCAGTATTTGAAGTTTTTCTCACAGTAGCAGTACACACTGAACCAAAGATGTGTACAGCATGTGCTGCATTTGCAAAGGGAACTACGGGGATGGTAATGAAGAAATTCAAAATTTTTGAAATGAGCTATGCTGATGTTTTCTGATGTTGCTGCATTTTGTTCCTTAACAGTGATGCCAGCAGCAGGCTGTAAATGCAGACTTCCCTTGTACAGTCCTGTGCTGGTCAGAGGTGGACAAGAGGTGGTGGAGCAGCAGTGTGGGAAGAAGCCTCTGAGAAGGAGGCACAGAAGTCCAGTTGTGGCTCATCTTACACAGGATTCTGTGTGTGTGTACATGTGTCCTGGCTAGTGAGTCACTGGCAGCTTCAGCAGAAAGGGCAGTGGCAGACTCATTGAGCTGTTTATACCACTACATGTCTAGTGGTAATCAGCAATCAGTGGTAAGTACAGCAATCCAGGTGCTGTGTTCCTACTCCTTCTTCCACAAGTAACCAGCAACAAACAGTAGCCATGCCTCATCGACAGGAAGGGTAAGGGAAAGCCTCCTCCAAGCCTCCTGTGTAAGGGATGGAATAGACTAAACCCACTTGCTTTTAATAATCTGTGGAAGAGCCCTTTCTATGGATATGGTTGTTTTCATGTTTTTGTCTTGGAAACTGCTGGAGCACCCCATAGGGTTTGGGTTTCTGTCTTGGTACTTGCTGTGCAGTAAGAGCCAGGCTTAGCACTAATCAGCTGTGATTTATTGTGCCTTTACCCCACAACATCTAATACTGAATAGATTTGAAACCTTTGATACATCTTCCTTTGTTGATTTGTTTCCACAATTCACTTCCATGAATTTCCAGGGCCTTAGGGATCTTTGTTGTTGCGTTGCTGATGCTGGCCATGAACACACGGGCAGACAGGCAGCTGGTTACGCCTCTGCCTGCCAGGCCTCAGGAGCGAATTCCTTCCGCACAAGCGCGCAGCTCACTCAGCCCTCTCTCCACTCCCGTCTGGATTATGGTTTCATTACGTTCTCATACATATGTGATATTTTAACTCAAATGGGATATAATAAATTTCATCTGAATAAGCAGTGCCTTTTATGTGTCATAAATTTTGCCTTTTCCTGTCCCCACTAATACGCTTCCCCCCTTAACATTTCAGTTATATACTGATAAACTCCTCGACATTTAAATAGTACTGCAGCAGGCTCGAGGTGGAGAAGTGGGTCATGCAGAGCTATCAGGAGAACCGTGACTTTTATAACTGGCTGAAAAGGAAGCTCCCAGCTACTCAGATTTCTGCAAGGTTGACTGCCAGTGCTGAAAGGAGAGAAATAAAGTGTGCTTTCATTCTAAAAGCACTTTGCACACATGATTCAACCTTTTCAGGGCTGTGGTGTGAGGTGGGTAAATGTTGTTGCTTCAGGTGGAGAAACTGAGGCTGAGGGTTTGTGTGTGCTATTCTGGTGAATAGCTGGTGTTGGGTGCTGGCTGGCGGGCTGTGCCTCTGCTCACATCACAGCCACACCCTTTCCTCGTGAGATTCAAGTTTGGTCCTTTTCTGCCATACTGCCAGCTCTGACATCCTAGTAGAGTGAAACTTCCTGTGTTGTTACAAGGTAACTGGAGCTGGAAAATGTGTATCTGCTGTCTCAAGGTACCCTGGGGTGGTTGGCTTGGCTTTTTTGCTTTTCCCCCCCCTTCCCTCCTCAGTTTTTGGCCCAAAATAGTTCCACTTGTTAGAGGAAAAAAACAAAAAAAAACCAAAAAACAACCTTTATGTTGTAGAAAAGAACAAAAATACTAAATTTTCTGATTTCACTTAGTAGACTTCTACCTGCCTTTAGTATACATATATTTGTATCTGTAAGAAGCTTTTAAAATGTGTTTATGTGCTATATAATCCAAGAATGATCTGAGTACATTGTGGCTCAAGAGATCCCTGCAGTACTAAATGATTATTAATGGGAGTGGAGAGATCAGTTTAAGAGATTGCTCTTATAATTTCTAGGGGCCCTAAAGTATGTGGAAATATTTTATGCTTATGCACTTTGATACTGCATTTTTTGGAGTGTGTCTTCTGTCTGTTGAGTGTCTTAGTGGTTTGTGCAAACTCAGCTTTATTTCTTTAAAATTAAGACATTCCCTCTGAAATACTGTTATTTAAAAAGCACATATGATTATTACACGACTTTCTTGCTTAATTTTGCGTGCTAAAGGAAAGCTATAAAGGTCATTTGGTGAGCAATTTTATCTGGGATTTTCTCCTAGTAGTTAAAACCACATGACGTTAATAACTATTTACATAATCCCTAAAAACTGGTAGGCAAATTGTGCATGTGGAAACATGAAAGGTAATGTAAACAGGCGAGTTGCTTTATCCTGGGATGTGTGTTTTGACTGTAAAGCTGTGTAACAGAAGATTGAAAAAAGGTACAATTCTAATCCATTTCTTTTGTCTAAAGGAGTTGGTGAATTGTGAGTCCTATTCTAGGAAATGGATTTTTTTTTTTTTTCCTGAGTGAATCTATAAAAACCCCTTGAAATCACTGTCTTTTGGCAGTTAGCCAGGTAGTTCAGTAAACAAGCTGGATTGATTATCTGAAAGTTATTTTTTATGTTAATGTTGGATTTCAGATACATAGTGTCACATAATTCACCTTCATGTCTTCTGAGTTCAGTTGTGCAAAGTATATTCAACCCTGTATCCACTACCAAAGCCGAATTTTTTTTTTTTTTTTTTTTTTTTAAATATAGGCAGAGTAATCTTACTTTACAGTAATGAATCCTGTTGGCATCCACAAACAGAAAATAAGCCTCAGTGCCTTCCATGAAACCTAAGTTTCTTTCAGCTGAGGTCATGAAAATAAGTAACAAACAAACAAGCATCATGCTTTTTTTTTTTTGTTTGTTTTTTTGTACATCAGATGAGCAGGTACTGAACTGTTTGGTCATTGCTGAAAAGGGAAATGTGCTGTTCTAGCTTGTTCCTCACCAGAGGAAAGCCTGGTTGGAGTAGCTGGCTGCTAAGCTTAGTTCTTGAGGTAGATCCTCTCCTTTTACCTCCCACCCAATGTGGGATGTTGGAGAAGATACCTTTAAGGGTAATGAAAAATAACCTTTCTGCTTTTTGTTCAAGCTGAGAATTTAAAAAAAGAACACTAACAAAGAATGGAAAAATTCTGAACAGCATAAAGACAGATGTCAGGGGAAAGTTTCTCTAGCTATCCACAGTGTTGATGTTTCTGTGTGCAGACCTGGCTAAAACTATAAATCTTTGTCTTAAAACAGCTTTGTGGATGTTTTCTACTAATGAGAAGCAACTTCAGTGCAGGGTTCTAAGCTGTGTAAGTCCTACTTTGATGGCTGATGTACATTGAAAAGGGGCTGAGCAATAGCAGTGGATCTGAAAATAATACAGCATCAATTCCCTAGCCTCACTCTTGGCCTTGTGTTGATAATTGTATTTAAAAGCTTGCTTTTTAGAATCAGATAATTGTTTAAACCAAGCTGATAGGATCATTTTCCATTCCCAAAATTCCTAGCAATGCTAAATCATAAGAGATGGAAAATACAAATCAAGTGTTGCAGAAGAATTTAAGGAACAAATAATATTATTTCATGATTGTCATGGAAGTTTGAATGGTTGGTTGGCTATTATTGATCATGTTCAGCTTTAAACACAGAAATAACTATTTGCATTTACCCAATTTTAATTTTAAGACCTTTAAAATAATAAAAAAATATCTTTTGAAACTTTCTCCATCTACTATGGCATTTGTGGCCTCGTAACAACAAAAAAGATATCATGCTACTTTTTCGTTGTATTACTTCCTGTATATACATCATGTCATTTGTATATTGCTGCCCTCTTTTTTTCCCACATTTCATTTGTAAGTCACTTTCTCTCTCTGACAGTAGCTACCATTTTATTTTCTGAATGCCACAGGAAGCAAGTAATAATTGTTCTTATTTTCAGGACTGATTAAATTGTAGGTAGTTTTTCTTCTACTTGAGAAGCTGTAGCTTATAGAAAACTAAAAGTTTTCGTTCATTTTTAATTAGAATACCTTATGTGTTGGTTTATTAACAAGCAAACCGCAAAATGATGACCAAATAACCTTTAGTCACCCCAAACTCCAGAAAAAAATCCCAAACCAACCTGCCCAAGGTATTTACTGGGTGTGGTTTTTACAGTGGCCTGAGAAGAAAGCATGCTTCAGCGCTGTAAGTTTTTATCCTGTATCTCCCAATAACACCCTATGGTTTTTGACAAATTACTTGACCTCTGCTGGCCAAGTTGGCCGCTGGTGAGCACGAGACTGAATCCTCCCTGGCCTGTGGAAGTGCATCAGGTTGTTTCACTCGTTAACTGACTCCTGTAGGTAATATATATTTCTATCCATTTGTAAAATGGAGATGGTAATGCTTTCTGCCTGCCTCTCAGTGGGATCTGGGAGGATTAGTTCTGTCTCTACAGCAGCGTATAAGTGGTAAGGATGATTACAAAGAACAAGATGTGCAATTACACTGGAGGGGCAGCAAGCTGCGAGTGTCTCGTTACACTTACATAGCAGAGCAGCTGGCTGATGAGCTGTCCTGACCTCCGCAGTCAAACCAGATTTCAGCACAGTTGGCTCATTTGTGGGCTACTCTGATTTCTCACGTCTCACTGTTTTCTAGAGGTGCCATCAGATAGGGAAATACAGATGACAGCTACCCTCTGGAGCTGTGCATTTGTGTTTGGCTTACCAGAGCGATTGCAGGCACTGTGGATGTGAGCACCTGTAGGTGACGGTCTTTGCCAGAAGGCTGTTCTCTCAGTAGTGTGAGTCTTGATGCTCTGGCCACCTGCCTCTCCCATGACAGTCTTCACTCCTTTGCTGGCATCACCTTCTGCATATGGGACATGCTTCCTTATAAGATTTTCCTTTCCCTGCTTGCTCGGCTCAAGTTCCACCTAACAACTCAATACTTCTGCAGTGTGAGCAAGAAGCCAGTCAGTAATAATAGGCATATTTATTTCCTTTTGTGCCCTTTCAGGTACACCCTGTTTATTTGTTTTTGCTTAGAATGTGAGCTTTTGGCTGGACAGCTTCCTGGGTCTTTTCTCCTGTGGGCTGCTGCTGTGTTGTTAGTGTTGTACAGGGTTAACCCCAGTTGGCACTGTGACAGCTCTATCTTGGGACACTTGGGAATTCATTTTTAGAGGTTCCCTAGACTCGTTCAGTGAATTAAATAAAAGGTGTATATGAAAGGCAAGTTCTTTCATTTGTGCTCTGTGTATGCTTTAAAGCCCTTTGAGCAGTTAAGTTATAGTGACTGCTGAAAGTAATGAGAATGATAAGAAAAAGGATTTACTTGTATTTTCATTAGGATCTATTAAGACTAATGTAATCAAATGGGATCAAACTGCTGTCACCTTCTGAGGGTCATTGTCAGTAATTGTAACAATAAAGTGATTATTCTAGTGTCTTGCCTAAGGGAAAATTAAAATGACTGAAATAAAAAAATTAGGAGATGTGATGCAATGCATTTAGGTGTGGAACACTCATTTATTTGAAGTAGATGCCGAATAGTTTTAATCCGTGTCTAACAACTGCATTCAGTTTTCACTTTGATGCATTAACAAGAAACTGTGGTGCAAATAAAGGGCTAATATTTTAGATAGCAATTAATAGAGCAAGAGAAAATAATAAAATGAATTTTTTCTATTGAACATACAGAAAAATAGGAACCTTCGGTTTTTGATTTGGGTGCTGATTTTTGATTTTCCCAGTTTGCAACTATTAAAAAGCTTGGATTTCAAACAAGGTGCTGCAGACTTTCTGAAAGACAGACATGAATGGCATTTGAGGTATGTAATCAGTACAGCCAGATATTTGTTGGTATGGGTGTATATATATGGGTATTTACTCTTTATATATCCTGTCGGATGTTTGTGGAATCAACACTGCGCATGCAAGCAGAGTGAAAGGGATGGGAATCTTAACAGGTTAGTATCATGGCACAGTCAAAAGCAATAGAATTAAGCACTAATTAAAATTACCTGCTTCAATAAGGGATCTCAGGTACATTTTGTCCTTATAGTGGCTCCATTTTGCCAGTGTCTCTCATAAGCAAAACTATCAGTTGGTGCTAGCAGGATAAATCCCTAAAAGGATGTTAGAACAGCATGATTTGTATCTCAAATGTGTCCTGCTTGATGGGAGCTACAGCTTGTGGCTAAAGTATTCTGCAACATTTCGACTTGATTCATGTTCCTCAAGTTTTGTGCTTAACATCATGTGCCTAAATATCCCTTAGACTAAACTGGAAATATGCCCCATAGTTATGGAAAAATAGTATATTGGAAATTAAGGTGACAAGCATCTCCACTGATAGAGTAGACTTTTATTTCATCCATTTCAAAGCTGAGAATTACAGTGTATGTCTTTAAAGGGAGGGTTAGACTATTTGTCCTGCCTTTTTATTTGGTGTACTTTAAATCGTATTTTTCCTTTGTTTTAAGCCTTCTCCCATATTTCAAGTAATACTTTTTAGAGTGCAGATGTACAAATATCTCATTTCCCTTTCATGACAATAGATGTTTTGAAATACTTATTCCTACAGAACTTAAGCACCTAAGTATTTTAAATGTATAAATGAATAATTTCAATAAAATCAATGCAAATTCTTAAATTAATGAGCTATTTGGGAATAAGTGATCTCTGCGGCTTTTTTACTTTAAAGGTGGAATTATGGAAAAGGACTTGAGCATGATGGGCAGGGGAGGAATAAACTAGTCTGTAAACCTTTGTAAATATGGTAAGATAAATGGTTCATGACCCAGTGCTTCTCTAGAGATGGCAAAGGCTGTGTGGGACTCTACAGTGTATGGTGAAGTAGTCTCTCAGTTTGCAAAGTCCTTTCTCGGCCATTAGGGGTGTCGTGCTCTTTGTGCAGAATTTCCAGGCAGATGAAAGGTCGTACCTTGCTATTTTGGGATCGGCTGAGTGTGGAGCTGTCATACAAATAAGCTGAAAGGCACAGGGAAGTTGTGTAGTGGTGTGACCAGGGTACGACCCAATGCTGGCTAAAGCCAGTGGGAACCTTTTTTGCAACCTTAATGGCTGTTAAATTGGACTCTGTTTTAGCTCAGACCTTTTCATTTCTTGGTCTGCAGCCATTTGAGAATGTGCTGTTATATATGTAATAAATCTGTAAATAACACTTCAGTCTGAAGACTCTTGCTTGCCCATGAGTCATTTTGGAAGCTCTGTGCTGCCACATCATTTTTCTGCTAGAATTTCTCAACTGCTGCTTGTGTGGTTTTAGATTTACCTGATATATTGGATACATACATTAGGCATATTTATTGTTCCTTATGTATTGGAATGAAAAAGTGTATTTGGCCTCTGACAGTCTCAAATCAAGATCAAGATAACGCCTAAACACTTTGTGCTCCCATTCCCATGTGGGTTTCTTGGAACATTCAGTGGTGGTGCTCCTGTGTTCAAGCAAGTTTCTCCATACATAAAATGGAAACTATTTTTGATGTTTTCCTAAAAACGTTATGGTATGATTAAAATACTGGTTGCTTAGGACAGGAGTAGGCTTTTTTTTCTATACAGAATAGTGCCAGACATCTCTGGTGTATCAGAATGGGAATGAGCAGTAGCTGCAGCCATTGTCATTAGGGTCCTTACTTGTGTGCTGTGTTCACTGCTGCCTTCTGGCAACACAAGTCCTGGGCTAGCAGATCTGCAAGGTCTTTCAGGTCTGTCAGGAGCCAAATCTAAAACATGCAAGTCAGTGTCTGATCCTTCCCATTTACAAGGGGACATTCCTAGCTAATCTTTTTTTATTTTCTTTTCTTTTTTTTAAGCATATTTTGTTTCATGGGTAATTCCCAGTCCAGTTTTGAGACACAGGGAAGAGCATTTGCATAATTATCTTGATTGTGATAATCCATGTGACCCCTGGAAAAATGGGCTGATTATGGAAAAGTCTTTTGTTTACTCCTGATGTCACTTGGCCCTTGCTGTTCTTCTGTTGGTAACTCAGGGTACAGTTGTCTCAGCCTCACTACATGGAGACTGCTACAGGTGTCACAGAAACTGGTTAGTTATTATAAAGCACTTTGTGAGTAATAAGCTATAGGAGAAAAACAATTATAATCTTGTTGAAACACAATTAATTCTTTCAGTAAAACTACAAAGAATTAATTCGCAAATTAAGAACTTGAAACTGGGGTTTTCTGTCTGTAAGAATCAAAATACATTTTTGTGGTCTTACTTCATTTTCAGTTTATGAAATAACTTATTTTCATGATGCAAAATTACCTAGTATGCAAACTCTTGATTGAGTACTTGAAAACAAACACGGCTTTGTAGTAACTTGTTATTTTCCCTGAAGAATATGTGTGCCCTTTCTTTCACTCAGCGTTGTACTGCTTCATGTGGTTTTGTCTTTGGTATACAACCCACTGTGCTCCCGCTCCACACTTGATTAAAGGGCATTATGAACTCTCTAATTATAATACCTTCACTTTTACGCTCGAAAGGATTGGCTCTGGTGGATGGTGGTACAGACAATGTGCAGTGTGAATGCACTAGTTTGAGTTTCTTATTTGTGTTGTTATTATATGCGTTGTGAGCTTGCCTTGTGGTCATCATCATGGAGGTAAATATGATTGTGGCACTGCACATAAGAAAGGGGTGATGTCTTTCACGAATGCTTTGCTGTCCAACTTACAGTTTATGCTTTTATTACAGTAGCAGATATTGAATATCTCTCACATGAATGCAATCTCCAAAACACAAATATGTTTTCTTGGGGTGCTTTTGGGTTTTTGGGGTTTTTTTTTGAATGGATGTGAAGCAAGTGTTAAGGCACAACTTTTCTAGCAAGATTTTTCTAGGAAAGAAAAATAGATAATGAGGTGTTATTTGTGGTTTTTGTAGCTAATATGGAGTCTGGAACAATAATGACAAGGAAGTTTGGTATGATGTTGGAAGCCTGGTTTTCTTTCCCTACAACTTAATTAACCTCATGAACAGTAGCAGAGTTGCTGCATGGTCATTTGTATTTGTGCATTTCTCATTTATATATTCTTTCTTCCCCAAGAAATTGCTGAGGTCCTCAATGAGGTTTCATTGATGATACTGTTAAAGTCTATAAAGCTGTTTACATGGTCTTATCTTCAGACAAGAACCATGTCATTCTAATAGTGAAATAGGAGTAAGGGCATAATATTCCTTACTGACTAAATGTCTTTACTGTCTAAAACTCAGTACAAAATGTCCAGGGAATTTGATGGAAGAAGGAACAGAAAGGAGTCTGCAGGGAGTGGTCTAGGTATAAGGGTTTAGTTTGCATCTTAACAGTGACAGAGGGAAAATAACAGAAGGGCAATGCTGTTGTGAGGACCTTACAGAAAAGGAATTAGAGTAATGCAATAGGATGTAGGGAAAAAAGAAAGCATAAATGGAAAGCATAAATGGAAAGACGGGCGTATGCTCAGAGTCATTGGACCAAAAAACAAATAACAACCACTTCGGGTGCAGGAGGAGCATGGCCCTGTCCCTCACTTGATGGTGGGGTCTCTTTTCCCCTCCATTCCAGTACAGCCCTTGCCTCCCTTTGAACTCTCTCCATGGGCAGCCTGACGCCAGGTTATACAGTCCCTCCTAACACTGCCTTTAGCAAGGGGCCATGGAGCTAAGCTCTGCCAAGCCCAGCTGCCCTCCCTCCTTCCCAGAGGTGGCAGTCAGCTGAAATGGGATGTGCATCCCAGGTGTGCTGAGGCTGAACCAGAGTTCTGGAACAGCCAGCCTGAGGTCACTACCTGCATCCACATACTATGCCATGAATTAAAGGCTTTGGATTATCTTAAAATTGACATGTCATTGAGGCACTGTAAAAGAAGCATTGGTAATTATTTCTGAGAGCTGCAATTTTTGTTTTACTTATGAATGTTGGGGAGTGGGGGTTTGCAAACAAAAATCTAGTACCCTTTAAAAAAAAAAAATTAACCCCCCCCCCCATAAACAAAAGCACCAAAAAAAATGACAAAGCCCAAGCCACTGAATTTATTTAGTGTCTCTTTAGCGTGGTCATGGGGACGTTATCTCTAAGGATATTTTGTGTCCTGCGAGTCAGAACTGTGGGCTGCAGCTTTGTGTGTTTGCACCAGTGATTTTGCAGAACGCTGACAGAGTCTCTGGGCTGAGCCCAAGTGCTGTGGGCTGGCAGATGTGGCGGGCAGCGTCTGTGCGCGGCTGGGAATAAAGAGCCCTTGTGCCTGCTGAAAATGCATGAGATTATAAACGTGAAACTGCTGAAACCGTCCCTTGCATTTGAGTTCAAAGAAATTAAATTTGTTTTAAAAATAGGTTCAATACATAGCTTTCCTGCTTTAACGCAGCTTCATGTATTTAGGATCTTGTAGAAGATGCAGAGGGGGGAGTTTTGGAGCAAAGCAAATCACTGGCAGATTTAGCATCATGTACGTGTGCGCCAAGTTATTCTTAGCATGAGTGGAGCCCAGTCAAAAGACTTCTGGTTTGTGTGCTATTCTGTTGTATTTTAAACTAATGTTGTGTATAATTGCCGTTCGTTAAGGGGAAAATGTAGTGCTGTTTGCTTACATCATGCAAAGTAAAATTAGCGACCAAATTAATAATAACTCATTTTTCAGGCATGGACTAGGAGCCGGTTGCATGGCAGTACTGTATGGGGAAGAAGCAGCCAGCTCAGTTTTTATATTATGCTTGTTAATACTTTCCTCCTCCTTCTATCCTTTATGTTGACATTAATGTTAATTACTTACTTGCAGCAACCAAAAAGTATTGATGAAAGCCCATGAACCCAATGTGCTTTTGTAAAATTAGTTTCCTGCTTAAGCAGATATTTCTGTGGTAATTGACACAAACCAGCCTCAGACAGAGAAGCAGAGGCAAGCTGGCTGTATGATTGATTCACCATATTCTGTGGTTATTTCATGTTTATAGTAAAGAGAAGACTGTAAGTATAGGGCCAGATGCTCCACCTGGGTCCTTATCTGAAGATGCGGCCTGAATAATTTATTAAGGTGCTGTCCTTTACATTCTCTTCAGCTAGAAGTCTTGCCATAAAGACCTCCAGAATTTTATAACCTTTCTCTTGTTTTTGCATTTGTTAAAATAGTGGAACACCATAAGCAATCCCAAGAATCCAAATACTGGTGCAGGAAAAGAAACCGTATGTGCAAATGCTACAGTGTATATACTGCAGTATAGGAAAAATAACTGTCCATTTGTAACTAGATTCTCTCAAATGCCTAGTAGGTGTTAAAAGGGACTGGTTTAATGTTTTAATGACACATTAAAGTGGTTGATTGGTTTGGTGTTTTTTTCCTTAGAGATTAATAAATAGGCTCTTTTGTTATCCTACATTCCCAGGAGATAAGAAAATTGCATCATATAAGATGTGATCCCCAATAACATTTTCTCTTTGAAGGGGTGAGTAGTTCCCTGGTGCCAACCTTGTGGCTTTAATGTGATCTCCCAAATAGCGCAAAGCTTGTTACTTTAAATACTGACTTTCAAACAAGCAATATTCTCTTCTGTCTTGCAGGACAGCTAATTGTGCTGATTTTCCTTTTGTTTTGTTCTCTGATTTTTCTTTTTCAGTAGAAAAGTGTAAATATTCTAAAAGGTCAGGTGGTTTCTGTCCAAGTAATGGATTGCTTCAGGCTTTAAAAATGATGCCTGTTTATGGTCCTGCCATCTGCAGGAGCAGCAGCCTATCATAAAGTTACTGTATTGATCTGTCACTAGTACTGTCTTGTCTGCCAAATGAAAAATGGCTTAAACTCATAACCTGGGCCAGCAGTTTTCTTATTGTAAGCCAGACAAAAAATGCTATTGATCTTCTTTGCTGAAGTGTTCTTTTCACAGCTTGCCAGCATCAACATACTGTTGTCCTTAGTCAGGGCTAATTAGCTAATAATTTAATGCAACTGAGACAGCAATCTCAGTTTGGTTTAGCAGCAAGGGTCTGTGCTGTAACTTCAGAAGTATGGCAGCTTTTTAAAGCGTGGTCACGATTGCAGCGCTTGTCTCAACTTTTACACACTCGCTTCAAGTTTGATTTGCTCCACGCTAAAGAATAACAGTCCACTTAGGTTGATTTGTGCTGTCACATCAGGATTTATAGGAAGCAAAGCCCAGATGCAGTGTTGGTGTCTGTGTTCTTGTACAGTGCTCTTGGTTATGCACTCGCACTTCAGCTTTATGATCACTTCTTGAGTGAAACCAAATAGTTCATTGAATTAATCATATGATCCCTGTGGTTCAGGAGCTACAGACCAGATGGATTCAATCACCTCTGAGAAACAGCCAAATATACCTGTTTTGACCAATCCATTTGCTTTTCTTGTTTTTTTTTGGTAAAACACCAACAAAACAAAAGATCCACTGCTAAATTGTTTTAAATAAAAGATTATACGATAGATCTTTCTTTCTAAGAAATACATTTTCTTAATCCTCTTACTACTATGGAGGCCAGAAGATTGCAAGAAAAGTCAGGTTGGAGGCATGGGAAGACATCTGCTCACTTATGTTGAAAACTCGTAGGAGTCTTCCACAAATATTACTCTTTTTAATTCAGATATTTAATTATGTGTATGCATAGAGTTTGCTTGCTTCCAGTCCTTAGCTGTGTATAGGAAGCAATTGGTACAACTTCAGCTGAGGATGGCTCTATGTCTATCAGTCCATGTTGTGGGTGGTTCTCCTCGCTTGTCACATACTCCTGTGGTGGTGAAAGGTACAGCCTGTACAATGTTCCTTTTAGAATAAACAGTAATAAAAACTTCTGAAATATAATTATAAGTGTTTTGCCAAAAAAAGAAACAGACATCCTCTCGCAGGTTTTAGCTGTGAGACGTTTTGTAAAAATTCTTGACCTAAAGCAGCTTCCTCTGTAGTCCTTGCCCAGACAGTTTAGTTTATATTTCAGAATCATACATGATTCAAGTTGTATTTTTGTTTTCTGTACCATATTGCTGAGCACAGTGTGAGGCAATGCACAGGAGGCGGAAGAAAACAGATGATCCCTGAGGGAAGTTATTCTTTACATTTCATACATTAGTTTCTCTGGAGTGTGAGTACATATGTTAATTTTGTATATAAAAAAGGAGTTTAATCTATAAGGACACTTAAAATTTGCTTCAAGTAAGGCAACTTTTAATCTCTGAAAGCATCCCCAAAGTGCAATTAACTATTCTGATGTCCTGATGACTCAACAGATGCTTCTGTAAACTAGAACACATCTGTCAGATTATAGAACTGATATGCTGCTATATGTGATTTAAAATGACTGCCCATAAATGGTTGTATTGGGATAAATATCAAATAGATGGCAGGGGTGTCCAGCTTTGCAGTAGTCCTTTAAAAACCTTTGACAGTGCACTGTTCATTGTCACTCTCTGAAGCTGGCTACAGTCACATGAAATGCCTGACTCTTCCTTCGTATCTTTAAAACTTGTTTGGGTTTTTCTGCATATTGGCAGCTCCTTTCTAATGCATGCAGGCTGTTTTTAATAAAACAGTAGAACTAAAGATTTTTCTAAGCCCTTATGAAGATTACCAGTAGCCAATTCAACTGATTTTAGACTGTATTCCATCTGTCTAGCAAAGAAAGAAAATACATTAGTAGTCCACACATGAGTAGCTTATTAGTTCGTTTGGTGTGTGCTCTGCAGTGATTCAAGACTGATCTAAAATATTCATCCACAATTACAGGCACAGCACAGTTCAAAGTGCTTCAAATCTGTGGGTTTCACTGAGAAATTTAAGGAAAATAGCTGCAAATTGATTCTGTATGTAATTAATGAAACATTTCATTCTTATGTAAATATTAAATGCTTGGCTATTTTTTCCTCTTTTTTTTCTTTCCTTTCCTCTTACTGAGCTCCCCCTCCCTGACCTCCATTATATATTTGTTTGTTTTATAGGATGGTGGGTGGGCTGGCATTGGGGCATATTCTCTTGAGAGGAAGAATTAATAGCTGAGTCCTGTGACTCATTCACTGAACAAACAGCTGTTCTCCCTCTAATTCACCCTTGCTCGGATGTCCATCCCACCCCCGGAGAGGAGCTGCCAGAAGGCACTGTTTGCCTCTGCTTCAGTTGTTGAAACTCAGTCCCCTTTCTTGTAAAAAATGCACTTTCCTTGACCAAACCACCCCATGGCCATGTAAAGCAGAGGTGAGGTACGAGCCCCTGGCCAGCGGGGCTGCAGTGAGCCTCATCTCTGCTGGAGGGACACAGCACACTGGCCATGGCAGCCAATCTCCGAGTGTCTGGGCAAGATTTTCCAGGGCTCCCCTCTTACAGAGTAGTGGCTTTTTGGCACAGCAGCACCTGTTTGGAGCTGGGGTTGGATAATAGTGGCTTCAATATGGGTTAAAAGCTTTTGATGTGTTGCAGAGAAAGGGCTTTCAAGGACAGCAGAGAAACGAGTGGGTATTTGTGCAGATATAAGGAGTGAAGTCAGTGAGGCAGGACTGGGGTTTTATTTAGGGTCACTCCCTCCCTCTTTCAATGTCACAGAAAATTAATTTCTAGTTTTACAAATGCTATCAGTGGAAGATTTTAAGAACAGCCTGCAGTAAAATTTGGAAGATCTTGAGGCAAACTGCATCTTGCTTGGAAATGACTGTCTTTCCAGCTCAGATGTCCATGCAGAGCATGAATTGTGTAACGCTGCCTCTCTGATGTTTCAGATGACCTCGAGTTTTAGCATGGGCAGCCTGGCAGGGCTTGGCATCTGGGAAGATGGGAAGGCCCCTGCAGCCCTCCAGGGAATCAGAAAATCAGGATCTAGGGCTACCAGTTTGAGAGTACTTGTGTAATAGCTTGTGTGATAGACAGCAAGGAGCACTCTCTGTTGAAACCAAATGACCTGAAGAGAAGATGGGGCGAAACTGCTTCTAGCTATTAAATCCCAAGATACGACTCTTCCTCTGAGACATCTGTGCAATTATTCCTTTTGGAGCTTTTATTGCTATGACATTAATTTGCATTAAAGGCTTGGATGTCTAAAATTGTGTTTGCCTGCATCTTATTTGGGTCATAGTATTGCAGCTTTCGTGCCCTTCACTTCCCTGCCATGACAGCACCACTCAGGCAGGCAAAGCAGGCAATAGCCCCCCTGCTGCACCCTGTGCAGACACAGGGTTGGATATACATGGTGTTTAGTATCACAGAAGAGGGTGGTTAGGGTATTCAGAGAGCTGATGTGACGGCATTAAAGAAAATGGACTTGGCAGAGGATAGATTTAAACTTCTGTGAAGTGCCTACCTTTGCATTTAGAGAAATGGAATTTCACCCATAAGTCTTGGCACACCTGCTAGGGACAGTGGCTAAACCCAACAAAATAGCTGTTCATAATTGAGTTGACTGGCAGCAATATAGAATGTTAAATTACTTTTTATTTTCCTTCCACATACATGAGCTTGTTTCCCTTAATATGGGTGTTCACATCACTTGAACTGCTTTCTGTTCAAATTGCTGTTCACTGGTGAATTCCATTCTGATTTAACTAAAAGCAGGGAAATAGCCTTCTCATCTCCACTGCCGTGAGTGCAAGGTAAGGGCAGGAAAAGAGATTTGTATGTTGATTGAGTTTAAGAGGACATTAGGCAGAGATGGTAAAAAAAAAACAACAAAAAACCGGCTCCTGATTTTACATTGCTGACCAAAATTTTAGCTTTCAGATTGGAGAATGTGGGAGAATGAAATGGTTTTTACATGTTTTCTTTAGATACTTTAGTAAGAGCTCTCATATATTGTTCTTTGGTGTTGAAAACACACTTAATTTTTAACTTCCTTTGTTTTAAGAAGGTTAAACTAGAGGGGTTTTCACTTTGATCTGTTAAGGTCAGAGCCCTCTTATCACTATTGTTTGAGGTAAGTGGGCCAAGGAAAATTTTGGGTATTTCAGCTAAGTTCTATAAAAGGGTTTTAGTAAATGGGGGAACCAGCTCAAAAATGCAGAAGTTGGGGTGTACCTTCTACAGGAAAACACCTGTTCAAGAATCACTTTTTAGCTAAGAAAACATGAAGAGTTTTGCCTTGTAAAACCTAGGCACAAAGATCTAAAAGTGGTCTAAGGTTTTGTGGGTTTCTATTTGTTTGTTTTTAAAGTTTTCTTAAAAACCAGCTTTCCTCACTTTGGCGCTCCATTTTTGCACATCGGTGTTGCTGTACACACAACTCTGTTCCAGAATGCATAGGGAGGAACATTTTCAGACCAAAACAAACCAAAACTTGTTTATTAACAGAAGATGTTTGGTGTAATGGAACAAAATGGAAAAGATAAAACTCTACATTTTTATTTGTGGTGGTGTACATTTCCTTCACTCCAGTATTTTCTGCTTTATGCAGGTTTTGGGTTCTGCCCCCCAGCAAAATGTTGCATGTAGTTCTAAGCCCTTTACTCTGTAAAAGTAAAAAGCTACTGTCCTTAAGCAGTAATGCTGTGAAAGTTCAGAAATTATTCTACTGCGAAATATAAGACATTTGTTACTCTCAGAAATGATAGCTTAATTTTTAGTATTCCTTGGTGGTTTATATCTTGACATTTCTTATGACCTACAATTAAAATTACTTTAGCAGAGTCTCTACTTATATCCAGATTTCTGAGTGTGGTTGAATGTCTCCAGGGAGAGGCTTGAACCACTCACTAAATCAATTTTTTCTTTTCTCAAAACAGATTAAATATGTTATACCACTTTGTATTAAAAAATAAATAACCCCAGATGACATAACTGCTACATGTAAAATTAAAAAATGTGGTCTGCACATTTTGAAGGGTAGTAATTTTGATGCCAATGCTGTGCTGATAGTATACCACTAGAGAGAGCAAAGAATTGTTAAAAACAAGCATGTCTAATCCTGTCTCGCTGTTCTGCTAGTCTCATTTGAGAATTAAGTTGATGGCACTCTACTTGGGTGGGTGCTAACTGCTAGATGTGGCAATAATCTTCTTTAGCAGAGCCTGAGACACTTTGCTTCCCCTGCCTTGTCTCCCTGGAGTTAGATTTTTTTTTTTTAATTTGTCTTACTCATGCCTACTGCTTTCTTTTAAGGTCAGTCTTCTCCCTATTCCTTTAGCAAGATAGGCTGCAGAACTTGCTTGTGACTCACCTGCGCCCTTAGCTGATGCTCCAAGTGTAATTTGAGCAGACTCCTCATGTTTACTGTTTATTTTGTATCCAACACACAGGAGCAGAAGGAAATCAGTAGCTGCTGGTGCTCTGCAAATCTGCAGAGGCTATACAGGCAGCTGTATGCAGGGAGAGTCAGATGCACTGGCTATGCCAGAAGCAGCTTTTGTTCCCTCAAGCCACTTCCATGGTTGTGCTTGAGTGGATTATTGTTTAAGGCTCTGTAAGTACAATAGGACTTAAGGAAAAGGGAAGGGGAATTTTTTTTCTAAAATAGAACAAAACACACTAAAAAAGTTTCTACGGAAATAGATGGCAAATGGTCTCTAATAATGGGATTTTACAAGAGATGTCCAATCTCCAGAACAATGGTTCCGTTTAAGCCAAGATTAATAGTGCTTGTTATCCTACGCCTGTGAGTTGGCAACTCGGTCCTCTGCTCCCAACAGATGCAGTCTAATGTGCTGCTGCCTGCTGTGGCCTGGGGAGGAGCCGTGACTGCCATGGTCACTTGTGAAATGATAATTGCAGACCTCCGTGGGTTTGGGTCCATCAGCCCCAGGCTGGCTCTGACTGTAGCTGGCTGGCTGTGGTTGGGCTGGAGCAGGCGCTGGAGAGGGAGCAGCCTGGACTGCCTTGCACGGGGCAGCCACACCAAATCTCTCTTATTTCAACTTGGGCCAAAGCCACCTCCACCAGATTATAGTTTCATGAAGATATGCTGAAATGCCTGTCCTCCTAGTCCTATTTCCTTGTTCCTGCTTAAACCCCTGATCTATTCCACTGACTCACGTGCAGCCCCTCAAATCTGGGCTGTGAGGCTGGGAGGGAGGTGGGGTGCAGCACTGCCCCAGGGGCTTGAGGGTTTCCAGGGCTGTGACAAGACTACAGCAATCTTGGCCTCCTCATGCCCGGGTTTTCAGGTGCACTGGACCCATCTTAGATGCAGCCTGAAAAAGAGAGCAGGATTGGAAAAGCAGTTCTTTCTGTAATTAGATTTTTGTGGGACAACTTGGGAGAATAAAATCTAAACTGGAGATCATGATACTGCAAACAGCTCCTATTAATCCTTAAATGAGTAGGGTATGACAACAACCTGGACCTTTCCTTTCCATCTCAAAATAAGGAAATTGCAAATGCATGGCTTTCTGTAGCTGAGAAAATATTTCATGTTTTTGAAATAATGTGAAACACAAGTTTGATAAGGCTTAAATTTCTTTTTATGCAGAGAAAAAACTAAAGGTAGTTGTTTGATTTTTTTAAATTGGGAAAACTAATGGAGAAAATGATGACTAAATAAACAAAACTGTTTCTACACACTGGTGAGAAAGAAGATGGGAAAAAAACTAAAACAAAATTTACATACTGATTACTGTGATTCTTTCTTACTTTCCTGTACCCTTGTAGCATTCTGCCTGACAGGGTGAGCTTGAGAAATCTCCCAGGAGGACTGGTTGTAGTAATGGTGTGATACAGGAGCCACCGGTTTGACCGAGTGTCTGAGTGGCTGCGCTGTTCAGTGCAGCAGCCCCTTATGAGAACCTGCTTCTTCTATTTTGGGAACAAATGGTGTCAGGAGGAAAAGGAGGATTGCTGGCCCAGGCTTCTCCTGGGGCTCTGCAGGGCACGAGGAGCCCCGCTGGGATGAAGACAGGAGGCTGGCTCCAGGCTCGCCGGGGCAGGGAGGAGCATGTGTTAGGTGCTGCCAGGTGAGGCACCCAGCAGGTTCCAGTGGAGCCTGGCCACTTTCTGTGGCTTTCTGCTACTTGTGTTTGGAAGACGTGTGTATCCTGTCTGTTCCATCAGATAAATGTCTGTGTTTTACAGCCATGTGGCTGCTGCATTTTGGTATGATGTGTTTGTGTGTTTTTTTGGTTCTTGTTTTAATAAGGATTACTGAGGACCAAGTCTAGGTGCAGGCAAAATTGAAAGTTGTCAGAAGCTGCAGTCCTGCTTCCCTCTGCACAGATCTTCCCAGCTTTACTTTACTCCCTTGTTCTGTCTCTGCCCAGGAAGGAACACACCAACCTTGCATGGACATTAGTCTCTCTCTGTCTCTCTTCTTTCCTCTCCAAAACCCTCACCTATTTTGCATTGCTTAGTTTAACAACATTTTTTGCTTTTCTCTTACTAAACTAGCAGGCTAGTGTAATAAACTCTTTGTCAGTGTAGATAGCATCTGATGCTTGTCAGACATACACTCACTGTTGAGTTGCTTTAGAATTTCAGAAAAGCCCAAGTTTCTAGAAAGTCCTGATAGAGGGCTCTGATACCTAATAAGGGCGGCACATAACAGTTAAACTCTCTGTAGAAGTTTGTTAATGTTTTCACATAGCAGAAGTATGCTTGCTGACCAGTAAGCTTATTTAGGAAGAGCAGCACTTCGTGTTCTTCACTTATGACCCAGTTACAGCTGTGGATAAATGAGAAGTTGGGATTGCTGACATGCTGTGGTTTTACAGGAATTTTGAGTTTGAACATGTTCTGCAGTTCAAGGAGAATAATGCTGGAACTTCAAAATAATTTGAGAAAGTAGGAAAATACCCTAAAATGCACCTGCCTTGTGCATTTCCATAGGAAGATTGTACAACATTCTTTAACTGTCTATCCTAGCAGTATTTTTGTTTTCAAGTATTGCTGTTTGGGTGTTTTCTATTTGCTATCTCTTCATTTTTGTTTGGGTATGTGGAGTCCAAGTGATATTTTGTGTATGGAAACTTCAGGGTTTACTCTTGGTTACTTTTAGAGATTGATTTATTTACAGTTATGTAAGTCCAGCATGGGCTGAGTGCTGAGGTATAGACAGATACCCGGGGGTCACTCTTGCTTTCCACAGAAGGTAAGGCTGAGGACAAGAAGCAGAATTCCAGGATTATCTATGATAGTCCAGCGAGATCTATCATAAACTTGTATCTTAAAATCTGGCAGGCACCAGGTGGGACCAGGATATGATGAGAAAGCAGAGAAAGCTCTTTGTGCTTGACCTAAGTCGATTGCAGTGATACAGCTGAGATTAGGAGGTTTAAAGATGAACTCCTTGTTACTTCCCTATTGGATTTCCTCCAGTTCCCCCTTACAGTATTTTTATATACTTTAATTTTAAGATTTGTAATGCACAGTTTGTTCTGGGTGTTTCCCTTATTTTGTATATATATATATATATATTCCATTAATTTTGGCAAAATCACTAAGAAACAGAGCACCATGTTAAAAGAAAAAATGTTGAAACTATGTAGTGTATTGGGCCAAAATTGGTGGTTTTAGGAGCAGGGGTTGCAGGGGTGGGGGCATTGAGGCAGGGAGGGTCACCCTTGAGGGCTGTGGCCACCTGAGGCCAAAGCAAGGGCATCCCTGGGGGAGACTGGGACCCGGGCAGGAGGAGTCCAGCCTGGACAGGGGAAATGGAGCGGAGGAGCAAGGAGAAGCAAAGAGGAGCAGACAGAGAAGCTTTGCGGACACACCCACGGCTGTCAATGTGCCTGTGGCCTCACCAAAGGCATGGATGGGCTGAGGGGAAGGCATGGCACAAACCAGGGGAGTTAGGCTAAGAAAGGTGTTTGAGTGAAGTTGACCCTTGGGAAGCTGCAGGAACAGAGTTCCCCTCAGTGGTTGCTGAACTGCTTATCTCCTTTTTTTTCCCTCCTCAATTTCTGAAACAATAATTAATAGTGTGTTAAATGTCAACAAATAAAGTAAAATTATATTAAATACCTCGAGTTGAGATCCTTTTGCCCATGATGTACAGACAACAAATTTGGGGGATTCTTGTATTGTTTTTGCTGTTTTTTAAATATTTGGAGTTTATTTTTACAGCTTTGCTTTTGAACTTTGGAAGCCTAGAGATAAATATATCGCTTAAAAAAAAAAAAAAAGCAAAGAGCTGAAAGCTGAAATTTTTATGTGATGATGAGACTTTTGGAGAGCTGGCTTTAGGAAAAATTCCTAGTGCTGCAGGGGACACGATAAAATCGCTGGCGTTGGCAGCTCTGCTGTGTAGCCTCTCCTTCCTCCCCCCGGCTCCTGCCGCCTTCCCGGCGTGTCCCGGTCGGCTCCCTCTCCCAGAGCTGATTTTTGCGGTGTGATCCAAGCGAGAGTTCTGTCTGTGGTGCAGCTGTAATGCACCGCACACTCCTTACTGTGGGGGTAGCCTGGCGCAGGGTGAGTGTCCGGCATTGCGAGCGCCCAGCGCTGCGTAGCCAAAAGAGCGTTTGTGGCCAAAAAGCCCCGTGCGTTTTTGTGCTCCCCCTGCTGGATGTGGAGGGGCAGGAAGCCCTCCCGGCTGGATGTGGAGGGGCAGGAGGCTGGAGCGCTGCCGGCTCCTGTCCTTCCCCCGCTCCCGGCCCGCAGCTCCCGGAGCGGGCAGCAGCGGAGGGTGGTGGCGGAAAGGACTTGCTGCTTCCCAGGGTCTGCTCGGGCCGGGAGCCGGCTGTGCGTGTGGAGAAGGCTGGGAATGGTGCAGCAGCACAAGTTATTGTGCCACAGCAAGGTTTAGAACTCACCTGGAAAGGTTGGCTGAGGCAAGCCAGGTGTAAGGGCTTTACAGCTGACACTTCTTCTCTACCACCTGTTGGCATTTTCAGGTGTAGCCCGCTACCCCTGAACTTTGCCAGTGAGACTGTTTGGGGGATCTTTCTAGAAACAGGATGTGAGAAGGGACCGGGCTTGAAAAAGCCGATTTTATTTTTAGAAGCTGATTGCGGTTCCCAGCAGGACCCTGTGAAGCGTGTTGGCAGAGCTGGGGCTGGCGTGGGGGCACAGAACAGGCTGGGGTGCTGGAGAGGACATTGTACAACCCCTGAGCAGGTTGTGCGGGGAAACCAGGGAGCAGATGCCGGTGGGGACAGTGCCAGTGTCCTAAAATCAGCCTGGACCAGGTTTGTCAAAGGGGTGGGTGGTCGGTAATGTGAATTCACAGAAATGTTAATGGATAGCCCTTTGATTTTAAGAGGTGCTTTATAAAACAAAGTAGGAACTGTGGTGCCAGTTTTACAGATGGGCAGAGTAAAGCACAGAGGAGGGGGTTTGTGCACTGCAGCAGTGCTGTTCAAGCTGGTTTAAGCAGCCTCTGTTCCTATCCTCTGCCCTGATGGCTGATCACTCCTGTCTTGGGCCTGCTCCCTGTGCTGTGTTGGCACAGCTGTTTATGAGACAACATACTGAAGGAAATTAGTTCCCCCATTCCAGCTAACCATGCAGCTGCACAAATGCAGTGTTAGAAGTAAGAGTCCAGGAGAGAGGAGTGAGAGACAAAAATTGTCCAGGTAAGTGCTACAGCCCGATCTGACAAAAGTCCAATCCAGTTACATCTGGAATGGTACCCAGATCTTGGGGCAGGAAAAGAAGTTTTTCCTTTCGAGAAGCAAACTAAAATAACTACTTACAACTTCATTAAAGACCAGTCTGCATTAGCTAAGAAAGTAATGTTAATACATACTAAATTTGAATCAATTAACATGTTTTTTCTGCCTTTCGTAAGCGGGACAAAAGCACTGGGGAAAACTTCTGGATGAGAACAAATCCACTCTAGACAAAAACATTAACAGTTCAGTGAGGCCCTAAAGCCAGTCATTCACCCAGGGTGCTTGTCAATATTGTAACTTCTCTAAAATTGCCTTTTGTGAGACAAGAAAACCAGCAGCATCCCTGTATGAAGCACAGTCCCTTGGTGACACTGGGTGTGTTGGGGGTGGGATGACTGTTTCTAAGGTGCTCAGTCATGTTTTTATTCTTTGTGAATTACCAGTGAAAAGGATAAATATGGCTGCAGAACAAACATTGAATGCAACTAACAAGGTACTTGTAATAACTTGAGGCTTTTCTTCTGCACTTTTTTTAAGTCACCTGTGACTTTTGTATCATTTGAGTTGTGATGAAAGTGTCTGCTCCCACAGCTGGTCGTTGGGGAGGAATCTGGATTGGTTGCAAATTGTATGGGCTTTGCTGTGGTATTCTTTGTCATCGTTGTTTTTTTCTTTTTTTGGTAGTATGTGCTTTTTCATGTTTAATGGAAATTTTTTTTTGTATGGAAGTTATTTGGAAGTCAGTCAAAAGAGAGGCAAAATGTAGTCACTGTGTTACTTTTCTCGGTGTTTGCTGAGTTTTGGAGCCTGGTAGTATAATGCTGTAAGGACACCTTGTCTGCCTGCTGAAACAGCATGTAACAAAATACAGACTACCCATAAACATTCCCCCGTCTCCCTTTGCAATCTTTCTTTATAATTAAAAAAACATTTCCTAGAAGTTGCAGTGCTGTGCCAGTGTAATCCATAAACTTGTTTTGTTTTGCTGCAGAGAGGATGGTGGTTCTGAGGTATTTTGGTGTATTTTCTTAAGCAGTGTTTGGGGGTTGGTTTATCTTTTTTAATGGCACTTACCTTCCAACAGTCAGTGAGTACCCTTTATAAAGAGAATAAAAGAAACTTCAGCATGACCTTTAACTGGAAAAAAATTGCCATTTGGCTCAGGAAATTTTGATATAAACCTCAACAGAATTCTCATTATCTTTTCCTCATTTCATTGTTACAGGCATGAAAACCTGTAGAACTTAAACTGCTGAGTGAGGCTCAAAAGCTTGGGGATGGCAGGAGCTGGGCTGGAACCCCAGCCCAGCTTCAGATCTGGTCCTCCTGCCTTGGTTGTTGGACTCCTAAATGCTCTTATTTCATTTCAGGTCTTTCACTGAGCTGATTCAAATGCTGCTGTGTTCTGCAGGAGAATGGAAGCATGATGTGTCTGTATTTTTATTGCAGGAAAATGGATCTTGTTATGTGAGGGCATTGAGGAAACAGCCCCCAGCTACTGAGAGGAAGAAAGGCCAGTGGAAAATATTCAGGTAGGAAAGCTGTGTGTATCATCAAGCAGTAAAAACACTTGTGGGCTTTCATTCTTTTTCCAGACATTGTGTCATGTTTGATGCTTGAATGGCTGATCTGGTCACTATCATAGTTTATTTGTTGTTTTAAGAAGCAGCCCTGTTTGGTCAATTGATTGCAACAACAAAACACTGCAAGCAAAGCCCTCAGCATAAACATTCCTCAGGCTATCCCTGGTACAATATTGATCCTGATACAGAATACAAACAAATTACTCTTTGCGTGAGCCATTCGAGCTATAAAACACAGCAATAATATGTTCTACTTGCTGCCAATAAATGTGCATTTATAATAAACTAAGCAGAAATCCCTGAGTAGAAGTGAACAGTAGTTTCAATAATGTGTTCAATATCTTATGTCTAGCTGTTGCACAGAATTTTTGAAAAAGCAGAGTGGGCACTCCAGGGTTTCTGTTTCCCCCTTCACTTAAGAAAAAATAATCTTTGCAGACTTGTTCTGTTGCTGCTTGTCCTTTGCTTTTGGGATATTTTAGATATTTTTAAGTATTTTATAATACACAGGTAAGCTCATCTCTGCCTTATTTTCAGTGCAGTTCAGTGCATTTCAAGAATTTGGCCTACATCATCATTTTCTTGTGGACCAGCTGCCTCTCCTTACACTGCTGTGTGGGTCATCTCCATTTTTGCTCCTTGTCATACCCCAGTGGCATTTCCATATATTGGGAAATAGCACTAGAGACACTTCCATGAATCTGTAGTTGTTTTGAATGCACCTGAAATTAGGGGGTGAGTCAGTACCCTGTGACCATCACCACTGGAGGAGCAGAACTGAAAAAGGAAAAATATTACTGGTCATCAGAACATAGATTTTTTTTTTTATTATTTTTTTAATCTGCTTTACCATGCTCATATAATCCACCTCATCCATATTTTCAGTGCTGCACTTTGATGAGTTACAGTTGACCTCAAGGCATTTCTTGATGAACATTTCTGTCTGCTCTCAGCCTTGAAAAACTCAACCTTTTCAAGAGCTGTATGGGAGGAAAATGTGTAAGACTAATATTTATAGGCTGAAAGAGAAGGGAGAGGAAAGACTAAAGTGTAAAACTTGCTTCCAGCAGAAATGCCATCCCTTTTTTACCTCTGATAATTAGAAGCATTTCTGACATGGTTACAAAGCAAGTTAGTGGTGAGTGCCTGCCATTTGCTGTGCATTTCTACTGCAGGACTGTTTTCCTTCCCAGTGCTTTCTTTTATGTTGTTTTCAGACAACCACAAATTTCTGATACTCACCTATTGCATTATGATTCATCAATACTCCTACATTTCAGTTACTTTCAAGTATGTACACATGATTGTAAAAATGCATGGTTGTGACTCAGGTTCAGGTTTTGAGTAATTTTTTTTTTTTTCATACGGTTTAGCAAAGCTCGTTTGCATAAATGCTCTCATTAATAGTGCTAGCTGAAATAATCCTGAAAGACAAGAACAGGGAAAGGATTTAAGTGCCATAATTTTTGCCAGGAAAAGATCATGGCTATATTAAGAGATACAGCAGTACTGATTTTAACTTTAACAGAAGATTTAGAGAACATTGCAAGTAGTTTTTAGAGGTGACTTAAGTGGTATACTGTATTTAATGGTCTCTGAATATAGGTCTAAGATGATGGTCTTAGAGAACAAAAATAGTATGTACAGGCATAGAAATGCAGCCAATAAATAACAAAAGGAGACACAGCACCAAACCCCACCACATTAAGAAGCACCCTGTTTTCAAAACTGTACTCTTAAAAATTTCCTGGAGATTTCCCTAGACTTGGATCCTCATTTTCAAAAATAAAATAAAAATCACTTTCCTCTACCATAAGGAAACTTGGGAAAGAAGTTCCTTGCTGTGCCTTTGGGTCACGTGGCCTCACTGCTGTAGAGCTGGAATGTTTGCCATGGTATTTCCGGAGGCTTCATAAACACACAGAAAAAACAGTGGGGGTTAGGAGATTTTTAAAAAAATCGCTGTGTTTTTCCCCCAACCTTTTTTTTTTTTTTTTTTTCCTACTGACAGCCTAAATTCATTGCGTTTTAAATGTAGGATTCTTTTAGGAATTCAGGAGAGTTTTTATTTTATTAGTCCAGTGAATTTTAAGAGCTAAGTTAAAATATTTAATAATTTTTAATTGCTGAACTTGTCTAGAATTATATCTTGCTAGATGTAATACCTGGAAACCTACATATTAAGCGTGGCTCTTATTTAGACGGTCTTAATGGTTTACTTTTGGCATGTGTCACTGTGAGTGGCATTCAGTAATCTGACTTGATAGCTGTCATCTTGCAAGGCAGAGTAATGCAAACAAAAGATGAGCACTCAGACAAGGTTACAGCGCGGAGCCATTTCCTAAGTCCTGCTGTGGTGGCATAGAATCCCCCAGTCAAATCAGAAAAGCACAGAATTAGTTCTGGCTCCTGGGATATGAGGGATAAGATTATGCAAACCTCTTCCATCTAACTGTAGGAATAGTACGTGCTCCTTTTCAGACTTTGCAAACACCAGCCTAAACTGGGATTATGAGGATCTCTGTGTCTCTGTAATGCCATGGATATGTTATGGCTTAGTGGCAAGGTGGGCTGAAGGGACCCTGCAGTCCCTCTTACAGCCTGGGCTGGCAGAGCTACATCTTCTCCTCCTCCCTTCCCCTTCCAGCCAAGCTGCCTGTTGAACAAGGGTAGAGAACGTATCTGTTTTAAAAATAACCTGGCAAAAATGGTGGGGGGGAGGAAGGGGGAGGATGAATGGACTATTTTTAGCTGAACCAAGTCCCTTCTCTGCACAGCACCATGAAGCTGTCCTGACACTACCAGAGGGGTGGGGCAAAGGCAGTGCAACTGGAGCTAGTAACAAGCAGCCAGAGATAGGAGCTGCTTGTTCCAGATTGCCTTTGTGAAAAATCCCCCAGCAATGAGCCTGTGTACTCCAGGAGGCTGCTCAGGACATTGCGAGGTATATAACCATATCAAGAAAGGCTTGTTGCTGAATCAGACGGTTTATTGCATCAGAAGTTACAAAAAGGCAGCATAGTTTGTCTTTGAGGTTCTCTTTTAAGTATGAAGCAGGAGAGTTGGTTTTTTTCCCAACTTCAGGCCCCAAAGTGACACTCTGAGGAGGAGCATGGGTAAATCTTGAGCAAAGGCTTGGATTCTGCACTTTGACAGGGCTTCTTCACTCCTATCTTCTGTCCCCTAGTGAACTTTCTGAATTCTCTCTTTAAGTGTGACTTATTATTGAATTATATTTTCCTAGTGTTGAACTGTATGAAGTCTACAGTCGTTTATGTTAATAAAGTACGTCTTATGTTTTGTTTCAATATTTTGTGATGTCTGATTGCCACGGATTGTCACATTGTCTGACTCCTACTCTACTGGTCTCTAGCTAGAGCAGTTGATTGAGAAGGGAATGGAATGAAGCTAAGAAGTTGTTCTGAAATTATTGTACTGTAATTTGTAGGGAAAAACATAGTTTCAAATATTGGCTTAAATATAAATGCTCTGGTATATATAAGTCATCTTTTGTAAAAGTAAGCAATGAGTCCAAAGGCAAACTGTGTTTTAATTTGAGCTTATCAGCTTGTATATGTGGGGTTTTTTTCCAGCTGGACAGAGAAATGTGTATTGCTGCGTAAAATGTTGGTAACTTCTTGCTTGAGTTGTCTTCAGTGTTTACTTTTTAGTAAAATGCTGTAGCGCCCCAAGTTTCAGGTGAAAAATTCCACATATTTAGGTAGCAGAAATAGTATACAAGAGCTTCCTCCTTTTTTTGGGGAGATGTTCCAGTGTTCTGTCTCATTTCTTAGGATGTTTCACTGTTTTTTCACTTAGTGCCTATATGAAACTGCAAAGATTTTTTATAATTTTGTAATGATACTATGTATATCCAAATAATATTTTTCGTGCCCTTTGGCTTTGCCCCTTCCCATCTAAGGATTCCGAAGTCTTCCTAAGAAAACTTTTGTTTAGGCAGGCCAATGGGAGTCATGGTTGAAACTTGTTCTCAGAAGCTCTGTGTTCCTAATGGCCTTTGACAGTGGTTGGAAAAGATGTCACTTCAACATAGTGGAAAGCAACCAAAGTAAATTATATTTTTAATGAAGGCTTTTCTATCTGGATGAATTGATACTGGCAGGACAGTATTAGTTAAAAATAGAAGAACCTTCTGCAGATATATTGCAATCTATCCTGGTTTTACTTTGGCTAAACAAAAAGCAACGTACACATAGTGAGTGTAGACAGGTCTTTTAGTCTGAGGTACTTCCTTTGGCAGATGGCTTCTGATTCTTTTCTCTTTTTTTTTTTTTTTTTTAAATAAGTATTACTTTGAAGGGAGACCAAATAAAATCAGTATTCAAGGATTCTGTTTATCATGTCACTCCATGGGAGATTGCTGTATCCTGTACTAGACCTACTTCATGGTGGTACAAGATTCTTATGGCCTTATAAAGGATGCTAGCTTGCATTCCTCTCTGCAAAGAAGTATTTCCAAAAGAAATAATACACAGATTGAGTATTTATTTTTGTTCAATACAAAAGTATTCAGAGCTAACTGGCAAATATTTTACTTCTCTAACCTCCCTTTTTCCCTTAATCGTGTTTATCTCCTCAGTGTTCTCTTCTGACTGTTATGTGTTCTTTTAGGGTATTTTAGATCAGCTGATTTATAAGCCAAGATTTTTTGTCTTTTCACTGAAAGCATGTGTAAGTAAAGGGATCAAACAGTTATTTGAATTTTATATCCTGCATGTATGTATATTTTAGATAGATGTGTGTGTAAATTGAGATCCTGCTTCAGAACAGTTGTTGCCGTCTCAACAATGGTTGATGATTATATATGTATTTTTAAATGACTGAAAAATCTAAATAAGGTTAAATTAACCTGAAATAATCATACTGTTGCATATTTTCAAATGTTTCATACCGAACAGTATTTAACTACATTTCTCTATTTCACCTTTTTGAAGTTGGTGAGTTCAAGGTATAACTGGATTTTCACACATTTTATTAGGCCTTGATATTTCTGACAGCGTAGCTTTCTTTTTCAGGCCGTCAAGTGGGAAGAGAGAGAAAATTATTTCCTTCTCAAGACAAAAGAACAGCACAAGTGTAATCTCAGCTCTCAGTTTTTCTTTTGTCTGTGTCTCTTAACCTGGTGTGATTCATTTGGTTTGATTTGGTCATGTTTTTAGAAATCTATGAAAGGATAGGGAAAGGGGAAGAAAAGCACTCCTTTGAAGCAAGTATCAGTGATTCAAATGCTGCCTTGAATTGTAAAGATACATATGACTGAGATCTGTGTTACTAGAGTGTGAGAAATTCCGTGTGAAATGCCAGCAGGTATATAACCCAAACTGATGATCGATCAGGCAAGGGACAGGGACAAGTATATAAACTGCTTGTACTCTGCTGAGAATGTGTAGTCTTCACCACAGATCAAACTAAAGCCTTTTCAAAGAAAATATTTGAAGGTAGCAAATAATGGAAAACCTCCGTATACACAATGTAATCTAAAAATCTCAGAAGTCAAAATAAACCTAGTTAATCTGGAGAATCTGAATGTTGGAGGAGTGTGTCTGCCACACCTTGTGGGGTCTCTTCTCTCTCTTGCTTATACCTGTCCCATACATCAGAAAGCTCAAACTGAAAGCTAAAAATACTCCTTCACAGTAGAGTGGGAGGAAAAAGAAAACAGGCATGAACTCCACCTTCCAAAGATACCAAGTGTTTGCTACAGAACAGTCTGTTGACACAGCATGCAACAAAATAATTATGTGTTGAATAAGGTGTTTTCTTTGTTGCCTTTGATTAGGGCACTTCAATGGAATTTCCTCTTGCCCATGTGCTCTCTTTCTGGGTGGGCAGAAGCTCACTAACTTCTATAGGTTGGTTTCTGCTAAATAGAGTGTAGCAATGACCATTTTATCATTGTCCTTTTAAATGTAAACATTTCCAGTCTCTTCAGGTGCTCTTCTTAAAATATGCTTTTAATTATTTTTCCCCTGATGATTTTCATTGCTACCTTTTGATTTTTGTCTTATTCTGCTCTGAATTTATAAGTTTCTCATACAACTGTTGCCAACACTAGACCGTAACTGCTCCTGTAATAAAAGCTATGGCACCAGGGGAGCATTGGTTTCTTGGGTCCTGGTTTGATAACAGATTTCCTTCTCTGAGCACATTCCTCTTTTGGACTGTTCAAATGTCCACCGAAAATAGTGAATTCTTTGTTGGTGGGAGCACCTGTGCAGAGCCCATTTAACATCTACAGTATGGTAATGGTTTTTGGTCATTATCGTTCTGGACATGATAGAAGCCAGAAGTGGAGTGCTCTTTATCAGTTTGTAGAGTCTTGCAGTGCCTTGCTCTGCCTTTCCCTCACCTCTCCCTTTGGCCTTTTTGGTTCTTGATGTCTTTTCTTATACTGCCTCAGAAGTTCTCACCTGGAGACCCCTGTTCCCTCCATCACAGTGCTTAGCCAGAGTATTTTGGGAGCTCATGCAGAGGGAAAGCATAGTGCTTGCAGCAGAGTGTATACCCCAAGAGAAGATGTACTTACACCATGTCTTGTGGGCAGATATGAGCTTGATGTGCTTGTCTTCAGCTGCCCACATTCTGTGTGGAGCCAAAGCAGAAGCCCCATATCCATCGTTCGCATTGTGTTGAGCTCGAGCTAATAAGCTCGGTCTCTTGGCAGGATGTGTTAGATCAGGCTTACTGCTGTGCTAATTGTGCTTACACAGCTTCCAGTTTGGAGCTGGCTCATTTACAGCTGGCTTGGATGCTGGCCAGGAAGGCTCGCCTCTGCCTGCAGTATGCCATGTAGACATACACACATCCAGCACTTGAACATGTCTGTCAATAGTAGGAAATTATATTTGGAGGGAGGGGAAAATCTTTGGCCTGGCTGCAAGTGTAAACAAGGACAATGTTAATGAATGAGGAAGTAGGTAGCAGTTTTAATAAGGAGAAAGTTTGATTATTCCTAATTTAGACTCACTGCCACAAGTTGTTTTCAGACTGTGTGTTTGGCCCTATCTTGTTTCTTGTTTACCACTGATTTTGTGGGGGTTTTGGTTTGGGGATTTTTTTCAATACATCTTGGGAATGCTTCCCGGATTTAAGAAATCTCACTGTAGAAGTGAGCAGCCTGGTATTTTAAATGAGAAACAGAAACTAATCCAAACACAATGTTAAAAAATGGGCAAACATTCAGAGGATAGAATGTGGGCTTGCTTTTATGATTAGCCCATCCACTGGTTTTTCTCTTCTCTTACTTCATATATTAGCAAGTTATTGTGTACACTGGCTCCAATACAGTGTCAAGGGTTGGCCCATCTTAGTGTTGAAGTGCTGTAGTTACCTAAAAGTACAGGATACTCATGAGTAACAGGAATTATTCAGGAAGAAGAAACCCAGAGCTGTAAAAAGTTCAAGTTTGTTTATTTAGGTTTGAAAAGCTAGAGCTCAGAATGACTTGAAAGCCACATCCTCAGCTGGCTAAGATCAGTTTCATCAGTTACCAGCAGTTGCATCATTTACTTCATCAAGAATATGTCCCCTCAATTATTACGAAGTCTTCTGTCTGTGGAGGAGGGTGGTGGTGGATGGAACATAGGAGTGAGTATGTATATAAATATAGAGAAAGCTGGGCTAGTCTCTTGATTTATTGTTAAATAATAAAATGATTCATCAGCCCTATTGCTATGAGCTCTCTTAATATTTGAGCCCATTTTTCTCAAATTAATTTTTTAGTCACAGACATCCATGCATCACTGCATTAACTTGCTTGGCAGTTTAGAAGCCACTTCTCCTTTTAAAGCAAGCCTTGAAGAGACAGTAGCAACCTTCTAGTTCTAAAATCACTGTTACTAAAACAACCAGGGGAATGTATCTCTGCAAAGGCAGAGTTGAAAAATGATTTAGGTCCCCGAATTAATTTGAAATTTCAGCAGCACTAAGTAATATTTTAGTGGCAGCATAATCCTGTACATTACATATTAAGTCTGCAGACTGCACTGCCAGAGGAAGAACCCTGCAGTATTTAAGTGACACTGTAACACCATGGTATTATATTCAGGTCATTAGGGGGCATTTTACTGGATTCAAGTTATCTGGCAGAATGTCAAGGGTGAATTGTATATTCTCTGTTTCTTTGCCTCTCCAAATATGTAGATTAGGGGTTTAAAAAAAATAAATGACATGTTGGTCACCAGTATTCCTCCCCTGTCTCAGCCCAGTGCATCACCTGTGCACCAGTTGCACGGCCAACAAACAGTGAGGGGGAAAGGGAAGGGGAGTAATAGATACAGATGGCTCACATGGCTGGTGAGAGAGCACTGTACTGAGGGTTGGAGGGTTTTCTGTATGAATCACAGCAACTGACAGATAAGCAAAAACTCAAGTATTTGGCTTTTGTGCCAGGTATCAGCAGGTGTCCAGAATGATGGAAAGTTCTGAGCTCCAAGGTGGGTGTTTCCAGAGCAGATCCCTAACACTAAGAGGCAGGGGCACTCCTGTGGCTGAATGTACTAAGGGAGATGAATGCCTCTCTCCCCTTTGTGCTTAGAAATTCCTTCTAAATTCATGTGTGTGGCCCATCATAATGATTTTGATACCTCTTTTCAAATGTAGTCATCATTCAGACAGCTCTGGTTGAATTTAGAGAGAGTATTAGGCTATGAAAAGCATGTGTTCTCAGCAGCTCATTGCTGCCTCTGGCAGAAGTTGCTACCATTCAGATCTGCTAGCTAGATATTTCACATGATTATTCTGTGCACCATTAGAGACAAACTGGGTTAGTTTAAACATGTAAATAGTAGCTTTGGATCATTCTTGCTGTGAGAAACAGATAATCATCACACAAGTAGCCTAGCTGTCTAATAGCAAATTTCACAGCAGTATTCCCTTGTCTTTCCTTCACTTTGTTTAAACTACAGCTTTTGGGGTGGTGGGAACATTTGTTAAAAATAAAAACAATAATAAAAAAGGATTATTGACAACAACTGAAGTTGAAATTACCTTTCAGTGGTAGGAATGACAATTGTAATATGCTGGTTGATTTGGGGTTCATAACCTTTTCAGATAAGAGTGGCCATCATAAAAATGGGATGCATGGTTGTGATCTTTCTGTGCTTCAAGTGGTTGAGGGGGGAACCCGAACGGCAGTTTGCTTATTTGAAGAGTTTTGTGTTCTCTGATCTAGAAGATGGGCCAATTTGTTATAGGGTAATACCTGTTTTCTTCTTGCTGCACTCCATGTGATGGGAAATTCTTAGAGAAGTCTCATGGGCAAGAGATGTGCCTGGCTGCTGCAGAGCAGTGCTCAAAGGAGTGGTGAGGATACTGGACAACTGGACATCATTTCTACAGGTCTTTCCTGTAAAAGACAAGTAAGATAGCATTAAAATCTTACTAGGGAGTGGTGGCAAGGCTGGTATTTTTAGGGAAGTGCTGGCTGTGCCAATGGGAGAATTGCCTTACCTGGCAGACCTGCTGCTGCAGGAGGCTGGGAAGGCAGATCAGCAGGTTAAACACGGCTGTGGACGACAGCTCCATGAGCAGACATGAAGGGAAGTACATGTTCCTGCTGCTGTCTGACTGGGTGCTGGGGAGTAAAGGCAGTAAACTACAGGTAGTAGCTGGGCTCGTGTACTCTGCCTACATAAATATCTTCTGCTTAGAATACCCAGTTAGAGGGATGGCTGGATTAACCCACAATAACATGTTTTCTGTTCCTACTGCTTTCATGTATGTAAAAAAATTTCAAATATTATTCACTGTATTTTAAATTACTTCAATACCCTTAGCCTCTGCTTCTTTTTTATTATTTTTTTTTTCATGGCAAAGACTAAACTTTTATTTTTCTATATGTAGAGAAAAATATTTTCACAGAGGATTTCCCATTTAGATTTTGAGGACTATTCTCCCTTGATCTTGATTTGGCTTTGGTTGTCACCAGCTTTTGTTTTAAAATGTGTATCAGGAAGCCAGTTTTGTCCAACCATTTCTACTGGATATTTTTTAAAGTTGAAGGCAGTGTGCTTTCCTGAAAAATGTCCATAGATGAAGAACTCTCTAGAGTGTGTCTCTAGTGATCTGTGCAGTTAGCAGTTACTCCTGTGAGCTGTCATTTTACAGTAAAAATAGAAAATGTAAAATATTGATTACATATGCAAGTACAAGAAATGTACATCTGCATACTAGCTCTCCAGAAGCTTGTAGATAAAAATAGATTTCAGTCTCATTTTTCCTTTTAATGTGCCACAACAAGTAAGTTCTGGTCTTGAGGAAGTATGTGTGAAGCCATAAGGCTATAAGCTTGTGAAGAGAACTTTCATTCCAGCTATTTAGTTAAGTGAATTAACATGAAAATTTTCTGGGACTTCTTTTCCTAAGTAAGGGACATGTACTAGTTATCATGGTGCAGCAGTGAGCAATACCATAAAGTTCAGAACAGGACAGATTTTTGTTATTTATCAAATGCATATTGTATACTGGGTATTGTAGTTTATGCATACTAGAAATACATAGTGGCCTGATGCTTATGTTACTGTTCCACTATTACTGCTTTTTCAATGTATTTGCTGATGCTGCAACACTTCTTGCACTAAGTTTTAGATATTTCAACATCTGCTTTTCTCAGTTGAAGTAATCCTGCTGCTCTCACTGGTGGTACACAGCTAAAGCCCCTTTTCCTTCCATCTCACTGAAGGCAAACATCTGGAGGACAACGCTCCACTGTCCTTGGCCATTGAATCTGTTGTGACTTTTTTTGATTGCTATCAGTTTGAAGCATTGCCGGATATTGTTTTGATCCAGAAACTTGTCAAACCAACCTGTAACTCTAGCTTCTTGTAAGGACTGGTCATGGAAATAGGAAGATTGTAGGACAAGCCACATTATCTTATGAGATGATGTGTATGTGATAAGTTGTGAATAATTACACTATAACGTAATCAGCCAGCAACTTCCTATGTTCCTCAGTAGGGAACCTCCATAATAGGTCTGGCAAAACTAGAACTTTCCTTTTAATAGCCTTTGTCAAAGTATTTTTAAGTATTGTCAATGTTTATTTAAAGTTGAACTGATATCAGGTTCACTTTCAAGTTCTTTGTAGAATGAAAATTCTTTGTTCAGAATGAATCTCAATAATGAATTGAAGGTATTTTAGAAATAGGCTTTGTGATGGAGTTTCATTTTAATGTTTATTCCCTTCATGCACATGTGAGGTGCAGGACTGTAGATTTTAATCTCAAATTATGTTTTATTAAATATTTTGAGTAATAACCACCTCGTTCTTTAACATTTTGGGTTTATACATGAAACCAAGGAATCAACTACATTTGCTCTTTTTGTTGCCAAAATGTAGCTTGATTCCTGCAAACAGTTTAACGGACTGCATTCAGTTTTGATAGTGGTATAGGAATATACCCATGATAACATCCAGCATTTTTGGGAAGATCTTGCATTTGTTTTCTGTAGCTAATACATTTATTATTTTGGATACGAATACATCTAAACCAAATTTACTACTTGTAACATGAATGTACTATACAAGCTAGCAGAATATTTGTAGCTGTAATGCTCTCTGATGGAGGAGCTGTACTTTGCAGTATGTCTGCTTTCTTCCTTTTGTAAGCTTGCAGTTGATTCTTTTTTGGAATACGTGCATTCACACACACACAAAGTGGATTATCAGCCTGAAGCTTCAGACTAAATGTGTGAGCCCAGGTGTCATATTTCTAATGCCCTTTGCATGAAATGTGAAGTAATTGCCCAAGTGTAGAAGCTGTATGTGTGTTTATGAAATGTGAAATACAGGCACAGTCTGTGATTTCAAGTATCTTATGAAAATGTGTGTGTGGTAAGGCCACGGTGTCTTCAAAACAAGCTTCTTATGTTCTTGAACTTCAGACTTCTCAGTCTTGAAAAGTGAAGTGAATGACAGAATCCCTTAAATACTTTCACATGTGTTTATATTTAGTAGATCTAAAACCACTTACACCAAGGTAACTCACTGTAAAGGAAAATCACCTGCTGCATTAATTTTCATGAAGTTGATGGTTTTCTTAAGTTTTTGTGTTGTGAGGCCTCCCAGCCAAGAAGTAAAGAAAGGTAGCAGGTATGGTGTATCTGTTAAATAAATGAAACAAGTGGATCGTGGGTAAATAAATATGAGTGACAAAGAGATGATGTAAGGAGAGCAAAGAGCATTCAAAGAACAGTGGATAGTGCCTACCTCTCCATCGTGATCCCAAATGCGAGAAAAATCAAAGGCTTTTTTCTAACTGGAGGGACTGAAAGAAGGTCAAGCTCAAAAATAGCTTTGGGTCAAAAAGGAGGGAGGAGAAAGAGACAGTGTAGTCACTGAGATGAGTAACTTCAGATAACATTTGAGTGTCTGAGATGTCATTGAGAGAACTGCTGCTGAGGAAGAGGCCTGCCATAGCTAATATTTTCAGTATAGAGACACAAGATATCATTACCAGAAATGGGCTGCTTCAGGTGCAGTTGTCACTGTACCCTACTTATTGGTCTCTATTGATTCTCCATTTCCAGATGTATGATGCTGGGACTTCAGAGACCACATACTTTGGTCATCTTGAGGCAATATTCCAAGCCATTCTATAACTCCTTCCTCATTAATTAAGGAGGAAAAAAAACTGCCCTTTTCCTTCAAACTTCTAGGAAGACACTGGAGGCTTTTGTGTGATCTAACCCTTGTCCTCAGCTGTTTACTCACACAGCTATAAATTGACATAAATTCTGGACGTATGTTCTAATCCTTATCATCGCTGTAACACCTGGAAGTCATGACTTTTGAAGCATTTGTAGCAGCAGAAATGGTTTAATGTTGCTGAAACTTCTTTCCTATATGTATTAAAACTTCATATGGTGATGGATTCAATCTGAGACTTGTGTACAAGTACTTTGACTAAATACTCTGGGTTTTGAAACAATGTAGGATCTAATATGCTAGGGAGGGAGGATTTATTTATTTTATTCAAAAACTTCTAAACAGATTGAGTCCCTGATAATCTTAGCAGCTGATACCTGTAGTTAGATTTTGAGGAAGTGTCTTCTACTGGCATCTCGATATTTTAACTATAGTTTTCAAAAAAATTTTTTTTTAAAAAGTAAGGCATAATACTATCGAATGAGATAAGAGTCTGAAAACCCCTGCTCAATAAACTTATATGTTCTTCAGGAAATTGATGATATATCAAAAGCTGTTTCTTCAGATAGCAATCACTAGCTTAGCTTCCCAAAATGAATATGAAATACTAACACTGAGGGAAGGCTGTTTCTGCTTATAATGGTGCTCGTTTTGTATACAGCATTCTCAGTTTATCTTGAGAGGGGTTCTGACACACAACAAAACCGATGCAAACTGTTTCAGCCACCACTACTTTCTTCTGACCTTAAGTGTTTCTTGGCTTATGTGTATGAGATCAATTCGAAGCAGCTTTGATATTTTCCTTTCTCCTGTTTGTTTGTTTTTTTCTCTTTGTTTTAGTAACCAAATATACTGGATGAAAAGAGATCCTCCAATTAAAAGATAAGCTGTATATTTAAAATGAAACATATTCTCTCATACAGGAATTAAACCATGAATGTACGTCTTTGGAATCAGTCGTTCTAAACAGGGCATGGAAAGGTACATCTGTTGTGGTGACAGTGGTGTTTGTTTCCTTTTTTCTTTCAGAATAGCTGAATGTTTTCTTCAAGTAATCTCTTCTGTGGCTAATCTGGAAGTTTTTGCCACTGCTGTGAAAATGAAGCAGTGTCCATTGAACCAGTCTTGCATTGAAATTCCTTAGTATAAGCAACAGTGAGACACAGATACCTGACCCGTGACCCGTTTGTGTCTAACAGATTATCACTCTTGAAAATGAGCGTTCACAGGTCTCTTCTGTTTAAACTGGAAGTCACTGTTGTAAAGAGTGCTCTTCATTCATGGGGAGTGAGTGAGGCATGTTGCTATTCCACTCAGTGGGACCCCAGAGGTCAGCCTGAACCCAGGAGATCCACTGGGAAACATGAAAGCTTTGGTGTGAACTTCAGGTTTTCAGATGTGGGTGGATTTGGTTTGGTCAGTCAGCGTATCTGTGTTTTTCAACCCTGTGGAGATGAGCTTTATATTTAGTGTGCTGAGTAGCATAGATGGTCGTTGCTTCCTTGCACTCAGCCACTGCTTAGGTGACCAAATACATAAGCAAGCTGATTTTTGCACTGAGCAGGTTTTTTTTTTTTTTAAACATGGGCATAATTCCCACTAATTCCATTTTCAAATCTGTCTAAAAATGAGTGATTGTGTTTTCACTCTGATGATGTCTTGGAGTCGTTAATTATTTATCTTTATGGCTACGTGTATGTGGGAAAGGATTTGGCTGCCCCTGTTTTACAGGAGACAGACAGGGCATGAATTGACTTGTAGACTGTGCTGTGCTAATGTGGAGTGCTCCATGGAACGAGTCCGTCACGAAGCTGCAAGGAAGGGTGTTGCTTGTTGTACTGTGCTTTATTTTTAGAGGATTCGAGAGCAAACTGCTGCAAGCATCGGACTGGAAGGAATATTGCCTTTTCTCACTCTTTCTTAATTCTGTTAAAGTCCTTATCAAAAACTGGTAGTGTTTTCAAGTCTCATAATGGCTTAAGAGTCTTGTGTCTACTGAAGGAAGCCCAAACCAGCTCAATTGTTTCTTTTGAGGGCAAGGTGCAGTGTGTTGTTTGTGCTGCCAGCCTTGGCAATGCCTTCCCCTCCCCAACTTCTTTGTCCCCCTTCTTCCCTTCCCCCGCCTCCCCAATTATTTTTCCAGAGACCTTGGCTTGCTGCTTCTGGGGCAGCAGCAGCAGCTGCTAGTGCTGTCCTGTAATTCTTCCATCTCAGTCACAGGGGACTGGAAGGGAAAAGACGGTCTGGCTCAGCAGCAGTCCACCAGCTGCTGCTACAATCTATAATGCGTAAATTTGCAAAATATAGCTTTTAATTTTGCTTTGCAGTCAGAATGAAAAACTAGGGTGCACCACCACTGCCATCATTGATTGATTAATAGACATAAATGCTCCCTGCTTCCCAGTTCAGACTTGGACAAAAAGAACTTGGAAGTGGCTAAAAATAAAAGGTAAGAAACCTGACAGACTTCCCCACCAACAGAGTAATTAAGAAGACATTGTTGTGTATGTGTGCTTGAGAATGTGCTCTGGGTAGGTAAAAGCTGTTGAGTAATGCAAAAATATTAACTAAATCAGAGCATAAAACCGAGCTTAGGGTCATGATACTTTCTCAAGTACATGGATAAGCAGGGCTTCTTTGTTACAGTGTTAATGACTGAGGGAGTCCCACAGATTCTAGCCTAAGAGGTTTTCCTGAAATTGTGCATTGAAACATATTTTTGGTTTTGAGGTTTTTCTTAAAGGAGAGAGAAGGGGGATTAAAGAGGGATAGGCAGTGTTCTTTCTCTGCCAGCAATGTAGTTGGAGTAGCAATAGTAAGTGCTTGTTTTGTGTCAGGTCATACACCTTAAGTAAGGCCTATAGAAAAGGTAAGCAGCCCCCGAATTTCCATTAGAAATGGATTTGTAACTTCTTCAGTGTGCATTTATGAATGATGAATCTTTTAGTTGGAGCATTCGAGAAGAACCAGCCATAACATGGCCAAAATCTGTGAAGGAACTTGTTTGAACTGAACAATTTAACTCAGTGGATTGCTCAGAAGACTTGAGCTATTAAACACCATTCATAAAAAGAATTCACATTGTTGTGGCACACGATTGGCCAAAGAAAAACTGTTGTGTGTATAGCTGGGAGAAGTAATTTTATCACAAGTCAGTTTTGCAGTCAATATGTCAGAATTTGGGAGAGAACAGATCTAAACTTTTCCTTTGTGGACACCCTGACTCTCAGTAAATTACAGTGTAACCTAGTACCTATCCCCAGAATTACCAGTCCTGATTTCTGTGCATCTTACATGATACTAACATCAGCAGTTTTAAGTAAAAGCGTAAGCAGCCCCTAATCTCCCAAGACACGCTGCTTTGAATAGATATGTTGTACAGACATGTTGGCAGAAGTAAACTAAATCTAGATGTGTCTTTGGGACTCCAAAGAAAACAAAATAGTTGAAGGAATAAAAAAAGAGTGTACTTCGTGCATGGGAGTGCACATATTATCTTAAATTTGTTGGAGTTTTTCAGCATGTGAAAAATACAGCCCCGAGTGTATACCATACCTTCCATCTCCTGGGAAAACAGGGTAAGAAGAAATTATATAGTTGACCCATTATTCAGGCACTTGGGAATTAAGAGAATGGAAGAGCAGTTTGTTTCTCTGAAGTCCTTCCTGGTTATATATATATTTTTAAATAAACATGGTATGCTCAAATATTTATATAAAAGCAATGTTCAGTGGTATCATTTAATTGGGCAAAGAAATAAAATTTAGTGAAGTTCACACACTTTGTGTCAGTTGCAGTGTTTTGAGTGACTGACTGCTCACTTTCAGGGAGAGAATAGAAATTAAATGACAGAGGCTTTTCACAGGTAAAAACCAGCTACTGGAAATACTGCTTTAGCCAGACTTCACACTATTGCACATTACTAGTCTTGTCAAAGTGTCAGAAATTACCTGTGGAAAATGGTTTGTGTTTAACCTTTACAAAAAGACTGCTAGAGTATGTTTTAAAACTGAAGTGGTAGTAAGCTAGATTTAGACTTGCTAACTTCAGTCTAGGTGGCAACAAAAGCCTCTAGAGCTCACAGTAAAGTTTCCAAGAAAGCAAGTTCCCGTTTCCAATATGTATTTTCATTTATCCTCATATTGTGCTAAAGGCATCTGTCTTCTGCCAGTGTTTTCTGAGCTATGCACTGAAGTCTTTCGAAGATAAGAAATAGAAATAGATGTTACAAGAAGATGTTTCAGAAAAGAAACCTAAAAGCACACTGCAGTCTCCCTGAAAGAATATAGTATCTAGACAATGGGCAACTTAATTTCTAAATTCCTCAGCCACAAAATTTCTTGGTAGTCTTAAAAATCCATGTTCCCAAAAACCTTTTTGAAGGGAGTGAAAAAGAAAGAGGGAGAACCAATTGCAAGTTCTAAGCTTGTCTAACATGTCATTTGTGATAACATCACTTCTGTGTGTCCTTAGTAAACACAATGCCAGATCAGGAGCCAGAGGATAATCTTTTGCTCTAAGTTCTTTTCCTATAATATCTGAAGCTACACAGTGTAAAATCAGGAGTGGAGAAAGGCTGTCCCAAGTCTCTCTCTTTGCCTGCTGATACAAGCATGATTTCATTATACAAACATTTGCTCCATTAATTGTCATTATTCCTAATCCTCCATTTTGCTTAATGGCAAAACATTTTACTGCAGGGGAAAAAAAAATTAGATTAAAGTAAAGACTTTCAGACAGTAAAGATTACTAATTGAAACCTGCAAGGGATACCCCCATCACGGAAATTCAAAATTACAAAAGTTATTACTGATGTAACTGGAAAAGTGATACTTGAAAATCCTCAGGCATACACTGTGCATTCAGTTTTTGTATGTTTTAAGTCAGGGTTGGATTTTTCTTCCTTTGTAAATGTAAGAACATAGCTTTAGTAAAACGGGTGCATGTACTGCTACATGTGTGTTTGTACAACATGCATTTTGTCTTCTGATCAAAAGTAGAGGTTTTGATTGTGTCCATGTGTGTTCATGTGGACCTCTAAAAGGAGATACATTGCAGATGGGGATGCTAGAATGTTTTGGTTCTGTTTCTCTCTGCTCTAACTCCTCTGGGTTATTTGGGGTTTTTTTAGCACCTGTCTTTCCCTGCAGTAGCATTGCATTGAGATCTTGGAATGAAATACTTCTGCCTGTGCAAAGCTCACAAAGTGTGTTTCTGTTTTTATCTTTGCACTCTGGTATACAACAATGTAGAGGTCTTACCTCTGTTCTCTAGAGGTTGCTAATACTTTACCCAAAGGAAGATTGAGGCATAGGAAGGTTTCCCCACTTCTCCTCCCCGCTGCAGCTCCTGCAGGAGGAGGAGAGCAGTGATCTGCTCCTGAGCTCCTTTCCCATATGACAAGCCTCCAGCTTGCAGGCACACAGATGGGGGTTGCGTTGAATGCATAAAAATATGAATGCTGATACTTATCTGAGAAACATCGTGTGCCTTCACTGAGTGTACAGTGGTAGGACAGCACTTCATAAATGGATTTTGAGGTTGCATAGCATTTGCTAAAGAAAGGAATAAAAAGAGTATTTCCTTTTGGAAGGGAGAAAGTAATATTCTAAAAGACATCCCTCAAATATTTCTTAAAATTTTTTGTTGTCTTGAAGTTCAAACTTACATAGTTCTGTATTTTTGGGTTACTTTTTGGTTTCTTGATTTGGCACATTTTTGGATGCGTAGTATAGTGTTTATTGTTGGTTGTGTGTGTCATGAAGGCACCCAAATAAAATGTAAATTCATGGTTTTAAAATTACTTTTCCTGAGGTGATCTGTTCTCTGTTTTCTGCTCTGTGTCTCCATCCATTCCCCCACCCTCAGGTCCATTAGGTGTAAGTCAGATTAGCTCAGTGATTCTTATCAGGCCTCTTTTTCCTTTTACCCCCAGATAAATTTATGTGACTTAAAGAGTGAACTCCAGGCACAACCTTACTCCTGCTGGGGACAGGAGCTGCATTTGCTGAAGCTCTGTGTTGGTGAATAGTACCCCACTGTGCTCTATATGGGAAAGTGTGTGGGTGGCAATTTACATAGTAAACAAAGGCAGGCAGGGAAGGAAGATAGTTATGCTTATGTTTTTAATGCATGTCCTTAAAAAGTATCTTTTGAAAATTAGCAGCAACAAATGTCACAAAAAGAAAATTGGTGTCGAGTTTTCCGCTGTAAAAAATCAATATTTAAATAAAAGGATTTTTACACACTTCTGCAGATAAGTTTATTGATATGACTTGTACTGATTTTGTGGTAAAGACAAATAAAGACTACCTACAACTTTTCCATTTAAGGATAAATGCAAACCTTTTATTTAATCAGCAAAATAGGCTCATACTCATCTGAAGGATCAGACGCATCCCTTTCCTGCCACCCTAAATAGGTTATTTGCCTGTTTGTCATAAAAGGTACGGGACGGCAATGTGAATTAGATGGCAAAGGGCTAGAGAGTGTCAGGAAGCATTGACATTCTTATTTGTGGCATGTATCTACTATGTGACCTTGGACAAGTCTCTTCACCTATGCCATATCCTGTTATTAGATTATAAATCTCTGCTGGGAGAATGCTTGTCGCAGGTTGCTTTTGTATCTGGTGGAGGGTCTTTTAGATATTATTGTAAAACAAGTAATAGAAATACGAATAAAAGGGTTTTTTTTCTGGAACGCTAGCCTTCAATGGAGATGGGGATTTCTTTTTAAGCTGACTCTGGTGCCCAGTCATCTACAAAAAAGTTCATTCACTGTGTCGCCTTCCAAGCAGCAAAACCTTCTAACATGAAATTTGCTATTTATTCAACTAAATAGATGTTGTGAGCGACCGTGCAATCCTTGAAAAGTTTTGCGAATGCATTCTAAAATGCAAAAAAGCACCTAACGCGTGAATATGTGGAGTATTTTCCTTTTGATTGAAGTGGAGGGCTCTCAGTGGCACTGTTGTTCAGGCTGTGCGGTGTTTCCCCGGGGGAAGGCCTGTCGCTCAGGATCAATGCGGGGACTCTCAGCCCGTGGACACGCTACCGAGCGCGGCTCACGCTGCTGCTGCTGCTGCTGCTGCTGCTGCGGGAGAGCAGCCGCCTCATTCCGCCTCATGGAACTCTGCTTGCAGCTCACCTCCCATCCTGCCGCCATCCCCTTCGTGCTCTGGGAAGGAAGCTCACGTGGGAGGCTGTCCCTTCCAGCTGGCTGCCTCGCACGGAGGCCAGGGGCAGCTGCTGCCGTGCGGCCCGAGCGCTGCTTGTGTAACGCTGCGGGTCACCGGGGGCTCTGCCCCGTGCTCGGCTCCGCCGGGCGCAGCGCTTCACTTGCGGCAACTCAGCTCTGTCTTGTGCGGGGCTTAATGCTTGAAATGCCACGGATTTGCGTGTCAGTGGGAGGAAAACCCTACGTGCTTCCAGTTGCAATGTAGAGGAACAAAATTTCTAAGTTTTTGGATGTTTTTGCTTCGGTTGTTTTTGAGGTTATTTCTTCGATGTCATTCAGGACACAGCAAGTCTATTTTTCAAGTATTTTGCTACCAACACCCTACCAGATTTTTAAAAGGAAGAGAAATTAAGGTTTACAGGTGATACTCACTTAATTCTAGGACTTGACTCTTTAATTACAAAATAACAATTTCATTCAAAGTGACATAAGAAAGATTGCTTTTTAATTGTTTTGTAATGTCAGAAAGGATAAATATGTAAGTCTAATCTGCTCCTGCATACAGCCAAGAGTCTCTTCTCCAATAATATTTCTGTCAAGCTGTTTAATTTGTTGTAGCTTTTAAAAGATGTCATGTGATGTGGTGATTTAAAAAGTAAAAAATGAAGAGGGTACAAAGAGAACGTACCTGACATGAATACAATATAATGTGCATGTGCTTCAGCTTACTCTGGATCATATTCCTATGCTGTTCCTGTTTGTTCCTTGGGCGTGACTTTGCTGATAGCAGAGATGGTATTGACTAAGGTCTTTGCTGATAATTACATCCTAAATATAATTAAATATGAAGGTGGAGCTAGCAAGATGCTAACTGTTTTACAAACAGTTTTGAGATTTTTCACTTTCCCAGCACTAGATTAGAACATGTGGCGCAGCAGTTCTTCGACACAGAGGGCTGTGGCTGGAGTTGCTGAAGCCAACAAAGCAGGATGTCCTGTGGTAGCACACTGGGGATGGATTTTTTTATGCTTAAGGCAAAGACAAAATACTTCTTGGATGGCTGTGGGACTTTAGGGAAGTCATTTAGTCCCACTGTCTAAAAGAGAGAAATAATTTGCTTCTCGGCTTTCTGGAATTTAAGCTGGGGGGCAGGGGGTGGTATATATTTATAAATAAAAGGTTTGTCATTAGCTTACAACATCACTGGAATGCAGGCAGGTTTAAAACGTGTTTGTCATCATGGAACAAAACCATTGTGGGTTTTCTGCATTAGCGTGGATATGCCGTATTGCAACTACACTGACTTTCAGCTATGATCAGCTGTTTGGAAAGGCCCCAAATGCTGCTTAGATAACACACCTTATTCTCCCAAAAGCCAAGGTTTTCGTGGAAGCAGTAAGTGTAATTTTCCAAAGCAGTCTGGCATGGGAGCACTAGGGGATGTGAGAGACAAAAGGAGGGGGGTTTAATGAGCACCTTTGTAGCAGTCAGCACGCAGCTGTCCCCAGCGCGGTGAGCCTTGTGCTGTGCGAGCGTGCCTAAGGCTGGGATTCACCAGGAGCGTGCCTGGTCTCGGGACGCCTGGGCTGCTTTCACCTCAAGCTGCCTGCTCCATTCTCGGAAGCTGGCCCTGCTTCCAGTGGGGCTGGCAGAGCTGCTCACCAAGCAGCTGCTGACCGCCTGTGAATGATAGCTTGACATACGAAGGTAAACCAAAAGCAGGGCTGCTGGCAGCATAGACTTTGTGGTAGTGGTCTGTCTGTGATACCTCTTATGTTAAGCCTCGAATGATGATACAGTGATGGTTTTCAGTGGGAACATATTTCAGCAAAGGCTGAAACAATTACGGTCTGACGTGAAGTTTTTGTGGGCAGTTAAGGAAAAAAATAATATTGTGAGTCACTGGCAGCAAAAGCCTCTGTGTTGTTTCTGGTTGGTCGGGGGTTTATTTTGTTTTTCTTTTTTAAGGCAGCTTATTTTTGTTGAAATTTCATCTCTGTAAAATAGAGTTCTTGCATTGTTTTAGGAGGTCAGCAAAAGTTTAGGTTATCCCCTAATTTCTCAAATACAAAGAGTCTGTAGTTGAGGAACATGCATGGGAACATGTATCCACTGAAATTAGTTATGATTTTTGCCCTTGGTAGGTGTTGCATCAAACATGATTCTAAACCTATTTGTTGCCTCACTTAGATGTTTGAGTTTATCCTGTAACTGCTCTAAAGAGCTGATTTTTATCAAAGTTTCATTATATAAAACTTTTTCAGTCTTGGGATGATAATGCATCCTTGTGTACAACCTGCTTCTTGCTGGAATCGATGAAGAGCAGGGCTCGGTTCCTTGCGGGGCAGTGTCACTGTTGTGAGGTTATCAGAAGATTAAAGGTACAAATCAGCTGTCGGCTCCAGTAACTTCTATGATGGAAATATGGAAAGAGATACATCTTCTTTTGTAAATGAGATAGCATAATGTGTGATTTTGACCTTGCTGTAAGAGGTGCAAGTGCAACAAGATTTTGTGACTACAAGAAGACAAGATTTAGGTGTTCCCATTTGGCCTGCAAAAGGAGGTGAGCTTTTGCAGAGAGCATGCATAATGCTTGTCATGGGTTACTGTTGTGTATCCTGCTTCAAAAAGCAAACCTTTATCCAAAACTTTGATCCTTTTTAGGTGGTTAAGGAAGGCATTTTACAGCATTGTCACATGCCTCTGACAGGATGGTTGGGGTTTTTTGGAAGAGGAAAGAGAAATACCACAGCAAAGGCTATTCGTAAAATACTTGTGATCATTTTGAAATTGGGACAAATTGAAACTTTCCCAGGATTTCTGGACCAAGGAGGTGCTGGTGAGTGTGTCAACTTCTTGAAGCTGGCACAAAACTTCTGGAAGTTCGGAGGTTTGCACAGTGCTAGTGGCAATTAGTGATGCCTGAAAAAAGGTGCACAATTCAGGTTTTGAAAAAGGAGAACTTGCTGTGATAGATAAAGCATGATATATTTAAAAGCATTTTGTAAGTTGAAGAATGATTTTGGTTTCTTCTGCCATGACTTCTGCCCCCTCCCCATTTATATTTTTAAATAAATCTACAGCACTGGAGTTATGAAAGTGATTTAGGAAGCAAAGACTGGGTGACAGGCTACCTAGGCAATGGCAGACATATTAAGCATTCTAAACAGTACTCCCTTCTTTGAAGAGGCATTTCTTTTAACATTTAACCCTATTAGAACTTCAACACTGTAAATGATGATAACATGTTTAAAATACATTTTGGGTTTTCTCATATATATTGTCATCCTGTGTTTACAATGGGACACATTGTGAGTTTTAAGAATTTGGAAATTCTTCATTATGGAATCAAGAAATGTATGAGAAATAGGATTTTTCAGGCAGCCTGAATTTCCGTCTCAAATTAACTGGAAATGTCTTCCAGATTTTCTATTAAAAAAACAAAAAAAAAAAGCACCTTACAAAAATTTGCTTTGCTTTGAAATTGCTGTCTTAAATGATGCAGAATGCTGTCATCTTCCAGTTTCTTTCACTAGCTTTGTGCACATCACCATTCTCATTCTGTAAACAAAAATATTAATGTACCTGTGTTGCAGCTTGAGCTGTGAGGAGATGCAGTGGCAGGGCAGTCCTGACCAAGAGCCAGGCTTATCTTAATCACTGACTCAGGAGCAAGTCCCAGTGCTAATAATTATTGGATTTGTGATGTTTTCAGTGTGTAAGGCAGGGAGCCATAGTATTTAAAAACATTTCATGCTTAACCAGCATTTTGTAAAGAATTTTTTTATTTCATCATGAAAGCAACTCATTAATCCTGGGTCTGGATCCAACAAGGAGCTGTATGCAAGCAGGAACCTCTCTGTATGGAATTTTCATGAGGGCTTGGTGCCTCTGATGAGTTTCTCAAAAGTATCATCACAAGGTTAGAGCTAAAGCTCTAAAGTTCAGTTTAGGGTCCCATAGGACTTTTTTAACCATTCTGGAAACATCAGCATTGTTTGACATGACCTCGCTGTGAAAGGGCTATCCGTACAGCGGTGCTGCAGGATCCCAGCAGGCAGGAGGAAAACAGGAACTTCCAAGGATGTCATCCCTTACCACACTTTTCCTCTGAGGGGTTTCAAAGACTGGCAAGCTTGTTTGCTTTGGCAAAACTTGGAATTGATGAGCAATTTTTATGAAAAGTTTTGCTAGTAACTTACAAAAAATAATGTCCTCACTGTTATGTCGGGTTTTGCAGTCACTTGTTGTTTGTTTATACTTAAACCACTGAGAAGTTGTCTGTCTCTGCAAATTAGGTTGTTCTGTGCAGTTTGCATTTGAAAACAGGCAATCCCCCAAAACATCACAACACGGGGAGAACAGGTGTACCTTCCTTTTTGTTCTGTCAGCATTTGTTCTGGTTTTAAGGGAGGGAATAAACTACAGTTTTGGAAAGTGCTGTTGCATAATACTCTGTGATAAATTGTGTGCAAGTTCTCGTCCCTCGTGCATTGCCTACAGTTACAAAAATGGAAACATGCTAATATTTTCTAAATAACAGCAAAATCAGTATGTTCTGTTTTTATAAAAAAGAAATTTAATTTATGCATTTAAATAACAGTGCCTAAACCAGTAGGGATTAAAAGAGATGCTAAAGGTTTTGAGATTTTTGAGCTATAAAAATATTTACTTTTATATCACTATTAAGACCAGAGCTTAGCAAAGAACACAAACACGTGTTTAACTTAAGTATGATGTTATTTTGTGGAGTACTTAGTGTGAATCTAATTATATATGATAGTGCAGTCCTGACTCAGAGCTGTAATGTCAATCATGTAACCGAAAAAGAACTAGTCATGACATGGAGATTAATCCATTTTCAGAACTCCAGGTTTTAAAGACTCGTAAGTCAGAGAATCTTGGCAAAACTCTGTTTTAGGACGAGTTAGAAGTAGGTATTTTTGTGATTGATTGGCCTGTTCTGACCAGGATATGTTATGTTCAGTTTTGGCTCAGTCAGACTCTCCTGTGTGGTTCTGGGGGAATAAGTGGAACTTTCTGTAACTTATTATTTGTCCTACCAACAAGAGGTAAAACTGGTTTTCTTCTGCCAGTTGACAATCTTGAAAATAAAACTGAGGCCTGTAAAGACTTCAGCAGCAGATGGACTTGGATCTTTTACATATAAATCAGAGCTTTCTGCATGTGTGGTCCTCCAGCATTGTGTAATATAAGGAAGACTGTGTTATGCTTTTTTGTATTTCAAAAAATGTTAGTTGCACTTGAAATATTCAGAAACAGAACTGGTTCCCCTGATTCCACCTATCAGGTTCATGGTTCTGTTTTGTCACAGCAGAAGAGCTGCTTGTGTTAGTGCCAGTCCCACAGGCTACTGCTGCACACCTTTTCTCTTCTAGCAGAAGACATTTTCATTGGTGTATTTTTAATCAAAAGGTTTCTTGACATCTCCTTAAAAATGAAAACAAAACCACTGGGATATCCGAGTTGGAAAAGCTACAATATGCAGCACTGTTTTGTCTACTTCTTAATCACATTGGGCAACATCCCAGGGGTGCCACTTTACCATTGCAACCAGCCACTGACTTAATCTTAAGTAGGATTTTAATGAAGATCCTGGTGAGGATGTAGTAAAATATCCAATAAGGCTACTAAGTTTCACATCAATTTCAGTTCTTTTAAGGTAGGCAGTCCTTTTCCCAAATGGCAGTTTGGACAGCTAAGACTCACAACTCTTAAGGTTTTTTCCTTTCCATTTGTCCCTACCATTTTTTCTTAGGCTTAAGCTGAGACTTGTTTTGTTCCTCCGCTAGTCCAAACCCCCTTCTCACTCTGAGAACAATTGCAGATGCTATCCATTAAGGTCAACTTCTTTCATTTAGCCTTGGAAATTAAAAACTCCTACCCTTCCTCCCTCCAACAGTGATTATCTCCTGTAAATGTGCTTCAAAACTTCCTTGTGGTGAAGAACGTTGTGTGGGATGGAGGAGGGATGGGAGAAAATGCACTGGGGAATGTAGCAGGGGAAATTACTCTGATTCAGTGTCTGGTTATAGATACATTTCTCTAGATACTCTACAATGCTTTAGGTCTTTACAAGATTCCTCCCAACTGTCTTTGTTCTTTGTATAGCTCACTTGCAAACCTGGCATGTGGAATTGTTTTATTCAAACTTTACTGAATGACAGGATGTACCTTAGAATTAGAAATATGATGGGCTGTCAGCTGCTTGCCCAAATTCCAGCAGATCTCTATAGTTCTTAATAAATGAACTGACAGCTTATTAACCAGGCGGTACAACAGGAGCTTCATTCTGTTGTAAAATTTTAAATCATGTTGTTCTAACAGGCATGCAGTTTATCACCACCTCTTTTTCTTTGGGAATGAGAAATAAATAAGAAGTCAATCTTCCCCTACCACCCTGGTTTCTGGCAATATTAATAAAGATTTTGAGCTAACTGTGAAGTTAAGAGTGGATATCCTGCAGAAGTACTATAGTCACTGGGAAATTAAGTTAATTTCCAGGGTTAAGTGAAAACTTGGAGCATTATAGAAGTTTAATGCTTTGTTGTTTAGTTTTGTGATTTCTGGTAAACAAACATTTTGTCTATCAGCAAAAAAAAAAAAAATCTTAGAATTTAGTTAGACAAACTACTGGATGTTAGTTTAAGTCATAGCCAAATAGAGGTCTTAGACTTCTTCATTGTAACATGATGCATGATGGTAAAATCACTCTGAGGATAAGTCAGTAATGAGTGAATGCTGTTGTTGACTGCATGTTGTTGTATAGTTATGCAAGATCGTGGCTTTCTTCCTCAAGTTGTGCAATACCGTTAACATCGTGGAAATACCACTAAGAATGATTCCTTTATTTAGCTTTTCATTTAGAAGGCCAGATGTAAGTCAAGAGAATTAGAGACTGCAGTGCTTTATCAGGTCTATAAGCAGCTCCTGTACATTAATTAAATAACACAGTGCAAGAAATGGTGCTTACAGCTGAAAACTCTCCACGTGATTTTCCAAGAATCAGATTGGAACAAACTGAGCTGGATTGAAAAGTGTATTAACTGCAACATTTCACTGAAGGTACTAATCTATGTGACAGTCTGGGCACATCAAGGGGGAAATGAATCTCCTAAATACTGTTATTATTCTCTGTGAGAAGCCATGGAATTCTTCATGAGTGAGATTTGAGCTCTGTTACGCCTGGTGTTCCCCAAACAAGGTTTCTGTTAGCAGGAGATAAGGACGCACAGCCCGGTCAGGGCTCGGTGCCCAGGCTGCTCCGGGCAGGGCTGAGGGGGGTCCTGGCCGCAGGACTGTGCCAGGGCTGGGCTCCCCTCTGCTGTGGCTGGCCTGGGGAGGTTCCTCTGGCAGTGCTGCTGTGCCCTGTGGTGAGCTGCCATGTGCTCCCTGTCCTGGCCCTCTGCAGAGGCCGTGCTGAGCTTTAGTGCTCACATTCACCCGCTGCAGTCTGAGTGTCATCTCAGACTCCACTGAATCTTAGCTAAACTGTTCTTTGGGTGTTGCTAATATGTATTCCAGAATCTTCCCTGGCTGGTATACATGTGGCAAATATTCTACCTTGCTGCTTTTTAGAAAAGAGCATCCTTTTCCTCGGTACTGCCTTTATCACAGGCTGGCTACTACTGAGAACTCAGGTAACTTGCTTTGCTCTTTGATGCATGAGACGCTGTCGGCTCCCTTCCAGCAATAGCTGGCTCTAGGTGAGAAAGAAGCCATGCAAGAGCTGAAGTGCTGTAAAAATATGTTTGAGAGTGACAAAACCCAAAGATTCTAGTCTGGCTTTATTCTCTGGAGGTGTGTGCTGTAGTGTTGCTGCTCATTCCAAAAAGCGAGGGATGGAAAATACCGTGTGTACTTCCATCAAGTAATTTTGCAAACCAGGGTTAGTTTTTCTTACCTTGGTGTTTTAGCCTCACAATTCGATTTAGATCAGAATGAAGAGGTTTTTAGGCACTTGCAATTTTTGAATGCCAAAAACTCATGCGCACACTTAAGTGGTGTGTCCACGAGTTTCCTCTTATGTGAGTGAGATGACTGTACTGGCATTTGTCATTCCACCGTCCTGCCCTGGGGAAGCCTGCTGAGCCCCTGCTTGTCCATAGTGGCCATGCTGCCAAACAACTGCCAAATGCACTTTGATATATGGAGTTTGAGTTGGCTCAGAGAGAACCAGAAAGCTGCAAAATTGGATGTGATGCCTTCCTTGAAATTTGCTTCTGTTTTTCCTTTGTAGGGGACTGTTCAGTATGTGGCAGTTTCCTTGTAGATGCCATGCTGGAAAATAATTTGAACTGACCTTGGGCAAACGATAGTGAACTAGATTAGTGTTTTGTTTTTTTTTTTAAATTTGGCTTTATTTTTTTACTTCTTTCTTTAAAGCAGCTGTCTCCTTGTACAGTTATTGGTAAAGCTGAGTGTTAAAAGCAGTTACTTCTGGGTTCGGAGTCACAAGTGCTGGGAATCTCTGGATGCTGAGATGGAAGGGTATTTGCTGTGGAGGAGTAAGTTAAGAATTTGAGACAGAGGAATAACAAGACTGGTTTACCAGAATCAACTGATCCAGAATATTTTAGATTTCTTCTGCACAAAAATGTTACTTTCAAGAGAAATGTTGAGACTGTTTTGCCATTAGAAACTAAGTGGGGGTTTTAGCAAAGTTCTCTCCCTTACTCCCTTTAGAAGCTGATTATGAAGATATGAATTATATCAGCACGTGGAATAATAAATAGCTCTTGAGCCTGAGCTAACTCTGTGTCTCACTAAACATCATAGTATACTTTGCTGTTTCATCCTTAGGAAGTTTCCTGGGTAAGTGCTGGTCACTTCAAGTAATGAATTCAGTGCATATGAATTTCTTCAAGAATCTTAGTAATGTTCTAATGAAATGCAAAATCCTTACTAAGCAAGCTCTCTTTCTAAAACTGCAATGTAATATATTTTTAATATAATAGTAGAAATAGTATTTTTAAAAATGATTTCTCCAATCAGATCTCTGTACTGCATCCAACATCCTGGTCCTTTCATATGGCTCATGCATTTCTCAGAAAAAGCAGAGAAATTCAATGTTTTTTTGCTTTTTTTCCCTCTGTGTTAAGTGAGGATTCCATTTATTATATATGGACACTCACAGATACCGAAAATTGTATTTAAGATACAGATTCAGGGTGGAGAGTGGTTGGAGTAGGCAAATGGGGAGCACAAGAGAGAACACACAGTAGTCATTGTGTGTGGTGGGAAAAATTATTACAGATTTAAATATTTCATAAGCATACCTTTGAAAATGGAAATTAAAAGCTAATATAACTTTGCCTTTTTAACCAGATGGCAGTTGTTTTCTGTGTGTAATAAGAATGTCTTAATTGTGTGTAATAAGAATTTTCTTCCCTGGAAATATTTTAGAAATTCTTCCTACAATAAAAAATTTTTTGTCCCTCTCCCCCTCATCATCATGTTGAGATATATCCTGCACATGAAGTAGAACAGTAGGCTGGTGGTTTTAATCAACACACACTTTCCTGATGGATTCTGCCAATGCTAAAAGATAAATGGTGCAACAGTTAGAGAAACATTCAGCCTTTTTTTGAATTAGTCTTTTGTAACGTAAGTAAATTATCTGGAAGGTACTCAACCACAGCACTTTGATAGTACAGGTGTTTAAATGGTAATAGCGATTGGAATTGGAATGGGAGTGAAACAATAAAGTCATTCGGGTGTTACAACATGAAATTAAGCTATCACTATTACCAAGCAATATTATTATCCTAAAGTCTGCAACTCACAGAGCAAATGAAAACAATGTAATACCCCTCTAACAGTAGTTTACATTGGGATTTAGTTTAGCCATGCTGTTTGCTTATGTTATAATGTCTTTATTAGACAGAAGTCATGAGCTGGTGTACTGTCTTGTAACCCAAAAGGAATAACAGAGCTGCTGGCCATCTATCCAGGTAAATCCTGTTCCCTATGAAAAATGATCTCTTGCTCAAAATTCTCATAGTGGTGACTCATATGTTATGGTTAGCAAGAATGTAGAATATTAATAGCTTCATGTTTAATATTTAAATTACTTAATTACCTAATGAAGACTTAGATCCTGTTGACTTCTGTACATATCTGTATAATTTTAATGACAATTTTTGTTTGGTTGAAAATCTCAGCTTTCAATTTGGTCAGTTCCTGAAACGAGGAAGAATTTGTGAGTGAAAATGACGTCTGTGTTTATGCATATGATGGGGGGAAAAAAATACTTCTAATTAATTTTACTGGAACATGTTATATTCTGAGTGGATATTCAGTAGGACGGTGTTCTGTATTCAGCAGTTCTTTGTAACTAAACCAGTGGTGGGTGAGCCCAGTCACTGAGGGGCTGAGCAGCTTGCTTACAGACAATTGAAACTTTTTAAACTAAAGCATTTTACTTTGTCTGAATTTAAAAGTTTCCTGGAAATTTTTACAAATGACATAATTTTATAAACACTGAATCATCAAATGGCTGCTGCTGCTTCTGTTCTTATTGTAGTTGTTCTTTATTAGTGCATTAGTGAAAAGAACAAATTTATTTCCACTGTTCAAACTGGTTTTGTTGAAACAATTCTTTCAGTTGTTTATAACATTACTAGGAGGCACCTCCCCTATGACCTGACTGCAGTTTGGTAGGTAATATGCATACCTAGGTGATAAAAGAAATATTATTTTTTTTTTTAATATAAAGGAAATGTTTTCTTTTTCAAGAACCTGCAGTGTTTCAGTGAAGATTAAAAACCTACTAATACTACCTTGGGAAAGAAGCTAAACTGATATTACTTGAATCATGCTGTCATAGATGATATAAGGGAAATAAACATTAGCTAATACATTACTTCCTTTTGTTTGAATAAATAGTTGTTGGTTTTTTTCACTTTTAGTATCTTTTACACCAGGAATTCCTAGTGTATCTTTGAGGTGATTACTGCCACTTCTCCTTCTAAGCAGCTTCCCATCTTCCCATGTTTTGCTCTGTGCTGACCTCTGCTGTAAGGACCTTGGCCTTGTGCTTATCCAGATTGTGTTTCTGTCCCTTGGTCTCCCACAGCCAGCCTGGGACTGAGGCTTCCCCTCCCTGTTCCCTCAGTACGTGCACCCATGCTGGGCCTTTCACAGGAGCAGGTTCACTGCAGAGAAAGGCACAAGCTTGTGAGTTAGAAGGGGTGAGAAGAGTAAGGAATCTGAAACATCTCATAGAGCAGCTACCCTACTGTGCCCCATCTTCCAGTGATTCCCCTTCCCGTGCAGGTCATAAGCTAATGAGCCCAGAAGATGTTCCTGGCATTTGTTTCTCCTTCCCTCATGTGCTGACAGCGCGGCGCAGGGAGCTCTGGCTGGCGCAGAAGCCTGACCTGCTAACTTTGGCTGAGCAGCTGTGCTGCACACCACGGGGTCCATGGCTGCCAGGGGAGGGGTGCTCTGCACACGAGGATGTGTGCTTTCATTTAGGCAGCTAAGAGCTAAACCAACTCCTTTAGGGAGTACGGTCCTAGCTGCAGGCTGGGGCACCCCTGGGTTGTGGGGCTGGATGTGTACATGTTGCATTACAGGCTGCAGAGCCACTCTGTTCTCTCCCCCACCTTGCGTGCAAAGACTGAGATGGCTGAGCCGTGGAGAATAATCCCTTGATGCTTGTGGGATTATTCACATTTACAGTCAGGCCCCTGCAGCACCTCCTGTGCTGGTGTTCTGGTCTGTGCCAAGAGCCTTGAGACGCCGCGTGGTACAAACACTGACAAGCGATACTGAAGTACAGGGCGGATTCATTGCTGAATCTTGTTGAAATTGCCTTTGTTTCTGAGGGAGTAGTGCTTACTGCTGCTCTCTTGTCTGTTTGGGTTAACCAAGACATTTGGATCTAGGAAAAACAGCATTTTTTTTCCTTCTGAACCCTCTGCTGTTGCACACTCTGCTCTTTTGGTTTGTGTCCTGCGCTTTTACAGCTCTGCCCTGCTCGCCACTGTTTCTACAGTACCTTCGTCTACAGAAGAGAGATCAGGAAAGGAAACAAATTTATCTTTTAGTGAAAAGTTTGACCTGAATCTTGTTGCAGTGTATAACGCTTTAAAAGCTTCTACATAACTTAATTTGCCGGTACAGGTACTCTGCAAACTCTGCAATACAATTCCTCATGCCTGACTTTGTGCCTGCTAAAAAGCCAGTTGTGGTTTTGTATCTTGTGAGTAATACAGAGATTTCTGTAAGAACTGATATTGTTTCTTTCAGCATTGTTAGGTGTTACGTGGTGTTACTGGATTTAAACAAAACTACCCTCGGTTGGGCTGGCACTACAAAATGGATTTGTCTGTTTCATCTGGGGAATCATAACCTTGAATCTTGACTTAGCTGACAGGAGCCAAAGAGCTATGTCTCAAGGTCTGAAGTGACAATGAATCTACATTCAAGTACCCTGGACTTGTCTTGATTTATATTGCTGTCTTCCTTGCATAAATGATGGCTGTTTTTTGGTATGCAGGCAATAAGTGAGATCAGTGCAATAGCTGGTCTTCAGAATTCAGGGTTGGTTGTTTGAAATCAAAAGAGGAAAGAAAGCGTGAGTGCATGTATAACATGTTTGTAGTAATGCCTTAAAATCTGGTCTCTCCATGGAGCCTGGTCAGGTTTGGTGACTATATGCTTTTGATCGAGACAAAAAAAGTTAGGAATAATGATGGGGGTGTGAAAGGGGGAGGATAAAGGGTGGAGGGGGGGAATGAGAAAGGGCATGCCAGCTAGTGCAGCTGCAGGTGTTGAGCTTTGTAGGAACTGAAGCAAGGCTGTAAGCTGTCAGCACAAGTGAAGAGCTAGAAAAGATCTGACAGACATAAACATGACTGCTTTCTTCAGCTGTAGAAGTGCAAAGGAACAAACACAGATCTTGACATACGTCATCCTCCTCCTTAGATAGTGTTACAAAATGTATTAGTAGTCACCAAGTTTTATAACCCATCAAAGCCCAGCACACTTGGATAACAGAGAAATACTAGTTGGCTCCACTTTATATAACGGCAATATAAGGGGAAGCCTTATATTTGAGAGAAAATGAGAAGTCTCATAAATCATACTGTGGGTACCTATATGGAACATACTGATTTGTTTTCAGAAATTTTAAGCAATCTGGTGGCACAGATATTTGAAATTCTTGGATGCTTTGCATGTTGCAGTGCATGTATGTGATTCCACAGGCTGCTGTTATGCAAAGGCTGAAATCACCAAGAACACACAAGATTTCTTGATTTTGATTCCACAGCCTTTCCATGTGTGAAGAGAGTGTTTTGTGTATTAAAATGGGCCATTTCCTTACTCCTGGCAATCTTAACTTCAGCAATGAGGAAAAAACCCAAAAACTACTACCTTGAAGGTAGATAAATGTAGGTCCTGTATCTTTACTCCAGCTTGATATTAGGGTTTTTTTTTTCAGTTTGCCATTTAAAAAAATAATAACATAAATGTGATTCCTAAAAGAAAATAACTTAAGTTCCAAGCTTGCTCACCTCCTTTGAGTAAAATAAAGAGGAGATAACGTAATTAGATGAGCAACATGTCAGTTGAAAACATAATGTTTCCTGTTTGAAGAATTTTAAAACATTGGACTTCATTTGAGTATGGAAAACTGGCTTTCCCCTCAGGAAGTGTTAGCTCCCTGCTGCTCTGCAAAAACAGTGGAAAAGAGAAATCTTTTCAAGTCAATGTTTCCACTGTAAATAGAAAAAGAACTAGTTTCCATTTTCTTCTTTGTTGTTATTGCCGGAGATCTTAAGAATCCCTATTTTCTTTTCCTGAGTGAAGCCCACAAGGTAACCAGATAAAAAGTTTGGAAAGGCTTGTGGGGAGAGCAAGAGAAGCAGAAGAAGAAGGAGGAGAGAGAGAAAATGTCCGGACTTCATTAATCAAAGAAGTAAATAAGTTTCTGTGCTATGTTTTTTGGAAATGTTTGTATTTGTCTAGAATCTCTTTAAAACACCCTCTTCAGTAACGATACATGGGGCACATGGAGCCTCAGAGGGCGAGAGGAGCAGCCCTTCCCTGTGATCAGGAGCCGTTTCTCTTTCCTCTCTCCTAATCTTAATTACACCTGTTTTTAACATAACTGAGGTAGTAGAAGAATGTGGGGCATAGATGTGAAAAGTGAATGGTATCTGTATTTGAAGAGCTGTTTCTTTGCTGACTGTGTTCCTTATTTCTGTTTGCTGTAGCCTGCGTGGCCAGGACTTGGCAGATGAGACGAGGCAGAGAAGGTTGTTGCATTAGTAATTTTGCCTGTCAGTGTTCATGAAAACTTTTTCTGAAAGCAAGCACATACCCACACATCTTGAGCTTTCAAAGCGCCCCTTTGGTTAAGGAAGCAAGGGGGGAGAGAGAAGAGTTTCAGTGTCTTACTAGCAGGGCAGTAGTGTCCAAATTGCCACTCTGCTAGGAAAAAGTATGAGCAAAACATCTGTTTCTGAATTATTCTGGGTGGAGAAGGTCTTAAAGAGTAAAGAAGTGCAGTCACACTATTGATTAATTTGCCCAGCACTGTAATTATTGCGAAATAGCAACGTAACTTTCTTTCTTTCCTTCACTCTTTTAGTTGCACATGATGGTTTTACTGGTACTACAGAAACCCTGATTATATTACTCTGGCATTCTCAGGGACTGTTAAGCAGGAGTCTTCTCTCTTTTGCTCTAAAACTCATCTAAATGGAAAACACATTGTCTTCATTATATGCCAGTGTTGAATGAACAGTTGCCATAGCAACAGCCATCTGAGGCCTTGCTGATTTCAGGCCAGTGAATGGGGTAGACAAACAAAGTACCTTCAAAACCAGAAGGGAACAATTGCTATTCATTCAAGCCAGATTTAAGATCAGCAAATGTCTTTAGCAAAAGAAATGCAGATAAGAAAGTATCAGACATGGTCAGAGAAGAATAACGGAAAATTATCATAATCTTAAACTTTCCTGCCTGGTGGTATAGCATGAAAGATGATTCTTAAGAAAAAAAAAAATAATTAGAGCTGAAGAGCCAAACCACAGTCTGTCCTCAACCTGGGGTAGCGGTGTCAGTCTCAGGAGTTGACGTGTGCTGGTTTGCAGCACCGGCAGTCGTGGGAGTGCCTGAAGGATGGGGCAGCTGGGCCAGGGCAGGCATGGCCAGAGTGCCCACGGGCTGGGGTGGCCGTGCTGCCGCTCAGGAGGCGGCTCAGCAGAGGGGGACACGGAGCCTTGCGTATCCGAGGCCGATATGGAAGAGCTAAATGGCTTTGGGCACGAGCCTCCACAGATTACTCAGCAGTGCCTGAAGGTAGTCAGGAGCCCCAATGTGTTTGTTTCACCATTTTGTTGCTCCTGGAAGACTGTGATAGACAGCTTTATGTATGACATGGTTGACATATTCAACATAAAGCCTGGTTAGACTTAATATATATTCACATAAAATGCCAAGAAACTGACTGTGAAATGTTTGCCTTGAATTACAGATGAGACATGTGTATGGCTATGTGTGTCTGGTATGTGTAATTGTATTTTCTTTCTCCTTAGTCCTACATAAAACTTCGTGGTTTTAGTTAAAAAAGTAATAATTTTCTGACTAAGACACCATTTCTGATCTCAGTGTTGTCTAATGTGTAGAGACATAATAAGGCAGAGGCAAGACAAGGAGCACACACAGGTTGCACGTTGTGTTGGCAGTGGGCTTTTGAGAGCAGTGGTATGACAGAAAGCTCTCTCCTGGCCCCCACACTGGATTTGACAATACCCATCACAAGCAAAGGCCGTGTGGCAAACAGCCCATGAAGCAACTGGAGGAAAAGGCCAGGAGCAGGTTCAGGACTGGGATGGCTTGTGGGAGGCTGTGTTGTCCTTTACTTCAGTGAGCAGTCTGGGTTGGAGGCTCAAGTCATCAGCTGGGTTGCTGAATCCCACTCTGGAAGGTCCTGGAGACTGGAGAAATGATGTATGCTTGGTTTTGTACGGTAGGTAGCTTAAAAAAACCAAAAGAAGTACGACCCACAACATGCTACTGTCTTGGCACATTAGTGGTGTGATAATGTAAACTGTGTGCTGTACCAGCTGGGGAGCTGGAGCCATGGTGCCCTTGTGAGAAAGAAAGCAAGCCCCACTCCAATAATAGGAAAATTGTTACCCTGGGAAGCTGGTGGTGAAGATGGAGTCTGTCAGAGCTCACCTGTTTTCACTACTATGTTTTATATGCTCTGTGTATGTGAAGGAAGGGTTATCATAATGATCAGTTGCAAATGTCAAGGAAACTCCTTACCAGTGGTGTAATACTGGCAATACGTATCACTGATAATACAGTGTATTTTCAGGTTGTTTACATAGGCATATTCCTATGTTAATCATCCTTACAAAACTAGAATGGTGTGACAAGGTGAATTTCTCACCAGTAAAGTTCTGTGAGTACAATGAATTTAGGGATTATTTTTTATTTTTAAAATGTGGAAAAGTACAAGGCTGCTTTGTGTAGAACGTTAATGAATTTGGACTGAGGAAATATTTGAAGGATAGAGCTGAAATACCCAAAGATGAAACACAGGTACCTCACCTTGAATAAAAACTTATTTTCTGTCTTGTTATGAATAGACAGGATAGACAAGATTTAAATCCTGGCAACAAAAGTATTACTCAGGAGGAGGAAGAAAATTAAAGATTGACATATTGAGTTTAGAAGACAACTAAATGGCGGGGGGAGGGGGCAGAATATGAAGTAGAGACTAGTGTGGAGGTCAATCATACATCTTTTAGTCTCTTTTCATAGTATAAGAACAAAGATGAATTTGTTGAAACTGAAAGGCAAAAGGCAAACACATCTAACACAATTGATGAACATAAAGAATGCTGTCTTTGCAAGGCCAAGATGGTGGGCAGACTCAGAAAATAGCAATTAATTTTGTGTGTATATATGTATGCCTATGTATTGTAGATATACTCAGCAATTTAAGCTGTCACATTAGTTCTATTAGATTTGTCTCCTTAGTAAAATATGTGACTTAATGAAGTTGTGTCTAAAGTAGATAGCAAAAACTTTTGTAGATAACAAAAAATCCCTTTTATAGTGGAGGCTATTGCCAGATTGTCAGCTGTAGTCTTCGATAGGTGTGGCTCTGATTGCTCTGGAGATAGAATGCTGTAAGACCTTCCTTTCTGAATTTGTTTATGAACGTTTCTTTCACACAAATGAAGGGTTTTGATTTCTTGTTGGTGTTATTGTTATTATTCTATGAAAGCACAGTGAGTTCTAAAGCTTTGGATCTCCTTTAATCTAATGAGAGCAATCCGCAGCTATCTATGCAGCTTTACAAACAGACCAGGATTTGTCCTCTTTTTACAGTGTTATCAATTAGTCTGCTGAGCATTGGACCTCGTGAGACTTCCAGAGGATTGTCAGTGGGCTATTCAGACAGGTATTTCCACTTACATTTTCTGAGAAGTTTAAATGTATTTGATGTGTTTACCAAAAACCATAGCTATGAAACAGGTATTTGTACATTTGTCTTAGACTGTGATTAATATCTCGTTTCTCTTCTATTTTTGTGGAATGAAAAGTGATTCTAAAAGAGCTGATTTTGAGTGTTACTAGCAGAGTCTAGTGGCAAGGTATGTAATAAAAGTCGGTGCATATGGGATTATGGTTCAGTTTGTTTTGATTCCTAGATTGGGGTTGTAGCTTTCAGATATTTTGGCATAACTGTGGGGTTTGTCTTGGGCCTCTCGCCACACCTTTTATACAAAGTATTACTCTTATCACAAAGCCTTACTAAGATCCAGCACAGCTAATCATTTTCACCATCATTTGCACATCCTGGAAGTAGTTACACATTTAGTCATGGAAGATAGTGAGACCCATGGATGGCTGTCCTGTGTTCTAGACCACACCATTGCTTGTGATGACAACTTGCAAACTGGGAACATTTCAGACTCCTCAGCAATGCTGCTTACACAGAACAGTTAGAACCTGCTTTTTCCAAAGCTTTTCTCTCTCTTCTGTACAGCTGGTTAACAGGGTTGAGGATGTGGTTCCTGTATCTCCAGCAGTTCATGCTTCCTACTTATATTTTCTGGTGTTAGTACATCAGTGACATTAAGCACCGTCTAATACAAAGGCAGAGTGCAAAGAAATAGTGTTGTAGGTTGAGCAGCTGGATAAGATGATGGATGTGTGCCTTGGAAGCAGTCGTTAGACAGATATTTCATTTTCCTGTGAGGCATCTTAGATGTGGAGCTTGTAATTCAGTAGCTTCACTGAAAAATTATTTCACTAGATATATAGCTTTTGAGTACTCTCCTTTTTTCAGTTTTTAACAGGATATTAGTTACCACATTTTAGAATGTTTGGAACATTTTAATGCTGTAGGTAATAATCAGCAAGAATAGCAAAAAAAATAGTTAACTTGCAGCAGTAATAAATGGTAGAAGTTTCTCCTTTTGTTAAATATGATCTGGAGAATGAATTCAATGATTCTTTTTAGCAAAGCATGCAGAGTGTGTTTCAAGAGGAGCAACAAGGGAAACGATCCAAACCATGGCAGTAAGATCACTTCTGTTTCCTTACTGCAGCGGCATTATCTCATTCAGTTGCTTTACTGCCTCAGTAGGTTTCAGGAGTTTCCATGTTGCATTCCAGTGCACTCAACTCTGCAGGCACTCACGAAGAGTGTCCAGAGAGAAGCCCTTTCTGAAGAAGGGGGGCCCTGCTAAAGCATCGTCACCAAACTTCTTTAGTTTGTAATAGAAGAAAGTTGCTCCTAACTCTTCAAAACAGGCTGCTGTGTCCAGTTCCAAGGAACCTTGTAATAGGAAGGCATAATCAGAATTATTGAACCTAACCTTTAGCAGATACAGAATTTATTTTCCAATATAGCAATTAGTAGAGAATTTTAGGATAAATTTTCTGTGTAGAGCATAAAAATTTGTGGCCAGATTGTATCTGATAGTCTTGAAATACTGGATTGTTCTTGTCCCAAAGGGGCAGTCTGAATAACCAATGTATAGGAGTAACAGAAAAGTATTTTCCCAGGATTATATAGTAGCCAGGAGAAGCTAAAAGTGTAATATATCCATTCTACCATGGTGAAGGAGAATTACTTGGAGGCCATTATTTGTTAAGAGGCTACTAGACATGTGGATTGTATGAGAGAAGATGAAGGTAAAAGGATGAGAACCTTTTTCATGGAAAGGAAGCCTTTCAGTAAGAAAAAACAGCGTTGTGTGCTGGTCTGGGTGTAAATGATCATATGCTGTTATTTCACTGTTGAATTGGTGATTATCTGGACAAGCAATGAATAGAGGAATCATCCATTTTCTTGGAATTTCGTCCTGGAGACTGTTTCACACGGTCACAGTAAAGGTGTTGCCCATTGCTTCAGTTTCTGAGTCTTTAGAATGTAAGTAGTATTTGGAGATAAATGCTTTATAAAATATTTTATTTACTGAGACCTCTTCTAACTTAATATATTGAGTTATACCTTCAGCCCCCCAATGCATTTATGCAGATTAGTGCCTTGTCAAGCCCAGGTATAATCTATGAAGGACAGTTCCTTCCTATCAATTGTGTTAGTGCCTTCAAATCTGATGAAGGAAAATAATTGGAGTAGGAATTGGTTTATTTCTGTCTTAAGAAACTATAGTTTACTGGGAGGTGTGTCAGTACAGAATGAGAATTACATAAACTGCAATTTTATTGGGACTTTGTACAGAGACTAGCAGCAAGTTCCTGTGTCCTTTTCTTGTTGTTTTTTTCTTTTTCAAACAGCTTTGTGAAGAATTTTTGCTTTCTTTCCTTGCTTTAAATATTCATGTTAAATAATATTCATATTTATGATTTATGGAGAGCATCCAAAAAGCATGCTCCAAGTAAGATACCAGTGAGAAACGGTGGGAGTTGCAGAGTAGAAAAGAGCACTCCTGGGTTTCCCAAAGTGATGTTGAAAGGTGTTGTTGTGTACAATGACAAGGAGAAATACCTGATTTGAGAAAATATCTGATTCACAGCAATTGCAATATGGGAATTGTTGGGCAAGTCAGACCTAGCTCCTCCTCCTTGGACAAACCTCATGCTCCTGTTAATGTTCCCAAAGATACATATGCATATACATGCTTTAAATTGCATAGAGCCCAGATCATCTCTCCAGGCAGGGAGGAGAGCAGAGCTACTATCTGTACAGAATTTTTCAAAGCTGATGCTTCAAGCTATCTTCTCTGCACATCTGACATATTCCTGCTTCATTGTTGACTCTAGCACAACACTTACTGTGAGAATCAAAACAAAGCAATTATCATCAGATTTCAGTGGATCTAAGTAGAAGGGAAAAATACCTGTGTGTACAGGGAAGAAAAACATTTTGAGCTAAGTCTGCAAAGCCTTAGCATTTTGAGACACTGTTAGAACTACAATTGTACATAAAGGAATTAAAAATAAGCAGCAAAGTTAAAACTAACGAGAGTTTCTTAGCAGTATCAATATAATGAGTTTAGTTAAGGTAGCTCTACTATCACTCCTGATTTGCAAATACCAAATTCTGCAAGACAAAAAAAATACAGATTCCTCTTTGTGTGTGATATTATCTGTAAAACCCAATGCATCCTTCAAGGGCTGTCACTACAAATCTCAGCTCTTAAAAGCCCAGATGGGTTTTCAAGCCTGCTGCATGAAACCCACTCGCACTATGTGAAGGGACCATGGTGTGGCTGTAGCCCTGTCTGCTACCTGTCAAGCTGGAGGATGTGAAATCCTTGGAACATTCAGGATACTGATATTCAGCACTGCTGTTGCATAAGCCTCAGATGTGGGTATGCTTCTGTGCAGCTCCAGCTGATGCTAAAGAAAATGGAAACCAGTCTAATAGCTAAATTTAAATCAAATTATAAATCGTTTTATTCAATTCAATTTCCATTTAAAAATAATTTGGTTCAGTGATAGGCATGTGACTGCAAGCCCTGAAGACTGAAATGCTCTTTATCTAGACACACAACTGCCTTGACCCTTATCTAGAGGGACTCTTTAATCTGCTAATTTAGTTTTTATGCCCATTCAGTTCTTGACCTCTCTGACTCAACTTCCAGTTAGCAACACTCGTGATGGTTGTTGCTGTGATGGAGACACCTGCCCATTAACAATGGGACTGAGCTGAACAACCTTTCTCTCCTTGTCTAGGCCTCTAAACAGGCAGATGGTAACAACATTTGGTCACCGCTGATTTAGCTTGCATTTGAACTCTTGACCTAAAGGGGAAGGCCACTGTATCCTATTAGGAATATGAGCCATAAAATTTAGTTTTAGTTTTGATACCTAGCCTGGGATGTGTGTAAAGTCAAACATCTCACAGATATGTGAAGGAAAAGAAGACATTTCTCCTCCATCTGTTCTTTTATTGTTGTGTGTTATAGTTAACTCTGTAAACTCTTCATGTTAGCAGCCTCTTCTTTGAAGATTCTCATGTTAATAAAAATTAATTAACAAAACCACACTCCAAGATCCTATCTCAGGAACAATTCTTGTTTTTTTCTGTTGTAAATGCAATCTTTCCCCTTCTCTCTCTCTCTATTACATGCCCTTCATACTTGTTATTTTTTTCTTACAGAATTAGCAAACAGTTTTTCTGAGAGACCTTTTTCTGATTAAACAGCGATCCCTGTGATTCTCTTGTTACGCACACATACAGTACATGACTTTTTCTTTGGTGCTGTTATACCTATTGATCTCTTCAAATTTTGTGTGTGTTTGTGTACTGTGCCACTACTTTCATTAATCTGTGGCCTGTAAATTTTGAAGGCAAAAAGTTTATGGTTTTACACCTCTTTCCCGAAAACCTCAGTCAAACAGGTTTGGGGAAGTGGAAAGTAGTGGTGCTTCTGATTCATGACTTCTAAAGCATGACTATATTTATTTAGATGCAGCAAAGATGGATATGCAAGTTATTTATCCCTACAAAGAACTGCCATCATGAGCTGACAAAAAGAGGTCTGTAATAAGTTAGAGAAATTACCCTGAGGCTTACACTGCAAGCACTGCTGCCAGGCGCACTGCAAGATTCACAGTTGCTTTGAGTTGCTGATGGATCAGCAGTTCTAGAGTACGAAACAACAGGATGCAGAGTTTCTCAGACTGCCTGTTTGATCATGTGTACTTCATTTTATCTGCTTCGGTGGTGTCTGGATCTCTTCATTTAGGTATCATTTCCAGTTTAGTAATTTTAATATTCTAAGGGTGAACAAGAGAATAAAGCAGGTTGCAAGATGAGAGGCAAGCATTTCAAAGGATATAATAAGAGGGTAGGTACTGTTAGATGCGTTAGTGTTTGATGTGTGTTTATTAAACTCCTGCTCGTGTGAACTAAGGCTGTGGCTGAGGTGAGCAGAGCCTTCAGCGGCGTGCGGCGGGGCCGGGCTGGGCCTTCCACATTTCCCAGCCATTCCCTCCGTGCCAGCTGTGCCCCATCAGCGCTGCACAAACCCACACAGTCTGCTCTGCTTTCCCATACTTGTCGGGCCACTATGGGAGGTATGTGGCAGTAATTATGCTCCCAACTGATCAGACCACCTATGAAGATGAAGTGCTTCCTGACTAATGTCTCACTAGGGGGCAGTCCTGGTTTTTAGCATTAAAAACTCCTACCAACTTCATTTTCTTTGCTGGAGCCGGGGCAAGCTACTTGAGGGGCTTTGGAGGCTCCACCATGAGTATGGAGACTGGTAAACCTTTGAAAGAAAATTGTCTCACAAACAAGGAGGTCTTGGGAGATGCTTTCATAGGAAGAAGAGAATTGAACCTTAAAAGATTTTAAGTATGGAGACATCTTGAGCAGTCTTGAGGATTCAGATATGTCCATTAAAAAAAAAAGTAGATCTGAAATTACTAGCTGTATTTGTGATAGAGAAGCCTATAGCAGAAGTGGTAAGGAAAGTTTAGATGACTTTTCACACTGAGCATGCTGTCTGAACTGTTACATTTGCACTGAGCAAGGACTCAGCATTCTTACTTCCTTGGTAATTATTGCAGTTGAATGATAACAAGAGCAACCAAAAATTGGTCTTAGTGGGCAGAAATTCCATTTCTTGAGGAATTTAATGCAAGAATGAGACCGGGTTGCTGGATTCCAGAGGGAACAGACCCAGATTTGTAGCTCATCTTAAAACATGACTAAGGGAAAACAGAAGCCTTGGGTTGCCATTAGTGGATATATTACTTTTTTTTGGAAACAAAAGTTGAGCTTTCAGACTCACTAGGAGCTGCTGAACAATGGAGTCTTTTTTTGTTTAATAACACAGTGCATGCAGATGTCAGTAATGAGGTAGAAGTGTATCATCCAGATTGCCTGATTTGGGTGATCAGTGCCAAGCCGAGGGCTGCTTTGGGAGCCGAGCTGCCGGCTCCCTTTGTGGGAGCCATCGGAAGAGCAAAGGTGCACAGGGACAGCCAGCCAGCAGCAAATGAGAAATGTGAGCCTTGTGTTAGCAAAGGTGAGACAAGGTGGAGGCCTATGCTGTTCCTGGGGATTCATTACATGCCTGCATGTCCCAGGAAGGGTGATAAGGAAGATATGTGCAAGAGATTTGCAGTCCTGTTTACTTTCAAAGTTGTAAATCAGTAGCACTCTCTTCTTTTAAGGCTGTACCGGGACAAACAAGAATGTGCTAATGGTCTTGCCTAAAGTATCGTGGGTTTTGGCTCTATTTAGAAATTTGCTCTAGAATAAATTCACTGATAAAAGCAAAGAGCCTAAGTAATCTCAGAGTTTTGTAATTTTTATTATTTTGTTTTAATAATTAAAGGTGGTAATACATCATACTGGACTCCTGGCTTGTTTTCTTTCAGAATATTTGTCTTAGGGAGCTTTTGTAATTTAGCTTCATTGCATGGCTGAGAGAGATGTATTTAATTTAAAGAAAACACTTGTATTGCAATATACTTCATCTAGATACTTTAATGTTACCTGTGTGATTGGGCTAATTGAGTTGTTCATAATTTTTATGTATCTATTCCCATAACACCCTGGGAAAAGTGTATTATTCCACTGCAGTTTAACAACTGAGTAGATGAACCTATGACTTTTGCAGATTTCCATGGAAGGAGTGACTGAGAAGTTGAATGCACCTTCCCAGATCCCTTGTCTAGGACTCCAAATGATGGAAAATATTCTCCTTTTATTGTATATGAAACATATGTACAGTTAGCTTGCTTATGTTGTTGCACATTTGTGCATATGTTAGTGTAGAGAATTAGACTTATATAAATTACTGATTATTTTACATAAATTATCCATGTTCTACAAACTGCAAGCCTCTAGAAATGTGTCTTCATATTTTTTTTAACGATTTTTGGAAGAGAGTATACTTACATTTTTCAAATGGGTAAGTAGAATATACAGTACTGTATTTACTTAAAATTTGCAATTAGATATAGGTCTTACGAATTATATCAGAAACGCTATATTTTTGTTATGAGAAACCAAAGATCTTGTAACAGTTAAGGATTCTAATTTCAGATACTTTTAATTCTGCCCAAATTAAAATTAATACATTTTTTTAACGTTGGCACACAATTTCCAAAATGTCTATCAAATAAGTTTTGTTTTCAAAAATGAGGCTGGGATTAAAGAGTCTTCATCATCCTCCAAGTCAGTGAAGACTCAGGCTTCTTAAGAAATTATGCAGACTTGCTGTATAATCACTATAATCAGAAACAGGTATCTCCAGAGAGCAATTTGTGCCACCCATTTTTGATATCTGTGTTAGTAAAGGACAAAGTGCCCTCAGAAGTCACTGCTCTCTGTTGACTGTTGATGGAACCTAGAAGGTTAGCTAAGGCTAAAACCTCTCTTTGAGATGAATAATATTGAGAATCCAGGCCAAAGTTATTGATCCTTTTGCTAAAATAGGAGAAAAATCACTAACCAGAACTTTTGGTTTGGTTTGGTTTTTTGTTTTCTGTGCAGAAGCCACCAAGAAACCTAAAAGGATGAGTCAGCCACATAACCATATTCTATTTAAATAAAATTAATTCTCTTACTATTTTTTCCTAACATTACATATTCTTAAAAGCCTTTTTTACACCACCATATAGAACTAGGAGGTTAATACTTCCTACCATGAGCTAACAGGTTGAAAAGAATTTGAACTGTTTTTGGGATTTGTTTTTTTTTAACTGTTGTTGGATGTGTTGGATGTACCATCATACATAAAAAAAGCATTCTGGATTCTGTAAAACCCAATACAGGGATCTGTCCATTCCAGACACATTTTAATGACACGTGTTAGATACCTGCTCCAAAATGAAGCCAAAGCTGATCATAGATCTGTGCATTCTGTAACCCAGTCCCTACAGACCTAAGTTAATTACACAGCTCAGCAAGCCCAAGCTTTACTGACCGAGTGAGATGTCTTGTGGCTGTGTCTGAATGGGGAGTAAATGCTTTTGGGCTTATTTTTTTTTAGCTGTTGTGGTACTTGTGTGCAAGTTTGCAAGTAAAATTGCTTTTTCCACTGATCAGGAATCCTAAAAATTCCTTTTGTACTAGACAGAATATTTATTTTTTTTCTAGTAATGTTTGAGATTAATTTTTCAACTCCATTTCTTAGGAAATCCAGAACCATGTTGCTTAAAGAAAGAGAACTATGCATTTTTATCTGAGAGGACAGAGCAGAGATTTCAGGTTTGTTTCTACAAAGACACTGGCACATGTGCATCTTCTCTCACTGATGTTTAAAAAAGTTTAAGTAACCAGCTCCAGCCCCATGTAATTATATATGTAGTATACAAATTGCAGTAGCATGAAGCAGTATGCTCTTTTGCTGTATTTAAATTTTCGGTAGTACCATATCATTAATTCCATTTTTTTTCACTGGAACTTCAGTTACTCTTTGTACATTTTGTTTATATTTTGAGGTTCCTATGATGTTTCCTAAACAACAGTTTTAGAATTTAAGGAGTGAAAAGCTCTTAGTAGTTTCACTGTCACAGTTTGTCTGTGAAAATATGGATTCTTTATCTTTCCCAAATTACTTCAAAAGAAAACTTGTTCAGCCCATGAGACAGAATTGTGGAGGTGCTGCAGACTCAGTCATGGATTTGGTAATCTCTTGATGTTTACTTGGATAGTCTAGGATTTCTGTTCATTGATCCAATCTGCCTGATAATAAAGATGGTGCAGTCAAACACTGCACAGAAGTTGACTGCTCTGTTCATGGCATGTGTCAATTTTCTGCAGACATACCAACAGCTAAAGTAGCCTTGCTTTTGTTTTAGTAAGTGAATATAACTGCGATGTAGAGGTGAAGTGTGTGTGCTGAAAAACATAGGCCCTTGGCATTGTACTTTTTCTATCTCTAGTTTTAAGAGACAGAGCTGCTTTTTATCATGGGTTTTAAAGTGCTTTTTTATCGTGGGTTTTATGGTGTTAGTTTTAGGAGGAGAAACTCCTACCTCTCAGACAAAGAGCATCATTTTGCATCACAGTGATAGCTATTGGAAGGAAAAAAAGACTACAACTTCTCAAGAACTGGTGTTGAACCAACCAGTGTTGGTTAAGGAAGAACAGTAGATGCTAGAATACTTTTGGAGGGGTGAGGGGGTGCCCATGAAAGCAGAAGAGGAATTCTTCATGACTAAGAGCATCTTTGTAAAAATTAGGTCTTGTATTTCTGTTGATCAGAGTAAGCTGAATAGTTCCAGGGATAATTAAACCTGGGACAAAGAAACAGCTTTATGGTATTGTGCCCAGTTCATTTTTCACCAAAAATCGTTATATTAAAAAGAAATATTTACATTTGTGTTCAGTACTTCTGTTAGGAAACACAGATCTATATAACAGAGTTATTTTGAGACCTGTGCAAACAGGAATTGCATTTCCCTGCAGATTTTAGGCAGAAACCAGTAGTAAATTACCTGGCTATAAGTACTTCATGCAAAGGCTCAGTGAGGAGGAGTCATAGAAGCCTGTAGCCAATATCTTCAACTGTGCTTTATACTACTGGATGCATCGGTGTTTAGGTTTCCAAGCTGAAGCATCTTAAAAACACTGATTTGAGAAAGCAGAGGGCACATGTCTTTTGAGGATGAGTCATGTTAAGTATCAAATTTGGATGCTTGAACTTGTCCGATATTTCTGATTTTTTGCCCTGGTCTTAGCAACTGTGTGCTTGATTTTAGAGAAGATACTTTACCCTGGTTTAATTTCTGCAACTGTTTTAAGGAGAAAAAGTTCTAGCACAATTGCTACTAGAATCACGATGAGCTGTTTTATAGGCTTCTTTAAGTGCAGACAATGTTTTCTGGTTAATATTTTGAATATTTGATGCAGAAAAATGTAAATTACTAAAATACTCTGCATCAGGTCTTCCATTTAGCATTATCCTTTTGCACTGCAGAGTAAACTAATGAATTACAGCATGATTACATAGCACATAATTAACTTTGTAATTAATATGCAACTGCCACTTAAACTAAAGTACTGCTTATAAAGATGTACGGCAACAGTAAATCACAGGTCAGAAGTAGCACTTTGGAATTTTCAAAAGAATGAGAGTAAATGCAGAATCACTTACAGCAGCAAAGTAAGTTAATTAAAAAGCAGATTAATTGTGAATGTCCTGTTTAATTTTAAATACCTTTGCTATTTCTTTTCCCTGAAGAAAGAACAAATTTAAAGCCTAACTCATTCATTGTTTTCTTAGATGACATATTTAAAAATGAGCATTAAACTGTCCTGGTTGAGATTAGAATTTGGTTAATATTCCTTTCTCATCTTGCTGCATAAAAGGCTAGCATGAAACCAACAACTTTTTACTTGAATTAATTCCAGCTTTCTGCCATGGTCTTCTTTTTTGGGTTGTTTTTCTACATCCAAGTCAGTGAAACAAAGTTAGTCAAACCAACTCCATCCTTTGTTTTGCTGATTTGGTTTGGGGGGTTTTTTTGTAGTTTTTTTAAAGGAGGATGAGGGTTGGTAATGTGCTATCATAACCAGTGAAGAATGAGGAAAGGTCTAAGTTAATTTACTTCAGCCAAACTATTTTTTTGCAGCAACTGTCCCCAGCAATGGTGCTAATGCTGGATGCCCTCATGCAGACAGATCACATGCTTCACAGGCATGCAGAATGACACAGCAGTAAAACTGCATGTCTTGCTGCAGGATCCTGAAGTATTAGCTGTCCTTTTCTATATCCTTTTCCTTTCCATCTGTCTCCCTGTGAAATGCTGTTGATAATGGCATGGAATTGAAATCCCTGATGTAGATGTGGCCATACCGCCTTGGTTCAGTCCATGCTTGATCAATGGCAAGCACTATTGAAAATGGTACCAAACAGAGAATACCAAAGGGTTTTTTTTAAGTAGAATTTTGGAGAGCTCTGTATCCAGAGGCCTTGGGAAACTAAGTGTTACATCTCTTTAACACCTTTCTGACCTTCTGAAAGTGATGCAATACGGGAGCTAGACCCTGCAAGTGTATAGGATGCTGTTCATGTTATCCAGTACTTCAGTATGGACTCCTTGATCTATAGGCTGTACTTGATCTCCTGTTGGATATATCTGCTTAGTGTCTGGTTAAAAGAAATTAACAGGATAGATGTCACAATCAGTAGAAAATGGCTACCCTAAGCATATAATGCATCTTTTAAAAGAATTAGTGTTTTTTGTTAATGTGTCTTTTGTGAGCCAAACTAATTTCTCATGTTGAGCAATACATGACAAACAGCTCTAACTTTAGAGTTTCAGTGTTCCTAAAACCCTTTGATTTCTCTATTCAGTATTCATGGTGCTCACTATATTGTTGGTTGCTTCATCCATGTGATGCTATTTTTTTCATTTTAAATGGCTATCTGAAACTTCTGACCTGGAACAAAGAGTGATAGATGCTTCACAGTTGCTCTTCATTCTAGATAAATAATCATTCAGGCATAATTACGTGCATCTCTCAGTACTCATGAATATCTACTGCCTGCTTGAATAGCTGGGAGGGAACATACATTGCCCTTACAAATCCTTCAGAATAGGCTTCTGCTTGTATTGTATTTAGGAGAAAAAAATAGGAAACAAGCAACACAACACACACATTAAAAAAAGGAAAAAATCTAAAAACCAACCAGAAAACCACCCAAACAAAAAATCAGAAACCAGAAATTCTTCGTTTTCCATTCGTTGGCTTTGTTTTTCTTCATTGATCAACATGCTCAACATTTGAAAATGGCATATAAGAATAATCCTGAAATGTAAGAGTACTCCTGACCTACTCTTCAAAAATAAAAAAAATTACTGAAGGTAGGATGTGCACCATAAGTAGAATCTAACCTAGTGGAACCTGGAAGGAGGTTTGTCATTTAAGTTTCATGTGTCACTTAGTGGGTTGTAATGTGAGAAACAGGTCAGTTTTATAATCATCAGATTTTTGCCTTAGTGGCTCAAAAGGGAAATGAAGCTTTAGGGAGGTGTCTTTTTCTGAAAATGATGTGTGGTACATTCTTGGAGGTTCAGTTCTCGGCATTATGAACAGATGCTTCTGAACTAATCTCAAATGTCACATTTCATGCATAAACCCTGGGGGATTAACAATATCAGGATTCCCTGAGAGTATTCATGGAGGTTTAACTTAATACCCTCTCTCAGGGAAGTGTCCCACCTACTAACTTGATGAATGCTTCCAGGCCTTCCCAAGGGCCTTCTCTCTATCACCAAATAAGGTCTAAATAAGGTCCAAATAAGGCCAGGGGAGAGGGGACATGAGCAAAACACTGCAAAGCAGTGGGACTTTGACACAGCCACTGAAAATCATATGGTGTAGAAAAGTCACAGAGATCTCATCAGAAGAGATACCATGACTTGATTTTACATTAAAATGGAGAGTCATCAACATCTGGTAGAGGAAAAAAATCACAGCTCCATAATTATGATTGAGTTAGTCATAACAGTTGGGAGAAATGCAGACAATTTAAAATATGAGAAAGTTAATCTCCTGTCTAGCAAATGCTCACTTTTCTGTTTTAAATATTTCAGTGACTGTTCAGAAAAGCTTTTATTTTAAAATTGTAATAAGTAAAAAACTCACTGTTGTCTGGAAATAGAGGTGCTTGTGATGGATGCTTTGATAAACTCTCTGACTGTAGAGGAATTGACAGGTAGGTTTTTAGCATATTAGCCAGCCTTTTTTTCCTTCTAATATATATATATATATATGATATGTTAGGTTTGGATGAAAAAAACCCAACCCAAAACCCAGAGAAAACACTTCCTTAAGCCTCTGTTAGAATGAGTTCCTGTCTAATCAGAAGATAAGAGCGGTAGTTTAGCTTCAGTTCTCTTCCATCTACGTGTATGTTTTTGTGATGAGGTTATAATATATGTTAACATTATGCTGACATGGACAGCTCTAGCCAATAGGTTAAAATTGTTAGGTAGTTTGTCTTTTTGACAGATCTCGTCTCCATGTCTAGCGATTTATATGACCTTCCAACTCTGATATTTTCCTTGCCAGTGTGTGTCCAAACTGGCTTGCTTTTACGTATCGGCCCTGCCTCGTTCTCAGAGACTGACAAGGCAGCCTGTGCTTCACTGAACCTGTGAGGAGGCCGCTGGGTCACCCTCAGGGTTAAATGCTGCTTTATTCCTTTGAGTGTTAAATTGCTTGTTCAATTCTTGGACATGTTTTCTTAAATGAATGTTTTAAACTAATTTAGAAATTCAATTTCTTGCAAGTAGAGCCATGGCAACATGATATATCAAACAAAATGTCTCACATTTCCCTGTGTTTTCCCCTTACAATTTAGTACATGGAATGATTCATAAAAACCTAGGCCAAAGCTAGGCATGTTCTGCATCATAGATGAATTAAGCTGCAGAATAAAATCCCTGCTTCTGGGACAAATTTGCTGCTCACTTGAGTGAGCTTTTCTCCCATGTTCCATAACACTTAGGATTTATTGTTTGATCTTGCAAGAAAGTGTTTAACTGTGTTTGTAATATAAATTCTTTCTTCCCCAGCATTTCATCTCGTTCCGTGTGCACATGCATGCTTACGTCTGTATTTGCATGTGTTAGCTTAATCAAAGCCTTATAAATAGCAGATCAATTGGCTTTCAAAAGGAAGGAAGCTTATTAAAAAATTCTATGCTGGCGAGGTGCTTTTCACAGGCCAGTCGGGAAGCTCTTGAGAACTTTGCTGCTTTGTGAGCCATCAGAGGTTTTCTTCCCATAGCTGCATAATAGCACTGCAGTTCATTAGTAAGTCTTGACTCTATGACAGGTGTGATGTATTAAAAGCACTTGTATTACATAGCGATGTTTAAAAAACCTTGAGTTGCAGGGAATATAAACCAGTCTTTTCTAGAGATTTCAACAAGTCCTGAAGCAGAATCTGAGGCAAGGGGGGGAGTGAAGATGGCAACTCTGATAATCTGAAGAGGTGGCAGCAGTAGACTAATTTAGGTCCTTAGCAGTACTTGAGAGACTTGAATAAATTAAAGTCATCTTGGGAAACAGATATCTAAATTGGTTTTAAACCATTTCAGAGAATAAATCTGTATTCCTAATGTCAGCTAGAAGTAGAATAAGACAATCTATTAACATATTGAGCTTCTTGTGATAGGGAAGGAAGGACAGTGTTAGGACACTGTCTGAGGCTTAAGTGAAAGGTTCAAAATTGCCTGTGTTGACACGTTGGACAGATCACCTAGACAATATGCAACTGAGCTCCTGCAATGTACCTCTGCTGTTTAAGAGACCAGAGTAACAAAACTCTAGCAGAGAGCAAGTTTGGCTCCCTAAAATAATGTCAAACTTTGAGCAAAATACCTTTCCACTTGCCATTTTAAAAAAGTGTATGATTTTGTTGCTCAGCAGTAGAAGTAAGTCACAGTGTTGCTATATAATGTCATACACATCCCTCTGAATTTTTTTCAGACTTATTGAAGGCAGTAAAAAAAGAAGTTCATGTGGAAACTGGGTCCCTTCTCACAGAAAGTAAAATGGGAAGAAGCTTGAAAACAGTCAGCTTGTCCAATGGATTTATAACACTTGCAGGTGGTAGCATGTCATTCTGTGGAACCAAGATCACTGACTCTGACTGTTATCATAGGATATTTTCAGGGACTGAATTGACCTTACAAGGAACTAATGCATAGTATTTTTAGTCACAGGATGGACATTTTAGAGTTTCCATTTATTTGTTTCTTTTATTGTTAGTGGGTGTATGATTGAATTCATGTAGGGGTTTAATAAACACTGATATTTTATTGCAAATCTTAGATCATTGTAATGTTTTAATGATTGCAAAGGAACGTGATTAATGTTGCTTAACTTACACTGCAGACTTTGTGACAGAGTTGTTTGGTTTTAGGGTTTTTTTCATTAGTTGATAGTACAAATTACTTTCAATCCATGTACTTTTATGTCTTTCTGGGCAGGCGTAGGTCTCCAGTTCTTCAGGTTAGGGTTCTGTTTACACATAGTATAGCTTTCCTTCTTATTTGGCTTATAGCTTCCTTTCTGAACAAAATCTTGTGCAGTCAAGAAAGGGTTCATTTTGCTTTGATTTTGTCCTGCCATGCAGATAGTCATAATGCCCAGTATTATAGTAATATTTGAGCTGGTAAGAGAAAGTTGTCAAATAATTCTTATTTTTCAGAAGAGAAGTAGTTGTTGAAAAGAACTGGGAAATCATACTTTGTCCTGTGGTGTTTCATAAAAATATTTTGATGTGTCTTCTATTATAGCAATCCTGTTTGCTGGTACCGTTCCAGTACTTGTGTCCACCTTTAAAAAGGTTGGTGAATTTTGCTCTGTAAGACTTTCCTTTTAAAATTATTATTTCCTGCATCTGAGTTAGGGATTTGTCTAAATGTTGCTGCTTTGCTGTTTTGCCAGCCCAGAAGTCTGCTGTTGGAGGAAGACAGTGTTTATGCCATTGTGTTTTCTTGCTTCTTATGCTTTGCGCAGTCAAAACAGTGAAACTACAAGCTAAGTGTATAGACAAAAGATAGAGTTCTGCATTGTTTAATTGTTTACTGTCTGCCATTTTGAATACCACCATCACCTTAGAAGGAAAAACTGCAAGTGCCTAGGTCTTAACCAGCTGATAGACAGCATAGAAAGGTAAGAGAGTAGAAATGTCCTTATTCAGGACTGGTGAGTGTCTAAATGTATTATAAGGGACAGCGGAGCCAGGCTCAATATCTGATGTATGGGAAAGGTAGGAAAGTATGGGTCAAAGTAGTCCTTAATCTGAAGTAGTTGAAGTTTGTGACATGGCTTTTTGATTAGGAAGAACTCTTGTTTACTAAATAACTCGTTCTTTATGAGTTGGGATATGTCAAGTGAAACAAAATCAGAAAATATAAAAACTCTCACGTCTGGTACTGTTTAAATTGCTTCCCTTGTGTCAAATGGGACAGGGTCAAATGGGCTGTTCCTGGAACATGACTTGGTTCATGCCAGCCTGTCCTTTTCTTTTATATCCTTGCCTGGATCAGTCATGCAATAAGCAGGAACCTTTTTAATCCTGTAATATGGCATATTGGGCAATGAGACTTTTTAAGCAATGAACCATCTTTCAAAATATATCCCTCCAAATTTCAGATCTAATGCACCTCAGTTACTCAGGAAGAAAAAAAAAAAAAAAAAAAAAAAGAGGTGGCAAAATGTAACCACTCAAGGATCACAAAATCAAGAGCAAAAGACAAGGAGCCGTAGGATAGAAAGAGTTTTATTCTCTGCAAGGTTTGATATTGTCAGTAACATGTCTCTTCTTGAGTTCATCAGAATGTTTTCAAAGGGGATACTTGTTTCCTTTTCAGGAGAGCCAAGTGTTGTTTCGAATGAGTCCTTACACCGACTCCTGCCTGCTGAAGGCTTTGCAGTGTGGCTGCTCTGCCAGCTTTGTATGCGTGTCACCAGCACATCATGTTTGATCACAATGAAAGTCACTCCAGAGTACGTCTAATCAGGCAGGGCTTCAGAAAAACTTGAAGGCTCTAAAGCTGACCTCTGGAGCCTGTAGTGTTGCTGCTGGAAGCAAAGAAGAAAAGTATGTAGCTTTTTGAGGTCTGTTCCACTGTGTTATAATAACCATTTAAACAAAAAAAAAAAAAAGAAAGGAAGGATATGAGTAGAGGAAAATACAGTCTGGACTTGAACTGCTTTTATCCAGCTGTCACCTGGATATACAGTTGAAGTTTATCAAGTTAATTCTGTACTTGGAAGTCTGGCTGAATGCTGGAAATTTTGTCTTGAAATTGCAGGAAGGGTAATATTAGATGTTTTATCCTTAACTTCTAGTAATACATTCATTAAAGATTTTACACTATCACTTCATTGTTCATATTAAACTGGCATGTGGTAGCCCTTGTCCGAATGGTGATCTGTGTTAGGCACTGTGTGTGTGTTTGGTGGAGATGGCGCCTACCCAGAGCAGCACTGGATGTAATTGGAAAGCCAGAGAAGCTGAAGAAGTGAAACCTTTGGTGGTGGACAAGAGCTCAGGTCTGTTCACAGGGCTGGCTTTGTCCTGCAGTTAAGGGAAAAAGCTTCTGGGCATATACTTTGTAGTAATGATGGTGGTATGAAAAATGCAAGACAGTCTAAGTGTTTTAATTTATGGACCACGCTATAAATAATTCATTAGCAATAGTGTTCTGTTTACATTGTCTGTAATAAAAATGGGACGTCTGCCTGCTTCAGTTTGTGTGACAGTTGTCTCTCATGAGTTGTCAGGCTCACTCCTGGCCTTTCCAGCACAGGGGGAATGATAGGAACTGTCTCTTCTTAGCAGGAGATACCACACTGGTTCCTAGTCTCTGCAGTCGAGGAAGCTTTTGTTCCAGCCACGTTTAGCAATTGTGTAGTTACTGCTTTCAAATACTTGAGAGGATGTTTTTAAAAACCTGCTTGAGATCTGTGTTGTGTTCTGCCAAATGCCATTTCAGCTTTGGTTGTGCTATCACCTGAGGGCGAGACACCTAGTGGAGGTACAACTAACAGAGATCTGTGCTCTCAGAAGAAATTCTACTGAAATCTGCTCCTGATTATCCCAAGGGGTTTGTTCGTGAACACATGACAGATCTTTAACCATGGAATTTACGAACTTTTGAAAACTAAATTGTTAAGATTATTGGTAAAAAGAAACTTATTTCATGGTAAGTGTAAAATTCTCTTTATTTGCCTCTAAAGTCAGTTTAGGACACTGGTAATTCTCAGAGGCCAGTTTCTAGATAAAAAGTTCCTCTCAAATGATGAGGTGTTGAGAAAACCAAATGAGGCAGAGGATCGTCGATGCTTCACTTAAAATCTTTCTTGAAGGCAGCAGGCTTTGTTGTGTTTTGTTTGTTTTGTTTGTTTTGTTTGTTTTGTTGTGTTGTGTTTGCAGGCCTCCTGCAGTATTTTGTCATCTAGGTGTCTGGAAGAATTTCTGCCTTGCTGGAATTATGGGCACTTGGAAAGCAGGAATAGCAACTACTACACTACAGATAGGCAAGTAGCAGGGATGTGTGCAGATTTGACTTTATTGGAATCGAAGGCATTGCAGCTGGAACTAGTTTTAAAAGATGTTGATTTCAAAATCAACTCTAGGGTGTCCAAAGTATTTCTGGGCTTCTTGATAAAGTTTCATTAGCAGTGAATCTGTCCCTTTGCTTGCGTTTCAGGTCCTTGAATACTAGCTGTTGAGACCAACATAAACAGCAGTCACATTTCAAGTCTTCCAGTATATTGTGTTCACACAGTGTTTCATTGTGTATATACAGAAGAGTTTTCCATGAGGGATACACAGTCATTTGATTTGCTTGTCCAATCCTGGCTCGTTTTACCCAGACTCTTAGTATGATTTCTTAAAATTTAGGATTTGGTGACAACTTGAAACACTAAATGCTTATCCAGTTGTATTGACAATTCAGTAAAACCAAATTCTTTGGTTTTTAATGTATATTCTGCAGGTCCAGAAGTATTAATATAGATGGCTATCCAGTCAGGTACCTTAAAATGAAGATGGTAAAATAAAGACATGACCAAAACTGTAGTTTTATTTTGTCTAGATGCCCAATATCTCTAGTTTAAGTTACTTTAAACAAACTAACCCCCTAGCACTAAATTGTCATAACTCAAAGCAAGTGGAGAGTTAGTGACAAGCCCCATTTGGTTAGCACCTGAAAGCAGTACAGGCAATGTAATTTGGCTGCCAGCAACTGCTCTGTTTCTTCAGTTACAAAAGTTCACAGCCATCCAACATGTACTTTGCTTGTTCAGGTATATTTAGTTTTTACAGGTTCTGCTGGTCCTCCTGAAATTTATATTGCTTCTATTCTGGGGAACTTGGTAAATATTTAAATTTCGTCAGAACAGGCCAGAATAATGGCTGATGTCAAAATTGTTGGAGCTTGTGTCTTAAAGCAGCTATTCAGTTGCTCTGTTCTCCAGAGACTTTGCTGATGGAGCTAATGGTTTTTCTCCATTCCTTCCCTCTCCCTGAGTGGTCTTCTCCAAAGCAGTGATGCTTTCCCTGGTGGCTTGTCAGAAATCATTGGTCTTAGGAGGACTGTCTTATCTCATAAAATGAAAGAAAAGATGAATAGATCTTACATTTATAGACAATAAAGAGAAAATACCATCTACTTTGACTATATGCCTTCTTTATGATACTAAATGTAGTGGAGGAAAAAAAGGAGTCCAAATCTATCCGCATTCCTTTACTTGGTGCGATATAGTTTGGGGATGGGGGATTGTTACATTCTTTGTGTTGCCACTCAGTAATGAGGAATAGAAGTTGTGATGGTACAGTATCATGAGAAGAAATCAGCAATTTCCTTCAAATGCTACAGTTCAACTTCCAAAACATGCCTGGTTTCATCAGATAAGTAAGAGGGCCTTCAGTGTCAGAATGCAAATCCTTCGCATTTCTAATTCACAGTGGGCTTGAGATAGTTCTTGCTAGGAGCATTTCTTTGGGTTGACCCAAGATACTTTGACCTCTCTTTGTTACATAGGAGGCTATCTGCTGCAAGAAAGATGTTATCAGAGCATAGCAGAGTAGCATCTTCAGTTCTTGATAAGTAATTGTTAGAAATATTTGCTGCTAGTGCCTTTTCTCCTTCTGAGACAGTCTTTGACAGTTTGGTTAGGTCATTACTGCTTCCTCTAGACCTTTAGAAAATGCTTATATTAGGTAATCTCCTGTAGTTCGTCTTTCAGGTTTTAAGAAAATAACTTAGGTGCTTATGTCCAAACCAGCTGGTTTTCTTTAGTAGCTGATAAATGTCTAGCAAAAGCAGGAAAAAGTTTCCATCCATAAATGTTCTTTGCTCCAGCTCCACAGACTCAGCCCCCAGAAGGTACGTAAGCCAGGTGATGTTAGCAATACTACACGCCTGTTTGCAGGATTTGGTAGGCAGACACAAAGAATTCTCAGCAAATACTTTGCATCTTATCACAGAACCTCTGAAAGAACCAAGCTTTCATTAGGTAAATAAGCATTGTATGCCAGAATGCAAACCTTTTTCTGTTTTTATGCTAACCTGACTTCTGCAATCCTCCCACCAGGCACAGAAGGTGGCAAGAGGTGCTTGACTCTGCTTCATTTTAGAGACTGGCAATTTATCAGGGAGAGATTTTTTACAGCATTGTTGTATGAGTGATCAGGGACACTGGTTAGGAAATTATTTGAGCACAACCCAGCAAGCTTTTAGGGATGGCTCATTTGCTTGTAGCTGTCCCAATGAGGATTAGTATTTCTTACCTGCAAGCTACAGTACATATAGTAAACCACTGGATCAATGGGTTCTGCTGTGGAACTGTCAATGTTTGTTCTAGCAGATCTGTCTATACTGGAGTGTGCAAAGCCTCCGAGAGCACTGTAGCAGGGCACTCAGCCCTGGCTCCCCAGTAGCACACTTCTACACACTTTTGCCTTTAATTTTGTGTTATTATCTCTTGCTGTTTTAAACTGCAGTGTCCTTTTACCTCCTTCCTCTCCCTAAAGATAACAAGCTGACTGAGCTGATTACACTAGGAGCTGGGTGGAATGCAGGGAAACCAACCTTATAATACAAGCATGCAGCAGGGCAATTACCTGTGATCTGCAGATGCTGCTCTCGGTCTGAGGAAACCACTCATTTCAGCCAGCGGGCTGGAGGTGAGGGCTGCCGGTGCAAAAGGCAGTTCATGTGCTTAATGGTTAGTGCTGGCTGCTGACCAACTTGTCCAGGCTCAAGGGAGCTCTCTCCTTAGCTCTCTCTTACACAGTGCGTGAGATTTTTTATATTTCTGTGTCTATACTTTAAGTGTAGGTCATATCCCAGAGCTGTGTGTGTGCTTCCAGCTAGCCCGACCACCTTAGCTTTTGTAATCAGGGTGCAGATGTGCTTCATGATAGAACAACTTCTGCGCACCGCCGCTCCTCCTCCCAGAGGAGTCCAGCAGGCTTGCTTATGCAAGCTGTCATGCTGTCTTTTTTTTCAAAAGCATGTGTGGGTTTGCTTTTGTGTGTATCCGGCTGGCTGTTGGTGCCTGCATATAATAGGCTCTGTATATAAAAACGCTCCCAAGCACACGGCTGCGGAAACAGCTTCCTTAAACCCGACAAAATTGCCAGCCCTTGCAGCTCAAGCCACCATAAATTACAAAAACCTGCTCCCACCTCCCTGAAGCCGTGCCTGCCGGGCGCTGTGTGCGCACACACACTCGCTTTCCCTCTCTCGCAGTCAAAGATGATAGAAAGTCTTCTGGGGATTACTGCACATTTGTAGAGCAACAATGGAAAGCAGCACAGCACAAATATCTATTCTTCCTCGCCCAGCATAACAAACGCTGCTTTGTCTCACATCTGGCCCTTTTTAATAGCTCAAAGCCAACAGCAGTAGCTATTTAACAGCTTATGGTAAATAAAGCTTTATTAAAACAACTTCCTTTTCAAGTGTTTAATGATGAAAACAGCCTTTCGCCTGACATTTTATACTTTTTGTACTATATCCAGTAGAAGAAATAAATTAGTTGTCATGGATAGATATTAAACTTTTTCCAGCAGCAGATCTTTGGAAGCATCTTTGAAAATTCTCGTACTGAAAAGCGGGCTTAGAGCCCTTTGGAAGCTGTGTGAGCCATGTGCCCGAGTGCAGACGTGCCGAGCCGCATTGTGCCCGCGCTGTCGGGCTCGGGGCTGGGCTGTGCCGCGGGCGGGCAGCGGCTGGGGCTGGGGCGGGGAATCCGTGCAATTACACGCAATTAGTAGCGTTAACCTGTGTGTACACACGGAGGTGCGTTCTGATAGTTCAAGAAACAACTTATTACAGTATGTTCCATGGCAAGGGAAATGTCAGGTGGAATTAGATGGCTTTTGTCTCCGGCCCGCCACATTTTACCACCAGGACAGGGCGCTGAGAGAAATGATGTTTTTTAAATCCATCACTGGAGGTGACAGGCTCCCAGGAGCGGCTGGGCTGCTTCGGACCCGGCTCCTCGGGGTCCGTGCTTCAGGCGACGGAACGCGGCTGTCCCGCCTCCTGGCCTCCACAGGGCCACCGCCCCGGGCCCCGCGTCCCCCCAGTGCTGTCCGTGTCCCCCCTGTGCTGTCCGTGTCCCCCCTGTGCTGTCCGTGTCCCCCCCTGTGCTGTCCGTGTCCCCCCCAGTGCTGTCCATGTCCCCCCAGTGCTGTCCGTGTCCCCCCTGTGCTGTCCGTGTCCCCCCTGTGCTGTCCGTGTCCCCCCCTGTGCTGTCCCTGTCCCCCCTGTGCTGTCCGTGTCCCCCCTGTGCTGTCCCTGTCCCCCCTGTGCTGTCCGTGTCCCCCTCAGTGCTGTCCCTGTCCCCCCTGTGCTGTCCGTGTCCCCCCCTGTGCTGTCCCTGTCCCCCCTGTGCTGTCCCTGTCCCCCCTGTGCTGTCCGTGTCCCCCCCGTGCTGTCCCTGTCCCCCCTGTGCTGTCCCTGTCCCCCCTGTGCTGTCCGTGTCCCCCCCTGTGCTGTCCCTGACCCCCTGTGCTGTCCCTGTCCCCCCTGTGCTGTCCGTGTCCCCCCTGTGCTGTCCCTGTCCCCCCTGTGCTGTCCCTGTCCCCCCAGTGCTGTCCCTGTCCCCCCTGTGCTGTCCCTGTCCCCCCCTGTGCTGTCCCTGTCCCCCCCTGTGCTGTCCCTGTCCCCCCAGTGCTGTCCCTGTCCCCCCAGTGCTGTCCGTGTCCCCCCAGTGCTGTCCGTGTCCCCCTCAGTGCTGTCCCTGTCCCCCCTGTGCTGTCCGTGTCCCCCCAGTGCTGTCCGTGTCCCCCCGTTCCTCCGGGCCCCCTGTGGGCGGTGGCGCGGCCCTGCGGCGCCCCCTGGCGGGCCGAGGCGGCACCTGCCCTCGCCCGGCTCCGGCCCCGGCCCCGCTCCACCGCGGCCGCTCCCGCCCTCGCTCCCTCCTGGCTTGTTGCTTCATCAAAGTCACTTCGTAGATACAGCTTGTCTGCCCTCTCCTAGGACCCTCAGCATGCTGGAGACTCGAAGGAAATTATTAGTTTTTAGCTGATTGAATAAACAGCATTAGCCAACTTGTGTGCTCTGGCGGCAGGGGGCAGGGATGTTTAGAGCTGCTGTGCTGAATCCCTGCTTAAGGAACTGATCTTCATTTTCCCTTCTCACCTACTGTTAAAATTTCTTAACCGATAAAGGAATTTCCTGTTGTCTTTTTATTTATGGCCTTCTTGCGCCGAGTGGTCCGAAGTGCCTCCAAATTAGATCTTGTCTGGTGCAGCCACCGCAGGGTGGCCGGTCCCCTGTGGAAATGGAGACCTTGCGTAGCGCTGTGCTGCTGGCCTCCAGCACCGCTCACAGCAGCCTCCCCTACCTTCTGGCAAGGGCTGCCTTCCCTCCTCTGCCCTCAGAGTGGATTTCTGGTGCGGAGATTATTTGCCGAAAGATTGGTTTCCGGAGGAATGGCACCCCGTTTCTGCGGCAGGGGATGGGCGGCAGCTGATGGTTCTGGTGAGCTCCGCTCCAGCTCCATCTCTGCCCAGCAGCGAGGGAAGGGAGCCTGTGGGAACAAGAGCAGAGGTGCCGTGTGAAGTCTCTCTAAAGGCAGGGAGAAGGCTGGGCCTGTTTCAGTGATGATTCAGGTCTCCCTTGGCCGCAGGGGAACAGATTTCCCTGGTCCATTTGGTCCCACGGGGGCAGAGCTCTCGCTGTGGATGGCAGCTCTGGCCATGGGGAGTGCTCACCCCAGAGCAGAACTGAATCCACACTAACTTTCTAAACTCGGAATGGTTTTAGACATGTTTGAAGCAGCAGTGAAATGTTTGGCTTAATTTTTTGTTTCCTCTCTAGGAGGCTGTTAAGGCTGCCTTAAGAACTAGTGGGGACCATGTTGTACTGAATTGTTTTCTGAGCTGTGTTACTTGGAAGTTCCGTTTCTGATAAAATAATTGCAGTCTTCTAACCTGAACTGTCACCCAACACAGAGTGTAACAGAATCTCCTGAAATTCTCTTTCGTAAAGCTAGTGAAAAATTTCATTAATTTTTCAGTATGGAAGAGGGTTTTGTAGTAATGGTTTAAAAGATTCAGTATGTTTGGGGTTAAAAAAAAAAGGTTAACAGGTCGATACATCTGTTCCTTTAAAAAAAAATTCTCCATTTTTGAGACATCATAAATATGTAAATGAGGCCTCTTTAATTACTGCCTAGGGCTATAAACTCTCAATGCTAGAGGGGAGGGAAGAAGGAAGAATAATTCATATTATTTTTTTATTTTTTTAAGAGAGGGAGACTGGGTCTTTGCCTCAGAAAAGAAAGAAGAACGGGTCTTTTTATTGTTGAATTACCAGAAGATGCTGGGAACACTTCTTTTTTTATTTATCCTTTTGGATGGAGTTAGCATGTAAAGCAGTAGTGTACAATCTTTCTGGCTAATATGTGCACCAAACAGAGGGGATTTGTTACAAAGCACCGGGAAAAATTCCCTTCTCTATCCTCCTCTGCCAGTACCCTTAATCCTGATCAGCAATATCCCCCGCTGTCTCTTGAGCTGCTCGAAGGCCTGAATCTTAGCGTGCTGTCTAATGCAGGGACACCGCAGGCCAGCCAGGGACCCTGCAAAGTCGTTTTCACTTGTGACCTGATAAGTGCACAGCACTTAACCGAGTAGAAGTCTGTTCTTATTCAGCCCTGATGGCCTTTCTGTATCTTAAGTACTGTTATTTTCGACTAAGGTGATCTTGCTGCTCCTTTTAAAATAGGATGAGATGGACAGAAAGGGCATTTTTTTAAATTTCAGGATGTGAATGTGCATGTGGGGAATGAGGCCAGACTACAGCAATACCCATGTAGTAGGTATAGTTACTGGAAATTTAATTCTGCTGTTATTTTTCTTCCAGCCAAAATGGTCTGGTGTCAAAATGCTTATTCTGCCATGGTGAAATTTCTGATCTCTATGATAATTTTCACTTTCCATGTTTAATCTTTTAATTCTTGCTGAGGCCCATGAAAGAGTAATTTCCACATAATAATGGTTTCCCACTAATAAGCTCTGCCTTTTTTATAGCAGAAATTACTTAGAGCCAGTATGCTCACTGAAAAAAATTACCCTATTTGATGCTCTTATGATGTGTCTGAGAGAAAGATAAAGATGAGTCTTGCGGCAGTGAGGCAGGGCATTTCAAATACAAAGCGTTGTATCATTGTTTGTGATGATTCTTCTTATGTACAATTTTGGCTGTTTGGTTTGGGCAACAAATGTTTACTGTCCAGGGGAGCTAGTGGGCTGAGGGCCTTCTCTTGCCCAGGAGAGAATAAACGAGATTGGGCTGTGGAAGTAGCAAACTGTCAGCAGTGAGGGCTGGTGGGTCATCGTCCATCCATGCCATGAGGGGAAAGAGGCAGAGGGAGCCTGGCAGGGCAGAGACTCAGCCACAGAGCTAATGACATGGGAACAAGTGGAATTAAGCATGAAAATTCTTCTAACCACTAGGGGAAGGGTGAGAGTTAGAGTGCTTTTCTGTGAGAGCCATTGCCTTTTAAAACCAGAACTATTTTGCAGACTGAATTTGATCAATTACAGAATTTGTGTGCCCTGTCTGTGTTGGAGAGTAGGGGATTGCACTCTCTGTCCTGCCTCTAAGAGCTTTGTTGGGTTCCTGTGCAGTTAAGTGAGTTACTTCTGTGTATTGTGCCGCTCTGCTGTTCCAGATGGGCTTTGAGAAGCTGTGCCTTGTGGGAGAAATGGCAATTTGGACAAGTGCTATAGTAAGCTGTGGTTCAGGTAGCTGATAGCAACCTTTGATTTTGTTTATGGTTAACTGTAAGGCAGGAAACTGGGGTGGTATTACATGTGTACACATGAAATGATGTAATTCAAAAATGTCATTATTTTCTTAAAAAAAAAAAGGCACCTCTGTTTGCACGTCTTCAAATTTTTCAACCGACATCTATGTGCTTGTATATGTATTTGTTTTCAGTATGCCCTTCTCCATCTGTGCTGATGTTCAATTAAAATGCAGATAATGTGTCCTTGCTTGTAAGATGGATCACTGCTGAAGTAGTGTCATGTCTAGGCTGGCTTATCTCTTGATAAATACCTCTGCTGTCCACTGAGAGATTAAACTTCATGACTACTGAGGTCTGTTTGGGGGTCCTACAGGCAGATAAGACTGTGTAACTGGCTTTTAATAAAACATATCAATTTACATTTGCTAGAGGACCTTTGTATGGCATTTGCTATTGAGAATGTGGCAGTGGCATAATCAAAAGAATACTTACATGTGAAACTGGCTCTTCCATTTCATAAGTATTACAATTTATTGACAGGAATGCTTTATTGAACCTTCCTGTGTCTAGAGCATGGAGGTGAGGAGCTTGAGCTGTTGTTCTAAGACCTCATTTAGCTGTCTAGCAGAAAAGGTTTCTTCCCCTGAGTCTAATCCAGCAGGAGCCATGGAAGAACATTATCAGCTAGGTACAGAAACCTGCAGCAGTTTGGTTGTGTTGGATGCACACGGATCTCTGGTCTGGGGTCTGTCTCATTGTGAGAGCTGTGTAATCAAGGCTCCCACCATGGGGAACACTCTTCCCCTCAAGGGGGCTGAGTATGGACAGTGCTGGAATTGTTTAACTGAAGAGATGTTGAATCATGTACCATAACAGCCAGACAAGTATCTGAAAAATTTGTTCTCTCTTACGTGTATGGTGGGAGTGGAAGACAGTTTTGTCATGAGCAGTGCTCTGAATAACAAACCACTCAGTGCCACTGAAAAGGCTCATGAGGGAGAAGTTTCTGTGCAAGACTAGGACCTTGCTTGTGCTACTATAAAGTTTGATGTAAATAGGGCATTTGGGTATATATTTCTGTGCCCACTTATTGTTCACAAACTCCAAACATTACTCTGAGCCATAATTTTATTTTCTAGATTCATTTTTTTTTTTAGTTACAGGAAGGCTTAATTTGCCTGTAATCACACTGTTCGTTAAGACTTGGACCTAAGGACTGCAGACCATGTTTTTTTCCAGAAGTAACAAGTAGTTTGTTGAGCTACAGATACCTGAATGAACACAATTTTTCTCGAAGGCAAGAACTGCACAGCCCTTTGCTTCGAAGATTAGGCCTATTCCATATATTCTAGGTTGTGCATCAGGACATTTGTCATTCTTAAAGTCTGGGCTGCATTGTGGATCCCAGTTCTTCCTGCCCTGTCATCTTGGCCATTTTAAGGGCTCATGAAATAGATCTGCCTGTTGGAGGAGAGTCTAAAATGTACCTGTTGCTTTTATTTTCAATCCAGAAATACAGATTCTTCAGGACACACATTTTGTGCTATTTTTGGCCGTGTAATACTCTGCTGTATCTGATTCATTTAATATCTGTGGGAGGTATTTTCTCTTAAAGGAAGATTAGGAAGAATCCCCATGCCCTTGTCCTTGCAAAAGCCAGGCTGTCATTGTTATTGGGATTATTATTATTTTATCTCACAGTGTGCTCAGGGATTTCTTGCAAGCAGCTCTGTTCAGTTGTTCAGGTGGTGGAAGTGTATGGACCATGTTCAGTGATCTTTATTGTCCTTTTTGTCTTGCAGATCGAGGGATTTTAATGGCTTTCAGGTAGAAGAAAGTGGAGACAATCAAAATGAATTCTATGGACAGGCACATACAGCAGACCAATGACCGGCTGCAGTGCATAAAACAGGTAAGCTGAAGGTGGAGGTCATTGCTGCTGAATGAGGGTTGGGTGTTGGGTGGCAGGTGTTGCATATTGCAATTACCTGTTGCTTAATGAGTGTCCTTGCCCTTCAGAGGGAAGGAATGAGACACTGTAATCTCATTGAAGAGAGCATCTGCTGTGAGAGCTGGTATATTAACCTCAAAAGCCAAACTTTCCCTTACACCTTTCTAAGAAATCTTCAGCCTGGAGACTCAACAAATCTGTCTCAGCTGGAAGCAGAGCGGTGCTCATCCTGCCAGCTCAGCCCCGGAGGGTCACAGCAGGCGGCTGTCATTCTAGTGCTCTGAGCACAGTAATCCACAGTTCCAATGGGCCAGTTTTGATTTTAATCCAGTAGCTGACCTGAGACCTGCACTGCCTGGAGACTCAGAACTTGGATGGTTGGCATGCCTCCAAGTGCTCAGAGTGCTGCTTAATCAGTTTGCATGGAGATGGTAAAAACTTGTGTTTGCGAGGTAAAATTTTCAAGAAGCATCTGTTTGTGAAGATGAAGGGCTCTTCACATGCCACTGCCTTTCAGTGAATTATGTCTCATTTACAGATTTCCCCACTGTAACTGTGCTTGCTTTTATAACCAAGTGAAACTACCGCAGCAAGGGTGCAGAGACTGTCTTTCCTTGCTTTACCCTTCTCTGAACTTTGCTCTGCAGAGCTGCAGGCAGTGTGTATTGTCCCCTCATGTATGTTCTTATCCACATGCAACAATCATAGGATTTTCATAGCAAAGGTCCTTTTAGAGGAGGTGAGCAAGAGAGTGGTTTTTCATGTTGATATTTCCTGTGTTTATCTCTACATTAATGCATGCATTCAGCAAACAGGTGCATAAATGCAAGTTGCACACAGATATTTTGAAGATCCCATCTGGATCCAGGAGATAAGCTCCAAAGTTCATCTCTTTCAACTCAGACTGATTGAAATTTTCTGAATTGCACTGGAAAAACAGAAACTTGTTATTCCATGAAATGGTGTTCCCAAATATTTTTTCACTGCTTTCTGAGCAGTTTTCTTTGTCAGATCAGGTCACAGCAGAGTCCTGCTGCTTTAGTTTTTTATTTGTATTAACTAAATTAAAAACTTGCCTACTTTTGCTCAAAGAGATACGCATATTGCTTCTTGAGGCAGCACAGCATTTCTCTGTTCATAGATTTGCGTTGTAGACACAGGCACCCTAAATCAAAGGAACTGATAAAAGATAAGCATGGGGGTACTGGATGAGTCGCTCTGGATTTTTATATTTATTTCTTTAACTACAACTTCCTCAAGAGAAGCAGCCAAGAGGAAGTGCTGATCTCTCCCTGGTGAGCAGTGAAAGGACACAGGAAAATGCAAAGAGGAAGTTCAGACTGGGCATTAGGAAAGGGTTCTTCACTGAGAGGATGGTCAGTCACTGGAAGTGGTCACAACACCAAGCCTGTCAGAGTTCAAGGAACGTCCAGATGATGCTCTTAGTCATATGATCTAATTTTAGGTAATCCTGTGAGGAGCAGGAAGTTGGACTTATTAATACTTAGAGGTCCCTTCCAACTTGGTGTATTCTTTGATTCTATAAGAATATGTTTCTCTTCTCTTAGTTTCATCAATCTCCATCATGAAGTTATCCTAGTTTCGCCTAGATATTAGTGGAAGTTTATATTTTCTAGAATGTGTTGTAGTGCAAAAATATGTGGGGTTTTGCAAGTTTGGCCTTGCTTTGGGTGATACAGAAAAAGATTACAGCTCACACCTAAACCAGATGATTTTTCTCTCCATATTTCCTTTATAAGAGGGGGTTTCAGAATAAATCAAACAAAGCTAGTTCACAGGTCAAGGAGCAGAAATAGGAATCTTTTCCTGCGGAATTGCTGGTCATAATCTAGCCTTGCTCTGTGGTGTCTCTCTCTTTCATTACTCTGCAGTGAAAGTTAATGCATCTAATGTCCCTTCAGAGGCCTGAGGAAAACATGAATTTGAGGATTTCATCCCAGTTTCTTATGAACAACTTCTGGTTCAGAAAAAAACATGCCCTTGACTGGTACAAATTGGTGTCCTTTTCGGCCATCCTAGCCCATAGGATGAAGAATGAAGGTTAAATTGCAGAACAATTTAACCTTCCAGCTGTAAGAACAGACCTTTACATCAAGTGGAGACAAATGGAGGATGCTGCTCAGCTCCTTTTTCTAGAGCTGTCGGTTTCTGTACATAATTTATATTATTTTAATTAGATAAGAGAATATCAAATTACACTTCCTAAAGTTTTAAAGAGATCATTTTGCCTATGTAATGGGTATTCTGTCAGTTAAACTACTTACTTCATTTATATGTGGTGCTGTTTTTTGCATATGCAGCTTGGATATTTCTTCAGTGATGAAGGCTGGGGGGAAAGGAGGGAAGGTCAGGCTGCCCAGAATTTGTGTAGCAGTGTCTGTTTTCCTCGATCCTGGAAGAAAGCTTGGGGTTTTCTGGTAGACCAGGAGCATGCTTGTATCAGAACTCAAAGGATGCCTGAAAAGGAGCTATCCTGCTTGGGAATGCTTGTGAATTCATGGTTCCCCCATTCTGTTTAGGCCCAAAAAAAGAAGAGAAGAAGAAAACTATGGTTTTGAGCTCTTGACAAACTGTAGTTAACTAAGACAGTGGCTCAACACTAAAAACATGCCTCAGAAAGCTTTTTTTTTTTTTTTGTGCGAGTGGCACTACTTGTAGTTTTGTTGGAGAATAATGACTGCTTTTTTTTTTTTAAATTTGTTTTGTTGAAGAAAGTAGCATCAAAACTGCTGTTTGCTTTTTCATAATTCCAAAATCTTGTGCTCTTATCTTTGCCATAGTGGAGGAAGAGACAGAAACCAACTGCCTTTTTGGAAGACTCTCAACTCTGTCACAGGGTCATAAATTTCCAGCTTGAGGACATTTACCTTGTTCTTTGAGACAGGTCATTAGCTGACTAATACTAGAAAGAGTAATTTCCAGTTCACCCATTGAGAACTGGACCGCACACTGCTCTGTGCATGTTGAATTTGGGAGCAAAGCACTACCTTGCATGGCCTTATAAATGTGTCTCTACCTATTCTGGGGATTAACTGCAGGGTCAGACAAAAAATGTGTCTGTCTTTTCTTCCTGGTCTAGTCTGGTATCGTCTCTTCCCAGACTGTGAACAAACAGTGCTGCTATTCTCCTGAGTGCACACACGCTTTTGGTGAGGTTAACACAGCAGTGGTGTGGAAGGTGCACTGCAGCAGGGGGAGGAAAACCATCCTTCCTTGGCGCCCAGCATCTGCCAGTTTTATAACCCTGCTGGCAGGCAGTGGCTCCTGCAGCCAGACTGAGAGCTGTCTGCCGCCCTCCTTGCCCCTCACTCCAGCCCCTGAGAAATGCTATAAATGGTAATCCATGTGCCTCTTTAACTAGATCAGGTTTCAGCGCAGGGTCAGGACAGACTTCTTTATTCCCAGCTCTGTGACTTGTGAGACACCCACAATATCCTTGCTGACTTCTGTTCCAGGATCAAGGTTGTGTTTTACCTTCATCTTTTTTAGTGCTTTAAAGCTACAAACCCAAAACTTGTATATGATCAGCTAGTTAGGAAATGAAGTGTGTGTTAAGAAGTGTTTCAGAATAGATGAAAGGGCAAACTGAAGAGGTGGCTGTGTATTTATGCTTAAAAAAACCCCTAGACTTCTGTGGAAGGCTGGAACAGCTTGTGTGGTCTCTTTGTAGCTGATTCCCTTAGTATTTGTAAGTGTGTGTGCTTTAAAATCAAACATAGTTTTTTTTGATGTGCAGTGGAAAAAGCCAAAGTAACAGGCTTTCCTTAACACGTGCAATTAGTTTGTCATGACACAGGAGACTCTTCAGGGTACACTGGAGGAAGCTTTGTTCTTTAAGTCATTGTCCATACAAACAAAACCACAAAATTACTTCTCTGCAGAGGTAAGGTCTGATAGCCCCTTAGAATTCCCTGCCATATTTGAGGCTGCAGTAATAATTTGTTTATCTGCTGGGGGCTCTTAAAGCATTCTTCATAGCAGTACAAAGGTGTGGCTTTAACCAGATGCTGCCCATTGGTTTTGTTAGGTGATAGAAGCAAATTCCAGGGAAAATCAGTGGGTTAGGTAACATCCCTCTACTCTTACTCTAATGAGTACTCTTGAAAAACTTGGAGCTATTCTAAATCTAGGGACTTCCACCTTTTGTGTCTCTGTTTGCTGTCAGTCAATTCTGTAAGGTTTCTGTATGTTTCTTCTGAAATTCTTGCACAGAAGTAGATGGAAAAAAAACTTTCTATATTTAAATTACAAGGCAGCCGCCTCTTTCAGAAAGGGTGTGTGATATCTTCCTGCTGTGCTGAGTACAGTTGTTAGGCTCTGTACTAAAGCTGTGCTGAAATGTTAGTAACAGGTTAAGGAGAAGTGTGAAAAGGCTCTCTGGTGTCAAAAGTATTAGATCATGGTGGGAACAGAGAAGGTTGTTTCTGCTGCTTGTGTCATGGTGCATCAGGGCACATGGAGCAGTATCATCGAATGATGCTGGATCACCACGGTATTGGAGACACACGTCACACAGCTGATTTCCAGAAACCAATTAGCATTTCTCCCCTCTTTCCTTCCAGAATGCTTGCTGAATTGCTGCCTAGCAATGCTTTTTCATGCCTACCCAGCCATTCAGAGAGATATGCTAAAAGTTGTAATTGCTGTGTGTTTGTGTTGATATTTTCTTGCTCAAATTGGAAACAAGCAAGCCCATTTCTTTCATCATTCAGCAGCTAGGTTTTTGGTAGCTCGCAATTCAGGGGAAAACAGAATTCTTTGCATATTTACATAACTGTTTTTAAGTGCTGAAGTGTTTGAACTAATTCTTCTGCTCTTCAGTGTTATTGTTGCAGACTCATGTAAATGCTAAGCAGTCCTAAACATGTCATTTTTAGTATATTTTGGACTGGTTACCAAGGACTGGTATGAAATTACAGCTGAAAAGATTTTAATAAAAAGAAAAATGCTTCCCATACATTTTTTTCATTTGCATCTGCTTACAAAACTGCCCACAATAGTTTCATGAAAATTTCATTCTTGAAGAACTTTGAAAATTAGAAGTATTCTTATGAAGAGTGCCTTTATTTAGAATATACTTTTTTTGGTGTTCCGTATAACTGTTACAGGGGTTTTAGCAGCTAAATATGAGATAACAAGGCTAAAGGGAGAAAATACCTTTTCCTTAAAAAGACATTTGATGGGCCTCAAGTGTTACAGTTTATTGGTTGAATGGTCCATCAGTGTTGCACTAGTAGCTACATTTTTTTTTGGTATCTTTTTTTCTGAGGCCCATAGCCACAAGTTCTTTGGCTGCTTTTGTGCTCAGTCTGCTGAGTCTTCCTCTGCTAGACTTAAGTAGACTTAAGGATGTTTAGGAAAAACTGACAGCAGACCAGCTTTCCTGGCTCCTCTAGTCCAGTTAGAGACCTGTCAGTCAACATTCCTGCTCTGTTAGATCCTGCATCCTGGTAGGGAAGCTGCAAGGGAAAGAGCAAAGAGGCAATTTGCTAGAAGCACTTCTGGTGGGGAGGGGGAAGAGAGCACCTTCTTGTTGTTTGCAGTATCTGGCTGGTTTGTTTATCTGACAAGATTCCAGTGGGTGGAATATAACCCCTCATGTTGTGAGGCAGATTGGTAAAGTTGTGGCAGCCTCACTTTGCCCGTTCCCTGTGCTGCTGCTTTACTGCAGCACCTGTCCTCAAGGGCTGAGGTGCTATTCCTCTTCATATTAGTTGTGTCAGTATCCTTAGTGTTTCCATTTCAAAATGGAAAACGCACGTTTTAAACTCACATAGAAAACCTCCAGTACCAACAGGATTTAGTATAATTTTATTATTTTCTGTGCAACCAATTAATCTGGCCTGTTGTTTAAAATCGTCTTTCAGTAAATAAGGATGAATATTTGAAAATTCTAGAAATCTGTAAGTTGAGGCAATGATGTCACCTTGGTGTCAGATGAACATAAGAAGTCCTTTTTGTCAGCAGCTGGGTAAGGCTCCGCAGTGAAAATGTGACACATCTGGTGACAGCTCTGACTTCTGTCCTGCCATTTCTGGATCTTCCTTCTTACATATGCACTTGCTTCATGAGTTGCTGCTATTGCGTGCAACAGCAAATCCATAGAGGTATGGCTTAGGGTTTGCACATAAGGACCGTGTACCATTTTTACCATTTGTAAAAGCAGGTGTTTTCAAAAAAGTTGTAGTGGCAAAAGTTAATAGCAAGAGCCTTCAGCTATGCAGACCTCTGCCATCATCTCCTGAAGGAAGAGTCTCTTCACTGGTACTGTTCACTCCTTCTTGCCTCTGTGCAGTAACTGTATGTGGGCAGGTCACACAGCAGGTGCTGTGGGCAGTTTTGTAATTGAAAAACTGTCTGGAGAAGCATTTTTCATTTTGATTTGCAAGTCTCTCAGTAATGCCTTGCTGGCTGGTAGGACCTGTGAGAATAGGTCATGTGAATTTTACATCTTCCACAGTGGTATCAGTTTGTATAGTCATCATTTTAAGTAGTCATCTTGAGATTTTATCTCTGCATAGATTAAGAGATTAAAATAATAAAGATTAAATCAGTTGATTAAAAGTGCTATAAAAAGCTCAATAAGTAAGTAAATTACTCAAATGAGTAAAAAAAATTAATTGCAAAACAAAATATGTCCAACAAATGTGCTGCTGTTCAACAGCATATAGTTATATATTAACTATATATTAACTATATATTAACTATTGGTTATTTTTCAAAATCAGTTAGTTTATTCTCCTGAAATTTAATCTATTTTAATTAAATTTTAAAAGTTGATTCAGTATGTATATCAGAGGAGTTGGTGCTTTTAGTTTTTCCCCCTTGCCATCAACTCACTTTATACTCTAGGTGGTGTTACTTCTTTTTAAAGACTGCACTATTGACAATAATCTTCCAGTAAAGGGATGATGTAATACTTCTTCATTGTCCTTAAAACACCTTGGTAAGTTAAGAACTGCATGAAAGAAAACCACTGACCCGAACTTTTCATAATGCTGTGATATGTACCTCAAATTATTAAATGATTCACAACACAGAAATGTTTATGTAGACACCCCACTTTGCCTGAGTCCTTCACTTAATTTTCTACTAAAACACATTATGAAAGTAGATTTTTTTTTTTTTTGTCAAGACAGCAGGTAAGCAAGTCCAGAATAAATAAGCCTATTTTTATCAAAAAAATCCATTACCAATTTATGTAACTATTATTGTAATAATGAAACATCATTCTAATTCTGCAGTGGTATTCTAATAGGAAGAGTATGGCCACTGTTTTGGTAAAATTAACTCCTTGATATGTTGAGATATTTAGGACTGAAACAACTGACTGAAAATCAGGAGGGCATTGGAGAAGAGAGCTCCTGTGTCTTTGCATTGCCTGTTGGAATGGTAAGGCTGAAGAGGCCTCAGCATTGTTACTGTGGTCACACAGAGACATCTCATGCTAGCGTGGTGTAACAGGGAGGTACTGATGGAAAATGGCTCATTTCACTTGCCAAGACGAGCAAGTGAACTGGTTAGGCAAACTGATTTCATCATTCTGTTGGGCTGTAATTGCAAATTTAAAGAGAGACTGGAGCCTTGCATGACTGAGCATGGCCTTGGAGAAAGAGCAAACAGTTTTACCTTTGTCTTGTGACCTTTATCCCATAAAATCAGTTTGTGAGTGCTTAAGGAAAAATAATTCCGACCCCTCTGATTATGTGGAGTCTTTGTAAACCATGCTGTTCCCACTGCTCTCAGCTGACATAATAGCAGTGCAGATGCTGGGGATAAGGAAGGTACAAAGACTGCAAGATGAACATAAAGGCATACTGCCATTAGTCTGCCCCATTTCCATCTTCAGTCAGATCTGATCACAGCCTTTAGACCCCCAGGTCACAGTTTCCTCCTGGGCAGGGGAGGGTGGGGTGGAACAGCAAGTTATGACTAAAGAGGTTTAATTTGCTGCATGTTCCCTTACTTAACATAAAGTTTTATCAAAGTATATCATAAATATACTGCAGTTATGGAGGTCAAAAGGAATAGAGCAGGAAGACAATGTTGCAGTTCTGATCAGAAGAGTTAAGGAATGACTCTTGTTTTAGCTCTTCTGGCTTCTGTGTATAGTTCTTGAGGACCAGATGTTAAATCCATTGCTTTCACTTTTGTAAAACTAATGGACAAGCCAAGGGTGCAGTATCTGTGCTCCAGTACGTGCATATAGGTGTGCAATCATCATCACAAAACTCATGGTATAGGAGATCCAGGCAGCAGAACAAGGTTGCTCAATTACCAGGCATTCACCTTTTCTGAAATCAGTACTGAATTATACACACACTTTATACTGAAAGTGTATGAGAGAAGCAGCTATGAAAATCTGTATTAATATAGATTTTGTTCTCATATAGTTCATAACTGAACAGCTTGGGTTTTTTTCAGTTCAGTGATGCTCGTATTTTTTATTTGTTCTTTTTCTCATTTGTTTAGCATGTGATCTTTCCCATCAAGAAGTATTTCCTTGATGTTAAAATATCTGATAAAGAGGTGCTGGTCATTGCTCAATATTTTAGTTTTGAAAAAGAAGCTGCAATCTACGAAGGGGGCAAAGGTGACTCCATTTGCTCTGTTTTTTGTAAGTAGGAATGGCTAACATGGTCTTAATCTCTCTCTTAGTGTATGTAGTGCCTCTCAAAATGTGAGCCTAATAAAATATTTATAAAGCCTCTGATGGAATGAGCCATGTAAGTGCAAGATAATTCTATTAATTAGGGATCTCTCAATCTCAAAAACACTAAACTGGGGAGGGGGATTATCTGAATACAAACTGCACAGCTTGAGCCTTTTAATTTTTTGCTAAATAAAACAACCTTTGATATTGAAAGGAGCTGTAGAGAATTGAACTATCTACACCCATATCCAGATAAACAAAAATCACACTCCCAAAAGACAGAAAAGAGCTCAATACTCCCCTGTATCCTCATGAAAAAGACCATTTGTTTTGAATATTGATTGCAGATGAGTTTTTAATATACTGAGTATGGCTGCTGGTGGATAGGGCAAGGTGTACATAATCACTGTTGGCTGTAAAAAAAAAAAAAAATATGGAGAAACCACCTATTTGAGGTTGTCATTTTCTATGTTTAAAGTGTATTCTTGGGTAGTGTTGTCCTGTATTTCTGTACCTGAGCTTTCTGGTGGATGGGGATCTGAAGCAGAGGCCTTTGCATAGGAGGGGAGACAGGCTTATGGTTGGGCTCACTCACAGAGCTTGCTCAGGGTTTAGAGTAATAAAGGCTCTATCAATGTATAAAAGCAAATGGCTCTTGCTGATGTGCAGGTCTTATGGCACTGAGTGAGCTATCAAATTTAGGTCTAGTAGCAGTGTACCTGTGCACTGAGTAACACACAGAGACCAGCTTTGTCTCCCCTTGGTTATGCTCTGTCAAGGGTGTCTGACCAGGAATCCTATTTGCATTCTTAAGAGAGGTGATTAGTTTTCATTTGGGAGCTGAACGCCCTTTGCCCCACATGCAGGAGCACAGTAATTCTGCTCCCAGGTTGTTTAGTTGAAGGGCATGTAATCTCTGCCAGTTCTCTCTGCCCTTTCTCTGATCCGGTCCCATTCTTCCCTTCCTCTTTGTCCCTCTTCTGCACAATAGTGCATTTCCATTACACATGACTGCAGACATGTCTGGATGAGCATTTAGAGGGACAACAGATAGTCTGAATTGTCTGGCAGAATCTGCCAAAGCACCTAGCCACCAAATCCCATCTCAAGGGTCAGAGTGAGATACACAGCAAGAGTTAGAAAAGTCCTGTAGGCACGGAGAAGTGGGTCAGTTCCTTCACCAGCCAATATCAATCGGGTTAGCTCCAAAGGAATTATGTTTTCTGCATTATAGTTTTGAGCATACTTATTTTTATATATAAATTTCGATAGCTGCTTTTCTGTTTCTCTTATTAAATTCTTAGATTTCACAAACGCATGAGAATTTTAATTTCCATTGTTGTCAAGAAAGGCTTGAAAATCTGCATGCTTGCAGCTGAAAATAGCAAGCAGGTCATGTGACCTTCAGGGTCATACACAGGCATTTCAAATGCCACCACCTGTAATGAAATTTATGTCATGCAGAGTACCTGGCTCATCATTTGGAAGAGTTGGACTGGGTTTTATATACCTCAAAATTCTGGACCTTCTGGAAAGTTTTGAGAGCATTCAGATGAACCTGTAGTCTAAACTTGGCTGAAGTCTCAGGATTACCTCAAGGTTAAATATGTACAGTATCGGAACACTAAAAATCTGTGTTTCCTTTTGGCACCTTTCTTTGTATGCATTATTTTTATGTACAATAATGAGGAATGTTAATAAAAAATATTTATCTGGTTTGAAATAATTGAAAGTACAGGTTTGCTTTTTAAAATGGAGCGTGTTGTGATGCAGGAGGAGTATTTATGCTGTGAACTTAACTGTGTCATCCTCTTACATTGATGATACAGCTCCACCTTTGGGAGAAGTTTCACAGTGCGTTTAATCCAAAACTGCTGCTGAGAGCAGAGTCCTGATACCTTCCCAGGCCTACCTTTTGTTTGCTGCCACTTTCTTTGAGTCAGGTCTGATGACTGTGACTCAGTGTGAGCGATGACTGAAAGTCAGCATTTGGGAAGTTAGATCACAGTCAGAACAGCAAGCATGGTCTGAGGTGCTGAAAGTGCTGGAAGTACATGTTTGGGCAAAGAAGCTCACAGAGACAACCTGCCATAAGACTAAGCATTCCCAACAAAATGTATATTAAGATTTAGGTCAGCTTCAGACTAGTGTTGGTACACAAGAAGGATGTGCTGTAACACGTGCCCATTCCCGTGAGCTCTTGCAGGGCCCCTCTGGAGTGGCTCACACTGCTGCTGTCTCCTCTGCCAGTGCTAAGGTTCAAGGACCTGCTCTGCCTGCCATCCTGGAGGGCCAGCACAGCTCAAATTGTTAGTGTAGAATGGGGGTACTTTACCAGGAAGGCAGGCATGTGTCCTCTTGTGCGGTGGAGGGGAGCAGGCAGAAGGCACAGGGAGGCAGGAGCCTGCTAGGGCTGGCAGCCCCAGTGCGTGTGGAAGAGCAGCCCAGACTTTCAGTCCTGCAGGAGAACAGCAGCCTCCTGGATTCACTTCCCCCAACCGGTGGACCAGAACGTTTGCCAAGCATTCAGCCTTGCCACGTGGTGTGTAGGAAGGGGTTAATTTCAGAGCGAAGAAAAAGCTACCTACATCTCTCTGTGTTTTCTTTTTCTGTGCTCTGAAAAGCTCCCTGTGTTGCCAGTGTTTTGTGTCGCTGATGTAAAATTCCCAGACTCGTTGATTAGTGAAGCTAGACAGTAGACAGGGTCCAAGTGGCTAACCATGTGAGAAATTCAGTTACTGTAGGCTACTGTTAATTAACCTAGAATCTACAACATGGCATAATGTCTGCGTGATAAGTTATATTATCTTCAGCAGTTCAATTAAATCAAGGAGTGAGACACAGAGCAGACGTAACTCGACAAAACAAACAGACAACTTGAGTCAGCCTTCATAATTTGCTGCGACATCACGTAAATAAATGCAATAACTTGTTTAGCATAGTTAAGCAGTTTGCTGCTCAAATACTTATTTGCATGACATCTCATTTTGAATAGGTTAAGTTGTGGCAAATTGGGTCTGTGCCTTCAGTCTGATGTATTCCACAGAAAAGACGAAAGAAGCCCTCTACCAGAGATGTCATTTGTAAATTGAAATTCAACATTTGTTTTCTATAGCAGCAAACTGGAACATATGGATTTTGTGTTTAAATGATTCACTTTCCATACCATTGCTGTCACGTTAGCATTTCTTGGTGTGAGATAATATTAAACCTCTGTAATTGTTCTTAATTTTGACTGATATTCTTGTGTTGCTTACTAGACTGTTCTGTCTAAGGTACACAAGTGTACAAATGGGTTGCAGAACTTTATATTTAGAGAGGATAAGGCCATTGTTTGTTCTTGCCATGTTTCAATGTGGGTAATTGGTTTCAGTCTCCAAAATCATATTGAGTCTTGGATTGCAGAAAGTGGTTTTCACCCACTTTGATGTTGGTGAGATGACTGAGAGTGCTCAGTTATGCTTTAGTATCCTTCTAAATAATAGGAACTTTATTATATACCTATTATTAATTCATACGGGTTTGAAATCATATGTGAAATGAAGTTTCTATTTTTTTGCCCGTTGCAGATTTTTTAATGCATATCAAGACTTTCTGATCACTGTTTGATTGGAAGGGAGTAACAATTTTAAGTGGTGGCTGTATTTTGAAATGTTGGGACCAAAAGTTGCCCCATGTTGGCTGTTGCATGTAACTCTAAATGCAATTGTTGCCCTCACTCCAGGAAGTGAGCAGTAAACCATGGAATGGACACACAGACAGTTGCAGTGGAATCTGGTGAACTTGGGTCCTACTGTACCTGCATCCCCTGCCTGTATGTCCATACAAATTTACAAAGATGGTAAACAGAGCATTTAAACCAGAGGTGGTCATGAGCAGCAGTCAATGTTCCCATCTTCCCTGGAATCCAGCCCAGATGTCAGCAGTCCTCAGAAAAGGGCTTTGCTGTTACAGTTCACTCATCTTGGAGATAGTAAAATGGAGAAAAAAGTCTTTTGCTGCTGTCTCTATTGCTCTACACCAGACTGTTAATTGAAGAGCTACATAGAACAAAAGATTCTGACTCTGAAACTCAGACTCTCCCCTTAGAACATCACCTGGTGATTCCTGCAGTAATGGTATGCTCTCATGCATCAAGTATTTCTTTGATTTCTGTGATTCCTGTTCCACTCAGGCTAAGGGAATATTAGATTTGGGGTGTTATAAAAGATTAGATGGAAAATTGTCTAAATTTTTTCAATTATTGAAATTGTCACGTTCTGCTAATAGTCTTCTGAAAAGCAAATGATACTGAAAGCAATCTGGTAAATAACTCTTTCGTTCAGTTCATTGGCTTTGTTCATTTTTGCTTCAGATTTTATTCATACGAATCCTCTCCACTTGCTGAAAACATGATTGCTTGCAAGCATTGGTGCTGTTAGGTGGCCCTTCACTAGCAGCTTTGAAGATACACCAGGACGTGTCGTAACCAGATCTGGTTCATTGTCCCTTTTTTCTAAACCAGCTACTAATGAGGTGGATTTTTTTCCCCTTGTTTACAAGAGGCACAATTTCAGAAGAGACTCTTCAGACACTGCCTTGCTTCTTCAAAATGCTGCCAATAATTTCAGTTGAAGAGGACAGAGCCATGCATGGAAAATGCTTCACAACAAAGCTGATGGATGGATGGATCTGGCATAAGCTTTGTTTTATACTTCTGTTCTTGGATCGAGAACTGAGAATATCTCTTTAATTTCCTGTTCGATGAATACAGTAGATGTAATATTCTTCTCAGGCAGGCTTTTTGTTGTGAGAATGTGAATGACATTGGGGATTTTTGCTCCACATGCAGTGTTTACGTTGTCAATAAATAAAAATCACAGTAGGCATTAGGACTGTTTTCTTACGTAACTGAGGGAAGGAATTGCACCTGCCTTCAGGCTTTGGTTCATGCTGGATCTTCCATTTGTTTTCCACAAAAGTAGCCTTGTCCTTTGTAATGCAAAAAAGAAAAACTGGGGGAGAACCTGAGTTTAAAATTATTTAGAAAGTCAGAAAGCTATGAGAAATATGTCCCAGACAGCACTGTGTGTGACACTGCAGGAAGTTTCCTCTTGAGACCAGTTTTTATATCATCCCATAAACTACTCAAATCCATTCCACAGAGGCAGCACACACTGGTATTCTGACTTCTTCCTGAGTTTTTTAGTCTACGATGGAATTAATTGAATTGCTTATCTTGCCCAGTGAGTTTCTAAACAAGTTTTAGTTAAGTAGTTGCATTTAAGAAGTCAGGATTTCAGTATCCCCTCTGTATTTAAGTGGGTTCTGATAGTGTCCTTCAGGATCAGTCCTTATGCAGTGAAATAACTTGCTGGAGGGTTGCAGAACAAACAGTTAAAACCAAGTCATTGGGGTCACCCCTGCTTTGGCACAGGCAATTAGAAGGAGCCTTTTCCTCCCTTGGAAAGTGGAAGTTTAATACATGTTGAAACTTTAAGGAAAAAAATACTGTTTTTTGATGGTGTTATGGTAAGCAGAAATTACCCTTATGTGGTGCTAAACTGAAAATTAGCATATGGATGAGGGTGTGCCCAGCTTTTTATCTGTTAACCTGTATCTATAAAAATTATTCTCATTCAGGTATAGTGTCTGTTTCTCAATGGGAAAATTTCATTTAGTAGATGTCAGCTTTAGTAGAAAATGGGTGTAGCTGGCAAGCAGCAACACTGGTGAGAGTAAATATAATGTAGCTCTTTGGGCTTTGGTTAATGAACCTCAATTCATTTTCCTTCCCTCAAGGAGGGAAAAGTTGCTAAAAACTGTTTCACATACAGAATTGCATAGCTTTCAGTGAATTCTTCTTTATGTTGTTTCTGTGTGGAAGGGGTTTTCGTTTTTTTTCCCTTCTGAGAGATCTGTGACCTAAGTCCTGTCAGTACAGTAGGTATTCAGTATGGTGCAATTTGTTCACCAGCTCATGTGCCTCTCTTGCCTTCTGGAAATAGTGTATTTGATATTAGCAGAGCTTACGTGTGCTATTGTAGAGGAGTTTGAAGCAACTTCTGTTACCCCTGCAGATCAAAGTGGCCTGTGGAAGGAGCAGTATTCACTGAGAGATTTGGTGTCAGGCAGTCACTTCTCTTGAGGTTTAAGTGAAGCATTCAAAAAGGCTTCCTTTTCCCTTTTACTTGGAAGATTCATAACCCAAACTGCTGGTTCTGTTCGTGGGTTTGTTTTTTGTTTTTCTTACATGCAGCCTTAAAATATGGCTTTTACATGTACTTACATGGATTCTTGCCTTTAGTCTGTGTACACAATTGTTTTACTCCTCCAACAAGTAGACAGTCAGCCATCAAAGAGATGAAATTCTGAAATGCAGCCTAGGTACAGCTCTCGCTGGTTGGTAAGTGGGAGCTGTACCCATGTTGATAGAGCTTTGCACAATGCCTGTCTGCTTTTTCAAATTCTGAAATTGTTTTAAAAATCCATGCCCTGCATGTCAGTCATCTCTTGTTAAAACAAGGCGTCTGACCAAGAGCATTCATTGAATAAGAATTATTTAATGTAACATGATCCAAAAGCTCACAGACTGGGAACTCCTGAAAACCTGGCATGGGAGGATTTTTTTTTTTTTTTTCCCTTCATTTGTCATGAAGTTAATACATGCAGCTACTCAGGCATGAGGGGATGAAGGGAGAAAAAATAGGTTGTGAACATTATAGTTCATCCAGATGCTTAGAAATGAGCAGTCACGTTTTCCCAAGTTATGCAACTGATTTAAAAGTAATGATATATTTTAAAAATTATGCCCCTGAGATTCGTGCCTCCCGGATAAAACACTCATATCATTTTCATACTTTTCTCAGCAATTCCAAGAATTATGAAACTGCTACTTAAAAAACCCCAACAATTCCTAAATACTCTCTCTTCTTGTTGTTTCTGGAGTTTTCACTGAAAATCTACCATCACCCGGAGAATTTAGTAGCAATATTGCTGATGTAAATTGAATTTCTTCTTTCCTGTTCCATCCCTCTGCTCCAGCTAAAATGCTGGAATACTTTGGCAATGCAGACAGTGAGGGATGATAGTGTGAACAATGGTATTAGGTAAGTTTACTAATTGCTTCTAAAATCAGGACTTCTGGTATTTCAGTATAAAGGCAGAAGTTAATGTGGTAAGTCAAAAAAATAATCCATTGCCCATACAAATTTCAAAACAAATCCAGATTTTGTTTTTCCCTCTCAAAATCCTGCCACCCTCTTCAGGAGAAGTAGGGTTCCACTCTGAAATGTCTGCATTCCTTCTGTGCATGTGAAGGCATTTTTAGTTAAGAAATAACTCTCCATTTTTCATGATCCTGAAGCTGATCACCCTAATTGCTCATGGCGATGTCACGAGCAACAGAAACCAAGGCTCCTAGAAAGGATTGGTATAGTGAGTGTGCTTCTCCCTGTCACTGGCATTTTCTGAGTCTGTTACATTTGCCACATTGGCCAGCAGCAAAGATTGAAATCTTGATTTCAAGATTGAAATCTTGTTGCATGTCCCAGCAGTGGGGCATATGCACACTTCAAAGACATTGAACCTGACACTAAAATTTCCCTTAATTTGGGCTCAGACAGTTTTGATTTCCATATAGAATCCATTATGATTTGCAGGTGGGAGAGGTGGTGCGGTGGAAGAAAGAGTTTAGGGAGCTCTGGTATTTCAGCTACAGCTTGTCTCTAACTAATGAAGTCATGTCAGAAAACAGTGTAAGGATTAATAAGAACATAGTAGGATTTTCTGCATCCACTGTGCAGTTTAAAGTCTTGCTTTTGAAATACATGCCACACTTTGCAATAATATGATGTAGAAAGGGATATCTCAGCCCTTGTGTATTTTATTTACCATATTGCTTTGCCTTCCCTTTCCAGCACTTACAGAACCCAGCAAACTTCCATAATGCAGCAACAGAGCTCCTGGACTGGTGTGGAGACCCCAGAGCCTTCCAGAGACCGTTTGAGCAGAGCCTGATGGGTTGTTTGACGGTATGTCCATCCTACTGTGACAGTGGCTCCAGTTGCGTTTTATACTGTGTTCACTCTCTTGTGGCCAAGGGAACTTGATTTTCAGAATCTGCATTTTTAGGGAATTTTTGTCATTTTACCTTAAATACATAAAGCCAGATCCTAAGACCTGTTTATGACTCCGTTGCTTAACAGGAAGCAAAATGCAATAACAAGAAGTTAGAGCATAAGAGGGCTAAATATTTTTGGTTAGATTACTTACAGATGCACAGGCTAGATTATTTGTTATACACATACAGTTTGAAATTGCTAAGCAAGCCATGTTCTTACAGAGTAATGAACTTTCCAGGTATTTGTTTTCCCTTGGCATTTTTGGTAGGGCTGAAGGACTGCTTGCCTTTTATTCTGAGTATGCTGTGCTTCCAGCCAAACAGTGTTTCTGACATGCCTGTTCAGCTTACTTTGTTACATGTATTGACTGCAGGTCTAATCCTGAATTACTAATTCCAGCAGTTCTGTTGATTTCAGTGCTTTTCTTACCATTCACTTTTCATTAAGACCACTGTAGTTCCTAAGGTGATCTCATAATAATGTATTAAAATACATATTTGTCTGTGCATTTTTTCTTTTGAAAATTTTATTTTCCAGCAGCAGCAGTCCAGAACTGTTATGTGGAGTCAAGAAGGTAGATGAATTAAATTCTGACTGAGCAGGAGGGTTAAAAGCCTCACGGCAATTTGCCAAGCAAGTTAATAGCAAATAGTCTAAATAAATAGTCACGAAAGAAATAGAAATTCTGAAATTATTAATGAAGAGACTGTCCTTTTATTTGTTGTGGGGCAGAAGTGCATGGATTATTTTCATGCACTGTGTAGCTGGTATATATAAAACAGACATTAAGACTGAGATTTAGCTGCCAGAATTCCAAATGTTAAGGAATGGCTCCATCTTAGTGTGCTCCAGTGTATAGCATCCCCCAGATTTGTATGTCAAGAAGTTAGAATACATCCAATTATAATAGGAGATGCATATAAACTTCCAGTTAGAGAAAAAAATAAAATAAAGGATGTTAAATTTGTAAAGTCCAAAGATAGAATATTTAACAATTCTGTTTGAAGTTAAAGTTATTGGTAGCATCAATTATGAAAAAATGCACATAATGTCCAATGTGACCACAACTATATTTTATTTATACTTTTTTAAAACTTTGCTAGCATTTTTCAGGGTAGCTTTTGGGAAAGGAGTCATTCACCTCAAGTATGATTGGGCAGTCTGTGCACAGTATTTCTCTGCAGCCCCTGGTAGAACATTGTGAGTCTGACCTGTGACTTCCTTGCTGTTTAAATCTTTCCTTTCTGCATGAGCAGATCTTCAGCCCTGCCCAAGTGGAGGGTCAAAATAAGGTCTGACTGCTAGTGATTCATTCTCCTCACAGAGTGTACAGAAAGTGGGCAGGAAATGTTCCATGAAAACTGGTGAGGTAAAACACAATACATGGTTTTCAGTATGTTGAAATGAAAATACTGTTTTTCTTCTGACAAGAATGAAAGAAAAAAAACAACCTTACTATCTAGGTGCTGTTAATATTTGAGCCACATCTGTTGCTTTGCTTCATACTTCTCCCTGAAATCTGAACAGGGTGGCATGTCCCCCTTTCCCAAGCTTGTTGTGGGAGAACTCTCTGCAGTGTAGGACTGACTGGCAGCAGCATCTTTATCACATGTTGTAATCTCATTATATTCCTGACAAGGAAATAACACAGGAACTTAACCAGGTGGCTTGTTCAGTGTTTGATAGATACACAGGATTTGCAGAATGCCTATAAACTGCAATGAATATGTTTCTTGTTCTTAATTTTAAAATCCCTCTAAGAAAGATACTCTTTAATTTCTCATTGTGCACATCCCTCTTCCTCTTCCTGCTTCCCATTAAACAGACTTAACAGCATGGTTGTATCCCAAGAGGTTTGTACTTCCTGTATCTTCTTAATGCATTAGCAATACAGTGGGCAAGGTCTCTTCTTTTTTTATTTTTCTCCTTATATATTTCTTTTCTATTTGAGCTTACTCATACATAATTTCTGTCTAATTAATATGTTCTGATTCATAATTTAGCAAACGTGGATTTTGAGACTTGTCATTTCCTTACAGGAAAAGAGATTTATCTACTTTTATTTAACAAACATGATAGAACTTCAATCTGTTTTCAGAGAAATTATTCAGAAAGTTGCAAATAAGTGAAAGCTAGCTGAAATACTGGAATATCATGGGTAAATTTAACATCAGTTTGCATAGCTGCAAATGTTCTGTACTATCAGGAGCCTATTTTTCTTAATGCTAACAAGGTTTACCGGTGTCCTTCTTTGTGAGGATTAGGCTAAAAGAAAAATGAAAAATCAGTATGAAAGTCTATTCAACCACTGAACAGGATTAGTGTTTTATTTTGCCAGCCTTTAAAATGACCTTCAGAATCAAATTCCCTTAAAATTTCCATATTTTTGGATATATATTTTAAAGCAAGTAATCCTCAAATGTACATCATTACAACATTTGAGCTGTGTAGTTCTTTAAGGCATTTAATTTGGAAATTCTACAAATATTAAAAATGCTTGCTCATAAAGCTTCCCCTTTGTAGTATTGATTTTGATTTTTTTTTTTTTTATTATTTTTATTTTTTTTTATGACATTTTCTTCTGTTAACTCTAACCAGGGAAAATGTGGTATGCTAAACTGTTCTGGAACCATCAAGGGATATGAAAAGACCATGTCCTCTGAGCAATATCACGATATACACTAATCCAAATTGAAACTTATTAGGATGTCGTGAATGCAGAAGGGCAGGATCTCTCAGAAATGTGCAAACCATTCACTGACACACTGCAAACATGAAATGCAGCAGATGTACTGACAGCATCAAAACAGATCTGTTGTGGTATGAATAGCCAGCTTAATAGATTATCACAGATAGGTATAACAGATTCTTTACATCATTTAAGTCTTATGTATAGTCTTTTGCAAAAATTAACCAATTAGCTTTAATCCTATTAGTAAAGGACAAATATGCTCACAGTCTGGAAATATGGCTTTAATTTAAGAAGCGTTTCATAGAAATAGTTCTGTTTACCAATTTTGTGTTGGGACTGTCAGTAATGTCTGGTAACTTTTTAACCACCTGAATGTTTTTATTCCTGCTGCCTGTCTTAGAATAGGTGCAGAAGAATGATCTTAGAAATATTCTGCCTGGGCAATAGCAGAAGAGCTTCCAGCTTCATTTCTGGAATTACTTGCTTTGATAATAATATACAGAATATATAAATATATAGAGAGAGAATAGGCTGTTGTGAAGGGTTTTCTTAAATTATAACACCATCACTTAGAGAAATCTTGGTGGCTCGAAAATTTCATGAGTTCACTGGACAGCAGTTGTTGAACAACAACATGTGTAAAGTGTCTGTCTTTCCTTGGTGGTTTTTTTTTTTTTTAAGATTAATCTGTGCACAGTTTACATACTGGCTATTTGCAATAGATAATTTTTCCATATCAGCAGTACTTTATAATCCTGGAGGTACCTATGCTGCTGTGGGCTCCAGTATGCACATTGTATGCAGTGTAATAGGAATGTTTTTCTTATCTCAAGAGGAAACTCTGGATTTGATGCAACGGCTAAATTTTGCCAGAGAGGTACCTAATAAGGTATGTAAACTTCATATCAGTAGTCAAATACTTTGCATTTGTTAAGTAAGATACTTTAAATAATTACTCATTAATCATTAAATGATTAATCATTTCCTTTTGTAATAAAGAAATTAGGCTAATGCTGTCAAGGCCCACAAATAAAATTGAGGTATTTCTGTGCAGTGCAAACAGTCAAAGTGAAAAGGATACATAGGTAAACCAATGGCTTCTGCTATAAATAGAAAACATTTTTTCATTAACTAAGCCCCAAAAGCTGTGCCTCTTTTGACCAAAATGTGATGCATGTGCATTGTGTTGTTATGTTCAAACAGTTCTGACAGACACTAATTCTAGAGCTTAACTCTTTGTGCTTACCCATTACAGAAAATCACTGAAGTGAGTGGGTAATAAAAATTTACAAAGAATACTCATTTTAACAGATAAATAATAAGTCAGGGATAAAGGGGTAAGCTTTGAATCTGTTTTATTTCTTGCAAGCTACAGGCTGTGGAAAGGTTCCCTTAAACAACTTCTACAAAACTCATGCAAACAAATTATGACTTTTCTCAGAGACAATAAAATTTCTTCAAACTTGCCAAGAAAAGCTAAGTGTTATTTTTCAACAGTAGTTATTTTTGAATCAAATAGACAATCTGTAGGCCAGAAACTGAATTATAACTGAAAGCATTAATTCTATTAATTATTGAAATGGCAATGGTTATGGTATTCTTTTGCATATCATACTACTTCTTCCATAGTGTTACAGGGAGCTGATGAAAACAGCCTCCACTTTCCCCAAACCAGACATAGCTGTGTTTTTATTAGGATTGAAAAAATTTCTTACTCTAGCACTAGATTATGTTATGGCAAGGCTGATAATCTTGATAAATTTAAGAATATAATTCTCTAAAAATGTACTATATATGGCATTACCTTACAGTCTTCTGAAATAAACAGCTTCAGTTACTACACAGCATTTTAAAAAAATAACCCTAATTTGGCCAAATCCAATACCAGTCCAAGCAAAGAAATCAAAGTACTTGAATCACTGACAAGTTAACTTTTCTCCTAACCATTTCCCAATCCATGTGGATACTAAAAGTCACATTTAACAGTAATGTTGAGCAAAAAGTTACACAGTAATTGAATTATATCTCTGTGTATGGGAGGCAAAAGCAAGATATTGGTCAAAAGCTTTTCAGGAAAGAATGCTTCAGAGTAGACTACAATACAAATTACTTTCAGTCAGCATTTAGCCCAGGTTGTTTCGTTCATTTCTGCCTCTTAGGTCCAGTGTAGACTCATCCCATAGGTCTGCTCTTGCCCACCAGTTTAACATATAAATGATCTTATTGAAGGCTTTGGATAATGTTCGTGTTGGTGCTACAGGAGAAATGGAAATGAGGAGACAGCTGAGAGCAAAATGGACAGATTTACAGACTAGTCTTCAGCAAAGGACCATAAAGTCACTGCCTTGTTCTCTTGCTGTGCTTCAGCTTTACAAGGCACCAAGTTTATCGTTCTTTAGGGCTCTTCAGTGTGTCTGATCAAGAAATAAAAGAGTGAGAGAAGCAAAGCTGTGTGCAGTTACTCTGTAGCTGTACCTAGGGGCTCCGTCTAAGAAATTAAAATCCATCACTACAATGGTTTTGGACAGTAGGAGGAATTTAGGTAACTGGGGTGTGCTTACTTGAGCTAACTCCTCGGCAAATCACTGAATGTAAGAGAGTTTCTGTAGTGAAAGTTGTTATCTCTAACCACTGTGGTTGGGATTTGAGTCTTTCTTTGCATCCAAAAGATGCAGACTTCCTACCCCAGATCATCCACAAAAAACTATGCTGAAATAGTAATTAAAAGTGCCTTCTCCCCAAATCTTAATGTTCTAGATTTTCCTCTCCAAATACTGGGTCTGCCTCAGTCATCAGATGTGGGAAACTTGTCCATGTTTGTGAAACAGATATTTCTTTTTAATTTTAAACAAGCAAACAGACAGAACACAAAGCTGTAGTCCTAGCTGTACTTCATCTAAAGCTTACAGGTTTAATTTAATTTTTTTGTTCTGCTTGTAGTTCTTAATACATCTCTGTGCTGCTGTTGAGAGTTGCTGAAATAACAAGCATCAATGATAAACTGATGGAAGTACCTGCTAAAAGTTAATGTTTTAATGATACTGATACAATAGTACAGTAACCTTTCGATTTGCATATCTCTTCAGAAAATCCTGGAATTGAGACTGTTGAGATGATTTTAGATCATTTTAAGGAGAAAAAAAACCCTAACTGCTCTCAGTTTCATAATACAGGAATCTATTTTAGCTTGTCTGCTATGTTATGAAGAGCATAATCGGTTAAAAAAAAAAATACATGCATGTTAAAAAAGAAAAAATACAAAAATGGCATATCCAAATAATGTGAGGTTTCCACAACAGGATGCTTCAGACTGCAAATGCAGTTGCTGCTGCAGCAACTTCATGCTTGCCTGGATTCATTCTGTTTAGTGTAGGAAAGTCCACAATCAAAAATCAACCTGCAACATTCCAAAAATCAGATTTCTAATCAAATTAGGATTTGAATGTGCTTAATTAGATGGAAGAGTTGGTTCAGCATATCTATACCCAGAAAACGGGAGATTGCAGCTGCCCCATGAGAGCCCTAGAAATGTTCCATTTACTCTTTGTATCCAAGACTTCCAGAGCAGAAGGTTGACGTGGAGGAAATGCTGCTGCCATGATCCTGTCCCCGCGTCTGTTGAGCACGCAGCTCGGTGTTGGCAGAGCTGCAGGGCTGTGGACGTGCTGTACTGCCAGGCACACACAGCACTCTGCTTCACAGCAGCTCTGAGCGCTACCACAGCTCAGTGCTACTGCTTGCCCTTTCACTCCATGCTCTCCCAAAGCCCTTTGCACCTAAACTTTGTTAGTCTTGTTATGGGTTATGTAAAACTCTTGGAGATCTGCTGCTCTCCAGAGTGAAGTGCTTCTGGAATTCGGTGTATGTTTCATGCAAATCACTGTTCAGAGTGTGCCAGGACTAAGGTGGGAACACTATTGCAGTGACCCTGTGATCAACTGGGTTAATTACAGCACAATCCCTGCCTCTTTTCCTCTGAGACAAAATTCAGGGTTGGGTGTAGTGACCTGCTCTTCGATGTTTGTGGTTGTTAGAGACGTGCAGAGAGGAAGAGGATGTGAAGGGGGAGATACTCTCATTCTGCATGATTTACGTCACTGTTGCAGGAAGTGTCAAGAAGTACGTGGCAGGCATATTTACTTTGAAAGTATGGCCCTTATCCAGCTTATGGAGTGGGAAATAATTTTTAAGAAAACTAATTTGAATACAAGCATTCTGTAAAGTCTCTTACATTTGCAGAACCTACTTAATGTCTGTTTTCAAGCATCAAAGGCAAGAAACTACTTAACGATATATATAACTTCCCTGAGTTGCTTTGATTGTCTCTATTGTTGAGGCAGCCCTTCTGCAACTGAGTGTAAGAGTCTCATCAGATCAGGACTTCAGAGCACAGATTTCTTCCTCCTTTTCCTACCTTTTTTTTTTTTTCCTTCCCCCCCCCCCCCCCCCCCCCCCGTTTGAGGCAGATCACTATTCATGTTGCAAAATTCCTCAATTTGCTTCCTGTTTATCTGATCTTTGTGTGTTACTGAGGGGGAAAAATTACCATCTACATTGCAGAATTCTAATTACAAAATTTCTGCTGTAGTCTTCAAACTGCATTCAGATAATTTCAAGTATGCACAAGTGGCTGAACACGGAGCCGTCTGAACTAGCAATCAGCTGGCATTTTTAGTTTTGAGCAACCAGCAAATTGAATTGGTAAAATTCATTCTGATGCCAGCAGGGGGGAGTGCTCTTGACTGCTGCTAGTTAAGAGTTTCATTGAAAGTGCAACATAATGGGAAGGGAGTTTAGAAATAAGCAGTCATGTAGCTCTCTTGATTAACAGGGCTGTTAGGTTGAGAGCCACATTGTTCCAGTACTTCGTGGGGTGATGACGAGCAGCACAGGGAGTGTAGCTCCGAGGTGAAGCTCCTTAGCCTTGCGAAAGGTGGGGAGGGGGAGGAGTATTGCAGGTAAATTCAGCAAAGAAAATATGCTGGTAGCTATATTTGTCGGCTTTTCACGTAATTAAAACCTCACTCTCATCATTTTCTTCTCACTGGCAATGACCCTGAGAGTTCAGACATCTGGAGCTCTGCAGAGCTGAGTCACAGACAGTGAATGCAATGTCTCCTTTTTGAATGCTGCTTTTCTGAATTACTCAGATTAAAGATTTCAGAGGTTTGGAGTGATCAGATTTTCTTACTGGCAGTTGATTTTATAATAATGTTTATTTGCAGATAGGGCATATGTTCCTTTAAAGACACCTTAAAATAGCTGTTAGTGCCCTATCAAAATCTAAGTAAAAGCTAGGTGTTGCAAGTGTCTGTAGGAAATAGGCTAGCTTTTATAAAGTCTAGCTGTTTGGAATGTTATTGTAAAGTAACACAGAGAAATATTAGGTGTTGAACCTTGAGCTGGCCTTTCTCACCCATGATAAAGGACGATGATCCGAATTTATGATTGTGGTAGTGGCAACTATGTCTGCTTTTCCATGGAATGCTATAGTACATATGGTTAAGTCAAATAATATAAGTTCTTCACACATTCAGCACTGCAGAATGAAGTCATGGTTGAACACGTGGTGCCAGCTACACATTGTCTGAATTTTTCCTTATTTGAATTTGTACTTAGAGAAAGTATGTTTGCAAATGGTATCGTAATCACTTAGCCATAACATTTAACGGGTTATTGAAATTGTTGCCTTAGTCCCACCTGATCTGTGCTGGTACCTGAATAAGACTGAAATCACAGGAGGTTTCAAATGTGGTAGAATTCCTGGGACAGGGTTCAGACTGAGCTGGATGGCTCCAGTCGGCAGCAGGTGTCTGGAATCACTGATCTTGGCTTGGGACAGACCTAAGGGACCATGCTGCCTACTCTTTTTCTCCAAACCAGGATGTGATACAGATACAGTTTGGTCTACTATAAATCCCCTTACCCTCCAAAATCCAGAGAATGATCTAGTGCCTGATGACTTTTAATACCTCAAACATTTTCCCAGAGAATTACATATACACTGAGAAGACGAATGTCTGTTCCTAATTTTCTATTTAGGCATTTAATTTTTCTTTCTGATCTGTAGTATTTCATCTGTGTCTTTGGTCTAATTTTTGCAACATTTTTACAGGTTATAATGATAATTTTAAACTCTTACCCTGTCAAGTGTTTGCAGACTTTTTTGCCTACAAAACCACCTAGAAGTTTTGCAGTTTACTGTCATTGTCCAAGTCAGGACTGAAGTACATAGAAATTACCTGTAACAAGCACAAGTTATGATTTGACAAAAGGCTAGTAATTAATAATCTGAGTAAATTCATACTTTTGTCATCTGGACTATATTTATTTGTTACAATAGTGTTACATAAGGCAATGTCAAAAGATGTATTAAAGATAGGCTATGGTAACTTGTCAAAGAATGAAATTGCACAGTGCTGATAGATTCATGATGATGTTCTATATTGCTCACCCAGTACTTCTTTAATACTTTGTTTTGTTGTTTGTCTGGATATCTGTACTTTCTGAGAGTCACCTTTTACAGTCTTAAAACCAGATTTGTTATATCTGCAAGCTCTCTGTCTTGAATGAATTTCTGAAGATAATCATTAGCAGTTACACTCTTTGTCCAGGCAAGTTCCTTTGAGGCACTCAAAGATAAATTTCATCAGGGTCTGCTGACCTGAATATATTAAACTTACCAAAGGTCCTGTAGCTGTTTCTTTGTGTTTTGTGGATCATGCTCTTGTGATGCATTTGTCATCTTGTTTCTGAGAATTCTCAGTATCTATTTAAAAAGCTAGGGGTGTCCCTTGCATGCAGAGGAAAGTTTGACAAGAACCATGTGAGCAATGTCTGACTTGAATTGTAGACCACCTGAAATGGTCTTGGGAGGAGGATGTATGATCTATTCCACTGACCTTAATTTTGAAATAAAAGTCTTTAACCTGTCACAGTTGAAAGAAAAAGTTGAAATAGTCAATGCAAATATTTGTAAGCCTTGTTAAAAATTTCAGACAACATGCAAATGGCACCTTGTGTTCAACCATGAGTTCATTCTGCAGTGCTGTAAGCACTTACCATGGCTGACCTAACCATTCCTTGTAAAGGAAATAGATGTGTACTGTCCTAGTCATGTTGGCCAGGCTGAGGCAGAAGGGACCAGAGAAAGCCCTCTTCAGCACAAGTCCACCAGTTTGTTTAGTAGACCCTCTTCCTGCATTTAATGGAGCGCACACAACAAAACTGTAGGTGGAAAATGACTTTTGGCAAAATAGAAATACCTGTTTTCTATTACATTTGTGTGGGTTTTTTTGTTCTTTTGAGTGGAAGAAGGGACTTTTTGTGCAGTTCATCAGTGGAAGCACTTTCTTTCAAAGTTAGATTATTATTTTTATTATTTTTTTGTGAGAACAAATTTCCAATTTGTCTCCCCTCACACTTTGCATAAAGAAGTAGTTTGACTGACTGACTTCTGCACAGTGTCAAGTTCAGGTTCTGTCTTCTCACGCTCAGTCCTCATGTGCTGTTTGCCCAGGCGCTGCCTCAGCTGCTGTGGTGGGTGTCCGGGACCGTGCTGTACCCAGCCTTGGGCTGCCCACTCTGGCACCTGGAATGCTCTGCTTTCCACCCCTCTGGGCTTCCTGGCACTGCTCCTCTGGCAGGGGAAACCAGGCAGAGGAAACTGATGTGGTGTGGGAGTGTAGGAAGTTAGGTGTCAGCCTGTGGTTGGGACTGCACTGACCAAGGCTTTGCACCATTTTCAGTGAAGACAGTGCAAGCAGAACTTGGCTTTTGTGGGTTTTACAGTTCTCTGTTTCCTGAGTTACTGTGTAGAGTTTTTCCATAATTAGCAAGATGTCAGTTGAGAGTGGTGATTTGGCCTCTTGCTAGGAGAGACTCGGGATTTGTAGCTTCATGTTTTAAAACAGATATAAGCAGCCAATGCATTTCCTGAGTTACGGTGTGCTCACTGATGAGCAGGTGTATCTGCCTTCATTCCTGTCCAGTTTCAAAAGAAATGGTTTAATGATTACCTGCTTTTTCAAAACAGAAATGGGAGGGCCCTTTCTCCATTGTTTTACAGGCCTGATTGGCACTCTGAAATGTGTTCCTCTGTGATGGTGGAATAGATGATGGCTGAAGGAGTTTAAATAATGTTTGTACATTAATGAGACATTGTTCTCAGGAGCCTTTTGCAAGGCGTTGTTTTGGGTTTCTTAGAAGAGTTTTTTGTCTGTTTTCATTCTCCCCAATATCTGCTTTTGGGTGGCTGAAGTACAGTGATACTGGAAGTAGAAAGGAGAACAGATTTCCAAGTATATAAGTGTTTTCCAGATCTCATGGCAGCCCACCAGTCTTCACTCCTGTAGCTAATTTAGCATGAAACATGACGTATCATATTCTGCTCTTCTTTTTCTGTTTTTGAATGGTTTTATGGGTGGATTTTTGTTAAGTTTTTAATTATTAGTAGTTTTATTTTTCTCTTATTTTTGCAAGTTTGGACCCAAAGTCCTAGCCAGGATGCTAACAACTGGACTTCTAACTGTTAAGGACTAAAGCTGGAAATCTATCAAGTTGGAAATGTGTTTTTTTTTATCAAAAGTAATTGCATTATTTCTTTTATTTTATTCCTTTTTAGTTTTGTATCTAAAAGTTGTAATTATAAAGAAATGTGATAAAACACATGTGTGTATTACTGTACTGATTATCTATCCTCAGTTTTAATTTCTTTTTCCTGAAGCTCTCTTCTCAGTTTTGAGGTTGGAAGGGTTAAATTTAGGGAGGGAACACTCCCACTGATTAAGTCTTATGAATGTCTAATTTTTCAATGAATAAGAGCAACAGAACAAAAAAATCTACCTGGGAACTTCATTCATGTTAATTCATTTATAAGAAATAAATTCTGTTCTTAATTCTTAATTAAGAAAAGTGGATATATTGGAAAAAGTATAGAATAGTGTTTGTAAGTTATCACATATGTTAGTTCTTCACTCTGTTCTATACTGTTGCTTTTTGCAGTCCTGGACATAGATAATTGCAGTGTTATTCATTAAGAAAGAAGCTTTCAGATGAAGAAGGGGTGGGAAAAGAATATTTTCTTGCACTGTAAGCTATTAAAGATAGGGACTTGCTTTTGCCTCAGGAAATGGTGTTCTGTTTCATGTGCAGTTCCTTCACCGTTGTTTTAATGCAAAGAAGTAATGGCACTGTTAAGAATAATCTGTTTTATCTGTGCCTCTAAGTCTGAAGTCATCATATGCCACTGGAAGGCAATAGAAAAGCTGTGCTGTGTATAACTTTAGCATCGTTTGGCAGAATGACTGTGGCATTGTGTTGGTTCTGTGCAGATTTTAAAGAGGATACGTTCTTGGCTGATAGCTGAGTTGCTGGCTTGGAGAAACAGTTGCCTGCTTTTCATCCTTAACTACAGTCTTCAATTTGCCTGGTTTTGCTAGTTCTTCTAGATCAGTCAACAGCAACAACAACAGTCTTTCCCTAATTTAGTGTTTGGCAAATGCTTCTTGCACAAGCCTGTTTATTCTAAAACTGCAGTAAATGTGCTTCCCAACACAGTATTGTTGAAATGCAGCAAGTGTGACACGGAGCACAGCGTAGGACAACCGTGCCCAGCAGAGTGGAGTGGGCATTTTAACCTAAAGGACCTGGGCACTGCCCTTGGGAACAGGGCCAGGAGCTGTACAGCAGAGAGAGACTGAGGATTTCTCACCTTCACACGTCAAACACAGTAAGGTGTATTCTATAGAACCTTTACATATATCGCTCTTCCGTTATTTCTTCTGGCTTTTGTCTCTCCAATTTTCATGGAACTACCAGGCCTTTCTTCTGACAGGTGCTCAAATAATTGGATCACCAGAATACTCCTGTGTTCACTTTGCTGTGCTTGTGCTGGAAGCTGCTGGGGAGCACTGCCTCACACCATGTTTGTACTGTGCTCTTGCAGCAAATTCAGATGTCTAACATTAGTGCTGATAAGCAGGTTAATGTCACTTTCTAAAGAGCTCAAGTAACCCCTAACGAAGCTTTCTCTCTTTCCCTCTGCAGGTGGTTAGTCGAGTGGCAGCTCAGCAAGGATTTGACTTGGATCTTGGATACAGGCTACTGGCAGTATGTGCAGCCAACAGGGACAAATTCACTCCAAAATCAGCTGGTAGGAAAAGCTTTTTTTTTGATGTATTGTTGATTCTCAGATGATCATATTCTGTAAAAAATGCTACCTGTGACTGTCTTGTATTCTGTAAAAAAACAAACCAAAAGCAAGCATGTATTTGGTGGTTACAATTCTGTTACTTTTAGTATTTCAATGGCATGCTCTTCTGAGGATACATGACTTTGGAAATTTATATTTTCCCCAGCTAGTGCTGTTTGTTGCCCTGTTTGATCTCATGGATAAAATGCTGCTTCCAGAAGCACAGATGTTTAGTAATTTCATGGTGGGAATGTACATACTCAGACCCCTCCATCTTGGTAAACCATTGATTTTCTGTCATGTGTCAACCTCTAAATCTTCCACATCCATTCTGCACTCCCTGGTATATCTATTGCAAAACTTGTACTCCTTGAGTTCATATGCCTGTGCAAATAAGTCCTTAGCATTAGAATTTGAGCCAAGGGTAGGTAGTAATTCTATTGCTGTAGTATGAAGTAGCCATTTTTCCAGTATTTTACAGCAATAATCTGTTACAGGTCTCTGATCAAGTAGCAATATTTGATCATGATGTATTGCCATTGCTCCTTTTAGAGATGTAGAAAATGCACTTAAGGGTCTTTCTGCTTCTCACATGTTCAATTTAACTGGAGCATTTAATTCTGGTTCTCCTTTTCTTAGCTGATGAATGTCAACATAATGTGCACCGGCTTGGAAAACAGGAAGATAGTTGTTCCATTCCAGACTGAGCGTGGATAACTTCTGTTTAGTACTAAACTGGTGTGCAGTCCCCATTTTGGAACATCAGAAAAGGTTACCTTCTTCCAAAGCAGTGACTTTCAACCAGCTGATTGGGTGTTAATATTTCTTTTCATGTTCCTTTTCAGTTTTTTTATCAGCCCCAAACTTCTTTACTCATGGTTACCTTTTTGTCCTAGGTGTTCTAAGCAGTTTCTCATGCAAAAGTGGCTTTCACATCAAAGCATATTCACTGGACTTACTATTTTATTTTTTGTATGGGAAAGGACCATTAATCTTACTAAATGTTGAATAAACTGTCTGATTTTCATCCAGGAAAACTGTGTGGAGGATAAAACGTTCCGTTGACCAAGCACAATGTCTCTTTTTTCTGACTTCCTATTAAGTTTATCCATTAGTTAGCTGTCACATCTCTTCTTGGTTGTTTATTTTTTTTAAAAAAAAAAGCTTATGAAAAGAGACTTTCCAGCTATGGCAACATTAAATTTTCTTTAAAAATATATCTATTCCCCCTCTTACTAATTCTTCCTGATGTGTCTCTCTATCAGTGAGACTGAGGAGGTGAGGCTGAGAGTCAGATGTTACAGTCCTTTTCCTTTAGGGCTCACTGAGGAGTAATCTTGAAAACTGCTGGTCAGTCATTATGGTCTAGAAAAGCCCAATATCAGTGTTTGATTTCTACCAGTAATTACTTTTTTGAGGAATATATGTGAGGGGTTTGTTTTATCTTAGCACTCTGTCCAGAGTTCAGTCTTTCCCTTTGTAACTGATAGAATACTGGGAAAGCTGGTAAATCATGTGCTTGTCTCTCAGTATAGTCTAAAACCTTTCTCAGTCTTTTCCTTTGCTTTCTACTTCCCAGTTGTGTATACAAGTAATTTATTTTCAATGATCTTAAATATTTGGTTTCACAGCTACTTTAGTTTTACTGTGTGTACAGTTGTTTCACCAGGTCTTCCCAGGGTTTCATCATGCCCACCTACACTGTCCTTTTTGTGCTCTTACTGTCTTTGTGTGTTAAATACTCATATTTTGGGGCATACCATAATGTATTTTGTGATATGTCACATATATCCCCTGCTCTAAGGATGTCACATTCACATATGAGCTCTGAGAGCTGCATCATGGAATAGGCAGCTTGAAAGACTAACAGACTGGGATTACAAATGTGAGGTCATTTCAGAACATACTGAACTTTCTTCAAAGGGTTATTTTCCACATCAGAGTGCATTAACATTTGCTGATTTCTAATACAGCAGTGGCTCTGCTCCTTCGTTCAGTTTCTGTAAAAATGTTGAGATTGTCCTTCGCTTTTCTTGTAGAAAGTGTGTCATATTCGAAAGCTGCCCTTTGTGATTTGCTTAAGTTGTTGGCAGGGATGCTTGCAGGTGTTTTAAGAAGCTCCTTCTGTTTTCTTTTGCATCTAATGAAAGACACCTCCAACACTTCTTCCAGTCACATTCCTGCAGAAATCCCCTGATGTAGATATCAAATGGCATTAATTTTAATGAATAAGAATTTGTTTTTCCCTTCCTCCAGGCTTAAGGGGAATTTACAATGGTTTGCATTCATTCCTTAAAGTATGAATTTAATGCTGCCAATGGGATCACTCTGGAAACATTTTTAATCCATGTTTTTTAGTGTCTGACATTCTTAAATGCTAGAGAGAAAAAAAAAAATCTTCTAATTAAAACATATTTGAGTAGGTGAACACTGGGGGAATAATTGCACCAAATCCTTTCAAGGGCCATCCACTGTTAGTACTTCCTTGCAGCTTGGGACAGGGCTTGTTGACTGATGTCCTGCAGGCTGGCGGTGGCCTGGCAGTGGTGCCTGGAGGCTTTGGAGCTCTGCTGTGTGGAGCAGGTGGACCCCTCCAGCCCAGTGTGCCTCAGGTGTGCTGTGGTCCTGCTCCTGTTCCCCAGCAATTCCCACCCTAAACTTGTTCAGGGACCTCCCTGGCAGAAGAGCTTTGGCTGGTATGGCTTCTTTTCCGTGTGACTGCTCCCTGGGCTGTGTCTCTGCAGGGCCCCAGGAGAGTCAGGGTCCCCAGGCAGCCCTGGGCATCTCAGTAGCCCTGGTGGAAGCGGGCTGGAGCCTGAGGCTGGAGCCTGAGGCTGGAGGCAGAGCAGCCAGCTGCCAAACTGGCTCAGCTCTATGGGAAAACCACCCCTCGGTTCTTGGAGATGGCCCCGTGATGTTTCATCCCAGCTGGTTTAAGCTGTTGTGGTGGTGGCTCCGTGCCAGGCTGGAAAGGAGGTGCAGATGACAGATCAGAGTCCAGGCAAACATGGGGGGAAGCAGGGAGGGATAGGAGCTGCAGCCGGGCGGGGCAGCTTTTCAGGTGGCACAGCCTCAGCTGGGGAAAGGAAGGGCACCAGACCAAGACCAAGGATTGTTTGGTGTTGCCGAGACGGTGTTTGATGTGCTTTTTGGTGTTGTTTTACTTGGTCATTGAGATAGTTGGCAATTAGCTAATAGAAATTGTTTTGGAGAATGCCTAGGGAGGAGGTTCATGCAGCATGAAAAGTATTAATAAGTTGCCATGTGTGTTTTTAAATAGAGATGACGATTTAATGACTGTGCCTTTTGTCTCTGCTTTCTGGTGTTTGTACCTGAAATAATAGCTGCTGCCTTTTATTCTTCTAGCCCATGCTGCTGCAACAGGGCAGCTGCCTCAGCAGGAGGTCAAACACAGCATTTCCCACCCTGAAGACAAATGACAAAGCCTTTAAAAATATATGTGTCTCTTTTGGTGACAGCTGCTCCCCAGACCTTCCACTGCAAATTCCTCTGCCTTGTTGTGACACCTATAGGGAATGGCCCAGCAGGTTGGCTGCCTGCTCATTTTCTTCCAGACTGCAGTAACCTGAGTTGCTCTTGATATGTGAGTGCATAGGTTTTTATGCATTCTGGCTTTTCTTCCTTAAACCTGAAGCCCTTCTCTCTGAGCAGTGTTTTCTTGGACTTTTTCTGAGTATATCTGATGCTTTTGTCCTTCCTGTAGAAGATTTTAAGTCACTTGGTAGCTTTATTTTAACTGTTCAAATAAAGTAGAGTTCACCAATTAAAGTGTTTATGAAAAAAAAAAGGGGGAGGGGGGAAGAGAGAGGGAGCAATCTTCTGTTCTGAATTTTTTTTCTTCAAGATACTTTATCGAGCTACTGAACTTCATTGCTCTTGTAGCTACTTTTCTACTTTTACTTTGTCAGGAGGCCAAGCTGAGGCCAGACAAGGGGACGACAGGATGAGATCATACAGGGAGCTTTGTCAGAAAAGGACAGTGTTCAGTATCTCTGTAAAGAGAGAGAGGGAGGAAGGAAGAAGCCTGAGGGCAGAACTGTGCAGAAAAGGTACTTCAGCAGTCACTGAGCAGCTACAGCAAACAAATGCTGTGATAGCTTGGACAGGCAGCTAAGTGTTGGCTGTTTGATAGCAGAAATGGCAACCCTTCTTTGATATCACTCTGCTTTCAGTCCCTTAGGCTGTGCTTGGTCTGCATGTGATTTTACTTTTCAAGAGCAGTGTTACTTAATAATCTTGATTTTATATGAGGTATGGACTAAAACTTCATAGTATTTGAGAACTCTATAGTATGGGGTTGTTTTATTTCTTTAGCTTCATTGTACTCAAACTGTGATAGAGTAGGGCTGTTCTTGTAAGTAGGATGCCAGAGCTGTAAATAAATTGGACCCTGGGTTAACAAAGGTATTTGCAGTGAGAGTGGTGTTATGGAGGAGTTAAAACATTACTGGACAAGATACTGAGACCTAAGGTATGTCCTGATCAGGATACAAGCAATGGTAGAGATTGGGCAAAGAGTATTTTGGTTGTATTATCAAATCAAACTTACAGAAATTCTATAAAAAGAGAGAAGAAATGATGCCACAATGTGAATGAATAAAAAGGTAGAAAGTAAGGATAATCTCTAAATCAAAGGGAACCGGACCATAGGGCTAGATTAACACTTTTACTAAGTTTCCAGTAATAATGCCCACATTATCTGTGGAGACAAGGCAAAGCGAGGTGGCTAAAAGGATTACAAGTATAGAATAGAAATTACTCCAGCCAAGGCTGATGGCATCCCTCCAGCTTGAAGGGACCAAATGATTGACAGGCCTGTGTTAGGAAAGAAACAGCATATAAATTGTCAGTCTCATGCCTCACACCAAAGATTTCCAGCAAGTCAAGTCAAAATGGCCTTATATGACTGGAGAAGAAATACAAATGCTGTATCTGCACTTAGGAAAGTGTCTGAAAAGAATAAGTAAGCAGCTTTATGAGAGCAGAGTGAAAGCTTGGGTTGTTTGTGAAATGAAAGCTGAGCAGAGTTATGAAATGTGTGTAAGTACTAACAAATGAACAACTCAGAACAAGAAGAGCTATGATGCTACAGTACAGTATTGACACAAAAACATACTGCTGTAAATTGAATAAAACACTCAAATAAGTGGAGAATTCAGAATTATTAGGGCAGTTGCATTTAAAAAATATTTTCAGCTAAAATGACAGTGGAGAGAGATGAAACAGAGTAGAAGAAAATGGAAAAATGAAAGAGCTTTTAAAAGATAAAATTCAGTGTATTAAATTCTGTAATGTGGTTCTTGATGCAGCTGGAAGCTGGTTAAGAACCTTTTATCTGTGTCGTCCTAAATTTCTACTGCATTTCCATGCAGATATCTAATCCATTGCTAGTTAGAGTTGGTGTCCTAAAACTGTCCACTTGACATTCCTCATTAAAATAAAGGTATTATTTTCTTTTAGCTGTTACCTTCTGAAAAAGCTTTTGGTGCTGAAGACTGACTATATTTTGGGTGATCTCTAAGTTCACTTCCCTGCTCTTAGCACAGATTCTCACTGTGTGCCCTTGGCTGCTTTGCTCTCAGTTTTGTAGTTCTATATTTTTGAAGAAAGGATAATAATACGCCTTCCATCTCACTTTTATTTATCTATCTCATTTAATTAAATTCAGTGTCATGCGGTCCAGAATCAACCTCTTCCCCTGTAGGTAGTTATGCAGTGCAGCAGAGCCATGGTTTCAGCTGGGACACTTCGTTTTCATACAGATAAAATAGCTCTGCTCTGGTACATGTATCGGCAGGATACACTTTTGTTGCAACTAAGCCTTTCTTTCCTAATGATTTATAGTATGGATATTACAAATAAATGAGTAATTAATTCTTAATTCATTTGGATTATGAGGTTAGTTTTATTAGTTTCTTTAATGAAGCTGGCAACTTCCCTTGACTAAAGGGAAACACAGTCAGTAGTGCTGCTCAGTGGCAAACATCATTAATTCATGTCTGTACCCTCTGACAGCCATGTTTACGTTGGCTGCAGAAAAGGCACAGTGGACTTGGCCCATTTGTCTCACCCATGAGTTCACTCAGAACAAAACTCTATAAGACCTGCAGTTTTGGCAATTATATCCTATATCTTGAGCCTCTGTCAGGTTGGCTTGACATGTGGCAAACATGTCAAGCTCTCAAACATCTTGAGGTTAAGAAGAGCCTGCAGAATGAGAAGCTTTTCCCCACTGGGCCTTATTTGTTCAAGTTGTTCCTCTTCCCTTCTCTGAGAGGTCTGCCCCTCATGCATTTGATCTGCTTTCTGCTTGTTGGAAACATGATCATACTTGTGTCAGATTTTCATTATCCTCAGCTAGACAACGCCTCTTCATTTTTACTGGGAGCTTGAGGACCTCATGACATATCAATGTAGATAGGCATTATTTTGATGAAAATTAACTTCCTTTTTGGCATTCACTGTTCTGCTGTACACTTGAACACCTAAGTTTATAAAGGAGATTGCGTGGCTGAGCTGCTGCTTCTTTATTCTGACTAGCCAAAATACCAGGTGGTGTATCTGGCCTGTTCTTACTGACATTTCACTGGTCCTTGTTACCATGGTACCAATTCTGACTTTGAGAGATGTCACAATAAAACTGTTGCCAGGTTGGAACATTTTAAGGGCTCTAATGCCTTTACTATAGCACTTAAAGAAACTGTGGACACTCAACTACAGCAACAAGCTTGCCCTGTTGTTTTCTTAGTCTGTGCCTTGGATTTTTGTGAGGCTGGTATTTACCTGAACGCTCTCTTTGCAGCAGATTTGAATGTGCAGTGCATTAACTTACCATGCAGTCCCTGGGAAGAATATTTTCCTAAAGTGTGCAACACACTTTCACTTGGACTGGAACTGGCATTCCCCAGAGAAGATTTCTGTTGATCTCTATTAGTGTTTTCTGTCTTCTGCTTCAAGGATTCCATATGTGCTGAGAACAGCTGAAGATCTGGTGGTAGAGACAGCTTAGATCTTGGTCTGGGTGTGAATTTTGAATTTTCATTTTATGTTGTTTTGAGTAACTTCCCTCTGAAGATGAGGTAAGTCACAAATGTCAAGTAAGAGGGGAGGCAGCTGTGAAAGCCTGCATATATTCATGGGAGAGAAGAAAGCAAACTCTTAGAATGGCAAATGCCCTTTACAAGTTATCTTTTCTCAGCTTACAGCAAGCAGTCCTGAACTTGTTCCCTTTTGAGCTGCAGTGCATCCAAATGTACCTCACTGCCAGTGCTCTCTTATTAGCCTGTGTATCTGGGAGGCATTCAGAGCTGTTCGTGAGGAGTCCAGCTATGAGAGCAGTAACGTAGCAACTTCCATGGGGATTGGGAGCTTTTGTGCTGCTGGAGGGCTGAACCACGAAAGCATGAACTGTGTGAACAGATCAGATCATCCAGCTCCAAGAACAGCAAGTTCACTTCCTAAATACAATTGAGATTCCACTGCTCACATTTTCAGATGTTTCCCTAATTCCTTCAGGCTCGTCTGCAGCATAAGGTCAGCCTGTTAAAAAAAGTTCTTGCTCTGAATACCCTAGACATGACACTGAGAAACACAATGATTAGTAGATAAGATGTTATATGTAATATTTCTCTTTAAAAAGAGAATTCCTATACTGAGAAGTTCTGATAAAATGTTTTTATTTCATCTTTTCTAATGCTCATGTTTAAGCATACCTGTTAAAGCGTGCTTGATAGCAAGGTATTTGCATAAGTTCTATGTGATACAATACATTCATTTCAATGCCAGTTAAGAATAAAGAAAAAAATCATAAGGATTCGTCATCATATATAGTTCTAGTTTGTATTAGTCTCCATGCAACTTAATGTGAGGAGATTCAAGGAGAAAGACCACAGAATAAAGGAAAATTGATTTGAAGAGAGCTCCTAAGTAATACATTCCGGAAACAAATGCATATTGTTCCTTAGAATGTGCTATTTTTCTGAGAAGTTCACTACATGTCAGTATGTTCATGTTTGATGAGGCTTCTGGATTGTTTCCTTTGTATGGATTTTTTTTGCCTCTACCTACTTTTACTTCCAGTAAAACATGTAAAGAAAACCATCAGATTTGCTTTCATCTGCAGGTTTTCTGGATGCCAAGGTAAAATACTTCCTTTTTAATTTTTGGTATTCTGATGAAAATGCAACAATACATGCCATTGTGAGACACTTCTGTGAATATCCCAATAAATACAGACTTTATACCTGACACTCCCATGTAAGGTAAATTATGCTTTGTAGCAGATAACAGTAACACCTGACTTGAGGAATAAATGGAAGAAATAAGATTTTCCTTATTAAACAAGGTTTAATAGTTTAACAATAATAAACTCCAAAAGGTATGAATCTAACTAGAAAATGAAGTTGGTTTGAATCTCGTTTCTGTGACCTAAACCAGGCTTCTAGGAAAGTCTGGATGTCAAGTCCAGGAAACAAATACATGATGGTGAGCGTGTCTCTACTAAAAGACTTCCTTGTAGATGCAGTTTTTTTTGGGGATGAAGCTCATAGATAAAATTTCCTAATGTGCTGGAAGGATTAAATAATCAAGCACTGAGATGTTTGGATATTGTGCAGTCCTAAGGAAATCTCTTTGACTCTTACTCTGTCTGTCTAGTAGGTATCTCAGTTGTATCTCTGCTTTGCTGCTGTATGTATTTCTTATGTGCACTGTTACAGAGAACCAGTGTTTCTTCCTGTTTTGTATGAGCTGAGTATCTACTCAACTTCTGAGATTCACTCTCAGCAAAACTTAAAGCAGTAGCATTTCATGCAAAACATTGGCTCCTGTGAAATATGTGATCAAACTGAGGATTTATTCAATCTCCTTCAATACATTCCTTATTTCTTTGAGGAATGCCTGCACTTAAGGTGTGTCGGGGCTACTAATTTCAGTGGATAGAAGAAGTTACAGATTTTTAAATCCTGCCTGCCTGTGCTGTTGTTTCCCAAAACCCTGCTTAGGGCTCTGTAGATTCAAACCTGCAGACGCAGACATCGATCCTTAGTTTCAGGTTCACAGAATGGTTTAAAATGTGCATCTTCTAAAGCAAGTTCTCAAGGGAAACATAAATTTAAACATTTTTAAAGGCAAGTATGACTGACTTGGCTCTGAACTCAATAATAGAAGGCTGAACAGGAGCTGCTGCTGAGGCAATAAATTGAACAGTGAACATCTGTGTACAAAGCAGGGTATTTGTTTCATGTGTGATAGTTTCCCTTATGACTGCCTGGTCAGACCCAAAAGACATTAATCTTGCTCACTTCGGAAGATACTGTCTTTCCATCACAAAAAAACAAAATGAAATTATTTAGTGTATTTACTACAGAAGCAATTTCAATTAAGGCAAAGAACCAGAGAGACCTCTAAGTTTTCAGTGTGAAAAATGAAGCAGTGCTGTTCTAAAATAAGATTGTAAAAGGTTAATTGCCAGAAATTTATAATGGTTGCTGTCTCCCAGTAGGAATGTTGTAGTGGACCTAGTGGTCCTTGAAAAGCTACATACCATTGCAGGCAGTAAGGGGATTTTGCTTTGGTGATTTTCTAGTATTACAACCAAATGTGTTTGAAATAATAAGCAGTAGCTAAAGTAACTGCCTTGGAATTGTGTCAATGTTGTGCTGTCTTGAGAGCAAAAGCAAAGACTTGGGTAAGTTTTTGTTACAGCCAAAATTGTGCAAGCCTCCTTTCTCTGTTCTGCTACACAATCTAGCATGTCTTACAGGACAGCAAATCCATTTTAAATTCTGATTTAAAATTTTATGCAGTTTAGCTAATTACACATTCAATACCTAAGATGAGCTGGAGAAGAGCTAGACTGACATTTTGGTCTAGCAACTGTCAAAATGAAAAAAATAAAAAAAGTTCCAAAAGAGAGAGAAGCTCTTTACTTCTTTCAGTGTGTGGAAAAATTAATAGGTAAAGACAGAGTCTTTGACTGGAGGAAATTCTGTGCTCATTTGATCCTTTGCAGCCAATTGTTGCTTGCAGTTTGCAGTCATCAGGAAGGCAGAAGTTCTTCAGCCAGGGCAGAGGCAGCACAGTGTGACAGCTGTCACTCAAGGAGCTCCTCCTCTGAGCTGCTGGGTTACATCAGGGCCATTGTGTGAAGCAGTGTGTTTGGTGTGGATCTGGACACTGATCTGCCTTCTAGAGAGTCTTGATCTTGAGAGAAAGGCAGAAGGAAATGTTGTGTTCCTGTTCTGTCAAGCAGGATCAGCCCCATGCAGAATCATTGACTGCCCATAGAGGGACAGAAAACTGAGATTAGCGGCAGGAGTAATGTCTGAGAGCAAAGTTCTCAAGCCAGTGACACAAAGCTGGTGGATCATCACACCACTGCTGGAGGCTGTGTGGGATCCTTTGGTGATTGATTACCAATGATATTGTGAAGATATCTCTGACACACACCAAAATTCAAACAGTTGGTGACTTTACTGCTAATATGAGAACCCAAGCCATGTGTCAGGGCAAAGAAGTCAGCTGAGCAGAGTTCAGGAGCCAGTCTTCCGTGGAATCCTTGCTGGGAGCTATGCTTCAAACAGACCTCAGTCCTTTTGAAGGACAGCAGAGTGGTTTTCAGCGTCCCTTTGAAACAGCTACGTGTGCAGAGGCATTTCAGCAATTTTTCCTTTCCTTTGATTGCAATATATGTTGTAGCAAACACTGACGGTAATGTTAGAAAAACAGAGGGGAAATCCTCACTGCCATGTCTGGCTTGGCACAGTCCCCTTGCTTCAGTCAGCACTGCAGACTGCCAGGCTCCTGCAGTTGAAAGTATCTTCTGTGTTCCTCATATTTTCTTGTTCTGGTACAATTCACATCTTCGTGCATCAGTGAGAAATTTATGCTTTCACTCAGATTGAGTGGAAGAGCCAGAATTTCCAACCCTGGGATGGGTTATATTTTCAGATCTAGGGAGGAGGGGAAATGCATTTGCCCCACACTTAATTAAATGTTAAATTTAGTCAGTCATATAATCCTAAACTCTGTAGAAGCATGGTGACCTGTAAGGATTGTTTTTAAAAAGCTAACACTTGATACATGGCTGAAAAGTCTCAGTGTGATAAAAATCATTCTGGAGGAGAGTTTTGTAGAGAAAAGAAGAAAACAAAACTAAACTGAGGATGTGGAAGGAATATGAGCATATATGTGTATCTGTTGTGAAGTTAAATATATTTGGACTGTCATTTGAAAACATACTGGAAACTTGGAATAGTCAGCTATGAATTAGCTACATTGCCCCATGAAAGGAAACTTTATTCTGCAGGTGCCATTTAGTTTACAAAGGTGAAAAAAAAAAGGACTACACTGGATCATTTTTCTATTGCTATGTTTATTTGCAATAGGTGATGTTTTTATCTGTCCAAAACTCTACTTATCATGAGGTCAGTAAAGCTAAAAAGGTTGCAGAGAGTTAAAAAAAATAAAACTATGCTTGAGAAAGCCCATATAAGTGCAGAAATACCTGTCTTACATAGAGTTGGAGTTAGTTTTTAAGGTTCCATGCCTAGAAAATGCTTTATTAATTATTTATTAGTGATGAACTCTAAGCCTCTTCCCTGGAGAAAAAGCCTTGATTGCTGTGTACAGGATGGTGAGACTCGGTAGATTCAGTGTTTTCAGTGTGCCCAGACCAAACATCATCTGTCCCACACAATAAACAGTGCCCATTCTTTTGGCAGATTTTTGTATGTTTTTAAAGCAGTAGAAGAGTAGAGATGACAGAGCTGAAATAGTTTTATTCCTTTTACTGATGCAGCAAAAAGAAACAGAGCAAAGAAGGATGAGGTCACACTATGGGACCAGAGGAAATGGACACCAAATGCCTGCTCTGCCTGTAAAGTTGGCAAATTCTAGACAAATGAGTTACTGTGGGGGAGGCTGAACCTTAGGATAAAAATAAAAATTTTAGATTGAAAAAATCTGGTTGTGTCCAGGGAAACCCAATCATGTGCTAATTCAAAATCCAAAGTAATGGGGATGGGATAATGTAGTTTTATGATATCTGCAGGTTCTCCATATGGTATGTGCAATTTAATAAGCAAATAATACCCCCAGAACTAAAATTACTAGCTAGATGTGGTTTTTTTACTGCTCCTTCAATCCCAATATGTCACCTTATCTTAACAAACTAAATGGTTTTAAAGAAATTGATAGCAGGTTTCAAAAGAACTGACAGTTGTCACTTAGAGCATATTGCTTTAATAATCCAACTGGGACATTCTTATTCTGTTCTCGTGTCTCCAAATACACTCATGGAGTAGACACATGGTTGATTTCTTTATATTGTCAGTGTTCTCTTCCGTTTTAATTTGAGCCTGGACCTTTTTAAAGTTCTTTCCAGTGTTCTTTTGACAGCAGAAATTTAGCTATGTGACAACAGATTTTGAGTAAATGAAGGATGAACCATCTTACTGCATGCACACATTTGTGGGTAGAGTTTCTGAAAAATCATGAAATCAGTGGGATTTCAGATAGGTGTTTTTCGAAGACCCGTTGGTATTTTAGCAGTGTAATTATCAGTACAATTAATGCAAAAGGCACAGCAATTCCTTTGCCCCTGCAGTTTTGTGGTGCAGCTCAGGCACCTGGCAGTGGTTCTGTTGGTGGTGCAGCACAGTCATCCCACCCTGTGCTGTGCTACAGAGGATCAGGGAAGCCTGCAGGGAGCTTTGTAGCTCAGGACTGTGATGAACAGCGGTGTCTTCAGCACAAGTACTCTTCGGGGTTCTTGGTTTGAGTAACTCTTCCCACAGTGTTTCTCATACTGAACTCAGTCCTTGGTTTTCCTTCTGTTTTCCTCTTCCCCCTGCACTGCTGTATCCTTCTAAATCCACCTTTAATTGTAGAATGCCTGCAGTTAATAATGGCTGTCATGTATTCCAGGTTTTAAAAGGCCATAAACACAGAAGAATGGGCCGAAATAGCTGAGTTAAAAGGCTTGTTTAAGATGCTATCTGTGTGCTGAATCCAATTCAGGGCATGCTAAAAGACATCAGAATTTCCTCTAGAGGTGTTTAGCAGAAATGCCTGGCAGGAGCTGAAGCTTTGATCTTGCTGTTTTGCTCTAGTGGATACTGTGGAGGTCCCTCATTGTCTTTTTACCTCAGGGACTTGAACCTTTATTTCTAGTGATTTGATCCATGGTGTTCATGTTCTCTTCATTCTCCATGCAGTTTTGGTATTGGGATTTTTTTTGTTTGCTTTGGTTTGATTTTGTTTATTTGTTTTGTTTTTTAAAATTAATGCTTTACTATTTTGTGACTGTTCTTACATGAACTTAAAATATCCCAGATTTTGGGACCTATAGTCCATCATTCAAGTGAACAAATATGACATTTACAGCAGGCTCTTCCACACTGCAAGAACTAACTACATTGCAAAAGGATTCCTATATAAGTTTAATTTTGTATGAAGTAGCTGCTTACTTGTAAATTTTCATTTACAGTGTGTGGAACACTACTTGTAGCTCTTTATGGAATTGGAAAAAAAATTCTATCTTGTAAAAAAAAATCTGACTAGCAAAAAGAAGGACTGGAGCACCACATGTTCTTCAACCATGAAATGACCATTATTCTGGAAAGTATTTAGGTCTATGCTTATTTTTTGAGATATGCTTAGCTTCTTTTTGCATGTTATGAGTGAAGATGAGTTGTTCAAGTGCATTCCCGAACCAGAACCTTAGCACTAATCCTTCAGTCACTGCAAAGAATAAATGAGGGGCAAAGACAAAGGGCCAAATTAAAATCAACGAGATTCTATTCAAATGGGCTCTGCTTCAGCAAGCACATATCTAATTATAAGCACAGAAGTAGGCTCACTGACGTCAAAGTTAATTAAACTGCTTAAATTTAGGCACATGCTTAAATTCTTTGCTGAATCCGTATTTTTGAGCCAATGAATAATAGGACAGCGTTGCTGGTCCAAAGCGTGATTTTTGTGGGTGGGAAGGAGTTTAAACTCCTCCTTTCCTCTATCAGTTCTTCTGAGGTCTGCTGCTGGCATTTTCTTTGAGCACCAGCGGTGAAGGAACGTGTGTCTACATGCTGAAGTTTCTTAGAGTGTTTGCTAACAATACCCAAACCCAACAGTTGGATCTCTGGTATTTTCAAGGCATCTTTCCTCCATGTAGCATGTTCTGCAGTATGGCAGGACTATGCCTAGCACAGTAATCTATCCAGCTTTTTCTATGAAATTAATCCCTTTGTCCAGTCTCTGAAAGGCAAATTACTAACTCATTTTCGTAACAAAAAAATGAAGAAAATGTGTAGACAGAAGTGTTAAATGAAGAGTACCTGTCATACAGGAGCAGTTTTGATTCTGTTGGTTTCATGGATTATTTTAGTTTATAATGTCATAAATAAATAAGCTATTATTTGTTGGCCTTGGATCATTAAGGGCCTAATAAGAATTTCCCCCATAGGAATATGAAGGACAACATGATACCTCTTACACAGAAGCACACATGGGAATTTCAGCAGCGGTGTGTAAATGAGCTGGGGCTGGTTCTGAGCTTTTAACTATGATCCCTGCCTAAGTAACACAGTAGAGTTGCCCTGATGTAGTAGCAAGGGTTTAATCAAGGAGGTGCACTGCAAAAGATCAGATTTCTTCTACTTGGTAAGACTCACGCCATGGGGACTTAGGGTCTGCAAAGGAAGCTAATTGAGTCATCAACAGGAATAAGTTCAAAAGAGAAAAGCAGGTAAGAGAGCTAAATAAATCTAGACTAGTGTTTTAAAAGGTATTCAACATTTTGTTCATGTGTACATTACCTACTAATCACTTTTACCTAGTGCATGAGTCTAAAGCTTAAATTCGATTATCTTCATTTAGATACCAGAAAATGACGTGTTCATTTATGTATTCATATCTTTGTGGTTTAAAAAAAATAAATTAAAAATCATCTTCCCTCCTAGTGACACCTGCGTCAATTTTGCCAGTAGTGACTGAAAGCTGTTGCATTTGGAAAAGTGTTCCATTAACTGTGCAGGCAGCTCTGATGAAGAATGGGCGACTTTGTAGTCAATATTCGTCTGTGTTGTGTAACTCAATTCGTGCCAGCTGGCAGCTACGTTCACAGTCTAGAGCAGTGGGCTCAGGGGTGTTTCGAAGTCAAGTCAAGGCTTCAGTTTGACTTGGTTCCCCTTGCTAGGTGAGGTAAAGTCAGGAGAGAGGGAGCAGCTGTGAACGAGAGAGCTGGGCTGTTGTCAGTGACAAAGCATCAGCTTTCCTCTGTTGGGTCTCCCACATTATCCTTTTCTTCTGCCCAGCAGCTCATCATTCTGCCACAGGCCAAGAGTATATAAACTGTAAAGAGCTGGAGCAGCTACTGCAGCTGCTGATGATGTGTGCATGGAGTTAGAGGAAGGAAGCAGCCCATCAGACAAACAGCTTTCTCACTAATGTAGTATAAATTGTCATTCTTGCTGGACATCATCTCAGCCAGCAAAGTAGAAGGAAAGCTCAAGCCTGAATGGTGAAATTTTTTTACTATCTTTTTATGTACATTATTCTTTGATTGCATCTAATGTGTCTTTTTATGATGATGATTTAATTAATTTAAACCAATTAATTAATTCTTCACCAATTTTCTTAGTTTTTTTCCCCATATCTCTATATTTTGCATACAAGTGAAAGTGTCAAACTATGTCTATTCATCATGATAACAAGGATCAAAGTGGGGACGTGGTCATTTTGTACATAGAAGGTGTCTAAATGCATAGCAGGTTACAGTAGAGCATGTAATAAAATCACCTAAGTGGGCAGATTTAATTATGATTAGATCATGTTACTAGATGTCTTGAGTCACTGCTGGGGTTTCACTAAAGACTTGTTTTCTCTCTTCACAGCCCTCTATCTGGATTTCCATTCTCAGTTTCCCAGTTCTTCAGAGGGTTATAGCAGGAGGCTGTTACAACCACCCTGCAGTCCCTTGAAACACGAGGGCTTTGAAATCTTTGTTTGGAAGTGTCTCAATTGTCAGTATTTGAAATTGTTTAAAAACAATCAGTTGAAGAGAGAAAGCACTCACTTGCCAACCACAAGGAAGAGTTCTTTGAGGAGCATTTATCATGCTTCATTCTTTCCCTTCTATCTTTCTGTTTTCTGGGGTGGCAGTTCAACCTTTCATACTTGCATTGCAGAGAGCAAGAGCAGGAAGCATCCTATGGGCTGTAAGAAAGACTCCTGTCATGAGGGGAAACAACTGTCCAGAGTGCCCCTATGTGCAGGGTGTGAGCAGCTTGAAGTCTTACCACTATGGCTAAATAACTTTTGTATTCAAAAGGCAAATCACACATGGTTATTGGAGAAGCTGGAGTGGGGTATCTCCAGAAAGCATTGCTTTCTGACCTTTAAAGCAGTTACCTCCAGGGCAGAGTGAAGCAGGATATGTGCCTCACTATTGACTGTGACATTTCTGTCCTAAAAATAGAACACTACAATCCCTTTCTGGTTCAGACCGGCAGCCTCTGTGGGTATATGATATTCACACAGACCTCGGTTTTTTCAGGGTTTCAGTAGCTGGATATCCAGATGGAATAAATGCTAAAGGCCTCAGATTGGGAAAACAAGGTGAAAAAAGGAGGTGGGAAAGTACCTCACTATGTTTTTTGTTTGCTGTAGTATAGAAAATGTTTCCTGTGGAAACCTACAGCTTAATCTGAGTCTGCTGAGATCAGAGATGACTAATCCACCTAGAGGATCCAGTGGAAAGTGGCTGCACAAATCTGTGTAAACCAGGGGATCTTTTCTATCTCCTTGGTTTACATAGTTAAGAGTTTAGTCTTAACTACAAGCATAGGGGTGTATTCTGCACCATAATAAATGCTTTATCTTTTATACTCAAGCTAAACTGTTGATTCTGTTTTATTTTTGAGCTTGTTTTGTCTATATGAAGAAATCAAGCATTTTTATGACATTATAACATTCAGTTTCATTCTAGTTTTGATGACTGTAAAAGGCAGTAAATATGAATTTTCGCTGGACTGGTTGAGAACTGGTAGAGAAAATAAAAAATTGCATAATGCATTTATTTATTTTCCAGCCAACACTGTAAGTCATCCAAGGCCATGCAAAGCAAATGTACCAATCCTGTTTAGCTGAATTCATGCTGACCTTCATGTTCATGAGATAGATGCTCATTTAATATCAGTGTAAAAAGGTAACATATGGGAGTTAGTGATCATGGGAATATTAAGAATTAATTTTTAAAATAGAAGAAACTTTTTCAGTGGGACACTGAGCTTGGGCAAGCTGACATGTTTAGGTGGAGTTCAAGTTCCCTCTTACTAAATCTGTTCAGCTACCTACATCTTAATCAAATCACAGACTAAATCATTTTAGGTCTGGATAAAACTTTCTGATGTTCAAGAAAACCACATTAGCTCTGGATGTTGGGGAGGAGCTCTTCAGCGCCCTGAGAAGGAACTGACACGCATTTCAACTGCAGCACAAAGCTGTGTCAGATCCCCTTCAAACTACTAACACAACACAGTGGAAGCAGAAAGTGGAACATTACAGTTCCTTGGGGAAGATGCAAATGATACAGGGGAATAGTCATTTGTGTAGTTTGGGCAGGTAAATTGAAGTAGTCGTGTTAATCCGCCAGTCACCTGCTCAGAGGAGACTCTCAGCTGAATATCTGTTCAAGTGAACTGTGGGACCAGACTTCTGTGTTTGCTCATCATCTTGGAGAGCTGTTTGCTCTTCTTTCAGGTTTGGGGAGAGGGGACAAGAAATCACTGTGTTACAGAGAAATAGGCTCATCCCTTCTAAGCCACCTACTGCTTCTACCCTACAGAACTTCCAGTGTTACAAGGAGGTCATTGTAAGTCTGTAACTTCTGAACTGAGGAAACACATTCTTCACATTAATAAGCAGTTTCCCACAACAAATAGCAATGGGAACTTTTGGGTTCTTCATTGGAAAGAATGATACTAATTGTTTTGCCATAGTAAAGTGGCTAATAGGAGCTCCTTCCCCACATCCCCCTTTTTTCAGGTCAGTGTGGCACATTCCAATTTGTGTTTGCTTTGAAGCACAGGAGGAATCCCACATGGAGGGGGATGGTGGTTTTATCACACTCAAGCGTGCAACCCAATAAGCCTTTTACTTTCTTCATATACCCCAGTTTCAGGGTAGTTGGGAGGATTCTGGATTTCCCCCCACATGCTGAAAAAAATGCAACATTCTTTGTTTTTCCATCACAAATGAACTGAAACCCGTAATCTCTGTACTGAGCAGAAGTGATTAAAATAGTGTGGAACAGATGGTTTAAAAGCTGCCAAAAACTGAATCTTTTGCTATTTTGTTTCTTGAAACAACTACATTAATTCCTGAGTCAGCTTTGAGGATACCATCATAACTCATCTGAGATGAGAGAGCATGTTTGTTTCTCTGTCTTTGACTGCTAATTAATAGAACTAATTAATTTAATTTTTTTAAACTTAAAAAAACCCACATCCTAAAAGCTGAGGTAACCTATTTTCATGCAGGACAAAAAGTTTTTCATGGAGCTTTTAACAATAACTTTTTCTTGGAAATTTTGCTACTTGTGTTAGGGTTCTTTCCATGGAGGGGAAAACCATGTTCCAGTTCTACTGCAGTACTTCAAAATGGTATTTGGTTTTGGTACTCAGGGTATGTGAGTTTGGTGATTTGAATACATTGTATTTACATATACATATATTGTAATATATTAATTTATTCTGTGTATATACACAGAAATTTCCAGGCAGTCTTGTGATCCAGAAAGCCGTGTGTGATCATAAAGCTGTGTGCATTCCCTGCTGTTCCAGGTGAACAGGTATCTCCCACTGAAGGCTTAAGACCAGGGACTTGCAAACAGTAGAGCTGTATCCTCCCCAATGCATGTTGTGAAACAGCATCTTGCTCTTTTGAGCTGCCTTTTTTTTGGTTTTTGTTTTGTTTTGTTTTTTTTTAATAAAGCCATAATCTGTAGCTTAAATCAAAGAAGGATTTTTTTACTGTCAAGCCAAAGCATGTCAGCTATATGAGTGAATGTGTGATGGCACAACACACCATACTGGGCTCTTCCAAGTCTCTCACTTCTGCCATGGAGCTACTCCAGCAGTTTTATGGGCTGAAAATTATGACAAGGTCTTTCGATATTCCTAGACACCATTGGTTTACTAATGCTACTTACAGTGATTTTTATGTAGCCGTTCTCTGCTCTCAGGTCTGGCATCCACTTGAGGAAGATTTTTAGAGACTGATTTTGTCCATTTAGAGAAATACTTACTGATCATATAATTCTTGTGAAACCTTATGATTTTCCTCTTGTTTTATAATCTCTGCATGAGCTGAACCATTACTGTTTTGTTGACTTGGTCCTAATTAAATTTAAAGATTTCAATCAGTAATCTTCCTAGCAAAGTAACATATTTTTTCATATTTGACAGTGCAAAACCCCAGCCTGTGTACAGTACAATAGTAAATGACTTCTAGAAAGGAGGGGCAGCAAAACAAGGCTGAATTTGTATTTTTATTTAAATGTGTTTTTAGTTTTGTTAAGGTTTTCAGTTTTAAATTAGAATTGCAGAGATGTAGTAACTGTCTGATTTCTGTAGATTATGCTGTGTTTAAGCAAAGCAGTTTTAAATAATGGAAGTCTTGCTGAATGTTTGCTGAAACTGAATTTCATGGCCACCTCCACTTACAGTGATGGGAACTGATCTGTTTGCCCCCCTAATTTTTTCCCAGTATATCATCTCCCCAAGCAGGAAAACCTTAGCTGGATGTTCTTATTTATCTGGGCTCTTCTGTGAAGAACCTGGCTTCTGAAAGATGTAACTAGAAATCAGGAGGCAGCCAGTTGCTGTGGTCTGGGGGTCAGCACCAGCAATGCCATTGCAAGTTGGGGACTTGGATTTTGGGGAGTCTGTCCCCTGGCTCTTCTCGGTGGAAGACTTTTGCTGTTGTAGTTTGTTTTGCTGCAGGTGTAGTTGCTAAACCTGGGTTGTTTCAGTACACCTGAGACCCACTAGAACTGAGTAATGTTTTACATTTTAAATATTTACTCAGTTTTGCTTTGTTTCCCTAAGGGTTTAAAGGCTTGATATTAAATTGGTGGGGTTTTCCCTGGGTTTTTTTTCCTTGAAGGAATGCAGTATCTCTTGTTGGTCAAACCTTGTTTAATGGACTTGATATCTCCTCAGTTACCAATTATTTTCTAAGGCACAGGAAGGCAGGTGAGAGGAGAGGAAGGTTTTTGAAGGCTCCCTATTGAAAATTCTGATTTTGTTTATTTTTTAAATTCTCCTAAATAGTCATACTGGGAAGTGACATAATTGCATAGACTTTTAATTTCCTCAGGGCTCTGTGTGGTCTTCATCCACCTTCTCAGATGTTGGCTACAGATATTTAAAATCACTTCCTCCCAATTAAACATCTGCTCCAAAGTGACAAAGTGTAAGGCCACATATGTCAGAAAGTCCAATGTACTCACCAACAGTTTTTGTTAGTAGATATGATGGAAACCTTTTCCCTTGCCTCAGCTTTTAATGCACAGTCAGTGAGAAATTGCTCTGCTTATTGAACTCCATGGGGGACATTGGGGGCTTTAAGTACACTGGTTTCAAGTACACGTTTAAGAATTCGCTTCATCTTCTGTGTAAGTACTTTGGATGTCTCTTGTCCACAATTGTCATTTGCTCTACCATCTAAGGGTTATTTGCTGTTCACTTAGGGTCTTCTTAGTTCAAAAGTAGTGAAGTGAGCTGATATGGTAACTTTACTATTTAATTAGGGGGAATATAAAAAAACCCACTCTATTTTCATATTATAAAGACTTTTATTTTATTTTATTATTTTATTTTTTAATCTTATTTTCGTTTTAAAATTTGGTGCAGCATGTCTGTTGTACCAAATGAGGATTAATGTAGCCAGTCTGATTCTTTGATCAATGCCTAGTAGTCTTTTCCTGGACTGGCCACAGGGTAGATGTATGCAGGAGAAAAAGCGACTGTGAATAAATGGTAATAACAGTACCATAACTGGGAGAGGAATGGAGAAAATAATAGAAAAAATTGAAAAATAGAAAAAATTGATTTTCAAAGGTAGAATATTGAATATTGATGACATTAGGTAAAAGTAACAAAAGATTAAAAGAAATTAATTTCTGAAGATGTCAGAGAAAAATAATGCATTTGTGTCATGGGGGAGAAACCAATAAAAAAGAAGCAGTGGCAAAAAAAAGCTCTGCTGATAGAAATTCATCAATTTACAGCTAAATTAAAATGTAAAAACGAAAATGAACTCAAAATACGTACAAGAGTTTGTGTGTGCATGTTTTTGAGGTACTGTGCTGTTAGATAGTATCATTCTGTAGGTTGTTACTCCTTTGTTACATCTCAGCCTGCAGACATGCGGGCAGGTGGTGGCAGAATGATGTGCTTTGCTGTGTCAGTGCTGCCAAGCAGAGTTTTCAAAGGATGGAATCTGTGGTTTTTCTGGTGCTCTGATGCAGCACTGGTTGGCTGTAGTGTTACTCACTGGTGCTCTCATAGGTCCCATATGAGATCAGTGCCACTTGTGCTAAGGAAGTCTGCACACATTTTGAAGGTCCTTCCTATGAATAGCTTTTACTGAGATAGACAGGAAAGAGGGTAGAGGAAGGCAAGGGCTGAAAAAGAAGAGGTGGGAACTGAGTAAACCCTGTTGGAGAACTGGGAACTGCTTTCTTGAGTCTCCCCACTGCCTTTATTACACCATTGTTTTTCTGCTGGTGCCTTTTTTGAGAGAGAAGATAAAGAATTTACAGAGTTTATGGTCATGAAGCTTCCTCCCGGATTTGAGATGTGTTCTTAAAAGTGAGGTACCTCCTGTGGAAATGGACAGTGTTAACTCAGTTACAAAAGCTTTTAGGCTAATTACAACTTGCCACCGTGAGATCTTGTCTGAGAGCAGTCAGAAACCCAATTTAACCAAGCATCTCAGTTTAAGGATCATGTTTTTATGAGACTGTTCAGGGCAGTGCAGTGGCAGAAGGGAGCCAGTCTTGCCACAGGAGATGGAGTGCTCTGTATCAGTGCCTGACTCAGTGTCCCCCAGAGCACGGTGACCTGCTCACCCTCTGCCTATGGGATACACCAACAGCCCTGTGCTGTCTATTGCCTGAAGTGAGGCTAGCAGGCAGGCAGTGGATTTGCTGTTAAGCACTGGTGTAATCGATTACATTAATGTGTTGAATTCCTCCCAAACAGGGCTCAAGTGGCGACAGTGACTTCTTTCCTTTTTCAGCTCTCTGTTTACTGTCTCTGTAAATAAAACCAATTGTATTTGGGGTTGGGTACTGCTTTTATTTCATAAAAGACTGGGCAAAAATGCCTTCTTTTCTATGTCTCTGTCTTTTTTCCTTTTATAAGTGCAGAAAGGAAAGTGTGCCAGGTTGCTTGGGAGAATTTGGTCTAATTTGGAGGAATCCCCAGTGTGACTGCCTCCCCAAAGCACACCTCAGTCTCGAAAGCTGTTCCTTCTCCTTGCTGCTCCCTCCCAGAAGGCAAGAACAGGGGTGGCTGCTCCTCCTGCCTTGGTTGCTCCTCCCAAAGGCACCACTTGCTGCTCCGGTAGTTAAAAGAATGTATGGATTTTCCTTCAGATTTACACTCTGTGTTTGAGCTTCCTTGCTGGCTTGCATTGCAGCTGATTGACACAGTCATCTTCAGTAATGTTATGCACACTACAGAAGTGATATCTTCTCACAGGTTTTTTTTCCTTACCTTTGCATTCCTCTGTCTTCAGGATAAGTACCCTGAAAAAGCATTGTTGCTTAAATATCAGCTCTTTAATCTGATGTAATTATTTAGAGAATGTTTTCATGTTTTTGATGAAATAAGATATCTCAGTCAATACTTTGTCTGAAAGCAATATAAATATTTTATCAGAATCATGTAAATTGTGTTACACATTTTAGTAGGTTTGAGATGGTTACTTGCCTCCTGTGGCATTCTGTAGGGATTCAGGCCCCTTTTTTTATGCCTGTGAATTATTCTTGCTGTTGTATAAAGCAGTGTCATAGTCTTAAGAACTTAGTTGTACTTTTAAAGCTAAAAGTTAACAAATAGTACTGATCATTTCTGTTATGATAGTATTCTAATCCTCCTTGTGTTAGGAGGTAGTGCAGTAGTGTTACTCCAGTGATTAGTCATAAGAAAGTCACCTACATTGGACCCCATACATCTTCAGTTCAGTTCACCTCTCCCTGTAGCACTGGTGATACTTAAAACAAAATGTTGATTTGATCCATGGTTTGGTTTTCTTCATTTCTCATCACGGAGTGGCAGAACTTGTATGTTTATTCCACGAGTATCGAAACTACTTGCATGGGTCTGCTGCTTTTGCTTTTAAATGGCTGCAAATTTAAATTTAAATGCATAGGGCTTTTTTTCTTGATTGCTCTATTACTTTATTTTGGAAAAAGTATTCAGTAACGTAAATGAAGCTGCAACAGAAAAAAAACAAAACAAGTATATGTGTGTATGTGTATTTTTTTTCTCACCCAGAGACCAATGGAGTCAGTACAGGCCAATAGGCATCACTGGGTGAGAAATGTTACCATATATGACATTCCCTGGAAGCCAATAAGAAAACTGAAGCAAGAGTGATCACCTACACTCATGTAGACTACTCCTTAAAGTTTTTTCTGTAGAGGAATTGCTAACAAAAATGAAGTGAATCTTTCTTGTTTTCATAGAGAACCTAAGAAACAGTCTGTTTATCTCATGTGGAAGAATAAAACTGTGCTGTACACTTGAAATTGTTTGCTTATAGCGTAGCAGGAGATGGTTTGCAGTCAGTGGCATGTATCTGAAATAGGAATAGGAGCACGGAAGTGATATATTGAGGGTTATTGAGAAACTAGGGTTATCTGTCTCCCATCTGCCCCTTTGCATCAGTGTAAAAAAAATTACAAACTGATTTTATCTTTGCCTCTCTCTCCGCCTTAGTCCCAGGAGTATGACAAGATTACTAAGAGAGTTAGAAGGCATATAAATCTTCTCAGCTTGCTGAAATAGTCATTTCTATCTACTAAATGAGGAAGCTGTTGAGGAGTGGTATTGAAAGTTACTCATTAACTTCTTTGCTCTGGCTTTGTAAAACTGACTTCCGTTTCCCCCCCTCTGACTTTGATACAGGAGTTTATGGCAGACCCCTGTGATCTGATCTGATTGAAGTGAGGAGACTCAGGTCACTAAACTTGGCTCCTTCAGTAGAGATAAGAGCTACCATTAAACCCCAGAAAGATGTAGCAGATGAGAGTGCAGATAGTACTAGAATATAAACCCTTAATTTTGTCAGGGCTATAAATATTAAAATCATAGGCCTTCACCCAGAAGAATGTCTTCAGAGAGGTAAAGGTGATTCAAAGCAAGAGAAAGGCAATTTGGAGAGGACATCCTATACATGAGAAAATAGAAATGGTTTTGATGAGATCTGAGGCACTGTAGAAGTTTCATCTTTCCTTTTGGAAAGTCCCTGCCTCGTGAAGGTTTGTCATTTCTAAGAATCACAGAAATCATCTTAAAGCAAAAGCGGATTTTTTTTTCTATTTATGTTGATTTCTGTAAATACATCTAATATTGCCTTGCCTAAAGTAAAAAGAAATGTAACTTTCATAACTTTATTTATTTTAACTTTGGTAAAAACAATTTGCTTTCACTCTGCTAGCTTTTCTTTGCAGGTATGAAAGTATATTACATCTCCTTCAAGACAATTTTTAACTTGAGTTTAAATGTTAAAGCCCACACAGCATTTTTCCAAAAGCACATCTTCCAGGCCCAGATAGGTGGCCTACAGAGTAACACTAAAGTGCGTTAAGCCTCACTTAAATAACCTGCCAGCACTTTTTTCAATTCAAGATTTTTCCAATTCAATTCAAGATGTTGATTATAAAGGTGCAGTAGTCAGTAAATAGTTTGGAGAGTTGACATTGACTGTTTGGCCAAAAGTTAAAAGCTGTGGTAATGACTTGTGGTTTCTCAGTTCTTGGATGTGCTGAACTGAAAATCTGTTAAAGATGCATAACTTCTAGCAGCAAAAGATTTAGCATTTTCAGAAAATCAGACCAAATTATGCTTTCTGAAGTTGAAGTACCCAAAATTTTATTTTCTCATCTTCTCCAAGTTGTACTCTCTCATTTAAGCTGGTCTCACTGCACCTGAACTTTCACTTCAGTTTTTGTAGTTAGAGGAGATACTTGAGTATGTGTTCTTGAAGTACTTTAAGTAATTAAAAGAAATTAAGTGATTCAAATACAGTTGTCTGGTTAAGCCTCCAAAGAATATTTTCAACTGTAATGTTTACTTAAGAGTGGATTTAAATATGAAACAAAAAGTAAAGCCACATTTATGGCCTAAGGAAACATGCAAAATATTCCTGATTTTACTTTGAAGGCTTCATTAAAAATAGCTCACCATTAAACTTCCCATTTTAAAGCTTCTGCAGTGAAATATTTAAGCCTTAACACTCAGTCTTTTGACTGAGGACAGTCAGCCCACTAAGGTAACAGTGGACAGAGAGACTCAACTGCTGCATATTGATTAAAAAGAGGATAGTTCCTGTTACTCACAGGGAAAGGATTCTAGACTTGATCATGCTATTTCAAAGTGCCTCTTGAGACAAGATTCTGTTCTGGTACCTGTACATTATAAAAGCACAACTTTTGTGAAACTCTCCATGTCATGTTGCAGGAGAGAAGTAAGAAACAGTGTTAAATACTGTTGGATATTTTCCAGATTATGGAAATGTATATTTTTGTTGCTATAATATTGCTTCATATTCTATCAGAATGTAAATTATTTAACAGATGGATGTAGTTATTAGAAAATCTTGAAGTGTGAACATTCCAAGGTGTAGACTTGCTCTTAGACTCAAAGTGGGCTAGATCTATGCTAGAAATCCTCCAGTAAAACAGGATGTGTTTATATGCATGCCAGAAGCCCTCTTTAAGTGGTATCACATAAACCCTCAATTGTAAATTTAATATCAGTGAGAGCCCAATAAGGGCAGTATAAGGCATAACCTCTTGCCAGTATGAGCTGTCTGTGCTTGGTAGGAACTGGCAGCAGGGCTGTCCTCTCTGATTCTACTGCTAAATATTTCTCAGGCCTAGAAGACTTTCAGCCTCCTGTAAAGAAATATATAGACTGCTTTAGAGACAAATATACAGAAGATGGTAAAAAGAAAAAAGAAAAAATGTGAATGTAGCTGTTTGGTAGGAATGTGCCAGGTATATATTGGTGGTCCCAAAGTGAGTGATACTTTCATGTGGTTATAATATGTTTTGGTAACTTCGTGTTCTACTGTACTCAGCTTGCTTAACCCACAAGCTATGATGCTTTAAAATGTCTCACAGTTTAAGAGGGATTGATTTCTCTTAATGGTATCCCTCTTTATCTATATGTAGGCATATGGTTATTTATCTTGCATGCCCTTGTATTTTGCTCTTAACTATTGTATTTTCATTGTTTTATTTGAGAAGATGTAATTATGCTATCTGTATAATAAGGAAAGTTCTTCTTAAATCTAACTAATAGGTAGTGAAGGGTTAAAAATCTAAGGGCCTATTAATGTAGAGAAATGCTGACACAAGTTCTTCAGTCCTTTTCCTGACAGAACACCCATCTTTAATTTGCTCCTCTCTTTACCCATATAACATTGTACATCTGTCCTTGAAAACAGCTCCTGCAGCATGAGCCTAGCCAGTGGAGTCAATTTAGCAAAGGTTGCTGTCTGTGTCCTAGCAGTGCAGGCAGACAGCCTGGAGCTATGACTTATAATCAGCTGAACAGGTATATGAATAATTACTAAAGATAGAAACATGTGTTAATTGCTGGGTTTAATCCTGTTCTCATAAATTGCTACAGAATCACCCCCCTCCAGCATTAACCATCACCCTCCTCCTAGCATTAACATGTCAAAATGAGTATTTTTCTCAGAGCATAGATTTGGGAACTTTTTTAGTTTTAAGATTCTTGTTAGTATTTAAGCATACCGATACTCTCTGAGAGTCCTTTATATCTGCTTTGAAGCTTTGAGGTTCAAAGTATTTGGAGTTGACTGAGAGCCAAGTTTGTCAGTTTCTGAAAGCAAAACTTCATGTTAAGCTATTGTTTCTCTTAAAATGATTGTCTACTAGGAGGTTTCTTTAACTCTGAGTAAAGTCACTTTCTTTTCAGACCATTCCATTTTTTCTTCAATCACTCTGATTATCAAAACCAAGAAAACAATAAAGAATACCTCTCTCCCTGTAGTTCTATCCTGTTGCTAATACAGTAACCCTCAGTAAGTGGGAAAAATGAAGGGATGCTCATAGAAATTGATTAGAGTATGAGGGAAAGAGTGACAGTGACTGCATTTGGTCTTCACCAAGAGCATTTTGCCTTATTAGGCTACTTAGCAAGCTGAACTGTACTTTATCTCATAGTCCTCTAAAAATAACTCTGTATGGCTTTCTGGCAGATTGATACAAAAAGTGTATGATGGTGGTACATGGGGTTGTTTAAATACAAGGCTAGAAGCATGAGCTGGCCTCCAAATGATTAATGTCTTTGTATTCCAGAATGGAAGCTTTCCAAGACAGTGATGCATAGCCACCAATTTGTAACTCTTATTTTAATTTGTAACTTTGGACTTTTATCTATTTGATTATTATATATTATATATGTTTGATATGGCGTCATGAAACATATGAGTGCACTTTGGATGGTTTTCTACACTCCACAATTGATTTGAAGAAAGTGACATTCCATGTTGTTTTCATAGAGTTTTTTAAAATTAAAAAAAAAAAAAACAACATAAAAAACTTTCTTATTTTAAGACTCTCACAATTCACTCATAGCACAGAGAAAAAGTTCTGTCGTGAACTTTCCAATGTATAGAACGTAAAGAGTGAGGGTGATGAAGAACATATCTTCTCTACATCTCTTCTTATTGCATTTATGTCCCATGCAGGGGTTCTCATGCAGGGGGGGAAGACATCTCCAGCTGAGCCAGGAAACCAGAGCAGCAGCTCCTCACACTGCTGTGATGGGGCTGGCATATGAAGTGTCAACTGGATGTGAAGGCTTAGAAGGAAAAGATAAAAGAAAAAAGTCACTGGGATTGACTATTCGTGGAGGGCTTATTCTTTTGAGATCTTAATGAGGAATATTAATGCAATTTATATTTCTGGAAAATAATTGTGAAGAGTCAAAACAGTTCAGACTGGATTTACAATGCCAAGAAGTGTTCAGGAGCCCTAGCAGGTCTTCTACTTTCCAAGCTTCAGTTTCATTTACTCTTTTGCATCCCATTAGTTCTACATTGCCTCACAAGATGCTGTTCTAATAGTTTTCTATCTTCTTTCACTGAGACCTGATTAAGTTGCTGTCTTCAGAGCTGCCTCCTTATCCCCTTGAACAATTAATCAGGGAGAGAGAAAGCTTAGCTCTAATTAACCCACAGCTTGCCAGAGGTGGGGCTTCTCCTATATGCTCAATAAAACCAAGGTTTTTTTTGGGAGAATATATTCTTAACCATCTTGAAATGCAGAAGAAAAAATGTTTTCTTGAAATGCATACTAAAACTTTCCTAGAGAGGTAATAGTCCTTGTTGCATTTGAAAGTCTTGTTTTGTTATAACAAAGTTTTTAGTATTTTGCAGAACATACAGATGCTGAAAGATTTGTTTGAAATCTAAAGAACGGTTCATCAGATATTCCCCCAAAGTGGTAGAAGGTTAAAAATGTCTCAACTACATGAGGACAATCAAGCAGTTTACAAGATGTGGTATAGAAATATTTTATCAAAACTTAGTGAAAACATGGATGTTTTAGAAATCCACTTGATCATGCTGAAAAAATGGATGTTGAATGGAAAGGACTTCAGTTAATTCTGATTTCTTTCTGATTTTCTAGAAATGTCATGAGCTCTAGCCCAGATGCCAAAAGAGGCACTGAAAGCCATTTTTGCCATGCACCAGTTTACCAAGGAATTCCACTAGAAACATTCAAAAGTTAGAAAAATAATGAAGCTCCCATGTAATGAAAAGCAGATTTTAAAACAAACATTAGCATTTGTAGCAAAAATAGATACATTAAAATAAGGGCAGAGCATCACAGGTGGGGTATGTTGCATCTGTCTTTAAAATTGCCTGATGAACAAGTCAGGTTGTGAGGGCACAGCTGCAGTGGCTCTGCTGTGCTTGAGATAGTGCTGGGGACAACTCTGAGCTGAGGCCATCACTACAGTGATACCTTAGGCCTGTAAAGCCTCTCTTCTGACTGCCACACTTCATTACACATGTGATTTTTCCTTCCTCTACTTCGTCCTTTATTTCTGCATGCTTTGGTTACTTTTGCTTCGCAGTTTTGCGTGAAAGTATAGATGTGAAGAGAACCAAAGATACAAACATAGTGAATGGCTTCAATGTGTATTTCTGAGTGGTTTTTCGCATTGTAATTTTATAGATTATCTTGTTTTTCTGCACATGGTAAAGGCATTAAATTAAAAGAAAGAATGAAGGAAATAGAGATTAGAAAATTGCAACATTATTAGATGGACTTAAGGTCTCCTTTTCCAAATATTTTGGCAATTGACAGAGGTGTTCATCAGGGTGCCCAAAGGTCTGTCCTGAGCCTTTGCTGAGAGTTGAAGGAGTATTGTTTTGTAATAGGGTAACAAGAACGTGAGCATTTCTATGGTCTTGAAAGTTAAATAGGGCGTGTCTTTCAGAAGATTTTGAGTGTTCTGGCCCAATTGCTGTGTGCATCCAAAACAGCATTTGGTGTTTCCAGGTTTAGATCAGAGGCTTCATCAAAACATTTCATTACCAAGGGCTGCAAGCAAACAGTGGTCATGGGCAGCAGGAAAAAAACCCTACCTTTTGTAACTTCCCTACCTTTGCTTTATAAACCCTAATGCAGAGGGGGACCAAAGGGTATGTACCTTAGTCATAAAATTCTTTGCAATGTAGTAATCTCTTACTTAAACAGGATAGGACAAAACCGTGTGAAAAGGTCTCCTTTTACTTTACTTTTAAATACTGGGTTTTCCTTCCACACATCTTTTTAGAAGGAGTTTATTTCATTATGTAAAAATGGGTTATGCATGAAAGCCACTTGATGCACAGTCAGAGGATTTCAATTTTTGTTTTTTCAAATACATGGTTGGTTTTTTACTGGGATGCAGCCCTTAGATTTATGACAGCTTCAACTGATTCAACCTACTGTGAAACATTAGGAAAAATCGACAAGGCCACTGATCCATGTATTCTGTGTATTTCAACTATGTAATTGTAAGCCTTCTAAAGAGATTTTTGAATCCTTTGAATCAACAGTAAAATATATACATATCAAGGGAACTAATTCTTGGGCAAATAACCTGCTCTAGACAAATATTGTAAGGAACTACCCTGCTGTGTTCAGCAGTGCAGCAAAACTCAGATGAATAAAGATTGGTCCCCGAGATAAACCTTTAAATCTTTGGTCATAGAAAATTTGCATTGCTAAAGGATTATATTATGAGTCAGTGGGCAATAACTGCTATTACAGCTACTTGAAGAGATTTTCCTTACCCATTTATGCTTTCTTTCTCTGCTCTTTTCTCAGCATACCTCTCACAATGATATTCCAGTAGAACATGATGCAGTCCCTCTGTGTAGAGTCTACTTGATACTGAAGTATCCAGATGGGTGATTTGTTCTCCACCCCTCTGCAGCCTCTCCTTCTTTCACTGTTGGTGATCTGCATCTTTATTACAGGTGTTGATCTATTTGATTAATTTCTTGCATATCACCAAAGAGGGCAAGGCAGAAGAGAAGTGAGAATTATGCCCAAAGGCTACCTCACTTGAAGTAGTGAAAACACGCATCACGCTGTTCATGTTGAGCAGTCAAAAGCACCTGAACATACGAAAGTTGTTCACATCATTAGCTTGTTCACCATGAAAAATTGGTGTTCCATGGGCATGTCTATTGCATCATCTCAACTTAAGGACAGGCTTCTGACTTCTTAAAAATACACTCCTTCAGAGAGGTATCTTGGCATGGAGAGCAATGAGCAGTACCATAAGACATGGTTTGCTCCTGTGCCAAGCATTGACTGACAGGATTGGGATTTAGAAAGTTTGTCTGTAATACTGTTTCGCACCGACTGTGTGTGCTAAACAGACAAACGTTGCCTCCTGCTTTGAGATAAACAGGACTTCTCTGAAAATCTTCCAACTCTCCTCCTTAGTCAGCTAGAGGTGGTCCAAGTGTCTCCTCTTTCCCCTCCTGTAGAACTCAAAGTTGTTTGAGTTCTGACCTGTTTCCCCCTCCCCTGTGAGGCTGAGCTGGGACAAGAGCCAGCAGCAGGCACACCCCCAGACAATGGGATCCCTGGGGCCTCAACAGAGCCACGCAAAGCACAGCCAAAGAGCCTGTTCTCCCATCCCCACATAAAAAAGGTGCTTCCCAGTACAGACCCACTTCTCCCAGTAGTATGTGTCTTAAGTGAGTTGTGTTAATAGTTATCATTGCCTGAAAATAACCTTCCTTGTGATGTAATTTGACATACTGCTGTCAGAGGGGCTTAAACATAGTAATCTTTAAAAATGATTGGGAATTTGCCCTAGAGAAAAAACTGTTATGATTAATTTCTACAAATGATAAACCACTCCTTCTTCAAAATACTGCATGCTATGAAGTGTGATTTAATCCATTTGACTACAGAGCCTGATGCTTCTGACAACTGTGACTCAAATGTCATCACAGAAAGTGATATTTCAAGTGGCAGGGTGGGATTAGAAACCTGCTGAAGATTTGTCAAAGGAGAAGTAAGTACATAATTTTTAGATAAGTGATTTGTCTACTGTAAACCACTTCCTCTGAAAAGACAGGCAGCTTTAAAAGAGAAACTTAGACTGTTACACTAGAGAGAGCAATTTAATTGCAGAGAGATACTACTTATGATGGTAGGTAGAGAAAAAAAACAGCATGCTTGGGAATGTGTTTTCTATACAGAAAAAAATAAAATTACTTTTCACCCTCAGAAAATAACTTAATTTGGGCTTGTATGAGGAAGGAACCAGTCTCAGTATCTGGGACCTCGTGATCACCTGATACATTTTTGTTGCTGCTTTATGTGTTTTTTCCAACTACAAAAAAAACACCCTGATATCTTATGAATTGTGTGAAAACACCTTAAATGCAATAAAACTTGAAACAAGCACAGAAATGTTCATTCTATCAAGAATTCATGTAGCGTTAGAGCAATTACTAATTTCATTCACATCCACCGAGTCTGAACTCAGTGCACTTACATTAGTAAGGCAGTTTGGTCCTTGTTTTGGATTATTGGCATACTTTTCATTGCTTTGACAGTCCCCTGAAACTTGTGCTTCCTATATCTCTTCTGCCAGTCTAGCTGTATAATTTATACCTCCTTAAAGCATTGGTCCACTCTGAAAGGCAATGAAAAAAACGTGTAAGGTTCTTTACTTTCACTGCATGTGGCTGAATCTGAAGTTTGACCAGCTGCAGCAGAAACTACATTTAGTGTAAGAGTTTGTTCCTGCAGCCCCATGGGTACACCTGCATCTCTGAGGACCTAGCTGAAGGCTTGCCCAGGCTGTACAGGCTGTCTGCTATGGATGCTGGTCCAGTGCTCAGTCCTGGAGCACCTGTAGCAGCTGTGTTGTTGTGAGGTGTTCCTTCAGCCACACTTGTGCAGCTCTGAGATTGCACGAAGTCTGGAGGGTTTGCTTTGCTTGGTCTGCTTGGTCTGATGGCTGTGGAGAGAAAGCAATAACCCTGTCTGACAGACTGACCTTGAGATCCTACATCAGGAGTGGAAGTTAAGTGAGAGCAGGCATAACTCTTACCTGTTTGCAGTGGATTCCCTGGGGGGAAGGAAAAAAAAAAAAAAGAACATGAAATCTGACAATGCTTTTTTGTGGAATCATTTTTCAGAGAAGAGCTGCTCTTTGATATCTCTGATAGTTTGCTGCTCCAATCTGTCATGTTGCCGACTCTCTGCTAAGGTGTTTGGGAAGCACAGTTAAGTGACTGTAAGCATGGCAAGGGAAGCTGGGGCCATTTTTTCACTGAAAGGAATTTTTCTGGAGAAACAGTATTTTTTTCAAGTCCTCCTGTTTTTATTGTTTGTTTTGTTTGTTTCTCGTTGGAATCTGCCGGCTGCTTCACTGCCAGAGGGCCGGGTGCGCCTTTAAGAGGTGGAGGTGCCTTTGTGCAGGTTGTGCGGGGAAGGAAGTGGCTCTGAACCGAGGAGGGTGGCAGGAAAAGGCTGGTGCTCGGCTGGCCACAACTTAAACTGCCAGTTCTGCCTTTGAGAGGCAGCAAAGAATTGTCACGTTAGCTTCCTGGGGGTTGATCGTTTGTTGCTTTATTTTTTTTCCCCTTCGGCACTGTCAGTTGAAACGCTGACCACCGCAGGCACAGCTGGACATGCTTAAAACTCTTCCATGGGCAGCCCTGAGCTGGCAGTGGCGTGGGAACGGGTGATGTCTTGGGAGCGCTGCGCGGCCGGCAAAGGTGAATACCGTAACTCGCAAGCACAGCCCAAGGGACCTGTCCGGGCCAGGCTGTCCCGCAGGTGACAGCGGTTCCGGTGGCAGCCCCCGCCCGCCTGCCTCAGTTTCCCCCGGCGGCGGAGGGACGGCGCCCGTCGTTCCGCCGAGCGGGAGCGCTGGGGCGCCCTGGGGCCCGCAGTCGGCGCCGCCGCTCCAGCGACCTCCCCCGCCGGCCCTCCGGTACCTCCTGCCCGGCTCGCCGGTACCTCCTGCCCGGCCCGCCGGTACCTCCCGGCCGGGGCGGCGGCCGGTCCGGAAGGAAACTCCCGGCCGCGGGGGCCGCCCGCCCCGGGCGCTGCTCCGCCGCCGAGGCTGCCCTGGACGCTAATTAGCATGACTAGTTTGATGGATTTCGTCAAAAGCATTCAGCAAACAGGGTAGGGGGGAAGCGAGGGTGTAAGATTTCCCAAATCTCGAGACTTTTCAGCCCCGGTGCCCTTAATGGTTTGTTACGCGGGCTCGAACAAGTGTTGCTTCCAATTAATTGATCGAGGGGATTTATTTTAGTATTTTGGCTGGGTGCCAGAGACAGAGGCTTTGTCCTAGCGTTTTAAGCACCACCCCTCCTTGCAAGTTTGAAATGTGAGCTGCCTGGGTGGTTTTTTTTTTTTCCTCCTCTCTTTCTCTCTCTTCCTTCTGGCAAAGTGGCTGTGGCTGCGTGTGTGTGTGTGTGTGTGTGTGTGTGTGCGCGTGTGTGCACCAGAATGAGAGAAGGACGTACCTCTCTGTGTTATGGGAAAGCAAGACATGGATCAGTAGAGACAGAAAAGAGAACCATCAATATCAGTAACATGCAGCTGAGGTGAGATTTTTCTGAGTGTTTGATTTTCTTAAAACCCTCTCGGAAGATTTACAGCAGCCTTCTGCCATGCTGCGTGCCGAAGACGTACTCCTAAGCAATGTCATAGGGATGCTTACATGTCTATCGCCGTTTTAGGTCTGTTCGCGTACGTGTGAAGTTTTAAAGCTTAACCTGATTCTCTTTATTGTCTCTAGAGGGTTGTAGCTTGAGCACAAATAGCCTGTTGGCAAGTACGGCATGAGCCCATTAGCAAGACTCCATCTGTGATTGGTTTTGCCTGGAAACCGGGAGACAAGCAATGAATAATTGATGTGTGTTGTGCAGTAGCTGGACAGGCAAAGAGGAGAGAGAGAGAGGGAGAAACAGAGCAGGGTGCCCTCAGAGGGGGAGAGCGAACAAGCTTGAAAATAGCTACTGGCTGCCTTGTGCTGAGATGAAGGCAACCCCGGCTGTCTTTGTTCTGCACTGGCTGGTTTCTGCCTAGAAGTGTTTGCAGACATATGTGGCCTCTCTGCAGCAGCGGAGGCAGGCGCGCCGAGGAGGGGCGGCAGAGGAAGCCCGGTGAATGGGATGTAACTCGGGGGTAAGTTGGTTCCGGGGGGGCGGGGGCCGTGCGTGCGGGAGCGGGGCCGCGGCCGGAGCGCGCTGGCCGCAGGCAGAGCCCGTGAGTGCGTGCAGGGCCCTGAGCGATGTCTCGGTGTGCGGGAGCGGGTGCATTGTGGGAGCGGCTGTCAGCGATGGCAGCGGGCTCTGCCCTGCCCGGGCACCGCGCCCGGCCCGCCGGCGCTGCGCGGGGCTCCCGCCGCTCGGCCCGCGGCGCTCCCAGCGAGCTGCTGGCCGCATCCGCAGTCATAAAACCAAAAGGCAACTCCGATTATCGCTGGCCTTTCCTGCAACTTTAGCCTGTCTGGCACTGTCAGAACGTGACAAGCTGTTCTGCAAACAGCAGTGACAATACTGCTGCCACCATTTCATTTTTGCTGTCTTTACTGTCTTTAAAGACCTTGCCATGCAGAACTCACATCTGAGGCAAGTGGTTTCATAGAAGATCTCAAAGTAGTATTAGTATCGATGACAGTCTCGAGTATTCCAGTTGACAAGTTTTTTGCCCCTTCTGTTTAGTAGTAACAAGCGTCTTGTTTAGTCTTTTCCTGTGTAAAAACTAAAAAGGTTATTTAATTTGCATATGATTTAAGGAGTTTTGAGAAAGTTTCAAACTAGTGATGCCAGACTGGAATTCAGGAAGTTGGTTTTATTGTTCAGTTTAGTTAGTTGGCTTAATGCAAATAGTATCCAAGAACTGAATAAAACAGCATATATCAATATACACCAAAAACAAAATGTGAAGGATCTATGCAGCTTCAGTGTTTGCAATGCAGACATTGACAGCGCGGTCTGTTGGGGGAAGAGAGGTTGCTAATGTAGATAACAGCTCTTTGAATCGGTAAAATCACTGTGTAAGGTAAAGTAGACTTTGCATAAAGTAGCATCAGTGATTCTGGGTCCTCTAAAGTCACTGTCAAAACAAATTGTGACTTCAGTCATAGAAACTTCTTGTCCTGAGTTCAGGTGAGCCCATTATAAGATCTGGCTGAAACCCCCTACTATCTGTCGTCTTTCGATGAAATAAACACTCTCTGTAGACATCTCATGGAGTGAACTGGTTAAATGGAACCCACACTTATGACAACTTACCTTGGCTCATAGTAGTATAGAAGATAATGTTCATTGTGCAGATCTGTAGATTTTGGAATGAGAAGTTATTGCAGAGACAGTTTCTTTCAAGAAGTCATGTCTCAGGTTAAGCTAACCAGGTCATTAGGCTGGGGTGACCTTAGAAAAGCAATTAGTGTGACTGAAGTACTACTTGGAAATGCAAGTACATAAAACTAAGATCCAGCTAAAATTGTTCTATGTTGCCTAATGTATCCTGTAGTTTTTGTTCAAGTTAGAAGTTTATTACAGTTCTATTGGTAATAAAGTAATTATCAGCATCTAATCATGCATAAACATGGAAGCTCCTCTGAGTTCACCAGAAGCATGTCTTTCCATGCTGTCACCAGTCTGCTTAGCAGAATTTTGTTCCACTTTTTGCTTAGCATTTAAGTTGAGGTGGCAGCTAAAGTGCAATACAACATATGAACAAAAGTTTGGGTTTATGTAAATTTATTTCAGAATACCTCAGTCAGTAATGCTCCAGTGTAGGTGAACAGAAGAGTGTTACCAAAGGCTCAATATCAAATTTATGGTCAAAGTTTGATTTAAAGCAGTACTTAACATTGATTTGATTCCCACACACCCCACCTTTACCCCTTTCTGGAGGAGGCACCAGAAAATCCCTGGGGAAATACGTCTGCAAATGCAATGAAATTTCATTGGTAAAAAAGTCATCTGAATGAGCAAGGAAGAGTTTCATGTTAGCAATTGAAAAGACCGATCAAAAGTGAGGTTTAAAACATAGTCATAAGCCTTTGATCTTGTGTAGGTCGTAGTAGAATGGGTACAAATGTCAAAGCTGTGCCTGTCAATGTGTCTGTGATCCTGGCTGAAGTGTTGCCGTGTTCATATTTCAGTGCAACACATGTGCTCTGTGGTATTACTTGTGCTGAAAGTGACATTTAGTCCTTATGCTGGATGGATGCTCCAGGAACATCCAAGAAAGTTTGTCCACGTGTACTGGACAGGGGACAGCTTTTGGTTACAAAGCAAAGAAGCAGAGCATGCAAATCAACAATGAGAGAAAAATAGAGGATACTTGGGCTCAATGAATAAACAATTTGTTGTTGTAGTAACAGGTGCTGTATTAACTATGGTGAGATAGTTTAGAGGGAATAGTCTGCCAAAACAGTCTTGCTGTTGCTGTAAGAGTTAGCAATTAGTTCAAGAGAGTCTCTGAATCCAATGCCCCAAGCCCCTGCAATTACAAGATGTGTAACTAAGACAAGAGAATAGTGTTTTTCTATGTCACGAGGTAAGCTGAGGACACAGAAGTTCCCACGTTATCCTCGGTTGTCACTGTGACAATGCAAGGCTGCTTTCTCATGACCATTACACCAGTAAAAGAGATATTGCTGATCAACAGTGAGCAAAAATCATTAGAGTGAAGCCATCAGGAAACTGTCACTCTGCGGGATGGCACAATTGTAACTTATTTTTTCTCATAACAAAACAATAGATTGTAGATTATATTAAAAAATATCAAAAGAGCTAATCAGAGATGGAGCTAACCAGCAGAAAACAAATAATCCTAAAACCTTATTGTGTGAAATATTGTTCAAATGATGTTCCAGATCTCAGTGAAGATGCTCTTTGGTTTGATTCCTCTCAGTTGGAGAACAGAAAGTGCCACAGGAAATACCTTCCTCTGAGGCTGCTCTGGCAAGGGGAACTTCTGTTTTCTCTTGGGTAGAACAAACAGAAGAAGCTGCTCCTAACAGACTGCCATGAAACTGCTTGTAAGCAGCTGGACAGCAAGGTTTTTGCTCAGAGAAAAAAGCGGGGGGGGGGAAAAGTGGTTTCCTCCCAGCACTGCTCAGCTATTGCTGCAGTGTAGTTCAGAGCTATCCATGCTAGAGCTGGGGGATCTAATTGAAGTCTCAGAAGCCTTGCTGGGCACGTGGGGAGCTGTGCAGGCTGAGCAGATGGGTCACTACTTCTGGTACCTTGCAGGATACAGCAGAGACATATCCAGAGGGTTTAAAAAAAAATAATGTAACTAATTACCCCACTGTGTTTCTGCTAAGTTTCCTAGAATTTATTTTCCTTGTACTGCCTTTCCAGAAGAAACCAGAAAGTTCCATGAAAAAAAACAGTAGACATGACATCTGTTTCACTGTAGTGTGGTGTTACTGGTTTCTTTGAAGTAACCAAAACAAACGAAAAAGAAAATTAATTCAAAGTAACTAAAAGTTAACACACTTGAAAGAACATATTAAGTTAGTATCATTTGGCTCTTCTAACAGAAGGAAACAAAATTCCGTGGGGTATACCTTATGCTGAAGCAAAACAATGTTTTTGGTATATAAAACAGTTATTTTAGAAATAGCTAAAAACTATTTGAAGTTACTGAACAAAACCTTTTAAACCAGCATGTAAAATGATGAGGTAGTCTTCGAATGAAATGGCTGTATCACTAATTGTGAGAGGTACACCAGTGCATGTTAAGCAAAGCAGTAATAGCTCTTAAGGCATGGGGAAGAGTGCCTATCCATTCATCATCAGGGAGAAAGCAGCCAGCCAGTCTGGCTTTCACTGACAATTCAGTAAGGAAACAAGAGAAACCCAGAAAGAACGCAGAGAGGGTTTTTTTATTTCTATTTTTAATTGGAAGATGCTTGAAAAATGTTCTGCCTAAAATCAAGACAGAGTATAGTTATAAAGAAAACTGAGTGACATTGGGACAACTTCAGTTGTGTGGAAGTCTGCCACTGAGCCCACCTCTAATAAATACTATACATTTCTTCAGTTCTTGACCTGGATCATTCTTAAATATCCTCTGGAATGTGTGACTAATCCTGAGTCTTAGCTTGTTTGGAATCACTCTATTGACAGTAATCCAGTGCAACCAATGACAGTTTTACCTATTTCATTAAAAAAAAAAAAAAAAAAAAAAAAATAAAGTTAATTTTGTTCTCAGTTATCTTTATTAGTACCAATAAAATGTTCTGACAGCCAGCTAAGCTCCTAATTCTTGTTGTTTGTTGTAACTGAAGTACAGCTCTCAACATTTTGATGAGTAACACTTAATGTTTGTTTATAAACTTCTAATCCTCAAACTGAATTTTGTTGTTAGTAGTTTGTGGTTTTTATACCTCCTCAGTACCCCTTGCATCTATTAAACTAAGTTTCAGGAGGTAGGCAAGCTGGACTCTCTGTTGACATCCTGGAAGCAGATGAGATCCCATAATTGTTGGTTAATACAAGCTTGTTAGAATGCTATTTGGATATAGTGTTATAGTACCTGGAGAGGTTCATTCTTTCACCAATTTATCATTAAAACTATCTGTACTGGATTTTCAAAATCATTCTGACCTAAGTTACAAATAAAGTGAGTAGAGCTTCAGTAGAAGCAGAACTAGGGCAGATGGGAAGAACTGGGATTCTCATAAAAGGCGCTTCTTTACTTATTCTTGATTACCTTTTCGTGGTCAAGGTAAGAAGGTAACAGGGAGAACTAACAGGAGTTTGTCACAGGACTCTCTTCAGTTCTCAGTTAGCTATGCTAACCAGTTTTACTGATCTGGCCTTTGATTTTGTGGTTTAATATATTTAACGTTTATTAACAATCTTATTTAGTATGTAGTAGGAAAAGAAAAAATACTGGGGAGGGGGTGTTGTGCCACTTACTTATCCGTATACTAGGCCAGACTTGAAAGAAGGGTGTTAACAGTACTTTTCCTGTCTTATCTACTGACACTATCCAACTGTTTTAGAAAGTTAAGGTTTTCAAGCATCAGCCTAACAGCATGGCTTTCAGAGGAGCCTGTCATGATTTACTTATTCATACAGATTGCAGTGGCTTATGTAGTCTTGATCCTGCTTGATCTGCCAGCAGTATTTGCTTCTATTGATCACAGGCTGTTATTTGACTGCCTTGAGCAGCTTGTAGGTCTCCCTGGTTCTGGTAACAGGGTCTGCTACGGATGCTTCTCAGCCTTCTCATTTTGCTGCTGTCAGTAGTTTTAACTCCAAATTTCCTGCTCAGACAGATACTCTGCATAATTTTGTCATGCTGGTTGTGTTTTTCCATAAGTTTGGGAGCACCTTAGCGAGCTATGGTGCTGAACTGGGGTTCTGTCCTGATTTGGCTGTTATCTCTGGTTTATAATGTGTGTTTGGCAATGTGCCTGGCCATCATGTGAAGCTGTGTGTAAAAACTCCTCCTATCCTGGGTATAAAAAAATACCATATTTTTGGGAATGACCAGCAGTTCTTCATGTTCCTACACACCTTTACAGTCCTGCTTTTTTTTCTAGCAAGAGAGCAAATGAGAGGTTAGTCTGGAAGAGACTTAGAAACCTTGTCTTGCACAAATACAAATACAAATTGTCTGTTTCAGCCCACTTTCCAAATGGTTATATATGTTTTCTAACTATTCCTTGGGGTTGAAATACTGTAATTCCTCAATTGGCTGATTTACCTGGAAGGTCCTTGAAGTAATTAGTGTCTGTCAAAAAGTATGCTTCATCAGACCAAAGTTGCAGTAGAATCAGCTTCGAAACAAATTTTCATATAAGTTTATATATGGTCTTAGTCCATTAGTAATGGAAGATTTTAATTTTTTTACTTAATGACTTTACAACTTGTAAAAATACTGTTAAGATCTTTGCAAAATAGAAGCATGGATGGTCCTTTTATATTTGGTGTTTCTGGTTTCAGTACAAGACTGACCTTCATTAGAACATGCAGTTAAGCTTCTGTCTGTTTGTGACACCTTGTATCATTTTGATAGATACACAGCCCCACAGATGGTCTTTGAGCAGACAGAACAGTTATTCGCAGGCTGGCTTTTTGAAGAAGTACTTGAGATGGAAAATTATAAGGACCAAGTGATTTTTACTTGTAAGGAACACATTTAATATGTGATGACCCACTCTTTCCATCCTGCTATATAGACACATCTAGTAAAATGAGGATGTTGGCTGTCTGGCTTGCCTGACATTCTCCTGACAAACTTCCTCTTTGTCTCTACATCTACAAAAAAATATCAGAGAGATTAATTGTCTCACAGAGAGAGTTTGGGACTTTGGAGAGTTGATCATTAGTGTTCAATACCCCATAATCTTGGATTTTATAATTTGTGATAAGCAAAACAGAAGATAGAGTTTATAATATTTTCTAAGTTAAGAGTAGGTTATAGGAGATGAAAAATTGGAAATTTTAAAGTCCCATCTTAAGTGCTGACTTTAAGTTACTTACTTGAATCACTCATGAATCATGTTGCAAAGGCAAAAATGTCCTTCTTGCTAAATGACTGTAATCTAAAATGTTATAGAGAGCTAAATGATTTATTGATGTCTATTTCTGAGGCGTTTACCTGCACCTGTAGCCAGCCCATTCCATTTATTTTGGCTTGCTGACAAATTAGCAGGCTATTTGTATGTCAGATTTGGTCAGTAGTCAGCTCCCACCCCCTTACATATTGAACTGCTTCTAATTTAATTGTTTGTGGTATTGGCAATTTATAATCCAGATAGATGTCATTCAGGGGAGCTCTTTTGCATAGAGAAGAGAAAAAGCAGAAGATCTATTTCTTATATTCTCGTAGTACCTAGTAGAAAAGACAGTATGCAGAAGAGAGCAGCTTTCAAGGCTCTTCCATGCAAGCAGGCAATGATCTATGCATTACCTTCCTTTCTGCTAGTTTGGAATGTCAAATATTAGCTTTGATTTTAGGTTTCATATTTAGTGGCTGAAATAAGATTAACTCTGTGATTATGGCCATTGTTGCTGTATCTAGGCACCCCTCAAGAGTGAGCAATCCAAATTACATATTGGAGTTTTAACTGCATGTATAAGTTGTATAAATACTCTCAGGAGGAGTTGGAAGTAAGCGTTGCCACCTGCAGTGGTTACACTGCAGTGCTTGAGTAAGTTTTGTGGGGTATTGAAGGCAAAATTACTGTTTCTTGCTCAATTGTTTTAGCTGCTGGTTTAGATCTTCATCACAGTAAGAGTCTGAGCACTCCTTTTCCAAGTCAGCGCTGCTGTGTGTCACAGAGGCCCTTGCAGGTTGCCTGACCTCGGCTCCAGCCCCGCTGCTCCTCTGTGGCACGGCCGCTGCTGCCAGCCATAGCTGCTCACTGTGTTTGTTTCACTAGTGAAATCTGTTGTGTGGCTATGTTTTCTTCAGATTAATTAATCTGATCTTGCACTCTGAGTTTTAGGTAAGATAGGAAATCTGGGCTTTGACACAGCCAAGATTTTCATGTCGTGGGAGCATGGCCATCAGATATTCTGCTAGGGTTCCCTGGGACTGCAGGTGGGGACAAGACTCAGCTATTGTTTTCTCCTCTCAAACAGCTCCACGGCTGCTAGTTAACATTGCTGGCACTGTACAGCTTGAAATGTTTTATGGTCTTACATCTACTTAACCTTTAATGTTTTCTGTCAACATCTATTATGACCTGGTGGCCTATGGTTAGTAAAATGTGCCCTTGCAGGCTGCCAGATACTGTAATGGAATTAAGCCTTAAAAATTATCAGACCTGTCAAAGGGGCTTATAGTCCTGTGAGAGCTTTAAGTGGTTTCTTACCTTCACTTCAACACACATTTGACCTGGTTGAAGTGGTTTTACTCAATTGTTTTGTTTTTACTTCCTATTAATACTTCTAAAACTGGGGGAGGGCAAGTGGAGGAAAAAAATTCATTTCCTTGGCATCTTTATGAGGAGTCTCTTCAGTTCTGTCCCAGATAACTTTTTTATTTTTTCCACTCTGTTGCACTTGTAGATTAAAGTCTGCAGATATTTCTGTGGGAACTTGTTCCTTTTTAAAGTAAGGGCATAAGGATGCTTCGTTATGTGCCTTAGTCACTCAGTGTGTGCTGAGGGCTGGCACAAGTCAGGAGGGAATGTCAGGCTTGCTTTGAGGGAGGTTGGGCTCAACAAAGTGCTCACAGAAGGTGCTGAACCAACACCTCTGGAAATGAATGTCCTCTGCAGAGTGAGTGTAGGAAGGACAGTAACACTGCAGTTACTTGTATTTACCACCTTTGTGCTTTAATCTGAGCACAGGACAGTATGAGATTCTGAGATGGTTTACCTTTTGCTATTTAATTTTCACTTGCCTGTAGAAATGCTGAAAGTAATTTTGTAGCATTTTAGTGGTGTTGCTGTGATTATAACACAGTGCCTGGTGGTCATTAACACTGCAAGTTAATTAGCAGAGAGATAGTACATGTATCATATCCAACAGAAATTGAAATTAGCCGTAGAGGAGACAGTTTGACTGTGTCACATGCAGCCTGTAGCCAAGTTTGGCAGGTCACCTTATCTGAGCCTGATTCCTGAGCCTCACTTCATAGCAGTTTCCTGTCTTTGTGAAGTGGTTGTATGTGAGCCATTTTTTAAAGTTACTCCACATTTTTAACACTTGTTTTGTTTTTGAGGAGTGTCGCAACTTTGGCTTCTGAAGTAGTGCCATGCTGACTCAGTTTCTTACCACCAGCAGGGTGGTGCAAGATGAGGAAAGAGAATAAAGCTAATAAAATGCTATTCCAAAATAAAGCAAATAAAATGCTGTCTTGTTTGAAACTTATCACATAAGTGATAGAGGGAAACACACAGCAGCCATTTGCAAGGAAAAGCCCTTTTATTACAGCAGTTTTTAAGTTTTTTTTTACGTTTTTCTTTTCTCATATAACATAATCAAGCAAAGTAAAAAAAATGCTGTTCCTGCTGCTAAACTGCATGCAGGTATTAGCCCCATAAATTAGATTAATTTTAAAAAATAGTTTAGGTTTTCTGAGGTGACTTTAATTGGGATAGATGCTGGAATAAATTGGTCTCTTGGTTAAGGAGGACAAATAGACAAATACCCATCCCCCCAAGAAAGGAACTCCTGTTACAGTTTTTAGAAAAATTGCACTCAGTACTAAATCCTGAGTTGGAATGCTCTGAAATCCTGACCTTCCTACAGATGTATTTCTTCTTTTATTTTGTTTTTGGTATACAAATCCCAAGAACCTCCCAGGACACCCACTACTAAGCAGAAGAAATGGAGATGTAGGAATGAAACCTGTCATCAGGCAGCCCTGGTGAGTGTCATGAGATGGGCTGTCTCTTCTGATCCAAGAGCTCGAGTATATTGATGGCTAATATTTTTACTTTGTGACAGTCCAGTGAGTGATCTCATCAGTTGTTGCTAGCAGATACAAAAATGATATGCTTGTGGTAGTAAGACAGGTGCTTTTTTTCTGTGCTTGTCTTGGGACATGAGTGTCAGACGTGAATGACATTTCTTTCTGAATGTAATTGTCCACAGCATTTTGGAAAGGTGCAAAGTAGATTACAATTTTTCGTAGTGGAGGGAGGGGAGAAGGACCTGTCTCAGACAGCAAATTCCTGTTCATGAAAATTTGGGATTCTTTCTGCCTTCTGGGAAATTAATGTTTTAAGAGTTGTCTAGCTGTTCTAAGAGGAAGTACCTGAACTGTTGCTGTTTCTACTGTCATGGCAAAGAGGTGATAACGGTGTGAAAGAAATGAGCAGCAGTGAAGGTCTTCTTTCAATACTTATTGTGGTTTATTTTGCTGGATTGCAAAGACATCAGATGCCTTTTTATAAATAAATTTTTAGTAAATAACAAGGAAAGCAGTTTGTGCAGTCAGACAAGAAGCTTTCCACAGTGGCCAGATTTATCAGTCCTGATTTTCTGCTGTGTTCTGTCTTACTGTCAAGTGAAGCAAAGCTGATGCACTGAAAAATGGGAGCTCTGTCAATGTTTAGGTTATTTAATCCTCAGTGTTGATTCCCAGTTGCAGTGGTTTCTGTTACCAGAACAGAAGGTTTGTTTATTTGAGCATCCTCCTCCTCAGTTGTATGTCTCCTGTAGTCAGAGCACATGTGCCTGTGAAAACTCAGACTTTGGCCAAGTCATCCAAAATAATGGGTGAAAGAAATGGGTAAAATAAACACTTCACTTGAAATAGGCATTTGGTTTTCCAGCCATCTCATCATTTTCAAGGATGTACAAATTTAATGAGGAATCAGGGACTCAAGACAGATTGAAATGAGAGAATTTATTTGAATGAAGCAGAGGCTGATCATAAAACAATGGTGTATGAGAGTTCAACTTTTTTTGTTTCAGTGAAGTCCTAAGTAGAAGCCTGAGTGTTCCCTCTGCAGCTCAGTTCTTCCTTCCTTCTCTCTGTGTTTACATAATGGCACTTTCCCCTAACATTTTGCTTCTGTGCCTGTGTTTGTGCAGTACTTTGACTGTCAAAACGTCTGACTGCAGTATGGAAGTTAATGTCTTAGTGTGAAAGTAATATTTATTATTCATTGTCTTTACACTGAAATGTCTCTGTATTTGTTGATCTTCACAAAGCATGTCAAACAGCTGATAATTTTTCCAAAATCTCACTCTAAATAGTGCTTGTTACCTTTAAACTGAAGGGTGATGGTGGCTCTCAATTTTCTAACAATGGAACCACCGTGAAACACCCTTCTAATTAATGCCATTTCAAGCTGTTGTACAGTTTCACTCATAGTATTTGGCAAATTTTACAAAGTCTTTTTCAGAGGGCTTTCGATTGTTAACAGGCTGAGGCATTTTAAAGAAATGTTACCAGTTGTCACTGTCTAAAACTGGAGACTACAGCTGAGTTTTCCCATATGTATTTTCATTGTTTTTGTAATCTGTTTAGAGATCAGCTTTGCATGAATCAAAGGATCCAAGGGGGGGAAAAATATCTAAGTGGCTCTCTCCAGAAGCTTCTCTTGCAGATTTCATTGATGATCAAGATATTTGTGGTCTGTCCTTAACTCTCTTTTTTTCTTCATAATTAGACTAAAATTGAAGATTATGTTTCATACTGCGTGAGTAGTAACATCTATGTACAATGCTTGAGAAGTGGCTTAAGCAGTGAAACAGTCCACAATCAGATTTCCTCCAGTAATGGTAATTTCTCTCTTAAAAGCAAGAAGATAGCTCAATCTATGTACGAAGTAGAATAGACCTGTGTTCTGATTTAACACACCTGTAAATAAGCAGGGGAAAGAGGAAAAATGCAGGGGAAGAAAAGGCTGCCACATCAACAGTTCTCTGACAGTTATGGAATTACTGATATCATAAATTCAAGTTAAACTTTGCTAGAAATTAGCCATCAGATTGGTAACTTCTGCCTACCTTACACTACTTCTTCACATTTTTACACAGAACTGCATATGCTGCCCTTTTTATAGACTGAGTTCTGAAAATTTATCTGCTCTCCTCTGAATTTCCATTTTACATGATGTGAAAGGCATGTACCTTTTGGGAGATAGTTTATTACTTGATTTCAGTGATTTCTCTGAAACCTGGAAGAAAGATGTGAAGGTATAAATGATAAGGAGTTTTGTGGAGCGAGGATGAAATCACCTGGAGTGAGATCTGCACGTAAAACTTGCGTGTGCATGGAAATGCCATTAAGAACTGTGCTTATTTACAACACTCAATACAGGCAAAAATGTTGAATAGGTATAGTTCTACAATAAAAATGGTGTTTTGCTGATGCTGCTTGTTTCACTCAAGGAATCAGTATAAGCTATAAACTAGGAAGATCACTTTTCTTTGCTGATACAAACCGTATTTACAATAGGCACACATATCAAACTTTTTGAGGGGTGTTGTGTTGGCAGAATATCTATTGAAATGGTCCCAAGGAATGGAAGAGGCAAGAGCTGTGCTCCTGACAGTAACTATCTCTTACTGCTTATTTGAACTTTCCAATGTTTTCACTAGGTGCTGCTTTCTGGACAATGCTCTGTTGCTATCTGATACTGTGCATACAGACTGGGATTGTGGGTTTTGTTAGTCAGTGCAGTTACCATGAAAATGGTAACTTACAAGATTAGTTAAGGTGTGTGTTCTACCCAATTTATTTCCAAAGAGTCTCTCCTGGATGTACTTCAGTGTATCTCTGAAACAGTCCTCTTGCCCATAGCATCATTTTTCTTTGTCATGGATCATCCATGACTAATGGTAAACCTGCCTAGTCTACAAATTCTGTAGGGAGAAAGACAGGCTGGCTGTTTAAAAGACTGGTAATCACTTGAACTACACCAAAATGTTATTCACTCACTTAAGAGAGTCTTCTCAGCATTATTGAAATACATAAATATGGCTTTACACCTTGAAAGGGGTTTTTAGGATCAGCCTAGTGCAGACCTGGACGTAATTCATAAGTTTCAGTCCAGGAGGACTTGATCCCATCCTAAGTTTCATCTTGAGCTTCAGGTTAAAAGGACTATGGAAGAAATTATGAACTCAATTTAAGTGGGTTTGACTTTATTGATAGCAACATCTTCCATATTCCCTGAATTTGCAGTTGCCCAAAACTGTTGACCAAAATGCATCCCAACCCCTCTTGTTCTTTCAGCAACCTCAGCTATGTTGCCTTTGATCATTTCCTGAAGAAGCAGCTTAGCCTGGTTTCAGTATAAAAATACTCAATTCTAGATCTGAGTAAAAAGTGTTTTTCATGTATTCCCAAGGCTGCTTGCTTAGTTTTTTTTTTTTTGTCCTTCTGTGCAGTGACCTACCCTTTGGAAAAAAATTGAGGCTTGCCAGAGCAAGGCATATTTGCAACTTGAGCAACTCCTGCCTAAACCACATCTGTAAGCTTTTTGTAAATGAATTAAAATGCAGCTGTGCCTTTCACACCAAAATTGATGTGGTCCATTTTTTCCAGCCAAATACTCTTTTACTGTGTTTGAAATATCTGTTCAAAGATAGTATTGCTGCTGGTCTTCTTTTTCCCCTGTTGATTTGCTTCTGTAGAAATGAGTTTGGTTTTTTGTTTTTTCCTTATATTTTAGGTTTTGACAAATAGACCAGTATTTGGATCAAATAACAATAAAATGAGACAATGAGACATTTCTTCATAATGTAGCACTTTAGGTGTGAATATTGTTTCTTTCTAGCGTTTGATAATTGCTTGTCTGGAATTTTATGTTTAGCCTCTCTAAAAATTTTGTTAATCCAGAAGGAATTGACTATTGATGTTACAGTTCAGTGAAACCAACGTGTTACCCAAGGTGGGGCTAAAATTGGTTCCCATGTGGAGCCTGTTTGCAGAGCACTGTCCTTCCCCTACCTGAGGAAGCCTGTGCTGAACTCAGAAGTGTAATGTGAGAGTTCTCACCTGTAGCTGTGCACTGTGTGCATGCAGGCAGGAGGCCACAGTGCAGATTACTTTGATTATATTGCTGTAAGTAGTTTTTCTATTTGAAAATGAATCATGTTTTCATCTGCATGCTGGTTTATTGAAATAACAATTTAGAGTAAAAACAATTCAGTAATTTGATTTGGTTTCAGTAATTGTAGAATTCAGCTGTTAATCACAAACTAAATTCTTTGATTTCTATTAATGACTTCTAAAAGTTTCTATTTTCATTGGAACAGAGAAAGTAGGAGAATTTAAGTTCGGGCAAAACTTTAATAGCTGCAATCCTGCAAAAAGCTCAACTTGGGTGAAATGCACTCAGGACTGGGATGTGCTGTTGCAAGTAACCAGCATAGTGCCCCTGATGCCTGCACACTGCTTTACTGGCATGACTCTCCCTGTACTCCTTCCCCCAGAGATAGTGTGTTTTCTCTCTGCAGAAAGGTTGTGCCTGTCAGCAAGAAAGATGATGTGTGCTCCTTTTGGGCTGCATTACTAAAGCTGCTGCTAGAATCCCATTTCAGAATAAAGGCAGCTGAACAAAGAGTTATGACACCCAAAACATAAGCAGGATAGCTGAAGTCCATGAACACAGGAATAACATAACATTATACCAATAGTGGCAGGCTACACACCTGAATCTGATGTTAGTCAGGCTGAGGAGGAACTCCTGAAGTTAGAGAAGATATTAGGTAAAAGTGAGGGGGAAATAAAGTGTCTAGTAGCAATACTCAAGTTCAGATGTGCTTTTTACTTTTCAAGCTTACACTTGCCAAGAGTGTTTGCTTTACGAGCTTATACTTGCCAAGAGTGTTTATGGTTTACTTTGAAAAGTTCAGCTAACACAGCCTATGAAGAATTGATCTACAAAGAGATACCAGCATTTTGTCTCAGTTTTGAAAGTAGGTTTTCAAGATTTCTCTCCCACTCAGGGCAGGGGCTGGCCAGTGTTCTGGTTGCTGTGTGTGCAAAGGCAGATGGGCGAATGTACCTGCCTGACTTTCCTGTGTGACAGCTGTACCCATTAGTCTCCATTTGCTGTCTCACTGTCTCTAGTGCCATATGTTCTTTTTCTTTAAGTAAACAGGTATATAATAGCTAGGACAGATGTGAATAGCAAAAGGGCATAAGCAGAATTATTTGGAACAAGACTCAAATGATTGATCTTGATACCAGTAGTCTTAACCAGTTTATGGTAGAACTGGATTGGTACGTGGCTTACAGTTGCTTTCACTGTTCCTGTCAATGGAAGGGTATCTTTAATCAACTTATGATTTTAGTTTCTATCTGTCTTCTTACAACTCATTAGTGTTCGTAATTACATCCTTTTAGAGCTTAGTAACTTGCCTATTGCTTACTAATATGCTTGAGGAATGTTGCAGATTAGTTTTGTAGACAGCCTAGTCAGTGTCGACAGCAGAGAGGCTCATGCAACTGTTTTTCTTTTGTTTATTTAATTTCATCAGTACAGAGTCATTGAGGTAAATACTTTCTTGAAATGCCTTAGAAAACAATAGTATTAAAAGCATTGAATATATACATGAAGGAATTAGCATTAAATTACAGAGAAATGGCAGCTGGAAATGTAATCATGTAGACAGATAATTTATAACAAGATACATTGTTGAGTTGCACATACTTCGTTCAAAAAGATACTAGGAGTGTGTCAGCGTATGCAGTGGAGAGATGTAGTTTCCCCTGTCAGGGAGGAGTTTTTTGTTTTCATTTTATCCGGAATTGTGAAATCTAGAAGGTTATTGTTTTTTATAGAGAAGAGCATCTTTGAAAACAATGCCTACTATTATGTCTGATCATCTTCCTTTTCCTTGTCAGCAATCTACCACATCTAGTTATGAACAAACACAGCTCTTAAACATGAATGGGATTCTCATTATTTGCTACGTGCACCTAGTTTCTTTCTTCCCCAACCTTTGGTGGTAATGAACATTAGTTCACAATAGTTTTCTATTCTCATAATGTGTTTTAGAACAGGCAGTCTTAAGATTAAAGAGGATAAATGAGGAACCTTAAAAAAGCCTTTTTAGAGTTGCTTATCAGAGTTTGATTCCCACATTGATAGCATAAGCTAAGGATTTATGAATCAAGCACAGTTCTAAACTGCATTCTCCAATACTGTTTTTAATCTGATTTGTTGCTGCTGCTTATGTGTTTACAGTTCTTAAGGTATCAGGAGGAAATAGTGTATCATAAATAAAACATCAGAACACAATTTGGCATAAGTAAACCTTAGGAACCTTAGCATTGGTTGCTAGAAAGACAGAAAATAGTTCTACTGGCCCAATTCAATGTGATTTTGAAGGAGCAACCCTATGTAAGTTTGCTGGGAGAATATAGAGAAATCCCAGGTGAGCTGAGAAGACTATAGCAAATTTACTGCAGGATTCTCCCCTTTATAACCCTCTTGCTTTTGCAGGGTAAAACACTGGAATAAGCTCTGCACTGGTATATCCTCCTTGCTGAGCTGCAGTGGTTGAGTGGCCGAGTTCTAATGCCCACCATGGGAAGTGTTTGCACGTGGGACTGGGGCACAGAGTGGGGCTGAAAGCCTGGCACAGGTCTGCAACTTTGGCTCTCCCCAGGAACCAAAGGGTTGTTGTTTTGTGATGGAGAGGGCAAGGTCAACACCTATGGCCCTAGAAAAGTAAACAGAATTTTTAACAGATGAAATCCTATCCTTGCAGCAATTGATGTCAGTTTTGCCATTTTTCGCAGCACATTCAAGATTTCACCCTGGGAGTTCATTTTCTTGTACTTGTTTCTCCCATTCCCTAGAATATACAAACCTGAATTGAACCTCTGCAGTTCCATGTGCATTTTAGACATGGTAGCTAAAAACTCCTGATATGCATTCTATAACCCAGCCTTCAGGTTTCAAATGCCACCTTAGATGCAAACATAAGATAAGCGTATTACCAATGGGACCTGCACTTACTTCTTGTCTTTTGGCCATATGATCTTTATGCATCATCATGTTTCCTTCTTCACATTCTATTAATTTTTTATGAGCTTCATTAGAACTGTAAAGCACAAGCTGTTTTCATGTAGAGGGTTTTTATGGTGACTAAATATTGGAGAAAAGAAAACAAATAATTGTCCCACTATACATATTGCCTAGAACGAACAGATTGATTTAAAATGCACTGCTCCAGTGCTTTGTATAGGCATCACGCTTGTATGATTCAGTTCTTATTTTCTGGCCTTCAGTTTGCTAATCCTGATTTTCCAGTTTGTCACTTTTTTTTTTAGCTAAGTCTGTTTCCTTTTTAACTAATACATGAACTTTATGTGTGTTACTTTCATTGAAGAGGTAAACATTGAATAGAATCATTAGGTAAGAATAATTGCTAGGTCTTTTTTGAAGTTAGTAACCTACATTTCAAAAAGTTACTTTTTTTTCCTTGCACTTTTGATCTTAGGTGTCACATGTGACAAATGTATGAAACTTGCTATACTTCTAAGAACAAGAGCTAATGTTTAATGTCCATTTATGTCATTTATATTTTCCAATGTCAGTGAGTGTGTGTACATATAAATGCTTAATTTTACTTTGAGTTCCACTCTGTTCTTATTTTCATAAATACTTTCTAATAGGAATTTCAATGCACTTGACTGTGTGAAGGAAAAAACTAGCAGTAGTGAAAAAACATGTATTCTTTTCTGAATACTAGTAACATAATTTTGAAACCTTTCTGTCAAGTGTAACTTTTCCGTGATGCTTGGTGTTAATCAATAATGCAGGTTTTTTTGCCATTTACTCAATCAGGTGTCTTCGTGTTTCTTCAGTTGTGTTTGCTGATATCTGAATCTTTTAATTGTTTGCTTAGCTTTTTAAGACAGAAACCAAAAGCATCCTATTATTTCATTGAACAAAGAGCCTTTGACTTAAGTAGCAGAAATTAAAGTACTATTGTTGTTTCCTTCTTATGTCCCACGTTTCTATTCATTATCGTAAGTTGATGATGTTGTGTAATTTTTACAATGCTGTGCCTTATCCTGAAAGGTTGTAAAGATTTAAAACCCACTCATTTTAACCTTGTTCAAATGGTCATTTTCATCAAAGCAAAATGTAGTGTGGCATCCACTTGTCTTAAACCCTTTTTTTTCCCCCCATATTGTCTTTTTTTTTTAACCCAGAAATGTGCTATCTGCAACTCTGTCATGTTATTTTTAAATTCTTTCCAGAGACTGGATGAATGTATTAAACACCTTTCATTTTCAATGTGATTTCGATCCCCCATCTCCTGTTAACTATGTGCCATGTTCAGGGCTGCTGGTTCTGTTGGTGTTTCTGTTAAGCAGTTCCGAGGGGGTGCCAGCGCAGTTTGCTGCAGATCCCATGGCCACCAGGCTTCGGGGAGTTTGTGCCAGGGTGTTTGTCCAAAGGGCAGTTGAGTTACATGAACAAGCTTCACTTCAGGCCTGTCTTCATTGACACCCTCAAAGATCTGTGCTGGTTTGCCTGTCGTATGGTCAGTTCAATATTTTCAGTGAGTAGATCTGAAACCCTTTAAAATGGGACTCTGTGCACCTCAGAAGTTTCACTGTCCAAGAAAGCAATGGGCTAAGCTCTGCTCTGTGAGGAAGGACAGTACTTCTTGTTTCTGTTACAGTGCAAAGTGCAGTTAACTCAGAGCCTCTCAGATTGTAAGGTACAGGTTTGTCCTGGGGTGATTGATGCTTGTATCCCAAATCATCTGTTCTGTTTATGTTACACATTAAGTTCTGCATCTTTAAGACTGGTTCCAAGATCAAAGTGGGGGGAAGAAGAAGCTGCAGTTTGTGTTCAGAAGAAGCACTCACTGCTCTGCACGCTGCTTAGCATGGACACACAGCAAGACAGAGCTCTCCTTCGCTGTTAGTTAGCTTTTAGCTAGCTGAGGCAGAGGAGTTCCCCAGACTGTTTTTTTCCCTTTTCCTTGGATCTGTTCAAACCTTCTCTGGACTGAAAACCCAGACAAACACCAGGAGCTCACGCCTGTGGCCCACCAGGGCCTGGGTCTCAGCACTTTCCAGCACCAGAAGAGACTGAGCAAGCCGAGCTATACCACATGAAAAGGACTTTTTTTCTGGATTTGCCATCTCATCCAACAGTGAGAGGTTTTATTTTTAATATTATTCAATTTCTGTCAAATAAACAGGTTTTTTCCACTTTTCTCCAAGGAAATATTTTTCCTGAACCAGCTGGGGAAGGGGTCATTTGAATTCACTTTCTGGAGGGACCCCATTTGGAGGTTTTCTCTTAAATTTGCCCTAAACCAGGACAGTGGTAAATAAAACTCATGGAGTTCTGGTCTGGTGCTGTAACTGCTGATATTAACAGATATTAATTGGTCAACCTCTCCTTGAACAAGCTTTTCAAATATCTTGTTCATAAGACTCAAATTTCATGTCAGCAATAAAAGCCTTGCAGGCAAAATGAAATTGGTGGTTTTGCTGACATTCTAGTGCAAGTCAGCTGTCTGCCCCTGGTTTTATAAATATGGTACTGGGACTCCACAACCAAGAAGGACATTTTGAGAAAGCAGCTAAAGGAGACGGTGTTGTCTGCCTGCTGGTTGCACTGGGCTGGATAGATGGACTCTGGTCATGTTGCCTGTGTGGAACTTTATTATTTTTTCTTTCTTCTTTTTTCTTTTTTTGATTCATCATGCTCTACTGTAGTCATTTGCACAAAGGATGCTTTTAAACGAGTAATGAGTGCTTTCCTGTTTGGCAGTTGGTTAAACCAAACTTTGTGTCACAGTTCTTTACGATTCACTCACACAAGACCTAAAATATTCAAGACTGGTAGGGGGGCAAAAAGCTCTGTCTGGCTCATGCTGTTTTGAGGAAAAGGGAGTCTTGGGGTGGAGAGGGGGGAACCCTGCAAGGACGTACAAATTATTCAGTGTTCTTTCTGTCCATGAATAGTTTCTCTTGTGAGTGAGTGAAGCTGTATTTTTGGACTCACAGACAAAGCAACTTTTGCAACAACTGGCTTTTCTCCAAAGCACACTTTGTGTGCTTATTCTATTTATTTTTATTATTTTAAAAATATAATGATAGACTGCTTGAAAGTAATCTGAGGGTTTGTGTCAAACATCCAATGTCCAATTAGCCTTGTGTGTGATGATCTTACTAGTACTACAGATCATCTTCCTGGGCAGCAGAGCACTATTGAGCCTCTCTAGCAGAGTGTCTCTGTTTTAGGAGAAATCTTCTCTGGCATCTCATCTTTTTACTGAGAACTGCCTCATGCTTGCAGAGGAAGTCAGAAGCTGAATCAAATTCAGATTTCAGACTATTATTATTATTTACCTTTTGCTGGACCTTGTAAATAATGCCATGAAATTACTGTTTATCCTTAATTAAGAGGATAAATATAAATACACATAATACACATACTTCAATTTCTGAAGCTAGTGGAGGTCTAATTTAGGGTACTACCTTGATTGGCTTCAGTTGTGTTTCATCTTACTACTTATTCCAGGTATGAGTTGGTATCTTTGTGGTTTAGCCTACCTGCCTAACATGTGAGAATAATCCAATTTTATTGCAGGTTTTGAGAGAATTTGTCTTTTTTTTTACTTTAAAAACACACATGCAGTAGAATCTAATGAGATGACAAAATTTATTTGCCATTATAAAAAACTTCTGATGTATTCTGTTTTTAACTGCAGGGTGTTTCAATGGCTATTAAAACAAGTGTTTGTTACAAGCTTTCCTGATCATTTCTCAAGATATCTGCATTGCAAAGTCCAGTCTTCAGAGCTGTGAAAATGAAAAGATGTCTCATGAAAAACTATAGTATCTAGTTAAATGTGAAAATTGCAGTTCAACAAGTTGAGGTAACTTGAAAAAAAAAAATTAAAATTAACAGATCCCTCTTGCACTTAGTTTAAGGATTATCTCTTTGGTTTAAGAAGTATCTCTTTGGTGGTATCACCAGCAAAAGTAAAAAAGAAAATCTTCTTTATGCTATATGCTCTAACCAGTATTGTAGTACCAAACTTACTTCAGCAGTTAGAAAGATAATTTTACCACTCAGTCTTTGTGGAATTAAAGTGCTTGTCAGAGCATTTTTTAATTAGTCCTACATGGATAGGTACACTGGAGCTGAATTTTAGGTATATTTCTAATAAAGGCAGGATTGTTAGGGCTCATCATACTAATCATGAGACTGGTTTTGGGACTTAACCTTTTGTTGGGTTTTAACAATTCAGGCTGAAACTGAACAAAGTAGGCATCTAAAACTGAAGGGGGAAAAAAGAGGAAGGAAGGAAAGAAGGAATATGTATGTGTGTGTATTTAAAACTACATATGTACTTCAGAGAGCAGGCTTGGACATCATTTATGAAAAAGAAAAACCATTGATCTTTTCCTTCTAGAGTGTTACCCAGTTGGCAAGATGGTGGCCTTTGAGTAGCAAAATCATCAGGATTCTTTTGTCATTTAAAAAAAAAAAAAATCTACCCAGTGTTGGCTAAGCTGATACGCAGCTGAATAACTGTGGTTTGTAAGTGCTCACAAGGGACCTGCTTGGCTTTAGAAGAGAAAATCTCAGAAGATCTCCTCATGCCTGCCCATGTTTGAACTGCTCCCAGCTTTGACTGCTAAGCAGCATGTTCAGGCGCCGGCTCGGCTTACCAGCTGAGCAGGCAAAAGCCAGGCAGCACCAGTGAGGCCAGAGCTCTTTGGCAGCTGGTACGAGTCACACGGAACACAGGGATCCGTCATGTTACCAGTGTCTAGTCACAGAGCTTTCGATTTCAGCTGCATACTGTATCTATCAGAGAAATCACAGCATTTACTCTACTACATCCCTGCTCCTGTGCTTCCTGTCAGGACGTTTGCACGTTCTGCTATCAAAATTATGTGATATTTCCCACCTGAAAAAATATGGAAGCTGAGAGATTGTTGAAGTGGATCATTTTGAATATGTCACTGTTGAAGTGATCTAATTTAAATTGACTGCACCTTATTTTAGTATATCTGTTCTAAAAGGAATACTAATTTACAAATGGTGGGGTAATACACAGCTTAAGTGTTTGGTTACATGATTTTTTTTTATTATTCTTCATACTTTGTCTTTCTAGTAGGAGCAAGCTGTAAAACCTGAAATCATATTGTGATATGATTTCATAACATCATCTCAATTTTTTCTCTAAAGATTAAATATTTGTGGTGCCATTTATTGCATCACTTCCCTGTCTGCTCCTTGAGCTACCTGGTTAGAGGTGTGCACACAGAGGGATGCACCCCCTCACATCCTGCCTGAGGCTCTGGCTCCTGTGGTTACGCAGGCAGTCAGGGTTAGCTCAGGTACACGTGTGTTCTGCCTTGATTGAAGTTACTGAAGCGTCAATTAAATCTAAATGGGGTCCATCTGCTTTCTGAGCTACAGTGACTGCTTAAGAGTAAGGAGGAGCAAGGCTAATATCATCACTTGCAGTCAAATATCCAAAGTGTTTGAGTATTTTTATACATACATTTTCTCAAGTTCAGACCTCACAAGTTAGATTGAATTTGTTTGGAACTGAAAATTTGGGTTGATTATAAATCATCAAAAAAACCCAATGTAATCACTCTTTGTACGAAGACATCACCGTAGATAATTTCTGTGCATGTAAAAATACCATGGGCTAATTAAAATAAAATTTTAGGAGTTAGGCAGTTAGCGTTCTGAATTGTTGCTTTCACTCCTGAGTTGACCCACAGCTTTCTTCAGCCTGCAGCCTGCTGCAGGGGTTAGCAGGTCTGGGAACTGAGCATCCTCCAGTGCCTGTTGGGCCTGTTGGGAGCTCATTTTTTTTGGTCCTTGGTAGACAAGTTGTTCTTAAACTGGGACATGGCAGGTGTACAAGGGAATAATGGGAGAGCTCATGAGACTGTTTCGCTTCCCACTGCCTACACAAACTTTTTTCCCCCCTGTTTTCCTTCCTTTTTCTCCTGTTCTTTCCTGAGCTGCTCTGCAGATCTGGTCTGTCTTGTGTACTCCTTCCAAACACAAGTTAAGCAGTGACCTTCTGCTTCTTGTGTCCATTCTTCTCAGGGGTTTTACTGCATGGGATCCATGCCCTCATGTACTGTGTCCATCCATTCTTCTATTTACTCTATTGTTTCTTGCACATTGTTTTTTGTTAAGCCTTTGGTTTATCTACTTGTGTTTACCCTGTTTTAAGCAGGGTAACAAGCAGTTAATCTTTTTCTTGCAGCCATTGTCAGTAGTTTCTTATGACTTTCTCGGAGTCTACTTTACTATTAATAACCAAAACATTCCTTAATATGGAGTTTTAAATTGAACAAGGTAAATGCAAAACTGACAACTCCCCATGGTGCAGGTCATGAGCCAGCACATGGTAACATAATCTTTTTGATGGTTTTGATAATAATTTAGAATGCTAAATGATTTTGCCAGATATAGGTACTATGGCTCTTAATATTTCATGGGGCAGTTTCTTGTATGATCCTTGTTCTTTCCACCATTACTTTAATGCCAAATACAGAAGAACTGTTTTATTGAGGTTAAAGTTTTTGCTGTTATTAGTTAGACTATTTGGTTTGTGCTCATATCTAAATCAGAGTGCCTGTTGTGCTAAGCACTCTGCAAACATCTTTGAAGAGACTGTCTCTGCTCCAAAGAGTGAAGCAGATTATTACTTCAGTTTTTTCACTTTACTACTTAATGCTGCTTTTTTTGCACTTTAGTTACATTTATCTAAGGTATATTTATGCCACTCGTTCTTCTCTGTAGTAATAGTTGTGATAATTAGGTAGCCAGTTTTTGTCTGGATTAAATGCAGCTTCCCAAAGAATTGAAAAAAAAAAACAAAAAAACAAAACAGTGTATCATCAGATTGGATAAAGATGTTAAAAGACTCCTGTTCAGTGAGACACTGATGGGAGCTTTTGTCTAAAAAAGGAATGTTTCCTGCTTTTTAAAGGTTTGGTTAGAATTGGGAGTTAATTATAATTTTTATGCATGTATGTTAGGATTGAGACTGCTGTGCTTTCAGTTCTACAAATGTGTAAGATTATTATTTAAAATTTATGAGCTGATGTTGCCTGTCCAAACACTGGAAGGGAGTTCCCTGACCCCTGTAAAGTGCATCTGATGAAGTAAGCGTATTGGAAATACATTTTCCGTTGCCTTGGACAGATGAAAATATGCCATGAACACAAGAGACCGTCGGTTTCATCTTTACTAAAAGAGGGCTTTAGTAAAGACCTTATGACTTCCAGTCATAGAATGTCTGGAACACTGCAGTATCAGTTACAAGAGATTACAACTGTCTTTGTTAATTGCTCTTTTGTTACTGCTCATTAGTGCAGTGCCTGTACTTCTCTCTACTCTTTCTCCCTCACCTTAGTCCACAGGGGTCCAGACTGTAGATTCTGCTAGTTGTTTTTTAATCAGTGTCTATCTGCAGAAACTTGTTAGTCAGGAACCTGACAGAAAGTTGTCATTTGTTTCATCATGATATCTATAGTAATGTTTGCTGTAAGTCATGTAACATTCTTCCAGTCTTCTCTTATGAAGTCTTTACGCCTTTTTTAATACATCCCTTTTATCTTACAAAGCTGTTCATTTGGGCTTACCCATGTTGTGTTCTGCTATCCTTTTTGATTCTTAGATTTTTCCAGGATGAAATACATTTTTGCTTTACAAGGCTTTCTTAAATGTACCATCTCTACTAGTTTATTCCAGTCTGTAATAGCAGGGGCTTAGTCTGTACTCCATGAAAGCTTTGAGATACTACCTTTTATAAATACTGCAGTGAACTAGACTATTTCACTTTAAAGCTTTGATTGCTTGATGGTAGGTTTCAGCTTTGAACCCTCTTTTCTCTATTTAATGATCTGGCTCGGGTTGTTGGACTGGTGCTGGAGTTGTCTATGGTCATTGCTCTGGGTGTCAAACAGGCTGCAGAGTCAAATGCTTTCCCAGAACACGCATGTGCATGGAAGGCCACTTAAAAAGGAAGATGTTTAGCCTTTGCCACTATGTTGTTATTTATTCCGCAGCATTCAGTGGTGCGTTTGCTTGGGCAAGAATTTGCAGTGAGTTTTTAGAATCCCTGTTTTATTTTCTGCTACATGAATCTGTGCTTTTTTTCAGCTGCTTTGCAGGAACTCCTCCTGTCAGATTAGCATGGTCTATTGGTCTGCATCCAGGCTAGGAAAAGAGCCTTTAATCCCTCATCTGATGTTAAGTGCATTGATCCTCTCCTCTTCAGGATGCTGTGAATGACAGGGAATGTATGTCCTTATTGACTGGCATTATCCTCCTCCAGAGAAGTTCCTCTCTCCATTCAAGACACCCTGGTGTATAGATGTGAAAATCCTGTTTCTATGTTGATGTCCAAACTTGTTGTCTCCTTCCTGGTCCTTTTGTCAACATTTGCTCCGAGAGGTTCCTCAGGGAGTGGGGACAGTCTCAGCAGCAGAAATGTGTCAGAAGGGACAGAATTTTTCACACAGCCCTACCAGTCAGTGTCCCTCACCAGTAACTAGTCTCCCTGGCATTCTAACCTGAGTATTTTCCCCAAAGGATTAGTTCACTGCCTTAGATTCCCCCTTTGTGAAGCTAGGATGATGTTCTGTTCACAGGATTAGGTGAGGATTAGCTAGTGTTTATCAGGGACTTGCAGATAAGAGAAGTGCTTTGTTTACATGTATATCTTTTAGACTTCGTGGTCTTGATCACTTGGCAGTGCTCAACTCTGCATTAGAGAAAGATCTGGTGTAGGATACTGCCATATAATAATTGTTACAGATAGTTACTAATATGTGTGTGTATATTTAGAGGTGAATCCTGCTTCTCCAAAACGGAAGCATTTTACAATTTGAAAATATTCAGTCCTGTTCTCTTTTTTTTATTATTATTATTATTGCTACCTTTAAAATGTTTTGTATAAGTTTTGACACATAGGATTTTTGTGGACATTCTGGAAATATCAGCAATATTTCTGGCCTGATGACTGTAAGTACTTCTAAAGGTAGAAAGAAATACAGTGCCATCTTTCAAAAGTTACCTTCCTAGACAGACAGACAATGTCTTCTGTTATGTTTCAATACCAAATATTCCTAGTTCATGAATTACAGTAGCTGGAAGCTGAAATTCAGAGTGTTTCTTCTGTTTCTTTTATAATCTCTGAAAATAAAGGTTTTGCAGCAATTGGAATCGGCTAACAGTCTTGTTGAAAATACATCTTGTTCTTCCCTAGCGATATTGGCTCTGTGGGGCTTTCTTAGTAACATGAAGAGATATGACTCAGAAGACAGAGACAGAACAACTAGGTTGTGTAGGAAGTTAAAAAATAGGGTTTTTTACCATTTTGTTTTGGCCAACACCACAGTCAAGCTGCAATGCCTTTTTTTTTCATTTTTTTTTTTCTTTGCTTTTTGACAGCCAATAGAACTGGAGCTGGTATCCTGAACTGATCTTAGCAATCCATGAGAAATCCAAGAGAGAGCAAATGAGATGTTCTCAACAGTATGTGATATTTTAAAGTGCTGGAATTTCTAGTTTTCATAGCATCAAACTGCAGATTGCTAATGCAGATTGTTTTATATTGCAATAGGCAAGATTAGATGGGTATTGCATAAAAATATTATTTGAATTAGGCCCAATTTAGATGATTTGGCTTTTTCTTACATGGGAAACCTCAAATCAGGAAGAAAAAGTAGTAGAAACTTGTTCTCTAAGTAAAATACAGGATGAAAAGTATGCAGTGAGAGGGGGGAGGTGGAGATACATGATAAAATTCCACCTTCTTGGAACCCATCTAATTACCTTCACCCTCAGGTCTGGTCCTTGCTCCCTTCGTCCTTGTTCCCTGAGTTTCTCTTACTCTTGAGGACTCTTCCCATCTCTTCCTTATGTTTTCAAAATTACCAGTCTATTCCCCTTAGAGAAAATTTTGTAATACTTGACTGCAAGTTCGTTCTTTCATTCAACCAGCTCCTTTCAGAAAACATTGATGTGTTCATTTCCCTGAGAAATTTTTGCCCATGACATCTTGGCTTTGAAATTTTATTGCATTTCTTTCAAGTTCCTTATGGAAAGAGCCAGTCCTGATGTGTTTGTGAAAGGCCATTTGTATAGTCCCCAGACATTAAGTAGCCAGGCATGGTCTGTATACAATAACATATCTGTAACCTTTCAGAAACCTTATCTTTAACATATTATCTTTTGCTCTAATTTCTCTTGGGCTTTATCCTCTGTTCTAGCCACTTTCCCACATTTCTTAGTTTACATCAGTAAAATTAGAGATACCGTCTGCTAGACTAAAGGGGAAATAATTCTTAATGTATGAAGGAGAAGTTACATTTTGTGTCATACACTTGAAATGGTGTATTGAAGGAGAAAAGATCATATTGGTAGGGGTTGTGTAAAAGTAATGTAAGAGATTGAGCTTCAGAGCACTAAACTTATTTATGATATTTTCAACCAACTTCAGTAGGAGTGGGAGCTAATCCAAAATTATTCTGACCAAGAAGGTAGAATTTTATTTACCATTTGCTTGGATAGCATCTTACTGTGTGTTTTACAGTAATATTTGATGTTTTGATGTCCATTCTGGTTGTGATTCTTCTTTCTAGATGTTCTGGGAACATGACATAGACATGGTTGCTATTTAGATAGGATGTTTGCTCAGTGCTTTTTTTATAAACTGCTGCTCTTCTACAGGCAGCGAAACAGAATCTCTGTCCTAGGGAAATGCTCTGCAGAATTAACAGCACTTGAAGACTTGGGAAATACTCGGTGTCCCTTGCTGCCCTCTCTCTTCCTTTAGCTTCTCCTCCTCAGTACATGCTCTCCTCAGTTTTAGCCTCCAAAGATGAAAATCTTACCCCGATAATGTCTTGTGGGTATTACAGCCTTGCTTAAACTGCAGGCTCTGTTGGTCATGTCAGGTTGTATTCCAGTCATTTTCCTAGAAAATGCCCCGAGGAGCTGCATACAACTCATGTGAAATGGTTTCCTATTTGTGTTTGTTACTGCTGCCGTGGGACTGTTTAAACATCCAAAAATTTTTGTTTGTTTGTTTTATTTTTAAAATCATCCCTTTGCAATGCTCTGACAGATTTGCTGTAGAAAATCGGTGCTAAAATCTGTTTCTGTGTGTGATTAGGGGTGTGTTACTTCCTCTGCCGTCCCGGCCCGGTCCGCTCCCGGGATGCAGGGCAGGATTGAGCTGGAGCATCAGGAGTGGCTCCAGCGTGTGCCACCCGTGCTGGATCAGGATCAGGAACCTCTCCAGCGTGTGCCACCCGTGCTGTGCTGGATCAGGAGCCTCTCCAGCGTGTGCCACCCGTGCTGGATCAGGATCAGGAACCTCTCCAGCGTGTGCCACCCGTGCTGGATCAGGATCAGGAGCCTCTCCAGCGTGTGGCACCCGTGCTGGATCAGGAACCTCTCCAGCGTGTGGCACCCGTGCTGTGCTGGATCAGGAGCCTCTCCAGCGTGTGGCACCCGTGCTGGATCAGGATCAGGAGCCTCTCCAGCGTGTGGCACCCGTGCTGGATCAGGATCAGGAGCCTCTCCAGCGTGTGCCACCCGTGCTGGATCAGGATCAGGAGCCTCTCCAGCGTGTGCCACCCGTGCTGGATCAGGATCAGGAGCCTCTCCAGCGTGTGCCACCCGTGCTGGATCAGGATCAGGAGCCTCTCCAGCGTGTGCCACCCGTGCTGGATCAGGATCAGGAGCCTCTCCAGCGTGTGGCATCCGTGCTGGATCAGGATCAGGAGCCTCTCCAGCGTGTGGCATCCGTGCTGGATCAGGATCAGGAACCTCTCCAGCGTGTGGCACCCGTGCTGGATCAGGATCAGGAGGCTCTCCAGCGTGTGCCACCCGTGCTGGATCAGGATCAGGAGCCTCTCCAGCGTGTGGCACCCGTGCTGGATCAGGATCAGGAACCTCTCCAGCGTGTGGCACCCGTGCTGGATCAGGATCAGGAGGCTCTCCAGCGTGTGCCACCCGTGCTGGATCAGGATCAGGAGGCTCTCCAGCGTGTGGCACCCGTGCTGTGCTAGATCAGGAGCCTCTCCAGCGTGTGCCACCCGTGCTGGATCAGGATCAGGAACCTCTCCAGCGTGTGCCACCCGTGCTGGATCAGGATCAGGAGGCTCTCCAGCGTGTGGCACCCGTGCTGTGCTAGATCAGGAGGCTCTCCAGCGTGTGCCACCCGTGCTGGATCAGGATCAGGAGGCTCTCCAGAGTGTGGCACCCGTGCTGTGCTGTCTGGCTGCCGCTCGCACCCGCCCACCGCCGCTCGCCGCCGCGCTCGGGCCCATGCGCCTTTTCAGGGCTGCGGGAAGATGTCAATGAGAGGGGCGGGCGGGTTCGCCGCGCTGCCGGAGCCATTGATTCCGGCTGCCTCCCCGAGCAGGCTGGCTGCGCAGCGGCACACGAGCCGCTTGTGCACAATACCCCGCTAATGCCCTACTCAGCAGCTTCCAAAGGAAGAACGGTATTTAAAAAAGAAATAATAGCAGTCCTCTGTGAGCCGCGGTGAGCGCATGGACCAGAGCTAAATTTGGAAAGCTAAAGCTTATTCCGTGCAGTATTATTAGAATTATTTGGGTTTCCAAAGGCACGCTCACGTACATGTATGTGTCGCTGGCCAGCTTTTCCACGTGACTCGGCTGGATCCAAATGCAGTTATTTATAGATGGCAGGAGCACTGATGACATTATCTTACAGCACTCCAGTCCTGAAATTATAGCACTTGTGTGCAGAAAAAGGCGTCCGTGTGTCCTCTGTGAGAATTTAGGCAGGCTGCTCTTCTGCAAATTTTCATGAGAAGAGGTAGTCACAAATTACCCTTTCCCTCTCCCCCGATTCTTTTTTATTTGCAGAGAAACGAAAGGTATTGAAAAATCAGTCTGAGCTATGATTTCTATTGGCTTCTTCCCTAGATGCTTGTAAAAAGCAATTAGCCACGTTCATTTTTATACCTCCCCCCTCTTCCATAGATAACCTCTTTCTACCTATGTAAAATGATAAACATGCCCCTGAAGACAAGGAAACAGCAATTTCTAATCTGTCTAAAACTAATGTTCATAGTTAAGCTTTTAAATAAAAGTCTCTTGCTGCAGCCCTCTGAGTGCTTGTAGCTCAGCTAATTGAACCGAGGCTGCTCCGTGTGCACTCGAGCCCTGTCTTGGGGTAGCGCCTGTGCGAGGGAGCAGCTGCCTGCTGCCGCCTCTGCAGAGCGCCCGAGCCTTGCTGCTGGGGCCACACTGAGACACAGCACGGATTTCATGTGGCTAGGGAAAAACCAAATATAAGTCTGGGGGAAACATTTTTTTTAAGAGAAGAAAGGAAAAAGAAGATTTTTAATTTTTTTTAATTTTTTTTTTTAAGGAAGAATAAAAAAAAAAGCTGGTCGGGTTCACAGGGTGGTCACACAAAGAAATGCTTCAGCACAGCTGGGAGTGTGCAGGCTACAGCAGAGCATGGGCACAGACAGTAGAAGATGGGGCTACCTCAAGGCAGTACTGCTGCTGAACACTTTTATCGTGAACCTACAACTAAAATAATCAGAAGATCGGGGTAGGGTTGTTTAGATGTTTCTTATTTTACACCAGCCTAAGTTTTCCTAATTGTAACAGAGCATAGATGATTTGCTAATTTTGCTTTATTGATAATAAATAAAATAAACAAAGTGTATGTGGATTCTTCAGGGGTATCAGAATGCCTTAACAAGAGCATCCATGGCTCACAAAGTCTGCTCCTGTAATACAACCGTGTCTCAGGTGGGAAAAATCCATTAGCCCAGAAGACACAGCTAGAAGAAATGGAACTTTAAGGATACGGAAGCCCTCCTCTTGATCAGATTAGTTACCAAGTTCCCAGTGCAGCCTGGGAACAGTTATTTGGTATTTGACTTTGGTATATTAATTGAATGTTAATTAATTAGGCAGTTCTCAAGAAAAGGTGATTGGTACTAGAGGAGCAGAGCAGGTTGCTAGTAAAGGAAGATGATGACAAGGTTTGTGGGGTTGGTGAGACACAGAGGGGAAAAAAGAGAAGTAATGACTCTTAGAAAACTACCTCATCAACTGGGCAGTGAGATGGGAAGCACTGCTGCCTTGAAACTGCAATGCATGCACATGTCTGTCTGCCCTGTATTGTTTGAGCAGAAATCAGTTAAATTAAAAATGGCTGCAAGCTGAGTTTCTCTTTCCTGATGTTCGTAACTGAATTCATGTTTAGCACTTAGGGATTGTTTTACGAAGTTGTAATATTTCTTTCAGAATGAGGAGTGAGTGGGAGGATAGGGTTAGAGTACTTTTAGCTTAGTTCTGTTCAAGTACAAACTTTGGATAATATGAAAAATGGTCCTGCAACCCCCAACTTTGAAAGCAAGCTTTTTTTTTTTTTGTTCAGCAGTTTTAGAGAAGTTGGCAAAGTTTGTATTACACTAATCATACAAAAAAAAAAAAAAAAAATCTGAAGACACCTGATAAAACATTCTTTTCCTGTAAAAATATAAAATAATGTCAAGTTAAAGTAAAGAGCAAGATGGCAGAACCAAAAGCAAAAGTTCCTAAAATAGCTTTTGGTCCTTCTGAGTTCTGGCTGTGCAGTGTTAACTTTGGAAGCACGTTTCTGCAATAAATTTTGGTTGTGTGGTTTTTGTAATTTTTTTTCCCCTCCTTGAAAGCCTCTCCAGATGTTTTACAGTTGTTGTTTGAAAATGTTCCATGGCAGGCACAGAGACTGTGGGCACAGAGCTGTAACCCCTTGATGTGGTGATTGTGGTTTTTCCTTGCAAAGAGAGGAAGGTGTATGATCTTCTCTGTTCTGGGACTCTGTTTTGTCACAAATGGTGTGACCTTCAGCACATCACCTGCTCTCAGTTTCTTTCATCTTTAAACTTAGCCAGTAAGCCATGTAGCTGGATGGCCACTTCAGCAGTCTCTGCAGGAGCTCCCCACACTGTAGCTAAGATGTCTTTTGGGATAATTGTGAATACAAGCCAGATTTAAATACTTTCCCAATGCAGACTGACTGAATTTCCTCTGTTCACAAACACAGATTTCACTTGGTTCTAAAAGACTTCAAAAACCTCATCTATGCCATGCCCCCTTGGCTGAAGAGTCCATTCTCCCTTGATCTGTATCTGACCTTTCCTCTGCATCTCCATTTATGGAAATTCCTCACCTTACCTCTTAGGGTATTAAAGAGCCTTGGGATGCTCCTAATATCTAACCCGTGCCTTTTTTATCTCTATATATTGATGTTTCTGCTGTGGATATAGTTAATGCTTTGTTATTTAGTAAATCAGAATACCGCTGTCAGTCTTTCCTCTTGTAAAAAAAATAAAGCTCAAACCAAACCCACCAAAAGCCCTAATCCATGTAATCATTTCTTGAAGGCTATATTGATAGGGTTTTTTCTAACCATTCTGATTACTTTTCTCCCCTTTCTGTGGCTGTACATTGTGGTGGGGGACAAAGAAAGGAGAACTGTGCATCTCCCAGATTTGGGTTCCACTCATGCAGCTGAGGGGGCTGGTTGGGTGTGCTTTAGCAGCACAGCACAGCTACTGCCTTCACTGGCCTCAATTCCTATTGAGGAATCTGATAACGCTCATTTCTTTTACCAACTATTGGTTTAATAGTTTGGTAAGCCTTAAGTTTCCTGCCATTTTTTGTTGTGTTCAGCTAGACCTAATTTCCCTTGTTTATTTATGAGAATGTCACGTTAAGCAGCACTAAAGCCTGACTAAAATCAAACTAATCTACGCTCAAGGTCGATTGTCTGCTAGTGTAAAGAAAGTACAGAGGTAAGGCATGATTTGTTTCTGAAAAGTCAGTTTTGGTTGTTATTCATTTTTTACTTTCCTCTTGGTCCTTTTGAATAATTTGGATTAGTTTTCCATGATAGAAAGCTGAACCTCCAATGCTGCGGTTATTCCTTTCTTTATTTTAATGATAGACACCAGGTTTTCCCTCTTCCAGACTTCCATCGTTGTGCATGGCTTCCTTGTGTTCCAGCTTTTGTTAACTTCATCTGTCGGGTTTTTTCCTAGCACTTTTAGATGTTAGCGGTGGTGTTAGCTCAGGAGTTGTTTACAGTAGTAATTGGAGGGCTGAGGATGGATTAAATGAAACTGAGCCTTTCACCTGTAGGTCACTGCTTTTTCTGTAGCCAAAGATGGGTTCAAGTGTGTCAGTCTCATTTTTCAGATGTCTGGATTATGTGTAAAATCTGTTGATGACTAGAACTGGCATTACAAAACAAAAGCGTACAGCGGTAATGAAAGATGCTGTTGTTTGAAATCTGAGCAGTGAAACCAACAATTGGATGAGTAAGAAACCAAGCAGTCTAATGCTATTGAAGTGCATTTCCTTGGAAAGCCTTATCCAAGATTCACTTGCTGGTAGCCTTTTACCAGTGTTCTCTTCTCTTTGTATGATGGACTGTGTTTTCAGATGTAGCAGCTTGTGTAGAGCTAAGCCTAAATGAGATGCTTACGTATTTTATCTGGATCTGTACAGAGTGTCTTGTGCTTGCCAAATTGAGCCATTGTTGCTATGTTTTGTAATGTATTACTTCAAAGTTAATGTAGTGAATCTGGTAAGATCCTCTGCCAAGTTTTGGCAAGTGTAGAAGGAAATTAGGAAATCCCAGTTCCACTGAAGGCACGGGGTGAGGATAGCTGTATTCAAGTCTGTGTCTCCAGCATGTACTATTCCAGTTGGCAAGAGCCTTTGGGGAAGCCTACACATATATGTGTCTTGAGAGGTATTTGTGAAGAATTGAAGATATGCCAAGGCAAGCTGGACCCATATTCAAGACCAGACTTTGTACATGGTGTCAGTCTCATGCAGCAGTCCTGAAAGCAAATGCTGAATAACTCTCAGGTTTGCAGTAAGGTTTTCATTGAATAAAACTTCTGTTAATTAATGTTATACTACATTCAGTTTAATTAGGTGTTCCCTTCATTATCTATATTCCTACAAACCTGCATGATTTTTTGTTTTTTAATTGTAATACATAATTGCATTAGAGATCCTAGTGAGGCAAAGCTGGATATTTCTGCAGGACACAGCTGTAGCTATAGTGATGAAGGAGGCATTCTTTATAAAGGACATTACTTAGATATTAGGGGTAGAAATGTGTATCATTCCCTGCTCCACAATGTTGAACTCTAGCTGTCAACTTCGTGTTCCTGTTGTCATTAGCAGGGCAGTTCATGCCTCCCAGATGAGGATCTGAGCCAGCTGCCCCTTTGCTCTGTTGGGGAATTCAGTTCCATGCAGTTTGCTGTGCAGTTGCTGGGATGAGGGCTTTTTTAATCTGCTTGCCTTTGGAGGGGTTTCTTCTCACTACACTGGAGCAGGTTTGTGTTGGCACTTTTTAGATAAAATCAGTCCGTTTAATCCAATGTACTTGGGCTTCTAAGCTAACATCACTGATTTTTGCCTGATAGAGCAGTCACAATCCTCAGATGCTCCGAAAAAGCAGCCAGCTGGGGGGCAAGCCTCCCGGGATGAGGTGGCAGCAAACGCCTGGGAGTAAGCACTGGCTGTGCACCGTGGGCTGCTGTGTGCAAAGTGGGAATCTGCTGGCAGCTGGAGAGATAGGCCTGGGAGGAGGGATGGACTCCCTGGGAACTGCTTTCAGTCCATGTTGAACCATCAGACTGCTGAGAAATTAATACTTTTGCTTTGTAATTGGCTTTGTGTCTTCTCCTTTTGTACTGTCAGTGCTGAGGCAGACACCAAGCAGAAGCTCATGTAATGATGGGGTAGGGCTCATCTGTAGCAGGGTTGGGCTGTGGAACAGTACCTGCAGTACCTGCAGTACCTGCAGAGTGGGACAAACACAAATCTCTGCTAATGGATTGTTCCATCCCAGATTTGTGGCCTTGCTTTGCTGCCCTGTCCGACTGTCCGACAGGAGAGCCAGCCATTGCCAGGCTCTGCTGGAGTATGCGAGGAGGAGAGCTGCAGGAAAATCAATCCTTGAAATAGTTTGGCATGACTGGTTTCTCCCTCTCTCCATTTCCTAGCTCTTTAAAAGCAAAATGGCTTTTAAAACACAAGGAAAACACGTGATTTTCAGTTTCACAAAATTGCAAAGATTCCATCCTTTTAATGCAATTGACCTTATTTTTCTAATACTGTCAGCACATTGAGCTTTAGGTAGTTAACATTTTCAATGTATTTTTCCAAATGTGATATAGTCTCCATTTTTCTATGTAGAAAGAATAACTCTTCTAAATAATCAAGACAATAGTTATTTCCACTCCTCTCATTCTCTTCTCATTGTTGCTTCCCTCCCCACCAAATTACTTCACTGGATGTTTTATAAAAGCTGTATTTAGATTGCAGTTTGTAGAGGAGAGAGTAGAAAGCACTCAGTAGCTCTGTATTCTACTTATCTGGAATTCTCCACGTAAAGGAATACAAACTTGTTTCTAGAAGCAATATAAAATTAATGGATATGATTGGTAAAAAAATGATATATTTTCTTACTTATGCTGTAAATATCTTTTCAGCCAAATGCATTTCCTTCTGAGACACAAAACCAATCTAGCGAGATGGTGCTGAACAGATAGTTCTCCAAATGAAACTCCTCCTTTTTTCCTAATATTTTCATTGCAGCAAATAAGAAATACGGTTCTGCCAGTCTGCCTATTGAACTATCTACTGCAGCTTAACTGCAGCAAGGAAGCAGTAATCCTATTGTGCTCTTCCAGCAGTCTCCCGGGAAGCAGAAGGCATTGAAATTACTGAGCTGTTGTCCTATCCCCTCCTCACCTGTCTTTGTGGCTGTAAATATAGTGTCTGCCTGTAAATAACAGTTTGCTGCACCTTTAAGCACGTTCCCTAACAAGAGGCAGCGATTTACTGAGGTGATAAGCTGTAACTAATACTAGGGTATCATAATAGGTAAATAGATTAGCACTGTGCTTCTCTGTATTTTGCTTTCTAGGGAGCCGCGGGCTCAGGCGCTCGGAGGTGCTTACTGTGGCACTTTGCACGGTGCCGAGGACAGCCAGGCACTGCAGGATTGCAGCTCCCAGAGCCGGGGTGGGTGCAGCCAGAGGAATGCAGCAGGGCCTCCGTGGGGTGGCATTGACTGCACACCCTGGTCTCTTTACTCTTTCTGGTCCCTGGCCTAAAAAGGGTTGTAATGGGCTGTACCAATCTTCTGTGCTATGGCTGTAAAATTACATTTGAGCTGCATCATCAGCATCCATCATGTAATATTTGCAGGTATGCCAGCATCACTTGTTGTCAAGAAGTATTAAGTGGTGCGAGCAGCCTGGGCGTGATCTGTGGCTTCCCTCAGCTCAAGCTCCTCGATTTTCCTAATGGAAGGGCCCCAGCACTTACAAAGCAGTTGTGATGCTACTGCTGGGTGATGGGCACTCATGGCTATGAGGGATGGAAAGGTGCCACAGAGGGAGCAGTGGAGGCCTTTGTTCCTGCACTGCCTGGCAGGTTTTCGGCACAAAAGGGCCCTTACAGGAAAGGAACAGTACCAGGGGATGTGGCCGGTCCTAATACTTGTGTCGAAAATCTTGTGATATTTGGCATGTTCTTAAAGACTTGGCTCCTAGAGGCAGGGGATTAAATAACAATTGCTTCCTTTCTCTTTCAAGCAAGGCTTAGCTCTGTGGTTGCAGAGAAATGCTTAAAATGTGACTTGGGCTGACTGGGAAAAAATTAAAAATTGCCTTCCAGCCTTCTTTCCCTTCCTTGTCCCCAGGATCCCAATGTGAAAACGTTGCCATGTCTTATGATTTTTTTTTCAATGAAAGAATTTAAAACTATTGGGCGCATCCAGAAGGACATAAAACGTTGCCAGCTTTGGGTGTGTGGGTGTATTTATGAGTATTTTAAGGAGAGGTTGGTCACATTCTGTGCTGAGACACACTCTTGCCATGTCTGGTCCTCTTCAAAGAATAGAAAAACAAAAATGGGACTGGGTAGCAGCAAGCTGAATATCTCTGAACTGATTTTTTTCTCTTACTTCCTTTGGGAAACCCCTTGGGCTAGTTGTAATTGAAATTTCTCTTATTTTTAAATCTGTATTTCTGCGTTTCACAAATGTGAAAGCTGAGGCTGCTCATGTCTGCGCTGGTTTCTCAACGCAGTCGTCATTAGCAAATCAGTATTGATTTATTCCTGTGGAAATAGATCAGTGCTAAAAGTAAAACGCAATCCCATTAAGAATGATACAGGTTTTGCAGATGGAGAAAAGTAGGTCAAACATTGCACCAATCATCCCAGAGAGTGTCCCTTTAAGCCAAATAAATGTGTGAATACACTTAAACTGTCAGTATGTTATTTGATTGCCATTATTCTGCATCTTTTTGCATGAGCTAGCAGAGCCCTCTATGACTGAACAGGGGTTGAACAAAAACATCAATTTTAGTGCATTAACCAGGTTGTACTTTACACCTGGGTTGTGTACAGAGCTTCTTGGGGGGGTGAGGGGGTGCACATTCAAGGATTCTGTATTTCCTCTCATTGCAACAGTTGAACTCAACTTAAGCAGGAAAGGCACATGATTGTATGCAAGGGACATTGTAGCAATGCAGCAGAGGAACAGGATTTAAATCTGATCATTAAACTGCCGCAGCAAGGGGCTACGAGAGACGGTGTGGATGGTCCATCTGCAAAATCTGTGCTCCTGTTGTACAAGGAGGAGGGGCGGAGGGGGAGAAAAAGCAGCTGCTTGGCTGTGCTATGAGAGGGTGAGACTGACTGTTGGCACCATCTGTAGCTGTCCTTTGTGCTTGCTGCTTTATCTGTGCATTATAGTATGATACTGAAATTCTCGTGCTTTGAGTGTAAATGAGTTGAGATACGCCTAATACTGTCAGCATAAAAAGCAGTAACTAAGTACACTAAAGATGAATAGTGTAATCTGTAAATTCATTTTGAGTTTGTTTTATCTTGCTTGAATAGCCCAGGAAGTGATGTTCTCCAGAAGCCAGCTGTACCAGATGTGTGTTGGCAGGGTATATATTCATCTTACCGAGCAGAGAGCAGAGCAGTGGAGGTGGATGGGGCAGGAGAGATGGCAGGCTCTTCTGTGTTTTCCAGCAGAAGAGAGCAGAATTCTTTAGAGGGAGGATAGAGCAGGTCAGAGGGGAAGTGGTAACTCCTAAGGTGGCGACAAACAGCTTTGTTTTCATTCCATGCACAAGTACCAACACGGGGAAGAGAGTGATTATTATACATGGTACATGAGTTGAAATGTCCCGAGGGAGGAAAGGTTGAACCTCTCTGTAATGAGTGCTGTGATAGGGATGAGTAAATTTGCTAGGTTTTTTACCTGCAGTCTCTTAGTTTCTAAAAACATGAGTCCTCTCCAGATAACTTGCAGAATAAAACCATCCAGTTTATCTTGAGGACCTCTTTGTTCTCTGATGGTTTACATTTTCCCTTTCTAAATCTGCATACTGGATATTGGTAATAATAACAATTCATTACGATGTTTTCTTATCTTCACCTCACCAAAGCAATGCTCTCATTGGTATATTCTTTTTCCAGGAGTTACACTGCTTTTTTTTTTCCAAGCAGGTTTGGCTTTTGTTTGCAGATTCATGCCCCCAGATCCATTGGGTTGTTGCTTTTTATCTTACTTGTCAAATGCACATAGGTGTGCAGAGGGAGCAGCTCCTTTCTCCCATCACAGCCTCGTCTAAGATGGATGATTCCGTAGTAATTACACTCGGCTGTGAAAGTGCTCAGCATCCACTATTACTCATCCACTATTACTCTGTGATGGCTGCGTTAAGTGTTCGGCAGAACACTCTGTTCGTGTTTCCCGAGCTCAAGTGGCTGTGGCGCAAGGGAAGAAACCCTGTGCGGCAGGAATTTGTATCTCCAGGCGGCTGGAAAGGGGGAGGGGGGCCTTTGTCACTGGCACATTAGTAATGATATGCCAGGGATAAAAGGTGAGTATAATTTGATCAAATGCTTGTTGACAGATTCCTTGGCTAATAGAGAAGCAGCTTAGACTGACACTCGTTGCTGGAACATTTCACAGAGCTCGGGGGAATGCTTTTTGTAGGCTACATGTGAGGCTGACAATTTCTGAGTGACCATATTTAGTTACATAAAGAAACGGTGTCCCCAGCAGAGCTCGAAAATGCCTCCCTAAACACTGCTCTTTACCTTCTGCTTGATAAATGCAATAAAATTGCTACCTCTTCTTTGTCCAAATGTATGATTAATTCACAGCAATGGCCCAGGCTATAAGTATTTTTCTTGTGTGGCCATTTAACTTGAGAAAATCCAATTGTTTCTTGGAAAAAAACATACGGCTTTCTTATGGAAAACCATACTGGTGTGTGGTTTTGGTAAAGCAGGTTCCTTTTTCTCCCCCACAAATATGACTTTACAGTTAGTCTCTTTGGAATTTGTTCTGTGTTAACAGGACATGTGAATAACTACTGGGAAAAGAAGGTGGTGTACCCTGAAACGATAGTTAGCTACTGCTTATTATTATGCTATTTGGTGAAAGACAACCATTAGAAAGTTAAGACATGAAAACAGAAGCCTCAGTTTTAGAGAATTCTGCACTTGTCTCTTTTAAAGGAGCAGGCCTGAAATTACATCTCGAGCTCTTACTACTCTAAACCACCGTGGCAACTTGGGTTTTCAACTTGGGTTTTCAACTTGGGTTTTCAGTAGTCTTCTGGTTCTCACCCACCCATATAATGTGTTGATTTGTGTTCAGTATGCAACACCTCAGGAAGGCACTTAGTTAAAAATTAAACACGAAGCTTTTTTTTGTTCTGAGGGTTTTGTAAAGCATCCTTTAAAGAAGAAAAAAGCCCTAGCACTTCCACTTGAGAAATTGATTTCTTTCCACTGCAGGATTTTTCAATTAGTCTGCACTTTGTTCCAGTGAAACTCCTCACTGTGTCCTCATACCTGGCTGACTTTTTACCAGAGCCACTTCTGATGTTGGAATTAAATAGGCAGCTTTGAGGTTAGGGTGGATATTGCTGGAGGCTTCAGTGGGGTGTCTTGGCTGGGTGCACTCACAGGAGCCAGGTTTCACTTGCAGTCACTTTGAGTGTGGGTGCATAAGGGAGAGGCCACATTTTCAGGAATAATGACCCCCTTTCATGTCTTTAGAAGGAGTTGCAAGCTCTTCTTCCCTCTAAGAAATCTCTGCATCTTCATAGTTCATGAGTGTGATTTTCCTGTAAGCACAGTATTACCCTCATTGACTACAAGATTAGGCACATAATGGAAATACACATTTAGGGGTTGTGCTGGGTCAGATATAGATTTAAGTGCCTAACTTTGTATCCATACATCATTCTCCTGTTTATCTATTCAAGACTGGTAGCTCATAGCAGTTTTGGAAATTAATTCAGGCACATGGGTTTCTCTGCAATTAATCTTTTAAAAAAACCAGCTGAACAGAAAAAAGACCCCTTTTCTTTGCTCCCCTTTGTAAATGATGTCTTCTCTATGTTCTTATGTTTCTGTTTGTGTGAAATGGATTATTCTGCTTCTTACTTGTAACAGCTATCCCATGTCCTTTTGCTTCATCCATTCTTCATCTCTGCTGCTCAGACAAGTTCTGCTGGGCCATGCAGAATATTTGTAACTTGGGTAAAAATGTTCTGATGATAGTGTAGGGCAATTAAAAAGACACAGTTTAATAGGATAATAGTGTGAGTGGTGGTTCATGGACGAGCTGGTGTTTGTCTGTTTGGCTCAACTCCTGTTGCAGTGGCTTGCACCTGCACTGGGCTGTGCTGGTTCCCCAGATGTGTGCTCACTGTCATTTCTTCTGTTTGCACAGCACTGCTTTCATCGTGGTGTGAGGAGCTGGGACGGCTCTTGCTGCTTCGCCACCAGAAAAGCCGGCAGAACGATCCTCCCGGGAAGCTCCCCATGCAACCCCCCATGAACTCTATGAGCTCCATGAAACCCACCCTCTCTCACAGGTGAGTCTGGGCCCAGCCCACAGCACTGCAGTCTGGACAGCGTGTTGTGTGACAGATCTGTTACTTGAAATGTTTGTTACCACTGATGGGGGAGCGACACTGCCCCATGCACTGCTCAGCACTATGGCCAGCTGGGTATCTGTAATTACAGCAAGCACTAAATAAACTCAGATTTTCTCCTTGCTATTGCCCCGTGCATAGTGAAGTGACACTTCCGTCTTCAAATCTGTGCTCAGATCAAGTGGGCTTGCTTTCAAGCTTCAAGTTATGCCCTAGAGATAAACTTGTATATCATGTCTCTCATCAGACACTTGCCTGATGTTTACTTAAATACAACTGGCTTTTCTTGGCGTTGAAAAGATTTCACTGATGTTCCTTGTTTTAACCATCATTAGAATGAAATTGTACTGTGGGTGTAGCCATAGATCAGAGGATGTCCCGTACAGTCTTGTGTCAGGTGAGGATCACACAGCACTTGTGTTAGAGAAAACATGAACATTAAAGGACACTATAAGAAAATGATGGTGATTTGATTACCAAATTATGTAGAGGAGCACTGTTTGTATTTCTTGTCTGCACAACCTAGGTCAAAGCAAAAGCTGGAGATAAGTGTAGACAGGATTGAGTATTCATTCCATGATTTATGTTTCTGAGAATTTTTTTCCAAGGCTTTCTTTACCTCAGCATCACAATAAAGAAATAACAAATAGTATAAATTTGTTATAATGCAGAGTTTTTATGTTAGTAAAGGACTGTGAGAGTGTAATGAGTCTAAATTCCTTGTGCCTAATTTCCATGATAGCCTAGCTAACTTGAACTTTTGTGTCAGAATGGAGCTTAGTGATATCTTTGTACCAGTGCATTTGCATATGCATATTTGTCTGAAAACAACTTTTGGGGCTTGGGTTGGATATTTTTTCATTATTTTTGTTGCATTTAAGGGAAAACCATGCAATCATTATGCCTTTTTTATTTTAGCACTTGAGAATAAATAAAGTCCTTTTTTTGAAGTATAATTAGTATATCATCACTGCTTTTCAGAGTACCTGGATTTCCTCTTTTTTAGTTGTTTATGACATGACTGATTGTAAACACTTAACAAAAAAGCCCACAGAAAACTTAATGTTTTAAAATAATTTTACACTTGGGAGAAGTTTTACAGAAGACAAAGTGGAATTAGTGGCCAGTCTGCAGAGAATGTGCTGCAGTGTATGTGCTCTCTTAGGTGTAGTTTTGTAGTTTTTAGATGCCTGATTCTCATTTGACCTTTTAGCCTCTGTTCCTCTAGAGTCTATAAAGTAAGACTGTCTCACAGGGGCTGTGTGCTACATTACTAGATAATAGATAAGATAAGCACAACTCACTTATTTTGTGGCAATTTTCCACTGAAACTGTCACATGTCAAAAAATAAATACTTTCTTCTACTAAACCTAAATACCAACATTTCTGGCAGTACTGGGTCACCCAACATTCTGCCTGTAGTAGAGCATCCTGCCCAGTATTAGGCAGATCCTGCATATTTCTCTCAAGTATTGCCTTTGAAATGCTCTACTGGGGAAGACACTGGGAGTAATTTCTAAATTACTGCTCCTTACCTGTGAGATGCCCCTCTAGAAACAGAACTTCTATGGCATAAATTCTTATATACAATAGCTGCAGCAGCTGATTTGGGATTTTGAATACTGGCATCGTTGCTTTGGTGTATGCTGTTGTCTGTAATTTAACCATAGCTGCTCAAAATCTCTCAGGTGGTACATTAGAATGAGACCTGCTGTGGCTCTCCAACTTCTTTTTCCATCTGGAATTGTTTATTTTCATGCATGTTTTATAATCAGTCTATAAGACAGTAGTGAAGTATGGGGTGAAGAATTGAGTTTTCTATTTGTTTTAATTAAACAAAAGATGAAAAGCCATTGAGTACAGTATTAACTACAACAAGTGATGAAGCTGTTGATGAAGCACCATTTGTATTTGCATTAGATTACATTTGGGTCAAAAGCTTAGTATTAAAGTTCACAGTATCTTATCTCTAATCCACAAGACTTTTCTGTTAATTCAAGAAAAAAAAAAAAAGTATGCGTTGTATTTCCTGAAACAATTGATATAGCCAGCTACTTCAAGTTTTGTAAATGAACTAGATACTAAATTAGAACAACCAAGAGCATATTCAAGAACTTTAGTTAACAAAGGCAATGTAGATATATGTGAGTGGATTATCAATAGACACACAATTAAATCTTTCCCTGTCATCAGGCCATCTTGAGTACCCCACACAGGGCTTTTTCTGCTGTTCCTTTTACTAGCAACAAAATTACCCAGAACTCTAGTCAGGGACTAGAATCCTGGTCTAGCTGGCACTACAGAAACACAGCTGTTTAGTCTCAAAGTTGAAACAGGACTCAGCTGTTTAAAATAAATTGTGACTCAATAATGTATCACAAGAATCTAAATCTAAGGATTCATATTTAATGAACTATGGGCACTTACACTAGAAGTAGTTCAGGTCTGGCCTGTTTTTAAGGACAATCTTTGATTTTTAAAAGTTAATTGAGCTATGAGAGAAAACTGAAGTAGACTGATCAAGGAGGGCTTTCATAGTGTTACTGTTGGTTAAATGCACTTACAGAGAGCAGAATATAAGCCATATGTGCACACATGCAACAAATGCTTTCAGAGTAGGGGCAGTGTTGTGCTAATTTCTTTCTAAATTTAGTTTTTCATTAACAGAATGATCAAGTGTTGCATATAGAAAAAAATCAGCTAAATACCTGCTCTCTAATGTAGGGCAGTTGGTTGGATTGCAAACTCCTGTGTTTTGTGAACAGAATGAGCACTATGTTGTCAAAAAGAACTTCCAAATCTTAGGGTGTTTTTAAGTCTTTGCAGTCTACTAGTCAGCTCAAACTTGAATGTGAGGTTTTTTTTATTTATTTTTGCCTTAGACCTTTTTATTGATTCATATGAGTAAACTTTTTTCCTGTATTAAGGACCAGTGTAGTACCTATCCACCTCCTTAATCCTGTATAACGTCTAATTAAAGTCCTACTTAATGGATTTATGGGAGACTTAAGGAGAGCTGTTAGTCTTCAGGCTAGCCCTTCTGCACAGGAGTGAAATGTCTAGCTTGCAGGGCATAATGTAATTATTTGTGTTGTAGTTTTCCAATCTGACAAACTGTCTGTAATAACAGATACTACTCAAGGTGGCTGATTTTTGAATTAATTTAAGGTCTTTGGCAAGTGCTGGTATGCAAGTACAAATTATTGTCATTATACACCTTCCAATGCTTTGCTGAAGTTCCTACTTAACACTTTATTGTATTAAGTGGTGGACCTGTACACCTGTATCAAATTGAATTTTCGTTGAAATGGGTACAGTTCAAATCAATCCCAGGAGGAATTGCACCCTAGTTCATTTTCATGTCAGTCTGACTCAGGCAAACTCTGGGGGGGGCTTCTCATTTCTTGCACAGCTTGTAATAACACTTACGTGTCAACAAAACCACCTAGAAATAGACAGCTGTTTAGTGTGTTGTCATGAGCATCTGTAGGGTTCTTACTGTCTTCACTCTTGCTCCAAATTTTGGTCTTTTGTATTAATTGCCAGGTGCTCACAATTAGTGACAGAAAAGTGGTAATGCCTCTATAGGGCAGTCATGATTGATGAGAAATACAAAGATAATGTTATTTTTATCACAAATTACTTAATGCCAAAGGTTTAGAGTCAATTAAACAGTAGATGAAATGAGGCATTAATTCAATCTTACAGTATTTGTGTTATTTGTTACCATTAATGTTTTATGTTCAGGCAATCATAAATACCTTTTAGTGGTTAGACTTGCTTTAAAAGAGTGTTTGTTTTTAATGCTTCTTTTGTCCTTTTTTTCTTCCAATTTAAACTTGACTAAGAGCTGAACTTTCAAACAGTCATAGGAGCTCTTGGAAAAGAATGGTAATTCTGTCTAAATGTTTACTGGGTGGTGAGGACTGGCTCTTTCATTGTTGACAATCAGGAGTGAACTGGTTATAACATACTAGTACAAACAGTTCTGAAAGGGTACAGTACAGAAGTTCTGTAAAAGCTGCTGCCTTTTCAATTTTGCATCATAGGCTGTTTTGGCCAATAGTGATAGTCACTTTAAAAATGTCTGGATGAGGTGAGGTGCAGCATGCTTTTATGAAAACAAGCACATTGTGCATGTTTTATACATCAGTTTGAAGCAGGGGATTGCTCCATTATGTCATGGCTCTGACATGCAGGGACAATCTTTGCAAAAGAATTCATAACTCTTGAGGTAAAAGATAAAATTGTTTCAAAGCCTTTTCATCTTTCTGGTTGTGGAGCTGTGAAATAAATATAATTAGGGACTGAACAGATGGTAAATCCTAATATAAAAGAATATACCCAGTAAAGAAACCTGTATTACTTCTGATTCTGCAAGAGTAGCTTCGCTGTTTTTTCTGGTTTCCTTTCTGTCAAGAAATGTTAAAATTTACTATCAGGAGAGAATAAGGGAAGAGTTCAGAATCAAGAAGTGTTTCTGCAGAAGTGCCACTTCTTAAAGAAAAAGAAAAAATGGAAAATTTATTCAGAACAGTTTGCTTATACACTAAGCATTGCAAAGACAAAACTAATTACTAATTGCTCCAGAGTGTTGTCCCAAGAGTTGTTTGTCCATCTTGTCCTCCAAGTGAAACTACCGATACTAGTTTTATCACATACACTTACAGGAAGGAGGTGGAAGAAAACCTTGAGCCTGTTGAAGCTAAAAGCAAATGAGTACCTTCTCCTTGAGAACTGATGAGTGTAACCATTAGCTGTTAATAATTAAATATGAAATGTTTTCATGTGAAAAATCTGCATTTCATTTTAGAAAAGTTTGCTGTCAGTTCTTGTGGTAACAGGAAACAATAATGGGCAACTTGTTTTCAAATATATATTCTTTACATGTTTGGTAAAAGGTATAGGATAAGGAGGAGTTTTTTCTTGTGTGTACAGCACCTTGCACAGATGTGAAAACAGTTCTTCTATGTTGATTGATGAGTCAAAGTGAGTGCTGTTGTAATAAAATTAATATGTAGCCAGGACTACAATAATTTTGTGGGGTGTTTTTTTCTGGTAAGTATGTTTAAGTAGCTATATACTGTATTTTTCCTGTAGAGATTGTAGTCTTACAGTTTTAGTTTGTGATTATTTTTTTTTTTTAATTTAAAAGTATTGGCTGATATTTTTATAAGTAAACACTAGGCAAATATTATTTAAGGTATGTCTGCTGACTGAGGCAAAATCTGATCTTCTCAGGCTTTGTACTATCTATGTTAGTTCTTAAAATATGGCAACAGCTTTGAATAGACAGGTATCATTTTCGTGTTTGGGCCATATTGAAGAGCTAATACCAGAGAATGCCTGGTCGATTGTGATTTGTGTTTAGCGATTATCACAGGGGCATCACGGCTCTTTGCATGAGGTCTGCTCTCAAAAGCAAGTGATATATGCTGAGTCTACATGATTTTTCCTCTTTGAGCACATTGGGAAGGTACCTTCTGTCACTTCTCAATGAAACCAACTGATTTCTGGTGGTAATGGGGTTAAAAATCATTTAACTATTGGCAGCACCCCTGGTTTTTAACCATTTTGACTGTCAGCATGTGGTGACACTGGAAGCTGTACTTTGCCTAGCCCTTTGTTGCAAAACTCATTAAAATCATTGGGATTCTTTTAACTGGGTTGAACACCTTTGGATAGGGAGCATCAGAACTAAGTCAGTGCCCTTGGACCAGCGCAGCATCAGGTCCCCCCGTGGGGTTTAGCAGTCCTTTCCAGGCACAGAAGGGCTGGGGGAGGGCCAGCCCCTGGTTCAGCACAGGGTGAGTTCAGTGTGAGTAGCTGTTCTCTGGGTACCCACGCTGTGAGCATCGCGCTCCAGCCTGCCTGCCAGGAGGTGACATGGCTTCTAAGCAGGGAGGGAGCTTACAGTCTGGCACGTAAAAATTCCTGACATAAATTCCGGCAAATACCTTCTCTTTTTAAACGATTTTTGGATCTTTTTGGATAATTTGGCAGCGGGATCACAGATGTATATTTTGTCTAAGTCTTGATATTTTTCTTTGTGCCTTTTCTTTAACGTGTATCTGTTATTCATTCACTTACATGAAAATGTCACCCTCCACAGGATTTCTCTGTAAATAGATTACAAAAGGAGTGAATTCCCGGTGCTCAATTTTGTCAATTGTTGTATTCCTGCTACTCCCATACGCCTGGATTCTCAAGTCTCTCAGAATCGCAGTGAGAAGAAAAGGAAATAGTCATTACTATTTGCAGTGGTGGAGGGCTTTTCTAATGGTTTCCCTAAAAAAAAAAAAAAAAAAAAAAAAAAAAAGGGTTAGCAATTCGAGCTAAGACACTCCTGGCTGGTTTTCGCTAGAAATGACAACAAAGCCTGCTCGACAGACAGAGCGCATCAGCAACCTGGGCAGATGGGTCGCTGACATTAATTAGACACTGGCAGTGCCTTTAGCAGGATTCGGTGGTTTCTTCCCATGAAAGGGCTGTTCCGGGGATAAGGAGCAGCGCACCAGCCGGGGCACCGTCTTGAATGTCCTCGTCTCCACCAAGCTGGGAATGCGGGGAAGGTACCACAGCCTGTTCGTGCTCTCAGCTCCCACTTAACGCGTCAGGGGAGATGCGATGTGACGGTTTGTTTGCCCGTGTCCCTGTGTCACCGACAGCATTTCCAAACTCCTCTGACAGCCAGGCAGAGCGCGGGGACGGCTCGGGGAGACGTTTCTCAGACCTGCCCCTCCGCCGTCCCTCCCCGGCCAGGTCACTTGCCCGGGCTGCCCTGCCCTGCCCTGCCCTGCCGTGCCCGGCCGCTCGGTCCCCGCCCGCCCCGCTGCGGGCGCTGCCCCCGGCCCGCCGCCCCCGGCCCGCCGCCCCCGGCCCGGCCGCTGCCCTCAGGGGCTCGGCAGGGCTGTCCCTGCTCCCCGGGCAGCCCCGGAGCCCCCAGCCCGGATCGCTTCCCGTAAGTTGCGGCGGTGCTGTGCTGCCCCCTCCTCCCTCTCTCCCTCCCTTCCCGCCGTGCCTCTCGAAGAAAGCGGTTTTTTTTTCTGTTGTCGGGGAGCGTAAATCAGCTTCATCTAAAATCTCGGAAGTGCAAGTCCATCACATCTTCCTCCGAGCCGCCTGCTACACCTTGCGTGAGTCAGACTGCAGAGCTCCCGGTGCCCTTCTCGCTGTGCGGGGCTGCTCGTGTTTCCCCCTGTCTCAGAGGCAAAAGCAGAAGTGGAATCTGCTCACGCTCTCAGCGGTTCCTTCCCCGGTTGTTGTAGCAGTCGCTGACCTCCAGGCACTATGAATAAACAGCAAAGCTGGGAACAAAAGGAGTCTTCTGGCTGCCATTATCTCACATTAACATAGCAGACGCGCTGCGGTGTGAACAATGCGAGTCTCATTCGCCGATAATCAGCGAGTACCCAGGCATTTGGATTACCAAGGCAACAGGCAATGGTAGAATACTGGGTGGGTGTGTTTTTTATTGTAAAGGAGCAGTCGGATATGGAAACCCAGGTATATTGATAAAGCAGAGCAGAAGGAATGCCTGGTGGCGGGGGGGACTGAGGGCTCGGGGTTGCATTCCGACACACGTGAGATAAATAAGACATGGATGAAGCAGATCTGTGCTGTGAGATGCAATAAAGATTAAACTGCATTTGTCAAGCTGAAAACGCTCATAAGATAATTTCAGCATTTTGAAAAAGGTAACAGGTGGCATGTTAATAGCAGGGCTGTTACCGGTGGATTTTGTAACTGTAATCTGGGCTGTAGTAATGCATTGCATGGTCTACTTGTGTGACAATAGAACTGGGTGTGATGGTTTAATCTTTTTTCCTTTTATCAGATGGATGCTGTAGTTCCCATGTCAGACAATGTAACCCCTTCTGCTTCTTAGAGGCAGGAGTGGGTCTCAGTAGCATTTTTGTTTCTTACCTGCATAGCTGTGATCATTTATTCCACACGAACAGAAATAAGTTGCATTATCTCTGTATCTTTGCGTGTGCACACACATGTGCGTGGACATATATGAAATCTGTAGTCAAGCAGGACTGTGTGTGCATGCAGGGGAGGTGTGGGTTTTTGCAGGTTCAAAAACTTATGAATTAATCTAATTATTTGGCCTAATGCATTTTTCTAATTTCAGGAGTTAAAATCAGATGCAGTAACTCTTGCTGAGCAGCATGAGACTTGCAGGCATGGCTCTAAGTGATGACACTGAGTGTAGAGTAAGGCGCCAGGAAGCACAGCCGCGAGCGTGTCACACACAGCCTGATCTGTAGCAACCCAATGTGAAATGGAAGGCAGCATTCCCACCTTGTGCAGTCATAAATCATGCAGGCCTCACAGGCCTTGTCACAAATACAAAGAAAAAGTTAAGGGCTTTCAGTTTCCAGAGGTACTTTGTATCACCTGCTGAATTGTCAGCTCGATTTTGCTCTCTCAGTCTTCATGCAAACTCCTGTATTGTGCATATGTGTGTGGCTGCATGAATGGTTATTATAAATGTGTGTGTGGCTATTTAAAAGAACAGAGGCAGGGTGTGATAGCCACCTGCTAGCAGCAGGTGCCATCCAAACCACTGAGCTGATAAATGGCTTGTTGCCTTCACCTTTTGACTGCTTCACCTGTATCTGCTCACCTAGAAGGGGTTCAGAGTGCTCTGTGTTCTCATGTGGTTTGCCAGAAAACAACCTCCTTCTTTTTACAGTGAATTACAAAATTTCTAACTGCTTTTGGTCTTTCTTTTCATGGTACAGGCAACATCCAATACTGAAACAACATCTGAGGTAATTCTGTCTTGGTAGGCAAGGACTAGGTATGGATCTGCTGTGCATTTGGAGTTGGGAGAATCAAAACTTTCCAGAGGGTTAGAGAAGATGTTCATCTAGTTGGAAAGAGTGGAGGGAGTCAACAGGCTTGAGAAATCATGATGGGATATACTTTGGAACTGTGAATTTTCTTTGTAAAATCTGGATGTTGTAGTCATGTCTTTAAGAATAGAGGGAAATAAAATCTTGTAGAATTCTTCCAAATTGGTTTTTTTTCATTTTAACATTACATAGAAACACCCTGGGATTTGGATAGGATTGTGTTTTAGGTGTTTGCTTAGTGAAATGCAGGATGGTGCCTTAAATTATGCCAATACAATTTAAACATCTTCAAATAATAATGCAAAATAGAGGAACGTATTTGAGGAAGGTGTGAATCACATAGATGGCATCAATCAAAAGCTAATTCTTGCTAGGCATTCAAAGTCATTTATTAATATACAAACTGACTATACCACCCTCTTGCTTTCCTAATCTTGAATGCATAAAGTTTAGGGTACCTGCACACAACATCAGCTCTTAGTTTGGTTCTGCACATCATGTGTGATGTACAGAGGTATTTTGTCTTTGTTTCCTTCACAATATGTCATCGTATATTCTTGCTGAGTGTAAGTGGTCTTCATGTTCTTTCCACGTTGGTATCTCCTGGTTCTGCCATGTTCCTCTGTGTGAACAACAAATTGTATAGAGTGGTTTACAGAGCCTACGGAAAACACAGAAGGTCAGGGGATAGCTTGGTTAAATTTTGTGGTTTGTTTTTTTTAATAGTAATGTGTTTATAGTAACTGTCACCTAGACTATAAACTAATGTTAGGTGTTGAAGTTGAAACGTTGTCAATCACTGTAGGTGTATGAAGACGGTGCATGTCTCTCACGTGGGGAGGTGCTGGTTCTGTTTCTTTGAAAAAGAATCTCAATGAAAAATGACAAGTCAGTTATTTCCTTCTAAATGTCTAGTGGTTTTCGCAAAGAAAATAAAAGCAGATCTCCAAAATGGTTTTGATTGGCAGTAAGCAAAAACAAATTTTTTCTTTCAGTTGTCATGGTGGGGTTTTCTAGAATTAGTACTCAAGGCTGGGGACATTTTCAATGGAACTTTGACCAAAAGGAAAGAAAAAATCCATTTGATGCGTAATTTTTGAATAGGTTGTCAGGGATTGATAGCTTATTGAGTCATTAGGTTTGCATGGTGCAGTGCAAATACTGAATTTGAACTGCCTTTTTAATATGAAATACTAAAATGCTCCAGAAAGGACTTAAGCTGCTTTTTTTCCCCATTCTTTTTCCCACTTTCTGGTGTTAGGTTCACGGTGGTCAAGAAGGCTTTCAAACTGAATCCATATTAATAAATGTTAATTACGTGTATATAAATATGATGTCTGTATAAATACTATGTGTATAAATACGACTGGTGTTCTTTTAAGAAATCCAAGTAAAACAAAAACTAAACCTGAATGCAAGAAGCTGAACTGCCTAACTTGTGAGACAACCCAGAGATGAAACTCATATCTTGGTGCTTCAATTACCTGAGGCGTTCTTGCCTGTTCAGACTGTGGGATTTGTGCTATTTTTTCACTGCAAATGCATCAGGTTGTAGTGGGGAAAGAAAGGAGCAAGGAACCTTGTTTGGAAATTGTTATGGTTTCGTTTGTATTAAAGTAGTGTCACCTAGAGGCTCCAACCAAGAATACAGGCAAGGGGTGCTGAGCACCCCGAGCACACATCTGCCCAGAGGCAGAGCAAGGTGCAGACACAGAGAGGTGCCATCAGTCAGAACCAGATGAACAGCCCCCAGTTTTGGGTTGTATTTTGCCTGCTCTGATTTTTGGCCATGTGTTATTGCAAAGACATGTTTGCCTCGTGTCATTCTCTGACACCTTACACCTTGTCATGAGATGCTCTCCTCTCAAGGTGTCCATGGGTGACAAAAGAAGATGTGGGAGAAATGACAGTCAGTGTTCCAGTGGCAATTACCTACTCATCTTGGTGTCAACTGAGAAAGTTAGCACAGGGTTGGTAGATTTAATGGTTTGTGTGAATTCATATGTAATATGTGTGTCATATTACACATATTATATATTACATACTCTTCAGAGATATTAAAGACCTCTGCAAAACTGCAAAGCTGGCTTGAGGGTAAGCAGCAGAAGGTAACCATTGAAGGCCCAGTTATGGGAAACTTGATTGTCAGTGGCTGGACTGAAAAGGCTTTTTTGGAAAGTCAGCATCTGGTGCAGTAATTGGTAGATTTACAGTGTTTAAAACAGAGGTAGATGCTTTATGAAGGTAGCATTTTAGACACCTGGCTGGCCCTCTCAACAAGTGATGTGGAAAATCACCAGGAATGTGTAATTCTGTTTTCACCCTCCTCCACAATATGTAAAGTGCCAATGCTCCAGGGATGCATGCTTCACTAAACCATCTGAGTCTTTCCTTCCTCCAGGAATGAAGACATGTAAACAGAGTGTCAGATACATATACAATTGCTTTAGTGACAACATAAACATTGCCGAAAATAATGCCACAAATCATGTATAAACTACAGTGATTCACTTGTATTAATTTATTCTACAAAGGTCACTTGTTATTAAGCGATTTTTATTAGAATTAACTATCAGTCTCTGTCTCACATGAAGTCTGTAACTTTTCCTAGAGACTGGATATCTGTCTAGTACTGGGATTAAGAGAAGCTTTTTAGACCTATCTACCAATGTACCTCTTCAACATGAGTGTTGTATTACTGGTAGGTTCAGTACATTTGTCAGTAGCTAAGAAATCCTTCCTCATTGCTTGATTGCAGTTTTGCTACATCACAGTAGCAAAATTACTTTGAGAGGTGATTTCCCTCCATCTCTTGGTCTTTGCTCTGTGTCTTCCTCTGCTGTTTGGCCTCTAATGCTGACCAGTAGTATGTATAGGTTCATTAGCACTATTGTAAATTTAGTCAATACTCTTTTAGTGGGCTCCAGCTGAGCCCAAACTGACTCACTGCCCTCCAGGGTGCAGTGAGAGACTTAATTACCCTTGTACAGTTCAACAGGAACAATGTCATGGGCAGCATTTCGCTTTGGCTGAAGAGGTTGAAGCTTCTTTCTTTATTGGCTGCCATTTTCAAGTTTAAAGAAAAGGATTTCAGGATAATTCACAGCTCTGTATAATAACAGGGGAAAACCACTGCTCTTTGCAAATGAGAATTGGATTGGTCACGTTTCATTACGGTACTTACATGGATTTTCCTTTGATGGTGGGAATATTCCTTTGGGTAGTTTTAAGGACAGAAATGGAAGCTGAAAGAGTGAAGTGGAGGGACAAGTAGTCCTCTAATTGAGTGGCACAAGTTTCAGCATCTCCTACTACTTGAAACCAAGCAAGTCTTCATGTGATGGAGAAAGGGTGGATATTGTATCCAGTATGGCAAAAGTCGTACTCAGACATGCATGTAATTGGTAATTGGTGATGGGCCAGAGTAAATGCTGGGGAATGCAAACCATGAGATTGCCTTGCATTTCTCATGGGGTCATTTTCTCATGGTAACTAAGGTGAGACTTGAGGGATGAGGTTTAGGACAGTAAGTGGATATTAGGCTATTTAAGTTCATATTCTGTGATGCACATCTATCACTATTTCAGTGTTGCCATAATTTCTGTTATTAATAATGTTTGAGATTTAACAATAGGTCCTGGGTTGGATAATGTGGTAGTCACATGGTTCAATGTGCACAATGAATATTTCTAAACAAATCTGTACCTGGTCTCTTTTTCTGGCTTTTTTGTGTGGTGCTGAAGGCTTTATTATTTGTGAGCAATATGGTTTCTTGAGGTGTCACCCATTTTAATTTTAATACAGTAAAAATTGAGTGATTTACTCGGTATTTATAATTAGGATGAAGTGATCATACAGTCTTTGAGAATCCAGTGTAGCCTTCCACTGAACAAATTGTCTGACTCTACCACTGAAAACTATGGAAGAATGATATATGAAATCCCTTCTGCATCCTGTAAAGGAGAGAAATGGGTAAGAGAAGCATGCTTAGTAGGCAAAGAAAGTGAAGAAATAATTATAACTTCTTAACAGCAGGCTGAAGCATTGCTTGCTCAAAGTTGGAGTGTGTTTACAAACTGTACGGCATATTTGCATTAGAAGAATCTTTAGTGACATTGTGGTTTGATTCCTGCCTGTCATTACCCTTCTTATTTACTCATACACTTGCAAAATATTTGCCTTGCTCCTCAGGTTTTATTACCTGTCCACAGCACATCAGTGGGGAATACAGAGGAATGTCTGCAGTGAGTCCTTTCACTGCTTATGTCATGGAGAGAGCTTCTTTGTAGTCACTGAAGTACATGAACACTCATATGTGCCATAAATATCCAAACAAATCATAGAGCAGACATCATCAGAAACAGTCAGAGAAGGAAGTAAAGTAGGAGGCATCATTCAGAGCAGGATAAAAGAGGAAATCTTAATAGCAGTCACAAATTCTGGGTTAGTCATCATTTGTCTCCATGCTGGTGGAGGGACTTGCATTGCGTCACTTGCAAATATTAGTCACTGAAGCCATTGTCTGAGCCTCTGAGTGAGAGGGGCAAGATTCTATGAGAAAACATTTTAAAGAAACATTGGCTAGCAGGACTTAGTGATTTCAAGGTATTCAGTATGCCCTGATTCACACACTGGTTTATATGGATGCTGTCAATGTAAACATGATGTGTCAGGCTTCTTACAGAGACCTAGCATTTTCCATTAATTTTCTCTAATTATTTATAAGGGGAAATTATTCTTTTCCCTGATTTAAATTTTTGTGTGATTTTATTGCTTGATTGAATATAGGTATTTTGAAGCAAATAGGTCAGTTCAAATTTACAGTTATGTTGCTGGTGTGCTAGCAGAGCATTGTGCAATTTGTTTGAAATTTCCTAGTTGTTTGTGAAATGTATTCACTGCTTCATTTACACAGTTGCTGCTGCTGTTATTGCATTATTTGTTACTTGGGACAGAGGCAGTTTTTATCACACATGTGCACTCTCTGTGCAGAGCAATTCCTGTTCTTAAATAATTCACACTTGGCATTACAAACAGGCTAAAGAATGAATACAGAGGTAGTCCTTGATTTTGGCTCACAGCACAAAAGGAAGGAGTGGTCCAAGCCTGGAGCACTGTCTGGGGTCACGGGACAGTGAGCAGGCTCTGAAGTGTGTTGATAGAGTGCATGTAGAGCCTGTATAGATTCTTTAGGCAAGCTAGCCCTGGATGGAATTTTGGTGATAGCTGGTAGTCAAGACAAAAATGCAGTTCTTGATACAAAATACAAATCAATGGTGTTTGAAAATGAAGGAGGCAATGTGTGTCTGTTAAATGGCATTTCTATATATCTAGATGAGGAAAGATCACCTGAGTGTATGTGTATATATATATATGCAAACTGAAATCTAATTTACAAGTTAATAGTACAAGAATGAACAAATTTCAAGTGGAATGTATTTTATGGTCATAGGATTGGTAGTTACTTTCACTGGATTTAAGATATTTCTTTAATTATACTAAGTATGTACCTATCCTGGGCTCATTCTGAAACCACTGTCTGCTTTTGTATAAAAAGAACTGTAAGAAATGTTGCTGGTATATGTGGACAAAGCTAATGGAAAAACCCAATCCTCTCATCCACATATTTATCTGAAAGATGTGTTGTATATCTGCAGTTGATTTTCTAGAATGCTGATTAGCTAATACTGTTTTTGGCATGCAGCTTATCCATCGTGTGGGAGAACACTATCTGAATTTCAATTTACTTTTCAAAATGATGTTGAACTGCTATTGCTTTAAAGGCTTTTCTGGCCATTTGGGGACCCACTGCAGACAGCAGAGCTGCAGTCTGGTCTCAAAATCTAATTGAATTGATATAAGGCAGCTGAAGCCATGATTGTTGAAGAGTTTGAGATGAATTGCAAAAAAAATACGTGCTTCTGAGTAACTTAGTGTCCTTGTTTGAAACTCTGCCCCTGAGTTTACTTGGACTTTCACTGCTAACAGACCTTTTTATGGTAAAAGCCCTGTGCTTCAATATAGTTAAGGAATTCATTTGTTCTGTGTGGTTTGATATGATCACATTGCTATTAAAGAAACTTCATGCCTCTGAGAATACTAAGCTAATAGTGGAGGAGTGGAGAGCTAAGGTAATGTCAGACGTTAATTCCTTTGTCACCACCAGCAATTTGCCACAGTTTAAACTTCCAAAATCTCACCCTCCTGAATATTTGTTTTTGCAGTGATGGGTCTTTCCCTTACGATTCTGTTCCCTGGCAACAAAATACCAACCAGCCTCCAGGCTCTTTATCAGTGGTCACCACAGTATGGGGTGTGACTAACACCTCTCAAAGCCAGGTAAGCTTCATTTTTATGCTTCCTTCCCTCTAGATAATGCATTTCTCCTAATGTTTGTAAAATGGAAGGTATTTTGGAAAATCCTCTTGGGATCAGTAATAGTGTCTGTCTTCTTTGTTATATATGATGCATTATTTTCCCAGTCATGTCCACTTTGATGGCATTGAACAAGAGGTGTCTGAGAGCTTGAGTCAGTCCTTTGGCTGCATGCAAATGTCAGGCTTGGATTTACCTCATATTTTGCACTGTGTGGTTTCAATGCTGAAAGCATGGGTTTGGGGTAATTCCAAACCTCTTGGGAATTCAGCTTGAATGTGAAGAGTTCTATCAAAAATTTTAGCTAGAATCACCAAGGATAGTTGTTGATTTTACCTGGGGTTGTGTTGTACTTGTGGGCTGGTGAAGTTCAGTACCAAGTCTAGCCCCACAGTGAGTTGCTAACTAGCAATTTTAGGCTGTGTTCTTTCCAGCCTCTCCTGTTAGTGCTGTCTAACTTTGCAAGAATATTTCAGTATGCATTGGAGCAGAAACATGGGCTCTTGGCTCCCAGGTGAGAACCGTATTTCCTGGATTTTCATTTGGTTCTTTCCGCTCTTAACTCTCTTTTTCTTCTCTGTTGTATATTGAATTACACTATACAAAAAGAAGCATCTTTTATGAAGAAATTACCAATTATTTGTGATAATAAGTGTACATGCCCAGGGATGTGGCACAAATTAAGCTTGCAGACAGTCTGGCCTTTGCTTACACCATAGATGAAGAGCTCAAAATACATCACCATCTTTAACGAGTGCAAATAGTACATAAATCTAACCTGTCTTTTTTGCTTCTTTCAAACCAAGCAGTGTTAAATCCCATACAAAATTTTCTGAGGATTCTTTTGTTATTATTTTAATTTTGGTTATAAAATTGAAAATGAAATTGTAGTGGAATGAGCCATTTGAAAAAGAAATTATTCAGAGGCCATGTCATATAGATACTCAGATGGCAGTTATATAAGCACTGGTCATGGCAAAATCTTTCTTCAATAAAACAAGAAGAGGAAACAGTTACAGGATCTATAACATGTTTTATTATTGTTGATTTCTTTAACACCTTAGAAGAAAAGGTATCCCATTTGGGAGAGAAACACCTGAGTAAACATGCTGGTATATATATTGGCCAGAAAATGAAAACACAGGTTATTATACACTTAAAAAGGCAAAAAGAAGGATAAAAAAATACTTTGAGTTTTGTTCAATCATAAGAGTACTGTAATGTTACTTGAACTATTCTTGGTACTACAAAGGAATGTGCAATAGAAGGAAAAAATTTCTTGTATGAAGAGAAAAAATGCTTCTTCAGAGTCATTGCAAGGGAGCAGTGAAACTCTGGAACACAGAGCTTGGTTATAGCTATTCAGAGCAGATTTAATATGAATGTCAGGATTTCCTGTAAGTCCTTGTGCTCTTCGAGGAAAAGGAATGAGCTGGGCTCACCCATTCCTTTTCTCGAATGCCTGGAGCTGTTGAATTAGTCTTCTGCAAAAATCATGACCACTGAGTTTCTTCCCAAGTAGGAGACTTTCTGGGAACTCTTATGCAGGTGATCCATGAACAGCCACACTTATATCTCCATGGAAATCATAGCAATTTGGGAAAAAAAAATCCTTTAAACAAGTAAGACAAGCCCTTTTGTACAGAGAACAGAGGACTCTTTTATAAGAAGCAATAAAAACAATCAATAGACTACTGTACACTATTTAGAGAGTCAAGAATAGGTTAAACTACTGAAATATGCTCTTTCACAGTTTTTCTATCTGTAGTACCCTTTGCATTGTGCCAGTGGGACTACTTCTAAGTTACTTCAAAGTCCTGCATCAAACCAACCAACCAACCAACTAAACAAACAAAAAAGGTCTCACCCTCTCACACACCCTGCCCCCCAAAAAGCTATGCTCTTTCTTATAGTCAAATGAATGATCACGGCATGGTTGTAGCATGTCTTTCTCATAAACTTTTTTAATAAGAAGTTTTTTATAAACTTTTTTTGATTTTTTTTTTTAATTTGGGTTCCTTCTAGTTGAAAATCTCCTTTTTGTTTGGAAATGGCAAAAAGAGAAATTACCAGGAATGTGCACCTAGACATCAATGAGGTCTATGTTCATTAGAGTTCAGAGTACAGGTGGTTATGTTTTGATTTAACAACTGCAGCAAATCAACTTAATTTGCTTGAAATATTTGAAGGTACAGCCCCTTACTCCTATGTTTCTTCTTGCAGGTGCTGGGAAATCCAATGGCAAATGCTAACAACCCTATGAACCCAGCAGGAAATCCCATGGCTTCTGGGATGACAACCAGCAACCCTGGAATCAATTCCCCTCAGTTTGCTGGACAGCAGCAACAATTTTCAGCCAAGGCAGGCTCCACTCAGCCATACATACAGCAGGGCATGTATGGGCGACCCAATTATCCTGGAAGTGGAGGTTTTGGTGGCAGGTAAGATTTATTTCTCTGAGGTGGAAAATGGATGTAAATACTTGATGAAGCTTGTTTTAGTGACCTAGCAGAAGTGTCATGGACTCCTTTTAATTATATATAGTCTCAGTAGCTGTTTTTTGCTGGTTAACTGAAGCACATACTGCTTTTACAGCTCTGGAAATCAGCTACCCAAACTGCAAAGAAATTCATCACAGTGAATGGAAATGGCTTAGGTCAATCAATTAGCTCTAATAAACTCCCAAAATAAAGTTTTAATTAAGAGAGATTGTTAAACAGACCACAGGCTTAGGAATGATTAACATTTAATAAGGCCAGGATGTGAAAGGTATTGATGGTATAATTTCTATGTGCATATGGAGGAGTAAGCTTGAGTATTGGGCAAACTAGTTTCCTATGCAACAGAATATGCACAGCATATAGAATATTCCACAGCAGGAATTTGAAAAGTATTGGGAGTGAAGATGTTTGTTAAAAAGATGGTCACGTGTATTTATTTTGGGGAAATAAATGCTGCATTAGTCATATAATCCAAACTAATAGCCTGGCATTAGTTACATGATGACTTTCTGGTCTATACTCTGTAAACAGGGATGGTGAGGACACTTAACTGAACCCACTATTTACAGTACCAGTGCAAAGGCTGCTGAAGAGACTGCTGCTGTTAGCATAGGCAGTCTAGTGTGAAGAATATAAGCTTTGGACTCAGACAGAGAGAGTTTATCTCTTCCTTCATCTCTGCCACTGATCTACTGACTGACCTTGACCAAGCCAAAAAGTTTCTTCAGCTTTGTATTAACTTCTCTAAAATGGGCACAGTATATTGGCCCATATTTATAAAGATATTTGATAACTTGAAGTGGTAAAGGTGTGGCTTGGCTTAGGTTGATTTATCTTAGGATCAATAGAAGAAATGGAAGGAACTGCAGAACACACTCTGGGATCCAGTGGAGTCAATTGCATTGGGTCTCTCCTGGCCTTTCTGCTACAGTTCAGGGAGGAAAGCTTTTCTGATATCTTGAGCACTTGCCATAATTCACCACTGAGGCAGATTAATGTGCTGTCTTGGAGGAAGTTCACTGCTCCTGCTCCTGTGAATTTGCCCCTACATTGCTGAGGAACAGAGCATTTACTTTCAGGAGTTCAGTTCTACATTGCAGGAGGCTACAGTGCTGCAAAGAAGTTCACTGCCTCCAAAATGACTGCTGGCAATGCCTTGCAATCCCAGTTGCAGCCCTGTGACTGTTGTACCTGGGCAGCAGGTGTAACCTGTAGATGCAACCTGTATCTTCTGTACACACCTAATTACCTGGCCTTCTGGCTTTCATTAGTCATTGAGACGTGCTTTTGGAACAGTTCCAGGTGAGGATCACACCAACATTCAAAACAAAATCCACCAGGCACATCTTAATTCTCTCCTCCTTTCTCTTCTTCCCTGTTAGTTACCCTGGAGGCCCAAATACCCCTGCAGGAATGGGGATTCCCCCCCACACGAGGCCACCAGCTGATTTCACCCAGCCAGCTGCAGCTGCCGCCGCTGCTGCAGTTGCAGCTGCAGCTGCTACAGCAACAGCTACAGCTACAGCCACTGTGGCAGCCCTTCAGGAAACACAGAATAAAGACATGAACCAGTATGGACCGGTAAGAAAGTAATCCTTATGTCTTCATACCTGCCTGAGCTGGACCATTACAGGGAATTGGCTGTCCTTCTCACTGTTGTGTTTGCTGAGGTGCCTACTGGTTTGGGTTTTTTTTGGTTTTGGGGGTTTTTTTTGGTGCACGAGCATGGGTAGAAATCCTTATGGGAAACTGCTGGAATGTGTGTATGTAAGTATGAGTCAGTCCCCATATTCTTCCCAATAAAACCTGCCTAACTGTGTTTTGTAGTTTAGGGATTGCCTCTTAAAAAAATTGAAGTGTTCTCAAAGTTACAGCTGCATCTGATATGATACATAATCGCTGCCTTTGCCAGCCCTCTAAATTTAGTACCTAGTGAAATGTCCTAGAATCTTGCAATAGGCTTTGTAGCTCTTGGACAATTGTTCATTTTGCTAACTGCAGTTGGTTGTTTGGGCTGCCTTCAAACAGGGAAACAACAATAGAAGAGAGATTTGGGTTTTAGTAATGCTGTCTATACAGGCTGCTATGTGAGACATGCATTTCCAGTGATCCATAACTTCTAGTGTGCCATGTATTCATGGAATAATTTTTTTCTTAAAATAAACAAGGGCTTGGTCAAGTCAGGTTTTTCCTCCTTACTTTTTTTATTTCTCTGAATTCTGAAGTGTAAGAGTCCATATGCCAGATGATGAAAAGCACACGGTGTTAGAAAGGGTTTAGTGTTGTGCTGTATTTACACAGGCAACATCTTAACCTGTTACCTTACAGTACCAGACCAGCCAATTGAAACAATTTAATTTCTCACCTCAGACTTACATCTGTCTTCCACTCTTATGCCTTTTACAATTCCAATTGGATTTTTATTATCAATAACTTCACCACCCATCAAATGTTAGAAAACATTGGAGGAAAATGCGACATAAATCCTTCCCTTCTTCCGTTCCCCAAAAGCACGTTCAGCTCCCTCTTCCCATTTTATAAATGCATGTCGCATTTTATTCTTTTTTTTTTTTTCTTCTTCTTCCGTTGAAGGTTTGTTCCTCTTTCCAGATGGGTCCAACTCAGGCTTACAACAACCAGTTTATGAACCAGCCTGGTCCTCGTGGTCCTGCTTCTATGCCAGGCAACATGAACCCAGCAAGCATGGGGGCCGGAATGACACCTTCCAGCATGAGCGGGCCACCCATGGGCATGAACCAGCCTCGGCCTCCTGGAATGAGCCCCTTCAGCACCCACGGGCAGAGGATGCCTCAGCAGGCCTATCCAGGCCCACGCCCCCAGTCTTTGCCTATACAGGGCATAAAGAGACCATACCCAGGAGAGGTAATAAAATAAATGATCTTTTGTGTACACTGTTCCTTTGACTGTAAGCTGCAACATACTGGGTAATGTGTGGTACACATCCCTTTAAGATAGGTATGTCTTTGTTCCAGCCTTAGTAGGAGTGTAGCTATTAAAATATTAGCAGGAACAACTCTTCCTTTGTAGCTTCTCAAGTATTCAGGTTGACCCTTGCTAAGTTAGTCCATATGATGGTCATTAAGCCCAAGAAAGGCCCCAAACTAGAGTATCATTCTAAGATTCTCATGGTGACTTCATAGATCTTAAGCAGGCTTCCATCACAGGAGTGGAGTCTTTTAATTGGGCAACTTAGAAGAGACACTGAGGGTGAAATAGTTCATTTTAACCCAATAGATATCTGATCTGTATCATCTTAGACGGTTTTATTTTTGTAACAAAATGCAGGACAGACATTGTATTGTAAGACCAGTAGTAATAGCAGTCATTTTTTAGAGAATAGTTCCTTTCCAAACTTTTTGAGTGTTGATTTTCATAGTCACTAAGATGAATATAAATAACGTTGAATTCAAATCCCTCTCTGTCAGCATTTATCTAATACCAGCTTATTGGGAGTGTGATAAGGTGCCCTGCTGCTACAGGAGATCTGAATGGCTTTTTAGGCAAAATTACTTTGCCAATGACTCGTATTTGGACAGGGCAAAATACTTGGGGTCAAATTTTTAGAGAAATTTAGACAGAGGATGTAGACAAATGAGCTTTTGGAATTAAAAAGCACCAATGTGTTTTACTCTTCAAGTTAGTATGAATTGGGCAGTAGAGGCTTTTTAGAATTCCAGCAGCTCCAAGCACCTAAATACACCTAAGTGTTTTTACAAATCTAGCTAACCCTTAGTAGCTTCAGAAATCATTTCCTGGTGAAATTCTGTATTCAACTGAGTTTTCAACAACAGGTATAGAGCTCTGAATATTATAATACTGCCCTGACAATAATTATGGTACTAAGAGTTTATAGAAAATGCACAGCAAAGAGGACCGTGGCATGCAGAAAACACATAAAACATTTCTGCCTGAGCTATATTTCTTTCCTGCTCTGCAAACAATTTTTTTTCTAAAAAAAAACTAAGCAGAAATAAAAAAGGGATGTGCTTTTGCAGGAGTTGCTTCTCTTAGGAGGCTTTTCACTCTGTAAATACTGCCACTTATTTACAAGTAAGTTAAAACACAAAATGTGGCTTGTTCACATAATTTTTCAGATTTCATGTTTTAAGGATAACTTTAAATCTCTTTTTGCTGCTTCAGAATCAGGTTTTTCTTTTTAAGTGAATATGTTCATGTTTCCAGCAAGTCAGTTCTGAACAGTGCCATAAATGTTGCATGTTTGTTGGGCTGGAATTTTGCAGATGATATTTGCCTATTCTTCATTGAAGGGTTCCTTTATGGGAACATTAATAAGTTGATTTTTCAAATTGACCTTCTTCTTTTAGAGTTCCAATTTTCATTACTTCAATTCCAAAACAACAGCGCAGTCTTAGCTAGCTCTAGCAAAGTGCTTATGACTAGTAAGAACTTCTCTTTAGTTGTTAAAGTATTGCTGAACATTCTAGCAAGAGGCCAGCAGAGCAGTTTGGTTAAAAAGGCAGACGTAGACGACACAGCTTCTATGATCTTGCCCCTTTCATGGTTTTATTTTTTTAATTTATTTATTTTTTGTTTTTGCACTTCCACTCTACATTTGAAAAAGGAGCCCCAGGCTTGGGTGTAGTAGCACTTGCAAAAACACAGAAATTTTGTGAACTTTGCATCTGGTTGTAATTCTGGTTTTTCCAAGCACAATGCCCTTTGACAGTGTTACAAGACTGAGTGCATGCATCTTACCCCACTCTGGTCTGCAAGATTTTTATGCTTTTAAGAAGTACTCCCCTGAAGGGGTTTTGATTTGTGCTACTGAATATATGCTAGTAATCCATACAAGAAAGCTGCTTGCATAAAACATGGCTTTGTCTTCTTGTGTCCCTGTCCTGAAACAGCCGAATTATGGAAACCAGCAGTATGGACCAAATAGCCAGTTTCCAAACCAGCCTGGTCAGTACCCCACTCCCAACCCTCCAAGACCCCTTACATCTCCCAACTATCCTGGACAGAGGATGCCAAGCCAGCAAAACACAGGGCAGTACCCTCCTCCAACAGTCAACATGGGGCAGTATTACAAGGTAGGAATTCTGAGATTATCTTGTTCCGTTCTGGTGGCCGTTTATTAATGAAGTCACGTTAATGGTTTCATAGATACTGCTTTTATGTAGTTAAAGGACACAGAGAAAAAAATCATTGAATTTTCACTAGTGTTTTGGGTGTCACAGACTCAGCCAAGTTGCATTGCAACTTCAGAGCAGTTCATAAAGAAAATTGAATGTTGCTGCAGCTCATTAGAGGCTTTTACAAGAAAATGTTTGGTTTGCTTTAAATATAGCTTGTAAAAAGAAGTACCTAATGGGATTCAGGTGGACTATTTTCACCTATTCATGGTCCCCTGCAAGAATGCAACTATGGAAATTAGTAATAAACAAGTTCCACATTGCAGCATTCCAGTTTTGGACCTACAGTGGTCACTGTTGGATTAAGCCAGGCCAAACTTAAAAGGTGCTCCAGCTGTAGGTTTCATCTTTGAAATGAAGTTTCTGTGAGTTTTTCCAACCTACTCTTCTTTTTTTCTCAGTCTTTTCCCTCTGTGCTGCTTGTTTTGGGCAAGAACTAGAGTTGTTAAAATGGTGCCTAAAACCTGTTTATGGTTACATCTTGAGCACTTTGTGTTCTCCAAGCTGAGATTGTACTGAGGGCCTGATGAGGTTTTCCACCTTAGAAATGCACACAAAAGTGATCTATTGCCCACAGGTACTCCAGTGAGTATAAAAATGGGGAGGACCATTGATCTTCTGACCTGCTTAAAGCATTAGCTGTTGAAGTGTCTGGACTACATTCTGAATTTGAATGTAGGTTGAAAGAATCTAAGTTGCACATTGCTGTTGAGTTGGAATTGTTTGGTGCGATTCACACAGAAAACACCATTAAAAAAACAGGGAAGCAAAACCCTTTTCTGTAGAGCATCTGTTCTGGAGTAGTAGTGCAACTACACAGTTCACTGTGGTACCCAAAGGAATGTCTGTTGGATCATGGCAGCTTTTGCAGTTCACTGTCAGGAAGAACATGAGGAACAGACAGATCCTCTATATAATAATTCTAGTGCAGTCACTTATGCTAAAGTAACTGCAGAAGATCTCTGTCAAGTTTTTAAGTGACAGATTTTTAAATACATTTTATGTACATTTATTTTAGATGGGGTTTAAGTTTTTTATTTACCAGATACTTCTGACAGGGAATTTGTTTCTTTACACTTGATCCCCTATATTGTATTCAAATATGGACTGCTCTGGAAACAGTTAGGAAAAAAGAGATCTTGTTAAAAAGGCAGATTATCCTGGTTAGGGGGAAAATTCCACAGACAAAACCTGAACCTTTGAATTGTAGTGATTGTGCAGATAGTAACTGTGTGTGTCAAAGATAAAAACCAGAGATGGCTGGAAACTTGAATGTTTAAGATTTGAGAAGGCATCCCTCTTCTCATGTACTCTGAAGTATCTTAGGCTAGCAGAGCAGCATTTAGATACAGATTCAGATATGAAGTCACAGTGTTTGGGCTGTCTGCAAAGATTTTTTTGTCTTCTGACACTCTCCTGTGATTCTGCTCATGGTACACAAGCCACACAGTTGCAGTTTTGTTTAATGTCTGCTTCCTTCATATCAGGTTTATTGGTTTATTCCATTGACTGCACCCACCGCCTTAATTATAAGAAACAAAACCAAAGGTGTTTTAATGCGTAGTTACTATTCATACTTATCTGTCCTTTTTTCTATCAGTTCATCTCAGCCAGCAGCAAACCAGGAACAGAATCAAATTGTAGGTGCACAGAATAAAAAACATCCCCTGACCCCCAGAGCTTTAATTCTGAGTAGAGGAGTTGAACAAGGGTGGAAGAAAGGACAGATGGAAGTAAAAAGGACATGGACTGTGGCTAATTGCGTGTCTTTGGATTTTGTTTTTTGTGGAGGCTTCTGTGCACTGGGGCTATTTTGGGAGGAAGGCAGAGAGATACAAAGGGCTGGGTGGGCTGTGGTGCAGTGGAAAAACAAACAAATAGCTGGTTGGTTTTGGAAAGAGAGCATTCAGAGGAACACAGTAAACCTTTTAGCAGCCTTGCTTGTATCTGGTCATTGCCTGAGTTAAGCTGACGGGTTTCAGTTCCTGCTTTGCTCTCCTAGTGTGCCTCTTCCCTGAGGGCCTCATGGGACACCCTGTGGTTACTTCTCCAGAAACAGAGGGGCCTCCCTCCCTTGTCTGTTGTCTTTGGTATTTGATAACAGTGCTGTTCTTAAGGCTTACTGTTCTTATTTCAAGACTGGAATAACAATGTGATGTTGTTTATTTTCTAGCCATCAAGGCCTGTACCTGTGGCAAATTACCCTCATTCACCTGTTCCAGGAAACCCCACGCCACCCATGACACCAGGGAGCAATATTCCTCCATACCTGTCACCTAACCAGGATGTCAAACCACCATTCCCACCTGACATTAAACCAAATATCAATGCTTTACCACCGCCTCCAAGTGAGTAGCAAACAGAATGCCCCCACAGTCATTTATTGTTCCTCTGTTCTCAGCCACATACATTTCAGAGTCTGGAAAGTAGCTCTGATTGCTGCTCTGGGAGAGGCTGGAGTTGTTAAGTTGTATTAGGTGGCATGCACAGTGTAGGTTCACTTGAGCCAGTGGACAGAATAGAGAAAGACTGCTATGCTCCTCTAAAATAAAATATCAGAAAAGTTCTTTCAGGTTAAACTTGTAAGGATTTTACTCCAGAATTATTCCTTTGATATGCTTCCTGAGGAGAAAACACTTGATTTTGGGTTATGTTGTGTGTGCTTTGTAGGCTTGTTTATTGTATGAACTTCCATTTGGTCTGTTTTGTTCAAGGGCAAAGCCATTCATTGAACAACACTGCAGAGTAGGATAAAATGTGAATATTTATAGCAGTGTCTCTATTGTGATCCATACAGGCTTCTTAGGAATATTCAGTACTGTGCCAGAAATTGATATATGTTCCTTTCAAAGCCACTCAACGTCACAGCTACACTTGGCTGGGGAACGGGGCAGGAATAACAAGATCTCTCTGACTGGATACTAGCATGAGATGTTTGAGGTTTTGAAGTGACTGATGAACAATAGGAGCTATCATTTACTAGGGAGCTGGGAGAACCTTATGTTTTCTGTAAAATAACTGCTGCTGCATTAGCACTTTGCAGCTCTGTTTGGAGTTCAGGATAGCTGAAAAATCAAGTAGAACATGGGCTGCAATATTATTTGGGCAAGAACACAGGATTTAAAGCCATTTGGACTTCATAGATCAGCTGTAAGTTACCTCAAAATCTCATTTTATGGGCTCAGATAGTAATTGAATACCAGTGTCTTTGGTCATCACATAGTTTCAGCTGATGAAACTGTTGAAACTAATTGGGTAATGTTGATCCCTGTTCAAAGCAGAGGAAACAAACATTATCACAGTTTGACATTATTAAGAGATTTGTTTTCAGTCTTCTGCCAACAGAGTGAGCTTGGACACAGAACCTATCCTGTAATAAAAACCAGGAAATCTTGCCATGCATGGTTTCTGTTGGTGGCTGGAATGCTATGGCCCTCATGTCAAGTGTGTGACAATAGAAGACTGCTGTGCCCTTGCTATCAGTTTGAGCCTCATCACTTGTATCAGATAGACACCAGAGTTACTTTTGATTGTATTCTTTTGTGTGTGTGAGCCTGCTAAGTTAGAGCCAGTAGCAGATCACTGTGCCATTTGTTACTATTCTGTATAAATATACACATTATTATTGCACTGCAGATGCTAAAGGGAAAGTTCACGCTTTCTCTCCCTCTTCGATCCCAGCCAACCACAACGATGAGCTGCGCCTGACGTTCCCTGTGAGGGATGGGGTTGTCCTGGAGCCCTTCCGGCTGGAGCACAACCTGGCAGTCAGTAACCACGTCTTTCACCTACGGCCAACTGTGCACCAGACACTGATGTGGAGGTAAGCTCAGCCTTGCTGCAAGTGGGGCTTGCATCCCATGAGGGAGGAGTGGCGGGCCAGAGGCACTGCAATTAGATTTGCCAGGAATTTCACTTCAAAAATTGTAGCCTGGATAGGAAGAATGTCCTGTCAGCTCACAAGTACTCTTCACCTTGTCATTTTCCAGAGACAACACGCTCTAAAATGCTTCACAATATGTATTGCATGTCCTTGCTGATAGCTCATAGCATGCAGTGTCTGAAATACCACTGCAACCATTGCATCCTTTCTGCTCTGGGTGGAACAAGAGTGGGGTTTTCCCTGACCCACACCCACACCACTGCAAACTTCCATCTTGGAATCTGAAGTCCAGGTGCTTTATGACCTCTGAAATGTTAAATGCAAGAGTAGCTCTGCAGGGCTGTAAATGTTTAAAATAAATAGTGCGGAGTTACTGGATAGTGAAGAATAACCCACTAAGAGTAAGGACCCGATTTAGAGGCTTGGTGAAATCATTTGGAAAGACAAGTGCTTAAATCCTCCAAACTTCAGAAGCTAACTTCCTAATTCCCCTGTTCTCTCACTCCACAAGTAAGCACAGCTCAGAAATGTTTGAGCATAGCTTTCCTCATACAAAGGCTTCGGGTTTTCACTTACAGTGAATTCGTATTTCCAGCACAGAGGAATATTTTTCTGTGGTGGTACTTTCCTGTATTTAATGTAGATCTGTATAACTGATTCCAGGGTATGTTTTGATTGCACCATGTTCATGGAAAGGCCTTATGACAATCAGAGCCTTAATTTTTTTTTAAATTTCTATATTTTCAAACACTACAGAATAATTTTGTCTCTTGGTTTGGTTTTTCTCAGAAAGTCTCTGTGTTTATCCTGGCTGAGTCAAGATAAACATTGCATTGTCTGAGCCTTTCTCTGTGCACTATGGAGGCTGGTTAGTTGCTTGGGATCTTACATGGAGAGTGTTTACTGGTGTAGCTTTAGGTTTTCTTTTCCTGTGAGGATCTTCCCATTCACTGGATTCCTTTGGATCTTGTGTTTTCCTGGTGTGGAGAGTGTGAGGCAGGCAGAGAGATGCACTCACTTCCCCAGCCCAGGACGGACTCTGGCTCTAAAGATGAGGCTTGATGCAGGAGTCCTTGCTACCACAGTGCCCCTGTGCCCTGAGGGAGCCTGGGGGTTGGGAGGGAGGGAGATTGCAGGCAGACCACATCCAATAATTAACACCTAACTTTGAGGTCAGTTATTGCTTACTTGCATTTCATTATCGTGGAGTACTCGCAGCAGAGGGAGTTTTGGCAGTTACTTGCCAGTTCTTATTAATAAGTAATCACTACTGGGGATTGTGCTGGCTCATTCAGTAGATTTATAGTGCTGCACTGAGGCATGAGGCTGTTTCTTAATATCTGTTCTTTCTTTCCTCCTTCGCTCAGCAAACACATAGCCTTTATTTAAACTTATTTTAATGAAGACTCATAGGTAAACTGTGCTCAGGTTTGCTGTTTTGAAAAGCCTGTTAATAGTGGGGAGAACGGATAGTCCTGTAATGAAGTCATTTCACATTTAACTCAGGGCTGGATGGATGCCAGAAAAATGAATTAGTCACATGTGTGGATGGATTTTGGTTTTTATAGAGAATGGTGGAACTGAGCCAATTCTCAGTATTTTTCTGCCAGTTAAAATATTCGGCAAAACCTCTCACGTGTACACACATAATGAATAGCAATGCAAGTATTTTTCTCCCCATGGGAACTTTTCATGGTTACGAGAAACAGAAAGGTTGAAGGCAGGGAAAATGTCTCCTTGAAGCTGCTTCAGTCTTCACACTGCTGTGTTATTAATAAAGTCCCATGTGGAGACACTGTGTGCTGAGAACATGAGGCTCTCCTGAGGTCTGTCACCACCGTGACACTCAGCAGGCCTGCTCACCTCGTCTGCTTGGGTTTTATATCAGAGGTACCAAGCCTTGCGTCCCTCCAGGTTTGGATCGCTGTGCTGTGCTCTCCTGAGGTGAGAAACTGAGTAGAACTTGCAGAGTGAGCTTTCAGAAAACAGCTAATAAAATAATTGAAAAAAAAAGCCTGAAAAGACTTCATGTAGATAGATTATGTTGAAAGGTCAAGTAATTTGTATTCTATAACTTTCTTTTTTAAAAAACCCCATGTTTGTGTCCACTGCTAAAGCTTGATGTTATGAAATCCAGAAAAAATGATGTTTAGTCAGATTGAAGTCTTTGCAAGGAAAATGGCAGTTATCTCCTGAATGAGCTGCTCCTCTTGGATCTTACAAAGATAACTTCTTTCAGACAACATAGATTTATCAGGAACGTAGATTTTAAAGTTTGAACAATAAACTTTGAGCTGTCTTTTGCTGTCATGAACAGCAGAATTCTGACATTTCATTTCAGTTTTCTGTGTTCTTTTAAATTTCTTCTTGAAATTACTCATTCCTAACACAAGGTTAACATACATTTATGAAACTAAAGTCATAGTCTCTACCCACTTAATTTTTGATTAACTTAATCTCAGCCTTTTCATTTTTTGAAGGTGTTACGGAACTAATTTCTGAGGAGCTAAATAGTGAATGGAAGTTATTATAGGGGAGGTGGGAGAAATTCATGCCCTGAAAGAAGGTCTAAATTGGATAAATTTAGTCCACAGCCATGTTAATTTAGAATCACAGAAGCTGATTTTCATGGGAGGTGAGATATAGGAGTCATTTTATCTTAGTTGATTTACTTGTTCTGAGGTGGGATTAGCTGTACTTGTATTTTGTCTGACAGGCATTCATTCATTCAAATGCTGCTTTAAGTGCTCTGAGGTAGTGAAGAATCCAGACTTCCAGCACAGCCCACTGCAGCATATTGCTTTCTCATTCTTAACTCCTAACATAGGAAGGACCTACCTCATGTGACATTCTTCTTTGTGCAGGAACACTCCATGGTCTGGGTTTGCAAAGAAGTTTGAGATGTTTCCTTGAAAAGTCCTTAATAAGCATAAAATATTAATAACTTTGGGGCATGCTTGCATCATTAATTCATCATTACTTGCTTCCGTTCAGGGCTTTTATGAAGGAAGTATGTTATATCCTTAATGGCAATAATTCAGGAAAAATAATATGATTGATCAAGAAAAATGTTCCTAGCATAAAAACCGCCTCCCTCTGCAGTGTGAAAGCAAAGTTAAAGGAAGACTTATTGGATGTTGTGTGTTGTTGTTGTCAGGTCTGACTTGGAATTGCAGTTTAAGTGCTATCACCATGAAGACAGACAAATGAACACAAACTGGCCAGCTTCAGTCCAGGTCAGCGTTAATGCAACCCCACTTACCATCGAACGTGGTGACAACAAGACATCTCATAAACCTCTGCACCTAAAGCACGTCTGCCAGCCAGGGAGAAACACGATTCAGATTACAGTCACAGCGTGTTGTTGCGTAAGTACAGCGAGCTCACGGCTGCAGCTGCTGATGCTGAGTCTGCTATTTAGAGCGGTTTGCAAATGTTGCCTTAGCTGAAAGAGCCTTACTCTCATTTTTTTCCATGCCTTTTTCTGGTAAGGTTTTGCTTAATGATGTTGACACAGTCAGAGTGCTAATGTGGAAAATTTGCTGCTTAATTGTTGCAGAATGTAGTGATGTCCTTCCAATGTCTCTGACAAGGTCCATGGTCTAGGGGAGAAATGGAGTTTTATCTCTTGCCTTCTCATGTGTGCTTGTGTAACAAGGTGGCTGAAGTCTGTTGAGGTAGAAGTAGATTATTGTGATGAAGACTGTTGATGGTACTAATTTCATTTACACAGTGTATTAAACAGTCTTTGGTTTGTCATGAAAACATCGACATTATAATCGTTGGTGCTGATGATTTTTCAAATAGCTTTTCAGATGAAAAATTAATATTCAAAGGTGCATTCAGCCATCAGCTTTCCCCTTTTGCCTTTTCCACGGGTTAGGTACCCTCAGTATTTTTAATGCAGATCATTCTGCAAATCCAGTCTGAGCTTCTGACTGTTCTCTTGTTGCTGACAATAAAGCAAGCTGCTAGCTCTCACAAGGTCACAGTGTGAGGCACTTTGACAAGAAGCCATCCACCCATTTTGCTTTACTTCACACGGATGTTTCTCTGCATAATGCCATTTATCTGGTGGGTAAGAGCAGGGGGCAGCATCCTGTGAATCCACAACGAGCTCCGTGTTGGGTAAGAAAATTCAGCTGATTCCAGGCACATCAGTTGCAAATTGTTTTTGCAACTTCCAACAAAGTCTGAGGGCAGGCAGGTAGGCTAGACTGTTTCAGACAGTCTAGGGTTTTAAAAATAAACCCTGATGTCAGGGATTAATATGTCAGCTGTACATATACTGAATATTAAGGAGGGAGAAAATGCAGAAAATCCTTGCTTTTTTTAAAGCCCTTTTATACATTAAATGTGGAGCAACTGCACAGTGTGCAGAATATCCCTAAGGGACCGTGTGTGCTCAGCAGAGCAGAACCAGCTTTTATGTTTAAGCCTCAGGCTCTCACAGAAACCAAGTGTCCAAGGGAAGAGTGCAGCTCAGTTTGGGAGTGTGTTTAACAAGTGTGTTTGGTTCTCTTCCTAACAAAATGTGTTTCCTTGCAGTCACACTTGTTCGTGTTGCAGTTGGTGCACCGGCCATCGGTTCGCTCCGTACTTCAAGGTCTACTAAAGAAACGCCTCCTCCCAGCAGAGCACTGTATCACTAAGAGTGAGTTTGCATTTTGCGTGGGTGATGACTTTCCAGAATGCCTATGTTCAGTTGTGATAAGCTATCTCTACACCAGATTTACTTGTTTATTGATAACCTTCAGCTGTGCTTAAGGAATTTGCAGAACATGGTCTGAGTAGATGAATCCCTGGTATCCTGAAATGTTAATGGCTATTTGGGTGGAAGTAACAAAGTTTTGAGGACACAAGCTTAGTTTCTAGAGAGGACTGTTCTACTCCAGGAGAATCTCTCTGGCTTTCCCCTCATATTTGTTTTTGACTCACCAATAAAGAAAGATTAATTATTTATCTGGGGCTGCTTTTGGTGCTTGTATGACACTTAATTTGATTAAGAATGTAGCAGATATGTGTGTGTGATGGTTTTTCTGTTCAGGAGAATGTTCTAAATTACACAGAAGACACCTGTGTTGGTATATTGTTCATTCAATTGTCACTTAAATGTTGAAGTCATTTCTTAAATGTTCTTAAATGTTGAAGAAATTTCAGATTTCTGTGTTAGAACTTAAAATACACTTGTGATTTCTCACATCTATACCCACCTTCTTCCTAAACAGTCAAGAGGAACTTCAGCAGCGTAGCAGCTTCCTCTGGCAATGCAACACTAAACGGGGAAGATGGAGTAGAGCAGACTGCTATTAAAGTGTCTCTGAAGTGTCCGATCACATTCCGGCGGATCCAGCTCCCGGCGAGGGGGCACGATTGCAAGCATGTGCAAGTGAGTAGGTGCCAGTTCCTGGCAGGGCTCCCTCAGCCATGTGTTGTTACAGTACCTTCAGCTTGATTATCGCATCAGAGCACCAAATACATGGCATTTACATCTGCCTCAATAGTTAACTGCATATATGTTTAATGTAGAGGGGAAAAGTAAGCTCTTTGGTTTAGTTTTCAGTGCTAGGAGGCTTTTTTCATGTCAGTTTTATTTTTGTCTTACTGCTTCATTTAATAAAAAATTTTCCTTTTGTTTCCTTTTATTTTGTCTGGTTTGGTTTTTTTTTCCTTTTTTGTTTTTTTCTGATACCTAGTGCTTTGATCTGGAATCTTACTTGCAACTGAACTGTGAAAGAGGAACTTGGCGGTGTCCAGTATGCAAGTAAGTGCAACCATACTACATGAAATGCAGTTGTACACACTTTGACCAAATTCAGATCGTATTTAAGATCATGAGGGGGAGAAGAAAGAAGTTCTAGGAAATAAAGTTATATATCACATTTACTTAAAGAGCATAAAGTCCAGTGAGAATTCCTGCTATATTTTACCACCCTGGATTATTAGAAATTTAAAAGCATATAACGAGATATTTTCCCACAAGATTTCATTAGAAATCATCAATGTTGATGTTGTGTAGGGTTCAAAAGAGGCTCAAATATTTACATTGATATGGTAGATATCTTCAATCCAGAATAAGGCTAATTTTTAAAAAAGTAAAAAATTTCCAAGGAGCAAGAGCTGGAATTGTTGCTCAGAGAAAAAGAGGGATGGATACCTTGGCATAATTTCAAGCCAATGTTTTGACCAAAGAGTTAGCGTACTGCAGAAGAAAAGGAAGAAAAACTTGAAAGTGGTTACAGACTGTCCATCCTTGTGTTTAACTGGGCAGAAAAAACAGCAGAATGACTGCAGGCCAGTTCAGTGTCTGTAACCTCCTGTGCACAGGGTTGGGAGCATGTTCCAGCTTCAGCTGAGGAGCCAGGGCTCAGAGCTCCAGCAGCTGTGGCTGTAACAGCTGGCCCTGGGTCTGCACAAGCCTCCAGTTGGGTCCTTGCTCTGCCAGCCAGTGTTAGGTACAAACAACAGTGGGGATTGCCCATTCTGGCTGTTCTGCAGGCATGGCAGGCTGGAGATGAGCTTGTTTCCATTACTGTCCATGGTTATCTGTGTCCTAACACAAAAGTGCTTTCTCCAAGCTGCCCAAATCTTTTCTGTCTTCTACGTTTGGCTAAAAATATCACAACAGTTGGATATCTTGCTTTCTTAATTCATATATTCATGCATCTAGGCTAAATTTTTGTCCTGTGTCTCTGAGCATGAGCACCTGCATTCAGATCTAAGTGCCTACATAGCTAAATCATTTCCGGTTTTGTTTTGTTCTGTCCCCATCTGTGCCAATCTCAAGTAGAATAGCTGTAATACGTAGTTGCTTTGAAGCCATAGTACTGTGGAGTTCAAAAAAAGAGAAGGATCTAATTAAAAAAAAATAGCACTAACTGATGTTCACAAAAAAGATCCGCTATGTTTGAAAATACTTTAAATTTGCAATGTATTTCACTAACAAAAATTACTTAAAGAATGTGAACAGCTTGCGGACACACAGAAGTAGATGTATCTTTATCTCATCTGTTTGATGTAAATATCCTGGTAATGTAGAACTAAAACTGCTCCAAATCATTCTTTCCCAAGCAGTATTCTAACATGAAGTTTGTTTTTTGTTTTTTTTTTTACTTTTTAGTAAAACTGCTCTCTTGGAGGGCTTGGAGGTTGACCAGTATATGTGGGGTATTCTGAACGCTATTCAAAAGTAAGTGATCTCCTTCCTGATATCCAAGACTAAGCAACTGGGAGATATGGTAATGAGTACTGAGGCAGTCACACCAAAATAGATCTTGGTGATTGAACTTGAATATTCTATTGCATGGTGCCTTGGTGGAGCAGGTGATAGAGTGAATCAGTTTCCATCTACTTTGTAGATACTGTTTCGGTTATCTCTTCATGGCAGCCTCACCACTAAAGGAGGGAAAAGCCAGAATGGAGGATCAAACAGTTTCTTGTATTTACAAGCAGTCCCTCTGATTCAGAGGTGGCAAGCCACATCAGTATGTTTTGATTTCATTGTGTGGATAAATACAGAAATGTGCTCTCATGGTTGCCTTTTTAAAATTTGCTTTCAGAACACTCTTGAGGAGTAAAAGATCTTAATGTTGTATTACACCAGAGCATTTCAGAACATTGGTTACCATGCAGATTCTTATGGAAACTTCAGCAGAATTGGTTTTAAAAAAATTCAACCGATGTGCTAAATTTTCACATTATTTTACAGCTCAGAGTTTGAAGAAGTTACCATTGATCCAACTTGCAGCTGGAGGCCGGTCCCTATAAAGTCAGATATTCACATCAAAGATGACCCAGATGGCATTCCCTCAAAAAGATTTAAGACCATGAGTCCAAGCCAGATGATCATGCCAAATGTAATGGAGATGATTGCAGCTTTGGGTCCTGGCCCATCACCTTACCCATCCCTACCCCCTCCTCCAGGAGGCAACAACTCCACTGAATATGGTAACCAAGGTTAGTCCTGTGGCTTTGTGCACCCAGCTGCTCACTCTAGCACCCAGTGGTTCAGTCAGCCTTGTGATTCAGATGTGTCGGTGAATCTTCTCAGACTGATGCATGAGGACAGCAAATTATATGGCTGCAATTCTGCATAAGTCTTTTCAGTTAAGATTCATCTGTTCATTAGAGTGTATGTTTTAGTAAGTATTATGTTCTAGTAATATATTGTAGTATTTAGTTATTTAATATTTTAAGTATTTGGTGCTTGTCATATTTGTAGTCATGCAGCCCTCCCTGAATGAAGAAACATTGTATGTTACCTTCTACATTCATGGCCTGCCACAATAGACCTATTTCTGCATTTTTTCCTGTGCATTTTCCTTCTGTTCCACTCTCAAGTGAAAACATCTAGTACTACATAAGTAGAAAACCTGACCCATTGACCCTGCTACCTGGGCCACTAGGTTTAGTTGTGGCCAGGTGAGTGACATTCCATAGGCCAGCAGAAAAGCGACGACTCTCAAAGAGCTTTTAGCTGCTTTGCAAACACCTTTGCATTAGAAAATTACTTTTGAGTTCTTCTGTCCATGTGCTACCAGATTGAGGAACATGGAACTAAATACAGGCAGCGGAGATAGGTTTTCAAATTACTGGTATGTTGTGAATAACTCAATTACAGTGACAATTCTGAAAACATGAAACCAGAGACTGTTTCTTTTGCAAGTAACATGATATGAGTCAGTTCAGCTCTGGGAAAAGACCAACTGTTCACACTATCAGAATCCCCAAATTGATTACAAGGTGATACATGTGCTTTTTGCAGGCGTTGAAGAAAAATATAGATTGCGTGCAAAATACGGTTAATTTGCTCCAGTGACTGCAAAACTGATGACAGATGATAAAAACTTATAAGGTTTTCAAACAGATGAATGATTACTATAACAAAGCCAAGAGCACTGAATCACATTTTTTTTCCCTCATTTAGTAGGAGTGAAGTGCAGTCAGAGCCTGAGAACAGAGCTGTCTATTCTTCACCGTATTTCCAGTGCATACTCAGGAGCAGACAGGATAGCCACGTCACGTGCAGGGTTTAGGCTTTGTGTGAGCATTGCTGCCTAGACTGTTATTTTGCTGCTTTCCCTATGGGTCCTGCAGCAGAGGCAGTCGCTGCTCCTTGGAACCCTGAGTCACCACTGGCAGGGGAAACCCATGCTCTCCTATTTGCCCTGCAGTGGGGATGTCAGCACCCTGCACACATTATCCTCAATGTCTGACAGATCTCTCCCTCAGCACGTGGCACTACTCTTGCTGCAGAGAGGGGCTTGCTGCTGCATGGCTGAAACTCCCTGGGCATGCTGCCTTTTATCTTTATTCTCCATCAATATGTGCACTGAAACTTGGTGATTGCAATTGCATAATGTCCTCTGATTACCAGTTCTTTAGAGCAATGTAGTAGTAGTAGTATTACTACTGTGGTTTATGTTTGTTTATTTGGTTTTAATGGAAAGCATACCGAAGTTTAATTTGCAAACATAACAAATATTCAGTACTACAAGACCACATTCCAGCTGCTTGCTAATTAATTATTCCTGATGCAAGGCAAGACCAGCTATGTTCTGTGAGACTCCTCCAGTTTGCAGATTAACAAAATGAGAATTAGTAAGGCTCTGCAGTATTTACATGATAGATCAAAGTCCTGACGTCTTTGAGAAGTACTCTTACATGGCTAATGACTACTATTCCTTCAAGATTAAACTTCTGCTTGTGAAGCTGTGCTAAGGAGCAAATGATGCAACTACTTCAGTTTGTCAAACTCCCTTCTTGAGTTGAATATTTAAAACTGCTGTACTTCAGCTGACAAACTGCAGGCTCTCTGTGCAAGCTCCAAAGCTGTTCTGTTATTTCAGAGCACAGTATCATCCAGTTCAGTTGCTTGTATGAAGTAGGTGAATGGTTTTAGTTCATCCTTTTGCTATTCATAGCAAATAAGCCACTAGAGCTGATATCTGAGTTGGAAGTGTTAAGAGAGGAATCTTGACAAAAAATATGAAACCCTGTACTGGGATACCTGCTTGCCTTAGAATTCAGATGAAGATCCCTGGGCTGAGGTGGGCTGGATCCATATGGACAATGGTCATACAGTGCTTGTCCTGCAGAGCAGCAGGGGACTCCAGGCCTGCTTCAAGATGTGTGTGTAAATCTAGTCAGTCAAGTGAATTTTGTATGTTTTGTGGGAGCCCCAATTAGATATGAACACCTCTTCTATGCCTTTTATGAGGGGGTAGAGTAGATGCTGTGCTATGAACTGGTACTTTGGCATCTTCCAGATTCACTTCTGTCAATTACTTTCATCAGAAGCTGAAGCAATGCTACAGTCTTACTGAGTGTGTAGAAGCACAGGCATGAATAACCCAGGTGTCCTATAAATAATGTGGTACTTGGGCAGTCAGTCTCAGTTACACTGAGATGCTTCCAGATACAAATATCCCATAGAATTTAATATCCTGTTTACTTCTCGGCATGGTTAAGTTTATGTGGTGACTTGGCAGTAGTTTTTCAAAATGTCAGCAGTTTTCAATTAGTTCCAGCACATAAATGAATTATTGCAGCAGCCAGTGTTGGGAAGCCAAGTGCCCTGTCCCCACTCGCTCAGTGGGGGCACAGCATTGTCACATTCAGTGTCACAGCTCCTTGTGCTGCGCAGGGAGGAAGTGTCACATCGCACAGCTCCTGCCAGATACTTGGAGAAATCAACCTTGGAAACAAATCACATCTGTTTCTCTTTCAGGCAACAGTTACCAAGGTCATGGCAATTTTGACTTCCCACATGGGAATCCCGGTGGCACATCTATGAATGACTTCATGCATGGGCCACAGCTGTCACATCCCCCAGACATGCCGAGCAGCATGGCAGCTCTCGACAAACCTCTCAGTCACCCCATGCAGGAATCTGTAAGTAATGGTGCTGGGCACATACAGTGTCGTTTGTGGGGGTAAGGAGCTCTCATCCAGCTGATGGATTTACCTTATGAACTGCTTTTACTTTTTGTGGATTCCTCACTTGGGAAGTTGGTGAAATAGAGTAGTCTTGAGAAATGCCAGAAATGCCATTTTTAGTTTCTGGCCATTTTGCGTTTTTGGAGAAGCATTTCTGCACTTTTTGAATTGTCATTTAAGCTTATTTATCTGAAAGAAAGAACCTGGCTCAGTCTGCTTGTATTAATCATTGTGCTTTGCTCTGACACGTGAAAAAAAAATCTACTTCATTCCCTAGGCCAGCAGGACTGTGAATATCCATCTCCAAGAGACAGCTTGTTAAAGCAAGATATTGGATGACTTCAGAGCAGGGACAATATCTTCCCTGGCTTTTTCTCTGAGGGCAAAATTTGCATCAAAGCATTTTGAGGGGGAATTCTACTCAAGTAGCATGAAAGGCACTTTTAAACTTTTGATAATAGGACAAGCCTGCAGATTTCAAGGAGAGACACTGCCACTGGTCTGAAAATATCAATGTAAGACTAAAAAATAGAGGTTCCTCAGGTCTCAGATGGTGAGGCAGAACTGTGCATTGGAAAAGCAGCTTGCTCAGAGTTTTCTATACAGAACTTTCTGTATCTCCAGAAAATGCAGTACTGCTTGCAACTAGAAGAGCTACCAGCAGCATTTAGTTCTTAGGCATGGTTAGTAATCTATTTTAACTGTGTGTGGGGTGTGTATACATCCTTTTATGTTCATTTAAGTTGCAGGGCAGGGGGTTTAAAGTGTGCTGTTACTGCACAGGAAGGATGTTTAACTTGACAAGTCATATGTGCTGTGTCTTCAGTGAATCCTAGAAAGTACAATTTCAGAATGTAATGAGGAAACGTGGTAGCAGATGCTCAGCAAAAGCCTACTCAATGTCTCCTCTAACTGGCAGTGGGTTTTCCAAGGAGGATGGTGAGAAATAGAAGAGAGTGGAGAAAGAGTTCTTCATATAGTTTGGAGAGAGTCCAAATGCCAAGACTCTTTCTGCAAAGGAAGAGTCCAGAAACTGTAATGACTTTACCACTTTACAGGCTGATAAATGAGGACAAACATGCTGTAAATGTAGTGTTGCATTGGCAAATTCCGCTTACACAGCTTAGAGCAGTCAGAGTACTCTGCACAAGAATCAACCACACAGTATTAGTGAGAGGAAATTTCCCCACAGTAGTGAGAGGAAATAATACCAGCCTGAACCACTCACAGCTGCTTTCCTTTGAATCAAAGCCACAGGGAATTAATCTTTGCTTCCCATTACCTGACACCTACCTCTTAATTTCATCAGTTAACAGCCATACCTTTGCTGTAGTAGTTGCCCTGGTGAAATTTCTGAGTTGATAGGATATGAAGTAGTTGAATATAAAAGTGAAGAATTTGTAGCTGTCTGAAAATGTGACTGTTTACATATATCAGAGGTGAAAGTTTCTCAAGGCTGTGCATGTTCCAGAGCTGTGGGAGTGTATCTAGGCAAATGTCAATGGACTTCCACTTCTGTGGGCCAGACTGTAGCAAATCTAGTACTTGCTTGTGATAGCTGGCAATTAAAGTAAACCTTTGCCTCATTTCTCCCTCATCTATCATGATACTCAAAAAATACCATTTGGGAATAGGAGTGCTAAAGTAGATTCCCACATTATGTCAATGGCTGGTTTTCTGTAATGAGGTTTGGTTTTCAGGTCTTTTTAGCAGAGGAGAATTAACCTTGTCAATGTGACTGTGTAGCCTTCAGTCCACATTTGAGGACTCTTAGTGCTCCCACAAAACCTTTTCAGTGTTATAAAATCTCTGCTTCCCTCTTTCTCTCTTACCCTCTCTCTTTTGTTCTTTCTCTCAAAATAAGCTTTGTCTGTAACAGACACTCAAGAAAGGCATCTTTAAAATCACTGCTTTTAGAGAAATACATGCCTTTAACACATTCCTAAATTGTGTACTTGCATGTCTTTGGAGAGACACTTCATAGAAAAACAACTATAAACAAACTGTGTGATTGAACCAAGGTTTTAAGATGTTGACTGTGCTCTTTTCTGGCTTTCTGTCCTTCATTTTTACAGTTAGCAGGTTTTTGTAGTTTGCATATACTATTCACTTTGGCCATTTACAAGGTGAGTTGTAAGGGATTGGATGTTCGGTCCTTTTAGGCTTTTAAGGTCGCTCTTGCTGGAGCTGAATGCTGCTGAGGAAGTTCCTGGCGTTCCTGTGTTGAAGATTTGTGTGGTGGCCCTTACACAGTGGGAGGCAGAGAAAGTTGATCCCTCCAGACATACTCTGTAGGTCACTCCAGGAAGTGCAGATATTTGCCAGTGTAGGTAAGGCTGGGTAACCAGGGATGAATCAATCAGAATTTCCTTTCCTCAACACTGTTGTTCCACTCCTGTGGAAGAAGGAAAAAGGACCTGAAACATGACCAGAAGTAATACCTCTTCCCCAGCATAGAGTGTTGTGAGAGCTATGGAGCAGATGGTACATTGCAACAGTGCAAGATTGCTACAGAACAGCTGCCACAATCATATCATGCTTGTTTTCAGAAATTGTAAACAGGTTTTAGACGAAGGAGAATTCAGTTAGCTCTAGTTTAGTGCTTCTTGCAGACAGTGTAAGGAGCGACTGAGCAATGGATGATGACACCATAGGCTCCTACGCACAGAGAGGTGGTATGAGCTGGTACTACTGTAAAAAGTCATTGCTCTTGTTTCTATTTTCACTTTTCCTCCCTCTCACACCAGCAAAAGTTACTGCAGCCATGAAGTGATTTGGACCCAGGTACTGATGTGATTGGAAACTAATTCAGGGGCAGGGTGGAGAAATTCAGTGCATGTCTGCAAGGTTCCACCTTGCATACGTGGCAAAGGGGCGGATGGGAAAATTGGCCAAGAACATCAGCAGGGTAGGCAGGATGGCAACTTTTAGTTTTGGTAGCTAACACAGCAGAAGAGTTGGCAAAACTGTGACCCTGGTAATGGAGCGAGATATAAACCATTGACTTAACCTGGTGATTTTTTTCCCCACTAATAATTTTCCTCAGAGACAGAAGGAATATTTCTGTGCAGCTGGCAGGCCCTGTTGCTCCAGAGCTGTACATCTCAGCACTCCTAGAGGTCACTGTTGGGCTGTAGAATTGTGTTGTTCTGTGCTATTAAGCTGAAGATGTAGTTGTCTGCTATAAGCTTTTCTTTTATAGACTGTAAATGCTTTAAGAGTGCCAAAGTGTATTCCTCTAAAAACAACTCTGGAATTCGCTTGCTATGCAAGCAAAGGCAACTTTATTAGACTCTGCATTCATAGTGCAGGTCAAATAAAGGAGGTTCAGAATAAAAGAATAAAATGGTGGGAGTTGCAGGTGCAAGCCAAACATACCCAAAGTGTGTTGCTTACAATGTGTTTGCACCATAGCAAACTTACCATTGGTTAGCTGAATGCAAATAGAAAATGTTCCCATCCTGAGCATTTTTCCTTCTCACTGGGAGGTTGCTGGAGTCAGTGGCCTAAGTCAGATGGATTTGGAATCTGCGATGGCTCTTCAAAGAATATGGTGGCCCTCAATCTTACAATAAACAATTTGTCCTTATACACCCATTGTCTAAGGACCCAGGTGACTGTGTTATCAACTTAACCTATATTTAAATCCTTGCCTATGTAAACACAATGTAGAATTTCTAACTTTCTTATTCATTTTGAAATGTCTGAGAGCATACGAATGCCTCTCCTGGTTAAAATAATTATTTATATAAATGTGCCAGCCTGACCCTTGCTTTACACATTCAGGGATAAATTTAAGAGATTCTTCAATATAATCCTGCTTGGTTTTAGTTTTGGTTTTGGTTTCCTATGTCAACAACACTGTCATAAATTGCTTTTTACCTTTTGTTATTATTATTAAGCTTTCTAATTTCCACACTTTCTGTTGCACGTGTCCTCAATGAGTGAGGAAGGAAACAGTACTATTAAGACAGACATCTACTTATACTCAGACTTCTGCAAAGTTTTTGGGCTGCAAATTCTTTTACATTAAAGTGTGATCTGTGCGTAGATTTTGTATAAACTTACCCTTACAGTAACAACAATGTTGGAGAATGTTTTTCAAGTAGTCAAACTGTGACCCCAATGTCAAGATGTATATCAGTACTTTTTACCAGTTACTTTAAACTTTCATATGGGATAGAGAGGCAGATACCATGCAGGTAAAATCATTTCCACAAACCTTCATAATGCCAAAGTATTGAAAAGGACCTCCATGCAGCTGAGTGTGACTGTCCCAGTGGATCAGTATTCAAGTTTCACTTTTCCTAAGAGTAGTGAAAAGTATTTTTTAATATATTTGTTTCTCTGTATTTTTTAATGGGAACATTTTAATTAAGTTTTGTGATAACCTACCTTTTGCCTTCTGAAGCTGAAGGCTGAGGTTAAGATAACTTTGCAGTTTTTTACATGATATGAAGGGGTGAATACTGACATAGCATTTTGCTGGTTTCTGTTGGCTTGGCTGGATGAATTTCATGCTGCTGTTGTATGTATTTGTTCTTTTATTTCAGCTTCACTTTGTCCAATATCTAGCATTCCCCAAAAAATGTTTACATTTTTTGTTTCTCCATATACCAAATTAACATGAGATATCCGATTCTGAAGCATTCAGACACTTCTTTCTCATGGCACCAAGGTCCAGCCCCAGAGAATCCCCTAGCATTAAATGGGACATGCAGAAGGAGGAAGAACTGGACTTGTGCATTTTTATTGCTTCTGTGTCATGTGAGAAAGACTTTTCCCCCATTCAGTAATAGGGTTAGGAAGATGCATGTGGATTGGTAGTTTATTCCCCACAGAAAACATAAAAAAACACTAAGCTCTTGTTAGACAACTCATCCACAGCATGAATACAAAGGAGAGTATGATCGTTGGCTTAGTTTAAGCTAAGGCAATGTACTTTGCAGTCAGCAGGTGTGCAGCCACCCACAGCAGCTCGGCTCATGGTAGGAATGTGATTCCCGAGCTGCCTTGGTTCTGTCAGCCATCAGAATCCGGGAATATCAGCAAGGAAAACCTTCAGCCTTTAACAGGGGTGTTGCATTCTGAGAAGAAGAGGAGGGAAGGAGTGGAGAAGAGCTGGTGTTTACAAGATGTTTTTAATCAGCTGAAACACGAATAGGCTGCGGTGTCAGGAAGCTACCGAATAGGGGAGCTGAGCAGAAATGATGCATTTTCTCAGTAAATGAGTTTCCTGGCATAGGGATCATTCAAGAAATTCTCCATTCATTCATAACATTTTTTAGGGCAAAAGCATCTGCCTTGCTAATGCTGAGCAACACCCATAAGTCTCCTTCCCTCCTCTTTGTGGTGCATTGTTTTGCATCTTCATACACAGTTTTCCACATTACAAGGAAGCAAACCAACGGCACAAGTCCAATGTGTTTTTTCTCCTTGCAGACAACCTTCAAAAAGCTGAAACACTTCCTCCAGCATTGGGATATGGAGTTTTCTTTTCCAATGGCGCTTTTTTATTTCTTTTTTTGTTGTTGTTGTTGTTTGTTGATTGGTTTTGTTGGGGTTTTTTGTTGTGTGTGTCGTTTTTTAATTTATTTGGTTTTATAACATGCAGTTACAGAGTCAGGCACCGCGAGCACTGTACCTTGTGGCCTCACTTTCTTTTCCTGCTTTTTTCCTCCTCCGCAGATCCCTCATCCCGGCAGCACTGATCAGTCCCATACTTCCATGCAGCAAGGTTTGCACGTCCCTCACCCCAGCAGCCAGTCAGGGCAGCCATTACATCACAGCGGGCCTCCTACCCAGCAGTCCCGGCAGCCGCCCCCGGCCGCTTCTAGCAACCATCCACACAGTGACCTGACCTTTAACCCCTCCTCAGCCTTAGAGGGTCAGGCTGGTGGACAGGGAGCACCCGACATGCCGGAGCCCTCGCTGGATGTAAGTCTGTGTCATACTCTCATCTGCCTGCCATAGCGTGTGCTTCGCATCGCGCGGGAGGGCCGGGCGGGCAGGGGACGGGACCCGCTTCCACAGCACATGCCATCCTTTCATGCTTTGGTACATGGGCACAGGCGCTGCAGCCGAACTGACAGGGCACTCCTGACCTGCTGGGAGAATGGATGGTTCCTGTTGGAGCAGCTGCGTGGTGTGCAAGCCACAAGCCTCTTCTAGCACCAAGGCAGGCATTTCTTTAGGCAGTAGCTCAGACACCGGGCTGGGAGCCATGTCCTCCTTTCCCGCCCCGGCGCTGGTTGGGCTGTGCTCTCCTAGACCCTGAAGCTGTTGCAGTGCCTGGACAGGAGGACACAGCTGTACGTGGTTCTGACTGTGGCATTGCTGTGCCAGGTGAGCTGTGCACTGAGCCCTGCGGTGTGTCCTGGCCAGCGGGAGGGGGATCTGTGCTGGCCACCCTGTAACACCGTCCCTGCTCCCTGCAGCCAGAAACAGTCTGTGCCCTTCCATACTTGTTCTTGTGGGTGGCTCAGCAGCACAGGTTCCTCCTCCCAGTACATCACACAGGGAAGTAAACAACGTGGACATTTTATGCCTCTTTAGCCACCGTGGGAGGCAGCTCACAACTAAACAAAGTCTAGTTTTAAGGCCAAAAGTAGTCTTCCATCTCTTAACATTGATTCAGTGGAGTTGGATGTGACTTTTCTGAGGTATGTCTCTCTATTAGCCATCTACCTCCCAAAATACAAATCCTCAGCACTAGGATTGGATTTTTGTTTGAGTCATGCTTTCCTGTACGTGTATCTTCTGTGTGTTCCAAAGTCTGCTGCTGCACAGTTAATTTTCCTAGAGATATGTTCGCTTCTGTGCCTTGGATTTCTATCTGTATTTGCTGTTGCTGTATACTTGCATCTCCCCTGTCACACTGAGCACTGTGCTGGCAGGTAGCCTCATAGGGGAGGGAAGGGGTTTGGGGACAGAGAGAGGCTCCAGGATGCTGCAGGAACAGTGAGGCAACTTCTGTTTGTGCTTCACACAATATGGTTGTGTGCACATCCTTTGGGAACAATAGTTCATGTGGCAGTTGGAGTTCTGAACCCTTAAGGACCTTGTCTGAGCAATACTAAAAGGTGAAATAAAAATGTCCTTTTTTTCTTCTTACATTTAAGAAATGTACAGTATTTTATTATGGGTCAGGCACCCACTGGTGCCTGCAAAGAGAGAGTGAGAAGAAATCTGTACACTTACTACAGTACTGTGGTTATCACTGATGAAGGGTTGCTGGTTTCTTAATGGGAGGCAAGTTCTATACAGTGTGAGAAATAAACTTACTGGAAATACCTGTGATCCTGATCAGATGGATTATTTTAATGGTTGTGTTGTGGAACCTGGCTGGATAAAGTCCCATGCAGCAAAGCAAACAGGGCCCTGTACTATGGGCAACTTGGCCCTCTCCCTGCTGACACAGTCACGGTCCTTCTGCAGGAATTCAGGGAGATGCAGTCTAAGGTTTAACCTGGGTTAAAGAATCCACCTCATACAGATGCAGACAGACGGGAGATCTGCACAGGTACTTCAGACAGAGAACTCAAGACTGAAATCACTGGTTAGACCTCTCAATTTGCACTTCAGGACCACAGAGTACACTTCTCCAAACTCTGCCCTAAAGCTGGCACATTCCTGTAGCTTCTGTCCCCATCTCCCCCTTGCAGGCCCTGGCACTCCTGTCTCTTTTGTCCCTGCTCCAGCACAGCACTCCCAGCTCCCAGCCAGTCCTTCCTGAGGGCTCTGGTTTTCACACTAGTGGGGCAGGAGGCCGGCTGTGCTGTCTGACCCCTCTGATATGAACGTCACCCTCACAACTCAGAAGATTTCAACTTCACATATACTGTTTAAAACTTCCACTTTTATTAAAAAAACTTCTTAAAAAATCCCCTATATATGAGAATGAGTCTCAAGAGACAATTTAAATTTTTAAGAATGAGTTGTAAAGTTGTAAGACAAATTCAGTATTTTTTTTATTTCTCCACACTTGGTGGGGCTGCCATTTTCTTTTGGACTTCTTTTTTCTTTTTGGATTTTCTATGACATAAAAAATTATGATAGGAGGTAAAGTCCATATAAAAGTCTCATATCTCCAGTATTATGACAATAGCATTTTTACCATGAATAAAACAAGGTGGTAGTTTAAGAAAAACATTCCTTCTGGGAGATTCTGTTTATGTAAACTTGCATTGCAATTTTCCATTTTTTCATTTTTCCAAAATGCTTAGAAAGCAATAAACCTTTTTCTGCATTTCATGTTTAGCTTATTGAGAAATTTGTTTCTCCATATAATGTTAGAAGATGAAGTTTCATTTGCACAAGAGTAATAGAAGCATATAAATACAGTATTTATTGTTAAATGTGAAGCGGTCAAGCTTTTGGTTTTATAATATTTGAAAACATAGAACAACTTAAAATTAATTTCTTTTACCTACTGTTAAGTTTGTTAAGACAGTCCATATTTTTCTGTCTTTAACACAATACAGAATATAAAAGGGCTTTACTACAAACTGTTCCCTGCAATTTTTTATATGTGACACTCATATTTGCTTGGGAAAGGGCAAGATGCATTATAGAGCAGAAGGCATTGCCTGATGCACAGCCCAGGAGTTACAATCTGCTTGTCATCTGTCAGATCAAAAAGAATGTGTTGTGATGGTTTGAAAAACCAAATTTTATACTTGGAATACAGTATTAATGGAAATATAAATTGAAGTCCCACAGCTATTAATTTTGATACTTTAAAGCAGTGTGCAGATCAGGGCATCTTCTGTTGGATGGAGTGTTATACATGTGACCATTTAAAATGTCTGGAATTGCATGTGATGCTGTAGTCAAGTAAGTACTTCCAACCACTATAAATTCCTGCCACAGAAGGAGAAGGTCTCACCCAGCTGCTTTGCTGCTCCTCTCTCCATACTCCTCCTCAGCTGTTTTTTTTTTCCCACCTTCCCTGATTTGTTGGTTGCTTTAATCCTGGGTGAGCTCTTGCTCCAAGTCACTGTCCCAGAGCATAGATCAGTGCACTGAAGGACAGGGCTGCCTCCTTCTGTAGAGTTGCAGGCTTTGGGTGGCCATCAAACTGATGTGTGAGAGCCAGACCGGCCCTTGCTGATCTACCTTAAAGCCCAAATATGGATTACTCAAACTGCATGTTTCAAGTGTTTATTCAGTGTTTTATAGCAAACATCCATAATGAGCATTTATCCAGAAGTTTTTGTCAGCATCGTGAGCCAGGCAATATGATGGGGAAGTGGATGAAGAAACCCTAACTGAGATGATAATGTAATTCACAGGTGAAAACAGAGACTTTCACCAGCAAGTGGATATTGCATCATCTGAGGGTGTTAGGCTTGTGACACTGCCTTCTGTTTTATTTGGATATATTGTTATGAAAACCAGATTCCAGGAATGTGTGGTGTTTAAACCCTTTTTTTTCCTTATTTGTGTTTCTGTTATCTGTAATTTTTTTTTATCTTTGTATTTTATAGCTGCTTCCAGAACTCACAAATCCAGATGAGCTGCTTTCATACCTGGATCCTCCTGATTTGCCAAGCAATAGCAATGATGACCTTCTGTCTCTCTTTGAGAACAACTGAAACCATATGTATTCTCCCATCTTTTTCACTTGTTCACACGTGTGTGGCTGCACAGCGAGGAATCTTAACACTCCTTTTCCACAAGAGAAGAAAAAAACCTCACAACTTGATCCAATGGTGCACTCCCTGCTTTCTTCATCTCAGAACTGCTTTTGTTAGCTTTGAAGACTGCGAAAGTGATGGGAGAAAATAATACAAAAGTTAAATAAATGCAGTAATCTCCGAGTCTGCCATGCTACATGTGACAAAGAAGCATAGACAGTTGTGCAGCTATTGGAAACCCCATTTGGTGTTCATCCTCTAGAGAGAGAGTTCTGTGATAAACATAGTGTGAAGTATCTTGGCAAAACCGAATCTTGGCACGGGAAGAAAAATCAACAGAATGGAACTGTCTTTAATTGACCTGTCTCAGAGTGTCTTTACAATGCTTGTTCTTCCATTTTTTTGAAACTGTAACTCCCTCTACCCCACCTCTCCTCTGCCCCCCTCCAGCCATGGGTTTGCCGTGGAAAGATTGCCCTGGCCACATGCAAAATGAAAAAAGCCACCTACAAAGCTCAATAAAGCACAAATCCTACAGTCAAGTGGCAGAGTTAGGGAAGACACACAGGCCTGTCAGAGGGAGCCAGCAGTTTAGCTAATGAGACTTCAGTAACGGGGTCCTGAGATCTTCAGGCCGCAGCCATGGGTGTCGGGATTTCTGCAAGCACAGGGATCTCTTAACCACCTCTTTGCAGAGGATTCCTCTGGCCCAGCACACAGATTGGAAGCACCCTGGAAAAAATTTTTAAAAGTTTGCAATGTTTAGGGATTTTTGTGATTTGGTTTCAAATCAGTACCGTTTCTGGCTGTGTTAACATCCAGCTGTAGAGATTGCTGGAATAGATCTTGCCATGTATGCCATACATAATGGAAAAGAGAGGGGGGCGGGATGCAAACCAAACTGTTCCTGATTATTACCTACAGCCTTCGGTGCCCCAAGAGTTTGTGTCACTGTCTGTACTGCACAATGCATAGTAAGACAAGCTGGGTTGAAGGCAGCGAGGAAATCATTGCAGGATGGAGGGAGAGTAACATCATTATCTGCATAATTATTTTTAATAATCAGCTTGAGAAGGGGCATTGACATTGGACAGACGTCTTACAGCTTCATTTTAGTTTTGCTTTGCATTCTGTTTTTTGTGACTGTTACAGATACTTCAGCCTTTTCCTTTTCTCCTTCAGTTTCTTTTTTTAAACTTTGGCTGCTGGGATGAGCTCTTTCTCCTGAAGGACCGAGTGTGGGGAGAATCAGTACCTGTCAGTAGATTGCTACTGCCCTCCAGAGACCCTGCTGCCACAATTACTGTCTTGCCCCTGTGATCTTTGCTTCTCGTGTGGTTGCTGCTCCTGCATGAGCTTCCTATTGCTTCTGTGCCCATTTCTGTGCTCTTTGTCTCTCTCTCTCTCTCTTATAAATGATGTACAGTAGCTGTGTAAGAAGTGCATGTGTGCCAACTTTGCCCTCGTGGTGCAACATTTCAGCTTTTGCCCACTGTACAGTTATTGGTTTTGTTTCTTTTGATACTAAAGCATATTTGACCCTACTCCTTTTCCCAAATCCAATCAAACACCCTTCGTTTGCTCGCCACAATGCATTTTAAACTGAAGTGCCAGGCAAAATTTTGTTTGTTCCTGTCAGTTTGACTAGATAGCTTCCTAGCCCTCTGTGTTTAGTTTGCAATGCTGTAAATGGCATGCTCTGTGCTTACGACTCTGGATTTGCTTTCCTCACCAAAGTCATATTTGTAAATTCTCTGCATTTTTTGTTTTATTTTGCTCATTTTGTTAATGTTTCCCACTACAGCTGTACATGCGTTGTGGTATATATATGCTAGTCAGCAGCACCTTGCTGTAGATATTAAAGGAAATGGCGGTTTAGTTCTTTTATTTTCCAGTAGGAGTATTGAATCTGTCAAACGTATTATGTAGAAATGGTCCCACACTTATATTTTTCCTCTTTCAAGTTTTTTTAAGAAAGGCGCTGTTCATTATGCAAAATCAATTATTTTAAGAATTGCTATTGTAAATATCTTTGTGAATATTTTAGTATCGTCTTTGATAATATTCAACATTTTCATGATCTGGTTATACTTTTGCTGGTGTTTTTAAATACCTTGTCTGAAGAAAAATATGGGTCCTTTTTTAAAAAAGAAAATTGAGGGTTCTTTAACAGAATAAGGGAGTTGGGTTTTGGTTTTTTTTCCCCCTATTTTCTTTTGGTAAGTTAGCCCAAATTTCATATCCATTTATGTGATGAACTAATTAATACATCAGGCAGTACCTGGATAATCAGGGCCCAGCTCTGTCATGGAAACATAACTGTGTTTGCCTAGGGAAAAAGTGATTGCCTAGGGAAAAAGTGATTGCCTAGGGAAAAAGAAACCCTAACTGATCGACCTCTTCGTTGACTGTGGGTGATCGTGAGCTGGTAATGGCTGAGTTTGTTCGTTTGCCCAAGTGAGCAGAACATGTAGGACCAGCTGTCTGACCAGGTGAAGATGCACTAAGGCAAGCAGCAAATCTGTATGGTACCATATTTATATCGCTATACCGGAGCTCCGGTCTCTGAAACTGGGGCAAAGACACTTAGGGATGTTGGTGGGTGGGGGAGGGAAACAGTATAGTATATTTTATTCTGCTTAGAAGTGTCTTTTTTCTTATGTAGGCTTGACAACCTGTGGAGGATCTCTGCAGAATATTAAAGATACCTTGGTGTAATACATGGTAATATGGTTGTGGTGTGGTGCTGCTATCACACAATTCCTAGGAAAGACCGTTGTTCAGTTATGGATACGGATGTGTTTTGTAGCCATTTTACTGTAGTAGTTTCCCCCTGTTTTTTTGCTGCGTTTTTAATATAAATCTGGAAGTCATGTGCAGAGGTGGCTAATGATAAACTGACTTTATGCCCTTAGAGTTAGTTTTTTTCTATTTGGGGGGTAAGTTCCTTAAACCATAGGTTTGGGAATAAAGAAGATTTCTCACCATTAGTTGGAACTGGTTGCTTTGATTTTTTTAATTGATTCTATTTAATGTTCCATTCTCCACTGATTCCTGAGCATTTAAGTTAGTCACCTAAAATTAATTTTCTCTTAAACACAATATTAGTATTTTAAGCCAGGTATGTTAAGGATTGACCTTTTGCTAACTGGTAGTATTTAAAATATGTCATTTAAAAGTACCTGTTGGAAAGCATAAAGGGAAAAAAAAGCCCCATAGATATTAGCATTATGTTTGGAGCCGTGTTGGCATCTGCTTTGTACAGTAATAGATAATTAAAGCGGACAGTTGACATCTTTGAACTTACAGAAACATTTGGTTTCTAATCAGAACTTAAAAAAAGAAAGTACAATTTTTACCCATCACCCAAATGTTGGACATTTGAGACAGTTTTTAAATTTCTCTGTCAGCTAAAATCAGGTACTGTATAGTGAAGTCAGTATGAAAAAGCTTCTGAAAATTTAGTTATTTTTTTATCTGTTCACTGCCATATTAAAGTTTAGAGGAAAAAAACCTAGCAAATAGGGTAATCACAGTCATTTCTTTTAAAGCTTAATTATTATATGAGATTCCAGTAGTATTTTTCTTCTTTTTTTGTTTGTTTACCTTTTAATCGTTTCCCTATGGAAGTTCATCTGGGAAAGAACCCACAGAGATCTACAGTTCTGCTGCCAAGACATTATTATAGGACTGACAGTAGACGCCAGTGTCTGCAGCGGAGACTCAAGGGACAGCTGTACATATGTAAATGACAAATAGAGACATGTTAACAGAAATTCATTTTCCTTGGAATGTGCATTGTTTTTATTTCGCAGGAAAAAAAAAAAAAAAAGCTTGAAGCTCCATCTTATGTGGAAAATGAATCCTGTTTGTTAGCGTTTGTGGAGTCTCAGCATTTGTTCCACTTTCACTTCTGTAATATACTCTGACCCTTTGTTTTGTTTTGTTTTATCTACATGTAATATTTAGCTTACGTGTACTAGTCTATCACCTGTGTATTTTTAGGGTGCTACAGAAATAATGAAGAAAAATACGGGGATTAAAAAAAAAAAAGAAAATTGTAACCAAATTCATACTTTGTACAATTTTTGATATCACGATCAGAGGAGAATTAAAAAAAAAAAAAAAGTACAATCTGAGGTAACATGCAAAAATGGCCATTGTCTTTGTTTGTACATTGTATGTACAGTACAATGCAATCATTTCATACTTTAAACTGGTCAGAAAAAATAATTGTGATTTTTAGTCTTGCAAAACTGTATGTAGTTAGATGATGTGACAACCTAATATTTATCTAATAAATATGTATTCAGATGAAACCTGTATATTAGGTGTTCATGTGGTTATTTTGTATTTAAAGATCAAATTATTTGACTATTGCTAGACATTTATATACTCTGTTGTAACACTGAAGTATTCTCATTTGCTCATGTTAATTTTTTTTTTCCTAAATAAATTTGCAAAATTAAGGTCTGACTAATTGGCAGCTGCTTTGTAAATTCTGAGGCTTTTTTTGAAACCGTGAACTTCCCCTTTGCCCTCCCTGGTCTGAGTTAATGTGGAAGTCAGTTGCACAAGGTGTACCTTTTTCAGAGGGCAGGACTTGGTTCACAAAGGGAAAGGTGGGAACCACCCTGGAGACAGAAGATAAAAAAAAAGATTGTGAATGCAAACATGGAATCACACAGAAAAAAGTCCCTGCCAAACAAGGTATTGGTAACTTGCTGTTCAGTATGCAGGGTACTGCCTCTCTCCCAAACAAGTAATAATTACTTTGAAATTAAATCTTTATGTGATATGAATAACAGGAAAGGATGGCTTCTCTCTGGGGTTGGAACATGCAGAGACGTTAAACATCCAGGACCTTTGTTTTAAATTCTTCCAACTTTTATACTTTCCTTTCAGTTGGAACCTGTCATTAAAGCGAAATTAGACAATCTTTTTCTTAATGCATCTCCATCTTAACGTTGAAGCATTTAGTTTCTAAATGCAGCCTTTGAGTTATGAATCTGCTTAATTTACCTACCTTTTCAGCTGTAAGCAGCTTGAATGGTGACACAAGGAGTACACACAGGACATCAGCAACATGCCCAGCTCCTGTCCTGCTGGAGTTCTGCACTGAACAGAGCCACAGACATCACTCACTGTATCTGAGCACTTGTTTTAACCGATCTGCTGAGTATCTCTGTGTTTGTAGATGGCATTTCTGAAGGCGTTTAGGCTGAACTCATCTTTGGAATACATTTAGATACCTGGGAACAAACAAACATTTCACAACGTGAGTATCTATGCAAGCACGTATAGCAATTATTCCACAAGGGCACAAGTCTGTTGTTGATTGAGATGTATACCCAAGTGTGTGTTATGTGTATATATATATATGTATATATGTACACATGTATAAATCTAGACTAGGGATTTATTTTCTCAAAATTGGGAAAGATCATATGTTTCTGACTCTGAATTTCTGCCTTCCTTGGTGGCACTACCCATTCCACTGGAGTTTTTAGTATAACATAACAAAACTGAGTTACAATGTAGTAGGAAAACAAAAAGTATTTACCCATTCCAGCCCATAATTAATAACTATTTTGGTTTTGGTATTCTGTTTTCCTGGAAGCTCCCCAGAAGTGTCAGCAAGACATAGTGCAAACTGATCTTGGCACTGTACAGCTGGAGGAGAGCACAAAGAGCTCGAGTGATGTCCCTAAGCACTGTACATTTTTTAAGCTTACTCTGAAGGCTGTAGAGGTTGAAACAATCCTGGCAGTGATATTTCTCCCAGATGTCACCTGGGGACCCCAGGATAGGTAAGGTGTGTGTACAGTTGATGCTGGTGTCTCCTGTCCCATGTCCTGGCAGGGTGTTCTGTGTGTCATGCACTCTGCATGTGCTTCCAGAGAACCACCCACACGAGTATCTGTGACTTCTCTCTTAATCCACATGGTAATCAATTGTTGAACAGCTTCAGAACAAGCTTATTTCCCTGCATGTCTTCTTTGCTTTTCCTCATCAGTATGGATCTCTGATTCATGTTATTTTGTTTGTGCACATTATATTCAGTTGCCATGCACTTGATTGTGCTTTTTACAGGAGTAACATGTTGGAAACAACTAGAAACATGGAAGGGGGGCAGACCCCTTGTCTCTTTTCTACTTGGACAATGGGGATGAGAGTCCTGTGCATAGAACTTTCTTTTAAAGTAACCTAGTCAGCACATAAAACAGCTGTATAACTCTCACCTGATTTTCTTTATATAATTCTTTAATTTATTATCCTTCTCCATTTCCCTTTAAAGTTAAATATGCTTTTACGTTTTGTACCTAGTCTTATATTTGTATGTGTAATTAACTCACTTCTCTTTTATCTGCTTAAATTCCACATCTGTACAAATCTTCCTGCATTATGAATTTCCAGTCATGGACCTTTTTTTTTACATTTTGAATTATTACCAGTGTGTTACCTTATTACAGTTATCCACTTTGTGTCACCGAAATCCTACCGACTCTTATGTAGAATATTGCTCCTAATGTCTTGTCATTGCATCAATGCACTATTCATATTTGTTCTGTCTAAAAAGGAAGATTTTTTCTTGTATCAAATAGACCACCGAAAGCTTCTGCTGAGATATCTTATTTCCATCAGTCTACAGAGTTTTCCAGGGATATATAAAAGTGGTCCCCAAGGAACCTAATGAATGATGCAATTTTGTTTGTAAAGCAAGCAGACAGCAATTATAACTTGTAACTATATAATTATTGTATACTTAATTTATAGCTGTTATATATATCTATAATTAATATATATGTTAATATATATTAATATTTGTGTATATGATATAATTAATTATAGCTATAATGTTAACTTATAAGGTCATAACTCGTGCAGGCATTAGCACAGCATGGCACAGGTGGGCTGACAGGTTGGTTTGCCACATAGTCCATCAGTGTTTCCAGATACTCCTTGCCTAGACTGTAATTGGTTTCCTACAGTTTAGGTACAGCCTTCTGTTAAAATCCTTCCCTTTCCTGGACTAGATGAGATAAGGCTCTTTCCCCTGTCTGTTGAATATATCTGCTTGGTTTGTCCAGTATCTTTCCAAATACTGAACTCACTGTACTTTTTCATAGATCCAGTTACACACAGCAAACACTAGTATTTACCACTCCTAAACACATTGGCTTCTCTGCACCTTTTTGGCTCTATTAGACATCCTAAGAGGTAGATTTAGGATTATCAATTATGGTTTTCCCCTAGATCAGAGTTTTTAATTGAATTTTACAGTTTAGATTTTCCAGTTTGTCCATAGCTGTTTCGTGATGTTGGTTGTTTCAGACTTTGTTAAGAGTATTCTGGCACATTTAATTTGTCGCCTTGGTCTCCTGTGAACACATTGATTATTGTGAACACAGAGGTTGCTAATTTTAAGACATTTTTAACTAGTCAAACACTAGAAAAAGATAAATATAATTTTTAGATATTTTGGTTTGCAAAAAAGAATTTCAATTCCCCATATTTATGTAATAAATGCTATAGTTGAAGTCTTAGTGTATTAATGCATATTTAAATTTATTCAATTATTTTACATTTCAAAAGTATAATCAGTGTTCCCTTCCCTTACTTCTGTGTTTCTCAGAATGTACATTTTTAAGACATGGAAAATCAGTGAATTTAACCCATTTACCCATCTAGTGAGCTTCCTACTTAGTGACTGGCTGTAACACCCAGTCCATAAAGTCATTCAGAATATGTTCCTCCACCAGACTGCCTAGCAGTTTTCCTCTCCAAGTTATGAATGATTGTCCCTCTGGGAAGAAGCATGGCTTCCACATTGCCACTATCAAACTGATGGCAAAATGTGCAGAAGTGCCACTGAGTCGGGGAAGAGAATTTCTTAGCCTTAGCTGTGAAATAATTTACCAAATGCTTCATTATCCAGAGATGATGTTCTTTGACTGCAAATGTGACACATGTTAATTTGCATCTGACAAGCTGAGAGCTCGGTTGGTGGCACATTGTGTGTGCAGGTGATGGTCACATGCAGTTTTGTCACAGGAGTACATCATAAGGTACCTTGCTTATTCCTGTAGCACTGCTGTTATATGCTGAAAGTAAGCAGTGCTTTCCAAAGGGAAATGGCAAAAAAGCAGAGAGAAATCAGATTCTGTGTGGTGAGGTTGCTTCCAGCATTATTATTATTACAGAATAAATGTTGGAATTTTTCTAGGCTGGTTATATCTGTAAAGCTTTTAATTTCCAGGTGGTTCTTGTTCAAACTGATGTTATCTGACCATTTTTAGATTCCAGCTGTGAAGTTCCACAACTAAAAAATATGTCCCAAAACTATGATTATTGTTAGAATTAGTTTAGAGCAGACAGGATAATTCATCTTGTACAAGGTACAAGAGGCAGCTGTTACCTCAAAGATCGGCTATATAAAATGTATATTATATCAATATTATGTATATAAATTTACACATATATCTGTTTTATATATATATCTATTTATAGATTTGCACACAAGACAAACTCAAGGAAGTAAGTTCCAAAAAGATACAAGTCTTTACCAGGCACTTGATTAAAGCTCCAGTCTCATCTTATACAAGATGAAGTATCATGACTAACCAATTCTAAAAGTATTTCTGATACTATTCTCTAATTACTTGTTCCTCAAACCAGAGGTGGTAAATTAACTGAACTGATCTCTGTAAATTTCAAGTTGTGTTAAAATTTAATTTTCTGGGGTTTTAAAGGTAGAAGGGCTTCTGTAACTTCTTAATATTGTTTTTTAAGTATGCAGTGCCTCTCCCAGCCCCAGGCAAACCACATATAGATGTGAAGATTTGTGAGGCCACTGGGATCAGTTGCTGCATTTTTCCTGGAACCTAAAATCAGGCATTTTAAATGTCCTAAGTGCTTTACCAGGCTGTTGTGACCTATCTGTTCTAGCTGTTGCAGTGTATGGACAAACTTCTGGGAAGCTGCAGGACGTGGGCACTGCGCAGAGGCACTGTGACACATCAGCAGCGGGTTGTCATGCATTATGCAGGGAGATTGAGTAATGAATTCTGGGCAAGCAATGTCACTCAGAAGTTCTGAAACGAAAATGCTAATCACAGCTGTAAAGAGCATGAGTGGATTGAGGTTTTTCTTGTATGACTATTTGTAGGTAATTAGTATGAAGTCATGTGGGGAAACTGCTCCTTTATGTGCAGTGTTTGCTGGAGAGAATGTTCACGTAGTGAGCTGAGTTACTACAAGTTCCTAAGAGGAAACCTGGATCGGGGGAAATATTTATTAGCATTTTTTCTTTTTATCCCTAAGTGTACCTATGTGGCCACTCTATGCCCTTTGAGCTCTTGTATAGTTTAATTTCACACTGCAATTGCTTAGTGTAATGGAAAGGTCTTTCCCCATCTCCCCCACTCCAGTCCCCATTCATAAATAAATGCATATCACAGATCACAGAGTTCCTTTCCAGCTCTTCACTCATCTTCTAGCTTAGCCAAAACCTTGAAGAAAAAATTAGGCTGAGTCTTTTGAAGTGCAACACATCCAGGCTCTGCAGGTGGAGAGTGGGAATGCCCACTGCAAATTCCTGCTCTCCTCACTTAAAATCAAGCTGAGTACCTGTATGACCTCTCCTTATTCTAACAGTCCTGATTAGCAGAGTCCTTGATATAACCATGTCCCATATGTGCAAGGGTTCTTATACTGAATGTCAAAATCACTGTCGTGGGAATTCTCTGTATCACTGTATCAAGTGATGTTCCTGAGCAATGCACTTACTGGTTGATTGCTGCAGCCTGTATTTGAGTTTTTATTTGCATGGTCCAAGTACACAGCCTCAGATATGAAGAGCATATCAAAATGGGCCACAGACCATTCTGAGTTGCATTGTTGCAGTTGGTAGATTGCAAAATGCAATCTTACCACATCTGCCAACAGCATCAATCCAAGATTAACAATTAACCTACATTCCTATGTCACAAATGAGTAGGCATGCAGTTGGACACTTAGAATCAGGAATGCACATCACCTTTTTATCAGTGCACTGTCTGTCTGCTGGAATAACACCATTTCAATAACCATTTCAAGACCCTTGAAATCAAAATTCCCAAAGTTTAGGTCACCTTTCAAGCATTTATTCCTTCTGGTTTTTTTGGAAGAGCCTCTTGACCGCTCTTGCTGTTTCCTGGCTGTCTTGGCACAATGGTGGTAATATTTAATCAGTTACAGAATAGTATTTATGAAGACTTTTAAGTTGTAAGTAATATATCAGCACAAAATTCTGTTATTGTATCATTCAAGGTTCTTTTTCCTGTGCAGAAATTTCTCTGCTACAACATAAGAAAGGTCCTTAAGTAGATGGTTTTTAAAATTATCTATTTAGAAACTAATTTCAAAAGGGCCCTCCTTGTTTATCCACGTCTAACTTCTATGTAATTTTGGGGGGAGAGAGGATGATGAAATCTTTAAGGGTGGGTACCCATATCCATGATAGCTCTGCTGAAGCACCCCTTTTGACTTTTGTCTGTACCCATGCTCTGTTGCTATCTAGTGTGGGGTGCATTCGTTTTCCAGCTAAATGTACTTATCTCCCTGCCACATGTGGCGGTTCCAACAATGAACATGCGTACAAATGGATGTGTTCAAAGCTCACCTAAAATCATATCAGTTTGCTGTGCTAGCTCTAAGCCACATTTGGCAGTGATATGGTGGCCTTTGACAGTTTTTAGAGACCTTGTTCTGCCCTTCTTGGAAAGTGACCTCTGTAATTCACAGGTTCCTCATCAAGCTGTCTGCATGAGTTGTAATTCATCTGGCTCTGCAGGAGTAGACCATAAGAAGTGATTTAGTAGCTCTAGTGCATAAACCTAGAGATAATAATTCAGTCTATATTCTCAAATAAAAAAAAATAATTGCTGTTTTGTCTTCTCACCAAGGCCTGCAAATGAGGAAAACTGCATTGTTTGCTCTACCAAAGATATCTCTGAACTCTTCTTAGCAAAACAGTTCAAAGGCGTTTCACCTGTGTTTCCTAAGTGTGAAACAAAATGGTATTTTCTTTTGCTCATCTTTTGTCTTGTTTATTAAATACTAAATCCTTCAGGGCCAGAACTGTCCATTCTATAGGTATAAACAGAACATCTAATTTTGATACGGGCTTCTAGTGGCTACTGCAATTAAAAGATTATTAAAAAGGAGTGTGAGGTTTTTTATGGTGACTAGAAAATTGGTTGATGATTAGATTAACAGAAGTCAAAATTTACCAAAAATGGACTTGAAGCTGAGAAGATATGATAAGCTAGATAAAAGTCCTAATTTAGCTTTTATTTAAAAAAATATAAATATAAAAAAATCACTTTTAGATTATTGGTAAAGAAATAGAAAATACCAGCATGGCACTGTATGCACAAAGTAAATGATTGTTCATCCTTATCCTGAATACTCTGCAAAGTATCCTCTTATCCCCAAAATCCATAAAAGTGGAACAGCTCCAGCTCAGAGAAGGATAATAAAGATGATCCAAAGATATGGAAAAGCTTTGTTACAAAGAATCATTGAGTTGGCTGTGACTTCAGTCTTGAAATGAGAGAAGAGCTGTAGGTCCATGCAAGGGACAAAGAAAGATACCAAACAATTTTTCTCCTCCAGCACAAGAAGTAAGGTACATTGATGAAGGCAATTGGAGCAATATTCAGACAGACTCTTGATGCTCTGGGCAGAAGGTCTGTGGAAGGGCAGCTTCCAGTTTATCACCAAGGAAGCTGCTGATTTAAAACTGGTCCAGTAAGTGGTTAAGTACATGGGAGGAACAAAAAAAAAAAAAAAAAAAAAAAAAAAAAAAAAAAAAAAAGATGGCTGCATACCAAAGTCACATTCAGCTCAGGAAGTCAGGAAGTTCTCTGGAGTGAAAGCAGTAGCAGGTTGAAAGCATACTGGCCTATAATACACCCCTATCCCATTTTCACTCCTCCTTAGGCATTGCTTTGGGCCTTCAGGACAAGATGGACCTTTTGATGTAGCTTTGTACGGTTCTGTAGTCGCAGAGCATGGTACCTGTTACAGTCATCCCTACAGCATCAGCAGTTAAGGGTCTCTCTGGAGTGTGTGCCTGAAAAATGGTGTTTGTCCAGGATCTCAGGGATGTCTGTAATTGCACATTATCGCTCTGCCCTGATCTTTGTGGTCATGGCAGTGCCTTGATTGTCAGCTTTCTGTTGATTCAGTGAATGTCACCGATGAAGGTTCTTTTAGCTGCTTGACACAAAGAACTTAGGTGGGATTGACAGCTTACTGTTCCTTACAGAGGGGCTTTGTATGATTGTTATACCGTATCACATGGCTGTATTACTGTAACCTTCATTAGAATAACTCTAATTTATAATACAAGAAATGTGAAAACTATTAGAAAAACGCTTGATTTTATTTTTATTTTTTTAAGACACCTTATGGCATTAAGAATTTGAAGAGCTTTTGGAAGTACTTATATGTGGAATCAGGATGGAAACTGGAGAATTCGAGGTAACATCTGACTGATATACGTAGTAAGTACTTTCACCTAAGCTGCTATATTAGGAAAACTTAAAATTATATGTGTTGTTACTTTCACATAAAACACGACCGATGTTTCATTACATTAAACCTGGAGTGCTGTAGCTCTCTCTTGCCGTCCCTCGGGCAGTCTGCGGCCCTGGAGCGCTGCTGAGGGCACGGCCGGGGGCTGCGGGGCGGGCTGGCTCAGGCACACCCGCCCGCCTCGAGACGCGCCAGTGCCGAAACTCCCGGGGCGCTGTCGGGGAGTGACGGGCAGCCCGTGACTGCCGTGACTCCGCTGATCCCAATTATCCCGCTGATCCCAATTATCCCGCACCTGTGACAGCTGCGCCGCCTTCCCCGCCAAAGCGCTCTCCGAAGGCGTTGTGCGGAATGATGAAATTTTAGAAACTTCCCCGTCGGTCCCTGGGGTAAGGAACCGACGTGTGAGGAAATGTGAAAAAAAAAAAAAAAAAAAAAGCCCCACACGCGAGCGGACAAACGAGTGCCCCCAAACAATCACTGTGCAATGGCGGGCGGAGGGGCGCGCACCTCCCGCTGCCGGGGGAACACAGCTTTCCCCTGACCCTGGCTGCCGACTCCCCGCCTTCAGCCCCTCTTCAGCTCGCCTTCAGCCCCTCTTCAGCCCGCCCGGGCCCCGCCTTCAGCCCCGGGGCGCCTCAGCCCGCGCAGCTCCGGCCGCCATCTCGTCCTGCGCTGCTGCTGCCGCCGGCAGTGGGCGCTGCGGCGCCGCGGCGGAGCCCATAAAGGCCGCGGGGCAGCGGCGGCGTGTCCTTGTGTCTGTCCGTGTGTCCGTGGTTGTTGTAGCGCCCGCTCTGCCCACCCGCGGGATGCTGGCGCTGAGCGCCGCCCGCCGCCTGCTTCGCCCGCCCGGGGACCTGCTGCCGCCGCTGGGGCTCGCCTGCATGTGGGCGGCCGGTGCCCGCGGCTGCAGCGGGGCCGGCGCCGGTTCGCCCAACCCGGTGGTGTACTTGGACGTGAGCGCCGACAACCAGCCGCTGGGACGCGTCGTGCTGGAGGTAGGGGCGCGGGGCCTGCGGGCAGCTCGCCCGGCGCGGGACCCCGGGGATGGTGCTGCCGAGAGCGGCGTGGATCCGGGCATGGCGGCGGGGGGCGGGCAAGGTCAGGGCGGGCGGACAGCGCCGGCTCCAGGGCCCGCGGTGAGGGCACACACACCCCGATGCGGGCGGGAGAGCTGCCCGGGGGATGGCGGGGCTCGCTGGCCTGCCGGAGCCGCCGCCTGGCTGCTGTCTGGGCTCTTCTCCCGGCTGGTGTGGCCCCTCCAGGAGGGGCGGGCAGGGCTCGGACCGGGGCTGAGCGGGCACTGCTCTCGCTGAGCCGCGGGAGCGCCTGCCTGTGCCGGCGGCCGTCCCTAAAGCCATCCCTCGGGACGGACGGGCGGCAGGGAGGGCAGAGCCCTGCTGTAGCTGAGAGCCTCGAAAGAAGGTCACTTGTATAGTATGTAAGCAGAAATACTCTTCGCTTTCCCGCTGGGGCTGCTGCTCTGGGGGCAGCCGGCCCGTGGAGCCCTTCAGCCGCACCTTCAGCCTCATCCTGCGTTTTGCTGGGCGCTCGTTGTGTGATTCTTTTGAATCCTAAGGGTGTCAGGTTCCTGAGGTGCTGCCTCCTCCTCGAGCCTCCACTTGCTGGGACGGCAGCACGCTCAAGAGCCAGCTGGCTCCATCCTTAAAAATCCTGTCTCCGAAATACTCGGCCATGTAAAGAAGGCCTGAAGAGGAAAACTTCTGTAATCTCCGTTCTTACAAACTAAAAAAGCGCTGCGAGCACCGTGTAGCACGATGTGTACATTCCACCTTAGGGCCGGCATGTGCCTCAGGTGGATGCGTTGTGTATGGGAAAGAGTGAGGGCTGTGCTCCAGAACCACGCACTGGAGAGGGAATGAAGCTCTTGGGGAATTCTGCCTGTTGAGGAAAGTCAGTGTAGTCTTCTGCCTCCAGCACCCACCTTGGGTCTGTATTTGTAGAAATTCTGGGTTTTTTTAATGTAGTTCATTAGAGTTCTCTCTAGAAGAGGTTCCTTTGAGACTAGAGCCCAGTATATTTTTATTTATTGAAGGTGTTAGCATATGAATCAACTGGACTCTTCCAGCTCTTGTGCTCTCAGGAGGTAGCATTTCAGGGATAAATAGTAAAAATATCACTCTTTAAATTCCTTATTCATTAATGAAAAATCTGGATGGCATTATGAAAAAAATAGCATTAACACTCCTGTATTTCTTGTGGTAGCATTTAATTTCTGTGCTAAAGTTTTTGGTGCGCCCAGTTTACAGACAATCTGAATGCATTGCAGCATCACCTTGAATCTCTGGCTAAGCTGTGGTGATCTTCAGCTGCATATTATAGCCATCTGAACCATCTGAGAAGAGTAGCCTAGGGAAGGAACATTAAATTCTTCCTTCAGCCATGCTACTTTATAGTTGTCTGCTGCTGGTCACTGTCAGGATATCCAGCTAGGTAAAACTTTGGTCTGGCTGATATGGCCACTTTTATGTCCCTTTTTAAGATGAGTAAAAAGATGTACATTAATCAAAATCAGAAGTTTTCCTTGGTTACGAATGTGTATGTAACATCATAATTTGTTTTTTGATATACAGTTTCTGCTCTTCTGTTTCCTTTGCCTTTTCTGTCATTTTCAACAGCTGGTTCTGTGTGGGAGTTTGCTTTCTGTAGTTGTATCCACACTCTGATCCTTGGGGTTCATAGTGAAGATTCTTCCTAGTTACTGCTCAATTATGTATTGATCAATGAGATCATTAGATGCTGCTCAAGTGGCTTTTCATTAACTGGCTTAAAGTTGCATTGAGGGGATTTTTTTTCATTGGTGGCTAAATGCTTGGAAAAGTTTTGAGGTATTCATGGATTTTTGGATGGCTTGTCATTTCAGATAACTCACCACTTTGGGAAGAGGGTTCATTTGTACCAGTCTCCCATGTAAATGTTTTTCTATGTACATTTGAAAAGGCTAACTTATAAATTTGTCTATTTATTTTTCTTTAACAGCTGAAAGCTGACGTGGTCCCAAAGACAGCAGGTGAGGCAGCATCTTCAGAATTTCATACTTAAATACTAAAGTTATAGACTGTGGTGTGCAGGAATGAGAAGATTTTTTTACCCTTTGTAACTATTTTTTCATGTTCCATCCCCATTTATTATATGGAGAAATATGACAGGAAATGTTAGTGAGGAGATGGAATTCGTTGTTTTTCCAAATAGTTTCATTTTGCAATTTGCACCAAGATAGTACAGGTCATATTGGGTTAACAGGGGTGAATAGATAAGTTTAGAACCACACTAGCTGGCATTAAAATCAAACCCCAGAGCAAATGGAAAAGGGCAAATCAAAGGGATGGTCTTTCTTAGAGTTTCCAAAGAGTATATGGGGTTTTATTTTACTGGTCACTAGCTGATCAGTGCATTCATTTTAGAAAGTTCCTGTGGTTGATCATTTGTTTCCTTCCTCATCTGATCATTTAGTGATTCTGAAAAAAGCTTTCACTTTTTAGTTCCTAGCAGATAAATATCCTTAAAAAAAGACATAATCCTTACAATTGCTATGAAGAACAAAGGCAAAAACATCAGAAAATGAAACCTGTGACTACAGGCAAAGGTAGGGGAAGTCAGGGAATTGGAGTCACAGCAAAATTATAAGGAGGTGAGATGGAAAAGGCTTATATTTGTATCCTGTCCTGAGGCTAAATAAGCTTTGTTTTCTTGGCTTTATAACCGGGGTTTTTTAAAGTATGGAAATAACTAATAGATTGATAATACTTTAAAGATCCAATAGTGTTTTTGAAGTGTATAATCTTGGGACATGGGTAATCTAGTTGTGTTTGTATTGCCGTATATGTTGCAGAATATAGTACTTTATGCTTTGTTTCCACAGAAAACTTCAGAGCTCTTTGTACTGGTGAGAAAGGATTTGGGTATAAGGGATCCACTTTTCACAGGGTGATTCCTTCATTTATGTGCCAGGTAATGTTTTGGTTTTTTTAAATTTTGTTATTAAATTTATTTTTATATTATTTAGATATTTGTAGAAACAGACTAGTAGTAACATTTGAAATGACTCTGCTAACCTTTGCTAATAAAACAAAGAAGTGACAGCATGATTTGCATTGCTGATCTTTTTGCAATGGCTGGTGCTTAGCTCATCTTTTGTACTAATATATGTAAGTTGTGTGTAGGTGGTCACAAAAAGCGTGTCTGAAGGCTTTCTGCTGTAGCAGAGCAGTGTACTTTGGTGTGGGGCAGAGTTGACAAAATGGCACTTGTTTGGGAGAAGCATTTATGGGTAGAATGACAATCACTGTACTGTTCTGAGCTAAGCAAACAACGTGTCCATTCCTTATTGCCAGTAGAACAATCTGTTCACAATAGACACTGTGTTTCAGTATTCTTTTTTAATGTCTGTAATGCAGAGGGGACGAGGAAACCAGAAGGGTTGGCTGGGGTTGATTTTTGGGATGATGCATCTGAGATGGATTTTGTTTTGGTTTAAAGAACAGATCTTTGGAAATTCTGGATAAGAGCCCATGCATATTAACATTTTTTTTCTTAAACAGCAGCAACTAAAATGACAACAAACCTTTTTGAAAGCTGCTTTTTCTGCTGTGCTTGGCAGATGAGCAGGATGGAGCTGCTGTAGTGCACTGGATTCATGGTGGTCCTCTTTGCCTTAAAAAAGGCTGCATTTCAACAACATTGCATTGTTGAATGGCTTTGTAGAAAAATGTGAGAAAATTTTAAGAAAGTTTGAAGGTTATAAGTAAAAATGCTTTGTTTATTAACTGATGAGTGATGGTCTCCCATCCTCAATTATTTTTTTAAGCAAAAAACACATCTGTTGGAACAAGAGGCCCTAGTTGCATGACCTATTTCTGAGAAGAAAAAAGGGGACAGGTGTGCTGTGAAGGACCTGTTTTCCTGCCTTTCAAATGCAAACTAAGATTTTGTGATACTGACAGAGGGATTGAGTTTAGAAGTCTTTCTGGGATCAGAAATACATAAATATAAAAAAAAAAATACCAACCCTACTTTGAATTCTGTCACGAATTTGTGAAGTTCTGTGTAAGTCTGTTCTGCCTGCCTGCCCTGCTTTTTCCCCCCAGATGGACTGGAAATCAGGATGCTAGATGGCTGATTCTGGTATGGTGACATAATGAATCGATGTTTAGGAATTACTCAGAGGTCATTGCTGAGGTGGAAATACTGTCATAGGTTTCAGCAATTGTCAAGTGAGAGAAAACAGTGACTTCTGCATTTGTTGAGATGGTTTGTTAATGTGATTCAGGCCGTTGGAATGGCCTAATTGAAGGCCATCATATCCGGGACTCGGCAATTCCATGTCTCCACATGGCATGCAGCGCATAGTTCTGGGACTGCACAGCAGTAGCTGTGACACCACCTGTAGGAAGTTACTCAGGGTGACAAGGGGAAGCTGAAGGTCACATGCAGTACCTGTTGGGTATGAGTTCTGTCACTGCTACAGAGGACATGGCTTGTGGCTGGGAGAGGTGGTTAGGAGCCACCTTCACGCGTCACTGTGGCTGTGGTTTTTGTTAGAGCTGTTTTTTTGTGTTTAACCTGAGACAGGTGGTCACATCTCTTCTGGCACGCAGCATGGAGTCAGCTAACATAAGCTTAACATAGCTCTGGTGTAACAAACAAAACCTAGAAAGAGCAAAGGGCAATAATGGAGCTCCTGACCAGTGTTTATACCTGTTGGAAGAAGGGAGGGGGGAGAAAGGAGTTGGGAGGTCTTGCCTATGGTAATGAACTCAGGTGATTTGGTTTTGAGGCCTTTGAGGTGTTTCTTAAAATTACTGCTGTTTATTGCCTCACTTTTGGGAGAAAGGCTGGTAACACAGAGAGATGGTTTTTGGAGTTCTGGATGGCAGTTGGACAATATCAGCAATACATGGAGCAGAAATTTACTTTTAGCCTGACTGTACCTTCATCTGGTTACATGGTTCTAAACTGAGTGACCATGCTTATCCTTAACCTGAAGAAAATTTGTTGGTGTTGTCACTTTTAAATTAGAGTAAGTGTGTATATTGCAATAGCGTTGCTTTTGATACAAAATAATCCATGTGTGCTAGTAGAGTTAATATCCATTTCTGTTTCAGGGTGGTGACTTTACAAATCATAATGGAACTGGTGGAAAATCCATCTATGGCAGTAGATTTCCAGATGAAAACTTCATACTTAAGCACATAGGACCTGGTAAATGAACATGTTCTTTTTATCTTCTGATGACTATAACCTATAATGAAGCGTTGTTCATGAAGATGTTTTTTTAAAAAATAAGGTTTTTTAGATTTGCAGGTCACTTGGTAATTACAGAAATATCAGAGAAATTTAACATTGTGCTGTCCAGGGCATATGCTTATTTGAGTGGACTGCTCTACAAATATGTCAGCTCACAAGGGGCTTAAAAATTCTCCAAAGGTGAAATTACTGCTTTCATGAGTCACAGACTTCAATTTTTACTTGGAAGATTACTGCAGAAGTAAAGCAAAGCAATCTGAGATTTCTTATTTAGTAGGTAACATAGGTATGTCCTTTTAAGCACAAATTAAAGCCAGAAAAAGCAAAGGAAAGGCCATACAGAAGAATATCTGATTGAATTCTCTAGTCTCTCTTTTTTATGCTGTTACTTCCTTGTCCCAGGAGTCTGCTGCTGTTGAACCACAGGAGAGGTTAGATCGTGTTAATTGCCTTCAGGGCGTGTACAGCTAATTACATTACTAACACTGTTGCTCTGGAACCAAGGGAGGCTGGGCAGCGGGGAGTAGTCCAAGGCAAGAAGTTGGCATTAGAAATGAATTGGAGATACTGTGAGCCCATCACATCTGTCAATCTCTCATAGTCTAAATGTGCAGAGGAAAAGTGTCTTTTCCACTGCATACTTGTTACACCAGTCTAACGAGATGCTGCTGCTGTTCCAGGTGTTCTTTCAATGGCAAATGCAGGACCCAATACAAATGGATCCCAGTTCTTCATTTGCACTGCAAAAACTGACTGGTAGGTTCTCAGCCTCACAGATTAACCTCATTAATTGATGCCTGAATCTGAGGGTTTGGGGTTTTCTTAGAGTTTTGGGGTTTTTTTGTGTTGCTTGTGGGTTGATATTTTTTTGTTTGCTTGATTGGTTGGTTCTTTCTTTTGTTATTTCCAAATTACTTGATTTCATTGGAAATTAGATTTTTGTTACTTGAGGGAGGAAGGGCTGTGACAGCAACAAGGCTGCTATCCCTCAGAATGTTTCTAAGGTTCAGAGCTAAAGTCATGTTATAAACCTTCTTGTCACTTGAAAGGCAGTTGAGCCTTTGCCATAGCGTTGGTCAGCAGGTGAGAGCTGTGAAGATCTGCTAACACTGTCTTTATGTTGTTTTAAGTAAAACTGCCTTTGTGTATTTGTTTTACAGGCTAGATGGAAAGCACGTTGTTTTTGGACATGTAAAGGAAGGAATGGATGTGGTGAAAAAAATCGAGAGCTTTGGTTCCAAGAGTGGAAAGCCCTCTAAAAAGATTGTCGTTACTGACTGCGGCCAGCTGTCTTAACCTTTTGTCCTACCCTTCATGACAACTTGGATGCTGTGAAAAATGAATCATAAAAACACCCAAACATTTCTTGTCTCAGGAGTAGCACCTGTGGAAACATGTTTTGTATTTAACTTGGTCCAGCTTTTATACTTCTATTGAATAATATTGATTAAAACCATAAAATAATAACTGAAGCATGTTGTAACTGCACCACCATGGTAGTCACACTGGTTTGGTAGAGTCCCCTTGTGTTTTGCAAGAAGTGGTAAAGTCACCCAGGGTGTACCTGACTGCAGTTTTGATACTGTCCTTGGTATTTGGATGTTTCAGGTGTTAGAATGGGTGGTGGAGTTGACAGCAGGCATTCTGCACTTGGGGGTTAGGTATAAATGGAGAAATGCTGTGTTTCCTTTGGTGCTAAGAAATGCTTCTTCTGTTGTCCATCTCATCATTTTGAGGCAGTACTACTGACCAGTGCTCTCAAGGCTGTCTGCAACACTGGCATTTTCTTTGTGTCTCAGTTAAATTCTGTCCTATAGCTTTAATGAGCAACTGTGGGTTTCTTAAAAATTAATTCTGGTTTAGTCTTTCTTATAGTCTCAGACTAGTTATTAAAAATAAACTCTACCTTACCTGCTTCAGTGGAGCAGTTTGACTTTTGGGTTAAGTAAATTGTGTTAGGTTGGGTTAGGCTAATACTGAAGCTCTGCCTGGCAATAAGACCTCACTTCAATCCAGCCAAAGGATCTCAGGACTTTTTTTATTATGGAACTGTGAACTTGAAGTGTGCTTCTGCTCTGGGATCTGGTTCTGTGAGGAATGCAGCTCAGTTCTCAATATATGGCCTATTTTTGTACTTGGAGAATATAACCAGTATAGTGAACCTGCTTGAGTGAGAAATAGGTTTGATTGTCTTTTTGTCATGTTGATCCTGTGAAGTCAGCACAACTTGGGTATTACTTGGATTATGAGTTCTTCTTATGCATCATTATCATCAGTCAGAATTGGTCACCACAGAATCAATCACAAGGCCTAATCAGTGCAGCAAAATCATTATTGTTGGGGTTTATGCATAAGAAGGAAAGAATTCAGCTGATCAGCTAAAGACATTTCATTTGTATAAAGTGAGATGTATGTTCTGTGTGGCATGCTTGAGCAGCAGCAAACGTTGGAACCTCACACCATTGCCTTTGGAATCACTAAGGCTGTAAAGTATCAATGATTGTGGGAAAAATCACATGATTGTTTTGTGCAATAATGTTATTAGAGAAAAATGTGATGGTTTTCTTCAAATGTGAATTTATTTTCATTGCAGGATGATAATACATGGCTTAAAACTATTTTGCACTGAGGGCTACACTCATGAGTGCAAGGTAGTATTTAGAAGTAATTCCACAAAAAATGGAATTGAAAAGCTTTTTATTCTTTCCACTATAGCTGCTTAATCTCTGTAATATTTTTTAAATATTAAATTGTGATGGTTTGGCTTGTTTCACTTGGATACAATAACGATTTTTTTGCACATTCTCTTAATTTGTATATGAAAATTATTAAATACACTTATACTACCAAAAAAGTCTGTTCCTTTCTTGAAAGCAGGAATCTGAGAAGCTGAAACCCCTTGTGCTTACCTGGGCTGTTGTGTGCTGGGTCTGATCTGGTACTGAGAAGCCATGGTGTCATTCAGGTACAGCCAGCAAGAGAGAGAGGGGGTGATGGTGCATTGCTGTGCCTCTTGCTGCTGGGCTAAAATAGCTGTCCTGTTCTGTCTGTCCCTGTCTGTCTGTCCGTGTCCTGCTGGCTCACAGCACTCGCTGTTCTGTCTGTCCCTGTCTGTCTGTCCCTCTCTGTCTGTCTGTGTCCTGCAGGCTCACAGGGTATCCCGCCTGTCTGTCCCTGTCGGGCCCGCTGACAGCTCTCGGTGTCTGTCTGTCTGTCTGTCCCTGTCGGGCCCAGTGACAGCTCTCGGTGTCCTGTCTGTCTGTCCCTGTCGGGCCCGGTGACAGCTCTCGGTGTCCTGTCTGTCTGTCCCTGTCAGGCCCGGTGACAGCTCTCGCTGTCTGTCTGTCTGTCTGTCCCTGTCAGGCCCGGTGACAGCTCTCGCTGTCTGTCTGTCTGTCTGTCCCTGTCAGGCCCGGTGACAGCTCTCGCTGTCTGTCTGTCTGTCTGTCCCTGTCGGGCCCGGTGACAGCTCTCGGTGTCCGGGTCCCGCTGCCCGGCAGGTGGCGCCAGGCGCCCGCGGCAGTGGCGGGCGGTGCTGGGGTCGCGGGTTCGAGCCCGGGGTCAGCGGCCCGGCTGCCCGCAGGTTCCTTGTGCCGCTCGGGGTGCCCCAGCTGCCTCCCCGCCTTCCCCCAGCGCTGCCGCTGTGTCTCTTGTGCACACCATCCCTGAGCGGCTGCTTCAGCTCCTGCGGGATGAGAAGAGAAATTAGTAAAGCAGTGCCTTTCCCAACCGCAGCTGTAGATCTGTACACTGTACACTGCCCTACTCTGTAAGCAGTGGCTTACTGAGGTGTGGTGGAAGATGTTGAAGCTGAGTATATCGTCCAGAACAGTTTTTTGGGGAACTGATGTTTAGAAATCCTAAACTCTAATAGGTCACAGAAGAGAGGTACTTAACTGTGGAGCTGTGGCTCTGAGAAAAGCTGAGGGATGGCAGGTGTGCTATTGCCATTTTTTCACCTGGATGTTTAGAATAAAAGTTTGTACACTGGCAGAGAGGTTGACACATCCAGACTGCCTCTGGAATGAGGCTGGGGCACTCCAGGAAAAGAGCCTGCCGAGAGCTTCACGTGGCTACCACTGATGTGCTTCCAGATGCAACACGAGTAAGAAAGCACACCCTTAGGTAAAGTGCAAGTAAATATACACAGAAAAAATGAGTTTATATTTCAAAGTTGTTTCAACAAACTCACAAATGTTTTTGTTTAGTCTCATGTTTTAATTATTTGTTCCAGACTTTCTGCTTACATAAATTGCTTTCTTTGGTGCTAGACTGAGGCTATGTCTCTTTGTTTATAAAGTTCAAATGCTTTGAAGTCAAGACATTTGAGGTACAAAGTGTTGTTCTCTTTTGCAATGCTGTATACTCTGCTGGTAGCAATATATCAACAATCAGAACCTCAAAGAAGTGAATTACTGAGAGTACAAATCATTTTACATGACATTTCAAGGCCAATCTGCATGTCCTGCTGCTAGCTGAGAAATTGTAGTTGGACAAGCACATTCTATCCAATTTAGAAGTAACCAGGCTAAAAAGCCATTGACCTTCAAGTGAAAAACTTTCAAATCTTGAACTGCAGATTTCTTAACTGGGTCTGACTGTTAAAAACATTGTATAGACCAGCTGGTTACAGGTGAATTTTTGTCCTGGATCTTCACAGCCCAAAATATCAATTTGTTGCATTATTGAACTGAAAACTGAACCTTGGCAACAATTGTCCTGAGCCTTTTGGCATTTCTTCTCCAGTACCAGCTCTGATTTTTCCAGTAAAGCTTTGGATATGCCATTTCCTTGCTCTCCTGCCTCCATGTGGTCCCTACATCTGTTGTGGGGCACTGCACTCACCCACAGCCTGCACCCTGTGGGTGAGCTGCCAGACATGGGAGAGAAAAGAGCCACAGCATCGGGAAGGCACAAGTGCCTTTCCCACATAACTTCTTGCCCTTGCCCTGGCTGAGGTCTGGGAGCCCCACATCAGGGCCGTGCTGTGCCATGTCTCAGGCTGGCTCAGCCACGGCCTCAGTCCCCAGTTCTTAATTTCCATCCTTGTGGGAGAGGACTGAGGACACTTTGCTGCTTGTGAGCAAAACTGGTTTTCACAGTAGTAGCCAGCTGGGCAAGGGCAGACAAAGGCACATGGATAGCAGCAGAGGTTTTTCCTTCTCCCCAAATACTCCAAGAGAAGGAGCTCTGGCTCCAGCACAGGCCACTCAGTGCTCTGGGAGCTGTAGGACAGAAAGGCTGCTCCTGGAGAGGCAAGTGGTTCACTGCTTTGGGAGGCAAATGAGAGCAAAGAGGGACTTTTTTCACTTTCATCAGAGCTGAGGTCAAGGGTGTCAGGAACTGGCAAGGGTGTGATTTAAGAGCTGTGGGGTGCAGGAGGAGCCTCACTGTGAGCCGTAAGTGGTGGAAGAGGAAGGGAGGTAACTGTGAGGTAGGAGAAGGAGCTGATGCTGTTTAAGGGGATCTGAATGAAGACAAACTTGTTTGTCTGCGAATGCCACATCTAAATGAGAAAGATTTGAGGGACCTCGCTGCAGAAGGTTGTCAGTACCTGTTGCTCTGTCAGTGGTGCAGATCTCCATAGCTGGAAATATAATTGCTTATGGTCTTGGCTTGAGTTCAGTGCAACCATATCAGAGGATAATGTTGACTCCAAAGTGTTATTTATTAGCTGATTAAGTGAACAAACCCCTAAAATTCAATCACTGTTGGATTGATAGAGTTTGAGAAGAATAGAAGATAACTTGGTCAGCAGCACACCTCATCATCTCAGGAATTCAGTGAAATGTTCAGGTCCCAAAGGTCCTGGGAAAGAGCAGTATAAATGAGCAGGTAACTGAACTTCAGGCCTAGAACTGCTGCTGCAGTCTTCCTCTGGGTTGGCAGCACTCCATGCACTTTGCTGGGGGTTAGCTTGTGTTCATTATTCATATATATTTCTGGGGATTAAAACTCAGGTTGTGTGTAAATGTCAGCTCCCTTCCAGCAGCCCTTGCTGTGAGTTCTTTGGCGTGTGTGTTTCAGCAGAGCACCTGCTTAACCGCAGGGCTCTGAGAGGGCTTCTCCAGGTGTCCTCCCCCATCCTCCAGAGCACAGCCACCGCACCTGTGGGTGAGGGGACGGCCACAGTGACCTCCCTGTGCAGCTGCTCCTTGGGGCACCTCCCTGCAGAGGCTGGGACCCACTCTGGCACATGCTGAACTCCTCCTTCACCTGGTGGGAGGGAGCAATGTCTTCATGGCTCCCTTCATTTCTTATTTATTAGAAAGCCATATTTCTTTTCACAACCATATCCTGTCCCTGCAGGTCTGAGGGGTGCAGGGGTGGACCAGAGGTATTGTGTCTCTCCATCCTTCCCTGACAGGTCACTATTTTTAACCAGCCTTGGGAAACATTGGTGTGAATTTTTGTTCCTTTTTACCAGCCAGGACAAAACCCACTTAACTAGGGGAAATAATGGACTGTGTCTTTAAGTTGGGATCAAGAAGAAGTTAAAAATGTGCAGATACAGAGGTTTTGGAAGGGGGGGCGGGAAATTTTGTCACCGTTCTCATTTTCACTCACCTCCTACTTAAAATTCATCCAGGAAGGTAGGCAGAAGAACACAACAGCTGCTAAAATTACTGGGTGGGAATCATTTTTAGCAGGCGCAAGAGTCTTGTGGTTTTCCTGCTCGCGCTCTCCCCCTCCACTCCCACCTCATCCCCAGCTGGTTGCACTTTCCTCCCGGGAGGCTCTCGTGTCGCCGGTGTCCCTGCAGCAGCGGCCAGCCCAAGGCAATCTGTCAGCGATGTGTGGCAGCTGCCCCGCCGGGACCGGCCCGAGGAGGAGCCCTGGGGGGGACTGGCTGCTCCCACCCCACCACCGCCACAGCTGACACGAGGTCCTTGGAGATGCAGGGGAGTGCGAGGAGGAGGCAGCAGCTGCTAATGTTTAGGTTTTGCCAGAGCAATAAATTTTGCGTTAGTACTAAACAGTGTATGCTCCAAATGATGCAGTATCTTAGGTTTTTTCTTCCCTGCCAAAAGTCAGTGCTTGGTTAGAATTTTATTTTTTTGGAAGCAGCGTTGCTATTAGCTTGATGGCTGCCAAGGCCAAACAAAGTGCGAAGCGTCCTTTGAGAAAGCTGCGGGATTCTGTACATTAAAAGCTGGGGGATGCCAGCACGCAGCCTCAGCCGTGCAGCCTCTCACATGCTTCGCTGGTGTTGCCAAGATCCTATAAAGGCTTTTCTGCATGTTTTAAAGAACACTTCCTTGCCTAAACTGCAGAAGCTGGAGCTTTGCGTTCTTTGTTCTGGCCCTTGCTCGGTAGGGGACTGCACAGCTCATGGGAGGAGTGTGCAGCGGCACCAAGGCTGGACGGGCTGGAAGGGTCACAGCCCGGGCCAGCGCAGAGCTACACCCAAAGCCTGGCTGCAGCCCGGCTCCCCGCCCCGAGCTGACCACGTTACAGAGCTCTTAACCCACTAACCCTGGCCCTGACTCACTGCTGGATGCACACAACAGGCTGGCTCCGAGCAGCGGGGAAACCAGGGATCGCTGCCCGGCTGGGTGTCGGCAGCGCTGGTGAGCGGGGGGACAAGAGAGGTCTTAGAGATTACTCGTGGGACTGTGCAGGCACCTGGCATTGGGAGCTGCGGCGAATTCTGCAGGGCGCAATGTGCGTGCTCCAGGTCAAGCAGTTCCTGCTTGGAAGCCGCCTGAAAAAATATCCCTTGGCTTGGGTGCCTCTCTCGCTGCTCCCTGCCTGCCACCGCCCTCTGTCCTCTGCGTACGGTGATGTCAAGCAAGGGAGAGAGCTCTCTCTGCCTTGGCTCCTGCTGAGGCCACACGGATCAGTCCCTGAGATCCCTGCTGCCTCCACCCCGCAGCAGAAACCTGCGGAAAGCTGCAATTTAGTTCACTGCCAGAACATGTGGTCGTGACTGCGGCTCCCTGGGGTCAGTGGGTGGCAGGCAGAGCTTTGTCGTGCCCTGTGAGGAAGAGGAGGAGGAGGGGGAGGAGTGCTCGGATCTGCTCTCTGAAAGCTCGACTGCCCTGCTCTGCCATCAGCGGCCCCCAGGGCAGGGCTGGATGCAGAGCTGCGGGCTGCCGGCCCTGCAGGTGATGTGAGATGCAGGCTGTGGCCATTGCTGCCTGGCCTTCCCCAGCTGAGGGCTGGCCGTGGGGCAGGCAGCGTGTGCTTGGGGCATGTTACGGTGGCAGCGCTGTCGCTGCTGCTGGTTGTCACAGGGAACAGTGAACACATGTGCTGCTTCTTGTGCTTTCCTTACCTGGGCATTGGGATGCCTGCAGACCAGCTCTGACAGCCAGCCGGGCTCGCCCTGGGCTGAAGAAACTCTCCAGTCTCCAGCAAGAGCACAACTTTGACTGCCTGTCAATCGCCAGCCTAAAATCACGCCTTAATACCATCTTCTTTCCAGCCAGCCTACCAGTGAAATGCACAGCTGCTGAGGAGCTGAACTCCTGGCACGCACAAGGTTTGCTGACCATCACCAGCTTGTGTCCCCCATGCAGCAGCCGTGCCCCCGTGGGGCTCAGGGTGTCTGTCCCCAGCCTCTGCAGGACTCTGCTGCCGTGGCTGCAGCTCTCGGGCTCTTGTCACTGACACATCTTGGGGGGCTGAAGTGCAGCTGCCCTGGCTCTGAGCTGGGCTCCCACATCCCTTTGGGTTGCAGACATGCTTCTCTCTGGCCGAGGGTGGCTTGTCTGCCTGAAAGCATCAATCCCAAATCACTGAAGCTAAAAAAGTTGCAAGGATTTAATACACGAAGGAAAAACCCATCCACTCAGTTAAATGCTTTCATTTGACTGCAGGGTGAGCAGGATCACACAGAGCTTGAAGACTTGAAGCATGAGACACCAAATGGGAGATCATCAGTGGATTGGCTATCTCTGGGGTGGCTGCTGTCACAAACTACTTGTTGGGACTCACTGTGTCATGTTGGGTCAAGGCAGAGAAGCTAATTTTTCTAGTGCTTTTTTTCATTATGCTTCTTTGGCTGTTGCTTTGAAATTAATTGGAAAAGTGTTTTAATGCCCCTGAATTTTGGAAAATAGTATTTATGTGCACAGATGAAGGAGCGCACAAAAAAAGGAAAGATAGATATTTCTTTTAGTTGTAAGGATGGCTTCATTTGTGGGGTGAACTGGAGGACTGTATGATGGTAAGTTACAAAAAGCATAGAAACTGGTGTGGAACAATGGGCAAGACAATTAAATATTGCTCTTCTCCACCTTTTCAGCACCATTCTCTTCATGGTGAAATGAAAGAAAATGTTTTTTTCTCTTCACAATAATATGAAATAATTTTCCAGAAACTATCCTGGCCCAAATTGCCTTGAGCAGAGTTATAAAACTGCATCTGGTTCAGCACACAATTCACAAGAGAGGACGGCCAAACTGTACCCTGACAGCTGGCTGACATGCCCTTCCTGTGGGGTCCTGCTGAGTGCAAACCCAAAGCTGTGGCCAGCCCCTATTTGTACAACCCCCCTTCTTGGCCATGCTCAGAAATGTGACTTTTGCAGTTTGCAGCTAATGCTTCTCTCTGCTGTTATCATCTGACTCCTGACAAAGGTGGAGGAGGCAGAGGGAGGCAGGGGCTGTTTGCCTTCACGGGTGGACAGCACAGCAGCATTTCCCAGATGCTGATGATATTTTTACTCCTATTTAATTACTTGCCTCAGTTAATGAAGTATATGTCATCTCCTTCCAAAGCTGTTTCAGAGGGTGTCTGAGGAGCGGGGTGGTGGGAGGCACTCCCACCCAGCAGCAGCACAGGAGGGAATGTCCTCTGCTGCCAGTGTCACACCTGAGTGCATCAGCAGCGTTCTGCAAGGGCAAAATAACATCTTCCTTCCACTTTCTGTTTCATTGCTTTCTAAACTCAAAACACAAGTGAAAGAGCAAGGGTGTCAGATTGAAGAGAAACAAAGATGCAGTAACATACACCAGAGTGCCAGGTGGGTCAGTGAAACAAACTTGGAACCTGAGGGTTCAGTATGGATGCATTCTGTATTAGAATACAGAAGAAAATATTTTATATCCATAGGAAAAGAGTTGACACATTATTTAAGGAAAAAAAAGCCAACAAAATGAGATAAGCCAAAACTAAGTGTACTTCAGGAGCCACAAAAATTAAAAAATGAGAGCAGGTGTGCATTAGCCTGGAGATCAGTTGTGTATCTGAGCCTGCAGCTGCAGAGGAGACACAAGCACAGCACATGGCTACCTGCAACACTGCAGGGCTGTAAAGCTTCTCATCCCATGTCCCATTCCTCCTGCCAGTGCTGGCTCACAGGTATCTTCACACTGCCTGAGCCTGAGCTATCCTGCTCCTGAAGGGGCTCTGCAGATCTGGGTGTAAGCCTTTCCTTTCTTCTGCCCGCTGGAGCTGAGAGGAAGGCATGGGAACAAAAATCTTCCAGCATGGTTGGAGGTTACTCTGGGAGCTGGGCTGGTGGTTCCCATCCAGCTGATGTCTTCTGCAGTGGTGACTCTGTGTCAGCATTTCCTCCTAAGCCTTTAAATATAGCTTAAACTTACAGTGTGAGGGTTCAGCCTTGCTTCTGGTGGGACTTTGCCATTGTTATCCCACCTAAGAGAACTCAGTTCCCTCTTTTCTCCCTTTTGGGACATTTGGGACATTTGGAACATGGCCCATTCCACCTTTTCAGAAGCTGCTTCCTCAGGAATGAAGCTGACAGTTTTTCAATGGCTACTTACAGCCTGCAGATAACATTGCTCTGTACTTTGAGAGCAGGGCCTCTCAAAGAGCAGCTGAACTCTGTATCAAGGAGTCAAAGGGTTAAAATAATATTGCCCAAATGTGTCACTGCTGACTAAAGTCCTGGGCTTAACAAAACCCCAAACTGTTCCTGTTCCACTGATGTAATTCATTATCCTGAATTTTCCCCTATTTTATGATTTCAGTACTCCTGTGTCAAAGTCACAGCTTCAACATGTATTTTTCAGATTTTCTCTCAAAACCTGGCAGAAACATGAGCTGGCTGATAAACCAATTCTGATCTTGTTTGTATTTGAAACCACTCCTCTGGTGAGCCAGGTTCCTGCTGATCAGAGTGCTGAGGTGGATTCTGTCCCTTCTCCAGGTGTCTCTAGCTCATTCCCTCCTGTCTAGTCATGTAAGTGGGATGTGCTGGGAAATTGCCATGGTCCCAAAGGGGGAAAAACACCAGGAAAAATTACCTGAAACATCCCTGTGAGCCTGGTGAGGCACTGAATCAGGCTGTCCAGAGACACTGTGGATGCCCCATCCATGAAGATGTTCAAAGCAAAGCTGGATGGGGCCTGGGCAGGCTGGTCTAGTGGAAGGTCCCTTGGCTGGGGGTTTGGAACTAGATGGTCTTTAAGGTCCCTTCCAACCCAAACCGTTCTGATTCTATGATTCTCTGACTTATGGCCACGAGGTGTGACCCTTAAGCTGATACAGACCTGCAATAATCAGTGAAATTTGTATCCAATCCCAATCCAGTGTAACTTATTGAGACGGGACGCTCTCCGGGTGAAGCATTTCATTTATAGGCAGTTATTTCTTAACTTTTTTCAGCAGTCTTACTGCTGGGGCACCCCAGTTTTAGGGTCCCAGTGCTGAGGTGGTTTCACTGATACCAACAGGCCACTGGCATACATGAGGACAGAGAATATTTTACATGTGTTATGTATTCCCTGGCAAAGAGCAATGGAAAACTAGAAAAACAAAACCACAGACTATAGAGCAGAATGAATAAAAACAAAAAAAAAACTAGGTCCTTTATTTTAGGAAACTCTCCAACAGCCTCTAGTATGCATTAGTGAGATATCAACTTTCTGCCTTGCAGAAAGAACTATAAAATATTATATCCTAGCCCTGCACACTTTAAAGTTCCTTGTCCTTTATTATGGCCACTGGTTTATTAAAACTGGAAATGGACCTAGACTAAACCTCTGCCCAACTATGTCTGAATGACTGCATCCAAACCCTGCACCTTTTGAAAACTGGTCTCTAATGTTTAAAACAAACCCAAGCCCAATACAACAGCAAACAGCTTCTCATTTCTCCTCCCTTAGATTCCTCCCTGAAAGAAAATCCTTGCACCTGGACATACAAAGCCATTAGGTTCATGGGGTAACTCTTTGCCAACTACTGTTAAAGGCAAAATGCCCAGTTTGGTCAGCAGTGTCTCAGGATTAAAACTCAATGCCACCTGAAACTCTTCCCAAACATATATGTTCAATATTGAGTTTGAAAGTATGTATGTGTTTGTTTTAGGTCTGCTGATGTGATTTGTTTTGTTTATAAGACTAACTGGCAGTAAAAGGTATTACTTTTTAAAGTAAAGTATTAAAGGTATTATTTCCTATCACTTTTTTGCATATTGTCCTTCTCCTGTCCTTGTAGTTTATGGTCTCTATTAAGGAATGTTGTCCTCTGGATCATTTTTATTGGCTTTGCTTTTTAAAAATCAGTATTCGTGCTTAATATAACGGTTTTCTGGAAACAAAATTCATGGATTAAAAACACAAAGCAGCCCCTCTTTCCCTTGGACAGATTTGAAATGCGATTACTGTTATAAGTTATAAATAAAGGCCTAGTAGTTGATGTTTAGTGGGAAACTCTCCCAGTGTATTTCAGAGCCCTGTTTTTCAGTCTCCTCTGATAAGAAAACTGCTGACTTGGCATTTTGGGGAGCTGTTTCTTGTGCTCTGTGCTCTTGCTGTAGCTGCCAGGGGTTAGCCAAGCTCCAGACTGCAACGTGGCCAAGCCAGGAGCTGCCTGTGCTGCTGGGCTGCCTTCTAAGGGTGACCCCACGCTGGTGCCTGCTGGGTTCTGCCCATGAGCTGCTGGATCAGGCGGGCTTTGGGCCACTGGCTTGTTGTCCCCTGGATCCTGCTCTTGGTGGCACCTCCACCAAGACCTGGGATGGGGGCTGTGACAGCCTTCATTACACCTGGCACAGCTCCTACCCTCACCATTAGGTCATCCAGGGCTGCACGTAATGATGGCTGAGCTTTGTGTTTACAGCTCCCGTGGAGGGTTTGTTCAGAGGAGGTAATCCAGCTCCACACTCTTACATATTGTCATTTTTCCCCATGGTAAGACACTGGGGTAAGTGTCAGGCTTTGAGGATGCAGCCCCTGGATGGGCAGGGGCTGGCCAGCTCTTCCTGAAGATTCCCTGCTGTTGGCTTCTTCTCCAGGCTGATGCAGGAAAATTTGTATCAAATTTTTGAGTGTTTTGAAGAGAGATAGAAATCTGTAGTGATAAATTAATGGGGGAGAGAGAGGATTCTCTAGTGACAAATGAATGGGATAAAAATCTCTGCTGTTGAATGAGTGGCTTCAACTAAAGCAGCCACTGACAGATATGACTGAATTACTGCATGAGTTTTGTAAAGCAAAGCGAAGGGTTTGAAGTGATTGAAATGGCACCTATAAGCCTTGATTTGCAACAAAAATGTTTTTTCTCCACCTCATTTTGTGAGACCCTTTTGTACCAAGCAGCATTCATGGACCCAAAGTTTTCCTCAAGGATTTGTAATTTGGCAAAGGTGCCTCTAAATGACCTGGCAGAAGTACTGGCTTTTGAGCAAAATGTTCTGGTCTGTTATTGAGGTTCCCTGCCAGCCTGTGCTAGGTATTTTTTTCTTTTTTTTTTTCCTTCTCTGTAGTCTGCTCCAGCAGAGGAGCAGCCCAGGATAATTCAGTGAAAAGTAAAGTAATCCTTGTCAGATAAAAAGGAGCTGTAAAGCACTGATTCTAGTGGGTGAGGATCCAGTAAAAGAGATGACAATCCAACTCAAAATCTGCTTCAGTAACTAAAAAGAAATTATAAGAAATCTAGTATTTAAAATGGAATTAATTTTTATTTTGGATTGTGGTCAGATTGGAACCAAGTTTAATTCCTTCAAGCTATGCTTTCCCTCAAACACCATTAGTCCTTAGAAGCTTTCCTAGGGGAAGCCTGTTCATTTGTCTCAGAGCACATCGTGCTGCTGGACTTTGTCTCAGCGGAGAGGGAAGGCTGGGCTGTAACTGCAGTCTCTCCTAGTGAACTCATACTTGTCACACATCCAGGACTGGATGGGCTTGTCTGCCCCTCACACCCACCCAAAATATAGCTGTGTCCCAGGGGAATGACCTCCACCCTGGGCCCCTCAAGGCCTGGGCGATGCTGAGGTACGCACAGAATGATGCATCCCTGCCCTGGGGCTGCCAGGACCCACAGGGCTCGTGTAGTCAGAGGCATTTTACAAGGATTACAACATCTTAACCAATTCCCAATCAGTTCATTTCATCAATACCAAAATAAAATCACTGCTGATAAAACATATGGACAGAATGATGACAAACAGGTAATGATGACGGCAGGAAAATCCGGGACAATTGTGAGAGTGACTTAATGTTTTTTATACAGCCAGCTGCAAAGCTGTACTGCAAGCACAGAGGGAGCACATACAGAGTGAGCAGAGCATCCTCAAATCTACTCATCTGAAGGAGTTAAGGGCTGCTGTGGAGTCAAAACCCAGCACAAAGCTTCCACTATGGTGCTGTGGCAAAAGGGCCACTGCAATTCCTGGGAATAGGAAGGAGAAAGAGGGGAAGTTTAAACAGGAGAGTCAAACAAAGGTATGCTCTTTGTGGTTCAGGGACAGCTTTCAAAAGTTGTTGAAAAAATTAGCAAGTGACAGAAAAGAGCAACAAAAATTATTTGGAGAAAAAGAAAATTACTTAAAGAGACTCTTTAGCTTACATGAAAATAAAATGGGAGAGAGGGAAATAAATATCTGAGAGTGACATCATATAGGTGGAATGTGGGAAAAAATTACCAGGTACTTAATTTACTGTATGAAAGTGCAGAAAGACACACCTGGAATCTGAGGTGTGCAAATTAATATAGGAAATGAGGACAAGTGCCTCTCTTTGAAGATGTGCTGGAAGAGTTATTATGTTATATAAGAGTCACTGGGTGAAATATAATGACTTGTAGCATATGAGCTGTCACAGTAATGCTCTAATGCTCCATTTTGGCATCTGAGTCCATTTAAACCACTCTTTCCTGATGTGAATCTTGGCTTCCCAACACTCCTTATCATTTCTTTCTACTCTTGCTTTCAGTCTGTTCTTGGAGGAGTTTCTCTGTCCCTCCCTCTCTCTCTCTCTGTCTCTCTCCACTTGTGTTTTTATTATACCACTGCAGGCAAAAACTGGCAGTTTGAAAGGTCCTGAAGGGAGTTAATCTCCCAGCTTCATCTGAATTCAAAGGGAAATGGGTGCCAAACAGATCTTGTGAAAGCCTTTACCCAGAGCCCTGAAATTTGGTATAGCTTTGAAAACCTCGTAAAAGCAAGCTTGCTGATAGTGGGCTGTCTTGAGTTTTATTCCTTCATCTTAAGCATTTTTCTGGTGGGGGTTCTATAAATATACACACTGATGACTAGAAATAAGAAAGTACACGTCTGGCTGTCACACACCAATTTTCTGCAAGGAAAAATCACTACGGTTTTTTAACTGGCTCTTTATCTCAAAGCAGCAAGTATCCAGACAGTTGTCTCCAACTGTTGTTATTAAATTCAGCAGGAAATCCATCCTGTCCAGAAGAATTATTAGTTTCCATTGCTCCTGGAAATGTCCAGAGATGTTAATTTGTGTGTGTTTGTGTTGCCCAAGTAGTCGAGCAGTGAGCAGGGCCGTGGTTTGATCTTGTCCTTGAGCTCAGGGAGTTGGGTGACAGCTGAAAAACTGAAGTTAACGTCTAAGCCAGGGGGTTATTTATGAAGGCAAATCTTCCCAAAACACCCCAATTCCTCCAGCCAAAAATACATTTCACATCAGAGGGCAATATTTGAAATTAGTAGTTTAACATGTCAAAGAGGTGTCCAGACGCCATTAGCAGCATTTTTTGCCATGAAGAAGTTGGTATTTGTCAGCTATTTCTGCCCAGAGGTGTGTGTGATTCCACAGTTTCCCTTTTTACATGCAAGAGGAAATAACTGTGGTGGCAATCTGGTCTTTGTCAGAGCTGTAGGTACTCAACCACAGAGCACTCCTTATTCATACCATAAGGCCCATCGGGAGTGGAAATCACCGGCCAAAGAAAGAGCCGAGCAAAAGCAGAATGGGAGAGGATTTTGCCTTGGCCAGGTGCCCAGAGCAGAGTTCCCCCCTTGCCAGTGTCACCTCAGTGCCAGCAAAGGGGGACCACCCTGGGGACCTGGCCCCTGCTGCCTGGGGTCCTGCGAGGGTGCTGGGGAGCCCCTGCTGCCAGGGCTGCTGTGCTTCCAGCCATCCTCCTTCACCGTGAAGGTGACCACTGGGACAAGGCAGCCATCAGAGCTAAATCCCAGTGCTCTGCCAGTCTGTAGCACACAGGTTTCCCCCTCCTCCTTTATACAGCACAGGAGAGCTTGAAAATATACCCTGAGTTCCCTACTGGACTGCTTTCCTTGGCCAGTGGAGAGCTGATGGGATGGAGAAACCGGCATGCTCGGCCTTGGCTGGACCTCAGGCTGCAGTGTCAGCCCTCGGGTCCTGTCAGCCATTCCAAAAAGATGGATTAACCTGGAGTAAGCCAGGCAGCCTGTCAGTGAAGTTGCAGTACTCAACCAACAGCCCTTATATGTTTTTCAGAAAAAAAGGACTCTAAGCTCTAATATGTTGAGGAAAGTCCAGATTTATCTTTAAAACTTTGGTTCAGCTTGAAAATCATTGTTTTTCTGGCAAACTAAATACATTAACTTTTTTAAGGGGCTTCTGCATGAGGTCTTCATTTAGCTCTCAGTAATACCACAGCCATGTATAGCCATCTGGCAAAATCTTCTGGAGAAGTATGACAGACAGCACAGAGACAGCCTTCAGAAATAACCATGCAGCACTGACATAGCTCAGATGCTTGATTTGACCAGAGATCCTTCTGGACATGTATAAAATGGGCCTCGGTGAACACACAGATCCCCCTGAGAGGCTCACTGCCAGCACAGCAGCAAGAAACAGCTGCAGCTGGAGGTGCAGGATGTCCCATGACACCAAGGGGGGATGGAAAAGCTGGAAATGCAGCTGGCCAGGGAGCACTGCAGCCCCCCAGCACCAGCACGAGCTGCTGACACAGTCCTGGGGACTCATGAGAATCACGCTGAGTGCATGACAGTGAGTTTTGCCTCAGCCAGTAGGTGAAGCCCTGGGTTGGCTTTGGGGGCAGCAGGCAGAATTTCTCAAGGATTGTCAACACTTGCTGTGTCCTCTCCATCTCCTCCTGGGTGCATGACAGCATCCCCAAGGAGCATCACCCAGCTGGGCTCACCTGAAGTCAGAGAAATCTGTACAACTTCTTTCCCAGCACAGGACTGGTTTGCAGGACAAAAATAGGGGCTGTATCTGCCCTACATCTGGCTAACACCATTGATAGCCAGCAAGCTCCATGTGCTGAGGTTGAAGCTGCATTGAAGCTGACCATCCCATCAAGTTTTAAGGAACAATTTCAAATACATGTGTAATTTTAGAAGGGAAGCAGGTTGTTATGCTGCAGTGAGCTCCCCACCTACTTTCTAATCACTGCATGAATGTATGACAAACTCAAAGGCTTTGGATTTTATCTGTTGTGTTTTACTGTCACCCTTCCTTATGGCTGGGATGCCTGTGTCCAAGGAGCCAAGGAGCACTTCTGTAAAAGTGCTGACAAAAGGCTGACAAAAAACCTGGTCTAGGATTCTGCAGAGGGTAAGGGCACTGCCCAAATGCCCCTGTGGGCACCAGGCTGCCTGCAGGTTGTGCTTCTCCCTGTATTATTCTGTCAGGTTAGTGGGGCTGGCACTGAACCACAACAAATGCTTATTTATTAAGCTTTCAGACCAAGATTTGAAAGAAAATAGATACAGAAAAAGAGAGGTATAGAAAATAAAACACAGAACATGAAGATTTGAATATCAGCAGTCAATTTCTTCTGCTGTTTTCAGGGTCTATTTCTGAATTCCAGCAAAATTCGCACACGTCTGATGTTCAGAACTTCATCTTTTGACTTTCTCCTTTCACTTCTGTCTGCCTCCAAGCAGGCATCTTGGCTACCCAGGAATTTTGCACACAGCCAGCCAGTCAGCATGACCAGCGCTTAGGTCACCCGTGGCTAGTTGGGAATCCCCAAGTTTCTAGTCAGCTTTTTTACCTTCTCTGAGTAGTTTTCTCTTCCTTCATAAAGTTTTCCATGGATTTATACATTTCATTTATAGAATATTACTTGCAAACTCACAAACTTCGGTACATTTGGAAATTCTCATGGAGAAATATAAGAAAAAGGAGTGTGTTGTCCAGCTGTCTCTGGGGCAGCACGCCCTTCCCACCTTCTCTAGCTCTGGGAACTTCACACCACGTGCACTCTTCATCAGGGCCCCACAAAAGAGGCAGGGCTTTGGCAATTAGTAACAAAACTAAAACACAGCCATTCAAAAAACACATTACTAAAACCACACATACAGACTAAAAGCACTTTTCCAGTGATGAGTTCAAGATGGATAAAAACCTTTACATGTCACAGAGTTCCAAACAAGGAAGAATTTGAGGAGTCATTTCCTATCTTTCAAGTGCTGTGTTTTACTATCTAATGGCTTATTGCTGTCAACTCTTGATTGTCTGGTGCAGCAAAGGATCGGGATGACCAAGACAAAGTAAAAACAAAGATAATACAAAGCATATGGCAATTAAATGGTAGCAAAGTAAAATAAGACCAGTGTGGAAGACTGAGTAGCACTGACCTGGGCAAGGCTTGATGTGGAGAACCATGTGATGGAAAAAGGGTGCAGCTGATCCAAGCCCTTTTGTAACTCACTTTGGGTTCCCTCTGTTCCCAGAATGATTAATGCCCAGCTTTGTAAATCTGCCCGTGAGTGGTTGAGGACTGTTTTATTTATTTTTCCTACGTGGTCACATCACTCCAATCAAGTGTTTTACCCTCTGTGTGTTACTGGTGAATGTTCAAAGCAAGGTCAGCACAGGGGAATAGCGAGCAGTTTGCACTGTCAGCCACCCCTGCAGGTCCCTGCAGGAGGAGCTGGCCATCCTGGCCAGTGGTGATGCCCTCCCAGCCCTGGTCCTGGCTAGGCACTGCAGGCTGGCTTTCCTCAGCAAACCGGCTGCAAATGGAGTTCAACACAGGTGTGTGCAGGGAAGTGATTCAGGAATCGTTCACAGATGTTGTAAAATGTCTCCAGCTCCCAGCCAAGCTGCTGGGGGCTTTCAAAACAGCTTACCACTGGCTGGAAAATGTTTATAGAGAGAACCAAAAGGCCAGAACATTCATTCATGTTTGATTGCTCAGTGTGAGACTGAATCCTGTCCTTGGGCTCGGGCTGTTTGGGCAGGTAGGCTGCAAGGAGGATGTGCAAAGCCTTATCAGGCAGCTCATTCAGGAGAGCTTATGACTTTCACAGAAGTACTTTCTGGCCGGCTTTTTTCCAAAGTAACTATCCTCGCTCTCTCCCTCTGGCACCGTGACCCTGGAACAAGCGTATCACAATTTTGGCGTGTGTGGAACATGCTACCACAGTACAGCAATATTATATGGCAAGCACAACATATGTTTTGGAAGAGAGTGCAGTTTATTTTAGCTGCTCCAAATTTACTTGACCTGTTTAATCCAGCTTTCACACTACATCATTTCGATGACTGGGGACTGCTTTTAGGTCATGCCCCACAGAACATGTGCAGCCAGTTGGCCTTTCATCTGTATGCTTAATTGTCAAAAATTATTTCCATGTGATTAATATAAACCCCCAATATCCATGATAGGCCAGGCCACTCCATTATCCACGTTATGTTTGGCAGGTGCAGGGTCTGTCCCACTGAGAAAGGAATAGTGTGAACATGGTGTGCTGGGGAGTCCAGACAGCTCCCTAGCTGGGATTTATCCGATTGCTCCCTGTCTAGGCTGGGGGTGAGTTAATATTGACTCAGGCACCTACAGGACACAGGTGAGGGGCAAAGCTCGTGGCACGGACAGCCCCATCCTGCTCTGGATGCTGAGCCATGGCTGTGCTTGGCTCTTTGCTGCTCTGCATGTGGAAACAGCAGCTCAGGCTCGTTCTGGTGTGGGGGCTGCTGCCATCCCCAGTGATACCCAGACACACCTCTTGGGAGCCGCCCCTCCGAGCCCCCAGCCCAGCGCTGCGGCTGCCAGAGCTGCTGAGGTCCTGGGGCTGAGGTGAAGGTGCAGGGCCAGGTGAGTCCCAGCACTGCTGCAGGTGGTCTCTGGCACAGGCTACCCTGGATGATGGGACAGCAGAGAGTGTCCTGCTCATGGATCACACCACAGGTGTCATCAAGGGATGAACAGTGGCTACACCTCACACACAGCCTGATGCACCAGTGCTGCAGCTGGAGATGTGTCCTGTGTCTTGCAGGGACTTGTGTGCAGTACCCTGAACGGGGTCCATGCCCCGTGCAAAATGAGGTGGTTGCCGTGGCATCATTTCTTTACAAGAGAGCTGTTCTTTCCCCTCTTCTACCCTCTGACTTTTCCTGTCAATTGCAACAACCCTCACCCCTGCCTGGCAGCCACTCCCTCACCAGCCAGCTGAATCATCCTGGAGACAGGAGGCTTTTCTGGGTGCTAAAACTTTATAAGCAACGACTTACAGAATACACCCATATGCCCTGCCTGGAAACTGGCTCCCAGCTCCGCGGAAAAAGCCAGACAGTCTCAATTAGGCATTCGTGGAAAGTGGGGACAAGCTGGGGCTGGAGCCAGAAGCTGTAAAGTTTTCCACGTTTGCCAGCACCGATCCTGCAGACCCGTCTGCTCATTCCATCTCGGCCTCCTTCTCACTAGGCAACAAAATGTGCTGAAAGGAGGCATCAGGAAGATCGTTTTCATACCCAGCATTCTCTGGTTGGGATGGTTTTTGCTGTGCCCTAAGGCTGAGAGGAACAAAGTGTGTGCCCTGCCCCGAGGAGCCGTGCAGTGGCTCCACCAAAACAAGCAAAGAGGCTCCAACCAGGCCATTCACGGGGCAGAAAAATCAGATTCATCCCTGATGGGAAATCCTCCTGGAGCTCTTGCACTGAGGATTGACAGAAGGAGCTTTGGGAAGAAGAGACCAGGACTATTTGGCTGCAACCCAGCTGCAGTTGGCCACACATGGGGACTGATGGAGCAAGCAGGAACTCAGCTCACACCCCTTAGAAAGCAGTGCTGCCTGCCTCCTCTGAGACTTTTTCAGTTCTCTGCTAAGCCAGTGACTGGGACTGTGTGAGAAAGAGCAGAAATCACGATTGTGACTGGAATACAGAGACCTTGATTTGCTTCCTGTGTGGGCAGGGAGATGGCTGTGGGCACTTACACACTGTCCTTCTCAGAACAAGAAAGTTTCTAATGGGTATGACTGGCAGTGGAGAGCACCAGGGTGTTTGTCTGTGCTGCAGGTGGTGTGGGGCAAGGGCTGTGGAGATGTGTGTGGCAACACAATTAAGGATGTTTGGAGAGGACAGCATGTTAACATAATCCCAAATACATTTTTGAAAAGACAGGGGCAGAATATAATACAACTTCAGATTTAAAATGAGCAACAACTGTAAAATACAGGCAGTGGGGAGGAGTTGGGAGAGGTAAAAGAAAGTGGGGAGCTATGAGGCATAGAGGGACTTAAAATTTACAGTTCCAGTTATTTTAGGCACAATCACTTACAAACTAAATCTATAAGTGAAGGAGCCTCTGATGAATTCAGCAGCTTTAAATATTCATGTCTCATTCCAGTCACTGAACAGACTTCACCCAGCTGAATTTTTAGGAAATGAGTTGGGGGGGTTTTTTGTTTGTTTTCTTGCTTGTCCTAGGTAACAGGACACAGCCTTGGAGTGAATTAGTGGCAGATTTCTTTTTCTTTGTTTCTTAGGTATCCCTGAAAGAGATTGGTTACATGCTGGAGATTAGACAGTATCTGCACTAAGGAAAAAGTGTCATTTTTAACTCTTAAGAAAACCAGAATATGCGCTGGTGGTGAAAGTGAGGTTTATATGCCCATCACTACCTGCTGTGTTGTCTATCTTTGCAAAAATTACCCAGGTGACAAATTTCTCCTACTTATCATATTTAGAAAGCTCTTTGAAATCTGCCAGATTTACTGGTAAGGTGTTGAAGGAAAGATAATGTTTATGAAGTGTATTAAATTCTTATTAAAAAAAGAAATATCTGAGATTTACTGCACACATACAGTCCTAGAGAGAGCAAATCACACAAACCTCAGGCTGAACTTCCCCTTTTCTGGGACTGTAAATCCTTCTTCGAGACCCTATTGCTTCTCCTGTTGTGCTAAATTCTTGCAAAGAGATGCACAGGGTTCAGTGTAGGAAGCAAATCAGGGGAGAAAAAGGTCACTTTCTTCTCTTGGCTCTGTTTATTTTACAAAAGCCTCCTGATGTATCTTCTTTGGTCTGAATATTTCTGTCTGCCTCAGCCTGGCATTTCCTCCACACAGAGAGATGGGCAGAGGTATTTATGGCAGAAAAGATAAAGCTTTTCTCAATACAGACATGCTCATCTCACCCCTTTCCTGCAGCTCCTGGGTGTGAAGCTGCACCCTTGGAATAAAAGGCATGACTTAAAAATCGGCAGATGGGGAAACATGGGTGCAGGCTCACCAACCTCCTTGTTAATTCAGGGTGTCCTGAGGTGTGGCTCAGTGCTGGCCAGGAGGGTTTAGCACAGTGTGGCTGGAGCCACTGCAGGAGCCCAGCACGGCTTGGCTGCCTCCCATTGTGACATGGTGCGTGGCTCAGCCAGAGCCCATAACCTCATTGTTATGAGCTCCATTTACTGGACCTCTTGGAGCTAAGAGGTGCTTAAACACCTCTTAGAAATTTTCCTTGGCGCAGTAAATTCTTTTGTGACCCCAGAAAACCATATGGTAAGGCTAATCAAGGGCTAAACCCTGTCCTTGCCACTTGGAGAGCAAGAGTGGGTGGTGTGGCCCAGCAAGCAGGAATGCAGTGTATAGGTGCATTTAAAATAGCTTCAAACACAGCTAATTTGGAACAGCTTTAAAAAAACCCCCAAAACTATATGCAAGAAATTTAAAATAATTAAACACAAACAAACAAACAAAAATTGCTACAGTGGTGCAGTTCTGTGTTGGAGACTACAAATTATGGTGGTGTTTCAGTTAGTTTCCTGCCAATTAGCCCAACCAAGTGTGAGCATAGGTGAGTTGCAAGGTCTTCTTCCAGAGCATGAATGCTGGGGAACTGAAGGGTGTTTCCCTGGGCATGTCTGAGTCTTCCCCAGCAGCTGTCAGGTGCCTGTTGGGTGCTGTGTACTTCCTTGAGTACAGGGCTGAGGTAATGTTTACATTCACATACTGCAGCTCCTAATGTCACACAAGAAATAGTCCTTGGGCCAGGGCAACCATCACACTAGCATCTACTCAGGTATCCTCTTTCCTAAAGCAGTTTGGTGAGGGAAAAATGCGAACCACAGGCAGTAAACCTTCTGTTGGTGCCATCTCTTGCTGCTGGTGGCTTCTGTGCTTTGGGACCTCCTGAGCAGGGTTACAGCTTCATGGTTAATAACCCCTGCAGAGTTTTGGGGTTTTTTAATGCGGTTTTGTAGTTGGTTGTGATCTCATTTATTCTTTTGACAGCTAGAATATCCCATGACTATGCATTTCAGTCTGCTGTGTGAAATTTTTGTTTTAATTATATTACCTCAGATGTTTGTATCAAAAATTCCCTTCTTCTAGGAGAGTTGTAGAAGCAATTAATATTTCTTCCCTTATTTGTGCAATTTTTTTATATTGTGGGATACTAATACATCTGCCCTTTATGAACGCTTTTCCAGAAGATGGAGGCCCAGTGCACAGCTGCCTTTCACAGGGAAATAATTTCTTTCATTTCATAATTCCTGATTTTTTTTATTTCTGTTTTGTCCTTTTAAAGTGATAAGGATCATATAATGATGTTTTCTCTTTAGTTTCCTGTTCCTGCTTACAAATCCTGTTTGTCTCTTTTTTTAAACTACTATGACTTTGAGTTAAACAATCCAAAATAACACAATGCACTTATTCCTGACTATTACTAGATAATTTAAAATCTGTTATTCAGTATGTACTATTTGGAGTGTTCATTTTCACTGAGCATCAGGGACTCTGTCAGCTGCTACTTGTGCTTGATTTTGCTTTTGCTACTCTGAATCAGTGCATTACTCTTCACCTCCCAACTTGATAAACCTGGTTTCATTCCAGGAATGAATCCTGGAACATATTGGTGCAAGTGGTTGTCTTTATTTAACTCAGTCACTTTCACTTCAGTTTAATTAAAGAAAGGCAAAAACTTGTGGTAGCCAAGTATCCAAAGAAGTAACCACTCCTTAGTAGCTGGGCAAGGTATTAGTCACTGTGTGTAATTTACAAATCGTCCAAGACATTCAGAAACTTTAGCAGGGTATGTTGGAAAGCACTTTTAATTGGTTGATTTCAAGCTATTCAAGCTTCTGTCTAGTGAAGCTCACTTGTGTATATTCCTTAGTGAAATCTCTACAGCTGCAGAAGATTTAACTGTGTTGACCTTTCAATTCCTGTGAACATTATAATGAGATTTGTCTCTCCTAGATGTGAACTGAGCTATCCTTCGCCTCCCAGCAGCCTGTGAAGATTCCTGTTGGTGGCACTGATGTCTGTGCTCTTTTTTCCTGTTGGAGAGGGCTCCTGGGTTTGTGCAGCAGCAGGCACAGGCAGGCAGGAAGCCCTTGCACCTGTGGCGGAGCTGTGCCCACCCCCATTCCCCTCCATCCCTTTCCCACCCCCCACACAGCTGGCCAGCACAGATGGAGCCCTCAGCAGTCAGGGCCAGTAGCCAATTTAAGTGAAGCAGAGAAAAAGGAGGCCCTTTCCAGGGGCTGTGGGTTTCAACTCTGAATTTTGACCTGAGGGTATTCAGCAGAGGTTTCCTCTGTGCTAGTGGTATTTGTCTATTTATCATTGTTTTATTTGCAAGCAGGGAGTTTCGAGGTCTTGCTTCCTGTTACTTCTGCAGTATTTCGCTGCATTATTCCCTCAAGCTTTGCTGGGTGAAATCAAGTGAGGCATACTATGTCTGGCTCCTTGGAAATCCTTTGAGTTGTACCTCCTTATGTTGCAAAATTTTAAGGAAACTTAATGGAAAGCTGGCTAGTGTTAGATTTCCCATACCTGCTGCTATGATGTGTTCAGAAATTGTGTAAGAGAAAGCTTTCTTATGTGGTGTTCTGGTATTCTCTTCTCTGGTGAACAGGAGACTAGAGTATTGATTAAAAGATCTTTGGTTTATGCCCTATTCCCCTTGAAGTGTACATAAAGCATTTGGCTATGATTTGCTTTCTCTGCAGGCACGGAGCTTGGTTGGGTAAGCTGGGCATGCAAGGTCCATTTTCCTCTCCCACTACAAAAAAACAAAAAAGGAAAAAAATTAATGATGACTGTATTTTTTTTTAATCTAAGTTCATGGCATGGAAATAAAGCCTTCAAAGAATGCCCAGGGTGACTGCTGCTCCTGGTCTCCTCATGGGCCCCAGAGCCGTGTGCCTGGGCTGTGCTTCACCCAGGGCTGTCTCACAGGGCTCTGCTCTCTTGCACAGCAGCGCTGGCTGTCTCTGCTACCCTGGGCTGCACATCAGGGATGCTCTAACACCTCACAGCTCCAGTTGCCTCTGCTTCAGCCTTGGCCCTTTGGATGAGGACCCCATAAAGGCTGACCAAGTTAGGTGTTTCTCAGCATGCTCATTTGCAAAATGTCTTACAAAGCTTGCAAAAGGATTGTGAGAGTTATTAATCTAAGTTGTTTGAATGAGGTCTTGCAGTTTTGGTATCATGACCGGTTTTCTGGGTTTGGTTATCTGAAATGTGTTTGAGATACAGATGGCAAGGAAGAGCAATTGCATTACTTTCAGTAAAACAAAAGGGTTTGATGAGTAGGAGCGCTGGTTGTCCCCACACAGGAGTTGACAAATGAGCTGCTTCTCTAACTCCGGAATTTGAACACGAGAGAAAAACAAACCTGAATGTTGCGTTCTGTTTTTCAGGATCACAAACTACATATGCTTATCAAGAGGAAGAATTTTATGTTCCAGTTAAGAGGTTTCTTTAGTTCTTGGAGGAAAGACCTTGCTGTCAGCATACAGCCCTTGGTGTTTTAGGTTCCTTTTTCCTGGCCAATGTCTCTTGAGTACAGACTTTTGTAGAGGCGTATGGAGACAGGAGCAGCCTTTTAAACATTTGACTGTTATATGGCAGTCAGTATTCTGTGTCTGTGGGCCCTGAGTGAGATTACACAAGACTGTTTCCTCTCCCTAGCTGGGATTTCAGGTCTAGTCTGTACAGCTGCTATGCTGTGGGGAGATCTGAGGAGCTTTTGGTGACTAATTTGAGGAGTAGTAGCCTTAGTGTGCTGTTAAAATGGGTTTTCATTTAAGAATAATGAAACAGCTTTTTATTTCGAAGTGTCAGTGTTATATGAAATCCCCGTTAATCAAAGCCCTATTGTTTTTCCTATAGTGGGAATCATTTGCCCTTCCATTACAAGCAGGTTGGTGCATTGTCTCTTGACCTCACTCATAGAACAGGAAGGTGAAACGTTTGGCAATGAAAAATGAAGGAATAGTAGTTTGATTGTTTTTGTTGATGCCATATTGTTTGTGTTAATCTACTTTTGTTTCAAATATGAAAAGGTTATTTCTTTGAGGACTCATAGAAAATGTGGTAATAGGGAGCTAAGACTTCGCAGTTCTGCTCAGCATGTTTTCTCAGTTGAGTGCTAAATCTGAGGTGTTTGTGGGTTTTTCAGGAAGCCCCAGGTCTTCTCTAAAAAGAAAGATGTATTTCAGTTCTGAGCTTGGCTTTGTGGCTTGTATTTGCTATGGGAAAACTGCTGTAGCCAAATTTAAAGTGAAGAGCAGTATGCTTTATTTTTCAAACAAAAATTTACCAACAAGTCCTGAGTATGTGCTATCCCTTTCCATGAGGCTCAGCTGGGGATGTTGTTCACCACTTGATGAAACAGTCACTGTTTTCAAGGCTTCAGAACTGTACAATTCCTTGTCAACCTATTCTTCCACCATTGCATACCAGTGCACAAACGTGTGGATGTGTTCTTGCTCTCTCTCATGTGGACTGAATGAGGACACAAATCCAGAAATCAGGCTTGCTATGTGATAGAAATGGTCTCAATGTGGTGAAGATCTCCAAGCGGCAAATGCACTGTATTTGTAGGGATGATCAGGCATAGAAAAATGTGTGCTGGCGTGTCTAATAAAAATTTTCTGCTTGTTTTAAATGAAGGAGATCTCTTGTGTTAGAGGCCGGATATCTAAAATCCAAAGTTAATTTCTTGACACCCTTATTTTAACTTCCAGTCACTACAGTATTCTCAGTCTCAGGAGAAAAATACTTGCCACTGAACTTTGCCTGGGATTGTGGTAAGAGCCTTGCTAATACACAACAAGCATTTAGTAGATCTAGTTCTTGCTAACTTCTTGTGTGTGCAAAGAATGATGATTGTTATTTTTCATTAAAGCAGCTTGCTGGCACATAAGCTCTCCTATCCCACCAAAGGCTACAAGTTAATTGAAGTTTGATTATAGGTTTTCCTTGAGAAGGAATGTTAGACAACACCAGGCAGTTAAAAGCAAGGAGCTGGCACTGTGAACTCGAGGTGTCCCACTAGCAGTGAAGAGCTGTGGCCCTGGCTGTGACCCTTGCAGCACAGGGACTCACTGCAGAGGAGAAAGTCGTCATCATCTTCCCATGGTCTGGCTGTGGTAGGTTTGCTCCACAGGCACCAGACCAAGGCTGGCCAGGCCATAACCAGGAACCCACTGCAGCTGGGAGTAAATTGTCAAAGGAAGGAATGTTCAAGAAAACCATGCCACACTCTTGCTGGTTTTTTTGCAATACTTTAATACAGCATTAAAATGCTAGAATACTAGAGGAAAGCTGTATACTATCCAGCAAATAAGGCACATGTCGGAATGCCATTTTATGGACAATCCACAACAGAGGTTTTACAGTCTTGTTAGCAACACAGTCACCAGATGAGCAAGCTGTCATCTTGATTGCTGAAACAGAACTGGTACCTCTGAGGCCTTTGTCCATAGGTTTTGTTTGTTTTAGCTGTACAAGTTTATTAACAGTTACAGAAAAAGAAATTACACAATTTGCCAACTGAATCTGACAAGGTCAGTGGGTACAGCTAAACAAATGTAATAATCATTAGGTTAATTTTTTTTAAAGCTGAAGAAATTTATAAAATAGTGTTAGTTTTAGCACTATTACACAATGCAGTGAGTGCTGTACTAAATAACCTTTTAAAGGAAACAAGAATCCAGTACAGGCCTGGGCAGACCTCCCATTTTAGCATGGTAAAATATCAAACTAAAAACTCAATCCTTCATAATATAATCAAACTACATGAAATGTAAAGTGTAAAATGCTTCGAATACGTGCACATGCATATTCTATATTGCTATGAGTTCTAATTAAAATAAATGTAAACCCCTACAATAATCTACTTCAATCCTTTTCTCTTACATCCTTTGATTGATATTATTGCTGTAGATGATACTGCATAGCTGAGCTCACAGTCTGCAAAGAGTTGTGAAAGTCAAGTTAAACAGCGTCCCAACCAACTTTCTTCCCCCCAGTTATGGGGAAGGGAAGAGGCACCACTTGGAACCCACCACTTGTGCTTCAGAGTTTCTGAAAGCCGAGTCTCCACGGTGCTTTCAACATCTTTTGTGTCTCTCACAAGGCCATAAAGTGACAGTATACTGTTATTTGCTCCTCACTTGCTACATGTCTAGTGATAGCTTTTCTAGCACTCCTTCCCCAAATACACATAAATAAACTGTATAAGCATTTTCATATAAGTCAAAGCACTTGAATAATACATTGGTTACTTAATACTGATATTTTCATCCAAGGATAACAAAAACAATATGGCTTAAAGAATTGCAAGGTTTTTTGTCAGAATTATGTACCAACTTTCATATAATATTTTATGTAGACAATATTTCCTTCTTAATGTAGTTCTGTTGCATACTTTATACAGACAAAAGCATTGTAAAAAAAAAAAAGTAAATTATTTCCATAAATATTTTCTTGAGGATACATCCTTAGTTCTGCAAAATACTGCAAAATACTTAAGAAAACTCTTACCTCTGTTAGTATCCTAGTTGAGAGGAAGGCCCTTCTGAAAGCTTCCCAATTGTAAAAACTTTGCCCAAAAAAACAAACAATACTTTTTTAAAAAGGCCCTCAAATATATACAAAAAAGTTACTGCAAAGAGTTTCCAGATAACAATTCAGTACTATAAGAAATATTTGTAACCATTCAAAAATTTTAACATCTAAAAAGTTTTCCAAAATACACACATAGTATTAAAAAAAAAAAATTGAAAGAAACTCTATGTCAAGTATAACTCAAGATAAATACACATCTGCAAGTAAAACTGTAAAATACTTCATACAGGGGTAAACATTTATATCAATCATCTATAGCTAGTAACTGCACACGATTGTCCCTTTGAAATTCATCCTAGAAACACAATCCATCATCCCTATATCTAAGATCTCAAACAGCCCTCTGAGCACTTGAGCGATATAGCAAACTCAATGGACAGCACTGGTTTTGCAGATAAGAAAGAGATATGGGGTGAAGCCCAGTTGGGAGTGGAGCGATATCTGAGAGAATGATTTTTCTATGGGGATAGTTCCATCGCATTTTAAAATATGTTGGCAAAGGCAAGTGGAAAATATATGTCTATCTACTTAACTTGAAAAACACGTGTTGATGATTTATTGCTTACTGTTCAGTGGACAACTCTTAGGATCCAGAATAGGAAAAAAAAAAATCTGTGACTGCAAGACAAAGAGCACTAATCTATGAATTCTGACATTTCCAAAAGCTCTAAACTTTTCATCTTTTAAGGTGGTTTATTTTTTTAAAAAAATGCTAGAGTGTCACAAGTATACGATCCGTGCATAATCTAAATTTCGTGTTATACAAAAAGGTAAAATGTAGATAATACTTCTAGGTATAAGGCTTCTCTCAGACATATGTAACTTCACATTTTTAGTTTAAAAACTAAGTCCCATATAATGGGGAACTTCAAAATACACCTATTTTCAGAAATAATATATACTCTTGTGTATTTATCTGAAATTAAATAGCAACTTTGAGACAAAAAGGCCTCAAACTTTGCTTGTGTGGCATCGTTTTACATCTGTGGTAGCAGCAGTAGAAACTGGCTAAAATGGGGCCATCCTTTAAACTACTAGGATTTTTCTTCATCACCCTTAAATGAAGTATTTGTAATAACTTCATTGTAGCATCATTAAGTTAAAGCAGCTAAAAACCTACAACACACATTTCAAATTACTCAACCATTTTTCCAGAGGAGTGCCAATGCCAAATTTGATATGAAATGTTATGACCAACTCATGAAACAAATTGTGGGATATTTTTTTTTGTTCAGTTGTTTTTTTGTTGTTGTTTTTAAATAAATAAATTAAAGTTCAAAAAGATCTCCAAAAGGGTGAAAATTAAAGAAAAATAGAGTGTGCTGGATATTACTGGGCTGTCAACAGTGAGCATCTGAGTTTGAAAATCCAGTTTGCCAAATAAATGCACAGAGCCAAACTGCTCTCAGGTACACCCCTAAAGAATACTCAGTTTAGGGAGGAATACTAAGTTTAGGGAGGCCTGTACTGATTTAAAACTTTTTATTGATGCTTGCTTCACTTCTGCCAATACTGTCTACTAATGCCTTCAAGGATTGCTAGCTGATGCTCTAAGTGCAGAGCTAGTTAGAGAACATCAGAAAGCAGTCACTAAAATTTAAAAGAGAAATCAATTCTTCATTTTTCCAGTAAAAAATCTGCACATTTACCTTTTTATTTCTGTTTTGTAAAGAGCTGGTTACATCTATAGGTGAATTACCTTTGCGTAGGGAGGGAGGGAATAGAAGAAATCTACGTTTTGTAATCTTTCTTTGCTTTGAAATGAAAATTCAGAAATGTCCCTTCTGTGCCACTAACTAAAAGCCAATGGTCATAAGCTGTTACACACAATTACTTATGCGGATGTGTTTTTCCAGCAACTCCAACTGCACGGACTCGAGTGCGGAGCGAGTGCCTCGGGCCCAACGCTCCAATCCTACGAGCAAAGTCCTGCAGGGAGGGACGGAGGAATCCTCCCTTGGGCTGAGCTTGGTGCTCCTGCCTTCCCCAGCCTCAGCTTTGGGGAGGCAGTTGAGCCCTGTGCAGGGAAGGGGTGCCCCATGCCGATGATGCATCCTGCGCCGGCCGCGTCTGCGCCTCTGGCTTAGCACAACCTACGGCAGTGTCGCTTCTTGCTTTTCCACACGCTGTGCCCTTCATCTGCTCTTCCCCGACACGAGTGCAGGGGGAAATCTGCTCTCCTCTTCATTACAAATACGCTAAGTATTACTTAAATACTTTATATGTCTTCTGCCTAGGAACACATCAATAATATAAATACTGAACTCTCATAAGTATGCTCTTAAGAATTATTATGCTACACCTATAGACATTAATTGTGTTAAAGTAGATCATGTGTGTTTTTAGTACAATCTAAAAATCCATAAGCTAAAGGCATTGCCTTGCAGTGTTGAATCTGGATAAACAATTCTTAATAGGGCACTGTCATGAAAATAACAATGCTTATAATGGTATATTTTAGTCAGCTTTTTGTCAGAACCTGGTGGTGTGTGATATAGTGATGCAGCTATATCAAGAGTTGTGCTATTTTACTGGATTTAGTGGTTATCGTAACATGGAGCTTATTTCAATACTGAACAAAATGTTTGATAGCAACATCTTAGTTTCAGGGAGAAAATAAAATAACATTTTCCCTTATCTTCATCCAAGGGAGTTTCTCTACATGTTCTTTAGCTAGATGTAAACCATTGAGGTGTTTTTTTGTTCATGTACTATTAAGTGCTCAAGGGGAAAAACTAGATCTGTTTAAAATGCTGCTCTTTCAAAATTACTCATGCTTGAAACAAACTATTGAGATTAATCCTAGAGGTCAAGCTTAGAAAATCCACCCCTAGATTTGCCTGTGTATTTTCTTATTTGTATAGACAGATTAGTATCTTTGTTGAGAGAATTTGTCTCTAAGTTAATTTGTGAATCTGTGCAAAAGAATGTGTTTGCATTTGAAAATGCTAAAACTGCATATCTTCACTGAGGCAACTGAACTGTTTATTAGTGTTACTTTCAATAATATTATTTTCAGCTATTTTAGTTGCAGTTGCCAACTGGGCAAAAGTAGTTTCCAAGTGATTAATTCAGTTAATTCTATTTTAGCATTACATAGCACTTTTCATCCAGTGATGCCAAAACACTTAAGAGATATTAAGTAAACCTCACAACTCTCCTGTGAGGTAGGTATGCAAAAGTATTATTACCCCCATTTTGCAGTTGGGGAAACTGAGGTCCAGAAGGATGATGTGACTTGCCCAAAATCAGGGAGCTACGGAAGAGCTGTGGTCAGAAGGCAGGAGTCAGGCTGCTCATGCACTGCTGTGACCAGCAGGCTGGGTCACCTGGGCTGCCCAAAAGTAATGGAGATTGCAAGATGTGTACATGCCACTCCCACCGAACAAGCAGATACAATTTTGCCCTGCTTATAGCAAAGCAGGGAAATGGCAACAGTTTCACCCAGGAGCAAATTTGTCAGGAGCATCACCTTCCCTAGGTGAATGCTCATGGTAAGTTTTCTACTTGCTTTGTAAGAGCTTGTCTTGACGTACTGGTAACATCCTGCTATCACTTGGCATAAACCCCCTGCTGTCTTTGCATTAGGGAACTTCAAAATAAATTTAGTTCACATCAAGCTATTTAGGATTTAAAGTATTTTCTCTAAGTATCATTCACAGAAATCAATCTGCCTAAAGGAAGCCTCATAAAAATATAAACTGCTGATGTAAACCCGCCCCAACCTCAAACATTATCCCTCTTAAGTTTTTAGTGAATGCTACAAATTGCTTGTTGTGTCCTTTTGCCAATGTACTCTCACGTAGACAAACAAACAGGATACTGTCTCGAGGTACTTTCAGTTTATATTTGCCAATCCCTGATGAGATGTTCTTTGCAGCAGGCCATTCCTGTGCAAAGTTCTACCTGAAATGGGACAGTGAAACAGAATTCCTAAATTTCTCCCCAGGTATGTAGGTGCTACAGGAAGACAAAGAAAGAGGGTTACATAGAATGTTCTCCATGCCTCAAAACACCCCTATGGCTAACAAGTTGCATATTATAACAAATTTCTATAGTAGAAAACAGGACATAAAAATATTTCCAGAAAGTGGCTTTAAAACTGCTATAAATAGTAAGTTTGGCTAATCTTTCAGTTAAGGGTTTTAGGGTCAGTTTTAAATATTCTTATCCCCTTATTCATAGTAAATTTAGTGTGCTTGGGGCCTAATGAACATGACATGCACATAGCAGGGGCCATGTCAGTGGGATTATATGACAAGAGAAGGATCTGGTAGCATAAGCAAGCCAATTTTGTCTCCTCCAAAAACCTCTTGGAATCTTATGGCATTCCCTTTCTACCCAACCCACACCCTCAAACAATTATTCACTTTTTTTTCCATGTCCTGCAAAAATTATTTTGCCTAAGCCCTGCCCAAGAGATGGTAACAAATAGAAGTCCAAGAAATCAGCAGCACAAAACTTAAGACTTTCTAAAACTGGGAAAGCAGTAATTCTCCTTTTATGCTGTGGCTTGTTTCATCTTCCTTTGTCTTGTCATATAATAAGAACAGTGTTGTGGGTGAGTGCTTGCAATTAGTGGCCCCACAGTTACTGAACCTCTGCAAAAGCCATACATGTAACAAATATTCCTTGTGAATATTATCCCTTGCCTTATGAAAAGTACTTCATTTCACCTGGCTGTGATATAGGGTCTGTGTAAACAATCAACAGAACCTGTAACTGTAGTTCTGTTGTGAACACCTCAGTAACACTTTATGTGTGTACATATATAAATTTACATATATATGTATACAAATCATAGTCCTGTAAATACCTATTGCATGCATGCACATGCACAGGAGAAATGTTACATTCTATTAATGGTAAGGCATATTATTAGATAGGCAATATTGGCAATTATTTCAGCTTTTATCTTGATCTGTTGTGCTGCTGTTGATCGTATGCTGCCAGAGAATCTTTAAGGATGACGGGGATGGGAAGAGGCCACTTGGAAGGTTTATTGCACACGGCGGCAGTAGTAGCCCAAAACTTTGCACTTCTCACACAGATGCTGAGGATGTTCTTTGCTCTGGTCTGAAACATCCAGGCCGTCCGGCTTTTCCAGGGGTCTCTGCAGTGGCAGGAAGGAAATCAGATTAGATCCAAGGTTTTGTCTTTGTTACTCTTTATTAAGCATGTGAAGTCTACTTTTATGTCCCAACTGAGCTTTCTACTGGTAATTTAAAAGGTACTATGTTTCTTTCCTGAAGGTATGGAGTGGTTTTTTCAGCCCTTCAGCTCTACATTGGTTCAGAGTGGCCTCACAATTTAATGTTGTTCTTCATAAAGGTGGTGTTAGCGTTGTTGTAGACAAATTACAAAAATACTGAATTGAGGACTTCATTTATAAAAGCAGTAACAAAAGAGTTCATTTGCTTAGCCCCAGTAACTTAGGTGTCCCAAAGGCATTAACACCTAAAGCATGGGAATCCCATTACCCAGCAATGCAGAGCAGGGATTACCAAATTTAGGACTACCTGCTACATGAAGAAAACTGTCTTAACTATGCACAGATACTACATAGCTAAATTGTGTTTTCCCAATAGCTAGTCCCATCTTTTTAAGGCTGAAAGTTTTGAAGCAGAGCAGCTGCAAAGCTATTAATAATAGTTAAAAAAAAATCCAAACTAATAGAAAACCAAAACAAAATCCAGCCTTGTGACACAATCCTTTGCACTGAACCTGAGTAGTAAATTATGTATTTTTAATAATATTCATGAAATCACAGTGTTGCAGGAAATAAAGCTGATTCATTGTTAGTACATATTTGTGCTTTCATTTCCCATGGCATGTAAAAGGCTTCACAGTCATTCTGAAAATAAAATACTCATGTTAAATATTGTGACAAAGTTAAATGTTTGGGAAGTGTAATAGGTAGGGAAGTGATAGAGATGAGAGGCAGAACTTAAAAAAAGTGCACCATTTGCTTGGAAAAACCCCCAAGTTCCCTAACTGATAATTGATCTGTTTTCAGAAAATGTATCCAAAAGACTGTTTCATTCCACAGTGCCATGAAGGCAGCAGTTCTTCCGTGGGACTGTGGTAGACACAGCATGTGGTGTGAAATCTGAAAACTAGCCATAAGCTTCTCACTGTTTTTACAGGGATATTAGACCCTTGCTTATATCTTCAAAATGTGATTCTTGGAGCAGTGGGTGGGTAAATATAAATTACACTATCTTGGCCATTTATCTCTTAACACCTTTCTTAAAGATTTTCCTTTATCTGTAAGGTCTGAAAGTACACCTGATCATCTAAGACTTAATTTAAAAGTTCTTCTTCAAGCCACCTACCTGAAACTCTGGGGACAGGAAAAGAGATATTTAAAGCTTTTTTTTGGCTATGTAATATTGCAAGAACTGCTCATAAATCAGGGAGTAGAAGGGTTTCTCAACTCTCTGAATAGCTAAAATACACAAAACACATTCTACCATCTTGAACAAGGGATGTCTGTAAATTCTTGCTTGATTGTACTGGATTATAAGTGCCACACTCTTATTATGTTGCACAACAAGTCAAAACAAGATATAGGAGTAATTCAGTAGCGATTGTCAATGGTTTGTTTCTGATTCAGTGTTTTGAGCCGTGATAATGTCCTGTACCAGGTCTTCGAGTCTAACTTCATTTACATTTCAACTGCAAATTGGATTTCCTGTGTCAGATGAGGAAGGTAGATGGATTCTTTATCTCCAAATGCCCTGCAACCCTACTGAGCTTTAAATGACTTGTTCGATGTCACTATGTTGAGATCTCAGATCAGAACCAGGAATTCTGTTTCTAGGCTTGCAGTCTAAGCACTGGTGCAGATACTGCTTATTCCACAAGACAGGCAAGTTGAGTGTGTTTGGTCAAAAAAACAGCCCTTCTACCTCATCTACCACTTATTCCACCAACATCTGCACACACATATTCTTCAAGAATTTGCATTACATAAATATACAAGATGAAGTGCAGATTCTGGAGTCCCAGGGGTTAATTTACACTCTTCAACAGCGAATGAGAGTTTTGAAATGCTACACTTGAAACAGGCTATTTGACTCAGCTCTGATTGCTTCTACATGCTAGTGGTGCTCTGATTAAAGAGAAAAATACAGCAGTTATCATGTTTATTGATATAAGCCAGATTTTTTTTTTTTTTTTTTAATATGCAAGGCCTTGGGAATCATTTTTCCTGGAAATAGTGCAAAGGACATTGGGAATGCCTTGAAGCGCCAAGAGTTTTTGGATGGTTTTCAGAAACAATAGCTCTCCGTGGTTTGCTTTCCCCCTGTGTTGATTGAGCTCAGCTTTTTGGCCTGCAGAGCATTTTGATTTCAGAACTGTTATTGTTACCAGTATGTTACAACACAGGTTGGGGAGAGAGGGGTTACAAATGCAGGAAAGCAGGTTGCCAAGGGCCAGCTGGAAGGAATGAAGCCATGCAGAGCCCAGACTGCATTTCTGGTGAGGTGGTGGAGGGCTGAGGCTTTGAAATTGGTAGTGTAGTTGTGTGGTTTGTGTCTCAAAACCAATTCAACCCAACTTTTGCATAAAATGAAGTCCCAGCTTATCTCCATTTGCCATTTTCTCTTCATTGGTTTCTTGTGAAGACAAAAAAGGACCCTTTAATCACCCTGAGCAGCAAGTGTTGTCCTGCTGCTGTCTGTTACTAGTTGAGGAGAACCTAGAAGTAATAACCTTATACTCTTGGAACCCTTCTTGCACCATGCTAGAAGTGTAGGATGCTAGTGGAAGAGCTGAGTGTCCATCAGGGCTGGGCAATTCTCCCGACTCTGGTGTGGTGGAAGCAGAGGGGCAGGCGAGGACAGTGGCACCAGAGGGGTGCAGCAGGGCCTGGCTGTTTCACACTGCTGTGTCAGCTCTGGGGACTGCCTGAACTCTGCAGGAGACACCAGTAACTGAGGAGGCTGCAGGAGCTCTGCACTGCTGCTGGGGACTCAGCCACGCACTCGGACAGGCTGTGGAGAAGGGAACAGGCTATTTAGCTGAAAAGTTAACTCCTTTCCTTAGAAAGTGGTGAAACGGGGCTTGTAGAACAACAATAAATCCTGTTATGTTCCTCAGGGGAAAGGTATCCTTTTTTTTTCATTAGATGGGGAGTTTAACTGTAAAAGTTAAATTTTTCTATATATATTTTTTTTTTCCCTTTAAATGCAAGCATTCACAGTTGTATTCTTCCGGACTTCATTTTTGTGCATCTTTCTTTAATTTTCTCCTAGTAGTTGCAGGGTGGAAATAATCTTGTGCACTCCACCAGGAAAGCATTTGGTGGTGGTGAATAAAGATACTGCCTCAGGGGAATGAAGCTGAAACAAATTTAGATTTATATATCAATTCCTGACCTGCAAATTAACTTCTGATTGTGAATTATTGCTGTCCCAATCTACATGTACTGCATGACCTCTGCATTCCCCAACAGTCAGATGAAACCCCAAACCCCTCAAACAAAAAATTCACCCTGATGAAGTGTTAGATGTTAAAGAAAGCATCACCAGGACATCTTGAGGGAAATAGCTTCCACTAAGATGTAGAATGGAATAATGTGTCTGCTTCTGTTTGTATTTAGAAGACTGACATTTTTTCTGCTGTAGAATGGAACAATTTAATTGCACCACTGATGGATAGAAGATCACATGAGAATTCAAATGAGAGAAAATACTTAAAAATAATTTTCTGAACTCATTTACATCATGTCTTAATGCAGCAAATGAGATGATTAAATGTCAGATTAGGAATGTGAATAGAGAGATTCTGCAGCTATTGCTGGTAGTATAATTGTTAAGTTAAAGTCTTAAGGAGTCATACTTCCCTGAAGAAACACATGCTATCACAAATTTGTGAATTTAGTCCAATAAAAAAAATTGGGCACTGGGGAAGGAAAGATTAAATGCAATGTACATTCTTGAGCAGCAGACCCTCTGCTTTTCTATCTGCCTTGGGGAAGAGGGACATTACCAAGGCCCTGGGCTGTCGCCGTGAATCCAAGAGGCAGTGATAAGAAGGCTGCAGATCAGAGGCAGGATGCATAGAGAGACCAAGCAGCCCCTGTCAGCAGCATGCCTCTGGGACAGGCCAGCTAGGAATGAATGATAACAGCATGAGGTAAATGGTGAAAATCTCATTTTAGAGTTCAGAAAAGCAGCAGTCTCCGATGAACTGTATTCCCATAGCTGGAGTACACAAGTGTGGGCATGCTGGGAAGGGCTTATTAAATCTAAAGAGTCAAAAGATCATATTTGTAGGCTTGAATCTGTTGAAAAGTTTATTGGACTTGAGTGATCATACCCACCCCTCCCCATACTGAGGGAAGCGAGGTGGCTGTGATTGCACTCAGATATGGGAATTATGATGAGACCACTGAATTGCCCATGAAAGTAATAACTTGAGTATCATGAGGTATGTATTTACATACCAAATTATTTCCAGTCCAACAGTAAATTCCTGACAGCTGGAAGAAAATAGTGTCCAAGAGGACAAGTCAGTCACCAGATGGCTGGTTCTGCACCAGTGCAACAGCTGTCATCACAAACAGCACTGGCCTTAGCCACAAAGTCGGAGAAGAAGCCTTGATAAGAGGCCAGCCAGGAAGTAACCATGGGTGCAGATGTTGCTGCTATAGTAGGCAGGGGAAGAAAATGAGAATTCAGAGCTTGGCATCTGGGCTGTTACACTGCCAAGAATGCTGGTGAATGACTATAAGGACTGGCTCCGTTGCTGAAGCAGGGTAAGAAGAAGCATAAACAACCACAAAATCCAAATTCCTTGGAAGAATAGAGAGGTTCAGCTCTTGTCTGAGATTCCTGTTTATGTTTAGAGTAGCTAAAGTGACTACCTGGGAAACAACTTTTGAAATTGCCATAGAGCAGATTTGTCTGGGTAGTTCTTTAGCCTTCAGTAAGGCTTGAGTTCAATGGGCCTATGTTTTTTGCCCCATGTTCTGTGCATTCCTGTAAGCACTCCTGTGGGAAGGTTTGTCACTTGAGGGAGTGGTGAAAATGCAGAAGGAGGAACACAGTGGAATAATTTAGCAAAGCTTGCTTGAGGAGCAGTTTTTCAGCTCAGGTGTGACAGCCACCTGACTGCCTACTCAGATGAGCTGGGGAATGAATGGCAGAAGGCCTCCTGTCAGCCCCTTGTGTTACTTCTTGTAATACATGCTCCACCATCTCTTTAAAATACAGAGTTTTAGAGCTGTATTTATAGAGCACTCTGAAGTATATACACAGCTGTAAAAGCGCTGAGAAGACTTTTCCTGCCCTAGAGAGATTAAAAGCTCATTCTCACAGCTAGGCCATGTGGACTAAGAGCTTAGGGCTGAATTGAGACATTCCTTGTGGGGAACTGGCCTGGAATAGTTTCCTGGAGTGAAATGAGCCTCCAGGAACAATGAGCAGGTGGCAGGAAAATGTGGCTGCTCTCCCCTCCAGGGACTCACTAATGAAAGGTATGCATAGGAAATCGAGATTTGAGCATAGCTGCACAAGCCATTCACAGAACCAACATGTGTGCTTGAATGGCTACCCCAGAGCTATCCAGAGTGGAGATTACTATCTTCAGTACTCTGATATTCTTGCCTAAGCCAGTTACATGGGAGTGCTTCAGCACCAAACCATCTTTTGTGAGACATGAACAAACCTTACAGTACTGGGAAGTCCATGGATTTGGGAAAGTGGCTGGGGAAGATGAAATACAGCTATGAAGATGAGGATAGGAGAAAAGGGCAGGCCTGGCAATTGAGAAGAAACTCCTAATTCACTGCAATGAATATCGAGCAATCCTTAAAGAAGGTTTTCAAATTTTTGTCCTAAATTGGGCACAAGCATCCTACTCTCCAACAGTGATAGTGACGCAGCAAAGCTTGTGGTTGGATTTCAGCTATTTAATAGACTCTGCAAGGTTTGATCTGTTTGGTGACAAACTGGGAGAATGCTGAGATATTCACTAGGCTGGGAAAGTATCCCCAGAGGTGATTGTTGTGTCTTGCCTGTACACACACACACCTTTCTGTAAGTGTCCACCACTGCTTAGGACCAGGTGTGGAATGGGGGTGTTGATTTAATCTGGTGTGAGTTTTCCTGATGAATATACTACAGTGAATGGAAACCTCCTATCATAGGCCCTCACCAGGGAAATGTGGTCCCTGACTGTTTTAGATATGGGCTGAGATGTTTACAGTTTTTATAGTTTTGGAAGCTCTTGTAAATTGACAAAAGGTTACCTCATACTGAGGGACCAGCAGTGATTTTCATCTGATGATAAAAATGACCATTATTTTTTGAAATAATGTTTCAAGATATCTCTTTTCCTGTTAGGTTGCAATTATATGCTTACCAAGGAGTAAGAATAGGAGATGATGAATTCCCGCACACTGTTGAAGAGAAATATTGACAAGATTGCTTGAAAGTAGAAATAATTTATTTCACTAGAAGTAAATACTGTGTGATCTTGAAAAGAGGTCAGACTTCTCCAGTTCATCTGGTTTTTGTTGAACTGAAGAAAAATGTCCATTTATTGATTTTTTTGTACTATGATCAATCACATCACATATTGTAGTGACTTTGCTGTTTTTGTAGTGTCTGTCTGCTGTTTTCTTTAACTGCAACACTTTATTTTTTTTCAAACTGAGTTAAAATGACACAAGAGAATCATGGTGTGCAGGGGGAGGCAAGATATTTTCTTAGGTAAATAATTTAAGTTGGAAAACCTCTGCAAGATTCAGATGAGAATGCAAATAATCTGATCCCATATAATAAATGCAGAAGGAGCACATAATTGACTGAGGACATCCATTGAGAGGGAAGTCTGGGCTTAAAAACTTCTGGAAGTGCATAGGAAATCAAACATGAATGAGGCCTCTGCTATGGTAGGTACCAACAAAATAATCAAAATCTAAAGAATAAATAGGAAATATATCTAGAAAATGTTAGTGGCGTAGCAGTGCTATTTAAGAAAAATAATAAAACCACATTATGTGCACAAGACTTTTTTGTGCTTTAATTCTCAAACTAGAAATATTGGACTTTTAACCAAATCTTTCACTGTGCTTTTACAACAGCTCTTAGTATAAGAGTACCAGTGACTGGGTATAACATATTTTCCAAAATGGGGCAGAATAGCTCCCCACTGACAAATGTTGATAAATGTGTAGAGAGTGGTGTGTCACTGGATGCTTTTATAAAAGCCACGTTTGGGACAGCAGACAGGAAACTGTGTCAAGAAGCACCACAGACCTCTGTTAGCTCAGAATCTGTCAGCTCTCTGATGCTGCTGGCTCTGTGCATGGGTTGACGCTGCTCCCTCCACTGTCTGCCTCTTGCTGTTAGGGTTAACCAGGGGCAGCACCTCTGGAAGAATGAAAAGGACTAGAAAGGATGACAATGGTAACACTGAAATAGAAGCAGATGGAGGTGAGGCAGTGACAACAGGATGTAGAATCTTTCAGCTCGAGGTTCAAAGTTCACATTTTGGGGAAGAGCACCAGTGACTGTTTGCAAGTTATTTATATTGGGAAGCCTAGCTGAAATGCAGGCTTAAGAACATGTCTTAAAAATCTCATATAACTGCAATACCTTCTGCTGGGACATGAACACATGGATAGACACGTGCTCTTCCACATCCATGAGTTATGGTATCCTGAGGAAACAGCAGGGAAGCAGTGATGGGGTGCCCTGTGGGAAGCTGCCCTGCCCATGCTGTGATGATTCCCCAGAAAGTGCCGTGTACGTGGCTCGGTGGCAAGCACAACTTACAGAAGCACTGTAGAGTGCAGCCCTCCCACAGTGTGTGTCTCACTTTTGCACTGCTGTGCAGATTGGACTCTTCCAGCCCTACCATGAGGGGCAACTCTGCAGAGTGGACTACTTGCAAAACTTTACTACAAAAATGTACACATCTAAGTCTATAATGACTCCTCTACAGTGTGGATGGGATACCCCTTGAATGATTTCCTGGCACTTTCAACTTCAGCATAAATGATGGAAAGAATTTTGAAGAATGAGGTAAATAAACTTATGCTATAAATGGTCCTGTAATTTCCCTCACCCTCAAGACTGTACTTCCATGCATGTGTTAAGTGACTCAGCCTGGATTTTGGACTTTATAGACAAGCTGTCTAAACAGAGGTAAGGAACAAGAGACTTTGGAAGCTTTGAGATTCTTATGTGAAGTTGGTGCCATTAACCAAGGAATTTTGTAGGCAGGAGTCATCTTAGTATTGTTCTCCTTTATCACTACTCTTTGTAAGCAGAGATAGCCCCATGACCAAATCCAACAAGTGAAAAAAGCTATACTCATGGGAAATAACTTTGCTGACAGCAGTGGAATGAAACAGTAAATTGGTATAAATATGAAGAGAATCAGAAGAAGCAGGAGGTAAATTTCTATTGCTGAACTTTTCTTACTCTATCTAAGATTAAAAACTCCCACAGTCTCTTTCTATAAGAAAGGCATGTAAAGATTTGGGGTTTGAGGTGTTTGTACTGAAAGAAAGAACATTCAAATGTTGCAACTCTTATGACACCTGTCCAGATTTCCAGGACTGAGACAGCTCATCTGGGAAACATTCTCTGTCATGTGTTGTAGTCCATGTCAAGTTCTGTTTGTCTTACCCACTATTTACAAAGTCAACAGCATTCCTAGTTCCAAGTCTGTTGCCATCAGGTCTGCATTTCTCCTACCTGTTTGTGAGGATAAACATTAATGTGGCACTTGATACATTCTTGTCCCATGTTAGCCCAGGAGTTTCCACTCATCCATTTTCTCTTGCATTTGGGGCACTTATATTCACCAAAGCAGCGTTTCTTGCCCTGGTACGGTGTCAGGCCTTCTCCTTTTGGACGAGCCTACAAGACAAAGGGAAGTAGTAATGAATGACTGAAAACGAGTGTCTCTGTGTGTGTGTGTCCACAGTAGAAAAATGAAGATTTTTTTTTTAATTAGGAACCTTTGGGCAGAAGACATTGTGGACAAGCATAAAAGACATATCCTGTTAATAAAGAGTTCATATGTTGAAGCCAGAGCTTAACAGTTCTGGGAGTGGTTTCTTGTAAGGAGCATTCAAAAGTTCAAGAAAACATAATACTTGTTAGTGAAACTGAGTACTTAGAAATATGGTTTTTTATTCAAAAACATTTTTTGAATAAATAGATTTAATATTAGTTTCATTATGATAAAATCATCTCTATCGAGTATATATTGCTAGCAATATATACAGCATCAGGAGGAGTAGCTCGTTAGTAATAAAGGATGACTTTTTAAGTAGAAATTCCAGTTTAGAAATCTAGTTTATTTTCCACTAAAAGCCTGTAGTTAAGAGGAAGTTAATAATTCTGCTTTTCACAGACTATATATTATCATATGGGAGTGCACAAACTAGGATTGAGTATGACAGAAAGACATTCTGACCAGTGGAAATAATAACTTTTATTAACTTTGACTGGCTTCTTGCTTTTGGTAAATGGTTTCACTATTTCTGCCTTTTGGAGGAAACAGGAAAGGATACTCAAATGGTGTATTGTGATGTCTGAATGTTAAATGTCCCTTAAAGACAGCCTTTTTATCTAGGGAAGCCAGTAGAGCTGACACTGACTGTACGCAAATACCAGGTTTATTTGTAATGTATTTGTACATACATTCACTCCCTAAAACTGTGTGTTGTACTTAACAAAATATGGTGAGGTATGTGAAGATGAGGGTGTTGCATCCAGCTGTGCTAGGATAGCTGTAAAGCTGAAGCCATTTTCCCAGAGTCCCTAGCAGGTGTTGAAACACTGTCCATGTATTCACTGTGTTTAGTTTGTTGTTGCCTAAAGGGAGATACTTTGCCTGTATAGTGACAGGATACTATGATCACCTATCAAAGGGTTCTTTGTCACTTACACATCAGGCCTAAGCAGCTTTTCTTTTTTAAGGCTTCCAGATAAAGTTTACAAAAGTGAAATGAGCCATCATGCTGGGAAGGCATTTGTTTTTGTTTTGGGAGCTTGTGTGATTTCTCAGTGTGTAGGTCCAAATTGCTTCCTATGTGAAAACACGGGTTGCACAAGCAGGTGGTTGGCAGCAGACCTGAGCTTGGCAGGAGCTCTGAGACTCAGGCTCCAGTGGCCAGTGGAGATGGTGGACACTGTGTTACCTCCTGGGTCGCATGTGGGAGCAGGAGGGAAAGGAACATCGAGTGCGTTCTCCCCCGCATGCTGTGGGTGGAAGAGCAGGGGACACCAAACCCACTCCAGCCTTTCTTTTCCCTCTGTAGTGTCACTAAACAACATTCTCTGGTTTTTTTATGCTTACTCCTCAGCATAGCAATATTCTTTAGAAGATTGGATCAGTAGCAACCTCCATTACAAACAGGCAAACATCTATAATAATTTGCTCCTGACAAGCCACTGTAAATATTTTGGCTAATAACAAAGATGAAGCTGACCAGGACACACATATTTACAATAGTATAGCACAGAAGAAAAGAAAGTGCATTGGTATAGTGAGAAACATTCAGACTTCCATAACTAACTGAGTGCTGGCAGGCACCCAGAGTGTAGCTCTCCAGCCCATGGCGTCCCTGATAAGGATGAGATTGCAACTGAATGTAGTGCAGGAAAAGGTCAATTTATGGAGACATCCTTATTCTGGATACTTAATTTGGTTCTGCCTCTGAGTAGCACAACTCAGTGTAAGAAGCTACATGCTCTCTTCATTTAGAAATTCTCATGGAATTGAATAGAAATCCTGTGTCCAGAGAGCTCCTGTGTTTGAGAGATCTTCCCTCTCCTCTTGAGACATCACAGATTGTTTTAATTGCAGTTTCAGTTGGGGGGATGTTATTGAATGGAAGACAAATTATTTTTGATTCTCTGATTAAGTCACCAGCTACTTAAATTCCTCCTGAAGCCAGACTTGAAAATGCAGCTCAGTGCCCCTACCAAGCAGTGGTCCTTTTAGAAAACGTGCAGGTCACAGGGTTCATTATTTCCAAAAGTAATAGCACTGACTTTGGAGACAGAGTGTGTCTTGGAAGTCTTGTAAATGTTTACAAGGAGTATTTGAACATAACACTCCCACAGCAATATGTTATGTCAGCCATAAAGAGCATTGAAACATCAGACTCCCACAGCAATATGTTGTGCCAGCCACAAATCCCAGATGGGAAACTTTCAGAGACGGCCACTTGGGCGGGCCAGTGACTGTGGGTTTGTCCAGGTCACATGGGTGACTTCAGAGACACCAATGCCCTGAAATGCTCTGCCCTGACACATGCACAGAGAGCACTGAAGATACTGGTCTGTGGAGTCCTCTGTGTGTACAGCTAGGCATCAGAAATGGAGGCTTCCCAAATTAGAAGCTACTTCTAAAATCTGGCTTCTTCAACTTTCTCAGTAAATCGGAAGCAGAACCAGGAAAAGAATGTAGGAGCCCTGACTGTTGGTAATTTCCTGTTATAATTGCTAGACTAAACTTTTGATTTATTTTTATTTTAACTTTTTGACTGTCACAGCTCCTTCCTCAGTCAGTGACTCTAATTAGTTTGCTGGCAAAGTTACAACATTCTCTGTAGGTGTTTTGCTATTCTGCTTTATGGATGTTTATGCATTGCCCTAACAGATATTATTTTCCTTCCCATATCTTCAGTTTCCCAAACTGTGCCCCACAGGGAATTTGGATTCACAAACAAGCAAGCTCATTTTCTCTAGTGGGAAACATCATTAGGAACCACTGACAGCAGTGAAGGCAACCCTCCAACTCCCTCCACCCTGCAGAACCAAACAAAACAGGTATTTGACAGCATTTGGTAGAAGGTGAAACCTGAGTGAGATACACTAATGGCCTGAGAGATCTGAGGCTGGGTGTTTTGGTTTGTTTGTTGTTAGGTTTTTTGTTGTTGTCTTTTGGTTTTTTTTAAAGTGTCTGGCTCCAGCAGGAGCACAGCTGAATTGCATAAACATTTCCAAGAAACAGCCTGCTCCTTGGCACAGAAGCAGCCAGCCCTGCCCACAGGGTGCTCGAGCACCCGGTCACTGCAACTGAGGTATCTCAATTCTCATCCAGCTGGAGGGCAAGAACTATTTTCACCAGAGGTTTTTCCTTAACTAAGTGCCAAAAGAGAGCAAGAAGACACATTTTATTATTTGATATTAACCTAAAACCCCCTACTTTCCAGAATGTAGGATTTACCTTGTTTAAACCATTAGCCTACTCTTCTCTCCCCACCCCAGCTCCATTTGAATGGTGGTTAATAATTGGCTTTGGTTGGTGTTGAGGTCCTGTAATTCCTGTACTGAACATTCTCTTCTTACTCTTTCTGCAGATAGGATTTATTTATGTCCAGAGTTAATCTGGCAAAGTTATTCTCCTATTCAAAATGGCACAATATTTTGTTGTTACCATATTAACATAGACTGTCCCATTGCCTGTAGGCCCAGGTAAGTCTTTGGCCTCATTTCTATCCTTGGCTGCAAAAACTTGGTGTGTCTTCAGTCAGATGTTTCAAGGATTTACTGCATCCTGGACAGGTAGGCCTTTGGGGAGAATCAAAACCAAACAGATTTTTCTACAAGAACCAGAAACTCACCATTTCTTGAAGTATGTCAGTGTCAAGGTCTAGGTATTAGGGAATATTGTGATGTTTTGACTTTGGACAAGCACTGACACATTGCCTTTGCAGGTGTACCTAGTCAGTGTGTGTGTGTTTGCCTTAGCTGGATACAAGGAATGTACAAAGCCAGTGAATTTTGTGTGGCACAGTAACAAAAATTACCTCAATATTCCATCCCTCACTGACACCCAGCTGTCTCTATTTTTCATCTTCTTTCTTTCTTGAGCCAAAACCACAAATTGGCCATCATAAGATTTTTAAAGTATTTGAGTTGAGCTTTTCTGCTGGTAACTGGCCAGTCCAGCTCTCTGTCAACCTATCAGAGAGTGCATCTCATGGAGGGATCTGCCAAATCACTTGGCAATGACGTACATAATAAAGGACGCTTCTTTCCCTAAACAATTCCCTCAAAGTATCAGTTTGCAGAGTCAGCAAAAACAAAACATGCCCCCCCTCCCCCAACAGGCCCTGCTGAAAACTAGATTCATTATAAACAACATAAGGCAGAGTTTCCTCAAAGCAAAATGAAGAGACATGATTTAATGCTTTTCTTCTCCTCATCATCCCCCAAGTTTGTTTTACAGCGCTGAAAGGGCTCTGTACAGCAAAGGGAAAGATGAAATCAGCCTAACATTGGCTGGTGGACCCCCTTCATAGAAGAACCCTGAGGGTCTGCTTGTTAGCATGCTTGATCAAATGAAAAGGGTAGCAGCAAACAGCTTGATGCACTGACCATCTCCAGAGGGGTTTGTGGGAGTGGGAGGGTCAGAGCTGTATTTTGAAATGTGAACTCTCCAACACCAGCACAACTGGGAGATGGCATTAAAAATGCCCTAGCACGCTTACTGTGTACTACTGTTAGTGCATAGTTTTAATAAAGATATGATAACACATCCTCAAAAGGTTCAATTAGAAAATTAAAAAGAAAGTATAGGGACTGACTGGGTGTACTGAGTGTGGAGGCAATCTAGTCCTGATGCTGCAGCAAGTTGTACAGCATTGGGAAAGTCACAGAAGTGCTCTCCTTTCTCAGCTCTGTGCGTACTGTGAAGAGAATGAGGGCACATTTATGCCAAAATGGAATATAAAAGAGAATCTTTGGATTGGTCAACTTTTTTTTTCTCACTTTCGTGCTCATATAAATCTTGATTATCAACAGAAGACGTACGCAGATAGGTGATGTGTTTAGGAATGACACTGCTGATGTCTGACACTGAAGACTTCTGAGGTATTGATTTAAACCAGCAGTCAATACATCTTTAATTAGTATGTGCAATATATAAAGAGCATCTAGGGGAGACAGAAACTAAACTAATGTTTTTTTTCAGCTTTATCTCTAGTTTAATTTGTGTATTAGTGATATGATGAGAAGTCTTGATACAGGCCTGTTAAGGGAAAAAATGGATAATGGTCAGAAAATAGGTTCTTCACTATGGATTTACTATTTAAATAGAACATTCTATTTGTTTTGCTGAACAATAGGAATTATGGAATTTCTAGTTGTATTGGATATTTCAGATTAAAGATTTATGATAGATAAAATTATATCTGAGCAAGACATGCCTGAAAAATAAAGAAAACTTAGACTTGTTTGTATAGCTTAAAAGAGGAGGCCAGTATGTGTTTTATTTGACTGGGATTTTCTTAGGAGACTTGTCTGTGGCATGGCTTAAGGCTACTTCAGCCTCTGACTGGGGAGCCTACTGTGTGGTTTTCTCACCTCTGCATCCATAGAAACTGACATGTTTTTCTTTGGCATCAGTTGTTGCTGATCTGAAACCTTTTATCACGTGTGCCACTGCCACTCTTACAGCACGATCAAGGTAGAAGCTGGCTTTGTACTGAGCTCCCAAATAATGAAGCTGTTACAGACAAGTAAAGCATATTTTACTCAATTTCCCAGGAGCAGAGTGTTAAACAAAACATGCAAGTTTGTGCAGTATGCAGTATAAACCAGCATTGTTTCTTGTATTGTTCTTGAAGAAATACCCTAACTGTGCTGTTACAAACTTTTTCACTCCCCAAGTCTTAATGTTTGGGAAGGTTTAAAAGCGTATTGATTAAGCTGTGTCAATGAAATTTCACAGGTACATTTTTATATGGCAGAAGCCAAATTTTATGTGTGTCATTTTGAGTATATACTTCTTGGCTGCTTTGAAAAACCAACGTTGTCAATTGTGTTGTGTATCTTAACTGTGATTTTGATCTAGTTTCCACAGAGGTAAACCAAGAGAAAGGTTTAGCAGTTTGTTACTAATATGCATATGGTTTCTGGTGATGATTAAGTCAATAGGCATAGTTGTCAGGGACATGTCCCTCAAAGTCTAGAAATCCAAGAAGCTGTCTTGGCAAACATTTCAACAGTTAAATCAATATCTGGTTTCTCAGATTTTTCAGAGTCCTTGCCATGCTGTTAGGAGCAAAGGCTTTTGTTCTGCTACAAAATGCCTATTTGAGCTGATCATTAGAACCACCTCTGCGTCAAAGATATGGTATCATTACTATGCTAAGTTAGTTTGAAGCAGAATAGTTGTTAATTGGCAATTCTGCAATTATCTGATGTGATAATTACCCAGCACTGAATGGTCTGAGAAGTTGATAGCATGGATTTTCTTTGCCAGTCCTACTCATCATTCCACAGGTAGTATAGAGATAGGAAACATGTAGCTCAGTAAAATCCAATCTGAGTAAACAAATCTGTTCATGAATAGCATGCTGCTTTCACAGGCCTCTGTCCAGATAAACAAGGCCTTGGACATACTGGTGCAAGCAAAGAGTAGAAGACAAAAGTATTTGGTAGAATGGTAACATAAGACTGGTGTTAGACTTCCAACACCTGGATTGAGTATAGAGCCCTAAGAGATTCTCTCTGTTAATAGTCAGATTGTACCTCAGCTCCTCATTTGCAGTGGGGAAAGGTCCTTTAGCTCTTTCTTGTTACTTCTGCAGTTCTTGTGGCATTGTATAAATCATTTTGGGCTACCTATGGTAATGTAGCTTGTGTACCATAGTGGAACCTTGACCTTCATCTCACTTAGATAAGTGCTATTATCAAAAAAACAAGCAAACAACAACTCTTTTTTTTTTTTTTTTTTTTTTTTCAGTTAATCCTTTTCATAGAAGAATATTTGAGTGCATACTGTATTGCACAGAATCCTGTTCTCCCTGTAGTGGAGCCTTAATAGAAGGGTAAACTCCCCTTGCATTTACAATTCTAACTAATCTCAGGTATACTTCTGCATTTCCTGAATGTTCACAAGAATCTTCCAAGTATGCTTATATATTTAGTACCTCATGTGTTATACACAAGGCAACAGGAAGTGATCAAACATTTAATGTGTTTGGTAGATTTTCAGAGCCACAGAACTCTGCCAACTCTACACAAATCTTCTGTTAAGGAAAGCTGCAAATAATTATCTTGGTTGACTGTACTTCAAGGATTTATTTTACCTGCACATGCTACTCTTTGCTTGTTGAATGACCACGAAAGAGCTCCCACATGGGCTGTCTATGTTTGCAGCCAATCACAGCTTTATTATGCTTGTTCCTGTAGGACCTTGGAAACAATGAAATTACTTGAGCATATAAATAGCTGCCTAATGAAGCTTCTTTTGAAAGTATTGCATAACTCTGTCTAACCCAGAACCTAAAGTTTCAAGAACAGGTCCTTATGTGTGTGAAGGTAACCATTAAAATTTGAACTTAATGTTAAATTGTGCAATAATGCAAGGAAACTGAAAAAAAATCACTTAGGAAATTGCATAGTGAAAACTGTTTTCAAGGTATTGTTTAATGCAGTACAAAGTAAAAAAGCATTTGGCTAGAAAGTGAGGATGTGCCTAAGCAAACCTGGGTCTTTGCTATGTAATTTAAGAATTGTATGTCAAACAAAAAATAGGGATTTGCATATCAAATTAGGCATGTGGAAGAGTTAAAATTACACTCGCCTGCTGGGATGCAGTGAGGCACTTCTTTTCAGCATTACAAGATCGTATTCTTCCAAACAGCTTGAGATAAAAGGAAGTGGTCAAAATCTTTCCTTTCCCTTCTCTGATACAAAATTGGACATGCTGAATTAATTATGAAGAAACTAGGAATGTATTCATTTTAATAGTTTCCTGATGTTTGGACTCTTTTGTGCCTCTTCATCCGCTGCTTGAGAACATACAATGGCAATACTCTCCTCCTCTCCCTCCCCCTCTGGTGGCACACTATATTTAATATGTTCATATTTATTTAGTAGCTGGAATCAGGGTTTTGGAGAAGGGAGGGTCAAACCCTTGCTATAATCAAGCATTACCTCTTCCAAGCCGAGGGCAAGACTCATATTTTTGGACTTGTTTAACTGGTTCACCTCAGATGCCTTCATGTGGATTTCACAATTCTCCTAGGGCTAATGTGGCACAGCTGGGGCACTGATCTAGTGAGAAACTGACAGGTCTAAGGATTATGATCTGTTCTTTAAAAAGCAGTGGGGTAGTTCTGATAGACCCCTTGCCTCCCCATAGGTCATGAGACTGTTCAGAACAGATGGGAAGGCAGACAGATGTCATTGAAGGCAATTCTGTTCCAAATCTAAGTGAGTAGCAGGTGCTTTTGGAGCCAAATTCAACAACTGGGATGCTGCTTTCTGCTTCACTGCTGTTCTGAGATGTGTTAATGCAAAGTTTCTACCTGAAGAAAAGATGTGGATTAAATTATGATGATGAGATAGAGCTACAGATCTCCAGTTGATTCTGTGATGGTATTCCTTTCCTTATTCAGTGTCCAGGTAAAGGAGCTGCATGGGAAGACTAAGGTCCAGACAGGGACATAGACATATCCAGGCTAGACCGGGTACACCACTATTTGATCAAAGCATATTTTCAAGAGTACTTGGATCAGAGAATTTTCCAGTTTATGGGGTGATCATAGAACTTGTATTGTTTTTTGGTGTGTTACAGCTGAGAATCTGAGGCTTTTCTCTCTTCCAACTATATGCAAAATAATAGTGTTGTCCTTAATATTTTAACTGTTTGAAAGCTACATTGGAAATTTAATTGCAGACGTGGCAATTTGCAAAACATTTAGTACTTGCTTTTCATGAACTACTGTAGCTTAATCTTATATCGGGTGCAGCTTGATCTAATTTTGGTGTCAATTTACAGAGAGGAGTAGAGAAAACACCTGTATTAAAGAGGTTTGTAGATGGTGAGGGGAGAGAGGTTTCTCTGCTGCTTGAGTGGCAGCATGCTGTATGACAAAGTGCTGTATGACAAAGCATAGCTTTTGGTGCCTTTATCTTTTTGTAAATCTAGACCTGTTGTGACTTTCCTCCAAGCCAAATATCTGCTGTGCTGCACTTGCTGAAAGTACTTGGGGAAGGACTTTAGTATATCAGTGATCTTAAGAAATGTCAACTTGGGAATCTGCTACTTTCACTTGTTCGTTAGAAACATGGTGTGTTGATGTCCTAGGACGTCAGGGGAGACAACTACTTTATGTTAAGGTACTTCTTCATTTGATGTATAGTTGTTTTAGGGCTTGGATGACATTAACAAGGATATTACAGTGAATAAGAATTTTATTCCAATTAGTGTCTTTGATCTTCGTGTGTCTAAAAATAAATTAATTTCTTGCCTATTTTTTAAATGAAACTGTGTCATCACAAAATATTGTTTTTCCCATACTCGCAGTTTGTAGCCCACAACTTTAAACTCATACAACAGATACTTTTATATCCTTAATTAATAAAAAAAAAAAAAGTAAAATTAAGAACTAGGTCCAGTTGGTATGCAGTTTCCTGCATAGTTATTGTCCTCAGCTCTGACAGTGACCAAAGGATGAGTGCTTTGTACTCTACAGGCTGGGAAAAAGGTGTGCAGGGGAAAGTGTTGCACTAGGAGGTGGCAAATCAGAGAATATTTTAATGCAATGCAATAGGAAATGCAACTTCAGCAATTTACCACTCAGGAAATTACTTGTTTTGCTCTGATTTTTTTATGTTGATTCTTGCACCCTCTGGACTGACACTTTTTTTTTGTTCCATTCATATGTGTATGAATTATTATAATGCTGGATTTCTTTTAGCCTGAATTAGAAATGCTCTTGCTCATGGAAAGGTTTTATCTCTTCAAAACAACTCTTGGAAAGTAAAGGAAATACTGTTAAGATGATAAGGGCAAGTTTCAGGGGAAAGGATGTTTCTAGGAGAACTCAGCCTTCTTCCTTCCTTCTTTTCTGAAAGGGACAGGATTTCTTTCAACTACCCGCTAAATCCTTAAGGATTTGAGACCTGGTTCATGGCATATCCCACACACAGCATGAGAATAGGTGTAACTACAGTAAGAAAATTCCAGCAGGAGAGTGCCAGATCATGAGTAATGTGATCTTGTGGTTAAGGCACACGACTGGACCTCTGCAAGCCCAGGGTTTCATTCCGGGATTGACTACAGGCTCTTTCTGTTGGTTTGTTGGACAAGTTACTTGATCTCTCCATGTTTGAGTTTTCATCTGGAGTATGGGCAGTGCTAGTGTACCTCACATTCTGGGAATTTAATCAGTGTTTGTTACTACAATAGTGAGCAGTATGCATGGATCTTGTTATACAATTCTCAGGCAGGAGTTTTGAGCAAGGACTGTTATAGGCCTGTCTCTGGTGACCCCTTTGGCCTCACCCCTTTGAGCCATTTTTTATAAAGTCTCTGTTTATGGATGTATTTGTTCAGTTTGTTTTCTCTACAACCTAATTGGTGAAACCAGTCAGAACGGTCACTTCCAATTATTTGCTGGTGCCATCTCCATTGATACATCATTAAAAAAAAACAACAGAAGGTATGGCAAGTACCTACACAGTTGTAAGGATTTCCAGCTAGGAAATTCTTTATGCAGAAGATGAAGCTTGGGCCCTCTTAGAAAGCTTCTCCCTGTACCAAATGCAGCGTAAGGACAACGTGCCCCCTGTAACCTCCCCGACTCCACAGCAGCACAGTGGTACAGGCTCTTGGGACACCAGCACACAGGACAAGCTGTGGCCTGTCCTCCTCCAAGATGAAATACCACAGCCAGAGTGTCATTGCTTCTGGCTGGAATGGGCCATTTGCCTGAACTATTAAGAAACAGGGAAAGGAAATAAAGACCAGATGAGCAACCGCCCTCCTTTTCTCCACCTCGGCCTCCTTCCCTCCACCTTCCCCCCTGTCATGCTATGAGATGACATACAAAAACACCAGTTGAGTCAGCCTGCTTCAAATTACAGCATTCTTTTTGAGCCTGGAAAAAGAAATGCTATGCATAGCCCAAAAATGAAGTATGACTTCAGATGCTGATACTCAAACTGCATAAATGTGAAGGGGAGTTTTTCCTTGTCCCAGTATTCTTTCCTTTAGAAATATTGGGAAATAATGAGCCTATTGCATAGAAAAAAGCCTTAGAACCCCACCCTTTCTGCCCAGAGCAGTCATGTGTTTGTTCATCTACCCCAAGAGCCACCAAATCCCAGCTACCTGACTTGGTCCATGTGCATGACACTGCTTGAGTGCTCCTTGCTTGCTCTGGCCATCTCTGCATGTAGAGGTGCCTGGGAGGAAACCCCAAATAGTTTTCTTCTACAGTAGGCTTGTTCTCCCAGGGATGGAAGAGCTAGCTTTTAACATCTTAATTGAAATGCATCAGAAAGTCTCAGTACTTTAAATATAGCCATGGGATTGCAGTGAAAGCTTATAGGCATATACACCCATACTTTCAGATGACCCAAAGGCAACCATCATTTGCTGTGCAGTTTGTGATAATACAGTAGGAATCTGAACCTCTAATCTCTTCCATCCTTCCCTTCTCAGTGCCTCCTGTTCCTGCAGTTGTATTTGTATTTTCCACTGGGCTCCTTGACTGTTTTTTTTTCCACTCTGTGCAAAGCTAACTTGAATCATCTAAAGAATCACTTGTCATTCCCCAAGAACAGCATCAGCAGCTGCCAGACCTCATCAACCATTCTGTGAGATTCATAGTTCATGTTTGTAGTGTTACAAGAACATCGAGCATTTTACTGAGATTCTCATGAAAACAAGCTGAAGCAAACCTGTTCCCTCTGTAACATCTTTCTTAATCACATGCAGAAATATGTAGTACCTTGAAGGTGAGGAAGGATGGAGTGCAACCAGTAAGTACAGAGTGAGAATACTCATAGGTATCTGAAGGGTAAGAGAACAACACAGGCAGTGTTGGGTGAAGATCACTTCTCACATCAGAGTTCTGGCTAAAATGAATGGAGAAAAGTGGCGTCCAGGAGGTGACACTCACACAACAAAGAGGAATAAAATTTATAGCCTTTTCAATTGTTCAGACTCTGCCTTCTGTTAGTTAACTGACTCTTTGTCTTTTCATAACTAATTATTTTGTTGTTCTATTCAGTCATAAAATAAGCCAGGAGGAAGTTTATCTGAAACTTCCTGGGAAACAAAAAGGTCATAGGTTGACTCAGGCCATGGATGTTGTTTGAGCTTTTGAAAGAAATAACATCTTTTCTGTGTTGAAATAAGAAACTCATATTTGACTCATCAGGCTGACTGGCTATACTGTAAGTCTTTTGAACACCTATGTTTAAGGCCCATTCCGTATAAGATAGTCATGGCTGTAAAAATTTTGGATGGAAACTGTTTTGACCAGAATATAGTCAGAAAACTGAATCAAAATGGGAACTCTCTAAACAAGTGAGCTGTAATCACCATTTCCTTTCATGCAAGTAGATGACATTTCTATTCCATTTTTTTTTATTATCACTTTGTCTGGTCTTTCTTTAAAAAGCAAAATGAATAAACCATTTGCAATTCTCACAATATGACTGTCCAGTGGCACCAATGGTATTTCCTACATTTAAGAATTTATTGTCAGAGACACTCACCCACAGCATTTCCTTATCACAAATACCTAAAGTCTCACTTCCTGAAAGTCAACACTTTCTTGCCTGTGTACACAGCAGTAGCTGTCACCATAGGACATATTTCACCATCATCTCACACTGGACAGCTTGCACCATAAAATGTTGGCAATACCCCAGACCTGTTGCTAGCAGCTGAAGCAAAATAGGAGAGTGGCCTGAGGCCAACTGGTAGCTCCATATTCTTCAACATGGATTGGCATATGAACACACCTTGCAGAGTAAATCTTTCTACCCAAAGGAAGAATTTTTTTCCAAGGAAAAACAAGCCAAAACCAGACCTCACTACCAAGTAAGGTATCTCTTTTATTAGTGAATAGCACACTGCAGCAAAAAAGCACATGGGAAGAACTGCTGTTCACCTACTCTACATGACTATGAACAGTTTTTTCCTAAGGTTCTAGCTCTATTTTAGAAATTCATCACCCTGTTCAAAATATCTGATCCCACTTTTGTACTTTTGTAACAGATAGTTTCAATATCCACAGGCCAGTGAAGTGAAAAGCTCATTATTAAACAATAGAAAGGAAGAATACATGTTCTAATTGAAATCTCCTGGGAGCAGAGGATCCACCAAAGGGCTGTAGGGCACAGAAGGCATGGTAAGGCTTTGTGCTGTGTTCAGTTCTTGTCATGGGAACATATTTGGGACCAAGACCATCTTCAGTGTTTCTTAAGTCTAAGGCTTGACACAGTGAACAGCCCACAGGAAAATATCTTTACTACATGCTGTCTCACTGTTTGCTCAAGGCTAGAAACTATTCATTTTTAAAAAGGTATTGTGCAAGAAACATCTGGTGTAAAATACTTGTCATGGTCCTCACTGCAGATGATTGGAGAGGTTGGATAAAGATTTGAGGAAGGGAGATGTGCAGTTCTTTATCCCTTTTGCTATTGTTTCCCCTTTCCTGTTTCATCCTGATACTCTTTCCATTGACAGATGCTAGTCTAAGGATAGATTTATGCCTGCTATGCTTCCAGGGATGCAGTACAAGTGAATTTGCCTTGATCTTGGAGGGGAAAATCTTTAAACCATTGAGAAAACCTTACCAGGAGTCCTTGATTTTGTTTTTCATATTAAGGTACTCCTCTCTGTTATATGGGATTATTTCAGCAGTGTTACTGATTTAAGGAAAAAAAAAAAATCAATGTGGAATGTTAAAATAGAATATGAACAGAAACAAGTCAGAAACACCTGATGTATAATAAGGTCTCCGAGTGTTATTTTTCCAAATCAAGGAGAATTGTTTAAGGCTGTGCTGTTCTGGTAAGCCGTGGATTCAGGCTCGTGTGAGGAGATTGGCACAACAGCAAAAGTCTTCCCCTTGATTTATTTTTTTCAGTCTTTCCAAGGACCAGTTAATTTTATCCGCTCTGCATTTTGGGGGGATGTGCAGTTCAGTGTGTGCCTGGTGAGAAGCTCATTATCCTCCTCAGGCTCAAAACAAACCCTTGATTTTGAAAAGGCAACAAAAGAGGTGGCTGGTCCTGGTTTCCGGTGGCCCGGGCAGGCCAGCACGGCGGGCTGCCGGCCCCGGCGCAGCTGGCTCTTTGTGCAGCCGGGCATAAAGAGGAGGGCTCGGGAGGAAGCTGCCCCAGGTGTGCCACGAGGCCGGGACTTGGCTGGGGACACTGGCCCGGCTGTGCGCGCACGTCTCCCCACACACAGGTCTTGTGTTCGGCCTTCAAGGGCCTCCTTGTCACGGCACAAACAACGGCGTCGCGCATCCTCCCTTGTGCGCTGCATCCTGGCCCCAACTGCCCGGAATAATCCCCTTTCTCAGCCCCAATACCACAGCAGAAATGTCATCCTTATTCTGCAGTGCTGGCATTTGTCAACGTGGTGGGGACAAAGACGGCATTCATTGAGCAGGAGACAGGCGCAGGGCCCCAGGAAAAGCCCTGCGAGGGGACAGAAAATGGTCTTCTGTCAAACCTTGAACTCTACAGGAGCTGCTGTTTGTCCTCAGGTCTGGCAGAAGTGGAGAAAGGGCTGTCTTATGTTGACCACTTCAGCTAGGGCTGTGGGGCAAGTTCAGGTTTAGTTTTTAGGACAGCTGACTAGCAACAAATGGCCTTTTTTCTGGGGCAGTGTCACCTTCAGCAGTTGCACAATCCACTCTGCTCAGCTCTGTTCACTCTTGGACAGAAATAAACCTACAAGAAATGGATTTATCTTCACACTTACTTTACACATAGATGCAGCTGTTCTAATATCAAATACTTTTATCTCCTGTGCAACACTTAGAAATAAAAGATTCTTTCCAGCCCTAGGAGGACAGCTTGAGCTCTCCAAAAGGTACCAGTGAGAGGCCGAAATACGAAGGAGGGGAAGCCTGCTCTTCCTTGGACAGCCTAATAAGCCTCAAGTATGCTGAGGGACAGTAGACATTTCCATTGATGACAAATACATCAACAACAACCAACAGAAGAGATAGAACCCTTTAGAGGGCTTGCTCAATGAGACAGCAGACTCCTCACAAACAGCATTGGTTCCTCTTGCCCTTGCTGTTGAGTTAAAGTAGTTGGCTCAGGATAGCATGATGTAACCAAAAATATTCCACTTTATTGAAAACAGATCCACTGGTTTTATAAATATTGTATTACCCTATCTGAACACGAGCACTGAGCTCACTTAAAACTCTCTATACTCGGAGCAATGTACAGAGGTGATTAACCCTAGGGTATTTGTGTTATGAAGACAGCTGCAATGTAGGTCTTGGAGGGCTTGATTTCACACAATCTTATTCTTCTATTTTAAATTGTCTTCTAATGAGACTATTAAAACATACCTCACTAAAGAAGTTGCTGTGTTTTAGTGAAAAGTTAAACTAATTTTGTGGGCCATTAAAAACATGCCCTGGGCTATTTCCCACTTGCTCCCATTACAGAGCACTCTAAAATTATACAGTATTTCTGCTGGTATGGAAATACACCTTTGGGGTTGAGACCAGTACCAGCCTGTGCTTTGCATTTTGCTAACTCTTCACAGTAATAAATCATCTGTGTGAAAGTTCTGGGGTACACTCAGTAGGTCTTCAGGAAAAGAAGCTTCCAATATGTGAGGTATTGGAAAAGACAATGGGGTTTGAATCACTTTTAAGAAACTGAAACAATTTAATCATAATACATAATTACCCTAAAGTGGGGTTAATAACAGCAGCAACAAGGAAAGGATACAGAAAGAGAATATTCATTAAGCATTTAATTTCCATGGGTAAACAGAAACAAAAGAGTATGTGTCGTGTATTTAGCATGAGGCATACAATTCACTCAGCAAATATAGGTCATTTTCCTTATAATGGTGAATGTTACAGTTCACTTTGATATAATATTGTTAGAGGGCTCATCTGTAAAGCTCTGTACTAAATACCGAGAGCTAATGGAAACTGACAAAGACTGGGGCAGTAGGATAGTGCCTCAAGTGACCCCTTCCTAAATGCTGGAGTAGCCAAGCCAGCTTGGAGGAGGAACTGTGTTCTAAGGCACCTCAGCTCCTCTTTGAAAATAAAAGGAATAAATATATGTCAAGCAAGTGACTGTTAGTCCATTCTGATGGTTGTGGGGGGTGCTTAGGTTGTACAAGGTGCTACAGCTGTTGGACTGGGCTGTGGGCAGCACGTTCTGTGCTGCCAGGATGCAATCAGGGAAATATGTGCAAGAAATCTTTTTAGAGACTGCCCACCACACACTTCTTTTTAAGGATGTGGTTCTGCACATGAAATTGGGATATAAACAGGAAAGGCCTCCTTATTCTTCTTGTTATCTGAATAAGCAGTATAAAAGGAATTCCTCTAAATTATCTGTGGATAAGTGCCTTATTCTTAAATCATCTCACAGGACTTGGTTTGAACAGCATGAACTAAAGTCATGCTAAAGTTAACATCAGCTAAAGGAGTATTTAAAAATCCCTTACCTTGCCTGTCCTTTATTCCCTACTGGGTGTAAGACAGTGCAGCAGATATATTTCTGCATATAAAATACATCAAGAATGGGATAAAAAAAACTCTTCAGAGTGTGTGGACAGACAATTTAAAGACTGTAAACATAATCTGTAATAAACATAACCTGTAGTGGAGTGGTACTTGGCAAGAAGGTTGCGATGGCAGTATATTTTTGAAGGAACCGTGAAACAAAGAAATGTTCCCAAAAAGGAGATATGCACAACAAATTCCATGGCAGAACAACAGCTGCAAAAATCTTTTCTGCCTTTGAACTCTGCTTTTAAACTGAACTGTTTTGTTTCACAGTGCCTGCAAACAACTGGAGCACTTCCAATGTCAGTATTCATACCTGTTAGTAGAAAAGTTGCTGCTTTTTGCAGCCATCTTGGGGTGTAGTTGGATCTGCATTTAACAGCACTTTTTTAACCAAGGAGGAGAGCTATTTAAAATTATTGGTTCAGATTTTACAAGTGTGATCTCTGTCAGTGGGCAGCACTGCTCTGCAGGCAGCAGGACTCACCAGACTGGCTTGGTGCATCAGAGTAGCGTGGAGGACACAAGTCTGGGGTGCAGCTGTTAGGTGTCCGTGCACATCTGTCACTGGGTTAACTTGCAGGTATCTGTCTGCCTAGACTGCAGGTCCTGATATGACCCTGGATATGCCCCCATCACCCCTGGGAAGCAGAGAGAGGCCCTGCTTGCTGGGTGCTGTTGTGCTGCAGGCAGCCAGGCAGGAGCACAGTGCTGGTGACACGTCTGTGTCTGCTCAGGTGGCTGCTGTGGGCTGTGGCAGTCCTCAAGTGATCTCATAAAAGCTGGGTGGTCTGCCCCGGCTAGCGCAATCATAACTTTGCAGCTTTTTGCTTAGGATGTTGCTTTGGAAAACATTCTCACTGTCTGTATTCACTGGAAGCTGTTTTGGGATTCTGTTCAAGCATATATTTAACACTGCATATGGAGAGCTATGCTGAAAATGTAAGGCAGTGCTGTTACAGCAAAATCAGGTTTGTAAACTTGCAGAAGCAATTGCTTTCAACCACAACTTAGCAATAGTCTGCTGAAGTGTGTGGGGCCAGTTTAGGATTTGCATTTCCCTCTTTCAAACAATTAATTCAGCTAAAAGTAGATTATGCTACAAGTGTTTAACCAAAAGAAAACATGTAATGCCTCTTCTGTTAACCAGCATTATGGATGAACAAAGAACAGAAGTAGAATGGTACATGAAGGTCCTGCTTGGCAGTGAGTTTTTCAAACTACAGCTCAAAACTTCTCCCGAGAAAAGCAGTGATCAAGATTGCCTGGATTTGATCCTGCAGTGCCTGTGTTGTGCACAGTAACAGCTGTCCGCTCCTGGCAGGGGGAAGGGGAGAGTGTGAGGCTTCAACAGCTGGGAGCAGGTTGTTTTAGTATTTGCACTAGTAAATAGGAAGGACAAAAGGAAAAAGCTGAATCTTGCCAGTAAAAGGGCATATAAATAATGGAGAACTTTTCTTTTGTCCAAGAAATAGAGACTATTCACAAACCTGTTTGCTGCAATAAATAAATAAAAGCCTTAGACTACTGAGTTTTGCACTAATTTGAATATGGTAATTCTCTTCAGACCATTCAGATAGAGACTAATAGCCCCACAAGCGAAGGACATTTTCATTCCCTTAGATGGAGAGAGCCAAACAGCCCCTTAGACTGAAAACAAGGTAGAGTTTGCAGAAGAAAGTAAGAGCCTGAGTCATACTGATGTCCATCCTATGGCTGGCTTAAAATTCCTGGACTAGTGGTGCACTACCATAGAAAGATTTAGAGCAGGAGGAAAGGGCCTGCAACCTTTTTGTCCAGTGTGAAGATGAACTTCCCTTTGCAGCATCTGTACTGTCTGAACATTTGCTTTCCCTGAGCCAAGTTCTCAGTCATGTAAACAGGTATTTGAAAACAAACAAGCCCAGGTGTTAGCTGGCCCAGGTGTTAGCTGAACCGGTTACCAGGTGGCACTGTCTAAACTAAGACTCAAAATCCCAGTATGTTGTGGTACCTAACTAAAGAAGCAGCAAACTGAAAGCCATTTCCTCCCATATCACATACAATGCCTTCCTTTGGTCCTTTCCTAATAGGAATTTCAATGTGCACCATCAGATTTTGAAAGGAATACTCTGAAAACTTGTATTGCAGACCTGATGTCACAAAATAGACACAAAATGTTCACTTGTAGATGGCTGGAAATTTGATCAGTTAAATGGAAGTAAAAAAGTTTGTGTATTACATCTGAATGAGTCAGCTTCCAACTGATTAGTGCTGAAGGCAGGTACAACTTTGGTGCCCCATTTTGCCTCAGCAGAAATGGTGTGAGCAATACAATCAGTTCTTCCAGCCTTGCCTACATGCACATCCTTCTTGATCATCAGCTGCCTGAAGTCAGTTCTCTTTCAGAACACAGGAGACTAAATGAGGTGAAATGACCATCACAGAGTCTGAATTCACTGGTAGTTAACAGATTTTCTGTTTTTTTCTTTTCACCGGTATCTTTCATGCTCTTCTCTATTATTTTCTTCTTTTTTTCTTTATTTCTCTTAGATCAATGTTCTTAATGCTTAAAAACTTGAACAGTGGAGGAAAAACAGGATGTGCAAAATCTTCTCCAAGTCATTCATCTCTGTAGAAAAGCAGTGCTCTGTCATCTACAAATGAAGCTTTCTTTCCAGTTACACCTCTCCCTCCTCAGCACTCTTCTCCACCCTGACTACTCGCTCTTTTTAGTCACATTATAATAAACAGACTCATCTCTGTGAAGCTCGGTGGTTAGTAATAACTCAGCCCCATGAGGCAGAAATACAACTTTATAGTCTGTGATCTGTCAGAAGTGGTGATATGTAGGATTGTACTGTAAGGAGTTTCAGGAAATGCGGCTTATGGACCTATTTATTAAAATCTATTGTAGAAACAGATGCACAAGCTGTAGCAATTAATGAAAAAAGTCACAGAAATCTGACTGTATACAACTTGAAAATTATTTTTAAACACAAAATTGCACTAGTAAACTGTTTTCAATTAATGATTTACCAGTTCCATTTAGAAATGAGCAGGAGATCACAACAGAGTGTAGAAACTGCAAGAGATGGAACAATATTGCACATTGGCTTGGGCTTTTCTGTACTTCAAACCAAAAATGAACATAGATTATATTTTTTGCTTTAATTCTAACAACTTTCTGGGAATTTGAAAATTTGCCTTTTTATCTCTGGTACAACATCAGAATTGCAATTGCTTTCCCACACTTGACTGGAAATAAAAATACTCTTGACCTGTGGAAAAAGAGGTTCCTTTAAGCAGGGAGCAACCACAGACAAACATTGACTTATTTTAAACATGCTACTTAATACATTGAAAGAGATCACAAGAGTTGAAGTGTTCTGCATGTTGTGCTGGTTCAAAACTGGCAATAAGATATGCATCCTTTAGATTCACAGAAAGATGGAAGAAAGTATCCCAGAAAGTTTTTTTATTCCAGTATAATCAGCTTTAAGACCAAATCACTTCCGGTAGTACATCTCTCCCCCCCTCCTTTAGTGCAGTGGAAATCTTGTTCCAAACAGGACTTCTAGTTTTTAAATATATTGTAAACATATATATTTCAGTACATGTTTACTTGAACATAAGCTTAAAATGTGCACACCGTGTACTTGGAGAGGCTTGTGGGAATCCTCAATTCTTGAGTTGCCCTTGTTCCTGAAGATAAAGGAAACTTTCCATTGAAAAGGCTTTTGCCCTTGGTGACAAGTGCTCGTGGAATTCTTGGTGATACCATTAGGTGACTACCCTCAGATAACATGGCCCAGTTCCTGAAAGAACTCGAAGATGAGGATTTTGTGGACCAAATAATCAAAGATGTTTAGAATATCCCATGAACTCAGTGCAAACGTCTGTAGGATCACAGCATGTGATTCAGCCTGTACTTCTGTGGAAAGCTACAGAACACAAGGTGACTCCTGAATTGCTGGAGATACACGCTGCACTGTACTTGACTGTCTTTAGCTTCCTAAGAGGTGTAGGCATCAGTCAGGGACACAGGATTGCACTCGAGCAGTAAAGCAGCCTCAGCAAAGAGTGGATAACTGCAGCACTTTGGAGAGACAGAAAAACATTCCTTGACAATTAGGACAAGTTAGATTTGGGGAGTAATACCACAATAGCCACAAAAGAGTGACTAAAATCAATCAATCTCCAGATTGCACTAGTCCTAAAACATTTCCAAAAGCTCTGTCCTCTGGCTGCCAGTGTCACCTCTTGTTCTTGTTCACCTTCAAGCAGCTGTTTTTCATCCCTGAATTCAATTAGCCCGACTGAACACAGGCTCACTACATAGGAGTGGTACAGCTGCAGGCAGTGAAAACCAGCTTGTGCTCTGTGTGTCACACAGATATATTGCTGCCATTTAAATGCAGCTTTCCTACCTAGTAAATGCAAACACACAAATTCTGTAAGAGACCAGAGGGCAACTGATTCTTTTGGAATGTCACAAAACTGAGCTGGGGAAAGGGAACAAATATTGGAAGTGCTGTTCTTGTTGAAAAAGACTGAAACCATCTTAACACATCGCTCTGGCTGTCTGTTACCTCTTCCTGATGGAACAGCTATATCTCATGGACAGTTGTGTCAAATGCTAAAGAGGTGCAGGTTGAAGAGAATAGATGTGTTCTCTCCTCATTACTGGAATGAGGTCATCCATCAGTGCCATTATAGTGGTTTCATTTGGGTCCTGGCTTGCACCCAAGTTGTTCTGGGACTGCTTCAGTTAGTTAAGGTAGGCTCCCTTAACTCTTGTATGACATATATTTCTTGCTACAGGCAGAACCTTCTTTAAAGAACTGGATCTGTACTTGTGAATATCTGTCAGCCAGACAAGAAGCTGTGCAAGATGCTCACAAAGGGAAGTAGTCAATTGATTAGGACTTTTGCCATACATTTAACCAACTCTTTCATAATAAGAAAACTTTGAGCATGTACTGTGCTGTTTAAGTTGCTACTGCATAGTCCTAATTTTCCCCTTCCCCCTACCACTTCTACCTCTTCAGTATCATGTTAATCAATTCTGCAGGCATTTGGAATCAAAAAGTACCATTAGAAAAGGGGAAAAATCTTCCCCAGTATTACTGCTGAGCTATAGGCTGGACCTGGGATTAAAAAGAAAAACCATATTAATACCACTGGATACAAAATGGCTCTAAATTCTTAGATCCTGCAGTAGAAATTCCTTCAGCAAATACATTTAATGATTCATCTTCATCTCTTTAAAAAAAAAATATAACTAAAAAGTGTACATAAAATATATATTGCACTTCATGGAAAGGGGAGGAAAAAGATTCCACCAATTCCAGGCATCCATCTCAGTAGTTTTAGGCTCAGCAGCATATCTTTAACAAGCTTGCAGGTAAGGTTTTAAAGCATTCCTTGCTTAATCAGTCTATCCGAGCTGCCACCTAGTTTGTCTGCCTTTTAAGTTTAATATTGTCAGCTTTCATGATTATTGTTGGTGTCTGCAGATCACAGCAGATACATACATATATATTATTATTCTGTTTCATTTTGTTTGTGTTAGTTGGGTTGTGTTTTACTATGAGGCCATTACAGTGAAAACGTTTTATATATAAATCCAAAGAGACTAAAAAAAATTATAAAGGAACTCCACTGCTTGCTCTAAATGGAAATAAATTGACAGGGTCCTAAGTTTCTACAAATTTCTGTAACCTTAATGAAAATTAGGCAGTAGAGTTCCATAGAGCACCTAGAAATGAATAAGGTGCGTAGTGCTCAGTGTATGACCAGGATGTCAGGACTTGACCAGTGAAGCCCTAGAAAAGCCCTCCTGTATCCAGAGGCAAGGCCAGCCTCACCAAGCAGCCTGTGGAGAAAGGCTGGTCCCAGTCAGGGTGACTGCCCTTTCATTTTGGGATACAGATCTGATGGAAATAGCTGCCACTGTGAATCTGGTTACCCTGCACAAGGCTCCTGATTCCACTGGTGCCAGCTCCCTGACCTTTACAAACTAACAGAGCTGCCTCTGCACAGCAGATAAGCAATCACCTGAGGTCAGAGGTGATGAAGCTGAGTCCCAGAATACAGGTAAAGCCACATCTCTGAGTGGACTTCCAGCTGTGAAGATCCAACTGCATGGCACATCCTTGTTTTTTCCTATCTTTTAGGCACAGCATTGCATATGTACCTATTGTTCTCCCAGAAATCAAACTGCCAATCTAGGAGCATGTATGACTGATTATTTATACATGAAATGTCAGCTGCTTTTCTTTAGTGTGTGCTAGGGATGTTCAGCAGTTTCAAGATGACTTAAAGGTGAAGTCCTAACTCTCTCGCACAAGCCAATTCCATTCAACATCCTCATTCATTGAAGAAAGTTAATGAAAATAAACCACATGTGTAAGCTGATGCATCTAAATATAGTATAGAAGTCTTGGCTTGTGTGTGGTCAGTAAGACTGCACTGTTTCCCACAGCTCAAAGATCATCTTTTGAAACAGAAGGCTGGGAAGAACAAGAACCCATCAGTCTCTGCTTTGGGACCACCAGATTTAGTGCTGGAGTGAGTATGGCTAATCCAGAGCAAAGTTTATTTCACAGCACTAGAAGGGGGTGGCCCCCTCAACAGCCTTTGGCTTTGAGATGACTTTAGCTCTTTGCAATTGCCAACATAGCACCTGCATTAGGAGCAAATTTTAAAAAGTAGGTCACAACTGCACATGAAGTTACTGATTGCACAAAACAGGCAGGCTATAAAAGTGTCCTGGTGTATCTGCTTTAAGTGCTGGCATGCAATGTTAGGAAACCCAGAAAACACAGGACCACCTGTGGAGTCCTCACTGCAGTATGATCCTGTTAAGTTAATACTCTCAAGCCTCTCTGCTGACTAATACAGGCAAACATTACAGCCAGCCAGGATTTTAATAAGCGGGACACTTCTACCTAGGGTACGTGCCAACCCTAAGCTTGCTGCAGAAAGCAAGCACAAAAGTAAGCAAGAGGTTAAAAAAGAAAACGTCTGGCTTTTTCAACAGCTGGGTTCCATTGTGAAAGGGTCATGTGGTGCCAAGGAAAACAGAAAATAGGAAAGCACACAGATTTGTTAGTTTGAAGTAATTGACCACATGGTGTCCAATGGTTTGTGTTCTCATGTTCTCCAGAGTGAAGTCCCATGGGAGCTGAGGCAGGGGTTCCAGTTCCTAGCACTCTATTGTTTACCCTGATGGTTTCCAGATGCTGGAGACAAGGACAGTGAAATCTTTGGGATGCTGCCAAAGAATGAAAAAGACTAAAGAAAACACTGAAGGTATTTTTTTAATTTTATTTTTAAAGAGACAGTACTTAGTGAAAAGACCACCTTCTTTTACATTTCCTTGCTCCCTCAAATACACATGGCCACACTGCTTCTCTCTTTTTCTGCCCCTTCTGCCCAACTTGATTTTTCTTTTCTTTTCTTTTTTTTTCTTTTTTTTTTTTTTTTTTGTTTCCTCATTTAAACAGCTTTTTAACTAACCAAGGGAAAGCAACGTAGGGATTTTGTTGTTTTTTTTTTTTTCACTTGGTATCCATAACTCATTTAGCTGTTACACAGTGGATGTGCAAAAATGGTCAGAAAACCCCAGCAAAAACTCCATAGCAGGCAGATCACCAAGAGAGTGTCAGCAGTGATGGGAAAGCCTCAGAAGGATATGAGTTCAAGTTTGCTTTGGCATAGCTGGAAGAAGCTTGCTGAATTCTACAAAGTGTTTTCAAACATCTGAACGATGGAAATCAGGGAAGGGAAACAAGAATGGGAAAGCAGTACAGATTTTCACCAGCAAAGCCAGAAAGCAGAGAAGAGCAAGGGAATGTAAAATAAGGAAAAAAAGTCCCAAACCCCTCCTAGTAATTAATTCTTCCAGAGGGATGAGGTCCAAAAGCAGGGCTTCAGTGTTTGGAGGCCTATATTTTAGTGGAGTTTGGCTGCCAGCACTCTGAGTTAGAGCAAGTTTCTACATTACACCTACGTGTATGTATGTACTTGGGGTTAGACAGAGACTGTGGAAATCTACAAAGGAGTTCCTGTTGTCATCAAAAGGTGGTAGATGAGATAGTTCTCCTGTTCACACATGAGAAATACCAGGTTGTGCCTTGCCTTTTCTTTTATTGAAGGCTATCTGCTGTAGTAATTTCTTTGCTACAGTCTCCATGTCTCCTGAGAGGGGTGAATGGATGTTTTGTAGACAAAAATCCTCCTCTAAAGTAGTCTTGGTGGAGTTTAATTTGCTACAATAAAACTTTAGCAAAATCTGCTGTTCAAGAAGAAGCAAACAACAAGCTTGATTCTAGATTCACACAAAGTGTAAAGTCTACTCATATCATAGTTCAAAATTCATCTATACTTGGTACCTTAGGCAACCTGTTGGCCAAATTTCAGACCCTCTGATATGGCCTTCTTCTGCTTATTCACTGGCTTTGAAGGAGACTCTTACCAAACCCGGTGATGCTGAAACCTGATGTTTTAAGGAACAATTAAAGGGCAAAAGAGCCTGCCTTTTCTCCTTCCTGTCTCCTGGACAGGCTCAAAGAGCTCTCATGTCTCTTCCCTTTGTAATTTAGTAGTCTGTGTGTGTAGGACTGATAAAAATGCACCACTCAGACAGGAGCATTGGTTTGTTTCCACTGCACATTTAAAAGATGTTTAATGCTAAATTATTCCTATCTTTTTCTTACTGTACATATTAACATTAACACAGAAGAGCTGAGTTTAGACAGCATTGAAATTAAAAAGAGCTTAAGAAAGACTTATCAGATGCTGTAAACAGGACTTTCAGCATGAGCCAATCCTTCAGAAAGTGAGTGCAGGGTGTGTTTGTACATTGACCTGTACATGCCCAGACATTCTGTGTGTTGGACAAATAAAGGACAGTGCTGACACCTGGTAAATCCAGTTAGAAATAAAACGAGGCACAAGATGTTTAAGTTTACATATCTGTTTGGTGACATGCTAAAAATATTAACTGCGTTATTTTGATGCAGAATTGTGCTGCTTTCCAGCTCCAAAACCAGATCAGACCATGCTGAACACTAAAACAATACAACATTTTTATCACCCTTAAAGTGACGAAGCACAAACTCAACCTTAATTTTTTACCTCTTAAAAAAACCCAATAAAATCTAATCTGTGTTTGAAACTAAGACTCTCTGTGATTTCTTAATTCACCTCTTTCCTTGTTCCCAAAGAATATGTAATAAACAAGTTGCAACCTATTTCCCTCTCCACAAACTGAAAAAAATTTCTAAGGCTATTACTACCTACTACTCGAATCACATCCTGAATGGTGCCTGACATCAGCAGTCAGGTGGTTCTATGTCAAAATTTGGTTTTATTGTATAGCATGCCTAATACTTTATTTTTTTGTAAATGAAGATCTAATAGTAGCTGTGATAACTATATTGCTGTCTCTGAAGTTGGGCCTTTTTTATTTTTATTATAACTAAACGAGGTTATTTCCTTCACTGAGAACTATCATTTCATACAGGCACGTGCATGCCAGAATGGCTGTACTGGACCAGACCAAATGCTAGTCCAGTCCTTGGTAGGTCCAGCCATGGATGCCAGAGGAGACTACAAAACCAAGCTAAGCATGAAATAGTTTTACTCAGTAAGCTCCTCCAGACGCCACCAATCTGCAGCTGAGGGATGCCCTGAGCCAGGGGTGGTATCTTTATCCAAACTCTGTTCTGATCTTGCTGCCCAGAAGTATAATCTGAGAATACAGTATCTGCTAGAGCACAGCTGATTAAAGAATGAGTTAATAGCCCTGTCATGAATGTGCAAACCAAGTGGCAGTGTTGGATCAGAATTCCCTTCCACTGAAGAAATCACAAGAGACTAAATGTTCCATATTTCTTATTTTGAGTGGAGATGATGAACAATGGTACTGTCAAATAGCACAGAAACTGTCAAATGCTCTATGTTCCCCACACTTTGCTTCCAACTTGAAAGACACAGAATCAATATTACTTACAGTCAGTATATGAAAGATGTTTTCTTTCAGAATGGCACTTTTTGGAGGCTCAAATGGTATCAAGTAGATTAGCAAGAATGTTTTTATAAAAGGCTCTGTTTTCCTTGTTGAAGTGTCTTGGTTCAAACCCGGTGCTTGTTTTGGACTTACCAAGACATGTTTTTCAGTCTAGTTCCTGAAAGACAAAACTCCTGCAGACCAAAGCCATTACCCCACGCTCTTCCTGTGTGCTGATCTTACAAGGGCAGAGAGAGGACTGCACACAAGGCTGACAGTTTGCACTGGCTCTCCTGCACCTGTGCTCAGCAGGGATTGAATGGTCTCTGCAGGCCAGCAGAAGAGCCTTCCCCAGGGGCTGTCCTATGAAAATTTAAATCTCATCCAATTTTTGATCTTGTTACTATGATGTAAACAGATAAAATATGGGGGAAATACTTTGAGATGGAAAATATAACTGCTATTGCACTACATTTGTTCATTGCAGTATTCTTACTTTTCTTCCAAGACTTTGTTTACTGCAAAAGACAGAGTCCTGTAGAGAGCCTGCATCAATCTCTGAGTATACATTGCCTCCTTCGTGTTTTCTGTTAGCAGACTTGAAAAGAATAGGTGCAAAACTGAAATTAGTTCTTGATATGCATGGAAAGAATAAAGTGTATTGGATGACAGAGGGTAAAGTGGACGGAGCTTAAAAGAGCCCTTAATAGATGATGATTTTTCCTACTTATTTTCATAACACTAGATTTGGTGGAGATGAGCAGAGACTGAACCTTAGCTAAACAGATACCAATATATGAATAAATGTTGCTTGGTGGCTTTAGAGTGGCTGTGAATCCAGCTCCTAGCAATTCCATCCTAAAGTCTGTTAAAGAGATGAGCTGTACAGAAGGATTTTTACTGCAATTCCCTAAATACAGGTCCAGCAATTTTGACTGGCTTTTAGGTACTCCCTGAGGGGTATGTTACCAATTTCTTTGTACCTTCTGCTTTTCCAGGCACCTGAATGAGAGTTTCAAAAGCTTTGTAGAAATTAGTGCACTTGGAGGTGCAGGTCTGTGCCACAGCACTGTGAATATCTAATATGCTGTGTTAAAGCTTAGCAGAGAGATGGAAACTTTTCAATTCCATTGCACTTTCAACTGCTGCCAACCTGGCACTCCAGTGTGCAAGTTTTGAATCAAGCCTGGTGTATCTTTTTTCCAGGCAGATTTTTTTTTTTCCTTACTGTAAACTGGCTGTTCTATTTCCGAATAACACTTCATTTAGGCCAGAAAAGGTGGCTTGAAGGAGCTCTAGGACAAGCCTTTGCTAACTTAAAAAGAAATAATTCCTTACTAACTACATTCTTCCTGTATATACATTTTTGATACTGGAGAGATGAACACAAATACTGGATATTTATTTGCCTTTTTCTTACATCTGTTACTGAAAGAACTGAAATGTTTTAAACAATGAATATAAGACAGGACACCAAGTGCTTCATAAGGAGCTAATGCTTTAGAGAGTCTCTGGATTTGAATGTTGAATTTCAGACATCAAGAGGCATTTTGTTTTCACAAGTACAGTTAATCAATCTATTTTTCAGATATCCAACACAGTAAATTAGGGGCTTTTTTCTCTTCTGTGATTTTTCAGAAAGTTAGGAGTACCATACAGGGCAAACTCAATACCTGGCATCAGAAGTGAAGAGAGTATTTTGTTTTGTAATTTTTTTCTTGTAATTATTCTAGCTGATTATTCAAACATTTAAGAGCCCAAACTCTTTATTTAATGCTCTGTGTTGGCACTGGAGATAGATCTCTTATCAAGACAAGAAAATTTAAATACAATATGTGGATATATGTGATACTCTGTTTGTTAGAGAGATGGAAAAAGAGAAAGAGAGACCCTCAGCATTTGTCTGGGACTCAGTGTGCTAACAGTGTGCTGGCTGCAAGCAGCTGATTCTCTTCAACTATGTCTGACCTAGCAGATGTCTTGCAGTTAGGGAGCTATGACCTCAAGCACTGGCTCATGGAGAGGTTGGCTCCCAAAGAGGAGCTCCCAATGAGGCAGTCAGAGAGAGAAAATAAGAAAGAAAAATGGTTTTATTTGTTGCATCCGGTTAACCGGTAACAAAACAAGCAGAAAAAACATACACAATTATATCCTGAGTTTCAAGAGCTTCAGTTCCAAACTTTGTTTGACCTGGTTACTCTGGGCTGGCTTTAGAAAATGAAATGCTGTCTTTCCTCCTTAGACTTGAAGACTGTTTCCTGCCTGGGATTTATGGCTAGTGGTGGACCTCAGAGCACTGCACAATGTTCAGTATCAGAGGAAGTGAAGTAGATTTAGCTGCGAACACAGACTGAAAAGGGGATTATCAGCAGATTTCTGCAGCACTTGTGTGTATCACGTGTAGCAGGCGCCAAGGAGTTTTCTCCCTTCTTCTTCTGGCTTGTTTATACTCAGTAAATTGCATATCTGGGGATTGCATGCTGTGGTCAAAATGTTATCAATTCAATTAAAACTTGCGTGGCTTTAAGCTGGTTACATTGCTCTAAAATATTCCACATTGATACTATCTTGTTCCTGTACAAAATATGGGTATTGGTATTTTCTGCCTCAACTGTTTAGTGTTTTGGGGATTTTGCTGTTTGGTTTGGTTTAGGTTTTTTTCTTAGATTTGGGCCTAAAGTAGTGCTTTCTGTTATAGGCATTTTGAGCTTGCATTTTCTTGTCAGAATGTGTGAACAGATTATGGTACAGGAAAAACCTACTGCTCATAATCCACAGGAAAATCAGATAGCAGAGCACTGAAAGATCTGTGTGGTCTCAAATTTGGCGTAACCAATGGCAGCAGAAGTTGTGCTGAAGAAGCCGCTGGGAATAAGACACAGCTACCAGTGGGATTAATGTAAATAGAGGAGTGGTAACATTTTTTTCTCTTGCAATTGGTGTCTGACTTGAGAACTGAATATAAAGTGCTAAAAGATTATGCCTTTTAAAATTTCTTTTAGTGAGAGCCTCACAACTGATGCAGAACTTCTGACAACCAGTAACATTTTGCATTTGTTGTTATTGTTCTTTCCTTGAAGTACTATACGGATATCACTTTGAATTCCAAATTCTCCTGTGCACACTGGAATAAGCCTGCATGCCACTGCCTTCCCTCCCAGCTACCCTGCTTTCACCCCCACAACAAGCCTGATTATTTTTTAAAAATCACTGAGCACCCTTCCCCAGGCCACCTTAAACCTGTGTACAGCAGGTCACTTCGCAATAATCAGTGGGAAATGTTGGTCCCTATACATTTTGAAGATGCTGGCTGCTGCCAGGAGGGACAATACACAGCTGATGCACTGCAGTTGCTCGGGCAGAACCCCACAGAGGAGTTCAAGCCTTTTACACCCTCCAGAAAAGTTGTGTTTATCGTCTTGTTACATCTTGAGTGCTTTGGCTGCCTCTTTAATTTTTTGTATATTCCATAGGAATAGGAAGCCACTATTGTTTCTCAGGTTATATCACAAAACAAAAGCCAAACTTGTAGCAAGAAAATACTTACACAAAATGCTGAGTAGGCATACTTTTCTGGTTCTCACAGTAAGCATCTGCCTACTGTAGTTTTTGGATATAAAGCACAAAATATGGCTGAAGGAAAACCTGTGTTAAGGGGAAAAAACTTTTCCAGATCTAGAACAAGACCTCAAGGGGAAGAGGATTTACTTCCAAATGCCACCTAGGACATGTCATTGCTCTTCTTATTCCTCACACTTCCCCATGGATTACTAGACACTCTTGCCTTAAAAGGAACGTGACACGGCAAAGTGAATAATTTTAGACTCTTCTTATTATAGCAATGTGGGTCAAACAGAATAAAAAGAGTGTAAGAGGGAAAAAGGATCAGGTTTTATTACTGATGAAGAAAAGCTCTCTTTGAACTTAAGGGTTGCAGAATATGGTAAAATATATGAGAATGTAAAGGTTGTGTCTCTGGCACTTAATACCTAAAGCTCTCAGCATGAGAACTGAGATCATAGAATCCCCAAATTTAGGTGTTTGCATAAATCTTCTGTCACAAGCCTAATCACCTAAGCAAGCAAGTTCTTAAATATATATTTAACTTCAAAAGTACATAGAAAATTATACTGAAATCAGGTAAATTTTGCTGGATTATGATCTTATGGTTCCAATAACAAACCTAATTTGAAGGAACCTGAGCTTTACCTGATTTTTTCCTTAGAGAGGAAAAAAAAGTAGTCTTATCTCAACCCACTTTCATTCCTCTGTGTGAGTAATGTATGTGGGGAAAAGTTCAGTACTTGTTACTCTTCCTAACACTCAAAAATAGGACTATTTTAGAGCAGACAAAAAAAAGAAAAGAACCAGTGCTGAATGAGACTCTGTGTCTGTTGCTTAGGATGGCTCTCCTCTTGCTGTGGAAATACGTGTCAAAGCAAAAGGGACATCTGCACCAAAGAGTCCAGTAACCCAGAAATTTCCTGTCCCTTTCTTTCCTATGGAGAATGCAGGGATTTGGGAGCTCTCAGGACAAATATGCATCTATATTCCCATGTAAGACAACTGTACAGCTGCCAGGATCGCAAGATGCCACAGAGTGTGATTTTTTTTTTTGCTCAAATGATGCTAGGAATGGATAATCCTGTCTTTTATTTAGACATTAAAAATATATTTGAAAAAAATCCATTAAGATATCTATTAAAGTCAGATAGATGTAAACAAACATGTAGTAAATAAACACAGAAATGGCTAATTCTGGGCTTTATGATTGCTTCATTGAAACAAAGAACTTGTGACAGTTTTTGCTGTAGTGCTTTTTAATGGCTGCTCACGTGCACCACAAACACTATGAGAAAAGACTGATCGGTGAGGGTGGGTGTTGTCTTTTTCTTCTGGTGATGATAAAAGGTTACATAAAACTGGAAGAAAACAGTTGTCTATCACTCAGGAGAAAGACGCTTTTCTGCTGAGTTCACTTCAGATGCAATTAAAGCCAGAGCTGTGATACAGACCGGGGTGAATGGTTGTAGGAGACCTATGGAATTACTGATGTAACCCAGACTTTCCTGGCAGCTGTGGAAGTTAGAGACTGTATACCTATGGCTGTGCTCCCACTCGGTTTGAGAACTGGCAGACATCCCATTTGTGTCCTGCACAGCACCCTGATGCCAACTGTGGGTTGTCCTCTAGTGCAGCCACTGCTCTTCCTTGGGAGCATTGCTCTCTGGAAACAGTGCCTGTGCAAAAACTGACCAATTCACTTTCTACTTTATCTTATTTCTTCAGCTGTGAAGAAATAACAGCAAGTACAGAAAGACTGCACCAAGTGACATTTACCCTTTTACTGGGAGCACAAGGACGTTTCTTTCTGAGGTAACTAGAAGGTAACTAGAGGTAAAATCTTATATGCACAGCTGGCCAGAAGAACTCTTAGAATGCACCTTGTTTGACTAGCCAAGGAAATGCACTCCTCCTTTCCTTTTCTTCCTCCCCCTGCACCTCTTTCATTGTATGGCAATGGTGGAAGGAAGGAAAGTGAAAGACAGGAATAAAAATAAAAGACCAAGAAAGTTGATATGATCAGGCTAAACAAATAATTTTTCCCATTGTATTTAAAATCCATGCATTAAAAAAAAAAGTTTAAAGTGTAGGTGTGCAAACGAATCTGGCTGAGTGGATGTGAACTGAGCTACTCTGCTGGGACCTGCTTCCAGTGTCTACATGAGAACACTCCATCACTAGGGCCAGATCAGTAACTAGTTCTGAGAAAACTGTTTTAAATAGCACCTTATTAATACCTTGTACTTATCTTCATAGTTTGGTCTTTTCTTTTCTTGGCAATAGATCTGCACATATTTTTGTTAAAGAGTCTTTAGATTTTGTGATGGAACTGAACCCTCTTACGGAAGTTAAAATCGGGCAGCTAGAGTTTTTGTGTGGGGAAAAATAATCATTTTAGGTTCCAGTCTTACAACTGGATTCATGCAGGATGACCTGTGGCACAGTTGAAAACTGCCAGAAGTTTAAGGAAGATCTTTATGCAAACAAGCATCTGACTGAAAATTCAAGACAATGTATGTTTTGTTACTTACTCTAAGACCAGAGCTGTACTCAAATGTCTTACTATTTGAAAAGGAGCATATTAAAAATTCAGTCATTTAACCTTAATAGAATATCTCTTTTTTCTTTTTTTTAATTAAAATTAAGTATTAGCCTTTCCCCAGCAAACACATATGTTCAGAAAGACAAAAATAGGATAAAGAAATTTTCTGTATATTGGCTTGGGATCATTTGCATCAGTTGAAGTACAAGAAAAAAGATTTAATTTGCCATGTCTCCGAGAAGCAGGCATGAATCCGATAGAAACATCTGTGACTGGAAAATGTGCTATGCTCTGGCCAAGCTGTCACTGCAGAGTGAAATATGGGGTAAGTGAAAGTACTGCCCGGAAAAGCGAGTGGTAGTAAAGCTGTACAGATGTGAGAGAGAGGCTTCTCTTCTGCTCAGTGATACCTCCTGCCAGGGTAGGCCAGAGAAAGAGAGGAGAGGACAATAAAGGCTCAGGGCTGAGAGGAAAATAAGGAGGAAAGAGAAGGAAATCAAGTGGCAAGTGAGGGACTGCAAAAAACACTGGAAAAAAAGACAACATTGTTTTGTCAGCATTCAGGTTTTTTTCTTACATTTCTCACAACACATTTCTAACTCACCCTGATATGTCAGCCAGCCAGCTGGCACCCTGTCCTGCAGTATGCTAGCTGACAAAATGAGGAGAGCAATGCATTTTAGGAATGGCTGAACCAAGCATGGTGTCTGTATGCAAAACTGTAAGGTTACCTCCCAGAGCTCATTTATGAGCTGAACAAATGTAACCAATGCTCCTTCAGATGTATGACTGAGTTGTCCAGCACAGATTTCCTTCTAATCTGACAATATATTTCTGGCCAATTCATTTGAACTGAGAGGGCTAAAATCTGCATTGGTTATTCTGCTTGTGTAGATAAGATCCTGCAAAGACCCTGCCACCTGTTTAGACTTGGGCTGTGAGGTCAGAAGGGTGGTCTGTGAAAATAAAGGCTGGTCAGCCTCTCTTCACAAAATCCCCCTGTTTTTACACAGTAAGTGAATGAGCACAAGTAGAAGTGCAGAGTGAGTAAACTGGAAGTTCTCCAAGCTCTCTCAGAGATTAAAATATTAAACTGAATTAGAAAATAACACACTGAAAAAATTTAAAGGAATTATGCATTATACAATGCATCATTCCAATCTTTGGCACTCACTGAGACTGGGAACTGAACTGCATTCAAAACCAGAATCAAGGATTTATAAAGAGTGAGAACAATGAGTTAGGCATGGTAAAAACTCATCTGCAATTAATAAGAAAACAGTATTCAGCAGGACATGTGGCAACTGCAATTCCTAAAACAATGTGACAAAGACACACTTCAAGATTTTACATTCATTTGAAGATTTTTTAAATTTTCTTGAAGTATCTGTTTAGTCATTGCTCTTTACCAAGAGTGATCTGTCCTTTGAGGCTGTTTCTGTCTGAGAAAAGGTGCTGGGTATCTCAGAGTAGTCTCTCAGACTCTCAGCAGTATTGGCAGAACTTACACAGCCATTGTTACTGTGATGGTGGAAGATGCTGACTATGGAGAAGGCTGGAAACATGAATCAGTAGTGCAGGATTCCATGGGAGCATGGAAGCAGGCAAAGATGAGCTAGTGAAGGGCTTGGTGAAAACCAAGATGCTCACAGGAAGAGGACACTGACAATTATGCTAGTGTTGGGGGAGAGACAGAAGAGGATAGAACCAGAATAAGGGAGAGATCTGAACTTAAGTGGCATTGTGCTGCAGGCGTGTTGCTATTTTAGTCAGTCTCCTGGAACTGCAGGGTTATTTACTGGAAATCTAGCCTGAAAATGCATTCTTTGTGTAATGCTCCGAGTAGGAAGCCACCCCAAGGGATGTGAATTACCAAATCCTGTGACATGATGGTGTAGAAGATAAACCCAAACAAACCATTACTCTCAAAGGCATATAGCTAAATATTTATTTCAGAGTCAATTGTAAAAAAAGGGATTTTTATCCAACAAGAGCACACAGTATAACTGCAGGTCTAACTTGGCTCTGCTGTCTGCCCATGCTCTATTCCAAAACAGGACAGATTCAATGTTTGTAGACTTGGGGTCTGCAGTGGGGTCAGTCCTGCCTGAGTCAGGTAACAGAAAGGGCACTTCCCACAGGACTTTACTGTGCAACACTTATTCAACACACATTATGGAAATCCTAACCCAAGTTTATTAAAAAATTATGTGGAACAGACAGGACTTATAATTTGCACTAGATTCACACAGACGTTTAATATTTAAAATACCATTTAATTCTTCAAGTGGTCTCAAATTAAGGTTTCCTGGAATTCTTCCAGTAGTTATGTGGCAAACTTGCCTTTCATGAATTAGAGGGTTTCCACAAATCAATCTGTTACTGACAAGCAAATTTTTGAACATTTGGATTTCTTCAGGGAAGTTTTGTGAACATTTATTCTTCTCACTGAATATTTTCATTCATTAATAACCACAAAGATGCAAATGCAGTTATTTTTTGAGCATGTGGTCCTCCTGAATGAATAAATGTCTCAGCATTTATCTTCATCTAGATAACTGGTCTCTCCATTTTATTTTTTATACCTCCCAGAAACTTTGTGTGTTAGATAACAGGCTATGATAGCCTAATAGATGAATTAAAATTCTTTGCTACAGAAGGAACAGTAGTGCAAATTTCTATTTGTACAACTTGCTATTTACACATATAGAATTCTTTCTATTAAAGGCTGATTTTTTTGGCATAGCAGTTCAAAGATGAGCAGATTTTATGAATTTAACCATGGAAGCCTGTTACCAATTTTCTACACATAAAAATAAAAGGATCAGAGTCAGTTCCCCAACATTGGCTATGACTTTTTGGTCACAAAATGTGTTTAACTGGCTGCCAAGGCAAGTCAGCTGTAAGCAGCAGTTACCAAGTTTCAATAATTTTGATTCTGAAGCAAAGATTTACAAAGGTATGGCTGAGGGGATGGTGCATGGAAAAGGTTTTTTGATTAGTGTTGTGAGTATACAGAGACCTACAGGCTTTAGAGAGGTGAATGTCATGATCCCCACTTTCCAGATGAGAAACAAGTTGCTGCTTTTATATATGTTGTCATTATTAATGCAACCCCAAGGCATGACAACTTAGTGAAAAAAGGATATTTCTCCAAGTGTCCTAGGATTGGGGCCTGATTAATTTGCTATGAAGCAATCCCTTCTGTCCTCCTGTTCGGACTGCTGCCATAGAGCCCCTGATGCTGCTGAATCAATCATCCCCTCATGCTCATACACACTGGTAATATTTATTAAATGAGACACTTATGTCAACAGTCATTGCTTGGCAGTGGAGAATACATGGCAGGAGATATCTTTAGTATCAGAAGGGTTGTTACCCAGCAGGATACATCACTGCTTGAAAACAGGAGTTTATGGCTGTTGGGCTGGCTGTTTACTGATCGGCATCTAGAGAAAAAACCTGGATTACTGATAAGGGGCCAATTGGTGTGTTAACATCCCACTCTGCCCTACTTCTTCAAAGTTCTGCAGTTTGTTGCAATACTATCTAGAACTACAAGGTTCTGATATAAAATCAGAAGCAACTGCAAAACTACACGTACTGTTTTGGTTGCTAATAGGAATAGAGCAGTACTAGAAAATGAAGTATTGGTGAACACAAAGAATAAGACACAGATGTGGTGTGCCTGTAAACCAAAAGAACTGCAAGCTGAAAGCAAGACAGGCTTTGTCAGAAACAGTGTGACTCATCCAATTTCCTAAGGTTCCTTTGAATTTTAGTGAAGAATGGAATGTTTATTGCATTCATGTACTCATTCTGAGACCTAGCATCTCTTAGAGACTTTGTGGGGAATAAGGAGTGCTCAGGTGTCTAAAAACCAAGAGCTATGGGATTTGGATCAGGATCTGTTTTTCAGTCTTGTTGTCTAGGGAAAAAGAAAGGGCCACAAAACACATCATTATCAACATTATAAATGGCTGTAGGTGAAGTTTCCTCTGGAAGCTCTGCCCTGTGCCATCAACCAACATGACTTCCTGCTCAAAATTCCTTCTTTTCAAGAAGCCAAGAGGCAGAGACTGACTGGAGAGAGAGAAAAGGCTATTTTAGCTACTTTAGGGCTTGGATTCCTATGAGGGAATTAGACTTCACTAGAAGTAAAGAAATGCTTTGTTTGAAGGGGAAAAAAAAATTGCCACAACTGTCTTGGAATCTCCCTCCTTGAATATGAAACTTTTCTGTTCCTGTCATAATAAGCTTCAGTCTCTGTTTTACAGTCCTTGAGTCACCAAGTGACCAGAGTCCAAGCTCTTCCACACACACTCACATACTCTTCTGCTCTGTTTGCCTCCCACTTTGCTCTGCTGGGATAAAGAACTGCTATTTTGCTGGGAGGGAAGAATATCAATGATTATGCGCAAGATGAATTCAGAACTTGCTTTACTGGAGATGCATGCTTGAAATATAAGCATTCCCTAATTGTAAGTCCCAGAACTGCGTTTTTTAAAATTTTTATCTTGCACTTGAAATTTGTGGAGGGAATCTCTGGGAACTCTAATCCAGGCTCACTACTCAGAGCTTTGCTTAGTAAGATATTTAGTAGCATCCTTGCATTATAAGTAAGGGCATGTGAGAAAAAAACTCAACCAAACTAACCAAAATATTCAGAGATGTCTTGTATAAATAACTAGGAGAGAGTTCAGGATGAAAAAAAAAAAAACAAAACCAACCCCAAAAAACAAAAACGAAACAAATCAGAAATACAGAATGTTCAGGAGCTTATGAGCATCCAGGTCCATGGTTTGGATTCTGTCTGTTTCGTAGCTGCAAATCCAATGTTGGGCTGTGCTCAGACACTGAACAGCTTGCTCAGGCAGGTTCTCTGGTCTGGACCTGGGATCCAAATTACTTCCAAGAATAACTTAAATTTACATTTTTTCCCCTTGTCTGCCAAGGCCCTAACTATTTTGCTCTTGGCTTATGAAATTGAACGGACATCAAAGGGGATCTTCTATATTAAGACAATGTGTATGAGACCCTACACAAAAACAGAGAAGAAAAAAGTCTTTTGTATGTTTTGCAATGATGATCTAACCTTTAAAGCAAGTTCTCTGGATGTCACAGGTTGGTGCTGCTTACTGCTCCATGTAGCAATGAGAAATGAATGACTATCGTGTTATGTTTTCTCTGTCCTTATGTACCATAATTCATGGTTTCAAACACTATTTCCTGAAGCTAGAAACCTAGCAGAATAGATGGGAAAAAATCCAGAAACAACATACCAGCCATTATGAGCCATAGCTTTCTCTCAACACACTTATATTTCTTTGGTCATTATTCTAATTTTTAGCTTAGCCAGGCTGAGGTGATAGTGGTGAAGTGTTGTGAGACCACAGAATTCTTTTTCTTAGCTGCTAAGATATGGTGAATATGTGTTAGGCAGAACATATATTCTTCCAGGCATGTCTCAAAGGGCCTGGTTTTAGAAATGTTTACATGGAAACCACAACTCCCTGAGGAAAACAAAATTAGGGAGGAAAATTTCTGTCCACTTGCTAGAATTTACTATAACCTCTGCCACCAGCTTAGGTTCCAGAGAGAGCTTGATTATTATTTTTTTTAATGATATATTACAAGCTAGAGAAAGGTGTGCATTGAAAGTACATAATCCTGTGCTAACCAGGGTTTCAGATAGATTGCAGAAGGAGAATGTTCTTCTGTTGGAATATATCCAACAGATCTGCACTCCTTTGGAGTATAGCTAACTTAAAGAAGATAAATAATGAAGGCAGGAAAAAAGAATACTCCAGTGAAGATGCATTTTAGCTGAAGATGCCAGCCATCCTGCTGACATAAGTCAGGGCTATGCAGCTGCCCGAAGGACAGTTGGCTTAGGTGTCTTTGCACAAGGGAGGCCTCATAACTTAGCCATCCCAGTTGGTTTTTTCCATGCTGTGGAAAGAAAGGAAGAGAGGGAGGAAATCTCTTCCTTTTTCCTTCTCTCTCTGGATGATGTGTGTGGGATGAAACAATTCTCTCGGGAACTAGTAGGAAAACACAGGTAGGAGCAGATGTTCCTGAAAAGGTCCTGGATTTTAGGGAAGAGAATGGTGAAGTGTAGTTCAGGGACATCTAATTCCTCCCCATCCCTCTGGGTGCAACAGAAGAAGAAATAAAAAGGTTGAACAAAGCTGTGCACTGGTAGAACAATAATGGCACAATGGCAGTGCCAGTACTTCAAATAGTGAGCAGCAAGAAGCTTGATTGCAGTTACAGGAGGGTTACACACTTCAAATTTCACTTGGGCATTTGTGTGTTCTGTACCCATAGCACGTTGTTTGCTGTCTCCCACTTTCCCCTCTGCCACAAAAAGAGAGCCCAATTCAGTTTACCTTTGTAATAAATTTAGATACTTCTACATCCAAAGTGATGGGAAAAGGCTCAAAGCCTATTACAAAAAGAGAACTAAACTCAGATTCCTCTCCCAAGAGCCCAAGCAACATGCTGTGTCGAGCACACCTCACCAAGCTTAGCCTGCTGATCTTCCAGGGCTCTGAAACCTGAGCCTGGGTGACCTGCAGTGAGATTTAGAACCTGTGTGCTGAACAAGGACCTGCTCTCCTGAAGCTCTTTCTTTCTCTCCTGGTTTTAATTCATTTTCAGTTCTAGTTATAATTACAGCCCTCTTTTTCTTCCTGTCAGATTCTGCCCCTCTATACATACAGATTAGTTTTACTTCTTAATGCCGGGGAATGCACAGTCATATCTGTATCTTTAGATAGACAGGAAAGAAAAGGCAAAAATAATAAAGCCCAAATTTTGGTTGAAAGCTCAATTACAACCAAATTAGTGGTTTAGCCATTAATAATAAGATTCTTAAGTTAGAAAATTTATATCAAAATGAGAGCTATTGTTCTTATTTTGTAAGAACTCATATGAATAATTTGAGTGGAGGTTACATGCTTACAGAAAGTTTTTAAAAAATTCAGAACAGTTTATTTCTTCATGACAAGGTACAAAAGATAATTTTTTCCAACTAAAATATCAAAAGGAGAAAAATCTTTGGAGTGGAAAGTATAAAATTGGTCTCAACATGCAGAGCTCGGGGTTCCAATTCATTATCAGAGTGCTATAATCATAATGATAAAACAGAATTCAGAAAAGTCCTCGTTATATGAAAGAAACATTGTAGAATGCCGTTTCCTGGAGCTGGCTTTAAACCAGAATCTCTTGTGTGGGTGAGACTTTAAGGTTTCTTTTAAACATGACTTGGATTGCAAAGCATCTGCAGAGCATTGCTGCTCAGATCCCTGGACCACCACTTCTGCATATGGATAGCTTCAATACATCTATTGGCTTTTTGAGGGTTTTCTTTTCCACTGATTTAATGTTGTACCATCTTCTCTTCACCAAGGGAGTGGTTTCCTCATTTGTGATGTGGTAGCTTTTGCTAGTTTTGGAATTCCATCTTGGAAAAAAACCACATCAGCGTCTACAACATGTTGTTATAATTATGTCTGAACCAAAATCATTTGCATTATCTAGTCAGAGTGCAGTTAACTACTCTGATCTTTGACTGAACTTTACAACTTGACTGGCCTGCTTTTTTATGCTACTTTCTTATGCTAAGGGCTTCTAGGAGAAATAAAAGTTACCTGACATGGGATAAAAGCTGATGGAGCTGACTGTATGTAAATTGGTATTGGCAATTTATTTAAATGCACTTTTGGTCTTGACTCGGCCCCAGAAAAACGAGGCATTCAGCTGCCCACACCACCACATTCAGCTGCACATTTGCAAGCAGGCTTCCCTTCCTAGGGTGTCTGTACAAGCCATGGAAAGAATTCCCTGGCTGGCAGCAGCCTTGGAAGGCAGCAGAAAAGCCCAGGCCAGAGGCGCTCTCAGCTGCACAGCCCATGCAAGGGCTGGCTGTTCATCACAGAGTTAAAGTTCAGAGCCACGAGGTTTCGCAACTGGGTTCACAGTGGGGACTGCTGTTGTTTACTTTAGGGGAAGATGGAGGCATGCAAGGGAGGAGGGAGTCGCTCCCCCATGTGCTCCCAACTGCTCGACACCCCGCTGCAGTCCTGTTCCCAATGATTTATGCAGCTGCTGGATGGAGTCTGGTTTCAGGGGATGTGAGCTGCAGGAGCAGGTGGGACTCCCAGGCAGAGACTCCAGACCCGGGACAAAACAGAAAGAGAAATCCATCCTCTTCCCAGGGTGGTGAGGGATCTGACAAGGAAGTACTTTGTGAGCTTAACTTTCCCCTATGTCACCAGCCCCAAGGATCCCTGCAAAGCCACCTGCCACTTCCAAGGTAATAGGAGCCTGTGTAAAAATTCAGGACAACTAGTCCAAAGTATAAGAGCAAATGTTGCTGCGCTGCTCGACATCCAAGGCCATTAAGTGCAGTAATTTTTCTGTGTGTTAGAAGTTCTTTGTTTGGGTCTGTGTACATGCACATCCTTTCAACTCATCAACTCTGACATGCAGCACTTGCCAAGACAGGATTTTAAACTACCTCCCACATTAGCCGTGGCATAAAGAGGGACAGGATGCTCTTTATTTACTGCCATTTTGGGGATTCTGCTCCAGGGCTTGCAATGGATGTTTTTACAATTTCAAGTAATTTGTAATTTAAAGCCACAATACCCAAGCCAATGATAACAACAGTTTTTCTTTTGAGCTCTGTGGAAGTTCACATCCTCTGCTTTGTATTCCCCTTCTCCCTTGCCTGCACTTGATGTGTTCTGCCAGTAGGCTGACATCAGATGTAATTTTCAAAGAACAGAAACTTCTGAGATACTAATTTCAAATGCTGTTTTTTTACACTGAAGTGTGTACACAGGAAGATCATTCAGGGGCAAAATCTGTGTGGTTGAGGACAGGCCTGGGAAGAGCTGCCTGGGACTGAATCTAGCTTTTCTCAGTTCATGCCTTACTCCTCTGTGTGCCATTTAAGAGTCTGTGGGCAGGGACAATGTGCTGCCCACCTCAGGCAGGGGCTGTGATGAAGGTCAACACAGGTGGAAAGTCCTGTGCCTCAGTTTGGTTGGGGTTGTGGGACCCTCACTCATTCCAGGCTTATGAAAAGTTCTGTTGGTATCAGTTTCATCCCTTTAGAAGAAATATGTCATTATCCATTTTCCAACTGGGTTATAACCTTTATGGATGATATATTCCTTTAAAGATGGAGGTTGCGACTGTTTCTCATGGAAGATGAAAAGTTATTGGAAAGAAGTCTGGACTCAGAAGAGGAGAAAGGGAGAGGGGAGAAGGTTTTAGACCACAATTTCAAAGCAATCTCATTAGCCCCTCTAAGTGAGCAGCTCTCCAAGTCATGGCAGTGACAGACCATAAAGCACTACTGAACATCAGGCCTTCCTGGCCTCCTGCATACTTGGATATGGTTTTCCCATGGCCTTCTTTGCACTCTTGCCAGGCCAAGATTTGTGTCTGTGAAAAGTTGTCAGGACAATTGGAGTCTCCTTTAGTCCAGCTCTGAGCTCCTCTCTGCTCTGTTAGTTTTGCTGATGCAGATGCTGGAGAAAAGCTGGTGTGAAGTTACTGAATGAACCTTGAGAGAGGAGAGGGGGACAATGAGCAATCTTCACCTGTGCATGAACAGGAGGTGTAGCTCCTTTGGCTGCACTTCATACTGAGGACATAGAGAAAACTGTCAGCTTTATGTGTTCATTTTTCTCAACTATATGCACAGGTACAGGTTGGTTTCTTACTCTAAACCACTTCAAAGAACTGAAATTCTTTTGTCTCATGGGTGATGCATACTTGGTAACTGGTATGTCTTGGTGTTTAAGAACTACAATAGAGTTTTGAAAACTCTGTTTTGAAAACCATGTGTACATGTTATTCTGTTTTATCACTCCCTGCTGGCATGCTGCTCTCTAGCAAAAGGGACACGTTTGTAGCAGAGCCTGCAGAGCTGTGCTCAGCCCCAAGCTGTCTGCAGGAATCTACATACCTACGTGCTCACATTTCTCTGTTCAAATGGGGGAATAACTGGGATATGGAGGACACAAAATCTCTGCCTCCAAATAGCCCACATTTGCATCCTGTCAGCTCTTGAGGAATAAAAATCTAACCTGTTATTATCACAGCATATACCTATTTTCAAGACTGCAACCTAAAGGTTGCACTTTTTTGTACAAGAGAACTAAACTCCTGTCTCTTCTTGACAATACCTCAAAGAACCTAGTGCCAAAGAAGACCTGAAGGGGATGTGTGTGGGCTTTGTTTTCCAAAATAAGAAATACTTTTTGGAAACTTAAGTTTGTGCTTGCATGCTGTCCACGTCATGTTTTTTCCCTTTGTCATCCTTCCAAAGTCAGGCAATTCCACAAAAAGTAGAAGTTATTTGCAGGCAACTTCTGTGGGATAGGTGACTGGGTTGAATCAGTTCTTTGCATGCATCTAGATTTCCTAGTTGAACCTTAATTTTTAGGTTATGTATCTTGGGAAGGGAATATATAGCAACAGTCAATTAATAGTTATTTCAATGAACTAAGCACCTACCTTAAATTTTCAGTACTTAGTTACATCATGTGTAAGTAAACACTTTTGAGATTATATTTCTAAACAGGTTCAGCAGTGTATAAGCCTGTTTGCTGAAATTGTTCTTAGTTTAGTTCAATGACCGTCAACAGCAGTTTTTATTATTCTGGTCTGTATGGTGATTATATTTTTCTACTAACTTTAGAGTCCTTAGCATCCAGTTTGAAGAGGATAGAAATTTCTCTTTAAAAGACAATCTCATCAAAAACAGATGAAAGAAAATAGGAAAGAGTGATGATTATCTGAAGACTTTACATACTTGGGCCTTTGCCATGATGTGTCTGATTCCTATTTCTATATATACACTGGCAGAAACACCATTTGAAAATTTAAAAATGTTACTACTTGGGAATTTCAAAGATAGTATCTTCATTGAGCACCCTAGAAAATGAGGGCTTGCTTTACAGCTTAATTCCATTTTAGTTTTGCTGGCAAGAAATACACAAATCTACTTTGCCTGGAAGAAAACAAGTCTCTAACATCACCTTTATAGTAAATCCCTTACTACTCATCTCCTTCCATGTAACACAAGCCATCTGAACTCCTCTGATCAGTAATATAAAAATAGTGCTTGATTCATCTCAAAAGCATCTTTCCCTGGATCAATGCCTACTTTTCCCTCAGTGCCCATCCACCTGCTGGCCAGCCTGCTGCCTCCCTGTCTGCCCTGCTCATCAAATGGTGCAGAGCCCCACTGGTGGCTGGCTGGTGTCAGCTTGGCACAGCACTGATCTGGGCTGGCAGGGAGGACACTACTGCTGGAGGACAAAGCTATATGTTGTTTTTTAACTTGTTTTTTAGAACACTGAAAGCTAGGATTGATAAGGGTTTAATTCTCCCCCTTGTTATATTCTGCACAGAGCCAATGACCTTGTACTTTTCTGGTGATTTTTGCTACCTCTTGACATATACATGATCTCAGCAGTCGATTACCTTCACATCTTCTCTTGAGGCCTCATCATGCTAACTCTGTATTTCAGGATTTTCTTCAAGAAAAACACAAAAAGCAGGTCTTATCTCCTGCTGCCTTCATGTATTTTAGTTCTGCAATTAAACTTGTTCTCTCATTACTTGCTTAGACCAAGATGAACAGCACAACCAATACTTTCAGCTGTAGCTGAAGCCAAAGTATAAACAGCATGAATATTTCCAAGGTTCCTAAGATTATGGGATAAACAATATGACCAATCAGGTTATTTTGAAATTAGCTATTTCCCATTTTTATTGCTTTTCAGAATTTTTCTTCCTTAACACAACAGAAATCTTGCTCTTGTTTGCTAGCCCAAGGTTCAAACAAATGCAGTGGTAGATTGACCTAAATGTTTTTAAAGCAACTCTTGTTAGTGTTAGCAGAGAATTCCAGCCATGATGAATAGACTGTGCTCCAGGAATAGCAGGAGGAGCACAACAGCAGTGTTTAAAGGCAGGTGCTCATCAGCTTTGGCTGGCAACCAACACCATAGTTCTGCTTACAGCTTCCTTTGAAATTCAGGGATCAGGTGTGCTGAGACACACAAACAGCATGAACATGAGTAATACTGATAGCAGTAAACACAAAGCATTTTAGTCGAGGACACGTGCCAAACACAGCCTCAGAAGCATAGCCCAGGATAACAGTAATAATATCTCAACCTGTATAAAACATCTCTTCATTCAGATCCAATTCTGAATTGAAAACATTTAGGTCTTATATTTATACATGAACCATGAGGCTGACACAAGTCAAGAGAGAAAGCTCATAAGGTTGCTTTCCAGTATGCTGCCAAAAGACTATTTCATTCTGGATCACTGAGACCCACAGTCTTCCGTAAGTGGTTCCAGGAAACGTGGGCTGTGGATCTTTCAGCTCACCAGAAGTGCACAAGCAGTTTAGTGTGCATTCAGGGGGAGAAAAGGGAGTGAGGCATACCTAGAGAATCACTGTTACGAAGGCAGTTTCCACTTTATCTGCAGCCATTTTTGTTTTATGCTAATTGATTTTATTTAATAAATAGACACAGAGATGATATCACAATTATGCTATTCAAAGACAAAGAAAATACTTCTAACCCACATCAAGGTCCTTAAGTTCTCTTGACAACAGCAGCATAACCCTGCATTTATCTAACATCATTCAGACAGCATAGCTTTTAAATAATCTACAACTTAACATTAGGAGGTAAACTCTTTCTAAATTTTTGTGATGAAGATGAAACACTTTATTTATAGGAAGGTAATTTCTCACTTTTTTTTTAGTGGTTTTTCTGTGATACCTGATCTGAACCTTTATAGCATCCAAGCCTTAAGAATATTGATTATTTTTTTAATGTGGCTAAAACAATAGATTTGTAAGGGTAAACATGATGAATAGAAGTAACTTATTTTATGTACTTAGCTTAGAGTATTTTAACATAATATTTTACATCTTGCAACACTGTTCACTGAAGTATGACTGTATTATAACAAAGACACATGCAAAAATTCTGCGTGTCTGACTCACTTAGGCTCATTTCAAAGCTTGGTGAAAGACAATGGAATTTCCATTGCCCTCAGTTAGACTTGGGCTTATTCATTACTGGTCATTTAGTGGAGTATGTGACTATGTTTGTACACATGGTAAGAAGCAAACTCCATGGGTGCTGCTTTATAATGACAAACCAACACATTTCGGATAACAGGGATTTGGATTACATCCTTTCTGGTAAATCAACAATACTGATCCTGATTTATGTGTTCCCTTAGAGTGCGCCTTTGGCTAAAAACATAAATAGTCTCAATTCTTCTAGGTGGCACAAGATAATTAAGTGCAATTTTCCTCTCTTCCAAGAAAGCCTGATAGTTAACTCTTTCCTGCCTAAATTCAAATTGACTATTGTATTCCTGAGCTCCAAATGGGGCTGCTGCATAGCTGACAACCTGTGCAATGCTGTCAGGGTGAGCTGGGATGGTTTCTGCAGACATGGCTTGTAATAAACCCTGAGGGTCTGTCCTGTAGCAGTGTCCCCCCATATAGACATCTCCTGATGGGCTCTTGCACACACAGAGCCAGCAAAGCCTGGTGCTCAGCCAGACCTCTTCTGTTTGTAGCAAAAGGGGAAGCCTCTACACGTGCTTTCCTGTTACTTCTTTATAACTTCCCAGATTACTATTACAGCCAAGGAAACAGTGGCCAGATCCATGACCCAGGGAGGGATCTCATACACTACTAAAACACACCTTGAAGCAGGATTACAGCTCAGGTGGAGATGGGTGGAAACAAACACGCTCCAAAATGATGGGCCATCTTGCAACTGCAAGTTTCTCACAGGTGCTGGTTTTAACTTGTGGTTTGCTCCTTATACAAATGAAAGAAGAAATATCTGTACACAATGCTGAGGCTTGCAGTGCCTGTATTCAAGATCCAAAGATTTGTTTGCCTGCTCATCCCTAAGGGAGGAAGTTCTCTCCTACTCCCAGCCTTGATGTCACAAGTCACATCACTTGATTTAGAAGACAGTCTGTTGAGCTATATGCAGGAAAGCACTATGATATAAGAACACAAGTGGCTTTGGGTTTCATGGTCTTGGGGACCCTGCAGTTTTGTGTGACAGTGCTACAGAGCCCATTCAGTTTGCTGACAACAGTGCTCTCAGCAGAAGTAGCTGTTACCCAGACCTCTGCAAATTGAAAGGCCAGACTTAGCCATGCTGTTTCTTAAAAGTGACATAGCCACAGGAATGGATTTGTGACAAGATGGCAAAAGAACAAATCCCACCATAAAAGAACAACAATGAAAGGCCATAAGGGGGGAAAAAGATGAATTCCAGAGTGGGCTGATGTGCTTACGCAAGACAATTTACACAATTGCAGCATTGTACAAAGAAACAAAGATATGGCCTTGGGGAAGCCACTGCCATTTTGTAAGTAATAGTTAAAAAATGCTTGCCCTGACTGTACCAAGAAATGCCTGTAGAGGCAGGGGCCCTAATAAGGAGCAGCAGGCAGCACCCCAGTGGGTAAAGAAAAAGACATGGCTCCCTGAGCAAGAGACTGGCCCCTCATAAACACAAAGGGCTTTATGCAGAGTTGCATGTGCTGGCTGTACCTCCAAGCTGGGCAGCCTCACACCCGTCTTCATGTAAGTTCTTCTGGGCTGGACATATTCTGAGAGATGCACGAGAACAAGAGGTTTCACAGCAAGAGCTTCCATCCTCACTTTACATCATTGTTTGCGTCTCCGGTGTGTTGGGAACTCAGCATGCTCAGCTGTGTTTTTAGAGCAAGCTTGGCTTCTTTGTTCCTGTTCTGCTCCAGTCTGCTTCTATTTAGGCTTCCCCGGCAGGGTGGGAAAACTCCACAAGTGTCAGTAAAAATTAGGTTTTGTTTTTGTCTTTTGAGCTAAGAATCTAACAAATGCTAAAAAGTGCTTTGGCAATCAAATGTTGTGGGAAGCAGGTGCTTTTGCAGCTAGAAATATAAATTATTGGTGACTGATTTGGTAGCTGACATTTAAAACTAGCAGTACCTCCCCAAGGTCATCAAAGCAGAGTGCCTGGATGAGGTGGTTTTTAAGTTCTGACTGAGTTTCCAAAATGTTGGAGATGAGGATTTCAAATCATGGGAATTCTAGTTTGCTGAGGTGACTTATGTTTCTGTAAGCATAGATTAAATGCAAGCAAAAAAGTTATTTTTATAAAGTAACAAATAAAACTTAGGAAAATAATCCACAAGGGAAAAAACAAACGTATCAAGTTTTCTAAAGGAGCCTTCATATATCAAGTACTCAGCTTCATAAAACTGCAGTAAGATTTGGTGGTGAAATCCCAATCCAGATGATATTTTGCTGGCAAGTAAGCAAATGTCCTATAGATTTCAGAAGCAGAATGACACTTCTGTAGATACATCAAACACAAGTTCCAAGGGGGTAAAGAATTACTGTGAGCAGTTTTAAGTGAAGATTGTCAGGCTGTTATAAAATAAGTGGCCCGAGGTGCTGCTACTCATCTTCTTCCTACTATTAGATGTGAGACTTCAGTTTAAATGTCTAAGAAGAAAATTTCTCACAGTAAGGTATAGCTGTCAGGTTAGGAAATGGCAGACACGCAACTCTTTTGGCTATTTGAAGTCAGACTGCAGAGAACACTTGAGAATATACAGACTGAAATGCAGCAGCAGCAGCTGAGGAAATGGCGAGGCTGTTCCATTTTGGGCTGTGATTGTTGCTTCCTCCAAGCTTCCAACACTATCCTTCCTCTCCATTCTGCTCAGATTTTCACCCATGTCTAGAACTGTGTAAATATCTACAACAGTCAACTAGTGTGTAAAATTCCATATGTCTCTACTTTCTGATTTCTTCATTTTCTACTCAGAATAGACAAAGAATTGCCGAAGATGACACAACAGTCCTCCTCATGTCCCTAGCTGGACAAGCTGTATTTCAGTTTCCAAGTCAGCATCAGAGAGGAGCAAACCATGGTGGCACAGATGTGCAGGTGATTTAGGTCTGTGGCAATGCAAAAGGGACCATTACTTTAACACTATCTACAGCACTTCAGATAGGTATGCTCATGGATTCTAAGGTGCCTATGCAGTTTTCCAACAGCTCTCTATTTAGAAAGTGTCTCAGTTTAAGCCACCACAGAGTCATCTTCAGGAAAGAATTTGCTGGCACAGTGCATTACATGAGGAAGACCACTGCTCTCCTGGTGCTTTGATGTCCATTATCTTTAGATTCTTCTGTACTAATAGGATATCACTCTCTTTCAAACAGATTTAGCATTTTGTTTCTTCTCCTCCACTGTGTTTTTTTAAAATAATATGGTAGACAGATATTCCTGTATGTGTGTCTGAGAGGTTATGCCAGTTTGTTGTTAGCCTGCCTGATAAGATACTCCAAATTGTACTAGTGATCAGTGATTACAAATGGCTGTTTTGTCTCAGTTTTTGTTTCAGCTGACTGTAAATCTTCCAGGATCAAAGTGCTCTATAATCAGAAAGATTTTATGAAAGAAATGTTTCCATCTCCTCCTGCCATGCGCCTTAAGGCTACAAAAGCAGTTGTCTTCCAACCCTGAAAAGAAATAGCCATAAAAAACCAAACAAACAATTAGAATAGAATGTGGAATTGTCCTCAATGTGAAACTCCACCGCTGAGTCATGTAAAATGGGACAGCAAGAGTGGGAAAACAGTGCTTTAGGAAAAGACTGTGCTAATCTAGATGACTGAGGTGCTCTCTGGCAGAATTTCTAGGGGTCTGCTGCACACAGCAGACCAGCAGTAAATCCAGGAGGCTGTTGCACCAGCTGAACCATGAATATGTTGAAACAGATTATGTCCTCTGAAATGAATGTTTTTTGGGGTTGCAATTGTTTGTAATTTTGTAATGAAAATTTCAGGTTTGTGTATAAATAGTAGGAAAAGTGAACTAATCAATGCAAACCCGTATTTTACTTACTTTTGAGAATTCTTTTGTAAAACTTGATGTTTACATGACAGTTAGCACTGTCCTCCTGCCAGAAGATATTGAAAAGGAAGGAAATGAACTGTGCAGTCATTTACACCCCATGAAAAGACATTTGATAGCTTAGAAAGCTATGTTTCTTGGTTTCTTGTTAAGCTTGGTTTCTCTAACTTGTTTCTAATGTAAGCTTGCTGTCTTTATATTCTGGTCATGTACAGAGTCAAGCAAAAGCAGCACTGGGAAAAAAAAGAAAAATATAAACTGTAGGGCCAAATCCATTCTAATGTAGCTTCACCAGTCAGTTGAGTTAAGCCAGGAGATAATTTGTCCCAAAGATTTTGGAGCAATGAAGTATTAAACTGAAGCTTCATAGAGCATTAGAGCTGACAGGAGTAGCAAGAATTTATTTGCAATTAATTTTCACTCAGAATATAAAGAAAAATGGTAAAAGAAAAATTTTCCAAAGCTGTAATGAGTATGCACAACCTCTATCTTCTCTGAAAAGGAAGCTGGCCTTTCCCATAGGTTTCCATAAACATATCTCCCTATAAATATCCACTGTTATCTCCTAGTTTTGATCTGCTCACTTGTCCAGTTAGGTCCACACAACAGCTAACTTTTAAAGCTGAGTCCTTGCCAAAGCTGTCAGTGCTCTCAAAGTAAAACAAAACATTGCACGTATAAAGAAAAAAAAAAAAAGCGTGTTGCTGATGAAGACGATGATAGGAATGACCTACTAGGACAGATGCACACCACATCACATAATAAATACATTGTTACTGCATGTGGTATGACATCACAGATGTGCCTGAGCACACTTGATGATTTAGCACCTCTTGCTGTGAGATAAAGCTGTGCCAGATTATGGCAGAGAACAATCCAGGCAGCTGAACTATGAAATGCTTTCACAAAGACCATAAGTAAATAATTTAACAGAATGTTCTGCTCTTTTCAATATTGCATGTTTGATTCTAAAGGACAACAGGTGCTCCATGATCAAAGATCTCCAATAACAAAGATGTGTAGGACAGAGAAGCAATGCTCTGGGGTGGTGTCAGTTCTGTGAATTTTTCTCTAATTTTCTTTTTTCTGTAATATCCTATCAAGGGGCTCAGGGTACTTAGTATAACTCCTTTCCACACAGTCCAACCCATTTTCTTTCCTGGAGTAAGGATCCAAGAAACTTTTGGTTAAGCCCATTCCAGGCTAGTAGTTAACCTGATATTCTTCATTTTGATCTGGGGTACATTATTTCTCTTTTCTAATCCTCTTTGATAATGGCAGGATTCTCAGTTTCAGACAAACTTTCCCAGGTTTGGATTCCTATTAAAAACATTCTAGGCCTGCTAAAGTGAATTGGATGTATTTAGATGAAAGACCAATGACCTCTAAAGGGAGTAACAACTGTACTAGCTAGAGATATTTGAGATCAAGTAGAGTTCTGCTCGTAGAACTAAAAGCCATCTGAAATCTTAGTTTCAACATCTTCTTTTGAAGGTATTAATAATGCAACGTTTCTAAAATTGTATAGAAAGGTTTATAAAGATACTTCTTGTGTAAACAAAATTCATGAGTACTGAACTAAGAAGGCACAATGAAGAGTATTTGTCTCTGCTCTGAGGGTAGATGGTGTTATGTACCCTTCAGACTAGGTTCATCACCATCTGTCCAGACTTAACACTCTTGTTACAGTGCAGTACCAAACTATGGAATTTCCATCCTATCCCTTCCCAGTTCTGTCCATTATGAACCTGGCTCTGAATGTGAGGAAGTTCTTTTGCTCTTGCTTGGTACAGTAATTTGAGAGAAGCACAGACTTTGAGACCACCAACAGCATCAGTGAAAGCGACTGCTTTGGTGAGTGCATCTGAAACCCAACACAGTGATCACTTTTCTGGTAACTGCTGCCCAGACCTGATTCCAGCCCTTAATTCCTCCTCTGGCATGCTGACAGAGATCAAGAACTATGCAGAACTTGTCACAGAAACAAGCAAGGATCAGCTGTTGACTTCACCTGGGGTAATAGTTTAATCATGGCAAGTACCTTTCTTCTACTAATATGTATGCAACAACCTGAGGTGCTATGAAAAATGCAGCGATGTGTTCCTACCCAGTGCAATTTGCAAACTCTAGGAAAGGCTCTGAAAGGACCTAAATGGGAATTAGTTGTCTGGCTTTCACTTGTTCATTTTCCTCTCCCTTTTCCCAAAACTGCTAGAAAGAAAACTTTGTTTCACCCTTCCCTTATTCTGGATCATATGGATCAGAGCAGGATCATGTTGCACATCTTGTTTTAATCAAAATAGGCAGCGATAGCACTACCACAGGAGCCTATTTTTATCATCTGAGAAAGAGCTGTAGTTGAATCAAGAAATAAATTGCAGCCTACATGAAATTTCAGTGGTCCAGAGAATGGTTATCACCTGACCCCAGAACACAGCTCAAGAACACCTGCAATAGGTCCTAATACACATAGACGTCTGAGGGGAGATTGATTAGGTGAGGGCAATGCTCTGAGCCACACTGAAGAAAGACTGAAATGCTCAGTTCATCCACCTCCTATTCTCTCCTATTCCCTACTCTAGAAAAAAACACAAGGTGTCTTACTACAAATCCTCCAAATTTCAGCTTTTGGTTTTGGCAGGTGGTTGCATTGAAAAAGTGTTTGCAGATAAACAGGGTGAGAGAGAAACCAGGCAGGCATGCTGGCACAAATGACCCTGTATTTAGAGTAATGCTGCAATTAGCCAGAAACAGGTTAGCTAAGTTCATTGGAATACTGTCATCTGAAAAATATAGGAGAGGGGCAAGTTTGAGTTTAACTTTTTTCCTGATTGCTACCGAGAGTCAAGATCATTTCCTTTGTCAGAGAGGCTGCAGAGACCCTCTGTTCATTTGAGTAGAAGCAAAGCTTCCTAGTAAGAGGGCTAAAGAGATTCTTTCCTATTAACCCCTGTATGTTCTATGATTCACTACATTATATGGAGGATAAATGCTCTAAAGAAGAAAGGGCTGGTATCAATAGTATCATTTGCTATTTGTGGGAAGCTGTCTGTCGCAACAGACCTGGTAGAAATTCACGGAGAGAGTCAGTCTCTGCCCCAATGAGTTTGCCCTTAGGTGATGACATAGACTGAGGACTGGAAAACACCATAGCATTACTTTTGAGTTGAGGGTATGTGGAGGACATTCTACCAGCTCTTGTAGCTTTGTCAGTGACTACAGTGGCTCCATCAAGTCCCCACTCAAGTGAGCCACAATGTTCTGACATCAAGTGGGTAAGTTCTGGGGTAAAGTAGACAGTGGTGACAAGGTAGTTTGAAGGTTGGCTTCAAGGACAGCACATTCTTCTCCTTAATTCAAAGTCATCTCTTTTAAGAATGAGACTTCATTTTATGCTTTCAGTTTCTTCTGATGAAGAAGGATTAAGCTGTATGTGAGGCTGCAAGTTTGCAACAGCAAAAGAAGGAGGCATGAGTTTAAAAACATTTAAACCTGAAAGTAACAGCTGGACATAGATAAAATATGAGAACATGAATCTTTCAGGCTGTAGCTGAAGATCAAACACACTGAGAAAACTTGCTTTTTCCATCAGTATTTTCACATGGCTCTGCCTCCAGGCTTCAGGCAAGACCAGAAGCAAAAGTGCCAAAATATCATGAGAAAAGCGGCTGTTGCAAAATTTCTGGCCTGACCAGAAGTAGGAAAATCTCATGAAACACTGTTCTGCTTTCCAGCCCTGCTTGGCACATCCAGGAGGCTAAACCAGGTCCCCCTTGGTTTTGAACTATATTTGAATTCTTCTTTGGTTTCTCATGTCTTTTGTAAATAGTACTCTGTAAACCTGTGGTATGTCAGCTGTGCTGACTTGACACATTGATCCCCAGGCCAGCAGACCAGCAGTGATTAAGTGTTTTTCAAACTTGTCTAAAAATTATTTATCATTTACTACTAAGCAGAGATCCTGAGTTGAATGCAGTGGGAGCTATACAAAATGACAGGAAAATACTTTAGCCAAAAGAGCTGACTCTAGTAGGCAAGAGGGGATTTTGCCACATCTGTAAAACATGGACATATAGTATTGCTAATATCGCTAATACAACTGTATATAACTAGTCAGCATCCAACTTACAGGATTTTGAATCTTAGTCCAGATCTTAAAACACAAAACCATTCTCTCACTCCCAAATTAATGTGTTACACATTACAATAAGTCTAAATGCAAACAAAAATATCTGAAAAGCATGCTGTGCAGGAACCTGGCTGGGACTCAGTCTGTTGCCTCAGTGAGTTCAGTCAGCCTGACTCTGACCATGTAAGCTGGCATGTTCTGTTGTTGTGCCTGTGGTAGACAGTAAGCAGAACTGATTTTAAGGTCAATATGCACAACATCTGTGCTTACTGAAAGAAAAAAAAAAATCTAACTCCCACATTCTGAAACTAGTAAAACTAATGATGACCTACAGAAGAAAAAGATATATTTTTAAAATACATGCTTTAGATAATACATTACTGTAAAGTTGAGTACTGTAACTACCAAAGGAAAGAAAGTTGGGAGAGCTTGCTGACTCAGCAAGCTTCTATGGAATCAAGTTCTCTAGGAATTTTTCCATCAATTTAGTGTCAGTTGCTAAAAGCCATATACTTTTGCTCACTTTAGAGATTGCTATTTTAGTTGCTACAATGTAATTGAAGTAAGAATGTACTTCTCATTAAACAATCCCCTTCCTCCATGAAATGAGCAATACGATTGATTTCAATGAACTACAGGCACACAGTCCAGTTTATATTAACGAAATGAGACAAAACTCCCACGCTGTTTTCAACCTATGTTTTACAGTTATGACATGTAGCCAATGGCAACATGCTGCACTGAAGGTCTGGGGACACACACATTCACCAAAGAGGACCTGGCTAGGATTTTGAAAAGCATGAATTCCCTGGGGAGAATCTGTGGGGTACTGCAGTGCCTCAGGGCAAACTGGTACAGCCAAAGAATATATTTCTGACTGTGCTAGAAAGATGCCCCATGCAAAGTCCATCAGGCAGAACAAACACAGTTCTGTTTTACATGATACGAATGGATTCTAAGGGCACATTACCGCCTTCTTGTAAAAAAGGATCTTCTTTGTGACTGAAATTCCTGAGCATAGTGCACACTGCAGCTAAACTGGGGAGGTCTGCACACAGTCTCTCTGTTGTATTTCTGCCATGAGTGAGTATGTGGTACTGCAGAAGACAATAGCAGATGGGAAAGTTCAGTCCTCACTGAACAGGGCATGGGATTTTATTTTGACTTATAATGTTTTTATAATTTAGCAGAATTGTACTGTCTAGGATTTAATACATGAAGCAGTATCAAAGAGCAGCTTCTGGATCAGAAGTGTTTAGAAGTAGTCCATTATTTGGCCTAAAGATGCCGTGATGCAGAGCTTCACACTGATACAGCACAAAGACAAAGCTTTACTAGTGGATTTTGTATGCGAGTTGCCGTAAGAAAGGCCATAGTCTGTCATAGAAAACCTGATATATTTTAGGGAGGTTTCCAACTTTTATTTTCTGTATTTATTTTGCATAAAGTAGTTGTCTCTTCCACTACTAATATTAGTTATTAAATAGTAGTTGAGAAAACTCACTTTCTAGTTTTGCCATCCCTGTGGGACCAGGCACCTCTATGACTATGTAGGAGAACAATGACTAGCAGAGTGAATCCAAGACAAGTGACCATACTGTAAATGACTAATAGTATTGCTCCACTTTAGATAAAAGAGGACAGTGGCTGCAACTTGTTTAAAAAAAAAAAGTGATTAGATTTTGCTAGCTGACCAATACATTCCCTAGGGCACCACTACATTTCTCATTTCATCTAGTGCCTGAGAATTACAACTTTCCTCCAAAGAAGTAACAAATTAAGATTTAACTTTGATTGCAAAACAACAAACCATTGCCTCCCAAAATTTCTCTTCTCTGTTGGTTAGCTATCCCCAAGTGCTTTAAGCACATATTCTCTGAACTAGCAGAGTTTTACTAGATTGAGGAATATTTTCCATAGACCCATCATGGTTATCTGCCAGCAGTGCTGGTTTTCTTTACAGAAGTACACTATTAACTAAAACTACACGTTTGCTGCTAAAACAAATTACTAGTTGCTATATGTTTAACTTATCTTTCTTGAGTAACCTTCTCCAGAGTGAAACAGTTAGTTAAAGGTGAGAAAAAGATAAAGACATAAATACTGTCACAAATGGCTCTAGAAGGAATCAGCGCCATGGTACAACTCTCTCACTGAAATGATGAGCCAAAAGCATGCACGTCCAGTGTAACTAGTTCTTACCCTTTTCTAGTCCTTAGCTCCTATCTTGACTAGCTTAAGCCACAGCTCTGAAAATATTAAGTTGAAAGGGAAATCAATGCTGGGTTGATTTAATTGTGAGACAGAAATTAGAACAGTGACAACAACTTATGCTGGCATTTAGGAACCATTGGTTTGAGTTATGTATATTTATGCATGTAGAAGGTGTTCAGGATTGATTTGTAGGCCTTAAAAATGAGTTACTTGCCTTAGAGCAAGCCCACAAAGAGTAATTGAAAGTGTAATAAGCAAATGGGGGGGAGAAAAAATATTTCAGAGAAACTTCCATACCAGAATAACACAACAACTAGCATCACAAATTCAAACATCCTTGGGAAATTATGAAATCCAGTTAAATAACTTTTCTCCAAAATTATATGGATTTTCAAAAAGTTCAGAAAATAATACTTGAGTTTCTTTTTAAGCTTCTATCAGTTTGATTAAACAGGAGTTATGCTGTTTCAGCTGGGTTTTTTTAATGTTTTGCAATTTTCATCAGCACACAAAAAGTTTGTAGTTTTTCATCAAATATAACATTGAAGTGCTGTTGCTCTAAAACCTTTTTTTGCAGGGTTTTTCTAGGATTTTTATCCATTCCTCTTCATAGATAAACATTTAAGATGTGATATTACCTGCTTGTAATTATACAATATTCCTGTAGAGCAAGGGACCATAAGTAGAATTATAATTACACCAATACAAAACAATTATACAGGTAGGGTCAAAGCCAAACATTCAAAATTAGGAAGGCTTTTATATTTTGGGAAAATATTAGAACAGCATTGACTCCTACTCATAGTGATGACTTAGTAATTCAGTGTCACAAATTTATCATTCCCTGAATCAGCCCCAGAGTTGAATTGGTTGTGATGAGTGTTTTTCAGTACACAAGCAGTTTAAGGATGAGTTGAATTGGAAAATAAAAATTCATTATTCTTAGTATGTGGATGCTGAAGTAAACCTGTCTTTTGTTTCACTTTGATATTATTATATGAAGATGTAGCCAAAAAGAGGAACATAGGTAATACAGAATAATAGTCTGTGGAGTGCCTGGGATGTGGTAAATAATGAAGAGATTAGCTAACTGATACAGTGACCTCAATCACTGCATAACGGCACAGGACCATGTTTTACTGTAGGCAAAGGAAAAACTGAAGGGCTACAACTTGTTACTTTAAGTAGAGGTTTCTCTCGGGAGAATGATTCAGAATCAGCTAAACTTGAGTTTCCAGTATGACACTATGAAGAAAATTAACCTTTTTCTTCATCACTGATGATCTTGTGTGCTACAGCAGTTTTGATTTGGTTTTTATTTTGGTTTTTTGGGCTTTTTTTTTGGTTTGGTTGTTTTTCATCAAGGCTAGTCATTAAAAAGAAAAAGAAAAGCCTACTCTAATTTAGTTCTCTGAGCAATTAGGTCAGCTGTGCAGAAACAAGCAGAAAGTTTACTACTTCCAAGGATCTAAGTGGATAGTAAAATATTGGGAACAGCGTGTGCATCTGCCACAGGCCAGCTCTGCAGCACTGCCCAGCATCCAAGCCAAGGGTCTTGGTGTCAGCTGAGATGCAGAGATTCAAAACTTGTATCACGAGCCTTGGATCAGGAAGAAGCAGATAGGTTTCTAGGGAGTGGCACTGGACAAAAGCAGAAATGTTTGGTTTATGTGGAAATGCATGGAAAAGTACAAGGTACAGTAATTGTTCAAGGAAGTTGCCTTGCCTCTCCTGACAACTCAAGACTGGCATAATCATTGTGATTTTGAGTTCCTTCCATCACATGAACATGCCAGCTATATCAAATCAGAGTGCCACGCCAACTGAAAGTCTCAGCTAACAGTATCTTCTGGCTTTTCCTGTTTGATACTGTGGACCAGATAATCCAATGTTACAAACAGATGCATCCTAACAGACTTGAACAGAATCATGCTCATTTGTCTTTGAGGGCTGACCACGTTGGGCTTGCCTGCCTTGAGCTTTAAAGCCTAACACACAAAACACTGCTGCAAGTTTAGGAGAGGTGCTGAGGTAAAACACAGCAAAGATAGAGAAGAAAGAGTGAAGATCTTGAAAATCCTGGTCCTGTAGTTATGTTTAAACTGGAGAACTAACAGCAAACTCTCTCACTGCAACACAAAATCTGCCGTGCAAAGAACATTCTCAGTCAAGAAGTTGATGAAAATACTAAAGACAGTGCAGATATTCTGACTTAAAATGGAGTTCTGTTTTAGTTCCTCTCTTTCCACTCTCATTAAATTGTAACATTGGAAAATGGTACTTGAGGCAGTCAAATTGTGTACTTTATATCATTGCTTCTGCATGTGTTAACCCAATGCATTCAGAGATTCGTTGCCCCCAGCATCTGAAATGCATTGCCTGTCTCAACAGAAGTTTCCATGTCAACTACTTAGATGGGCAAAATTCTCTCAATTTGTTGACTTGACTGTTTTGTTTTGTTTTGTTTTTCCCCCAGAGTGTATTTGAGGGGAAAAAAGCTGTTTATCATAGTCATGATTATCTGTCATGACTATACCTCTTACTTTGTATTTTATGGGACTGGTAGGATGGTAGCCCTGAAGAAGCTGCTTCCAGAAGTGGAAATTGCATGCTGCAATGCAGGCAAGCCTAAGTCTCTCCATGACAATGCATTGTGGCATGGAAAGTGCAACTGTTTTAAGCACAGCCAGACTTTAGGTCCAAGTGATTTCTAATATCCTATGAATCACATATTTTGGCATCCACCTTGTTAGATTTTGCATCTCAGACAGCTAAAAGGTGGCCACCCCATCTTCCCTCACAGTGAAATTCTGTTCAGTATGACCAATATTTAATTCAAAAGGCTCCCCAGATTTTGTTTTGTGCAGCTGATATGTACCACAGGAAACATTAAAGAAGACAGAGATACTTTTCACTGGTATCCAGTGGCAGAGGAGATCTGATCCAAAGGCAGTGGGCACAAATTGAAATACCAGAAATTCCCATTAAATATAAGAAGAGCTGTTTCAGGGTGAGGGTGACTGAGCACCAACACAGGATGCTCAAGGGGGTTGTGGTGACTTTATCCTTGGAGATACTCAACACCTGAGTAGTACTGGGCAGGGGGTTGGATTAGCTGATCTCTCCAGACCCCTGCCAGCCCCAGCAGGTTTGGTGTTTTTGTGATTTAATATTCTGGACTCATGTGGAAGGTCTCCTGTAAAGTACCTGTTTTGAAGAGTAACAGAGAGAATAAAAGTGGTATTTAGTATGAAAAGTATGGGGATGTTTGCAAACACCAGGGGGTTTTCAGCTTTAGAAGTTTAATATGGATGTGTTGAGCACTTCATTTCTTGATTTATATATGAATGCAAAAGTACATTAGATTAGATTTTGAAGAGGACTGAGTGCATGACAACTTCTTTAAAGACCTACAGATCTTTAGTGGATTGTTTTCAGCTGTCTTCACTTTATGCAAAAATTTGAGTAAACATATTTCCCACACTTCTGGAAAACTAAAAATGCTGTTTTATTGTATCATAGGAATTTAGTAACCAGACATAGTTATGCAAAAAACCTGAGTATCAGAATACTGGCAAGCCAACTGCAGGTTAAAACTGTACCAGACTGTTCAGACCAACTAAAACCAGACTCCTTTCCCATAAATTGATCATAAATGAAATGAAAATAGAAAATTTTGTTCTATAGGCTAGAGGTTTAGCTCTACCTGTGTGAAGTCACACTACATTAGCAGAAAAGCTAAGCTTATATGTGGTGGAACATCAGTTCTTCCAGTTCTGTATTCTGTTGGATGTTTATCTGATCAATCCACATAATTTTCTCCAATAGTAAATCAAGGAGTCAGAGAGGGCTTAAAAGAAAAATCAGCTGGCAGATGATCTGTCTCCTGGACATGTACAGTATGGTGCTTTTTACAGTATCCAAATTCAGTTATTTATCACTACCATAAGGAAGAAGGCATCAGGATTTTTTGTTTTTTATTTTTTTTAAGAATCAGGATGGAATAAATCAACTTTACAAGAAGGCAGTGAATATTTACTGCTGATTATTCAACTGCTAGCTAAGTCTGACCTGGAGTCCTACTGAAACGTAGTCTGGGCTTTTTCAAGAACTTCAAGCTTTTTCACAGATCTGAATCTATACATTTAACTAGTTATGCTCACAGCACTTTGGCTATGCTCCTTGCTGTAACATAACCACCCAAGGTAGGTTAAAATATCCAGAGAAGAAACCACTGTGTCTTAACTTGCAAGATGTGATAAATAGATAAACAACATCTTTTCTAGAATGATTAATAAAATGGCAGTGATGAATGACAAAACAGCCACTGGAGATTAAAAGGGAAAATAATGGGAAAAAGGTTGAGTTTGGAAAGCTAGATAAGGCTTGTGTTTCTGGGAAATGCATACAAGGAATATGAGAGATGTGCTTTCCATTCCCCATCTGTTTTAGTGCGCTAAATATCCATTCTTCAGCCTTAATTCTCTCCCACCAATGGAAGGCACCTTGGAAAGGAGACTGAATGGGTCAAAATATTGATCTTAGATACTCTGGAAAATAAATGAGGGATTTACCTTTAGCAAGTGGATAAGGAGAGGAATTGATTGGGAAAGAATCTCAAGAATGGAGGTGAGATAAAGAGAAGGTATGACATGATGCAGAATGTGGGGTCAGCAGGGTCAGACCCTCTGTATGTGCTCCAATAACTCTGCTGCAGTGAGACAGCAGCCTGTATCTGAAGGCTGACCATCCAATGTTGTTTCTATCTGTCTTCAGTTCCTACGGAAACAAGTAGGTTTTTTTGCATAGAGATTGGAGCTGAAGTCTTTATTTAAGTAACCTTAGGGTGACGCTGTATAGTGCCCTCTGATTGTTTTTCAACAGCTGGTAGTCTTCAGGCAACAGCTGGCTTCTCACTTCTCTCACTTCCCTGGCTCTTATCTCTATAAGCTTCTGCTTTTGGCCCTTATCAGACATCAAATGTATCAGGGGCTTGTAACAGAGATGACTATGAGGCAGAAAGAAAAGATATGGTAAGAAATGTTTATGAAGAGTGATGCTTTCATAAGATACTGCTCTTCCACATGCAAAAGAATGGCAAGGTCCAAGGGATTGTGCTGAGGTGGTTTGCATCCTTCATGAAAGGATCGTTTAGCCTGCCCCCCTCAAGAGCAGTGACTGCCACTGGTCCCCACTGTGATTTCATCCTGCTGAATCCCTGTGTACAACTACCAGAGGAACTGGTTAAAATAACACAGGCTCTAATGCAAAGTCTGCACACTGGACCCAGCTCTTAACCATCCATCATCACAAGCTATGACCACTGTGAATCACAGTTCAGATAAGAGCAGCTCATGAATAATGAGCAACTTGATAACCTGGGCCAAATGCATAGTAGTGAATGTGTACTTTGAAGGGCCTGTAGTTACAGAGCAGTTCCTTTTGTAAGAGCCACAAACTTCAATAGCTCTGTTCAGTCTGACAGCAGAGAGCTCTGGAGCCTGTGCAGATGCTAAACTACAACTAAGCAGCATCTGTGAGTAACTGTGCCATTTGACAGCTGCAAGATTCACCTCTATCATAACAGTTCTAATCACAGTGTTCCACAGAAAAGAGTGCAATACTGAAAGATGTGAAGCTGTGGCATTTAAAAATCCTAAATTAGCAGATAACACCTCAACAAGTAGGGTTACAGGACTTCTGCATCAGAAGTAGCCTGGCCAGTGGCCTGCAGCAGAACGTGCCCAGGTCTGCAAGCACCATGGTCAGACAGATCTGGGAGAGGTGCAGCCACTGAGAGGAGGCCACTTCTGTTGACCACTCTGCTTTCAGTCACGAAGGAAACTTCTTGTAGCAAAGCAGCACTTTGTGACTTGGCTTAAGTCAAATATAGTTGAAATGAGGAAAGCTTGCAATGCCTCACATGTGCCCACGGAAAGACGCCTCTCAGAATCAAAACAACCCCTAACGCATCCTACTGTTATTGGAAGTGTAGAAGACACCACTTTTAATTATTTGTACTCAATTATTTAATTATTCAGTAATTCTTCAGTAGTAGCACTGACTTTGGGATACACTAGGTCTGTTTAAGGCTCAGAGTAACTGATAACATAATCACTCAATTTCTTCTCACTTTCGCACCAAGAATCTTGACTTGCTATCAATTTTACCTTCAAACCATCCCCCTGCTGCCCTCTGCTCTCTGAACACACACTGAAATCTAAAGTTTCAGACATTCTAGGAATCTTTCCTGATTCTTTTTTTTTTCCATTCTCTGCGAAACCCGATCCACCAGAAGGGTGGGAGAGCTTATTGTTTTTTCGTCTGACATCTGGATTTCATTAGCAGACTCATGCGTGCTGAATCAGGAATGGGAGCTCAGAAGAAAGCAGATGAGAGTTAAAATTACGTTAATGTAAAAAAAAAAAAAAAAAAAAAAAAGCCCCCTTCTCCAACTTTGCAAACAAACACGACATGTGAGTCACATTGTGAGCTCAGCACTACAGGCATATTATCTGTACCCACTCATATTGGATATATTCTACATCAAGCACCTATAGAAGAGAACATTGTATTATTTTTATATATGTCTGTATGTAAAAAGACCAAGCCTTTCCAGTAGCTTCATGTTAATACCACTACTTTGTAGGTTTGTAGTAGGTCTTACCTCCTATTTAAATCAATTCAACAGAGTATGAAAGGAAATAATTTATCACAAACCAACCATAAAATTACAGTTGCGACTTGCTGCTTAGGAGATTTCTGTAAACAACAGCAGCAAGAGAGACCACTTTAAAAGGAGTGTTAGCAGTGACTGAAAAGTCAGACTGTTATTAACAAGCACAGCTTTCACTGCAGAACAGCAGAAATAGTAATAGAAGCAGTAACTCTGTCAATGCTGTACACAGTGCTATGCCAACAACCTCTGGGTGACTGAAAGAGCTCATCTTATTTGCTAAGGCTGATAGTTGCTGGCATACAATATCCACCTTTACAACCTCCTTTATCCCTCTTCTCCCTCCCAGAGCAGGACATCTGGCTCCCAGACCTCGAGTGCCACGCTATTTAGCCAGACAGCCCTGACTTCTATGGGCTCTAAGAAAATTAGGAGACTCTTAAGTATCATTTGTGTTTGGGTCACACAGAGAAAGGGGGATTTTGGTCATGTTTTAGAAGATCAGATGAGTCTGATAGGATAAGGAATCTGGCAAAATTACAAAATGGTAAAAAAGCTGAGAGTGCTTACAGATACTGGAGAAAAGCTGAAGGAAAAAGAGCTGGAGAAAAACATGTAAGTCAGGCTTTGACACTCATCTGCAAGTCACTTAAAGAAAACTTCATACAGCATTGAATATCCATTCCCTCTTGAGGCTTCACCTACACATTTGAGGACCACGTGACATCACACAGGATGCAACTGTAATATACTTAAATTAGCTAAACATTGATAGAAATTTTGAGTCACTAATGCAAAAATGTCTAGCATGCTGTAAAACCACAGTATGGTTAGTTTCACATGTGTAACAGCACTCTATGCTACCTCAGGAGATATGGATACCACCTTTCCTGAGAAAGGTACATGTGGCAGGTGATGTACAGGTAAATATGTATATCCCATCACACACCTCTGGATAGGGATGAGACCCTTTATTAATACAAGTAATTATTTTCAAGGAAACTGGACAATTCATGGGCTTGATTTGATTTCCCTCTTTCTCATGTTTTGTGCAAACATTTTGACCAGTATCAAGTGCAGCACAAAAGCCACTGCAACCATTTTGGTGCTGGTTTGTGCTCACATAAAGTGACACAGAGAATCTGGCCTTGGGACAGCTGGCATAACAGGAGGATTTTTTTTCATTACTTTTGAGAAAACTTATGAAGACAGCAGTGAGGCTTGTGTTTTTATTCTAATCTATTAAATCTCCTTAACTAGAGTTTACAGAAGTCTGTTTTAAGTAGCAGAGCTCCTATTTGCTATAGAAGAAATAGAAAAAAGAAGAAATAAAAAAGGCAGGTCTGCATAATAACTAGTATTATATTTTGGTTTTTTAAACTATTTAAACTAAAGCCACCTTTCTACTTAAATGATGAATCTCCTTTGATCTTCTAGGAAAGCCTTCTTTGCCATTTATTTGAAAGAAGCCTTTCTCTTCCTCACTTTCTGCTCTTCTAATTTTTCCAACTGTGTAATCAGGAGTTTGGGAATAAGAGAAACATGACTTCTATATAAAATCATCTCAGAAGCTGTTTCTGCTCTCATGAAGCCTTCTGAGGGTCTCCTTTCCTTAAACTGTAAGCGTGGCAGGGCAGTGTTTGGGAGGGCTGAGGGTGCACCTGGGCTGGTTCTTGGCTGTCAGGTGGTGTGGGCAGCCTGGCTCAGGTGCAAGTATTCGTTTGCCTGGGCTGTTGCAGAGTTTTAACTTAAGTTGCACACCTGCAGTGTGGTTTAAAATTAGAGATGGACTCGAAACCGGTATTTTGTATGTGAAAACTTTGAGCCTGGGAAATGTTCAGGGTTACTCTGAACTCATTTCCACAATTACAGCTTGAGACTGTGTCGAAGACTAGCTGAAATGTGTAATTTCTTTCCAAAATGAAAAGAAATTTACAGGGCTCAATAATACAAAAGATCTCAGAAGGTGCTGCTGTAGTCCTGTGCACACTTCTGCACAGTCAGGGAATGAGTTAGAAACAAAGAGTAGCAAGTTTCATGTGGAAAATCAGTCAGAAATCTGAGGATAAACTAGTTATCAAGATTATGTCATTTCCAAAATGTCTGCTGTGCTGCTAAAATCCCCAAATGTTTCAACTTAAGTACCTGTATATGGACTTTATTGCTTTAGCTAATAATTTGGCACTGAACAGACTCTGAAATAAAAGGCTTATTCTCTTTTTCTCTAATTACTATACAAACATTTTAGCTTTCCTGCCAAATAAAGGGCATTTGGGGGAAAAAAAAAAATTTAAAACCTTTTTTCTCAATTTTTTTGGCTTAAAAGAAAGCTGCTACAAATCTTCTACAAAAAAAAAAATTAAAGAAGTGAAACACTTATTTAAATAACAATGTCCTATCAGTAACACGAATGATAAATTATAGTATAAAATATAAAATGTTAAGGAATGAAGTTTATACTAAGTTTACCCTCATGTCTGTGAAGTTGACATTCCCTGAACCAGCACAGCAGTCTTGTGCTCCTGATCCATTCAGTGGATTCTTCTCTCCTGCTTCTACCTCTCTCTCCCAGGCAGTCTGAAGGATAGCTACAATCCTACCAAGCACAGATGACAATAGCTACCTGAGAAACTCTGTTCACATCTCATAATAGGCCTCTCTACAGCTATGAAAGGAGACATATCCAAATTTATATGGGTCCTTCTACATTTATTGATATAAGCCAGACACAGTAGAATACCAGCAGGACTTGTGCTATACCAGGGAAATGGAATAGGGATTGACTTCCATTTAGTATCTTAATGTCTTGAGGGAAGTGATTCAATGGGAGGGACAGACAGGACTGCCTGGTACATGCTGACAGCAGGAAAATGAGAGGGGCCCCTGGCTTGGATTTGTGCCCTCACAATCTACTGCCTGTCCTGGGACAACCAGGAGAGCAGGAGGGGCTGAGCTGCCATTCCCTCTGCTGCTGCCAGCAGAAACTGCTGATCTGCCTTCAGCCATTTGCTCCTGCTCACTGCTTTTGCTGTTTGCCAGCTTCCTCCTCCGGACAGTCACTTAAAAGGAAAAGGGAGGGAGAGACACAGCAGTTCACACCCCTGACAGTCACTTTCTCCTCAACAGCCAGTTTCCCATTTCCATGACACCATCCCAGCCTCTGCTCAGACCTTGAAGGTCTTTTGTAACTGGGCATGTGGTTCATCAGAAAACACATTTTCATTTTTGAGAAACAGGGAAACAAGGTCCTGTTAAAACTGGGAAAGGAAGTTGAAATGTTTACACATTTGGCAGATGGGAAAATTTTTGGAATTTCAACCAGAAGCACCAAGATACAAATGTTCATTTTGGGTAAATTAAGCTTTTGAAACATTTCCAAACAAATTCTTGCAAAACAAATTCAAGCCATTGCAAAGTGAAAAGCTCCCACTTCAGGTGTTTGCTTCAACTTTTGCTTTTTCAGCTGAACAACTTGTTGAAATGTATTTTCCTAGAGAAAACTCTTCTGGAATAAAAAGTTATTTGATTTGATTTTTAAATATAGATTAAATGAATCTGCCTTTTTACAGAAAATGTTTATGCATGGACATTTGAACAGGTGGTAAGTTTAAGGGGGGCTTCTTCTTGTATTTGATGTAATCAATGCCTGTTTGCTTCTACTTTTATGCTTTAGCAGTACTGGACTTTGCAAGAGTATTTTATTTAAAAGCACAGTGTGGAACAATCATGGTAGATATTAGAGCTGGGATCTAATAGTAGATGGTAGATAGTAGAGCTTAGATCTTGAAGAACAGTGATCTTTTATGGCAGAGCATGAAAATTTAGTTAATTTTCATAAATCACCCTGTGATTAAATTTGAAGCATTGGGAAGTCACCAAGTTCAACCTCCTGCTCAAAGAAGGACCAACACTGAGTTCAGGTCAGGTTTACTATAACTTTGTCCAGTCAGATCTTGAACACTTCCAAGCATGAATGGAAATTCCACAACCTATATTTCACATTAAACCAAAATACTTTTATGAAGTGAGAAAGAATTACTCACTTAATTTTCCATTATTCTCTTCTTATCAGTGTGAATGAGGAATTGATAAACTAGTGTGGTTTGACCTGGTTCTCTCTTTACCTTATCTATAAATCAGTTTGTGGAGGGCTGGAAGCCAGACCTTACCTTCCCCCTCAAGAGGAATGCTCTCAGTACTAATTTCAAAGCTAGACACCTAATTATGGTTTATCAGGAGTTTTACTGCAAACCAAGCAAATACTGACTTGTTAGTAAACAGTAAATATTTCGACCAGTGCAATAGATAGCTGTGTTCAGTCTACTTCAAAGGAGTTTATAAAAGTTTCTCAGTGACTCGCACAGGACTTGGATCTGGTTTATTGTGCGTGGATTTTAAATATAAATTATGTATGTTTAAGATAGTGAATTGTAGCATTAGCATGCAGATATGCAATAGCAGAAACACAAGGCTGGGAGGTGCTTTGGGATGTTCTCCTCACTTGTCCCTGGACAGGATCACCAAAGCAAATCTTGATTTATGTTTACCTACACTGTTCTTAAAGTCCTCCAATGACCGAGAGTGCTCTTCTTCAGGGCCTCAGAGTTGGAGCAGCCTAGCTGAAGTCCAGTAGCTGTGAAATCATTAGCTGTGGCAAACAATCTGTGTCCTTCATGTGAGGCTTTCTACATTTTCACAGATTTTTAATGTGACTTTTTGTGGGAACAAACAACACTGGTTCTTCAGCCTTTCAACACAAGTCATGTCTCAGAGACCTCAAACTGATTTTTCTCCTTTCCAGTTTACCCTGAGTTTCTGTGCCCAACCGGGTGTCAGAGGAGGCTTTATCAGTGCTGAAACCTTATTCAGTTTAAATGCTGGGTATCCTTATGGTTTTGCATGTAAACAGTATTCTTTTCATGATATCCACCTTGCTGCTAGTTGCCAGTTGGCTTGAAATTATCTAGATAGTGAATATGTAAATGATATTCAAAGGTGAATAAAAAATAGTTGGAAAACCTCGATGAAATGAAACCCTATTTTGTGGTGGATGATCCAACACCTGTCACACAGCCCATTGCTAATTATCACACAGGACCTGGGGCTCCACTCCAAGGCCACTGCAAAGACCAAGCAAGCATTGCTCCCTTAGAGCATTTGCCTTTATCACCTGTTGGTGCTGCATTTCCCACAGGGATAGAAACAGCCCATCTGGACTTGTAGCAGTGTATAAAGACTGAGCCACAGTAATAACAGCTTAGTCATGGGCCTGCAGGAGGAGCTTGGGCTTGGCTGGATTTCCAGACTTTTGGGAATGTAATGTCATGTACTGTGCTGGACGGGAAAGGGGCACAGACAGAGTTTACTAGGTATTTTCTGTTTTCTTTTTCACTATCCAACTGTTCTTACTTTGGTATGTTAGGGTTCAGTATCTTCTTTCCAAGCACACGGTTTATCAAAATACTGGACATAAATGCCACGTGCTACAGACACAGCTTTAAAACAAGAACTTTGGGAACATGCTCCCAAACAGGGCTCTTTGGATCCCCTCTATTCATGTACAGCTGCCTCAGTTATTTGCCTCTGATAAATTATTTGAATCCATGCACTGATTATTGAGAATTTGCAAAACAGTGCACAGTGGGTATTTTTTGATCTTTCAGACTCTTAAACAGCTTACATTTTCAGAGGTTAGATGGATGTGACCAATTTATAGCCCAATTTACTTTGGTTGCAGGTTTTCTGCATATCTTCATAATAAAAGTAGAAATTATCTGAAAAAATATATTCAGCTAATCTCAGAAATGCTGAGAAAAGTTGGCAGAGCTAAGTTCAAGCATATGAGAACAAAAAATAACAGCCTGCAATAAATTTTGTAGTATATTTAATATCATGGAATTGTCAAAGTGGCTCCACGTGACAAAAAGAAAAATAAATTAAAAAGTCTTAGCCAAGTCCAAATCATCTACAATAGTTTAATGCAGGTTCTCAACGAAAAAAAATAGGAATAAATTAAATGAGCATGTTGTGTATAAAAAGGACTCTGCAGAGCCTCACATTTGTCCAGTATCTCATAATGTGGAATTTTAGTATGTGTATAAGTATTTGCAGAATGAACACCTAAAAGCTACAATTTCTTATAGAACTATATGTAGGTGAAGAAATGTGCACTATATAAAATGGAGTAATGTACCTAAATGTATTTCAAAGCTAGAGAATGAAGGGGCTAGATACACAGACTTTTTTCCTGGAGTGCCACACATGGTTTGAAAATAATTACATATAGCAGAGATTTACCACCTTTTTCCTCCTTGTAATACAGGCTAACAGGTTCTCTCTCAGCACTGATCTTGCTACCAGTGCTACTGCACCAGCTACAAGTTTAGTTGTTGTTAAATTATGCATCCCATATTTTCATCTTTACCTCTGCAAGAAGAATACTAATTTTGGAGATTCAAATACTGCTTTATTCCTATCTATATTATTTATATCTATTTATTTATATTTTTTCTAATAAAAATTAGATTTTTATATCTAATTATAAAAATATAAATTTTATAATTCATTATTTATCTCTATTTATTTATATTTATTTATATTATTTATATCTACTTAGTAACTCTCTAGGCCAACAGAACTGGAGCATGAACAGGAGAGGCCTGTACAGCACCAGAATAAATGCCACCAAGTACACTCTGATCAAAAACTATTGTGGAACCTGAACAATTGAGCTCATACAGGGTGTCAGATTCCTCCAAAAATGGGGAGATTAACCTCTCATCCTGTGACTGAGTAACAATAATGATATTTCTCAAAGTTCAATAGAGAAAAGACACATTTATTTGGAGGCTGTCACACAATATCCAAAAACCTACTATAAAATATAAAATGTAGCAACTGTCAAAAACATCTTCAGAGTGAATGCTGGGATTTTCTAAGGTCTGTGCTCTCCTTTAATTCCAGAGCTCTTTGAAATATCACCTTCACTTTAAAAGGAAGATAAGTTCCAAGAAGTTTGTGTTTGTTTTGCCTTTTAAAAAAAATTAATATTTCTGAGCTAAAAACCAGAAAGTTAATTTTTTTCCAACTTTGTAGAGATGCTAGTTTGTTCCTCATTTCCATCTTAGTCACCCTTTGGTACCTGGAGAAATGACAGCTGTGAATTCCTTAGGTGTTGTGCACCTTTGAGATCCTTGCACAACCATAAGGCACAAGACAAATCAGATGAATGTTTCAGGCATGAGAATTGCTCCGATCTTGCAGCCAAATTGCTGCCTGCTGAGACAGCTCTACTGCCAAAGATCCACTATATCTGACCACAGGGAGGGACAGCTTCAGGGCAGCGTGATCTGGCAGACCAAGCTATGGACTAAGAAGAAAGGACTGAACTCAGCTTGACACTGATTTCTTCCACATCCTGCATGAAACCACAAAAGAAAATCTATGCAAACTCAAGCAGCCACAGCAATTACCTACTGCTCCCATTGACTTGAATTTGTGTTCTCAAGGCACTTCAGTTTTACAGGATCTGCTTCAAAGATCACCGTTGGCAGTGACTCCCACTGTTGGCCACATTAATATGGACCACACCGTGTATTTCAGCCACAGATTTAAATACGCAGTGCAAAAAGAGACTAATAATTTCCCATTACATATATGTCTGCATCAGTGTGTCTGTACTCCGGTGAGCAAGCACATGCCACTTTCCTCTATAAGTACAATGTAAAAGTGGGAAACACACTGTGCAACACTTCTCCCTGAAACTGGGATAAATCGTGGCAGTGCATGGGAATTTGACTGCAGAACATTGATATTTTCCCATTTTATTTCCACCACATCACCAGAAGGCAAGGGTTCCTTGCCTGTGCAGAAATTTATAGGAATTGTCAGAAAGGTTTTTCCAATGAGCTTGGCACTGGCATAGTATTTGAATACAGTTAGGACAGAGACACCAGGAGATTGGAACTGGTGCTTGGCAGAAACACCAGGTAGAGCAGTTTGAAAATTCTGAATACAGAGATGCTTTGCTGGAGCTCCAAGCTTGGACTTCTGTTGCTGCTTACTAAATTAACAACTGGAATAACATAAGCAATAAATGAGGTCCAGGATTTGTGCATTTACTTTCCTAAGCAGAGTTTTGAAAAATGGCAAAGGTTCAATCACTCAGTGACATCTCAGAATGTGAACTAAGTGATTTATTGACAAATGTCCACATAGACTGTATCTAATGCCATAACCCATTATCCTATACTTTTTGCATAATAAACTTTATATGATAGGTCTGAGTTTAGGTTGATGACATCGTGGAAGAGTAGTCATGTCAATAACATTCTTACAATTTAAAGGAGCAAGATTAATTTTGTAGAGGCCACACCTGATACAAAGGAACTCACTGATTATATTTTATAGGATTTAAAAATAAAGATATAATAATAATGGGTAAAAAGAGAAAATGTAACTTTTTTTTAAAAGGCCTTCTAATAATTTCTACACCTGCTATATAAAAAAAATATCATAAAGAATCATATATCTTTAATATTACTGACCCAGAACTCTTTGGTTTTTGTCATGGTAAGAGGAAAAAACCCCTATAGTCACCAGGTATAAGTACAGTACCTTTGGGTACACAAAAAAGTTTTACAGATATCTCTCTCTCTCTCACTCTCTCTTTCTCTCTTTATATATATACATATATTTATATATCATGCAGTCAACCACGAGTAAACCAGATAGGAAAAGTACTCTCATTCCTTACCATCCTTGCTATTTAAAGAGAAAGATCTTGTTTATTTTTTATGGCACTGTCAATGATAATTTAAGAGCAATGCTATATTAAGAACACTGCTTTTAACCTTTATTCTCTACACATTTTTCAATTCATCCAAGTTAATGAGAATTCTCTACATGCAAGAATATCAGAGAGGTGTAAGTTAGATGTTATTGTCTTGGCCACTTAAACTCACAAATTAGTTTTTGAAAAAATGTAGGTATGATATAAAGATGATACTAAAGATAAATGCTGGGTATTTTATAGACATAATTATTGTAACAAACAGCTTTTTGCAAATGTAGGCAAATTGGAAATGATGAATTGCAATCATAACATTGCTCTTATTTCTGGCAGTTTCTTAAACAGAAAAAACCCACTTTCTATCACTATGTATAACACAAAGTACATGGTAAAATAATAGAAATCTGTTAAATCCCATTTCAATTTTCAAACAGATAGTTTGAACACAATATTAGACAAATTGAAGATACCTGAGGTATTAAATACAAAAGCTGGCAATTTTTGTTTATAATTATTTAGCCTCCTGGAATAGGATCATCTCTTAAGATAAAAATCTGAACTGATACATGCATTTTCATCAACTTTTACAACAAAAGAAAAAGAATGTATCTTTTCATTGGTAGTAACAGGCAGAATTAAGGGAGAATATGAAGTCCTACAGCTGTTACACAATTTCTTTGCTATGCAGAAAAAAGTTCATAAAACACCCCATTTCAAAATGTGTTTCTTATTAGGCAGTTTCATAAAAACAAAATAAAAATACTGTATGATTTACTGATATGCATTTTGTCCAGATCAGATCAGTTTATCTCTTTTCTCTATCCAGGTTTAAGTACTTTAAAAACACACAGCTATAGCTCTTGTTTTGGTAGGATTTGCTAAACAACTTTTATTTTTGACACCACTAGCAAAACTAAGATATTAAGCAGTGCATATAATGTTCAAATTAAGAAATCAATTATTGTCAAAAGCAGTGGTAACAAATGGGGACTTTAGGACAAAAGCCTGATCCTGCCATTGGTGCTCCCTTCCTGAGCACAGTGTTTTCAAGGTTTTGAGCATAACTTGTGTACACAGGGTCATCCCCTTTAGAACTGTCCTCAAACTCAGATAACTTAAGGAAAGTGTGTGTGTTTCTGTGAATGCTTAACTCTGCTTTTTCTCAAGAAAGCAGTTGCTGATTAAACCAGAAAGGACTTGCCTGTGTTAGAAGAAATCTCCAGTTAAGCAGAATCAATTTCATATCACCTGTCCCTTAAGTAAAGTGAACAGAAACGTGCACGCACAGCAGAAGGCACTGACCTGCTCTGCTCTGGGATGCCACACGTACGTGCAGTTGTGCACGTGCAAGGAGATGAAAAGCACAAGAGAACATGAGAAGGACAGGGGGATAGAAGGTATCTATACTTTTTGTGAAGAAACTGAGAAAACCTGGCTCGGTTAGTCCTACAGAATGAATACTGAGAGAGGATATGATTGAATGCTGAGAGAGGATATGATTGCAGTCTATTAATACATCCCGAGATAAACACCAGGGAGGGATAAGAGCTATTTCAGTGGAGGACAATGTTGGCAGCAGAACAAATGACTATAAAGTGGCCATGAGTTACACTCATCCTAGAAATTGGAAGTTTCTAGTTAGGGGAGGACTGAGGTTCTGGAGCAGCTTCCCACACCAGCAGTAGCAAGGGAAAAATACTGAAATGCTTCCCAAGTAAAACCTGATCAGTTTTCTAAAGGGGCTATAGGATATGGCTGCCTGTAACCATAGCCCGCATGTGGTGAGCGAGCAGATGTTTCCCTGTCCTGTGCTCCTTTACTCATTCCTCCCAAACACTCAGGATAGTCACAGAGTGTGCCAGTAGGAAGCCTTTCCACTTCCTGGTTCACAGAGAAATTGAAGACTTTATGAATTAAATCTGAAAAAAAAAAACTTATATAGGATGTGCAATTTAAGAGAATTAGTGTTCCTACGCAATCCTTAATTGTTCATATCTCCTGGGCTTCTGTGTGTGTGTCTTCAATTTTCAGTAACATGTTTAATCCCTAGTGCCTCAAAATAAAAATACCTATGAAATAAACAATGCATTACTGCTCCAACACTGACACATTCACTTGGGACCATCTGTGTGAGCTGCAGCTTGAACATACTGATTGTTAAGAGACTTTCTTAGTTGCATTCATTTGGTTTCTCCCACAGCATGGCAAAGCACAGCCATCCACCCCCAAGTCCATCAGTTTCTCACTCCACCACATATTTACTAGTTGGACTTTCAATCCTCTTGTTAAATAATGTTTGCTATTACATGTTTCTATCTTTACATTCTTCAGTAACATGCTAAATTAAGTAGACTAAACATTGAAGTATATAAACCAGAATACTTTTGATCTCCTAGCAAAGAAAATTTCACAGTTTTTTCCTGAAGAAAATTCTTACTCAACCTAGACCAAAATAAGAACAAGTAAAAAGATTTGCAAGTGCCACACCCAAGACTGCAAACATATTTTAATTCCAGAGCTTTCTTTACAATTAATGGAGGAGATACAATGAAAATGATAAAGTTAGTCTATGCATAACAGCAAGAGGAAGACACTCAAAGCTCATCTGATGTTACTCTTGATTTCACGCTGACCTTGCTCTGCTGACAGATGTTTTTCTGCCTGTATTTTGGTTTATAAATGCCTGACATCCTCAATAGCAAATAACTGTAGTTAATTTTATGCAGATTAATTCTGCTGAAAGTCACACAATAAGAGGCTAGAAGGTTAAAATCATAATGAAGTGGATGCCGGTAAGGTCCACATCTGTGTTTTTAGAATATTGGCAGCATTTTAATTTCCTTGGGACTTTACATAGGATGTTGCTGAAATTGTGGAAGTTTAGGCCAGCAACACAACTGCATCCAGCTGAAACCTGAGAAAATTAAGAAACTTGGTACAGTGTGCTTGGGAGCCTCAGGAAAAGAAAAAAAAATGTAGATTAGTGAGTGGTTTTAGTGCACACTGGTTTATACCTCTTCTTGAAGGAAATAAATATTGCCAGCTTTGCCACTACAGAAAAGTTCTAGGAGTCAAAGATCGTCACATTTTGCTCAGTACAGCAAACCTCTTCTGCAGGACAAAAAAGATTTTGCACTCAAAATACCTGGAGCCTGCGTTACTGCAACACTGATTCAAAGTTCTCCTCAAATGTAACAATTTCTTTTCCTTTAGCATATGTAACTTGTTATATTAAGTGCCATTGCCAAACTGAGTACACAGAGTGCTGCCTGATAGAAAATTACAGAGTAGCCATTTTTAAAGTTACCAGAATCTATTTAGTCTTGTGCCTAGATTAATGTCTTCTGTAACACTTACAAGTGAAATAGCACACATGAAATAGTGTACTTTGTCCATCAGCATCGTGATAAAGAATAGATTAAAACGACACATGGCTAGCTTGGCACTTTGTCATGATACTTCTTCAGTGTTACTCACTCTGAAGTATTTCAGTCAAATTCTGTGTTGCTAAATCAAGGAATGAAGAAAATCCTGATGCAGATTTCTTCAGAATATTATGTATTACTCACCTGGGGGCAGTCTTTGATGTAGTGTCCCTTGTTAAAGCAGAGGTGGCACAGGTAGTTAGGAGGTGGCCTCTTGCTGGGTTTTCTGGCTTCTGAAGAAAGGGATAGGTCAGAGAAATGCTCGGTGAGGGAGCTTAACCCATCCACGATGTTATTAAGGGAGCCATAAGGTGATGCACTCTTGTAGAGACTGCTGCTCAGAGCCTGAAGAAGAAAACAAATAAGTCACATGCACACAGTACTATACTAGGGATTGTTCTGAGGGAGATGTGAATAGGAGATAGATAAAAACAGCAGGGAAATAAAAGTGATTCTTTTTTTCTTAGGAACATGGCTGCACATTTGAGAGGAACAATATACAGGCTGTTAATAAAGAGGTTTCACAACGGCAGTGATATGGACATGGTCACCCCACTGTTGAGGAAACTAATGAGCTTGCCATGGTTCTTTTAGTCCAACCTTTCCACTAAGCAATGATTGCTTTCCTGTGTTTGACCATAATGCACTCATAGTACAGTTAGATTATGCAGGCAAAAAGCTGAAAGAACAACTCACACAACAGAACCCTTTTGTGTCCAAAACTACTTACGCAAAGAATACTGGAGTCAGGGAAAGGAAAAGAACGCCAAGAAAAATGCAAAGTAATTTCCAATTTCCAATCTGGTTAATCAGACAGTCAACAGAGTCCCATGTTCAAATAATAACAAGAAGCATTCAGATGTACATCTGGTTTGGATTTTCTGAGGGGGAACCTGCTGTGATTTAAACATTTCCTGATAAACAGTAAATACCTAGGTTTTGTACTTCACCTTAATAGGATCTTCACTTTCTCAATTTGCAAATCAAAATCAGTAGCTCCTAATTTGCTATTCAGTAGTTTTAGAACAGCAGGAAACCCATCAACACCTAAATAGGTATTCTCCCTAGTGGAGATAATATGGATTAATTCACTGTAACCACTTAAGGTCCAAAAGAAACTGCATAGTGGAGTTCAAAAAGAAAATTAAAACTCTTTAAAAAATTAACATCATAATGAATCACTGTAGAAATAGGACCAACTATTGACTATCCTTTCCATCCTCACATGATGGGACACCTTGCACATGGTGTTTCCACCTTAGGTCTGCAATGTTATGCTCATGTAATTTTCCTGGCATCAGAGAATTACTGCTGGGAATTACTCTTACGGGAAAATGAGGTAAGAAGAGGTCCAATCTGCGCCTCTTTGCTTTAATTCTACTGAATTCAAATATTTCAATGGTGTCTTTATATGTGTTTTCATATGTTTATACATGTTTTATATATTTTGAAGGCATGCACTGAAATTGATTTAGAGTTTGTGAAATAAATCTGAAATTGAAATTAAATTAATTTCAGAGATCTCAAACTTTCAGGGTGCCTGCACAGTGAGTGTTTTCTGGGTGACAGTTGCATACCAAAAAAAACCATATTAAAACTCTAGGCACAAGCACCGGGGAATATCCCTGAATTCCATCCCACCACAGATGGTGTACACTGCACAGAAAAGGTCAGCCTAATGCTCTGCTTCACCCACTTGTTCTGTAGTCAAACACAACATGCTGAACTCCACTGACCCCTCTTGCAAAGCTGAAGCTGGTGCACAGCAGCAGGATCAATTCAAGAGGTCTCAGAGCAGAATCGGATTTCACATGGGACTTCACGTATGTCCTGGGACAACAACATCCTGTGTAGCATAGTTCTGTGCTGTGCAAGATGATGTGGCTGAGAGGAGAATCAGCCACTTTGTTTCAGGGGTTAAAGTCACAGATTTTAAAAGGAAAAGGTATTTCAAAAATGAATAAAAATATTATAGCTGCTTTAGCCATCAAGCAATCCAAGATACCTCCAATGGTCACTGGAATTTATTTCTAGGATTTATTGGCTGCTATTGGAATGAGAAATTCTTGGCATCAAATTTTGAAAAGGAAGAGGAAGTGCTGTGGACGCCAAAGTAGTATTAATTAAGGGTCTTCAAGAAGTTCTTGTCTCCCTAGGAGCCACTTTCTCTTATATATGCTTGGAAAAATATAAAATCTTTCTTTTTAAGAGATCTTCTTGCCAAGAAGTTCTTGAAGTACTTCACCTGCACTACACACATTAGTAACTTCGCAAATTCCTTATTATCTGATTTTATAGAAGGGTGAAGGCATGAACGTAGAACATGTACAGTCGCAAATTTTTTACCTATTGCCAAAATCTGGAATATCTCCTGGGGATGAAGAATAACTTCTGCCCATCAGGAGGTTGCAATTTTTACGCCGAGGGCCAACTCAGTATCAAACCAAAACATATCTATCTGCTGCCTACAGTGGACTTTGAATTGGACATATGGCATGCAGTGAGGACTGTTTTCTTTCCTACACATCCTTTACACTGAGCTATTGCCCTCATTAAAAGGGAGCAATTTGGAACCACAGCTGGGTATTATGTAACTCACTTCTCCAACCCTTCCTGGCACGTTTCAGGTCAATACTGAAAAACAAGGTGGCTCACTCTGGCAGCAAACCTTCACAAACTTTTGTTTCAACCGTGGCAGCCAGAAGCTGCCAGAGGCTCGGATCCCATCGGACTATGGGCTGCACTGATACTAAATCACACCCTCACCCATACCATAACCATACCAATGGTTCTGTGGCCAAAGAGTGGCACATGGCTCTAAAAGTGGCCACCTGGCTCAGCTGGCAGGGCACTTGTGCAATGCATGCCACAGCTGGACACAGCAAAACATTCAGTCCACACACCGCACTGTGAAACGCTTCCCTGTAATCATCTTGAGGCCCAGTGTTAAAAAAGGAAGAAACAAATATAACATCCCAGAACATGACAGTAAAGGAGAAGATGGACACTGCTGATGTCACTGGTACTTTAAAGAACAATGCATTCCTCTGCAAAATGCCTAGACAATCCCAAGGTGCAGCCTATCCCTCTGGGTATAGTCAGGCAAACCAGTTCAGCAGTTCCTGCCAATCCGACCTGGAAAATGGTCTTAAATCTGTTTGACTCCAAGTCAATGTGAAAAACACATCAATCTGGCACTTGAAAGTTGCTATAAAGAGCACCAGCACAAATGGTGCTACATCCTGTTTCTAGCTCTGGAAATCTCTAGCTCTTCAGAAAGAGATGAGGAAATAAGCCATTCCCAAAAGCCAAGTTATATAATAAGGGTGGTAATGGGAAAGTTCATCCCGGCCCCTGGAATCAAATAGTGAAAACTTAGGGCTTGTAATGAATGTGATGAAATGGTGATTGACTCCATTTTGTCATTGTAAAAGACAAGGGATGAATGAATATTGCTGAGATACATAAAACAGTTTTGGTTTGGTTTTTTTTTTTTTTTCTTTCTGGGGCACTCAATTGAGCAGAACAGCAATTCAGCCCTTACTAAGTGTTTGCACTGCTGCAAAGAGGATTTTAAAGAAGGGTTTTGAATAAAAGTTTGAATTAGCTTCAAACCAAAAGAGGATGTCTGAGGGGGGAGGAAAGGGTGATTAGAGTGCCAGGGAGAGTGTTGATGGCCTCAGACAGAAAAGAGAGAGGAAGAAAGAAATGCATTCCGACTCACTCTAGTCTCAAGTATATTAGTACTCATCTGGGAGGTGGTAGGGAGACTGCTCCTCTCATGAATTCCACCAAAATCAATGACTGCTCTGTGTTCACAATGCAACACTAGCAAAGCCAACCTATTTCTTTAAATGGTAGACAATAGTACCTCTCAAACAGAGTCTCATTTTGAGCTTGAACAGGAGAAAAAGGATTTGGGAGTGAAAGGGTTAGTGCTCTCAAGGCGCCCAAAAGACCACAGGCATGTCCTAATTACAAGGCTCATCAGCCCAGCTGCAATGAATTCAGGATTTCCTTATCTTGCCATACTGGGGGGATGGGGAACCTGATGGTAAAACTTAGAAACTGCCTTGGTGGGAGGTTTGAGCTGATAATGTAAGTTTGTCTGTTTGTTTTTTCCTTCCTATTAAACTTGTTGATTTAATTGAATGTGAACCAAACTGAAACTCTTGTATTGCATTTTCCAAAGGTAACCTCTCTGCTGGGTAGATCTTTAAACTGTATCTGTTGGTGGTGTTGGGAAGCAAAGTTCCCTTTGTTATTTGTTTGCTCAGTGTTTCCAGTTAAAGGGCACGTAATCTGCAACGTTGCATTGTGGTCCTTTGTGAAAGAGGCAGCTATTGTCTTCCATAGCTTCCTCACTCTGATTTCCAGTTGGGTAACATACGTGAGTGACTCAAGAGTTCCAGTATCTAATTCACCTCTAAGATATTCCTAGTTACATGAATGATTGGCTAATGCTCTTGACTCCTTGGCTGAGTCCCTGCCTTTCAGAAATATCTTCTGGGGCTGATGTGTCAAGAGGCAGAAAAAGAAACCCCAAAACACTGGCTTTATCTCTTCAGTTTCTGAGACCAGCTGTTATTAATAAACAATGTCAGCTTGTTTATATGGGAATGATATCTTCTTATTAGGCATGGACTTGAAAAGTAGAGGCAGACCTGGAAAAACCAGTTTCTGCCCCAAGTTCATTTGTGGTTGCTGGACCCTTAAGGCAGCGATAAAGATGAACGTATCGACCAGTTACATAAGGCTAGAATTGACTTGTGCTGGTTGATCTAGCCAGAGTATCTGTTTGATGCTCTAGAAGCCAGTATGATTTGTGCTTTGGTTCCCTTCACATTTGAAGTAATTGCACACACTGAAGTGAGGTCCTGTAGCACTTCAGTGTTCCTACAACCTAGTCCAGTCATCAATGCTTCCACAACATGAAATAGTCTGTAACTGAAAAGCGATAAGCAAAGAATTTTGATGGCTTATTTTTGCATTAGTATGCTGCTGACCAAATAAAGCAGTCTTAATGGACAGAGCAATGTTTAAGTCAACAGACACCTTGGCTGTTTGAAGCTTGTAGGAAAAGGGAGTTGGATTTTCCTGTCATCAGTATGGAAAAAGTAAGGGTTTAATACACAGTAAATTGTAAATATATGACAGCAACCAGACAAGGCATGCTAATCATTAGCCCTGCACCGAAATATCAAAAGGTGCTGAAGTTATCAGCTTGGATTTTCACAAAGATAAGAACTGAGTGGTCCCTGTGCTGTGTCATGGATAAAACAGTAGGATAGACAAGCCATTGCCCTCACTCAATTGCTACTTTCATGTCGGAGGAGACAGAAATCTGAGCTACCCAAACAGTAATTCAGTGACTTGAATTAGCTCAAGGGTCTATAGATGTCTTATTTGCTAGTGTCCTAAGGTTTGCTTTCGATGTGGGCTTTATCCACAACCGTGTTTGGAGAAGAGCACTTAAAACCTGTGACTTCTCTGTGCTGCAGTTCTTCGTAAGTGGTTCAAACTGTTCCTTGTTTTTGTCCCCAAAGAAAACACCCAATTCAGAATCACAGAATAGAATCATGGAATTGTTTGGATTGGAAAAGACCTTTAAGATCATCATCAATGTTTATGGCCAACCCCAAAGCCTTCTGAAAACAGAGGGATTAAACAAAAATACAGTAATAAATTTAGTTGTACTAATTTGAGCCAGAAGAAATAGGGAAGTTTAATTACCAAGGCTGAACTGGAAAACCTCAAACTGCTCCTGTATGGCTTGTGTCTGCTTTAGCTCCTCTGATAAATTAGATACTTTTACAAAAAAACAGCTTAAGAGTTTGTTCAGTAACATTTTATAATTGGAACACTGAGAGCCAGGCTCATCACTCAGTGAAGAAAATGTTTGCATGGAGCAAGGAAAAAAAAAAACACCTCAGGTTTCTGTTTCCTTCTGAAGTCAACTTTTAAGTCAGCTGTCAAAAAAATCTGGTCTTTGGCCTCACTTTTAGTAAAATCTGAATTACTCCAGTTCTCGTATAAAACCACAGATAAATGTAGATTAGCCAAGCAAACCTTAATGCATTCGTAGTTAGTTAGACTAGCCAAGTATACTTTAATTCATCCTTCTTACATGGGGGGTTTTAGACAAATACATGACTATGTTAAACTGCTAACACTGAAGTACTTCTAAATATTTCCAGGTAGGTGGCACTTGGCCTTACCTTCTGCAGAAACAATATCTTAAGGAGACAGCTACAAATGCAGTGGTTGTGAAGCAAATTATTGAAGGGCAATGAATCTTTAATCCAGCATATAGATCTCTCTAATCTAGTTATTCCAAATCTGACAGCTCAGCTGGCTGTGGTGTCTCAGGTTGTAATTGCTGAGACCGTGCAGAACAGCAAGTGGCTACAACACCCTCCTCTGTGCATGACTGGTGTGTACCTTCAATCACAGCAAGGCTGGAGAGCAACACACACCACCACCCTGCCTTGCTTTACATCAGCTGGCCTTCGACACTTGGATCCAAAGCTTTTGATGAGTTTCTCAGACCTTAAAAAAATCCTGTTCCCTATGTACAGTGGTAAAGTTATGCTGACAGTTCAGGAATTGGTCTGCCACCGTCTCCAGGCTTGCTGGAGCTGAGGTGCCTACTTTTGGCCTTCTGCTAGTGGTGTGATTCCCCCTTATTTCAGCCTGAGGGAAAGGTTTGCTGTGGCTATCAGCAAGAACATTCATTTTACACTATATACAGGGACCTCACAAAAGGCCTCTAAAGGCAGATGTGGGAGAGGACAGATATTTGCTCTGGTCAGAGCCATGCAGTCTTGAAGGAATTTTCTAAATCTTGCACCAAGTTCTGCAGGGTTCCCTTTTATCTGCTGAATGCCCAACAACTGCCCACTTATTTTAAAGAGAAGCTCTAACATGTGAACACTGTATTAGGGACAAGGGAGACCATTCACGTTGCAAATTACTTTAACACATCCCCCCAGGAGCTGGGGAATTCCTGGGCTGTCCCACAGCTGCCAACCCCCCTGACCTATGGGGAGGGCCCCTGCCAGGCCCCTCTGCCCCACTGCTGCCCAGAAACAAGTCCTTTTGGTTGAGACAAGGTTCTCACTGCTGCCCAGAAACAAGTCCTTTTGGTTGAGACAAGGTTCTCTGTGCCCAGAAACAAGTCCTTTTGGTTGAGACAAGGTTCTCTGTGCCCATAAACAAGTCCTTTTGGTCGAGACAGGGTTCTCTGGTGAGGAGGTTAGGAAGGCTGTATAGCATGAAGTGAGGGGAGAAACGGATGGACATGTTTTGATCCCTGCACTTTCTGTTAACATCTCTGCTTCCTGCAGGAAATCTTGTCTCAATCTGACCTGCAGTCTGAAAAACAAGAGTCGAGTTTCCTCTCATTTGGTAGGTCTTTTGACACTCCAAATGCAAGAAAAATAGCACCCGGAAATAGATATGTGCCTGTTCAACACACACTTAGGAAAGCATTTACCTCCTGCACAGCTCTTGCATGATGAAAGCTTTCGCTAAGAAATGTCCATTTTGGGTTAAACAGAACTCTAAGTCTGAGACAGTTTTGTTTATATCATTTACATTCAGTAATGCCTTCTTGGCACAGAAACTTCTGCGATAGCTGCCAAAGTTTAAAAGAGGCAAAGCTGAGGTCGCTGTCAGAGGTAGAAACAATACATCATCTGCCCAGAATGGGCCCCTCACAGCATGCTGAGGGCCCCAGTTCCTGCACTCATGGGAAGACAAAAACTTTTATTAAATTGAATATAGTGAGGAAAATAAATTATTTCTATGTACTAAATGACAGGCTGGAATTTCATTTTGTGACTCTGGCTTTTTAGATAGTTTTATCTATGTTTAAAGCTACCCTCTTAATCAACTGTGATACAGCACAGCTTGAAGTGTAACAAGCAAACCTAAAACATCACAGTCTGCTTCAGATAAATTATAAAATAACAACTGAGAAATCTGGTTTCAAAGTGGATTTGAGGCTTTTTTTTCTTCCCATGCTGTGACTGTTAGAAGAATGAATCTCTTATTCTACTACATTCAGTTGCAATGTATGTTGGAGAAAGATGGTTATAGAACATCTCTGTATTTCAAGGATCACTGATACTCAAACCCTCTTAAAAACTCTTGCTAGTCCTCTATTTTCAGGATGCAATGACTGTACAATAGATCCTTCACTTTCATTTCAATCACAAGAATCCACAGCCCTAATGACTACTTACAAAATAGTTGCCTAGCAGGCTCCCTTAGTGTAAAGAAATATAGGCTGCAACTCAAAAATCACTGAGATACCTGGAGCTCCTAGAAGCAAGAGAAATCTCTGAGAGCAAGCTGATCCCCTTAAAGTGCTTGCTTGGCTGGCAGTTAGCTGGATGAGATGTAAATACAGATTTCTAGCTACCCACAATCTATGTAAGGAATTGCACTTGAGTTCATTGAAAAGAAACACCAAACCCTGCCACATGCAGGGAGTAGGTGTGGGTGGCCAGTTAATATAGCAGGAATTTATCTCTGCTTTGCATATGAGCTCAAGTCCTGGATCATGAGGGCATTTGCTGATATTCAAACTAAATTTGTCGAAACACAAATTATTGTGTATATAAAAAAGTATTTCTTAAGAAACAGGTTTGGAAGACCAGGCAGCAGTTCTCCCACCAGCAGCATTTGATAGAGCTAAGAAAAAGGGTCAATATGAGGCTCGTTAAAACTCCTCTTAAGTCAAAGCACTGGACTTGTTACTATTTGCTTAGACCAAAACATAAGATAGAAAGTAAGGGGCTAGGCTTGTGATATGTTAAAACCCACCAAAACTCCCCACAGCTGTGCTGGCCTGGCTAGACAATGAGGGACATGGAGAAAGCCCAGGACTTGTAACCCTGCATTTATTCTGCTTTCCTCAAGTGAATCTGTCTATAATTTTAGATTCTACTTTTATTAGATCACAAAATGTTTGCTGTGGTTCTGATAATAAGATCCAACCTGCAGGAAAAATGAGGCAATCCAAGTTGTTACACTTATAAAATACTGTCTGCCTGAATTGTGTCAGCATTACTGTAAGATTTGAATAGCTTTGTAAAATTTAATTAGTTGCTTTGATCTATTATAATTATTCTGGAGCCCACACAAAACCTAAGTAAACCATGAGGAAAAGACATTCTCTCCATTTAATTTAATAATTTCATTGTGGCTTTCTAAAACAGGAGGAGCAATTCTAGAGGGTTGCAAAATAGGCATCAGGTTGTTGGCAACTTTTCTGGGGAAAAGAAACTGGGGAGAGGTACAGGTATTAATTGTGACATTTCATTAATCTGTTCAGAAAATGGAAGGAGACACCCAGTATCACTTTTTAGGTAGCATTTATATGTATGCATCTAATTTGGTTAACAGGATACAGTTGCTTTTGTTTCTATGCAAATACATATTATCCGAATTGTATGATTTGGCTTTGTAATATCTGTGCCTGCAGCTTTTGGCAACTGCACTGCATCATTATTTTTCATGCTTCTTAAAGCAGCATGGAAAAGATTCTCTGGTCTTAGATTTAAATTTCACTTAAATCATGTTTCAAAGTCCTTTTATGGTGCACTTAATAGAAGTGATCTAGAAGACTTTCCTTAGCGTTAATCCTCACCTAGCATCTATCAGTAAAATGAAATATTTTCTTCTAGTTATCAGTTACCAAAGCAACAGGAGCGCTGCTATAAGTTGTTTGTTATCTATCTTATACAAGTACACAAAATCCCCCAAACAAAACAACAAAACCAAAAAGGCCTGGGTGGAGGGGAAGAGGAGGATTGGCTTTGGGATAAAAACAATTTAGTACACATCTTGCTTATCTAATTCATTTCATATACTTCATAAATTAATACATTGGTTCAAGTCAGACTTGGTTGCCTGATCATTTGTGCAGTTCACTGGAGAAGGATCTTCCTTTTCTGCTCTGAATAACTGAGTCTGTGTCTGCAGAGCAAAAGAGGAGTGGATGAAAAATCATTACCCAACACACAGTTACATCACCCCTTTGTTTGGGTGCTTTGGCATGGAAGACACTGTAAATGCATAAAATAACTGTAAATGAAAGCTCTGTGTATAAAATATAATTGTAACAAGAATTCTACATCCTTTTGCCTCCCAATATAGGTTGGTGTGTTTTTCTTTTCTATATACTGCCTGACAGGTTTTTTCAAGATGTGAATGTATTTGTGAGGCAGAAAAATCATGCCAGTGCTTCTGTCAATGAGGAGTTTGCACAGATACAAAATCCCAAGTGATTTAAAAGCCTTGGCAATGATCTTCAGCTAATCAGGAGTAAGAAATACAATTGGTTTATCTTCTGTTGGTTGATTTTATTTTTCTTTTCAAGCTATCAAAAAGAAATCAATAGTAAAGCAGAAAGTGCATATTCCTCTTCTTGAAGACCTGATTTACTTTCAGCAATTAACATTTTAGTTCTTGCCAGCTTTCCAAGCATGTTTCTGATTGTGATGGAAAAGCAAGTACCTGCAGATGACTATGGTGGATAATACTTTCACTGTAAATAAACTAAAGCCCAGGTGAAAGTCATGTTTGAATTAGTTAAAGCTCGAGGTAGGGCGGGTGTACTGCAGAGCTACAGCAGCATTTGCTGGGGGCAGGGCCAGTTTTTGGGTAAGGACGCAACACAAGAGGCTCTGGCTGTGGGAGTAAATTCAAGACATTTTCTTCTTACTTCTGGGAACTTTCGGCTGTCCTTAATCGGGTAAGGAAGCCAGAGTAAAAGCAACATAATTGTATTTAGAACACTGGTGAGCCAAATTTGGCTGTTGTGCATTTCTTCCTGCAATCAAATTGCTATTAGGTAATTTAGCCTAAGTGTCAAGAGTAAGCAGAGTATCTGCTACATGTAGTACTGTCCACTTACAAAAACACACACAAAGAAAACACTTAATCCTGGACAATAGAGAAGCCTAAAGCCATACCTACTAGGTGATACAAATGGAAGAGTGTAATTTGGATAACAATTTGAGATAATAATATAGATCTTATTTTCAGACTCCACTTCTTATAGTACATTCACACGTGGGGTTTTTATTTCCCTGGCAAACATGGGTGCTTTCCAAAGACGACACAGCAAAGCAGGAGGCCATGGCTGCAAAGATAAGAACAGGGAGCAGAAGAGAATGCTGATAGACATAAACCCCTGTATTTTTGAATTTTAAAGCATATATCCAACTGGAATTAGGAACAGAATAGCTATTAGCTCAAATACCTGTAACAGGATCTAAGATTTTGAGACCAGTGTACAGTGGGCTGTGAAAGCTGCCCTTTGTGTGCTCAGACAGTATGATCAAAAGGGCTCTGGAGCTGGCTGTGTTGGGAGGACAGAGGCTGGTGTTGCCAAGATCTCCAAATGCGTGTTGTCCTCTGATGAACGTAAGAGATTCAGCTCCCTGGAATCTCTTATGAGGATTGATGTGAGAATTGACATTTAACTTCCTGAAAACCATTTTGGTACTACTTGTCTGGCACTTAAGTAGCCACAAGATATTATGAGTGTACAGCCATCCTGAGGCAGAGAGCACAATTCCTGCAGCACAGGAATTGTTATGCTAGTGCCCTTTCACTAGAATTTGGAGAAGGTTAAGGGCATTCCAATGTTGGCACTTACACAAAGAATAGTGAGAAAAAAATAAAATTGGGAAATAAATAATAATTGTTATTATTAAAGCACACTTTCAGGTACTGTAGACTGTGCTACTGTCAGTCTGACAGTCTGTGCTAGTCTGTCAGCTTTCTCAGCAGCTGAGAAAGCATGAAGTCCTCACTTGAGTGCCTAGCACATTAAGCACCCTGTGGATCAAAAACATGCTCTGTGTTAGAATAACTAATAATGTTACACAAAATTAAACAAATTGGACATGGTTTGGAGCATATGGCAATTTCTGATAACCTGCATCTCTGCTGAGTTTGCCTTCAGACCATGCTGGTTGTGAGCAGCCCCTTAAAAGGCATTACGTTTTCCCTTTCAGATTTTTTAATCATGGTTGTTCTCAAAGATATTGCATTTAATTTAGGGGGACAATGGTCTAAAAATCTGGTATAGCAATCCTTGTATTCTTATGATACTAAGAGAATGGAGATTTTTTAAAAAACCTTATAATTATCCTCTACATTTTATTTCATGTAGGCCAAATAAGAGATCTTTCTTCATCAAGTATCAGCCTAGTGTGTACCCTCCTAATTCTATGACAGATAGACAAGTCTGTCTGATAAAATAGATTTTCTGTAGAACTGTCAATTTCCTTCCCTACATTTTTGTTCTTCCAGTGTTTCATCAGTTTTTGTTGTTAGCTTATGAATGTCACTGTCTTCTTTGGGAAGTTACCTAATCTATCCCATTGCTTTAGACCTGCTTCTGATTCACAGGGATTTGAATGTTATTTTCTGCAGCACACTAAACTTTTTTTAACTCCATACGTTTTTCTTTCCAAGCAAGTGTTCCAAACTTTACTGCAGCAAACTGAACTAGCTTTGGTGTGTTCTCATTCCGGCTTAGTTCCCCGCTTGCCTATAAGGACTGGATCTGGGAGTCTCCAAGTCAGAAACATGAAAATGGTAATTATTTTCTCATCTAGTATGTGCAGTTATTTGTGCTTAAATAAAATCTGTTTTAGATCCAGAAAGCGGCTGCCATAGAGGCTTCTAGAAGGAATTTTACTCTTGAAAGACAGAGAGTAGAGAAAAAAGTTTAACTATTATATTATGATAATTTCTAGTTACTGCTTGCTGTCTCTTCTTGACCAAAGACAGCATTGACCAGGTTGGATGCCTCCTGTTAGCATAGAAAAATACCTTATGAGTCTCTTGCCTCCTTACTCTAGGTTTTTCAGTTATACCCCTCAATGACAAAGCCACAGATACCTGGCTGTGTCTCAAAGGCATTAAATTCCATATAACCAGCCTCACAACAAAGCCTCAAATACTTGGCTCTGATGGATGGTGTTATAATGAGGGTGGAGCTCAGTTCAATGGCCAATTTATTGCATCTTAATGGTCTAACATGCTTTTATTTAATATCTAGGACAACAAATGCTGCCATAAAGTTTGGTTTAAAGCAGGTCTGTTTTGCAAAATGAGTCTTGCATACGGAACAAAACACTCATTGTTGCTTTACTGTTTAAACCTTTATTATTGCTTTTTTTTTGTGGTACAATGGGCTTTTATGCACCAAACAGCTGTGTTCATCATGTTTATTTAGAAGGCATCCATTGTAGTGGAAAAAGTCTGGAGGACAAAAATCTTGAAGTACAAGACTACTCTGTGGGTGCTGGCACTTCTATTTTTTTTTTTCTGTCCTGTTCCTTTGGTCAGTATGCAAGTCACATACACAGGCACTGCCATGCAGACTTGCAAACCCTGTATAATAGCGACTTTTCACAAGTGCTGTCTCTTATTCCAAGTGTTCTCCTCCAGAAATTTTCAATTGCAAGGCAACATACAGGACACACAACTATTTTACACCCTATGATCCTATCATTTCTCAATCTGTTGCTATTTTGGACCCTCATTAGATCACTTTCCAAATATTGTGTACAGCTATGTGTCAATCATTGTCACAGCTCGGCTCCAGGCAAAGCCAACCCAGGACAAAACCGTGAGGGAAAAAAAATGCCAACCAAAGCAAGCACTGTGTAGAAAACAGTCAACAGTTTAACTGTGGAAAGCTATGTGTTGTTCCAAAGATAGCATAAGCCCACTTGCTGCAAAAACAGCATACAGTACTAAGGCTCTCCAAAATAATTTTACGCAGTTGAAATATGTAGTGTATACCCAGTGGCATCTGCAAATAAACAGATGTTAGAATCTCAAGAATTAAGTGCATGACATTGTCGGAAACTCTTGGGTGACTCCTGCCAAAAAAGCAGTCTAGTTTCCAGTTTCTGGAAAGAACAGAGCATCTAACATATTGACAGAACTTCTTTTGAGAAACAGTATCTCTAGCACCTTCTAAACCCTTGAATGAAAGCTGCTGTATAAGCAGGCAGTGTTAGCCTGGGAAATTAAAGGGTTCCCTACTTCCTTCAGGGTATATCCAGCCGGGCAGATGCACTCCCATGCACAGGAGATAGCTGTGCTCCCTTCCCTCTTTTCAGGTTACCATGTAGTAAGACATAGCTCAGGTAAGTACTGGAAACATAGACGTGTCTCCATCAGCCACATAGTCAATGCTATGGTCACAGGCTGGAAAATGAATGGCAACAAACTAACACGCTTTATCTTTTAAAAATCATAAAACATCTGTATAGAATGAGATGGCTTCTTATTTCCTGAATGGTGAATGCTCTTGGCTCTCTATAGAGCTGGCATTCTCAGTTTCTGCTGCTGTTCATGTGCCTCAGGAAACTGTAATGAGGTTAAAAAGAGCAGAATAAAGCTACAGCTTGTGGGTGATAGGGATCCACACAGAAGGTGACTTCTGGGATCTGAATGCAGCACAGCTGGGGGAACACTGCACAGGGACTGACTGCTTGGAGCCAGGACAGAGACAGGGGCCTGAGGAAGGCCTGGAATAGCAGGGAAATTATTTTTCAGAAGAAAGATTAGAGGGGAAAAAAATGGAAAGAACTATGAGCCAAGTGGAAAGGGAGTGTGACAAAAGGATTAGCCCCCACTTGCACAGAGTATAGTAGAAGCCGAAAATGAACTCAGGGAACTGTCGGGAAGAGAAAACTGTTTCTCAGAGACTGTTTCAAAAGCTTCCTGAATGTAGACTCCATTTACTTGTTTCTTCCTTTTTCTCCCAAAAAATAAAGGACCTGCTGTGAGTAGAATGTATCCCAACTTCAACAAACACGGGCCTGAATAGAGCCCAAATCTGGAATCCATGCTGGCCAAACTCCTGGAGTCTTGCTGCTACTTGGGTACTGTAAAGCTAACAAGCCAAGCAGGAAGGAGCAAAATCTACAATTTGTCATCAACACGTAGATGTAGGTAGCAAATAGTGTAAATTGCACTGCCTGCTAATCTTTTTGCAAAATCAATGTGCTTGTTAGGTCTATATGTTGTTAAACTGCCTATATCATGTCATGCTTAATTAGACTTAATCAGGTTGAACGAATTTCGAACTACATACTCTTAAAAATAGTGCCTATTTTGAGACTGGATGTGCTTTATTAAATTCTTAAAGATGAAAGAATTTCTAATTAAAGGAAAAAGTGTCTATATAACTCTGGCTCTCAACTATTAGCTGTTGTATTACAAGACCAGTTGGGGAATTTGATTTGGTTTTAATTAATAACTCCGTAACTTTTCTGACAGAACAGGAGGGTGTATTTTGACTGAGAATACGTTTTAAGTTGATGTTTAGCATAAAAGGTGCTGGAAGGACTTTGAAATGTCATTCTGTGGGAAGTGCCAGAGCAGGATGGGATGTATAGTCCATCTGAGCATGTCAAACAGAGCCGCTGTTGAATGCCTCCGGCAAGAGTCCCACAGCAGGGTGCCAAAGTGTAGCTGGATCTTTTCTGGAGAGGCTGGGAGCTGTGGTGTGTGAGGTGCCACCTTGCAGTATCTCCACACATGTGAAATCCCTCCAATGCAGAAGTGCTAAACCTCAACAACTTCCTGTGACAGGGAGCTTCACAGCGAATTGTCTTTGCATACCCCAGCTTTTTAGCTTCCTTCCCTTTGCTTGCATTTAGTCTTGTTTTGCGTTATGAAATGTGCACAAAACTTTTTTCGCTGTTTTTATCACGTTCCTGTTTACATCTCTTCCTTTCAAATAGTGCCTACCTTTGATCTCTCTCGTAAGCCATATGTATTCTTGTATCAAGCTTTTTAAGTAAAACCATAGGGGGAAAAGAAATAAAAGGCGGGGGGTGGGGGGAGTAGCGGCGGCGGTATTTTTGCAAGTTATGACGGATGTAGCACTTTTTGCGCGTCCTGCCCGCCGTCCCTCCGGCCGCGCACGGGAAATCCGTGTAACCATTGACCAGACTGTCAACACGGGCGGCCCGCGCCGCTGGCGGGCGGCGGGAGGAGGCGGCGGCCGCGCCAATGCAGCGGCGGCGGCGGCGCCTCGCCCCGGCCCGTTAGCGGCACGGGCAGCGAGGGAGCGCCGGGCGGGAAGGGGCCGGCCGGCCAGGAGGACAAGGAGCCTGCGCGGGCGGCAGAGCCGTCCCGGCGTGCGCGGCGGGGAGCGGGGCTGCCCCGCTTCGGGTCCCGGCCCGGGGAAGGGGGCAGGAGGCAGCGAGGCATCATGGCGGTTGTGGCCCGGGGGGGCCGGGGGCTCCGCGCCGGGCGGCGCCGCGGACTCACCTCGCTCCGCTGGAGCTGGAAGAAGCTGTTGAGATAGCTGGAGCTGAGCGAGGAGCCCAGCTCCGGGGTGCTCTTGGTGTAGCCGAGGTCGGGGTGCTGGGACGAGGAGGGCTCGGGTCGGAAGGCGTCGAAGGCGCTGGCCTGGTGCGTGTCTTGCAGCGACAGATAGACCCAGTTGAGGAGCTGGGCGGGCTGGTATACGGACGCGGCGCTGGTGTCGATGGTTGACAACAAGCTCATCTTTCCCCCCGGCTCTGCCCGCGCGGCTGGCCCCGCGGTGCCGGTCCCTCTCCCCGCGCTCCGGCAGTGCCGCTCTCCCGTCCGTGCCCGGGGCGCTTCCTCCTGGCCGCCCGGAGGAGAGGACGGGCCGGGGGCTCGCTGCCGCGCCCCGCGCCGCTCTCGCTCCCCTAAGGCCGGCGGCGCCCGCGCAGCCCCAGCGCTCCGCGCAGCACGGGCATCGCTGCCGCCGCCCGCGGGCTCCGCAGGAAACTTTGTGCGCGCTCCGTCCCGCCCGCCCGGCCGGTGCCTGCCCCGCTATCTGTCTTTATTCCCACTCCCGCAGGCAGCGGCGGGGAGGGGCTGCCGGCTCTCCGGCGGCGGCGCCGCGCCCCCATAGGCCTCCCGGCCGCCGCGGGGGTGCAGGGGCGTCCCGGCGCCGCTCCGCCCCCGCCCGGCCCGCCCGAGCGCGGCCAGGGGAGCCAGTGCGGCCCAGGACCTCGCTGGCCCCGCACCGCTGGCCGCTCGCCCCCCTGGGTACCAGCGGTTCCCTCGCTCGCTCCCCGGCCTTCCTTTTCCTCCTTCCTGAAGATTTTTTGCGCCAAACACGCGCAAAGCCCTCCCGAGGGCTCCTCTCTGGGCTCTTTTGGGCTTGTTTTTAACTCGACAAATTTCGCTCGGCTCTTGTCAGCCCGCCCTCTCTTTTTGCTCTCATTTCTGTTTCTTGCCGGTGCTGGGAGTTCGTTGCAATCTGAGGTTCCTTCTCGTTAAATCTCTGTCAGAGCTCCAGGTTTACGAAGCCCTGCGCGGCCGCTGAGGTTGTGCCAAGCCGTGCAGAGTTAAGGTTTTCCAAATAAGGCAGGCAAGCGGCGCGATGCTCCCTCTGAAATCCATCTAGGTAGCCCTGGCGTGGGCTCCTGGGGAGCCTGGCTGTGGTGGGATACCCGGGAGTTAAAGCTGAGTAGGCCTTTTAAGGAGTCGGTAGCACAAAAGAGGATGATGAATGATTCCTGTTTTAGGAGGGAGCCTGAGTGGGTAAGCTGGTAATTACAGTTCATAAACTCTTCCCTGCTGCCTTCCCTGCGATGAGTGGAACAGGGCAGCTATTTCTCACGTTGGTACAAACACCACAGTAATCAAACTAGGAGATTTCAAAGGAACTCCCAAGAGGTAACTTAAAAACTTGATCTTAGCTCCTTGTGCTCTTTGCCGAGTGACAAAAGGGTAAAAATTAATGTGCCTTCCCAGTATGGTTTTGGAAAAGAAAAGTCTTCCTTACTTAGATAACAGAAAAAAATCTGACCTTTGAAATACCAAAGTTGGCATCTTGGTTTGCTGTAATAATCCATATGTCTCTGCCAAGATAGGATAGAAGTCACTTTTCTGAAAAGGCATGGTTACAAGCGACAGAAAATGAGGGTCAGTGTACACACAGTAGAAAATGCTGTTCAATTTTCAGCTGCAAACACCCAAGATGGATGCATTCAACTTTTGGGAGCTGCTAGTTAGGGCAGCAGAGCTATCTGCTTGCAGGAATTTAAATGCAGGTGAAGATTCTAACTTTCCAAAACTGCAAGGTCAAGCTTAGAACAGCTGAATCAAACTGAATTCCTTTAGTGAGGCTACTTTTTTTTTAGTGACAAAGTCCTTGCAGCACAAATGCAGTTCACTCTTTTGTACACTCTTAGTTTAGAAGCCCTTTGGGGCACATTTAAATATGTGTGCATCAGCATGAGAAGGAACAAACTTCTACCAGTGTAAAGGGTCTTTCTTTATACTTTGTCCACAACAGAGCTCATAACAGAAGAATTCAATCAAGTTGTATGCCATACTCAAACAGTTGCATAGTGTTTTAAAGAAGGAAAAGGTAGATGAGGGTTAGTGATTTAATAAATTGTGGAGGAGGACTGTCCATGATTTTCTGGTAAATGAAGAAAAACCCCGAGAAACAGATATCACATCTGAGGAACTTGACTTTCTGGCAGATGGTGTTTAAAAACTCAGGATATGGTAGAAAATCTAGAAGGGGGAACTAGGCTGAAGCTACTTGTTTTGTTGTTGTGGAGTTGTTTAGATTTTTTTTGTAGGCATGCTAATTCCTTCCTTAAAGACAATTTCTATTCTTATCACTTCCCTCTTTTACTTGCTAAGTTAAATATGTGTATTTTTATTTGGCAGCTCCACTGTTCACTCTGTTTAGTAAGATACTGTGAAGGAAATGGGAATTCTGAACAGGCAGAAAAGATAACACAATAGGGTTCTTGTAGCAATAGAGGTCAAAAGCAGAGATCAAAGGAAAGAGTGGTCAAGGTGATGCAATGTTTTGGATGAAGAGTTTTTTGTATATTTTCATACTTTTTCCCCCCAAAATTGAATATGGCTGTCATTGTAGGTGGTTGGATTGCTTTATTTAGACTACACAGTAGAGATTGCTGCAGAGTGAAGGAAGGTGGAGTAAGGGTGCATTTATTGCAGCAGCTGCATTCATGAATGCAGCAACCCCTTATGATGTGAGGGGCACACAGATTTGAACACTGAGAGCTTTTGGCTGTCATTGCCCCTTGACAGTAGCCCTGCTGGCTTCTAGTAACCGTGCAGGGGAATGAGTAAATTGAATAGGTGCTTTGTTTGGCATATCAGGAAAGGGAAAGGCTGCAAATGCATGCATTATGAGGAGCTTAGCTGAAGCACCCACTCTTTGAGGTTCAGTTGTTATCCTGGTCTCCTGTGCAGTTTCTTCAGGAAAACAGTTTCAGACAAAAAGGTGTTAAGGTCTATTCTTCTCAGAAATACTTGAGACAAAAGTGTCCAACAAGGTAGTCTGATGGCTTTGAAATATCTTCCAGACATGCACAAAACCTTCCTATTGATTATTTTGGAATGGAGTATGTGACATCAGCTACATGGGCTTTACATCAGCCTTATGTTGCCAAAACATCTACAAATCCTCTTGGTCTTACATATGAGTACTGCTAATGAAGTAAAAAAGTAATTGGAACTTTAACATTAAATTTTGAATAAATGGAATGGCTTAAATGACTTGGAAAATAGAATGCTTGAAACAAGTCAATGGCCAACACAGGCAGGATTCAGCTGCTTCAGTCCTTTTGTTTAAGTAGTGGGTGATCATGTAATTTATCCAAAATCCCCTTATAACTGCTCACTCAGCCTGTCCCCTTAGTGATCTGGACATCTTGTGGCTGCACCCTTCCCACAGCATCTTTGCAAGAGTGAGGAACGTAATTTTCCACTTCTCGCCAGGACTTGTTTCATAATTTAATGTATTTATGTTCTTGCTTGCAACATTCATACCTTTAGATGATGTCAGCCTTTAAACTATATATATATGATTTAAAAATTTTTTTTAAGAAAATTTTTATGGTCCTCCATATTTTAAAAATGAATGTGCCCTACTACAAATATCCTGGATTCCTGTGTTTTTAAATGTGTCTTGGTCTGAATTGCTGTCTTCTTAGTCATCTTCTAGATTAGATGGGGCTCCAGTAGGAAAACAGAACGAATTCCCAAAACTGCCAGTAAGACTAGAGAACACAGGTAACTTGAACCCACTGTATTCTCCAGTTTCTGTAATCAGGATATAATAATAATAATAATGCAATAGGCCATTCATCTGCAGTGTAGCTGGAATATTCCAAACAAATGTTTTTCATCTGCTGCAGCAGAGATTCTTATCTTATTATGAAATAATTTTGCTATGCGGTGGAAATTGTGTAAGCGCTCTTCGAATTATGAGAAGGCATTTCAGCAGGGTTGTAAACTGTGAAAGCACATCTGCATGTGGCATTTGTGAGTTATGGATGTTAAAACTCCTTGTGCTCTCTGTGTAGGTACAACAGTTCCACTGCCAGCAATGAAACATAGCATAAACCAAAGTTAGTCAAAGTGAGTCTGGGAAATGCATGTGCTTGGGTATGTAACTATGGATATTTTGCACTTATCTAAAGGATCAGCTGCAACCCAGTGCTTAGGAACAAAAGTAAAAATTCCTGTTTTCTTCCTCCTGTAGCTTTGACATAGAAAACCCTGGAAATATATGGATATGAAGGTATAGTTCATCCATATGTAGAATGGTAGTAAATATATACCATATGCAGTAGTGATTTGCTGTGGATAGTGTGTGAAGCACAATTCCTGCAAGACTGTCTTAAACCACCAAGTAGGTAATTGGTGTAACAGATCCTCTTGGAGCACACAGATTCTGCACCTGGCCAGTTTGTGGTTTCAAGTCTTGGGGCCTCCTTGCTCGCTCTCTCTTAAGATGTCAGTGCATTGCTGAGTAATTGCCTAAAATAAGCCCTAGATCTGAGTATCTGTGTGAAAAATAGTGGTTTAATCTTTCTGTATTGTTTTACAAAGCTTCCTGTACCTTCTTCAGCTGCAGCATAGTCATCCAAACTGTTCCATTATTTCAGTTTTGAAAGGCGGTATCTCCTTGTTTCTAGTACTGATCTAAGTTCAGCATCCATGTCCAAAACAGTAGCTGGAGTATCTTGTTCCTTCTCCTTAGCCCATCCTAACCCCTTTCACTTGCTTGACCTGGGAATCCAAGAGAGGGAGTCCAAGGAAAGGAGCAGAGCAGATGAGAAGAGCAGTAGCACTTAGGGAGAAGTGGGTGCAGGGGAGCCCATCTGCCTTACCTGGAAGTGTCTGCGTTGGATCAGCTGCTGATGCTTGCTTCTGCAGCCAGAGAAATAGCAGGCAAGCGGGAAGGCCCAGGGATTTTGTCACCTGGGGATCCCTCTAACCTGCCTTAGGCTGCAGGAAGCCCTTTCCTGAGGGTTAAATGGCCTCAGTGCTATGTAACTGGTTCCCAGCTGAAGAGTAAGTTAGGTGCTATTTACAGAGCCCCTTAAATACCTTGGTGTTAAAGAATGCCATAACAGTCCTCAAGCAACTACTCAAGAAGGGAAAGAAGAATCTTTTTCAAAATACATACAGGGTTTCATTTGCATTTTTTGTGTGTCCCTTTACTGCATATAGTATCTTTGCCCATCTACTTCTTTCACCAAATCCATGGTACAGCAAGCTCCAGGAGCCAGAGTAATAGAGATAATGCCTAATTGTTTGCCACTTCTCTGTTTTTCCCTCGGAGCACTACCAGATTTTTTTCTTCCAATAACTAAACCCTGCTTGCTGAGGTAGAACAAGGCTTTGAGTTAGAGCAACTGCAAGAGACAAAAAAGAATGCCAGAGAGAAAGGTACATGAAATGGTGGTTAGTGGATGGCACAGGCCATAGTGGTAAGTAGGAGATCAAAATGACAAGAGGGAACCATTGGGACCTGCAAACTGAGTGGCTGTGGTGGGATTGGAAGCTGGGATTGTATCTACAATTATCTTTTGATTAACGGAGTATTTGACTGCTTTCTGGGATTATCCTTAAGTCAAATCAGGTCTGGAAGCAGTTATTTTATTCACAGTATAGGAATCTGCTGGCACCCCAGCCATGGCAGAGCATACCGCTACCACCTGTGTCAGTGTTGCACTGTCACTAATTTCTTCTTAACACTTTCTTTACATACCCAGGATTGTCTGTGGGTTTGCTTTTTCTGTTTTATCCCCTCTTTCCATTCAGCTGGATAACAGAATGACTTATTTATTCATGAGTATGTATATCTTATCCATGCTGAGCTGCCATGTTAATTCTAGAGTACCCTAGAATTAGTTGCCAATCCTAATTGGCACTAACCCTGTTGCAGGGAAGTTTGTTTCCTAGGTACTTTGAGTCAGCACAATATTTATATCACACTTGGAAACACTCCAAGCAGGTTTCAGGCAATTCTTTAAATAAAAAGAATGAACTGCAGGTGACTGAAGACACAAGGTTTTTATTTTCTGAAACTTGGACCTCTGTCTCACACAAGGGCTCAGTTCTTGCCTCAGTCAGCACACCTCACACACCTACAGAATTTGCCAGGACCATCTGCTTTTGAGCTGTCTGATGCAGGCAGTGGAATGACAGTAAATACTGATCCTTTTATAGCTCTGTGCAGGAAGAAGCTGTTCCCTGCTACCATTCCACCAAGGGGCTAAAAGTCATCAGCTTTTGTAACACATATGAGCTGTGCAGGTTTTGGATTAGATTCACTACATCAGTTTTGGTGTATGGTTTTATGAGAACAATGATATTGGTGCAGACATAAATATGGACTAAACAATTCTAGTAAAAAAACCCTTTCCATATATATACATCTGTCAATCATAGATAAAAATCACAGTGTCATTACATAAGGTAGCACTGCTAATGGAACACTAGAACTACTTTAAAACATTAAAAACTGTCCTCTTCCTTTTAAATCCAGGGGTTTTTTTCACCTCAATTAATATGATTGACAGACATCATTCTCTCTCGCATGTATGTCTTCTCTGGTAGAAGCCCCACATTCCACTCACTCACCAAGAAAAAGGAAATATTCACAAGGAAAAAAGTACTCTTTTAAAGCCTGTGTAAAAACAATTCTTGGTATAAAGTTGCTTGTCCCTGCTCAAGTCCCTATTCATGCTAGCCCAGTTTAATTCAACAGAAGGAAAAACATTAATTTCTAGCAAGACATTTTCTTTGTTTCTTCAATGCAATCCTAAATAAGAAAAATGAAGTTATAGGGAAGATTACAGTAAATAAATGAACCAAAAGGTATAGGCATGCATGCCTTAGGGTAAAATGTACCACACTTCTTGGCATAAAACTGGAATATTTTGAACCATATCATTCTTACGGAAATTTTTCTTGCCTGCTAACCTGAAACTTTATTTTTACTCTCTGTGTTGGCCTAAACACTACTGCAGACCCTTACAATGAACCTCTTAAGCTAAGACTGGTGCCAGCCCATGAGTACTGACCTGACCCTGTCCGATGCAGTGAGACAAGTAACTTCTTCTCCTATAAAGGGCTGAACAAGCCTACCAGTGTCTCTATCTGAAACATAGCTGTTAATTTGGAAGTGTTAACATGTACCACCTGGTCCTGTGAGGATGGGATTAGCCAAGGGTATCATTAACACTAATAACTTGTTGAATGAAAAATAAAAATGAAAACTGAGGAAGTCTGCAAGGGTGTAATTGCTCCAAAATTAACTTTCCAGTATTTCTACCTTATGGAATGCCATATTTGCTCAGAAATGTAGACAGCCAATGAACAGATAATATGTTTATTGATGAACAAGTGAAAAAAGCGTAGCATTTATTTTCCCACCTTTAATATTGATTTCACCTTGTTTTCTTTCACTTGTCTCAGCCCAAGCTGTAGGCCAGGGCCAGCTACAGACTGTGTAGCTACAGAAACACATTCTCCAGCTGATGTGTGTCCACCTTCTGTTTCTGCCATAGCACTGTCATTCCTTAAAAGTGTCAAAAGTGAATTGCTAGGTAAATAAAGACATGAAGAAATGTGTAGATGTCCCACTGTAATATTAGTTCTCACAAACCCTAGCAAAAGGTCTTGCACATTTTTACCCTGGAAAATATAAAGGGTAAGTATAGAAAATCATAGTTTAAATATTTTCTTGATGGCTTACTACTATGCTGGTTACCTTTCATGCCTTCAGGTGAAGCATCTTTCAGGAAAGTGGCTGCAGCTCACTAGCACAAACACCAGTGCTGTCAAAGGTACTGTTCCTGCCATTGCCAAGTTTCAGCTTTGCTAAAGGCCCAGTTATGTATTGCATTCACAGTAAATATTTTCCCCATCTCTGCATGTTTTAGTTAAAAAATTGCTACAATAAAATTGTATTCAGCATGAATGTATCCAGTTCTCCAGAGAAATGGGACACCACTTGATCTGAGATGATTTTGTTACATTCTTTTTGAGTTGGTGAAATTTCTACTAAAAACACTTTGTTCATTGTTAATATTTTCACAGATGAAAACCTGAATTTCAAGCATGCATGTTGAGTCTGTGGGTCCCCAAACCAGGTATATTCTCCAAAAAAAAAAAAAAAAAGTTGAAATTTTAGATAGTAATTATGCATTTATTTTACATTTATGGAATATGCAGTTTGTTTGCTACCACTTCTAGTGGTACAGATTATTGAACATATGATATTGTTGAACCTTTTTTTCTGTGGGTCTAGCTTGTTTTTGCTTAGTTGCTAATGTATTTTGAATAAAGGACATGGCAGTTCAGCTGCTAGTCTGTGTTCATCTTTGCTGTCTTAGGTTCAAAGGAAAAGAGAATTAATTTTAAAAACCCTTGAAATGTAAGAAACAGGTTATTGTCTACAATTTTAAGAATTATAACACTGTCATGTACACATTACTTTCAAAGGAACAGATGCAGATTGGATTCTATTGGTTTGAAAGTTGTGATGCAGGGTATTGCCCTTCATTAATGAGAACCAGAGGGGTCCAGAGCATGACTGAAGGCTCTGCAGAAAAAAAATTCATGTTCTGCTTTATCACTGGTGTAATGTTCTGTATTCTTGTCATTTTGCCTCTGGCATAAGCATGTGTGCTTTGACTGTATCTATATGAAAATATAGCAAAGTGGGGATGACAAATAGTAACATCCCCACGGAGGCACAGCACAAGAAAGGATCATGCTTTTCAGCCCGTTTCTTTCTAGGTCATGAATGACTTGCATGAAGATGTCAGTATTCTGCATCTGTTTCTCTATTTTGCCAGATGTCTTGAGGTAAAATAAGAGGATTCATGCAGCTAGGAAGAAAACCCTACAATCACTTATCTGTGTTGTGGTTTTTATTGAGTTAGGAGAAAAATATCAGGCATCCCTTGGCAAATTGAGTGTTACCAAAATGTTTCACTTATCTTAAGCTTACCTAAATTTAGTAGAGAATTCAACAATGTATTAGAAATAAAATCATTTATTTAACATCTTTTAAAACTTTCCCCTTGATGAACTGAAAATATGACTGTGCTACAATTATTGCCAAAATCATGATTCTCTTTAAAAAGTCTTTTGAGAAGAACTGACAGTGACAACTAATATCCCCAGTAAAATGTTGTGGTTTGGCTTTGATTTGTGGTTAACTGTGGCTGGGGTGTCAGCTGCAGTAGCAATTTGCAGAAGTACTTCCAAAATCATAATTAATTTTCAGCTGTAGTTGGACAGTTTGAACGGGGTTCAGATTTGGTCCTATTCTCTGTTTTAAAATACCTTTATCTTATCCTGTTTGTACACTCCAAAGATTGTCTTTTCCCTCCCACCATCCTAGCTATGTGACTGTAATTCTTTTATAAAGAATGGCTCTTGAAGACCAGTAAATAAATAATTCATGCTATAACCCCTGAAGATCTGCTTTCTGGATGGCTTGCTGGCTGTATGGTAGCAGGAGACTTGGGTTACATTGGGACAATTTTAAATTAACAGTCACACTTTTAACATGAATAATTGCTTTTAATCATCATAGCAGCCAGTCTGCAAGGACTAATAAATTCAACTGAGTTACCAGAGACAGAGCTTAGTCTCCTTGGGTTCTGTAATACATTTTTAATCGGACTACTATGGCTCTGTGGCACTTGCATATTCCATTGAAAGCTTGAAAATCACTCAGTTATAACTCAGTAGAAATTGAAAGAGTCATATATCCTGCCAGGTGTCTTGAATTTTTGGATTCTGGTAATTCTCAAGGTTTGGGGAAAAAGCCTAACTGTTTTCAATCTGCTTCTCTAATCATTCACTTTTCCTTACTGAGTTATTCTTTATCAGTAAATTCTTTGTTCCTTTTTTTTGGCCTGTAATAGTTTGGGTGCTTATTGTTTTGAATATCTGTTTGGAGAAATAACAGTCCAGCCCAAGGGGTAGATAGCAAATAGGGTTGTATCTGTGTTAGTTATTTAGTTTTTTTTAAAAGGATCATTGGATCTGGCATCCCCATCCTACACATTTTTGTGGGTTTTTTCTCCTTAAGGCAAGATGATGGTCTTGCCATCTAGACCAGCAGTCAGAGCACAGATTTGTTTAGCACATGCTATGGGTGCTCTGAGATGTGAATAAAAGCAAGTGAGAACAGCCCCAACAATATTTATGACAGGAACTGATCCTCGTCAGAACTAAAACATTGGCATAATGTTCTCAAGGTGAGCCTACCTGAGACCAGAGCATCAGCTCCACTGTTCCTCTGGCTTTCATCCTTGCCCTTAAGAGAAGATGAAGTATATTTCTGTTACTCTGTGCTGGTCCTGGGGCTAAATGCAAATTCCTGCCTTTCCCCTTCCCATCCATTTAGGATATATTATAGTAGCTCTCCCCCTTGTGTGGATTTTATTGTTGCTGGGTTTCTTTGTTTTGGCTCTCTCTTTGAGGGGGGTTTGTTTGTTTCTGGGGGTTTTGTTTGGGTTTTTGTTGTTGATTTCCTCACCCATTTATACAGATTTTTATGCTTTCTCTTCTGTGGAGGCATGAAAGACAACTCTCAAACAAGCATTTTTGTTAGCAAGGGTTTCAAAACAGTTAATGACCCCCCTCTATGTTTTTGAAGAGCACAGAATATTACATGAAAGCTTGAATACTGGCATTTCAGGAATCACAAGATGTTTTTGTGCTGTGATACCTTGAATAGTTTGTCTGTATTTGTACTATTTTTATGTTTATTTCATTATGGAGGCTATTTATCCTTTCTGTGTGGCTTTATGGCCCAATGCAGTACTGATGATTACTTATTTGCTTGGAATGGAATCAACAGTATATATTATTTGTCATAGGACACTAAACACCCATTAACTTAGGATTTTATCCGTGGTGTGAGACAAGTTTCAGCCATCGAGGGAGAAAGAAAATGCCCCTGTATAATTATTTTCATGCTCTAAAATAATGTTTTTCTTTGGTTACCCTCAACTTAATGATACTCTTGAATTGCTAAGTCTTTTATCAATATTAAATAAGGGTTAGTTTATCCATTTGCTAGGTGTTATTAAAACAAAATCTGTAGGTATGAACTTGGACCAAGGAGCTGATTTGAATGTGTATAAATGTGAACATCAGCAGAAAGAGGCAGCCAAAGCTCTGACATCTAACTCCAATCACTAACCCACATAGCAGGAACTTAATAAGTGTGCTTTAACAGTGGATATTCCTGAAATACATCCGCTTCCTTGAAAAAATGGTCTACACTTGGGATGCAAAGTCTTATCCTGCCTTTATCTCTGAAATGTAAAAAAAAATTCCTGGTCAGCTAGTCTGCTTCCAGAATTTTTGTATCGTTGAATTCTAGTCCTCTCTAAAGGGCTGACTAAAATCTGGATGCATTTAGAATATATCTCTTTTATTTCATCATTCTGTTTACCTTTGAACTAGTTTTCTGCCTTTTCTAATGAGCTGACTTGACTACTAAAGCTGCTGGCATCCCCCAGGACCTGTGAGCAAGGAGGTCATCTGAACCCTTCACTTTCGGCTGCCTTGCTGCATGAATTTCAGGAGAATGGTTTCCACTGTTTATTGGAACTGGGATTAAGAGTGGCTGTGTTTTGAGTGACAGAAGCTACTGGGGAAGTCTAAAAGCTTTCATTTAACTTATTCCTTTCTTTTCACAGCAGTCAGACAGTGTTGTAAAGTTGCACCACTGTTAAGGCAAACAACCGCACTGCGAAGCAGTGAATTTAAAGCGCCTGTCTGCCTTTTGGCACCTTGGCATTTGGGCTGGGAAAGCCACCCACTGCCTGTGAAATACTTGTGGGGAACAAAAATAAGATTTTTCTTGTTCTTCTCATGATCAGTTATGTCTGCTGCAGACACTTCACTGCACAATGTCAGCTAATGCTGATATCCCTTCAAGCTAAACAGATCGTCAAGAGAAGGCAGCGAAACCCCAAACATTCAGCGGTGGCTTTGGATCCCTGCAGCAGCCAGGGTTTGTTTGGCCACCTGTGTGTTTGTGGCTTTTAAGTGCCTGCCCAGGCCCTGAAGTTTCAAGAGTAAGCTAAGAATTTATTATGGGCTTTGCACTTGAAACATTTTTTTCACTTGAAGTTCTTCTGTTACTGCTCAACTTCTGCTCATGCAGCAATATAGGTACAAGCTAAACTGGGATATTGGTGTTTTTGGAGGACATTGTTAGAATTGATACAAACCAAAACCCAACAAAAACCCCCTAGCCTGCAGTTAAAAAACCACTTCTGCTGTACCTTACCTGGAATATCTCCAGCTCCCTCTTTTTCCACTGTCTGGTTGTCACAGATTCCCAGAAGTAATAAACCACCCTCTTCTAACAAGAGGAAGGCTCTGGATCTGCCATGATCACCCCTGGCATCCTGGCTCTATGTGGAATGCTTCCATGTCCTGGGACAAGTCCCACATCTACTCTGCAAACCACAGTGCATAGTTTTGAATGTTATAAATACTTTCTCAAAGATTTACTTTCTCAAATATACCTGTATAAATGTTCATGACTTAACAGTTCTTACTAGCATATAAAGCAAAGTTACTTGGTTTTGACTTTACACTTGATGCCCACTAGTATTTTTCTTGAAAAATCATATTTTAAAATAATTTATTAAATAATACTAGGCTCTGCCTTTCTGCATAAAAAAAATAAGTATTGATAGTGTATTTTAATATAAGGCAACACAGAATGTACTTTTTCTCCTGATTTCCCCTTATTCCTCTACTTCTCTTTAAAGAATAGTTCCTTTGCCTATTTATTCAGAGCACCTTCATTTCCTGACTCTTTTCTGCTTTCCAATCTCTAATAAATATATCAATAATAGAACTAATAAATACAGATTGGGTTATTCCAGTATTATTTTTTCTTCCTCTGTTTAAGAATAAATTTATACAATTTCTTCCCTAGCAGCAAGAGAATGGATGTTTCTGGCTACATGCATGTGTGCTCACATCTATTTATTTTCCTTGTTAATATTTGTGGGACAGCTCTTCACAATGCCTTGTGAAAAAGCACATAAAATCATATTATTGGCTATTCTGTTAACTTATTAGTGTAGTCAAATTGTTGAAGGAGGGAACAGATCCTCTGTAAAGAAACCACACTGCTTTGACTGAGCAGCTATTGCTTTTTATCTCAATGGTGGACTATGCTGTCTTCAACAATTTTTCATTAGTTTCCCAGTAAAATGTTTATGATTACTAAAAAGGAATTATTTATTATAGATTATGGTTAGCTAGAACTTCTCAAGTATTGTACACTATAAGACTTTGAGTTGACTGAAGCTGTAGCTCTGACAAACTTTCCCCAAGTAGACTTCCTACCTCTATCTTTTATTTATTTTCTTCTTTTTTTCCCCAACGCAGAAGGAATATGAAGAAAAGAGTGCTTGATGTGGGGTAAATATTTCAATTGCCACTTGATAAAAACTGATTTTGGTTATTCGAAATTTAACAAATGAAACATACAGGATGCCAGCATTTACCTCATGACACTTTGTGAAAAAATTTACAAATTAAAAATTTTAAGCTGCCACTAAATTTTAACTAGTATTGTTAGCATAGTTTTGGGGTTTTTAAAACTGTTCTTTGCTTACTTAAAAATCCTACAAATCCTTCTGCTTTGAAGAAGTATATTTTGAAATACCTGAATTTGCTGCCTCCTAGCTGAGGCTGTACCTGGCTTAAGAATGAAGCAATTATCACTCAGACTTTTTCCAGCAGCAGTTATTGTAATTATCAATTTATTTGTTTTCAGGCTTTAAAAGTGGCTATTGGAATGGTGATTCCCAGTTGTTTATTTTAACCTCTGGTTAATCAAGACCCGTTGATTCTGTTGCTTGTTCTACATGGATAGTAAGTTCATTTCCTGGAAGGCTTTTGATGATCTGTTAGCAGATAACACAGCTATTCCTTTTCACCTTTCACCTGAAAGATAATGTGGTAAAAGTGTAAAGGGATGTGGTTCTTTTTCATCTTTTCAATTGCTTCTGATTGCATCAGATTCTGTGGGGAAATGATGTACAAATATGACTAGAAAAAAAGTTTCTAATTTTTAAGAGAAAAACAGTATCTTGCCAAGGGCAAATTACTAAAATAATATTTTTCTTCCTGTCCAATATCTGATACCTCTAATATTTTTGAGATTTAGCTTAAGCTAGATTGTCTTGCAGAATTTGCTCAAAACCCCTTGCATTAACAGTTAACCTGGGGATCTCTACAGATACATAAGGGAATTCATTATTCACATGACTGTGCATGAACTAACTTTTTTTTTTCTGTGCAGGTCTTGCTCTACTGTCTTGAAAATAATCACCATAAAGCTCCTCAGTGGTACACAAAAGCCTGGAATTTTGGCCATAGATTTGAGATGTTGCTAAATTGCATAGCTGTTGAGATGAAGTGGGTTAGTTTACTTTAGCTTTTCAAGTGCACATGTCACTGGAGGCTATGTCTTGGCAGAATAGGAAACCATATATATTTATCCTTTGGCCAAGGGTTGGCCACAATGCAGTGTATATAGACAGCGACACAGCAGATCATTCCAATCAGTAAACCACAAACCTTAGTCTTACTCTGTAGGATCACACTTTTCCATATTACATATCATGTAATTCTGGCACTGTTAGTCACACAGCATCTGTACAGCCTACAGTATGACTGAGCCAGATGAATGCATGAGCACTTGCCTTTTGGAGTTCTGGCCACTTTCCTTAAAATACCTGCTTTTAACCTTAGCTACAGAAGATGATAGTCAACAAATTTCTACATTTAATTAGTTTGACTGCATGTTATCTATACACCTATTAAGCACACTGTAAAATATTTCTTGATGCAGAGTAACCTTTTGTAATTACCTATTATGACTTGCTGATGTGTTCTTTACCTAAGAAAGAAGAAATTTCTCTTACTTTTTACTTTGCTGTAGGAAGTACAAACTACTTAGGTTCATAAGCAAAACCAGGGTGAGTAAAAATCAGTAGTTATATGTAGAGAACTGAATTTTGCTGTCAGTACTACTACATTGGGCCTTTTATAAATGATTCCCAGTGTTTCTAAATGGCTGCAATAAAAAAAACCAACACAAACCCTTTGCTTCTTTGCAGGGTGTTTAAAGAATTTTGTGTTAGTAAAGTCTGCTGTTCCAATGAGTTTCATATCAAGACCAGAAAATATGTGACCTGGATTTATTTTTTTGCAGCAAGTCAGACTTTGGGAATGTTACTGTTATCTTCTTTGTGCCTTGGATAACTAATGTGCAGGGAAAAGGCTATCTTGACCTATTTCAGAAGATTGTTGTAACTATAGATGCGTTACCGTCTGTAAATAAATTTGAGACCTTGTAGGAACACTTTTAGAAGTCTGAGTTTTCACAATTGATGTTTTCACCATTTTTCCACCTACTATTCATTGCCAAAACATCTCCTCTTCTTTTGGGGAATTTATTTTCACTGCTGAATCTACCAATCTTTTCTTTCCCCCAGCACTCTTAAAGAGTTTGACAAACTACGAAGTTTTAAACCTTTTAGTTGCTGAAGTATCTTCTTGGAAATGAAACTTTGAAAAGTATGTTACTGCTTGGAATAAGAAGGGCTGCATTGTTGGTTAGAGAGCTCCCATAAACGCTGCGTGGAAGCATCTCATAGCAAACAATGGATACTGGGAAGGAAATTAACAGTGATCCATTGATTTCTTACTACACTTCTGAACTGTTTGTCTGTTTTCACCTTCTAAATAGTGAATCAATACACAGTCAAGTCTTGATCTCATAGAATAATCACTGGTATGCAGCAGCACATCTTGTGGTTTGGGCAACAGAGGGGACTTGGGAAAAACCGTATTCCTATTACTTGTTCCTCCGCTGAACTACTCGGTAGCATTAGAAAAACCCTTTCACTACTTTCTGCTCACTTCCTTTATCCATTTTTTTTTGTTATTGTTCTTTGATTTTGGGGACATTTTTCTAGGGACATTTTTTTCCTCTGTTCTCTTTTGCCAAGCTCAGCACAAGGCCTGCCTGGACAGAGTGGTCACATCTTTGTAGCTCCATCCCCTGTGTCCATTACTGTAGGAAAAGCAGGCTAATAAGTATATATTGTTATATTGATTGTATTGTAGAGGAATAGGAGGCAAAAATTATATGCTGTTTTAACTATTTTCAGTTAATTCCTTGGCTTGACAGATGTTGCTGAGTAATTTCATAGTGTTTGAAAAACAAAATCTGTGGTGAAGAGCACAAAAAAGTCAAAAGTTCTCCTTGGAAAAAAAAGCCAAAGCAAAAGAAAAACAATATCCCAGCCAACAAATAGAAGAATTGAGGTCAGAAGTAGTAAGTAGAAAAATACAGTGAGCAAAAGGAAAGGGGAATGCTATATATTGTACCCAGAAAACAGAAATTTTGTATGAGTTTTGGTAGTCAAATGTAGGTTGTTTGGGAGATGGCCACTAGCAATATATGAATTTCTTAAAGAAGAGCTTTTAAACCTGTAAAGAGGTTTCATGATGGAACTCTGCCTAGTTCCAATCTCAAATACAGACTCTTAATTATTTCCTTATTTTGCTCTGTCTGCAGTAGTACATAGCTTTGTGCAGGCACAGCAGACCTGCTGATCGAGGTTTCAGTAGTGAGTTTCCTCATGAGTGTTTTCTGGTGTATTTTATCGATGTGTGATTTATTCCCATTCAACGTACTCAATTTTTCTTGGAATGGAATAGGAAGAAAAATCTGTAGTTGACTAGCCCTCCAGACACAGCTGGAACATGGCTGGCTTTGCTTAAGCTTGCATTTTAGCACTGGGTTTAACAGATTTGTAGTGTGTGCTCACATTTCTTCCCTTCTACTGCTGTGAAGTAGCAACCTTATTAAAAATACAGTTGATGTTACAAGATACCTTAGTGGATAGCAGGAGTTTGTGTAAAAAAATGAATAAGAGCCTTCACATCAAAATGTTTTGAATGTTTAACTCCTCACAGAATTTAAAGCTGGAAAAGACCATGAAAATGTTTGTTCTGAACAACCCTAGTAAGCAAGATAGGAAATTTTGCCAAGAATTGTATAATCTTTCTAGTATCTTTGGCTAAAAATATCTTCTTGATCATCTTCTAAATCAGAAAAACACCCCTGCAATGGAAAGGGCACCAGCTCCACTACTTAACCACTCTCCAAATTAAAATTGTCCTCAGCTGCTAGTTATCAGATTTTTGAATGGAATTTAGGTTTTTTTTTGTATTGACACTGTGCCACACTCCAGGCCAATAGGTTTAGGTTTTCTTAATTACATGGTGCTTTATTTCTTTGGAGGTTCTTTTATTCCATAATCATATTGCCTTTTCATTTTACTATAATAAATTGTTTGAGGCCCTTTATTACCAAGTAAAAAATTAATTCTAGATTTATAATTTTTTTTAATTTTTGAAGTGTTTCCTTTCTGCTATCCTGTTCTCCAAACTACATCTGGTCTTATTAAAATGTGGATGTCATCTGTGCACAGTATTCTAGTACTGATACCATATATAGAGATAAATCACTTTCCCACTAAAAATCAACACATCTGCTTTTGTTTGTATATCCAAAAAACTGGATTGCCTGGAGCACATGGAAGGATCATGCTAGTTCCAAACTCCTTTTAATATGAATTTCAACTGCATTACTTGCTTTTGGATATCATATTTTGTGTACCTTTTTGGGCTTGCAGAAATGTGGGGTTTTTCTAAAGGTAATTAAGGGATTTTTATCATTTGCCTTCTCAAAAAAAAAAAAACCCTCAAAATAGGACTTTAAGTCCCTAGAATCAGAATCCTATAATGAAATTACTTCCTTCTCTGTCCTGTACCTGTACTCCCAAAGCTGAGGACAGACCTTCTCCATGTTACCAGTTTAAGGCCAGATAATAATAACCTGTGTTGAATTCCACACTGCAAGAAGTGCATGGAGCTCCAGGCAGGTGAATGATGTCCTGCAGTACAGGCAGTTGTTAACTTTTGACACTGTTACATTTATAACAGTTGTTAGGTTTGTAACATTGTCATGTTTATAAAAGCTGAATCGAGGCAACTCAGAATATAAATTGCCCAAAACTGTACAGACGTGGGTAACAGGACTTGAAGCCAGCAGCTGGAAAGGAGCAATGAAAGGCTCCCAGGGTAGAGGAGTGATATTCTACCCCTTAGGAGAAGATCCTATCAAACATGTTCTCACTTTTCAAGATGCTTCCCCCTCACCCTATCTACTCCATGTCTCTCTTTGCCTTTGAGCATATTACTTTTCATGGCAATTTAGCTCATGAGCAGTATCATTAGTAGCTTGGTTCTTGCTCATGTTTTGAGGTGGCCTTAGTTTCCGTGTTTCCTCAATAAGATATTTTTACAAACTTCTGTTTGAAAGAAGAAAATGGCCTAGACTTTTCCAAACCTGACTGTTGTTCTGCAGGTTTCCATTTGGAAAGTTCATCTATGCAATAATTATGCTGCTAAAAAAACAAAAAAGCAAAGCAAGATCACAGATATCTAGTGACTAATTTGAATGTTTGAATATAGAATAACAGAGACTGATTTTTTCATTCTATTTTTTTTTTAGTTCAGTTTACTTGCTCCAGAAATTCCATTTTAATAGTTGAAAAAAAGCAGGAATGTCTTTTCAAGCAATAAACTAGAAAGTTCTGGCTCATAGAGCAGTGTAGAAATGTAGGCCTATTCTCTCCACAATTTGATAGAAGAGATGTTTTAGTCAGAATAACACCTAGATACTACAGAGCTTCCTTAAAGGAGAACTTAAGTTTTAAATCTGCACTTTTTCAAGCCTTTTAATTATTTTGTTATAACATTTGATACCCCTTACACACAGAAGGCAATTATTTGATGTATATGAAAAGGCTACAAAGCAGAACTTGTCAGGAAGCATTCATTCTGCAGCAGCATTCACTGCAGCTAACTGCCTTAGGGAAGCTCTGGAGGTCTCTCCTGAGGTACCTGAGTTACTGCTGTACATCCTAACAGCCTTGGTGAGGTGGTTTTCAGCAAAAACCCTAGTGAGACACTAGCTCACATTTCTTTAAGATGAGTGGATATCCACAGACACAGGACTTTTGCTAGCTCTTATAACTCTTGGCTCTTAATGAATTATGAGAGATAAATTGATATTTGTGAAGTATTTGACTGCTTGGGACAGGAATACTGGAAAATGTAATGCAAGGGGAAAACATGACACCACAGCTGTGCAAACAAGCTAAGATGTTCTTCATACCCACTCCTCACTCAGTGATTTGCATCCCCCTCCTCCCCTCACACAGTCAGAGAACACTAAGTTTGATATACTTGATGTGCAAAAAATAGATACACTCTCATGTGGTTTATTATGGGCATAAGTTATTAATGATTGTTTAAAGAGCACACTGAGACTCATTCTGTTACAGCCCCTGGGGCATCAGAAGTAGTTTGAGTGTCCAAGAGGATTCTAAGCTATGATCAGCACGACACATACCAGTAGGTGTATCTTCAACAGAGGAATTGCCATGGGGCTATTTTTAGTGTAGCTATCAGATATCTTAGGGTGGAAAATTGTAGAGCTCTCTTCCAAAAGATTCTACAAAGCCAGACAGGATGACCACAAAAATATGAGTAGATTTTTAAGACTGTAGCAAGCATGAATATGCTCTCAGAAAGAGGAAGGGGAATTTTTCTTAGTTGTGCAGGAGAGGGAGGGACATGCCTTCCTAAAATTGTGGTAAATCATGAATTTTTCAAAGTTGTTTCACAGGTTGTTTCTTTTTCTCATGCTTCACAGGGTCAAGTCCTAATATCTTCCTAATTTACACCTGTGTCATGTAATCCCCTACCTATTTTAAGCCTTGGCTGTACTGACTGAGCTGGTACATTACTGCCACGTAGAGTTCAGTGCCAGCTACTGAATGCTTTTTATTGAAGTTTATACAGCCTGTGGTAATCAAGAGATCCTTACACAGGACTGCTTTCACTAATCATGTGAATAAATTAGTGCCACTTTTTCTTATTATTTTGTATGCATCTTCCAAACAATAAAGCAGGATACCATTAGTCATGTGCAGCTAATGCTAAAATAATAACTCAAATAGCAGGTAGATATGGTAACAGCCACATTTGTTTGGAACATAGAATGCATATACAAATGCATAGGCACATACTCTGTGTAGCTACACTGAATTGCATACTATTGAAGAAGTATCTGCTAAAGATTGTAATGAGAGAAGTAACTATGCTGCAAAGCATGACATGTGGCTCCACGATCTTAATTTTAGTAATATCTAATCTCTCTGTGGCAGTAATGCAGCAGCTCAGTTTCCACAGTCAGGTGTAACTTCTTGTTAAAGTCAGGACTGACTACATGAGAACAGAAAAAACCCTGAAGATATTCCTTTAAAACTCCTTCCCAAACTCGTGTAAAAGCGTGAGAATGCTTGCTGAATGAAGAAAAATCAGTCTATTTGAGGACAGAACTTCAATAGTCTCTTGCTTCACCAGCACTATGTCACTGATTGTATTTTCTGGAAATATGCTGGTGGAGGTTTTCTGAGCCTTTTCTACTTATCTTGGATATGGAGGAAAAAATTTGGAGAACTTTTTGAAGTCATAATCATAACAATTGAGTGGCTGCAAGATTGTAGTCCTCCATAGGAGTTTTAATTGCTTAGCGTTATCATTTTTATGCAACAATTGATACAAATTTTTTTCTAACCCAGGAAATGATTGAACAAAGTTCAGATGTTGGTGAATGTTAGCAAAATGTTACCTGAAAATGTCTGTAGACTGCTGCTGTGCCTGCATCCCACTTGAGTGAGTGAAGTGTGTGACTATTTCCTGCCATTTACAGATGGTGATCCATAAGGGTTCCTGCAGGTTAGATGGTATATTATTTACTATTCACAGTATTAAAAGGAGTTATAGGACTGGAACTGTTTTATTGTCTATCTGGGCCCTCTCTGAAAATCAACATTTTGATGGTAATGTGATCTCCCCATTTCCTGTGCAAAATCTTTTACTGCGCTCCCCAACGGAATTTCTGCTCTTTCCTGATCCAGGGTGTTCACTTACAGTGACTGTTGTATTTGTAAATTTGCCTTTCCCTACCCTAAAGATTTTTGTTGATAAAATGCTAGCACTTCTCTGTTGCTTTATTTTCTTCCTTGTCCTTTGGCAGCTTTCCACAGCTTTTGGCAGCCCCAGCTCTTTGTCCAAGCTGTCCAACAGGAGATATTCTCATTCTGGGTACATTTCTCAGAAAGGACAACTTTTGTTGCCTCTCACAGAAGCCTCATAGAAACCCTCACAATGTTTCCTTTTCAACCAACAACCTACATGAATCTGTAGGTTCTAAAGGAATCTTCCTGCTATCAAACTGTAGCAGAGGTGAAAGTCATCTCTTTCACCTTACCCTCGACCTTTCATTATACACCACGTTAAGCAGTTAATTATCAGTTTAGTGCAATTACACTGGGGAATGATTTTTTTTTTTTTTTTCTGGCAGAAGTGCTGTGCCCTAGTCTTGAACTGCAGGCATTAGATGCCCTGTTGAATGGAAATCTCAGTGCTTGTGGAATTATTACACATATAAAGTGGCTTTTGTACTTAAGAAGTAATAGGATCTGTAGATGTGTCAATTTAAATGATAATTTATTAAGGACAGGATTAGTAAGAGCTCACTTGCCTTTGGGAGTAGAGTTAGAACCTTGCTCAAAATCCCATCTAAATCTTCTGTGCTTCTCTTTAGCCTGTCCTTGTTTCATTATGTTCAGCTGATCATTCAGCAGAACTTAAACACACAAATTAGGCACCGAATTAGAGGTTTTATTTTTATTTTTCGTAAGTTAGGGGTGCTTTCTAGTCCCTTGCAACTTCCAGGCTGTCCTGAAAGCACAAGTGCATTGCAGTCATAGTAGCAGCTGCTATTTTCTCTTGTTCTAAGCAGACATTCTCTGCCACTCTATTCCTATCCCTCTGCATATTCAGTTTCCAAGCAAGAGCCTGTTAAATGGTTATCTTGAGGGGAGAGTAACCCTACTTCAGTGGGCCTTTCCTGACTAGAAATCCAAGTGGATTTTCAATGTAAACTTTCTTCAAACACATCAGGCACTGTTTTGTGGAATATTCTGAAGAAGTTCTCTTATCCATGTAATTCAGCTTAGGCTTTATGTGATTTGCTTATGTCAATCTAATAGCTAATATGAATACTAGATTATTTTAAAAATAAATCATGTCATATACATATATAAGAAGGTAAGTAATTGTTATTAATAACTTGTATCTGGTAAAGTGGCTGTACTACTAAAACCTTCCCTCCACCTTTCCTCAAATCCTAGAAAAAGGATTTTAAAAATGGACTTGCTCAGTTCTTCTATTTCTGGCCATAAATGTAGAAATGAGAATCTAATTTGACACAGATGGTAAGTAAACTGTTTCTTAAGTTTCCACTATTAGGACTCTAGAATTTTAATTGATAAGCTTCAAACAAATTTTAAAAGCCTAGAGTATAATAAATTTAGAGTTGAACTCAGGGTTAGAATCAATAGATTGCAAATGCAAGGCATAGTGGGAGATAACACTGAACAAATACTTATTCTGTTTTTTTTTTACTTTTATTTACATAGATGAGCTACTGATTTAAATACATTCCTTGAAAGTGTATCATGAGCCTATTGTAAAAGAAAATAGGAGCAGCATATTAGTAAAATATTTATATAATGCTAGATTTAGAGAAACTGTAAATGTTAGAACAGGCAAAATAGCAAGGAAATACACATGATGCAAGCTTGGGGTTGTAGGTGCAGAAGGTAGTGATCAAAACTGGCCATTGAATTGATAGTTAGTTATTACATCTGGAAAATATAGACAGACTATATGCAGACTGTATGTGCAGAGCTAGCACTTCATATAGTACATTAGTAGAGCCATGAATAGAGAATGCAATTTTTTTCCAAACCCTCAAGGAACTGAAGTCCCCCTACAGAGAATTCAAGGTAAATGCCAGCAAATACTTGGTGAAAGATTGCAGAGTGAAGTGAGTAATTAAACAGTAGCATAATAGAGACTATCAGGTTGTAGTCAGCAAAGGGAAATTCCTCTACTCTGTTGATAGTGAACACTATGAGACTGCAAAGATGGAGGCAGTGGAATATTATTTTCACATACAGAGTAGTTTGGCTGGAGCATGCAAAAAGCTCAGTTGAGATCAAGTTGTTTAGGTATGGAACACAACTAGATGCATCAATGGTATGTGCTCCCCATTTCTAGCATCTATAATATCACTCCTTCAAAAATATTTCATGATAGGAAAATAGATAGAAATCTCTCATTTTATATACTTTTTCAGGGTACTGCAGGGGTGGAAAGTCACCATGCTGAGCTGTCAGAGTCCTGGATAAAACCCTTCCTTTACTATGCATTGTGTGCAGTGGCAGGCTATGTATGACGTGGGCTGCAATGGTAATTAGGTTTTATAGCATGTGTATCTTGGCCTTTTTTACAATCTATTGCCAGACTGTTATATTTTAAGATGTGAGCATGTGCCTGTTGAGGCTTGATCTCACTAGCTGGAGTCTTGCACGCTACCAACAGCTGACAGAACAGAGAACTTAGCTCCAGTCCTGTACTGAATTTCAGGCAAGCAGCCCCTGCACACTGTTTATGAATCTGCCTCCACAGATCTCACTGAGGGATTCAAGCAGGCATCAGATTGTTCTCTATACCTGTTTTTCACTGTGTGTGAAGTGAGATGGTCCATCTTTGTAGCTGAAACACGCTACTGAGGAAATACTATGTTGCCAGGATCCTTGGAAAAACCAGAAAGGAATGATGATGTTTCTATGATTTCTTAAATTCTTCCTTTGAATTGTTTTCCCCAATATTTAGACACCAATATACTCATCTTTGTCAATGCTTTCCATTCCTGATTGCAGGAGGAGGCAAGCCAGGCTCCTCCAAGGCAGAGCTTCCTTTGGGGTCATAATAATGTAGAATTCACCTGAAGGGGAAGGAGGACACAGCAGCCTCCATTCCAGTCCTGGTATGCCTGGGATTCCCCGCTGGCTGAAACTCCCAAAAATGAAGGCTGCCTTGATCCCCTCCTGCTATTCTGTCCCACATACTGCAAGCATTTTCTCAGGAAAGTTTTGTGAACTATGAATAACAGTCTAAATTTTGAGGACCATTGCATTCTATCAGTTAGTCAAAAGTCCTCCTTTTTTGTATTTTTTTTTCCTGTATGGAGAATAGCTTTATTTCAAGATCATGTCAGGACAAACCTGACCATTTCAGACAATTTCTTTCTCATCTTTGAGGTGCTCCAAAGATGCTCTGTGGCCACACAGCAATAGAAATGTGCATGAGGGATGCAATATTCTGGTTTGAACAGTGTTTCCAGCAGTCTTGGAAACAGTGAGATCTATGTCAAGTCTTCAGGTATAATTTCAGTGATACTTAGCAGGTGTAAACCATCTTAAAATTACAGAACTCTCCTCAGTTTCGTAGATATCATCAGGGCTTTCAAATGGATATCTATATTGCATCTCCACTTGAACTGATTAAGAAAACCCCAAAACTGTATTTCTTGATAGTCATTTCCTTTACACTTCCCTTTTTAATTTCCATTCTTTTACTGTTGCCATACCACATATTAATGGAAAACACTTGCAGATGTTAGTTCCTTTGAAAACACTAAATGTATCTTCAATACAGCATAGTTACTGTAAATCACTTGACATGGTTCAACCACTAAATAACTTTGAACTTTCAGAAAATTATTTGGGGAAGGAGCTGTTTTAAGCATAGGTGAATCAGTTTGAAAAAAAGGAATAGTGATGACAGTTTTTATCAGCTGGTTCAGGAACTGCTGCCTGATTACCTCTGGGTTCATTAGAAAGGATGTACCTGCTCTGAGTCTAAGGTAACTTCACCTTGCCAGACTTGTCAAGTGCTAATGTAACTACTCTGACACAGTGAAAACTGACTTGCCTAAGCAATGGACAAAAGACAAAATATAAATGCTGTATTTGATTACTTTACACTCAGAGATTTGAAAACTCAGGTTAAACCCTGAGGTTGTTGCTCTTTGAATTCAACCTCTTTGAGAAGTGGGCTTGAATTTGTGTTCTGAAGGACTCAGTAGAAAGATGGGAAAGGTTTCAGTCAAGAGTTCTTTCCTTTGTACTGTCTTACTCTTGAAGTAGTACAGTAGTAACTCTGCTCAGAAGGCTTACACATACAGCTTGTGTCTTTGAAAAAGCTTACTGTGTTGTCATGTGCAAAACAGGAAACGTGTAATGGTATGATCCCCAGAGGAGCCCATCCAGGGCAAACTCTTCTGACCTTGTGGAAAACACATCCAGCCGAAACTCACAGTGAAATGGAAACATCCAAGTTAACCACAGAAGTTAAGAAATATCCTCATCTGCATTGTGTTGCTTTAACGTGGAAAGTCTCTACATGAGCAGCTGAACAATGAATAACACAGCCTGCAAGCTGATGCCACTGTGCAACTCTCTTCATGTTGTTTTTCTTCTTCTTAAAAGCAATATTGTACCCCAGCTTGTTTTCATGTTGCAAGCAAAGTGGTATTTTGGAGTGAATGACATACTTTCAGATTTATACACTATTAGATATTGTTTCTGTCCCCAAAGAGCAAGAAAAATGTAAATAGCAAGGAGAAAGAGACATGATTCAAATTAATCTTAGCAGGCAACAGCTAGATCGTTATTTAAAACTGAGAAGATATTTGATTGAGAACAGATATTTTGGTCCAGAAATTCTCTTTTCTGGACCAGACTAGTTCTCTGCTCTATGTAGTTTTGCATGTGTCAGGGTAAACTCTTGCCCTACACAGGTACAATTATAGGATCCAAACCCTGTTCCAAGGAATATCTGAGGCCATGTTCCTTGAAATACATGGCCAAGGATTTATTTCATATTAAACTAGAATTAGGGGAGGAACATACTATTTGAAAACCAAAAAGCTACATTCTAGTTTTCATAGGAGCTAAAGGCAATAATAATGGTTTTCAAAGGGTCTGGGAATAAAAACAATTAGAAACCCTGTAAACTGTGGGAGTTTTATACATTCCAACTATAAAGCCTACTACAGAGAGATATATTAAATAATTATGGACAGACTAGTATTAATATCTTTCTTTAAAATTTTGGTTATTTCAGTAGCATGTGTCTTCACCTACTGATTGAAACAATATTACTTTAGCAGTCTCTCTGTTAAATACAAAGCTGAAGTTATTCAGTGCAACATAAACATTTAGCTCTACAGTTTAGTCTGTAAACACTAAAAAGGCTGGAATGTTTATCTAAAATGGCCAGACGTCCAAAACTTGCAAAGCTGATCTCTTTGCAGTGTTAACAAGAAGTAGAAAACAAAGAACTTTACTCATTTGAAAATGAAGAAAAAAATCTCAATTTTATTCCCATCAATAATTAAGCTCAATTTTGTTGCCATTCTGAGTTTTCTTGGCACTGGTTTGCCTATCCTGAACTCATTTTAGAAGATAATTGGTTGAGGTTAGGACTGCTGCTGGAATCTCAGTATAAATCTGGGTCCCAGTAAAAGGACAGAAAGGGGGAATGGAACAGATGCAGGTAATACTGGTTTTGTATTTTTATTTTTCTAAAAGACTCACTGGGATATAGTGAAGTTTCAGCTTCACAAGCTGAAAAAACCCAGAGGTTTAGGAGTTGCTTCATGAGAACTTCAGTCTTGACTACCATAAAAATGGCAATTTCTGTGAGAAGGAAGGAGCTACTGTCACACAGATGTGACTGTAACCTCATATATTTGTCTTTATGCTACTGCTAGTAAATCACCATACCTGAATGCTGCTCAGTTCTTGGTTTGGTTACTTAATATTTTACAAAATTATTAGACCTTGCAATACATTGTAGTTGTAAAGTGTTTACTTTGATGTAATAAGTAAATTTTTTTGTTGTTGTTTTTTTTTTTTTTTTCTCTTAAATGCGCTAAAGTTCTGTGTCCAAGCTAATCTGGAATATGATTCATGTCATTATCAGATAAATTGCTGAAATCCTTTCATCAAGTCATAAGGGAAGTGGCTACATCAGGTAAGGGTTAAGCAGCAGAAACCATAATGATCCAAACAGTGGCTATAAAATACTAAATAAACGTTTTCATAGTTCACAAGAAAGTTTGGTTTATTCTGTGATGAAAAAGCAAGTTCTGAGGGTCTTACTGTATATAAGTTCATTCTGTTGGGATTAAAATTACATTTAAATTCCATTAAGGAAATCACAATATAGAATAGAATTCACAATATAAAATTTATTATAGAAGAAATCAGAATATGGAATTACAATATAGAAAAAATGGGGGGTTTTTGTTTGGTTTGGTTTTCTTTAAATTTAATTTAATTAATTAATAATTTATTTTTAGAACGTGTTTCCTCCAAACCACAGCCTGAATAGCTGCTGTTTGACCAGCTATGACTACAACAACAGGAAAGAACTTAAAGGATTTTTACAGTTAAACATTGATTGGCAGACATAGGGGAACTGTATGTTTATCTGGCATAATTCTTCTCAATTTATTTAAGAGTAATTACTCTCACAGATATTTCATAACCCTGCCCATAGATATAATTGCTGCAATAACACAAACGGCGGCTTGAATCCTCCAGTGTACTTCTAGGGATTGGATGTCTGATATTACCCCATGTTTTGATTTGCTAAATACCCTGAGGTGCCTCTGTTTTGCAAACCTTTTCCATCCTTGCTCTTAGTGCGATGGTAGCTGCTCAGCAGGGACACCGTCGCTTCCACAGATCTTTGGTAGACAGTAAGAGGACTCCCTCTGTTGGCAAATCTGTGGGTACCTGTGAGATAAGTAAGAATTATTGTGTCCATGTATCTTCCTGGGATACTTTAATTTTGTGAAATCTCAGCAATTTGATTAATGAGGTTGTGCTTGAATAAACAAACAAAACTAACTAGCCACAATCTGCAGCTGAACTGTAAACTCAGACACTTGCATAATTCTGGTCTATGTACATCTGAGCATCATTGTTAAATCTTTTCTCTTAACACATTTTTGCGTTCTCTGTTGTATAAGCAAATTAAAATTGAAGGAAGCAGGAATATCAGTGGCTCATATTTGTGGGTGTTAAGTATTTCTGAGGTGAAATAGCACAACTATTTTAAGAAAAGAAAAAATGCCTTTCCATATTTCTAGGAGAGAGCTTTGACTCATCATGGAATGCATTAAAATAGACTGAAGTTCTGAATCTTAAAATGTTAGCACTGAGCTGTCATTCCTCTGTGCTTTGAGCCAGCTCAGATAATAGGCTATGCTGATGGCAGCTGCTTTGTAGAAAACAACAATTTATTTTCTTTTTTTTTTTTTATTGCTTCTAAATATGAAAAGGAAAATCTAGTTTAGGATGCAATGAAGCCCCCTTCCTGAAAACTTCAATCAAAGGCGGTTTGCAGGGTTCAAAATGAGGATAAGGGGTACAAAACAAGAAAACCAAAAGCAAACCAAAAAGCATTTGAGGCCAACTGTAATCAGCTAGGACTGACTGAGCTGGAGAGAGTAGAAAAGAGAATTCCTTGGCCAGGGGGATGAGCATCGCAGTGGAGCCTGTGTTTTGCAGAGCTGCAGGGAATGGAGGCTGTTGGGGTGCTGGGTGCAGGGGACCTGTGCCACCAGGCCACCCCAGGCTGCACCGCTGAGCACTCCCACACCACCAGGAGACTCTTGCTCCCTGCAGCTGGAAGGCAAAGAGATATGTGCTGATTCAAAATATCAGCTAGATGAGCAATACTCGTTGGAAAAATGCTTACTCAGATCTGAATTTACCTTCTTCCTTTTAGATAAATGCTGCCTCGTTGCTGTCAATAACACAAATCTGACTCTGTTCCGTTTCAGTTAAATACCATGTTGTTCAGCTCTCTCAGGATCTGATCCCTAGTCTGTGGTTTGGGTGCTTACCTGCAAGCAAGGCTGGGCTGGGACACCTATGAAAGGCAATCTTTCAGTGCTCGTTTTTCTTAATAGTTGAAAAATATTTTGAGCAATCTTGCTCAAAAGGTCATCTGTGCTAAAGATGGCTTGAATGACATGGTTCTCCTTAAATGTGGAAAAGGCTCCTGGTGAGTCAGGGCTGAGTCATGGGAAGATTATGCTACTACTCTATATGAGACTTGGTTTATTATGTTCCAAGAGTTATGTCCCAAAGAACTGTTTTGCTGCAGCAGAACGCTGCTGCAGCTGGAGGCATGGTTTGAGGAGGTGCTGACCCATATCATTAGTGAGGTGAAGAAGCCCCTCAGAGCTTGCTGTGCACAGATGACCCCCTGGCAGTAATGATCAGAACCTCTGGAAAGCTACACTTTTAACCACAGCTTGAATTGTGTTTTTTGTAGTCTTGAGAATTTTTTATTAAGCCTTTCAATTCTGACTAATAGTTACAAAGAAATGTTTTACATGTAGAATATTTATCTTTATGTAGTCCTCTTGGTTTTTATTATCATGCTGAGGATTGATTAATGGTATTTATTTCCAGTGTTAGGGAAGGGAATTTGAAGAATGAACGGGCTAAAATCACATACTAGGCCTATAGTGAGCTAAAATGACCTAGACCTTGATGTTTACTGAGTAGTTGTATTTTCAGCTCCATGACTGTTTTGACATATTTAATACCCCTATAAGCTTTAGGCACTCCTTTCTTCACAGAATTACCACACAAATATCAAAGAAGAGCATACAATAGATGAAAGAAAAGAAAGTAGTTCAATATGGTATATTCTGACATAGGATTTAAAACTGAGGAGAGCAGAACAGAAGATACAGGAGAGGGTTCAGTTCTAGTGAATAGGACAGTAAAGCTGTGGGATCATGACCTGATGGGAGGAGCTAAAAGGTGGCAAAGTTAGAATCAAGGCTAAATGGAGCTTGGAGAGTGACTCCAAATCCCACCTTTTTCTATTAAGTGTACAACAGAAGCATTGCTGTGAGACAGAAGTATGAGCAGTCATATTAGAAGTGAGGGAACATAAAAATTGAGGTATTTATTTCCCAAACTTTATGGTGTAAAGGGCACACCTACTCTGAGTCAGTGGTAAACCATTTATTGGCATCACCAATAATAGGCTTTGCTGAAGTCAGCCCTACTGTGCAAACCTTGAGAAATGGCTAAAGCTGTATCTCTTCACCTAAAGAATTTGGCTCTTACTGAGAGTTTACAGGACCAGCCTGAACTGAGACCAGACATATCTAAAACTTCAATGGCTGCCACCAGAGAGGAGTTTGACTACAAGCCAACCACTTTACACTACAAATATCTGCAGCCTCAGAGCCTGAGCTCTCCTGCATGCATGATAGTGGCTGCACAATGGTGATCTCCCCTTGAGCAGGGGTAACTCCCAAGGCCATTCCTCAAAGTCAAGAGATCCCTTGCCTGGCATCTACAGCAAGGTAAGTGACATTTTATGTTATAATCCAAAGCATATTCTACACAAGCAAGCTTAGAAGTGTGGCAAGAAGTAGTGTTTGACTGCCTTGTTGTCATTGTTTAGTAACTGTTTAATCATCATTGTTAAATCACTCTTTAATAAAATTTTTTTGTTAACCTTACAATAATGACTTCTCTTAATAGCTTAAAAACCCTTGGATACTGCTGAATGCCTGAGTTGCTTTGCTCTCTACTTCCTGGAGGAGAAAAAAAATAGGTAGGTAGGTAGGTATTTGTGTGTACGTCATATTAAGCTCCACCTGGAAACTTTGTGGGGCTGGAACGTCATTTACAATAATGAAGCAATCAGTTCAGAATGGTATTACAAATTGCCACAGCTGACACATGGGGATAAATGGCTCATCTGGAATGCATTCAGATGGGGTTCCCAGTCAACCAACTGAATTGCATTCAGCAGTACTTAAAAATACTAGCAGATATTTATCTATTTCCCCATACTGGGAGCTTAAACTCTGCAGGTGTAGGTGAAGTGTGTGCATGCCAGGACCAGCTCAGTCTGGTTCTGTGAGTTCCTTTTCCTGTTGGCTAACTCTGTTACATAGAATTAAATGTTGATTGGAGTTCAGAATTCAGTTTTACACAAGATACAATGCAAAGCAGAAAATCTAAACAAATGATAGAAAATCTGATCTGTAAAGAGGGGAACTAGCGACTTCTAAGAGCGTATGTGGAAAAGTGTCAGCCCACCAAAGTCAGCCAGGCTATGCCCACCAAGCAGGAAAACACAGAGCTATCCAATTTTAACGCTCCAAGAGTTTAATGAGAAGTTTCTGTTAATACAAAATGGAAACTAAAGCACTTCCATCTGTTACTCCTTGATGAAAATGTTTATTTCAAGGCTATATTCTACTGCTTGTGAAGGGTATTGGTTTACGTACAAATGCATGCTGAACATTCCAATTCACTCTTAATTTGGATGCCTTCAGTAACAATGGAAGATGCTCAGATTGACAGCCTCTCACAGATCAAAGCTCACAGCATGATGGTTTGGGGGAAAATGCAAGAGACTTGCAAGAAAATTATTTCACCAAATATTTTTTGTGCTAGAGACCTATCCAGGTCTAAGGCAGATAGCCTTTGATAACATAGTTTGTACAGTCCATCACAAGTTCTGGCCCAATTATTAAATGGCTGTAGTGTTGCATTCCTCAGCAAACAGCAAGTTGAACCATAGGCTGTATTACCTTTATTCCAGACTAGTGGCAGTGCAGACATTAAACACTGCAGTCTCCTATTGCAACACAAATGCACTGGGGAAATGAAGCTGGAGTGCAGAAATCATTTCAGTTAAGCCTGCCTCCGAGGCAATGGATTTTAAGCAGTAAAATTTCTCAGGAGTGTAACACAGATTGAGGATAATGCCGTTACCATCAAATGCTTATCTTCAAGCCTAATACACTGGCATATACAAAGAACCTGTGGAGGATCAAGCAGGGGCGGCAAATCCAAATACGTGATATTGTCTTGGAGGGATCTGGTTTAACTGAAGGCCCAGTTATGAAGAAGGAAAACAGGTGCATAGAAGAGTTGCAAGCTGATGGAGTTAGAAACTATGTGCAAAAAAAGTAAGTATAAAACCTAGAGAATGCTCAGGAGCAGTAAAAAAGCAAGGAGGGAAGATAAATGTCTTTTGTGACTATAGCAGAGTGAAGGGATTCGGGCAAATATCTTTCTAAAATCTCCATCAACTAATAAGACTGTAAAAAAGTGAACTACAACCCAGCATGACTGTGAGAGAACAGCCTTTCTCATATGAGATTGAGTTGACAAATTATGTGTATCAGTTCCTTAGGGCTCAAAATGAATGTAGGCATACATATTCATGTGTATCCTCAGAGGTCTGAACCTAATCAAGTTCTTGCAGGAAACCTCTGGAGTAACCTGGACCATTTGGGTAGAATTCCCAGATCACACTGACTGGTACTCGAGGTTCTTAGACTGTCTGAAAAACTGCGTTATAATACTTGTAGGTTTTATTTTATGTTTTCTTTAGTGATTTGTGCTTGCTTTTACTGTGTAAACATTCAAGATTTTTCTTTTAGAGTTTTCAACAATGTATTATTTTAGTGATAGGAATGAAATGCTGTAAAATGAACGTGGAAAAATGAAGACAGTACCTGTGACATCAGGAATATGGATGTTTTGTTGTACTAGTTTCCACCACTCAGTTCTGGCCTGTGTGTTATAATGGCACAAATCCACTTGGAAAACTACAAGTCTGGAGCTTGTAAGCTTGGAAGGGTCACTAGGAAAATACAGTGCTTGCAGGAAATGCTGCTGTGATTTTTGTGGGCTCTCCCACAAAGGCTTCTCTGTTTCAGTTGGTACTGGGTCAGTACAGGCACAATGTCAGAAAGCAGTATGACTATGCTTGAGATGATAGGTGAACTCGCACCCATCCCAACACCAAGGATTCCAGGCCTCATTTCTGCTTCATTTCTGACTGTGGCATCACTGCCCATATGAATTTGGTTTGAAATGCCAACACAACATGACAGTTTTTTATATGGGTAAAAGTAAATCTCTGTTCAATTGCACAGCACATGGTGCTTTGGGGTTCTGTCCTGGCTCAAATGCTAAAACCCAAGAGGAGGCTGGGAAATAAAAAGATATTAAAATTTGCTGGTAGGCTTCCTGGCTCTTTAAGTGAATGCTGACAAGTGCATGTGCTGCCCGTAGCAGATTTTGCAGGGAAAGGGTTTTACTCCAGTCAGAAGTCCCCAAAAGCATGGGCTCAGAGGTTATCATTCCTGTGGAAAAATTTCCAGAAATAAAATACGTTAAGCAAATATCTCAGTCCCTAACTGTCTGAAAATGGCAGGTACTGAGGTTTCCATACAATGATTTCTTTGTCAGAAGAATATTCCATATGCTGCCATAGCTAGCCCAGTTTTCTGTTTATGAATGCAGCATCAAAGGTGTGAGACTTCCAGTCACTGAGCCTGGATAAATAGAGGAATTCATAGAAATAAGCTAAATCTAGACCTTGGTTAAACCCATGGAAGATTGCAATTGACTTCAAAGTGAGCACAACCTGGTCTGGAATGAATATTGAGCTGGTTGCAGCAGTACAAGCTTCCTCATCCACCCCATCCAGCCTAGGCATTGATACTCAAAGGGCTTTCCTACATGAAAAAATAGCAGTACTAAAGTTACAGAAATATGAGGGTTTTTCCCCAAATTCTGCTGGAAGAAGAAATAGTGCGTTGTAGAAATTGCTGTGTCCTCATCTGATGGGAGCAGCAGCTCCTCTGAATGGCCCCAAACCTGTTTCAGTCAAAGTTACTCTGGTTAACAGGACTCTTGTGTCAGACCTAATGAGGCCCCTTTTGGCTGATACAGGTGAGAGGAGTTTAACTCCCAAGAGAAGCAATACCAGCAGACTCAGAGGACAAAGATTGCTGGCCTTCTTTCCACCTGAGCTACTCTGGACACATCTTCATTTCTCCATCTTCCTGCATAGTGAACATCAGGCTACACTTTGCATCAGAACCTGTGTTTAGCTTTGCCTATTAATGAGAAATGTCTGTATCAGTGAAGCTTAAGATAATCTGGGTATAAATTTATAATTTGTGCTAAACCACAATAGGTTTTGACTGAGATGTAATATATCTTGTTCACAATGGCTAGTGGGGGGCTATGTTTTAGATTTGTGCTGAAGACAGTGGTGATAATGACGGAGATATTTTTGTTATTGCTGAGCAGGGCTTGCACAGAGCCAAGGCCTTTCTGCTTCTCACCCCACCAGTGAGGAGACTGGGGGTGCACAATAAATTGGGCAGGGACACAGCTGACCCCAAGGGTTATTCCAGACCATATGACATTGTGCTCAGTATATGAAAGCAGGGGGGGCATTTGGAGCAATGGCATTTATCTTTCCAAGTAACTGTTATATGTGATGGAACCTTGTCCTCCTGGAGATGACTTTACACCTGCCTGCCCATGGGAAATGGAGAATTAATTCCTTATATTTCTTTGCCTGCATGCATGGCTTTTGCTTTTCCTATTAGACTGTCTTTTTCTCAACTCACAAGTTTTTTGGCTTTTACCTTTCTCATTCCCTCCCTGATCTTGCTGACCAGGGAGTAAGAGAGGCTGTGTGGGGCCTGGCTGCTGGCTGGGGTTAAGCAACCACAGCTGTTCTTATATTCAAATATACCTATTCACCTGCTCTAGACTATTTTAAATGTAGCTGTTTCTCATGAGTGTAGCCTTGGCCTCTGCGGTGCCGATAAAAATTTTGATGAGGGAGAGGGAAAAAAATGGCAATTTCTTCTCTTTAGTTTAATCACAGCTGTTGCATTTCAATGATTGGCCATTGTAATATGTGAAAATTGTATGGAGGAGAAAAATCCCAGGCCTGTCACTGAAAGCTGTTGGTAGTTGAACAGGATGCTTTAAGAAGCGTGAACACACCTATCCAAATTAGTTTAATCCTAAATGAAATTGCCTGTTACAAAGCATACATATTAAAGAAGCAAGTGATGGAAAGGAGGTTCTGGATCCTGTTCACAAAATTCCCAGCTGCAAAGTTCATTCCCCACCCAAATTGTATAATGCTGTGATTCAGTTAGATAACGCTGTCTTTGCTATTTTGATTAGTGTCTTGGCAAAAGAAATTTAACTGGAAAATGCTAGCCCTTTTTATTTTTCATTTTTATTATCTTGGCTTGTCTCTCTAAATGCTTCCATGTGAGCAATTTCACTCATCTTTAAGGAATGCATGTAGGAAAAAAAGATGTTTATTGAAGCCTTTAGCTATTACTGCTTGTACTAGAAAAGGTCGACACAAACTTCCTTCCTTCCTTCCTCTTGATTTTTTGGGGAGTTTTACTTAAGGAAAAGTAGGTCATATACGAAATGGGGGTTTCTGTACCACCTTGTCTGGAAAGAATATTTTCTGAGATTTCCTGGTGAGAACAGTCCGAGGTGGTTTTGGGTTTAAATCCGATGTTGTCCTGAATCTTGACTTGAACCGTAGCTGCCCGGATTTGGTTTTGCCGTGTCCATGTCCCCGGTCCCTCAGGTGACGCTGTGCTCTTGCGGAATGCCCAGGCTGCCCACCTGATGGGTGGAGTTACCTTTTTTACAGTGTGTCTTGTTTTTTTGTAAAATGGGCCTCTCGCTGCAGCTGCCCCTTGGTCAAACCTGTTGTGCGGTTTCCAGCCGCGGCCGGCACACACAGGTGCCGGCTGTCCCCGCGGGCGCTGCGGGCTCTCCCCGAGGCCGGGCCCGCCGCTCCCGGCAGGTTTCGCACCGCCCGGCCCCGGCCCTCCCTCACACCGAAGCCGCGGCGGGGCGGGCGGAATGAGCCGTGGCCGCAGCGGCTCCTCCTCCTGCCGCTCCCCGGCACCGCCCTGCAGCGCCAGCGAGCACCTGGGACGGGCGGCGGGAGCAGCGGCTCACAGGACCCGCGGTAGGCGCGACCCCGCGGCGGGACGGGGCCAGGGGCCGGGGCCAGGGCCAGCCGGTGCGGCAGGGCCGGGCCGGGCCCGCGTCCCCGCAGGGAGGGGATCCTGGGGCAGCAGGAGCCGAGACGCCCGCGGGTGACCGGCAGCGGCTCAGGGGCTGGCGGAGGGGAGGTCAGGGCCTGCGGCAGCTCCGCGGCTGGGAGGAAGCGACGCCTGTTTCCTGAGGAAATACGGTTTCGGGGGAGAGGGCATGTTTTGCTGTTGTAGTTGCAGTTCGGTCCTTTGCATGTGTCTATAGTTTATCTTGAGCTTATAATTTCGATACGTACACAGTTGTCAGGAGAAAGCAGCCTAAGATGGTAGGCTGGCCATTACGCAGTGCTTTTTTATTTATTTATTTTTTTCCCCCTTTCTCTAAACTGCTCGTAGTATACTTTACCTATGTACTTCGAATGTCTTTAAGACGCTTAAGTGTCTTTAAGTGTCTTCAAGTCACTTAAGTTGTCTTAAAACCAAAACTCTTCAAACTCCTGCGATGCTGTAGCTATATGTGTGACAAAAAACAACACAAACATCTCCATATTCAGAAAAGCAGTTCCTTCTTGTCCCCATCCTGTTTCTGGGCAGTAAGGGAGTACTTCTATAGAATATGTTTTTATTTTAAAATGTATTTATAGTAGTTCCTGGAAGCTTCTTCCTGTTAAGGAGGAACTGTGGAGAGATAATGTTCCGAAGGGAGTGGCAGAAGCATGGAAGGCTTCTGAGCCTGGAGCGGGGACAGATGGCACTGGGGCAGAAGGTGTGGAGCGAAAACAGACTGGCGAGAGAGGAAAAGTGCTGGTGCAGTGTGTGTTGAGGAAGAAGCTCATGATGAGGGTTACGCACCTAAAAGCACAGCTGCTGTCAGAGTGGGAGGTTCATTCCCTGATACCTCCCCCAGCATACAGTTATTTTCTGTGGAGTGAGTCAGTGCTTTATTGGAACGCCCATGGTAACGTCGGAAACAATACAAAACCAGTGCAAGTGTATGGTTGCTGTGAAGCCTGAGTGTATGAATGTTTTCCCCATAGCTTGGCTGTTTCTGTAATTTCCTGTATTTTGAGTTGTTCTAAGCGTCATGTGGATCACTCTCCTCCCACTGATGCAGCAGATTATTAGAACTGAGTATTGCTTACATGTTTGCCTGTAGCCCTGTCCCTTCTGCTGAGTGCCTAATAATTTTATGTCAACAATATTTATGATATTTATGTTCCTTTCTCTTGCCTGACCTATACTGCCTAGTATAAGGTCCGAGGCCAAAAAAAAAAGACCCCTGGCTTGGCTAGAAAAGGACATCTGATTTTGAACTTTGGCTTAGTGAGTTACTCTGAATTAGGTGCTTAAGTTTCCTGAAGCAGACAGGCTGAATATCCCTTTTATTATTGACAGAGATAACTTTAAGCTTGGGAATTTGAACTTCTTCGGTAAACAATGTACTTATCTATAGTCAGAATAACTGGTTGTTGGCTGTGCTTGGCAGTGTTTTAAAAATACTTGGTTTTCTATTAGCTAGGAGAGTAAATGCATCTTACAAATGTTAGGATTTAGGGGAAAAAATACTTTTCAGTAGTAAGATTTAAGGACTAAAGCTGGCTGATCTAAAGTGCAGACTAGATTTGAAGGCTATAGTCTTGCTTTCTTTTCACATTCCTTGTTTATGATTGCTTTGAAATACCTGTCTCTCTATTTTACTATTTGAAGCTGGTTCTTGAATAATTCTGTTCCTGGAAAGAATTAATCAGCTGAAAATGAGTAATTCCTTATAGCCTGGAATGAATGAAGGTGTGTCCATTTGCTCACCGAGGGGTAGTAACCATCCCAGTGTTGCTGGACAGCTGGATGTGTAAGTCTTCCCTGGCCAGAAAGTGTGAGAATCATCACTGTTAAGAAGTTGATGTCTTTGTACCTCTTGTTCAGCTGGGGAGTCCCAAGGCTGTCAGCAGAGAGGTTTTGTTGCAGTGTAGGGTATGTCCATTAGGAGTTTAGCTAAGCTCCCATGCAGCTCCTGCCAGTATGCCTGACTTTGGGAGCTGTCACTTGAACAGCTTGGTGTCAGTCTGGCCTCCTGCAGCCCAAACAGCTACAGACCTGATGGAAACCTTTTGTCGTCCTTTTGTTCCTGTTGCCTCTGCCTTTGCAGTGGGGCCACTCCTTGGCTCTGCCCTTCAGGCTTGGGCACAGCAACTAATTAAAAATTGCTGGTGAGAAATGAAAAATCAGATATTTTTTAATAGTTGTTTTAGAGTACTGAATACTACTCTATTGCTGTGGTTCCTGGAGTAATTGGTATTTACATATTCTGACTTGCACTAATGGTGTAAAAATTTATTCTTTTGTGGTGGAACTTAAAATAGAGGAGTGTAAATCCCTGAGGCACTAGTCAGTTGAGAACGTAGTTCAGACTATTTATAGTATTATTTTTTTGCAACAAAAGAAAAAGTTAGGAGTTTGAAGTAGAACAACCTCATTCCATTACTTTTTCAAACATCTCATAACCTATTTTTTTTTTCTTGTTTGTTTTGTTGTTTGGAAGGTGTCTGTCTGTATTGTCATAAACGTTCTGACTGTGTGTTTCATATATTTGAAAGAGAGTATTGAATGAGTGCTACAAAAGTAGGCACTTGCATCAGGGCAGTCTAGGGGTACAAAATGAAATTGACGTCTTGGAGTTAACTCAGGTTTTTCCTGCACATAGATCTTGAAAGTCCATGCAGCTCAACTAAGTTCTTTGGATTTTGAAGCCCTGAGTTTATATGTAGGGCTTCAGTCACTGTAAAGGTTACAGGAATGTTCTTAGTAATATTTTTACAGCTTGATTGTGGCTTATGGGTATGTCTTCCCATTCAGCTTTTCTTTGTTGAGCGTGGCATCATCAACATTTCAGATCTATTTTATTTTGACTAAAGCTTACAAGTGCTACCTTTCTGATGCTCTTCCCTCCTCACCCCCCTTGCCCCAGTAGGTCAAAAAGTGTTAGATTATTTTCTGTAATAAAAAAGATTATTATATTGAATTAGAAGGATCATCAAAAGTGACGGAGCTCCTGAGTCATAATACTAGCAAGCAATTTAAATGGATAATTTTTTTAAAAAAAACTCATATTTTATTTTGTTTCTGTTCCACAGTCTATTCAAAGCTGTGAGTTGGTTTGGGAAGCTATTTTTTATTGGAAGTGGATGATGTGTTAGTACTCTTTAAATATGCATTGTTGGATGAATTCCAGTAAAGGTGAACAATGAGTGATAAGATCTGTGTAAAGAGGTTTCCTGAGTTTTGGGCAGCATGAGCTCACCCGTGTTGGAAGATAAACCCATTCCACTAAATTAGTTCTTTTCATAGTGAGAGGAAGGCTAGACAGGAATCACATACATATACAGAAGACTTAATGAAAAAATAAAATTGCAGGACTTTTTATCTGTCAGGATGAAAACTATTACAACTGATACAGGAGAGAACAACTTGTATGATGCAGTGTATGAGTCAAAGATAAATTTTGCTCAGGCTGGTAAAAAAGCACTTTGCTGGTTCAGTGCTGACTGTGGTTTGTCCTTGTCCTGGAAAAGCATTGTGGTGGATGCCTCAGCTCATATCTGATGAAAAACGACAGCATATTGTAAGGTGATAAATTCTGTTCTGCTGGTTTCACAATCAGGGATCAGTCTCAGAGCAGGTACTGTAATTTATAGCTTCAGGCTGCTTTGTCTACAATATCCTGGTAATTAACCTTGTGGAGGAGTCAAGGCCAAGGGTTTAACTTTACTCGGTGATCCCTGTGATGAAATGGGCATAATTAAACAAATAATTTTGAAAAAATAAAGATTGTGGTTTTTCATCCTTTTTTGTCTTCAAATTATTGTACCATGGCATAGCTGGAGCCTGAACAGCAGCCACTAAATACATTCCAGTAGTGGGCGTGAATGCAGTGGCTGAGTTTATTGCTATTGCACCTTGAAACAGAAGTTTTCTTGCAGCCTTGAAGTTTTCTTCTTTATTTCTGCCTTCATTATGGCATTTGTATTTTTGTTACAAATTTATTGAGTTGTAGTCCTTTCCTTCTGTGTTGTATCGTACAGAAGCATATTTGCAAGACTCCTGTTGAAAGTCTGTCATAGGTTTAAATGTTTATGAACAGGTCTGTTCCCTCTTAGTTTTGTCAAGCAGCAGGAAAATGCTCAAGAGCCTGAATGGTTTATAGCTTGCAGTGTGAAGCATGATAGCGACGTTTGCTGTGGGAGTAAAACCTCAGGTCTTTATTTAAAGTTCTGAGGTGGACCTCTGGGATTGAATACTGGGAATGGGGAGAGGACCTTGACAGTAGTTGTTCTTTGTTTTCTTCAAGGCACTCCCTCTTTCCGTGTGTGGTTTGGTTGTTTGTATTTTTCCCTTGTCTTATGCACTACATTTTTTATGACTGAGCAAACAGAGACCTTGCTGTTCCTTTGTCCTCCCACGCAATATTTGTGTAGCAGGGTAGGTTTCCATATCTTCTGTTCCCTCGCCTGTATCACCCTCTGTTATCAGCAGGCAAGTGCTGCTCATCAGGAGCAATTTTAGTAAAATATTGTGGATGTAGCAGGAGAAAGTGTGGATGATGAGATTAGAAGATGAAATGGAGGCTGGCTTGAGGGAATGGTTGGGAAAGGTAACTTTCTATGTTAGTATTTCTAAAGTTAGAGTACTGGTCAACAGAGGCTCGAATCAACTGCGGAAAAGGTGGTGATCAGGGAAGTTTCTGAACATGAGAAGTCGGTGTGTTTGCAGATCTAGTTTGCCTGGAATCTAACCAGTCTGGGAAAATTTCCCCTTGGAAAAGCCCTGGTTAAATACAGTGTTCAAAAGAAGCAAGTGGAACATTTTTATATAGAAACTAACATTTTTTTCAGATTGCTGAAGTTGGCTGTTTTTTCTCAACCTCAGCTTTCATTGCCGAAAGGCTCTTTTAATCTTGGGTTTTTTCCCAATTTGAAATGAGCGTTCTGTATGGGATTAAAAGCAAGCAAACAGCCTTGCTAAGAAAAACAAAGCCTATCCCATTGCTTCTCACCCTCTACCACAAAAAAAAAAAGTTTTTTTTTCCTTAAATGTGTACCTAAATCTTTATTAAAAAGGCATCTTAAAATTTTTTGAGTACCCTGTCTTTGTTGTATTTACATGTAAAGCTAAAAAGTAACTAAAAATATAATTACGGTTTTACCTGAAGAAATAACACTAATTTCAGTGTTGTAATATTTTGTATATAAAAATGTACACCTTGACATTACACATGCTAAGAATCTAGATTCTGGGGGTTTGGTTTATTTTTGAGTGACATGGTAATAATTGTTCTTTTTTATTTTTCCATGCTTTATTACATAAAGCCCATTTCTGAATTAGAGAGTCTCTGAAGTGTGCCAGGCTGCCTTCTGTTGAGTTTTTTAATGGTTTTTTTTTTTTTTCTGCTGGCCTCTCTGCACTTCCATACTCGGGTACCTGCCGGAGGTGGCAGCATGGGCCTGGGGCCTGGCAGCTCCCTCTGGCAATTGTGTGGCCAAGCGCCAGGAGGGAGGAAGCTGCCTGCTCGTTTTTCCAGCAGCAGAGGGAGAATACGTCTTGCTTTTTTGTTTCTTGGCCTTGTGAGTTGTGTCAGTCTTTGCATGGGTAACAGCAGGCATTGCTTTTCTAATGCTGAGAAGCTGCATTCGCTTATTTACTGATTCTCAGACACTACATACTGGAGCAAAAGTAAGGTAGGGTTATAACTTTTGGTGTACTCTGTTCATTGCTGTTTCTGTTAATTTATCTCTCTTTAAATTTAAATGAGTATGTGCAGCATGAAGTCCGAGCAGTTTTTAAGTAAATTTCAGATTTCCTAATTGTATTTCCTTTTAAAAAAGAAAACCACTAAAAAAGAGTGTTTCTCCATTTCAGTGTTGCTATGCGATAGAGCCATGCAAACCAGAAAGAGAAGTTAATGTGATCATGCAAAATGAAAACAATTTCACAAGAACAGCACCCCTGCCAACTCAAACCAAATCCAAAGCAAAATTCCACAGTTGAAACCCAAAACACAGCAAAACATGCCAGATGCAAAAGGTAGTGCTTTAGGGGAAAGAGAGGGGGAAAAAAAGGGCAGCAATTCTAAAAATAGACTGTGATTTGTCATTAAAATAACCTTCAAAAGTTAACACTCATTATGGATATTTTCTTCATAGTTCCTTTTACCATTTCTTCTGGTAGTTGTTCTGTTTAAAATAAAGCCTTTGTATTTTGGAAGCCAGTTTTCATTTTGTCCTTAATTTAGCTGTTCTTCCTTTTTGACCTCCGCTTCTATTTTGGACAGCTAATGACTTTGTGCACTTCTGTGCTGACAGAGGCACTATCCATTTTGAGAGACCAAATTTGTTCTAGTGATCTTGTCCTATCAGTAAACCCTTCATATTTTATGGCAATGCGGTAACCATGAAGGTGTATCCCTTCTGCTTCTTATTCTGACCTTGCACTTCTCCAGACGTTTGCATTTAGGTGCCTTCTAACACCTTCTCCTAATTACTCACTTGAAGACATAGCTTCTTTGTCAGATGATTTTCTACTCCTCATTGGTAACACAGTTTTGTATAGGCTGGAAATTCTGGAGGTTTTAATAGCACAGTAAAGGAAGCATGTACAAGTAATATATTCCTAACAACATAATAGGCAAAGCAAGCAGCAAGTAGTAACTGGAACTGATAAGAAAAATAGTGTGAGGAGTGACTCTGCAGCTGCTTAGCTATCTGTTTATTAGTCCAGCAGAAGGAAACAGGAAGAGGTTTTTAAAGGGAAAGCCGGGACAGGCTTGTGCAGATTATATATAAATATTGATAACTGGCTACTGCATAAATGTTACCTCTTAGTGTTACATGGTGTAATGAGTGAAGCATTGCAGAAAATAACTGTATCACCCATACTTTCCAGATCTTTGCAATGAGTTACCCGGGCTATCCCCCAGCGGGTGGATATCCACCAGCTGCTCCAGGTAAGTTGTTCAGATGAATTAAACATAATGCACTGGCAGTCCTGTCTGGAGTGGAAACATGGCATGGATGAAGAACAGGACTCTGAAGGGTTTCCTTGACTCCCCAGAGCTTTCTGTACTTGCTTGTTAAGTCCTGTGTTATTTAGGCTGGGGATTCTGATTTGTCTAATATGTGTGTTCTGCCATGTGCTCATATAGTAGGGTCCAGTTTCATTCATCTCAAATAAAGCACAGAGCATTAGGAAATGGTCTTAACTTGATCAAATCAAATAAATGACAAGGATCAGTGTCAAGTCAATACTGAGTCTTTAGGGTGTGTGGTGAGACAAATGAGTATGGGGAGAAATCATTCATACATCTTAAAACCATATTCTCCAAAGAAATAGGAAATTATTCTTAATTCACTGTTCTTAGGCAGGTGATTGCATACAGAGGAGAGAGGGCAATTAACAAGGGTGGCATTTATAATAACATAAAGCTGATGAAATACTCAACCACTGCTTGGTTATCAAGCTGAGCTTCACAGTTGTTAATATTGTTGAAATTCAGAAAGAAGGGTCTGGAGTCATGCAGGTATGGTGAAGTGTGGAGTTAGGTAGGCTAGCTCAGGAAGGGGAAGTTGAACTAGCTAGGAGGATAAAGCCTATTTCTCAGCAGAGTATTCTATCTTAAGTTAGACCATACTGCTGGGTGCAGACAAGTTTTATGACTTTGGTGTCTGTAAATATACTGTTGTGCTCTGTGGACACCTCTCAAATTAGCAAAGTAAGTGGAATTAATAATATCTTCCTACTGGAATACCCAGACAACTTTGTACTTTAAGTACTCTCAAGTCAAAATGTGGTGCTAGTCTTGACTGAGTGCTAACTGTCAAATAGGTTTAGAGTTTGAGAACTTACAGATTCAGTTATACTAACATGATTAGAAATACCCAGTGAGACCTCTCTTTTTATAATAATTACACTGCTGCCCTGCACCTCTTCAGTTGATTTTCCTGGTAGTGTTGAAAATAATTACATTAGAAATTTCAGTAGTAAGAACTTTAAAATGGCATAGTTTCTTGTTTCAGCACATGTGTGTTTGATTTCAGGTAGCAGTCCTTGGGGTGGTGCTGCCTATCCACCTTCAAATCCACCTCCAATTGGCCTGGAAAATGTGGCTGGCTATGCCAACCAGTTCAATCCCAGCCACATGGCTGGAATGGTGAGTTTGCTTTCATTTAATGTGTTTCACTGTGATGCCCTTAAGGGTGAATTTGTGTTTCTGGCATTGTCACAGTGAAGTTCATCACTTGAATTCTGTGCCTTTATGTCTAATCTGTTTAAGTGTTGAGCATTCAATATTGCCTATTGAAGAAAATGATTACTGAAAGCTATTTCTTATTTTAGGAAACAGAACACTAGTTAAGTGTTGTTAACAGTCTAACTTCAAAAGTTGTGAACGTAAAACTAATACAACTTGGCATTTGCTGAGTTGAGGAATAGGGAGCTATTAACACAGAGTATGCACTGTTAATATATTCACATGAGCAAACACAGTCTGGATTTTGCCTATTACCTGTGTTTTGACCAGTCAGAGTAAGGAAAAAGGCAGTGTAATTAGAGGTAGCAATGATTCATCCTTGAAAATAATATGGGATCAACAGTCTCTTACAAACACTGATGTTTAACAGATGGAAGTAAAAACCTTTTACATTGACTGAAGAAAATGTAGACGTTTCCAATGTGATTTTTTTCATAGAGCAGAAGTGAGTGACACTTCTGACAACTTTAGTCTTCAGAAATCTGTTATGCTGCATAACGAATGCAGTTTGTAGGAAGATATTTGCATTATAGATGCCTTTCTGAGGCAGTGATTAAATGAAGCGATTTGGCAGCCAGCAGGCAAATTGAGCAACAAACTATCTAGGGTGCAGGAGGCAATATCCACAGCAACTAGTTTTTGACAATTCTGCAATCATCAAATGTCTCTTCTGGTTTCTCTCTAGAAGAGTGGTTTCAGTGGTAAAGTTTTGATGTGGAGCGGAATATCTTCATTTCAGTTTCTGCAGAAGTCTTTCCAAATGCAGTCCAGGAACTCCTGCTAGTTGTAAACTACTAACACATCATAAAACAGCCAAAGGTTGCTTAAAGTCCTTGCACCCAGGTGCACCCTTGTGATCATACAAGGCAGCCATGAGAAAAGAAGGGATTATTTGGTGTAGTTTTAGGCAGATTTTTCCATCCTGCTTGCTTTGTTTTCCAGATAAAGAACTATCTGTCTGTGTTGGTGGGGAGGGAGGTTGTGTTGTATTAAGCATGTTACTGAAACTCAGCTGTTTGTACATCTTCCTGTCTCTTGCTTTTTTGCTGTCATTGCAGGCATCCAACCTGGCAGGGACCTTTGGAGGGGCAAATGTACCGCAAAACATGTATCCTTCCACACCTGGGGGTTATCCACCTGTTCCTCCAGGTGGCTTTGGGCAACCCCAGCCAGGACAGCAGCCCTCGTACGGAGGGTACGCTCCCCCTGGAGGAAATCCACCATCCGGAATGCCTTCTTACCCAGGGTATGGAGGCGGCCCTGTGCCAGGCCAGCCCACACCACCACCTGCTCAGCAGCCTATGAACTATCCAGGATTTCCAGCAACTCACCCAGGGCAGCAGCCCATGCCAAATTACCCAGCAGGTCCAGCTGTGAACCCATCTATGCCCTCTTACTCAGGAACTACAGGGCCTGCAGTCACTCCTGTAACAGTAAGAGCATTCACTGCTTTTCTTTTGAGGTGTGGCTGTATATATGTTCCTCTACATTTACTTTGTGTGTATTAATGTAAACCAATCATGAAATTGGAAAGAAAGTTAGGAAAAGAAGTTTGAGCAAAGAGAGAGATGGAACCTTTTCAAACACAAGCAGTATAGGCTCATATGTCTTGAAACAAATGATGTTTTACCATGGTATCCAAGAAAAAAGTTTTGACATTAATTCAAATTAATAAATCTTGCCTTTCCTAACTTTAGCAAGTATTGCCAGTCATATATACAGTATAATCAAACCTTAATTAATTGGAAAGCAGATTTAATGTCAGGAAACCTTGATCTTGCATTTTGTCATTTGTGTCTAGAAATTAGCAAATTGCTTAAGGAAGGGTTGGTTTGAGTTTTCTCTATTACTTTTCTCACAAGAAAAAAATTAGTAACAGTGATCATCTTTCCTAAGTAGTAAACCAGTATTTCACTATTTAACACTAATATGCTGTTAACACTAGTACTGTTTAACACTATTGATCTCATTTTAGCATGGAAACCGAGGTACCATCACTGATGCACCAGGTTTTGACCCTCTGAAGGATGCAGAAGTCTTAAGGAAGGCCATGAAAGGATTTGGTGAGCAGTCTGAGGATTTACATGTCAGTTAAAGTAGAATTGCATATCCATTCAGCACTGATGTTTTTCTATTGCTGTGTGTGTACTGAGCAGGATAGTTCACATGTGATTGTCCTTGGTTATCAGAAGTATTACTGGACATTCATGTAGGCATAAATAATATCATGAGTTTGGTTTAGGTTTTCTTTGTATTCTTACTGTGTTTGTGGTTGGGAGTAGAGCTCGAAGTTCTGTGGTTGTACACAAGAGTAGATACTGTAGGTGAATTCAAGGCATTCATGTCCTTCTGCTGGGTTTAGAACAGGATGAAATAGAGACAGAAAGCTCAATTCTCACGTGAGGTGATGCTCATTCTGTGGTGTCTGTGTGCGTGTACAGGAACCGATGAGCAGGCCATCATCGATTGTCTTGGAAGTCGTTCAAACAAGCAACGGCAGCAGATAATCCTGTCCTTCAAAACAGCTTATGGAAAAGTAAGTACATTGTGAGAACAGAAGGAAGAAGAAATAAGAGCCTACATCCCTTCAGTGGCAGTCAGAAGACTTAGTGGTGGGGAAAAAAGATTGAAAGGTGCATTAGGGGAAGATGTTTCTTAAGTCATAGCCAGTTCAGAGTTCTGCTTTTTACCCATGCTTGACTTCTTTATGCAGTGTTGCAGATGAAACATGTAAAGCAGTTTCTATGCTAAATGGTTACTTTGACGCTTTGATCTGTGCAGTCTATTTAATTGGACCTTAGTGACCTCAATGTACATATTCCATTATGCTGGTTTTAGTGTTAAGTGGCATAGCTTTACTTTGAACATACATTACTGGTGCTTATGCATAAAAAATTCTTAATAAAATGTGTATTTTTGGTGCTTGCTTTTGTCAAGTTTGGTCTTTACACATATATTCCTTGTTTTTCCTTCTCATTAGGATTTGATCAAGGATCTCAAGTCTGAGCTATCAGGTAACTTTGAGAAGACAATCTTGGCAATGATGAAGACACCTGTCATGTTTGATGCTTATGAAATCAAGGAAGCTATAAAGGTTTGTGTAGGAGATACATTTATAAGATAGGGGAAATAGTTGAGCTGATAAAATATTTGGTTGCCATTTAAAAGTTTGGGCTTACTTGGGATTACTTGCTTTGGTTATAATCTGAATTTTTTCCTGTACAATTTTATTACATTTCTTTTGTGCTAGGCTGTAGAAATCAAGAATCTGAAGTGTTTCTTCTTTGCTTGTTTTAGGGCGTTGGCACAGACGAAAATTGTCTCATTGAAATCTTAGCTTCCCGCAGTAATGAGCATATTCAGGAACTTAACAGGGTCTATAAAGCAGGTTAGATCTGTTGCATCAAAATTTTCATCCCTTTCTTCCTTAATCACTGATTGATAGTTTGAATTTAGGAATTGAGCAGGGTTGTATGAGGATTCATGACTGTCTCTTTTCCAGAATATAAGAAAACTCTGGAGGAAGCAATAAAAAGTGACACATCTGGACACTTTCAGAGACTTTTAATATCACTTGCTCAGGTACTTGTCTGCTGGGATTTTGGGAATTTTTTGTTGTGTATTTGTAGGTGGTGTGGATGGGTTTGGTTTGGTTTTGGTTGTTTTTTGTTTTTTTTTAATTTAAAAAAAAAGCAGCCCATCAGTAACACTGCTGGATCTTCTACTTCTTTCAGGGAAACAGAGATGAAAGTACAAATGTCGACATGTCTGTTGTCCAAAGAGATGTACAGGTCAGTAAAAATGCTTCATCATTTCTAGCTATGGTCAACTCAGTTTGCTGAAATTAGACTGTGTGGATTCTGCTTACTGTTAGTTTTGGATACCTTGTGACGTCTTCTGATTCAATGCTTATGTTTGAGTAGAGATACAAAAAGCTGTGACAGAGCATTAGAGCCATGTAGGTGCAATACAGAGATGAATCTCTTGGGAGTACAGTCCATGGGATATTTTACTTCTCATTCAGTCAGGTCCTTGGCTTTTCCAAGTATTGGATTGTGCTGCTTACTAAGGAAATGGTCCAAAGAGATTTGAGGTGACGTGTGTGGATTAAATTTTAAACAATTCAACACCTGCAATAGCCTTTGCATGTTGTTTAATATACATATAAATAAGGCACTTGGACTTAGTAATGCCTCCCCATTTATTTTTCTGTATATTCCATTTCACTATGTAGCAAAGGGAAAACCCCGGATTGTTTTAGCCATACTAGTGGCATTTAAATAGTAACGCCATTAGCTTTCTACATAGTGTGCCTTAGCCAAAATACAAGAATGTCCCAGAATGCACCTAGAATTGTAGAAGAAAAGCTAGATGTAAGGACTGTTAGGAAGAAAAAATTTCAGGTACTTTTTGAACAATGTCCCCTTCTTTAGTAATGTGGTGCTCTTGTGCTTGAGCACTTATGCATCAGCAAGCTAGGAAGACTGCAAGCATAGCATATTATAGGAAGGTTAGAACTAGTTGCTATTTATTGCTTGCCCCTTGTACCACCCTTTTGCAGTGGTACATAGGCTATGAAATAAGTATAAAAGGAGGAGAGGCTGCAAGGAGGCAAATCTGTAACTGAGCTGTTCAGCCTGACTACTTTTCTGAGTAATGAAGTGTGAACTCTCTTCTGTGTTCAGGAGTTGTATGCAGCTGGAGAGAACCGTCTAGGAACTGATGAATCCAAATTCAATGCCATTCTGTGTGCAAGAAGCAGGGCCCACCTTAGAGCAGGTAACGATGCCCTACATAAACAGTAACTTGATTCTGTTGTGTATAATGATAAAAATGTACAGCACTGCTCTGTGCTCTGAATTTCCTCCATCTGTAAAGTGAGGCCAATAAGATATCAATGACAAGCAGGGTGAATTCTGCTGAGGAACAGGAAGAGTCACCTTTCTAGTAGAAGTAGAGGTCATACTTGTTCAAATGATCCTCTGATAAAGAGTTGAAAAACTAGAATTGTTTCAGTCTTGCATACTTGTGTGTGCAAGACACTTGCAATCCTTCCCTTTTTACTTGCTGATGTAAGGTACTACATCAGTCTGTCGTGGTGGAAATGTTTTAGTAACTACATAGAACTTTTACAATGTGTTGTTGGTATGCGAGGTGCTTATATGGAGGAAAGGGGTGTATATGAGAACATGAATAATTTCTTAATTTTGTTGACACCCAAAGTTTTCCTAAAAAATTGCTGTGATTTCTTAGTCTATTTTTTCAGTGAAGAGGACAGAGTTAGGCAAGCTAGAAGGAGCCTGATAACATGCAAATGGTTGATAACACAGTTATTAATCCTTGAGATGTTCAAACTAGTGTGAGTACACTGTAGTGTGAGTACACTTCTCCAGCTGAGAATCGCCATTGAAATGAAGCCATCCAGCACATTCCAGAGCCACCTCTTGTGGTGGAGCTGAAATCTTTCTTTTCCATTAACAGTCTTCAGCGAGTACCAGAGGATGTGTAACCGGGACATCGAAAGCAGCATATGTCGTGAAATGTCTGGAGACTTGGAGAGGGGCATGCTGGCAGTAGGTATGTGCCACCTTAGCAAGTTCATTCCTGCTATTCTGCTACAGCTGGCTCAGGTGGCACCTGTGACTCCAGCTAAGGATGTTCTTATTAGTAGTAGTTTCTAGTTTTCTGCTTTTTATGTTGAGCTTTCTGTGAAGTCATTTGTGATTAGTAAAGTGGGACACTTAATTCACCTCAAAAGGACAGATGAAGCTTTTTTATTTCAGGCATCTGCAGAATTTGAATTTCACGTGTTAAAATAGGGAGAGAATTATTAACTACAATTGACACTGTTTAAGAAATGAACTTGTACCAACTGCTGACTCAGTGAGAATGGAGTATTTGGGACAATTTTGGAAATCTAGCAAGATACAGGCTTTAACCCTCTAATTAGTTACCTCTACCTCTATTTAGTAGAAAGAAAACTTGAATTTAATTGTAAAAGGGTTATTTTTTCCACTTTTCCTGTGGCTACAATTTTATTAAAACTTCATTTTTAATGGCCCCAGAACTTCTGAGGAGTAAAAATTCTTACCTCAGGTCTACTGTTCTCTCTTCAGAAGCAGCCATTTATTTCCATGAGGTTGGGACAAGGCCTCAAGTTGCTGTGCAGTAGTTTAATTTAAAATGCTTTATTATAGATATAACTGTGAACCACTTTGCTGTCTTGTGTCTTTACATCTCAATTTCTTTTTCTGTTTATTTCTGTAAACATACTGTGGTATCTAGAGCTCCTGCTTTAAAAGTGGTGTTCTTTGGTTTTGAATATGGTAGTGATATAACAAAAAAACTCCTAAAACAACCACAGACACCTAACCCAAAAAATAGGAAAAGTGAACTTTGCATCACTTGGAAATGAGATAGAAGAGGATATTTGGTTCAACCACAACAGATTTTTCCACTGAACTTTGTAACAAAATCTTGACAAAATGAAAATCAACTTAAAAGTCTTATTTTTTCACTCCTGTCTTGTGCATGTGTGAACTATGTAACTAATGTTCTTATTCTACTTGGCCGTACTGTTGTTGTACCGATCTTTTAATGACCCAAGCTGGATCTAGCTCATTGTGTCTGATTCATTTGCAGACCTTTTCCAGGATTCAAACTGTCACCTCAGAAACTATTGTCAGAAAACCAAGCTTAGGGAAAAGATTTCTCTGTTTGTAGAAAAAGATTGCCTTAGTAAAGAAACTGCTCAGAGTTTAGAAGCCATTTGTCTTCATGGAGCTTCATAGTGACTTGACAGGTCTTCATGTAAATCCAGATTCAAAACTGAGACTGTAGCTGGCAAACAAGTCAATAGCTTTTTGAGCAAGGCTTGTCATTAATATTCACTAACTCCCTTTATTAAATAGATTCTGTGGGATTTTTTATGTATATACACATATCTCTATATCAGTAAATGATATTAACCTCATTTGTTCTGTGAACCTTATTTGCAAGAAAAAAAGGAGTTTCTAATTGAAAATATTTAATTTTGCTTTCTTTAAAGCTTTCTGGATTGTAAAACTGGTAACTTAAACAACATCTTTAAACATCTTAGAATGCAAGTGTGTTGTGTTAGCTAAATATAGTGATACAGAAACATGCATTTCATTTTGTCATTTGTTTTTGAATAGTATTGTACGTATCATTGACAGTTGTGTGGTGAACTGCTATCTCTCATCTACATTTTCCTACTGAGAAAAGTACTTCTCCCTATACAGAATGTGTGTTGCTATGAAAAATATATCTGGGGTTACACCTTTAGTTCTGCGTTGATTCTGTGTGATTGATTTTGATATCTTACTGTGCTATTAAATGTCAAGTTTGGTTTGTTTCCTCTGTAGTTTACCACAGTTTGCATGATTGTTTACTTGTAAGCAACATTGCATCAATACATAGATTTTAATTCTGATCAGTGATGGAGAATTCTTTAATTATCCTGATTAACATGACAGTAATTTGACTTAGATTTTGCTCTTTCAGATTTCTAATTAACTGTGCTAATTAAATATAACATCTAGTCATTAGTAAATGAGCACGTTAAAAAAATTTCAGGAGTCTTAATGAACTTTGTGGCTAAAATAAGACTAAAATAAGGGTTATGATGATTCACCCTTAAGGAGAAGGAACCACCTAAGATTCTCTGCTATCATAGGTGGTTTCCTAATTTGTACTAGTGCAGGACTTGAATTTTTCATACCTTGCAGATGCATGGCCTGAAAATTTAGAATCAAGAAGTCAGGAACACCACTACCTATGTGTTCCTTCAAATCTTCTGCCCCCTCCTCATCCCCTGTTCTCACTTCACAAACAAGAATCTGGACATTAGAATTCAAAGGTTCATTATGGCTCACACTAGATGGTTTCTAGTGACAGAAATGTTTACTTTTAGCCGTGCAGTGTAGGTTCTTTAACTGTATTGCAGCTACTGTTTGGATTAAAAATAATTTCGGTGACTAATGGAAGGAGTGGAAGCTGCATTGTATAAAGCGTATGTTTATGTAAAATTCAAGCATGTGACTATGTTGGATAAACTCAAAGAATTACTGAGTTCTGATTGAGGAGGAATGCCTGATTTCTGTAATACTGTTTCTTTTTGCAGTTAAGTGTCTCAAGAACACACCAGCTTTTTTTGCAGAGAGATTATATAAAGCAATGAAGGTAGGTGTCTGTGACAAGTTACATAAACTTATAGTGTGGGGTTTTTATAAATGCTTGTACAGCTCTTGGGAAGGAGCTGTGCAGCTGAAGGGATTACATTTTTCAGTGGGCAGATGACTAACAGGATGCAGTCATTATTATGAAAGGCTGGAAAAAATCTAGCTAATTTGATCCAGCTTAACAGAGCGATGAATGCAACCATACATAAAACAAAAATCTTCACTTGGTGAAACAAAAATATGCTTAAAACTCATTGAAATGGGTACTTTTTAAGTAGGGAATTCTAGCAGAAATAAAGGCCATTTAACTCAACAGATTTTTGTGACCTGTCTTTATAAATCCCCCTCTTTTTTTTTGAGCTGTTCTTGTGCAGAGAAATTAGCGTCCTACCACTAAATTAAATTTATTAAAGTATGATAGGCCAAATTCTGTTCAAGCTTATTAAGTCAGTGGGATTATGCTAGTAAACAGGCATTTTATTTTTTACCAGTGCTGTATCATACACTTTTCAATGCATTATACTGCTGCTATGTTTGTTTCAGGGAGCGGGGACAAAGGACAGGACGCTGATCCGGATCATGGTATCGCGCAGCGAGGTTGACCTGCTGGACATACGTGCAGAGTACAAGCGGATGTATGGCAGATCTCTCTACTCAGATATCACTGTAAGACTTGCACATCTTACCTTCCTTGCCTTCCTTACCTTCCCTGCCGTGACACCCCTTGTGCTGGCAAAACACTGCTCCTTGTGCTGAACGGCTGTTACCTGCACTAAGCTTAGCTGGCTGTGTTGGATTGCTGCATTGGCCAGGAGCATGGAGGCTGAGGGCTGGAGGATTGAGAGCACTTGGGTTTGCATGGGGGCTAGATGAACTAGGGATGGGAAGGAAGGAAAGGGAAAAGAGGTTTCTGAGACCCCTCTATCCCAATCTACTTATATGATCTTGTGGGAACTACTCAGTCCTCCAGTTGAGTAACAGTGACGCTCTACTTCATGTGTGTCTTGGAAGAATATAAAGGTCCTAAAAATCTTCTTAAGGATTGCCTCCTCTTTCTCTTGAAAGTACAAGATTTTGCAAATAGGCTAAACTTCAGATTCTTTAGCAGTTGATCCACATTCCTGCTGCTATGAAGAGCTATAGCAACAGCCAAGAGGATGCCTGGCCAGTGGTAGGGCAGTAAGTGCTGGAGGAGAGTGAGTGGTGTCACTTTTATTTACCTTGTAATGAGGGTGCCAAACCTATTAAGCCCCTGTTTATTCCTTCTGCTCTGGACACGGAGGGGCTGTAACTTGGTGTTTGGAAAGAATCCTGTAGACATTCTGGAGGTTAGCATGTGCCAAATGTTTCTTCTACAGTAGTTGCATGCCCTGTAACCACCAATGTATCAGTAAAAAGAAGTGAGACATTGGTGGAAAAGCTCTGTATTTCTTCTTCCCCCCTGTTCCTCTTTTGATCTGGCACTATAATTTACCATTCAGAATAGAAGCAGAACAGGCCATATCTATTTAATGGACTGAACTTGGTTAAAACTCAGCTTCAGTAAATATGGGGTGTGCATGTCCACAGTTAGGTGTATGTAAACTCAGCTGCTTATTTCTGTAAAAGTAGAGCCAAAAATATCCCTGGAAAGAAAGTTCTCAGTTTTCCAGCTGTGGCTTCATCTCTTTTGGTTATTCTTCAACTTTTCTTTTTCTGGATTACTTTTCAGGGTGATACTTCAGGAGACTACCGGAAAATCCTACTCAAGTTGTGTGGTGGAAATGACTAAATGGAGCATTGAGCTTTTCTTCAAAAAGCTGCAATTTTCATGTACTTGCTGCAAAGCATCTTTTTTCCTCCATAAGTAAATATGTAATGACTTGTTTCTTCTAAAGCAATTACATTTTAAATAATATTGCATATATCTTCAGTTCAGAAGTAGTAGGTAATAAATGCCAAAACCCCCCAAAATACCCAGCTTATGTGCTGTCTACTCAGGATTCTGTATAGCAGCCTTAGCAATCCATGAATGGGTGGTCATTATTTCTTTTCTGCTTCAATCATGCTGAAATAATGTTTGTTTTATGAAAAATCACAGTTGTGTGATTTAAGATTTTTTTTTGTATAAACATTGAGTGCAATTTTAATGCAAGTTTTATATCTATTGTATGTAGAGTTGGTTAGCCCACTTCCTGATATGTGGAGATAGCAGCCTCGAGATTTTGTGTCAAGTTAAGACTGTTTTAAAGAAGTTTTGTCAAGTTCTATTTTTTACCTTGATTATTTTCAAGGAAGATATGTTCCACATTTCATTCTTGCTAAGGCAGACTGTCCCAAGGCAGTAGTAATGTTGACAGTAGTAAAGATTCTGTCATTAATGTTTAAAGGTTTTGGATCGTGCCTTAAATATATGTATGTAAGAAGAGATTATGAAATTAAAGCTGTCTGAGTCTTTGCAGACTGTGCCTTTTGGTGTTCATATTGATGTATGTGAGTGATGATTCAGTTTATGTAACTTAATTTTTCCATAGAAGTTCTCTTCCCCAGGATTATTCAGAAATTGTTGTTTTGATAAGAGTTTGGGAGATGTATGCTGTTAATGAGCAATTGTATATGATACATGTAATCTGTAGTTACTGCTCAGTATTTTCATTTTGCATGTTGCAGTTTCTCTAACTCTTGGAACTCTGAATTTTTATTCGCTGCTGGCATGGATGACATCTCTTCAGCTTGTTCTCAAAATAAAAACATGTAAAGGTAAAAAGTACATAGCAGGGGAAAGGTTTTCTAACTAGATCAGTGAAAATAGACTGCTTATTATTCAAGAATGTGCAAACTCCCCTTCCTTCACACACATGTAGGTGTGCTCTGTCTGTTGTCTGACAGGACCTGGATTTAATTCTGATTTGTCAGCATAGCAAGGGAGGGGAATGTAAAGATTACAGAATATGGTAGCTGTGTGTCCAAATGATGGATTCTGACTGGGACTTGCTGGCAGGACTCCCATTTTGGTCAATGGCAGCAGTGTGTCCTGTGTCCAAAGGCAGATCATACACTCATTTCTGTCAGACAATCTGGGCATGTCTTGAGAGGAATTTGCAGCTGGAAGTCTCTTTGTTGGCTGAAACCAATAGTTCACTTCTTTGCAAGGGTAGGAGGAAGCTTTTGAATTGTTGGCTGTTCTTTAGTCCTGAACACCACCCGATCTTGTTTGCTTACTGACTGCTGTATTTGAAAGGCAGTTTTGATAAAGTGGGGCTCCTGAAAGATTTGGAATGCAAAGTTTGAAACGGTGTCTGAAAGCAAATACCTCTTTATTATAAAGCACAGCAACACAGAATACAAACTACAGCTGAGTATTGTTCACCCTGCACAAATTCTGGAAACACAAGCTTATTAAACGATCAGAAGGGCAATTGTTTAGACAACCACAGTTACATTCAGCTGTCTCCTGTCTTCACAGTGTTCAGCTGGTATCTGTGTAGAGAAGAGTTGATGCAATTATTTTTGGTTATGAGATCAGGATCAATCTTTGTGGATAAATCTAATTTAAAAAATGAATCTTGCTACTCTAAAGTGGGGAATTGTCACCTTGAGTCACAAAATCATAGAAGGAAGGTCTGATCTGTAATTCTTGAGCAATTTGGCAGTTGTTGCAAGATCCATCCGAGTAGTACTTGCTATAGATTTGCTGCAAATGTGCTGATTTCCACTTTAAATTCACTGCAGTGCTTTACTGGAATACTTTTCACTTTTACTGGAACACCCCCTTCCATTGCAGGGGAGTAACTTAATTGTTAACCTGTCAACTGCCCCTCACAGAAAACTGTAAACTTCAATGGATAGCAAAGTTGGGGAGGACATTATCAGTCATGGTGACCAGATCCATACAGCCAACTGCAAGAAACAAAAAGCAGCATAAACTCTGCTGCTGTCTCCTTCCATCATCTCAGTGCACTGTAGTGTGCCCACTTTAAGATATTTTTAAATGAAAAAACAACCCAGCACTGACAAAACTGACTTCATAAACATGTCTGTGGATGCTTACATCTGTCCACAAGTGGTTTGTTTTCCATCAAGAGTGTCTCACCTTGTTAAATGCACTATTGATATTTAGGCAGAGGATGAAGAGCGTAGAGCATTATAAGAAAGTGAGTAGAATAGGTGGTCTCATCCAACTAATTTCTGTTGTGGTTTAATTTATTCCAAAATTGTTTATCCAGGAGCATGTTTTGTGTGAGGGGCTAATGGGTCAAAGTTGAATTTAGGATATCATAGTGGCAATACCTCCAGTTTTTTTTAAATTTTGTTGCTCTCCCTTATTTTCTTACACATGAAGCTAAAGAAGCACAGGCTTTTAAATCTGAAAGGAACCTTGAGATTTTTCATCTGCCCTGCATCTTCATCTGCCCTGCTGTTCTAAGGTGAGTTGCTTCCTTTTCTCCCAGCCCTGTCTTCAGTGGTTGTTGAAATCCGATTTTTCAAACTGGACCCAGAATTGGGGTCCTGAGGCCCCCAGTTCTGAGCCCTTAGCTACTCTGAGCTGAATGAAGGATTTAGTTCACATCCTGAGAGAGAAAATATGGCATATTTAATAATAACATATGTAACCCTTTTTTTCAACATAGATTATATCGGACCAGATACTGACCATCAAAAATGTCTATCAGTGGAGTTCCTGGAACGGTGGGGATATTCAATGTTGTCTCACTGATGATGTTGAGGAGTGATTTGACTTCTGATTCTAGGTGCTCCACAGTTTTTATTACCTTCTAATGGAAACAAGGGAGACAAATGGAGAAAGGAGGTAGTCAAAGGGTCAAGTGGAAGGAATTGCACCAGATGTGTTTGTGGAAATGCAAACCTCATGTCCTTTAGTGCCAACAGCTAATTTAGTCTATATTGCGCATTGCAGCTTTAAACATTTCTTGTGTTCTGCTGGCCTCTAGTGGCACCAAGTACTAGCACTTGGTTTTGTAAGAGTTATGTTAAGGCACCCCTTAACATAAAGAAGAATTTAACTTATTGGGGCTTTGCATTAGTTTGTTTTTAATTCTTTCTGTGAGAGAATTGAAATTTACTATATGCAATAAAAGAAACTGCGTGGATGATGAGATGAGGCGGAAAGAACAGGGCTGGGACTAGAGCAAGAAAGAGGTAATGTTGCCATTTGAAAACGTCAGCATGGAGTTTGGGAACTACCCAGCTGAGAATAGTTAGCAGATATCTTGTGAGTGCTTAAGACATCAGGGAAAAAAAAAATCAAACTCTGCAGCTTTCCTAGAATCCCAGTCATAAAGCGCATTTAGCTCTTAAGTGTCAGCAGGGGTGAGCAGAAACTCCTCTATCATCACCTGCAGAACTCACATTTACCAATAAGCCAATGTGAAACTTTACAAATACTGATTCTGAGATTTTTAGATTAAAGGCACAGTTATAAACATTCTAGAAAAGGCTGATATATAATAAATTGTTAATCAGATTTTTGGAATTCATCAAGATTATATATTTCTGGTGATAATGGTTTTATGGATAGTTATAAACTATGACATCTGAAAAAAAAAAAAAAAAGTAGTCCAACCTTGACTAGAATTAAGTCAGGAAGGGACACTGTCTAGAAACATCCTTTTTCTTTGGTCAAAAGGATAGGGCAGAGGTCTGGTAAAGTTCAGGAGCCAGCACAATCCCTCTTACCTCTTCAATAATATCTAAGCGTTCATGGAGCATATGTTCATTACACCAGCTTCCTCTTTCCAAACTTCCAGGTACCATACTGACAGGATCTGCAGCAGCTGGAAGTACAGACACAGTTAATTAGCAGAGGGCTAATAGCAGTCCTTACCTTTCTGATTTCTGAAGTTGTATTTTGCATGCTACCCGGCCTTGTTTATGAACCAAATGTAGAAATTGAACTTCTTTTCCAGTAAGTACAGCTGTGCCCTGGTGCAGTGAATGTCTCCTTGCCTGCACACATCATGTTGGTTGTAAAAAGGTGTTTTCTCTTCCTACAGGTGTTTGTTTTGTTTATGTGTGTGTTTGTTTTACATAATCTACTTTTTCCTACCTGTGTAGGGTAAGTTTATAGGCTATAACTCTGTCTCTTAAGTGTGAAGCCTAACTTTGGGGAAGATCTGCCTTGCACAACAGTTCATTGTAGACTTTCTTCAGAAGCAGCTGGTGCGGTAGAGCTTTGAAGAGTAGCTAAGCTTGTCCCCTTTCCAAATGGTTGCTGATGATGTCTGATGACAGCAAGTTGTCCCTAACAGTCTGACTTTGCAATGGGGAGGGAAACAATAAAAATGTGCACATTTGCTGACTTGTATATAGTCCTATATACGAAGTCACATATCTCTGACAGTTATCTGTATTTACTTTCAGTACTTGTGAGCTCTTGCTCTTTGAACTTTTCCTTCTGCTGGCTGTGCTCCATGAAAGGTCAGTCAGTAGCTGCTGGTGTCCATGCTTTAGTGGAGCCCGCTTCCTTTTCATAATTTCTTTGTAGCATTCAGTAACATTTACATTTTCACATGTGTGCAGAGGACTGTAATGGAATATCTTAAGCTGTGGTAAAGTGATAACATATCTTCCTGCATGTAAAGATAGGTTTTGCTCTTGTTTGATGCTTGAAGCAGCTATGATAATGAGGAAACAGAAGTAACTCATTGTTTGATTGTAACATTGTCACTGATTGTAACAAAGACAAAACTGAGCTTGTGTTACAATGATCAGTAAAACACACAAGAACAGTAACTAACTCTGTCTTCAGTACTGCTGTGCCAGAACAGAGGTGTGGAACTGCTGCAGTGCTTCATCTCAAGGCTGTGCCAAGATTTCTGGAGTGTAGGTGTCAGGTGATGGCAAACACGTGTCAGTAAGGATCACTGCAGTTTGGGGGGATGAGAGATGTACTCTGAGTTGGAATGACATCCTCGTAATTGGAGGGTGGAGGACGGAGGGGAGGAGGGATTACGAGGTGACCTGACTTACTGGGCATTATTTAGAAACTGGTTTGGCAGAGGTTTGGTTGGGTTTTTTTTTAGTGCAGTCACCAGAAGGTGGTGCTGTTAGGACAGAAACCCAAAGGCTTCCTCTACCTGTTTACAGGAGAGTGCTGAAATACAGCAGGTATTTCAACACCAGCTGCTTTGCAGTTACCCTTTTTTTTCTCTTTGCTGCTGGTAGTGGTGGTTTATGAGTATTGTTATTGTCTTAGTGGTCAGGGGAACGTGCTGTTTCTTAAAATTTTTGCTTCTTTACACATTTGGTTTTTTCCTATCATGGCTAGAACAGTGTGGAGATACTGAAATTGTGCTGGCTGATTCTCTAGGCAAGTGTTTGTAGGTGGGGAGGTTAGATATGATGGATGACAGTTCAAAGCACATGTATACATACCATGATAGGTATGTATAGCCAATGTAAGGTTGTCGTATCTTACTGTGAGCTTAGCAAAGCACTGCAAGGCTTTGTGTGCATCTAGAGAACAAGGTAAAGGGAGACACTATGCTATGAGACACAGGACTCAGTAGCTCTTGGTTCCTTTGGTGATGGGTTCCTCTCCTGATATGAGGGGAGACAACTTTCCACCACTCAAAGTGCATTGCTGCGTTATCAGCTGCAATGGGTGTACTGAAGGAGGACAAAGCATCTTGTTCTAGTTTGACAGGGCTGTAAGATTATCACTCAGAACCACAGAATTAGTGCAGTGCCCAAAAAATTTGATAAACAGGCCAAGCCTAAGTGTCTCAGGGAGCACCTGACAGCTGATGATAGCAAGGCTAAGAGTTAGTATAAGCAAAAGCATGTCTAGTTGTAGATCTCACAGTATGGAGCTGTGAGAGGGCTGAGAAAGGAGAAACCTTCTCAGGACCTGTATGTCCATGTCTTGTTAGTCACTTTCACACCAGAAAAGAGATGCTCAGGTTCTTGTGATTGCCCCTTCACCACCACGCCAGAATAGGCTAACTCAGCTGCTACTGGCTGGCCAGCCAGTGCTTTGTGCAGATTTCTTTTTTCTGGCTTGAGGCTGTGGCTGCCCAAAACACTCATTGTTATTTTGTTGTCTGGCTTTAGCTGTTAAACTACGGCTTTATCTCTGGGATGGGCTGTTCACAGGACACATCCGGTCCCTTGTAAATACAGCACATATCTGGGTCACTGTGGTCGGGCAATTCAGCCAAAGCAGTAATTTCCATGTGCTCAAAGAGAGCACATGGAATGTTGCTTATGAGCACTGCCCTTCTCTATTGCAACTGGTGAGGGAAAGGGACACAATCTGCCTTTGGCACTGACCTTACTCCAGCAGTACCTCTACCTCATGTAATAAATTCAGTCACTGTGTAAAGGAAGTGAAGAGTGGAAGGCTGCAAACTATGTAAGCAAAAGACTAATGACCTTTTAGGATACTTCCAGGTACTTACTGAGATTACTGAAGAAACATTGTTTAAAATGTAAATTGGAATTTTTACTTGTCTGTGTTTCAAAGCATGTGCACAAATACAGACAACTTTGGTAGTAAGTTTTGAAGCTTACTACTTTTAGAAGTGAAGTGTTCTTTGTATGCCATATAAATTACATATTTAATATGTGTGGGTGTTTGCAACTTTTGACAGCTTATGCAAATGTGTAGGAGGCATATTTCAATGTCTTAAATCTCTCATTTGAAACTTAATAGATTATTTCACGCAGACCCTTTTCACATTTCAGTGCAGCAGAGAGAACATTACCTTTCAGTTCATGTCCCATCTGCAGATTTCCACCTGATGTTTCTTGCAGGTGACATGTTTAGTTAAATTCTTGAAATCCATTCTATTTGATATATAGAGTAGTTATTTTCCATCAAGAACCAGAAATCTCATGTTCGATATAAGAAAACAACTCATGCCTTATTTCCTCTGATTAAGTCCTCTGTGCTACATTGATGATGCTCATAAATCAGGGTAGTTCCAACCACCCTGGGCTGTGATGCAGTCAGACACCAGCAGGGAAATGGAGCATCTCTGAACTGGTTGTTAATAACGATCTGTTTAATAGAAGAACATGCTTAAAGTTTGAAAGAAGTAGCACAATGAAGAGTAACATCTATGTATCATGGTCAGCCTGACTGTACAAAGCTTGATCTTATAGCAAGAGGGAGAAAGAGCAGACTAAGAACAGCCATACTAAAGAGGTTAAGAGCAGAGATCTTAGATTAAGAATATCACTCAGTTAAGCTCTTCTGCTTCCTTTACATTTGATATATTCCCCCAACCCACAAGATGTTGCTTCTCTGTGCTCCCTGACGAAGTTCCCTTCTAGGACTGTCAGGGTTCTTTCTATCCAGATGCTGTTAAATGGTTCATTTTGATCATCTGAGTAGTTGCTAATGGTAAGCATCAGAATAAACCCAAGCAACTGCTTCTCTGCTGTCATTTTCTGTGGTTGCTGGGACTGCCAGAACTGAAGTTTGTGACCACACAGATCTGGAAGGTCTTTTAAAGTATCCTTCCTAATGACATATTGCTGGTCCAAATGAAGTTACAGGCTTGATCTAGAAATTGCTAGGTTGGGTTCTTTGGTCTGCATTATAGAGAAGGTCAAGGTGAGTGACCACAGTGTTCTCCATTGGTCTTAAAACCTGCAAAATTCTTTCACCTCATTCTATGATCAGTGTGGTTTTGCAAGTTGACTGCAAGTTCTTCTTTGTGCTCAGTGGGAGGGGTAAAACAAAGCAGGCCACAAGCCAAGTGAAAAACATGGGAGATTAAAACAGGAACCAGATGGCAAATGAAGAAGCCTGAAAACGTGATAGAGCAAGGGGAATAAAGGAGAAAACGTGTCTAACTCTTCAAGAAAATGTGCTGTGCTGTGTGGTTTTGTTTGCACTGCCTTAGGTTTAGTAGTATAATCTTATTCCTGGAGCACGTAGCATAAGGTGGCCAGATAGCCCTTGATAAGAAAAGGAATGGTGGTAGTAATGATTTATGTTCCAACAGGAAAAAGGTCATGAGCTGGAGGATCAAGTTCAAATGATGAATCCACTAACCAGTTTGGGAGGAATGCAACAGACTTCTGAATAGACTTGCTGATCCTTGCTTAAATGATTTTTTTCTCTAAATATAAGTTCTGGATTCCACTTGGAAATTTGCATGTGACTTTGAAATGGTACAAGAAATCATATAGTTTTCAAAAGTGATTGGTTAGGATAACTTGCAGCTGAATTCAGGAAAGATTTAATTGCTTTGAACCTTAACCAATACTAATAAATATCGGTACTAGTGCTTTCAGACCATAAACTATGTTGAGCTAAAACTGTTAGTCATATTTAATTTTGGGGGCTGTTCTTCAAGGCATCAAAGTTAGTTTCCAGTAATGTCAGCTCTTAATTAATCACATTGGCACCCGTGGGTATAGAGGTTCTGAATGAACTTTGTGTCATTACGAGTTTCATTATCATCAGCATGCCCAAATTCATTTCAAGCAGTGATATATAACTCGAGCCATATCAAATTTTATTGTTAGGACATCAAAAATAATTGATTTGGATATCAAGTGTTGTATTTAAAATGTTTTTTAGGGCACAGATTCCCTTCAAGTTCTTAGCCACTCGGAAGCATATCTTTAACTGGACATAGAGCATCTTTCTGAATGTAATCCATAAAACACTAATGCTTAGCTGTGATTTAGACACCTCTGATCCTCTTTTTCAAGTTTTGTCTCTATTTTCTTCAGGATAAGGGAATTCTTACCTTTAGTGATTGCAATAAAGACTGCAGGAATTGCAATAAATATATGAAATTCCTTACCAACTTACATGCTGCCATATGCTTCACACTGGAGGCAACTGCATGGGTTTGCTTATATTTACATGCAAATATATATACATGTAAATATATACATATACATATAAATATTTAAATGTACACACACCTTTACTAGGCTCTAGCTTTTATGGCAGAATGACAAGGCAAATTTCATACAGGGTAACTATGGTCTGTCCAAAGTGGGAGATGGAAAGCAGGCATTGTGTATTAGACAGTAAACTCACAGTATCGGAAGATCTGAAATTTAGGGGTTGTGGGAAGATTTTGTTGTTGTTGTTTTTGTTTGTTTGGTTAGTTTTTTGTTTTCATTTCAAAAAGGTACATAGAAAGTTTTTAATGCCTGATTAGGGATTACTCTGTAATCTATACATTCGTTGAATACTTCAACTGCTGCCTGAATGTCAAGTCTTGGAAAGGTTTCAAACATGATACAAAAACCAAGGGATTTCTCTGGTATCCAAGTTTTATGGTCCTCCAATAAGGGAAACATCCTGAAGTTAGTTTCTTCCATGAAATTAATTACTTTTAATATTAATTTTAGTAGCTAAATAACCATATCAGAAGGTCAAGTTCCAAAATTGCAGACCTGGTTCATACTCTCTTTATCAAGGTGTAGAATATGCTACTATGAATATTACTTCAGATCCTACATCAGTTAAGATTGTACTTTTTTTAATTCTTTTTTTACCTGAAAGAGAAGAAGCAAAGGGAGAATCTCATGGGTTGTGGAATATATTAATGAAGGTGGTCAGATACCAGCCTATGAGGCCTCACATCTCTACCTAGTCTATCCCATCCACCTGTGGGTGGGACTTGGTGTCACGGCATGTTCTGGTCCGACCGTACATCATTTGTGCTTGTGGAATGTGCAAAACCAGAAATGGGACCTCATAGCAATTGTTCCTGACTAGTTAGCATGTATTTCTGAGTAAAACTACTTCATTTACAGCAGCTTTTGCTATTGTGACCCATGTAATTCTCATTTCATAAGGGGATCCATCTATTATGCATCAGTAGAGATTGAGAGGGAGTGCACAGGGCCAGGGATAGTTTGTACTTCCAGTGGGTGGTTTTTTTTAAGGCACAGAAAAATCTGGCTCCCTGCCATGGCTATGTGCCAGAAGCAAAATTGCTACTTGAAAAGCTGCTTTCCTTTTTCTGATATTTGACCATATCTGTGACTGTAAGAAGCACTTAAGTTTTGTGTATTTTCATTGAAAGGAAGAAGGATAGCAATTGAAAGTTCCTGTGAGGGAGCTATTGGCTTGGCGCGTGTTTTCAGCATGCTGGTCTTCTGAACAAGCAGTGCAAGTCTTCCTGCACTTGCTGCTGTGATGGAAACTGACTACAGGGAATTGGACTGATAAGAGATGTGAGCCATGTAATTAGCAGGTATGTTACTCTAATTCAGGCTGTGTCTTACAATGATGCATTGGGCTGCAGAAAAATTTGCCTTTATTATGTATATATTTTTGTGTGAGTATATCTTTGTTATGGAAACTAAGGCTAAATGTTAGGAGGATTATGGCTAGAAGCTGTATAGGACACACCTGTGTGTAGAGAAGGGGAAGCTGTTTAGGAAGAAGAGAAGTTGTGTCTTAGTATACATAAAGAATCCCAGTTGTGCAGAATTAGTGAGCTTAAGGCTGGCTTGAGAGTGGAAGATGTGAGATAAATGAATAATGGATGCCACCATCAATTTGAAGATAATCACTGGTATCAGGGATAAAGAGTTTCTCAATTCTCTGAGGACATGGCTTTTAGTCTGTGTTTAGTAATAGAAACTGGTCATGGGAAGTGGGTGAGGTGAGTCTGTGACTAATTAGTCAGCTCTGTGATTGTGTAGTTTTCATATGTCTAAGTCATAGTAGAAATATATAAGAAATAAATGGGAACAATAGAAATAATAATAGATAAATAAGTACAATGAAAGAATATAATTTTAGAGTTTTTTCTAGTATCTAAACAAATCTAAGAACTTGCTTGAAGTTATATTTTCTCTTGGCAGACAGTTCATGCATTGTGCAGCAGCTCAGGAAGTAGAATAGTGGGAGAGAATATATATGTATATATATATTCAGAGATAATATATATATTCACACATATATATACATACACAGTAGATCCTGACATTCAGGCCTGGGACTTACATCTGCTTCAAGCAGAGCAGATCAGCTGTGTTTATGAATAGAGCCACATCCTGCAGATGAACAATAGGAGTCCTATATTTCTAAACTCCTGGTTTTTGGGGGGCATTTGAAACTAACTTTTGCTTTGCAAAAGGGTTACAAAGTTCACAGAACTTAAATTCCTTTTAATAAATGTAAGAAAACATAGGGCTTTACAGATGTATAAAATCTCTTTATAAAAGGCTCACTTCTGTAGTGAACCATGATCTCCAGATACCTCACAGTCTTAAAAACCACGGTTATTTCAGGGTACACTTTATTGCAAACTTTATTTCTCCTTCTTTGTTGGAGCTCTGAGGTGGGTTCTGCAAAGTCTACAATCCTGGTGCTGGAGACACTAATGCTGATAGGTTTCCAGAAGGACAGAAAATACCTATAACATGGAGTATAGGTTAAACCATTACTAATTTGTTGGTAAGATAAATATGAGTCCAAGTCTGCTCTAAAATAGGATAGCTATCATAAGTTTATTTCTGTGGCTTTAGTTCTGCAATGCAGTAGCAGTAGTTTAATTTCCTGGAGAAAAAACGCTCCTCTATGATAATGCAAATGGTCAATTTGGGGCAGAATCTGACTGTTCTGAAAGGATTTTTTCCCCAGTTTCTAGATACTGGTTTAGCTTATAGATCTTCCCAGCTTTGATATTGCATGTGAGCATCAGAGGATTCAAAAGATCTTGAGAATTCAAGGAACGTTCGGTGAATGAAGAAAAGCATTCATACGCTCGGTTTACTTTAGCTTGTATTTCAAACCGAGTGGCTCTCGTGCTGTTTGCGAGCGCACCCCGGCGCGGTGTGGAGCAGCAGTGCCTGCGCTGAGAGCTCTCTGTCCTCTCTCGGTGGCCGGAGCGCCCCGCTAATGATGGCCCTGCTTGCCAGCTACGTGCTGACCCGAGAGCTCCGGCTCACCTCTCTGCCACGAGTAAACATGGAGCAAAATCTCTGCTGCTCTGTGCCACGCCCCTCAGAAACATCCGCCTGGATGTTTTTGTAAGAATGGAAACGCGTTTAAATGGGGCAGGTATTGTGCTCCAGGCTACATTTGAGCAGCACCCCACAGATTAACCTGGCGCTGGCAGCAAAGCACTATGAACTGTGGCAGGAGCACATGGTTGCATCCAGAAGGGCCCCCGTGCCAGCCTCTCCTCCTGAATGATATGGAGGCTGACCTCTTTGAATTTGAGATTGTTTCTATTAATTGAATTGAAACGTAAATTCTAGTTTTTCTGAATAATTTTTAAGAGGAACCCGTGGGAGTAAGGATGAGGGGGATCTGCAAGGGAATCAGGTCATGTTCCCCAGCTCAAGGGTAGCATGTGAGGATGGCTTTTTTAATCCTTCAGTCAGGCAGGGTGCTCCCCTGGCCCTGACATACACAAAATTTCTCATTTTGCATGATGTACACCACTAAGACAGTAAACATGGTTTGCTGACTGAGTAGCTGCCACCTGGCATGATACTGGGTGCTAGTCTCCACTGCAGTTATTATTGAAGTGCTATTCTTATTAACTGGATTTTATCTGAGTTTGCAAATGATTTGAGGTTAAAACCATACTTTAATGGGAATAGACAAAGCCTTTAAATTTTTTTTCTTTAATTTCACATTTATTTTGGTGAAGCTCACAAAACTCACAAGAGGACAGTGTATTCTTGTGGAGTGAAAACAAGTTAGTGCTCCTGCTGTTGCATTGATATTTCAGTTCATCACTGAGATAAATGTCACAAAGCCAGTTAAGTAGGAGGGAGTCAGAGCAAGGAAGAGTGACTAGAACTTGGGGGCAGAAGGGACTAACAGTCTTTCAGGAAATGTTTTGAATGTAATAGGATCTTACTACCCTGCCATGAAATACAACTACTGTGTTGTCAAGAAAGTAGGACCAGAGGGAAAATAAAGCTGAGCCTCAGCTAGCAGAAAAGATGCAGTACAAACAGGCTGGGCAGCCAGGTTTGTGGTTACATAGAGACTGTAAATCCTTGAACTAGTCAAAGTGAATAGCTTTCAGTCACACTACAATGTGATTACAGGTTATTCAGCACTAATCTCTTGTTAATGAAAGTAGAATTCAGATGCAGTTTGTTTGTTTGTTCTCACAAGACTTTTGGAGAAATCATTATGTACTTCAAAATCTCAGGAATAAGCAATGAAAAGCAGAAGAAATAAAATTGTGATGCTGTTAGCAGGAAATTTAAAAAGAAGGCTTTGAATAAAGGAGAATCTTTCTCTAATCACCTTGAACTTTCCAGGTGGATTAGTGTGGTATTAATAAAGCTGCCAGAACAGTAATTATGGAAATTCAGAGCTCTGTCTGCAGCACCTCAATGTGGTTCTAAATTTCTGAATGTAGAGTGATATTATCTCCTGTAAGAAGTAAAAACCTCTACCAAAGCAATATGTCTACAGGAGAGACTTTAATGTCACAAAAATGGAGCTTTACCTCTTAAAATCAATACGCCCACAGAATTTTGATACATACCTGTGTCACCTTCACGTAAAATGCATAGAGAAATTAGGCAATTATTTGCCTCCCTCTCCCACCCCAAGCAAAGGCTTTGACCATATTAAGATTAAGCTACAGTTTCTGCTTTGCAAGTTCAGAGTCACTTACCTAAAGGATCTTGCTCCTGCAGGACTAGAACAAATGCCAGTGCCCAGAGGAAAAGCATGGCTTCAGCCTGTCCGGGCTCTGCTGTAGCTGTGCTGGAGAGCCCCGCAGCCTCCCTCCCTCCCCGGCTTCCTATCCACTCCTCGTCCAGCCCTTCGTGCTGAGGTTTAGCCAGAGTTAGGCGGAAATATGCCCAGCCTGAGCCAAGATTCTTAAGCTGTTCTCTTCTGCTTCCCTCCTTTTAAAAAACACCCTTCCAGCTCCATGCACAACCCAGCTATCCAGGCAAGCTGGAAGTAGCCCAGGCTCCCCAAAGTTATTTTTTACGCTTGTATTTATTTACACAGATTACAATGGCATGCGATGAAAAACTTTGGATCCTGTAAATGCAGCAAGCGGGGCAAGGAAAGGAAGGGGAAAAGGAGGAGGAAGGGATGTTTCTTTCCCTGTAGAACTTCATCTGGGGCAGGCAAAGCAGGAACATTGAAAACACCCTATCTTTAGATCTTGTGAGCTTATAGGGTTTTTTCCATTTTATGATCTTTTTGAAGAGCGCAGAAGCATCTTCCTCAGGCAGTACAATATGTGGCAGTCTTGTGGGAGGTGGCGTCTGTGGTGCTTTATGTTTGGACAGTATCATAGGATCTCCTGAGGAGCCATCTGAGCTCTTCTTGGTTTGGCAGGGTTTTAAAATTGGTTGGGCTTGGTAACATCACATGCAAAAATACCACTAGTCATGGTAGCCTGGCAACGTGTGTGACTTTTAGCAGGATCTTGGAAGAACATTGTTTGTCCTGCAGGTTCCTGGGTGTTGACTGGATAAGCATCAGTCTTTGGCCCCTCTAGGCTGGTGTTAAAATATTTAAGGTATCTCCTTCCTGGTATTGTTCCTCATATTAATTTGTGTTACCTTTTTCCAAACTATTGTAAGAAAAAATGAGAAGTCAGTAAGGCATTCTACTTAATCCTAAGGGCCGTTGTTCAGGATAGACGGTGTTTTAACCATTGAAAATAAACCCCTGCAAACTAGAACAGATTTCCTTGGTCTTTACCACCTCCCTAGCAGTCAAAAAATCAATTTATTTGAATATCTGAAAATGATCCTGTAGAGATGCTACCTTAGAGTTCAAAGTATAATCATCCTCAGTGATTTCTGTAACAAGTTAGGTTGTAACCTCAGTTGCAAGGCAAAATAGCCTTAGTAACAGAGAGTCTGTGACTGGAATTTAGCTGATAACTTTGATGAGACATAGAACAACCTCAGTGTTTATTAAGCCCTCGGGGTCAGTTTGAATAAGTTAACATTTTTATGAAACAAAAAATTAAATTAGTTATGAAAATTGGAGTGACAGTGTTTTTCTGGGTGTTTTGGCTTGAACCGCTATGATTATGCATGTTAAAAGCTTACATAAATCTTAATTTTCTTATTAACAGGTCCCGAGAGGGGAACTGCAAAAGGTAACAGTGAGTCTACCCTCAGTTTTACCCTGTGTTTCAGTATGAGATGCTGATGTGGGAGGCTGTGATTTTTGAAGTGAGACGTTATTTGTGTGTTGTCTTTCTTTGAAGAGAGGGGACTGGGGAGCAGGGGAAGAATATTTATGAATAGTTGGCTGCTGTCTTCTGAATGTGTTTGTCCTTTGCCTGGGTCCTTCTTTAAGCAGAATCACCCAGTGCATTCTCTGTATTACAAAGGGAGCCTGTTCATGGAGGATTTCTGCAAGCTCTCTCTGCCATCCTCTATGCCACACACTAAAAAGCAATGAACATTCATTGAAACAGTTTTCCCTTCAAAACACTGTAAAAAATATGGCAATTTCCATTCCAGACCGCCTTTGCTGAGGCCATTCACCTCCTTTACATTACCCATTTCCTTGAGGTTCCTCCTGAATTGCTCTCAGGCTCCTGAGAGGCTCCTGAGTTCAGGCCCTCTAAGGCACTTGCTGCATATTTTTGCATACTGTGTTATGTTTGAGTATAGTGAGGTGCTGGTCTGATAGCCATGGAGAACTAAACAAAATAGTGTGGGTTTTCTCTAGTATTATCCTCCAGGGATTGTTTCTGTAATCAGAGAGTCGTTTTTTCCACTGCAGGGAAATACAGCCAGAAGGAATATTTCCGCCAAGTGGGGTTCTGCTTTTCAGTAGGACTACCTGTCCTGAGATTTTTGGTCATCTTGGTTAATTACCTCAGATTGTTTTTGTAATTTATAAATACTCAGAAGGAAGCTGCAGGGTAAGACAACTGGCAACTAAAGTACAAAAAATATGGGCGTTGTCACACCCATTAAATTGTAAAGCAGATTTTTTCAGAAGACAGAAGATGTGAGAGCAGAAGAAAAAATATGATGCAAACACACTTGTGCTCTGAGAAGTTAGTCAGTAACTGATTGTCATCAGAGAAAGCATTCTTTAGCACATTCATCTTGGAAATGGCCATATATGAGAACACAATGAGATCATATGAATGTAGGTTTGCACAAAATCCAGCTGTTGAGATGTTCCCAAGATACTGGCAGCCAAAAAAAGCATACCAGTGAACAGGGATGTGAATTTATGCCAGCAGGCAGTTTGGTGAAAGGGAGAGCAAACATAAGGATTAAGGCTATTTTGGGAGGTGCTTTTTTGTTTGTTTTTGGTACAGTCTTTCTGTATCTCTTTCTTGGACTAGTTAAGTGCTTGGCAAAAACAATAAATAACTGCACAATGATCCCACAGGGTGCATAGGGAGAAGGAATGAACTAAATAAAGGGTATAAGTTGTCAGAGGACATATGTGCTGTGTGAAAAAACCACATTGCTATTGGGCATGAAATCCTGCAGCATGGGCTGACAAAGGATATAGCTGAACAAACTCTTGGGACTTTATGTGAAACACAGAGAAAATTAAGTGGAGATTACTTCAGGAGACAAAAATATGGTAGGAAACCAATCCTTGTAGTGAGAGGAAAGTGCCTTACCCTGAAGAGAAGGAAATGAAAGAGTATAATCACCATCCTGGATTTAACCCTGGTGGATGATGAAATCAGTGCATGGTTTGGTGTAGCCTGCCTACCTGCCCCTGAGAGAAGATTCATCTCCATTAGAGGCTGTGGAGGTACCTTAGGCTCTCGTCACAGGCTTAACTTCTGTCAGCTGCTCATGACCAGAAGTTCTTGCTACTTGGAGGCTGTTGAATACCTAATGTAAATTGAGACTTGTTACATGATCCATTTGGAGGAGGTCACTTCCTTTCACTCTCTTAATTCATTTGGTTTCTGACTGCTCAGTTGGAACAGTTGTTGAATAGATGCAGAAGTAGAATTTTATTACCTGGAGAGGCTGATCTGTGCAGAGCAGGTATGCAGCTTTTGGGCTGCTTCTCAGAGAAGCAGAAGTTTGCTCTGCAATAGTACTTCTGTTTGGTGAACAGATGAAGGGCCTCTTGCAGTGGTGATTTCATTAGAATGAAGTAGACATTGCCATTTAAAGCTTTGGCTAGCAGTGATTCCTAGCACACATTCCTGGCAGTCTCCACGGAGCCTCCATGCCTCTGTTGTTCATGGGGCAGCCTCAGTTGGAGTTTCAGGTCTTATAGCTGCAGCCTTGAATGTTCTCCATGTTTTGTGCCAATGCAAGCCCCTCTCTGGTCTGTTGTATATCAACTTGTACTCCTGTTTATTATCTCGATTTGCAAGGAACATCAAAAAGTGTCAAGTTCTCCTGCTATTGTCATAGGGGCATAATCTCTGATGCAGTTAAAAGCCCATATCACATGGTTCATGGTGTGAAGCGCTGTGAAGATCAGCTCTGTCTCTGCCCTCCCTGGAGAGGTTAACAAGCGTGTGTGTCATGGAGCAGACAACTCTGATCCAGCCTTCTTCCAAACAATACATTTTGTGCTATGCCTAAAGCCAGTAGTGAGTCAGCTGCAGGAATTGACTCTCTGGTGTAATCTTGGTGCCAACACACTAGGCTGGATTCTGTTTGCCAGCATTAGGTAAGCATCCCATGGCTTCAGGCTGTTTTCAGTCTGTGGCTTCAGCTTCCTGAGCAATGATCCACAAGGAAACTGAATCAGAAAGCTGAAGGAAAAGGTGGGTCACATGGAATATTAGTGAATTATGTTGTTTGTTTTGTATTTTTACCTAGTTATGTCCTCTCATTTGACAGATTTCAGGCATTTTATGAAGCCTGGCCATGCCTCAGGAACCCTATGAAATATGATATGCAGTGTGCCACCCTTTTTTTAGGTGAAAAGAAACCTTTGTGCTTAGAAAATTGGTTTAACTATATTCCCAGCACAATTAGTGATTCAGGAATAGACTTCTGACTCCCAGTCTTGTATTGCATAAATGGTGATCTGATATTTGCTTTATTTTCTATTGCAGAAGGTTGTGGCCCATTGCTGTTGTAACTTTACGTGCATCCGTTTGCGTCAGATAAAAATGGGAAATAGACCTGTGAGGTGGATAATATTCCAGGAAAATAATAAGGGGGAAGTGCTTGATTATTCCCAAATTAGAATTACTCAGCTAGTGTCTTTAGCCGATTGGTATTGCAAACCACACCAATTAAATGAGATAATTACTTGCAACTGAAGCCACAATTTCGTTCCATGAAGAACCTGCTAATATCTGAGAAGCTATTCATGTGTTGAGTAGCACCTTGCTGAACAGGAGTCATGACAAACAGCAGTATAGCAAAGGTCTGTTACTTAACAGCTGTGTTCCTTTCTCCATTAGGAAGGCATCAGCCATGTGTGTGAAGCCTTTGAATATAGGTAGTGTTTGCCATGTGAGTGGAGATTCCTAACAAAACAGAGAAACAGCTGGAAATAAATACCATTTTCGCTTGCTACTCAGCGTGCTCCCCTTTCCTCTTAATTACCACAAGGTCATGGAGACATGCAAGGGAAAGAATGACTTGCCAGAGAAAGAAGCCAAGCTAATCGTTCCACTGCCATTTCTCTGAAAATTTACAATATGTGTATAATTTTAAAGCCAATGCAATAAAAATCCCTGGTTAAAATTCCTTTTAAAATACATGTGTGAGTAAATATACAGTACTGTAGCAGGGTGATAGTAGTTCCTTTGTTATTACAGATCCCTTACATCTTTAGCTGCAATTTTTCTTCAAACATGCTTCCAGTACATGTTTCCAGGCAGAGACTGAACAAGAATGCATATGAATTTTTTTCATCCTGCTGCCTGTGTAGTTAATCATATGATGGATCCTGTCCAACAAGATTCTCCACCAGTACAACTAGTTATTACTGTATGGTACTGGCTTCTCACCTCTTTAATTCCAGCTGAAAAACTGCATTAAAAGACAACTTAAATACTTTCATAATGCCACTACTTAATAGGAGAATTTGTGGTAGTTGACATAGGGAATTAGTATAACTATGAGAAGGAAGAGAAGGGCCCATGAAAAATTTCTATTAAAAGTTGATCCAAGGCATGAAAAATGTTGTGAGCATATGAACAAATGAACAGATTAGCACACTCCACAAACTCTAGAGACAGGACATTAACTCCAATTGTTGGAAAACAGATGTGAACTCGACTATTGTCCTCCACCCCTTTTCTAAAATTTTTTTCTAATGAGTTTGTTAAAGTGCAATCGGTTCCATATGTATTTAGGAGGGAGCCTGATGGTGGCTACACTTGCTATTAGTTTGCTGTATCTGCATGCATAGTTTAGTTAATGTTAAGGATGAAAGAAGTAGGAGCAAGAATTATCACCTGAAGCAGCATCCATGTAGGAAATTGGGATAGCATGGATGCTGTTTCCAATGTTAGATTTTAGGACATGCTTCCTTGCCTTAAGAGATCAATTGGCTCAAAGTAAGTTAAGAGATCTGTTACAGTACTCTGTCCAGATGCAGTAAAATGCTTTAGATTATCTGTCCCAAATGTTCTTTAATTCAGACCCACCACTGGAACTCTTTATAAGAATAACAGAAATATATTTTCTTAATGCAGATATTAATCTATGTCATACTGCAATTTTCATTTCTGTCCTACCTGTTTTTATCCTTTTTAATACTACATTTTGCCATCTAAACAAAAATGAAGGGATGACTTTGACTGTGGTGACTATCTAATGTCTTTTCTCATTAACACTGAGAAAAGAGGAAATACAAGATTAGAGGATAAAAGCGTTGAAGGGAAATGGAGGGCTCATTGCATGTGTTCGAAGAATAAGAAGCATCAAAGGTGAGGACAGGAGCCAGTTGAATCATCAGGATGCTATAAATAATTCTGGAGTAATCCCTTTATCATTAAAAAAAGTGAATTAGGAGAAGCTGATGGGGGAAAAGCCTATGGTTTGAATTTAGAGGAAATGATAGCAGTCCAGGGTGCACAAAGCGTTCTGCTGGGGCCATTGGGAGGGATTTGATTGCCCAGCTTTGATGGGATTGCTGGAAGGAGAGCTGGGAGCAGGCGGAGGCGAGGCAGGGTGGGGGGGACATCCCTGCAGAAGGGCAGGGCGGTGGGGAGAGGGCTGGCAAAGACGTGTGAGTGGCCCTGGCAGCTGGCTCCCAGTGGCACTGAGGTGACCTAATTCTGGCCACCAGCTCACCCCGGGGGCCGCTTCGGCTCCTGCCCCACCTTTGGCTGCGGCGGCTTCTCCGCTCCTCCCCAGCAGCGGCGGGCGCAGCCCAGGTGAGCCGGTCTCCAGCACAGTGTGAACTGCAGCCGAGAGTTCAGCGTTTTAATTAGCCCCAGCGGGACGGGAGGGAAGCGGATTTGCAGCGATGAGTGTCTCGGACAAAGTGCCAGCCCCCGCCTGTTCCGTGCTCGGGCTGCAGGGGAAGCAGAGTTCAGCCCGTGCCGAGGGGCTGGAGAGACAGCGCTGGTTTGCTTCAGCAGAAACCACCATCTGTTCTGTGCTGCTGCTGGGGCAAACCCATCCCGAGCCCTTTTAATTCTCTGAAGGCGTCGTGTAGGAGTTATGTATAGGCTGTGGCAAATCAGAGCCCCTTTGGGAGTTAAGTCTGTTAAAAAACCCAAAATTAATTGTGTTTCAGCCCATGTTCACTTGCCATTTGAATGCCTGGTGATCTCCGCTAGTGAGAAAAAAAATATTGCAGTAGTACTTTGAAATTATATGGTGCCACCGTGATGGTCTGATGTGTCTGGAAAAGAAGAAGTGAAGCTGCTGATCACAGTTGCTGTTTTCTGCACAGACAATCTAATGTAGATTTTCAGTGATTCCCTGTGTGGGCTTCAGTCAGTGCACTTCCACTTGGTGTGAGCACAACTGCATCACCAGCGCTTTAGACCCAGCTGGACCAAAACCCTGGAGCCAGTGAGAACATAAGGGATCTCATGTTATTCAAAGATAACTGGATACAGTCTTTGCTCATTAATATAATTTTGTGAGGTGGAATAAACTCAGAATAAACTACTGAGTCCTTTCATGCATCTGCAATGCTAATCTGCTGCCTCTGCATGTTTTAGAAATGTTATCCTGCCACTTGAAACTGAGATAAGCAAGACGTTACAGTTAAATGTCACAAACAGCAGCACAAAATATTTTGCTGGTTCTTATCAGTTATTTAGTCTCAGTAGAGGAGAATGCACATTTTTCTTGTAACAGCAAGGCACAAGCTTTGTGCCCCCATTTTTTTCTCATCTGATGCTATTGGTTCAGCATCTTAGCATTAGGCCTCTTATGGATATAGATACTATTTTGAGGAGATTATTTTTGGTCTATAATGTAAACTTTTGTCTCTTTGCCTTGAGAAATATCTCATAGTTTCTGCAAAATATTTGCATTAAACAGATACAGTCTGTCCCACATAAACAGATACAGTCTGTCCCATAACTTTAGATAAAGCACATCCAGGCTTGTTACCACTTGGTCCAGCAAATATGTTCTTTGAATTGATGCCTGCCCTTTCTTTCAGGCTCTGTGAAATACAGCTCGAGGAAGCTACTTCTGTTTCCACTTATTTCAATCTACCTTGTCAGCCTTTTCTGAGATCCCTAAAGATAGCAAATGGGAGTGTGACATTTTACTGCTGTGGGTCAGCTATGTGACAAATATAAACAAATAAAAATATAAAAACTGGGGGCTGAAACTCCAGTCTGCTTTATGAATATTGACTTATGAAGAATCTGAGATGGTAGTTATATTAGTATCTTGATTTAGAAGGAAATGGGAAGTTTTTGGTGCCTTTTTATTTTTTCTAGCTGGCAATTCTTTATGAGTTGTTTATTTTTTTATCCATACTGATTATCACAGTGGTTTACCACCACATTTGCATCAATATGTTGCATAATCCTCCATTATTATCTTGGTTTTCTGAGCTGCTATTCTCTGAGAAAATTTTATTGTTTTTCTTGGCTTAACTGCAGATTGCCTCCACCCTCTTTCCTTCTGCAAGTGATCAAATTCTGTAAAGAATTCTCTGCTTTGGATAGACTATCACTTCCCACCCATGCTGTTCTCACTGAGGTTGGAAATGTTATTAATTTTATTTAGTGCAGGGAAAAGCTTGGCTAACCCTTCAAAACAATCTTTCAAGTCCTGTAATTCAATAAAGTCCTTATTTACAATGGCCATAGCTATTTTTCTCAGTGCTGTCCAAACTGACTTCTCTCTGGTTACAAGAGAATGAAGCATTGTTTTCCTTTCTGACAGCAAAATGGTTCTATTTTATTTTTTTAGTTCAGGAAAAGTGCATCATAACCTTGTTTAAAAGGTTTTCTAGAAAAAGAAGCAGCTGTTACTCTCCACATTATGCTATTTTTAATGGGTTTTGCGCCAGGCACTGAGGAAGGAAGGCTGGCAGTTATATATGACCTGTTGAGTGTAAAACTGTTATTCTGAGACTTGGATTTTCCAGTTCCTTCCAGTCCTAATCATTGCTTTTTCTTACACACCACCACACAAGCACTGAATTTCAGTTCTGTCTGTTGATTAAACTGTCTGGTTCATTTCTTTCTTTGGATTCAAAATTATCTAAGTACAAGATAATATTTTATTATGATATGGATAAAACCACTTCCCAATAACTGCCATTTCAGATGTACACAGTGCCTCTGACCAGGTCTGGTTTTACTGAGGTCCCAGCCTAAAGCTGGGCAGATAGGAATGATGATTTCCTTTCACAAACACACAAAGCGTGAGTGGTGGCAGCATGGAAGCTGTAAATGAAACCTCTGGAAAGCTATAGAGAACTGAGGCATTGGCTTCCTTCCCTTAGGACCCATCAAAGAGCAGCTGGGAAGGAAGTAAGAAACTCTAGATTTGAAAAGAAATGTCATCTGGGGTGACCTGTAACTTAGTGTTGTCCTTGACAGTTTTTCACCAATTGTGTTAGATTGTGTACCAGCAATGCAATTGTATCTTACTTATCCCTTCCTTCTACCCTTATAAAAGGAAAAAAATCAAAGCTGAAAGTGAGTTTTTCCTTCCTGTGGTAATTGTGGTCTTCTTTAAAGCACTGTGAACAGGTTTGGAAGTGACAAGGGCTTTGAAAGAATGCTTGACATGGGCAGAAATCTGTAGCAGAAATTCCCAAAGATAATTTCTCTATGGCTGGCTGTTTGTTTGGGAGTGTTTTATAGGGATAGCAATTCAGCACTTCAGGTGCTTCTGTCATGCAACAGCTTGGTGAATTTTTTTCCAGCTTCTTGACCAAATGGTCCCAGAAGTCCTTTTACCCATGCAGCATGGTCTACAAGTGTCAATCACAGATCAGAGCCTTGGTTATGAGGAACTGAATTGATGTCAAGACTTGAGCGCATCGGTCTGGACCCTCAGATATCCAAAATCCAAAGGAATTGCCATTTTCACTGCTATGGAGTTCCATACTGTCCACCATTGCAGTTCAGGTGTGTTGTGAGTAAATAGGAACTCCCCTTGCCTTCCCTCTGCACTTCAAGGCACCAGTGACGTTGGCCTGAATGTAACTTGGCCACAGGGCTGCAAGTGCTGGCAGCAGCTGAGTGCATTTTTCCTCATCTCTCCTGGCAGCAGCATGCTGCTGGGCTGTGGCCACTTGTAGCACATGGCACCACCACAACCTGCACATCCACCACCTGGAAAAGGAAGAATAAAAGAGGTTTGTGTAGGAGAAACTGGAAAAAATGGTGAATGTGGAGCTTCATCAGTACTGATGAAGTCAGGAGAACGTGGGCCTGCCTGCCACACCAGTGGAAGGCTCCACCAGCACAGCTCAGACTTTCCAGAGATCCCAGAAGACTGTTTGATCATTTATTCTGACTCTCCCATATAATCAGATTATAGTATTTCTCATGATATCCTGTGGGGAGAGTTCGGTCACAGCTTGGGTTAGATTCTATGACATGTCTGTTCTCTGTCTTGGAGATTAAGACTCTGTATGCTCTCAGTAGAAATCAGAGGGTACTGAGGCACCACTGATACCTGGAAATGGATACCTGGTTCGTCTCCAGGCTGCCTGGAGACTGCATTCCATCAGGAATATATTTGAGAGGAGAGGTGCCACAAAAGGACCTCTGCCCCATCCCTGCTGCACAGCCATTCAGTGTCTGGAACTGTGACTCTGTCTTTGCTAGTGCTCTCTCAGGGCAAAGAGAGACAGATTTAGATGGAGATTCTATCTATATCTATCTATATCTATATCATCTATATCATCTATATCATCTATCTATATCTCTCTCTATATGTGTATATATATAGAGATATATCTCTATATATGTATGTATATACATGCATATATATTTCTATATAGATATATAATCCCCATATATATATAAATCGATATAACAGATATCTATCTAGATGTAGTTAAATGTTGCTGCAGTCCCTCCCCTAGATGGCCTTTTCTTTTCTTTATGATCTAGATACCTGTATTTTTCTTCTCCAGGGACTTGTGCCAAGAGAAGACCCGGACAAGCAGAGCTGTCTCCTCTGTGCCTCAGTCATGAGGACCTGTGTCCCCTGGTGCTGCCTCAAAGGATCCCTGCAGAGCCTCAGCCACCCCAAACCTGGCATCCCTTTCGTGCTCTGCCACCAGAGCCCCGCTGCTCAGTGCTGGGCCCTGCAGGCGGTGGGGATCATGCTCCACAGCTAAGCAGTAAGTACCTAAAGCTTCAAGTGTCCTGCTAACAGAGCGTCACCCAAGCATAATCCAGGCCCTGACTCAAATTGACAAGGACAGGTTGGGCTCTGAAATAATCTCTTTAAATAGCAGCACCCATCTCTTTCAAAGGCACTTCCCCCCCAGCCAGCGCTGAGAGCTGCTTACAGCACATCTCCTGCTATTTCCCACCCAGGCAGTGCAGGGCTGACACTTCTCACAGGCAAGTGTGTCCCCTGCCAGCCGTCTCCCAGCTTTGCTTTGCACCAGGAGTTGCAATGAATTTTGCAGCCCAGTTTATCTACTTCAGAGTCTTAAAAAACAGAAGTCCCAGGGACCGCTACAGGGAAGACGAAGACTACGATCCTTTCTGGCAAAGGTTGGAGAATATTGCTGTCTGACTTAGAGCTAGAGTGCTCCTTTATCCCCCTCAGGGGTCATGGTCAGCCCTCGGGGTCCACCCAGGGCCAGGCCCACGGACATGACAACCCCTGGACCCCTCCTGCCTCCTTATGGTGTCGTAGTTGGAGTTTTGCTTCACCTCGTTGTTTATTTAGTCGCTGTGCTGTATAGGTAATGCTTTCTTTTTCCTTTCCTTACTTTCTTAAAAATATCAAACCAAACAAAAAAATCCAGGAAACTGTTTGTAATTTTCCATAATCTCCCAGGGTTCTGTGGGTGTGAGTTGCTCTTATCCACTGGAAGTGGTGGAGATTTGAGTATTTTTAGCCTGCAGAGATCAGCTTTTTTATTTCTTCATGAGTACGGTATCAGAAATAACCCTGGGCAGGCCAATGGACTGCTGAAAATTTATCTTGGGATAGCCCATGTCAGATCCTGTTATTACAGCTCTGTGGTTGTCTTTGTTATGGTGATCTTAAATTCCTGTTTTCAGACTTGGATGGTGCAGATGGAATTTAAGAGTCATCTAGTGTCCTTGTGTAGCATGAGCTGCGCACACACATGGCATGGTGGTGTTGTGCAACCTCATTCTTAACCTTTTCCATAGTTTGTTTCTCCCTCAGTTTTATTATCTGGACACCAGTATTGAGATCACGCTCTGGTTTTGCCAGATGTGGTACTAACAAGGAGCAATTCTCATTTCCTGCATCTCCTTGTCACATTTAAGACATAAATTGTTTCAGCAGGCCTGCAAAAAGGACTTGCCCAAAGTCACCTGTGGTATGACCTGTTCTGCAGTGCATTGTGAATTTCCTTTCACCACAGGATCACTCTTTCCTCTATTTTGAGTTGTTATTCATTCCTAATTGGAAGTGAATTATGGAGATGTGTTAGTCACCAGAAAACCTGTAGACTCAGAATACTTTCAACTTAGGAAAAAAGTTAAATTGCTTGAAGAGTTTTAGCTGTCAGATTCTGTGCAGTGTTGGATAGTGATCATTTGACATTCACAGCTGTAAATGTCTTTAAAGAACTTTTGAGAGGGGTGGGTCTGTTTGAGGGACGGTTAGTTACCTCTGCTGCAGCATTTCCATGATGGGTGGCCTTGTGAATTCTTCTTGCTTTCAGATTGCTTTTTCTAGTGTTTTCTCTTCAGCAGCTGACACGCAGTTGCCACTGGCAGCAGTAAGCAATGACATGTGCACAGTGTGTACAGGAGAATGGCAATAGATCAGGCCACAGATGAAGGCACATATAGTGCCAGGCTCGGCCTCTGGTAAATCTGACTTATTAAAAGTAAGGAGAGATATAATCAGAGGTGATAATACAGCTTGGTTCTCTCCTCCATGAGCCTGATCTTTCTTTGTGTGTGCTGCTGGTGCAGCGTCACACGGGTTTGTCAGACCTGTATGTGGTGATAGAGTTATAAAGGCCTGCTCAGTCTCAAGGCTTGGTTATTATGTACCTTTCTGTGCTGGATGGTCACAGTGCTTGCACTTTTGCCATCCAGGATGGCTGCTAAGCCCTGATCTCTTTGTCTTTAAGACACTCTGATAAATAGCCCTGCGGAAGTCTTAGGCAAGTCACTGGGTCTGTGTCCCAGTTTCCAGCAATAAAGTTGAGCTAATATTTGCTGAACTTGTCTTTCTGTTTAGGAGGTGTTGGTGATTCCTGTGTGACTTAGGAACAATCACTTTGCATAGGGTTTAGGGATATAAATGTCAGACATGCATTTTATATTTCCATCCTGTATGTGGCACTAGCTGGAGCAATACAGTCTCGGATGGGTATTTCCAAGTATTAGTATTACACAAAATACTGATAATTCAAGACAGTCATGTTTAGAGTGCAGTGCTGTCTTTGGTCTGTTTTAAATTTATTGTCAAATAGAGATCTTGTGTTCCTTCCCTGTACCTGCAGGAGTTTACTTGTCACCCTGTAGTGGTGTACAGGGCACCCAGACACTATAGAGTGCATAACCCAGAATTCCTGGTAGTGAAGATGACATTTGTTGTGATCCTTCTTGACACTTTTATCTCAGCAAGCCTCTATTTTTCTACCATTTTTCTTTCATAAAGTCCCACTTGCACAAGTTACTGAGATGCTTTAAAGAATTGCTGCCATTGCAGTATTTTGATGTATTTGGGGATGGGTAAAAAGGTAGAAGAGGAGTTGAGATGGAACAGGAATGTTCAGGAGCTACTGGGAAAGGGGATTGCAACAAATGAGGAAAGTATCAGAGGGGTCTGGGAGGCTCTGAGAAGGGTCAGAGGAGACAGCGCTGGGACATGGAATTAGAAGGATTAATGGAGCCGGAGAGGTTCTGGGTAAAAGGGATTTGGATGAGGGAAAGGGCCCTCTCTGTCATATCCTGGGATTGCCTCTTTCTCACTCCTGTAAGACGTGATCCCAGCCCCAGTCACATTGCAGTCATAAACCAAGCAGGCTGCTTCCTGCAGCAGGCTGCTCCCCCTGCCTTGCCCCCCGTACATGACCCATCTCTGCTCAAGAGAGAGGCAGAAGTGACTTTAAAGGGTCACCTTTTGCCTTAATAAGTATTCTGAACTTGCAGGCAAAAGTTCTGAGCCCAGTTAACTGAAAGCAAATGACGAATATGTCTAAAACTGGATCTTACCAGTGTCTTTTAGTCAGTGTGCTCCAGGAAAGTCTTCAGGGAGCCTGAAGATGATGGCAGCATATAGGTATGAGCTTAGGAAACCCCTACAACCAAAACATTAAAAAAGGACAAAACTAAAATCTACATGTAGAGAATACATGCATATGAGTTTGAAGTGTTATTCAAGCTAAACATTTTGTGACTGTTCAGCCCAAGCTGGGCATTGGAGTTGGAACTTTTTGTCATGGCACAGGCTTATAAGCATGCTGAAGCATTCCACAGAACTTGTGCCATACTGTTGTTGTCAACAAAAATCAGATTCCTTACCTGGTGTGCAACAAGCCAATAATTACATGCTGAGAGAGCCATTCATTATACTTGAGAGCTGCACAAGCCTGGGTGCTCTGTGGATTCCACAAATCAAGCACACCAACTATCAATGCTTTTTACTATCTATGCATTTTAACAAGCAAAGGAATTAGCTTTCATTTGCTACAAGTTCTCTTAATTAGTATTTTATCTTCTGTTGGTTGATGATTCTCTTGTTCCTCATGCTAATTAGTTCTCATGCTCAGTCTTTCTCTTCTTTTGGGTCAGTGGTTTCTTGGGTTGGTGGTCACAGTCTACCCCTGCCAGAACCACCTTTTACCCCATCAGAGCTAATTGCACCACAGCTGCTGAGTTGGCTTTGTTAGTTTCTCCTTTGTCTTGGGAATTCTGCCAAATGTCCTTGGGGCATTCTGCATTTTTTGTGTCCACTGTCAGGGGTACATCCTTCTCCCCAAGCTTTGTTAACCTCATATGAGGTCTGAGATCACTGAAGTATGTCAAGCCCTAAACATTACCGAGGCAATTCTACCAGTAACTAATTTGCTTTCCTAGCACATGAACATCACTTGGAGTTTGTTAGCTGCTGTTTCATGGATTAAATCTCCCTTCTTGTTGATTAGGCTTGAAAATATACAAACATCAAACATCAAAAACATCCTTCCTTAAGAAAATTTTTATGCTTGCACATTTTGTAACAGTCCCTCTTAATAGTGAATGCAGATGACAAAAGCTAGAAATGACAGAGAAAGGCTGAGTTTTCAGTCTTATATTAGAATTAGTTTCCTTTGGTGACACTTGAATTTCCATCTGTGAACCATACATGGGAATGTATGTCCATAATTCCAACTTCATGTCTGCCTCAAAACATGTTGTTGTGACTCATTTTGAAAGTGTAAAAGCTGCCAAATGGGCCAGCTGCTGGCATTGGGTACATCTGTAATCAAAATGGCAACACTGGTCAGGCCAAAGAGCAGTCCTCCTCTGTGTCCTCTCTCTAGAGCTAGCCAGTAGCAGAGCTGGGAGGAAAATAAAGGCCACCTAGGACATTTTCTCTCATATGCTTTCATGGAGTTTGCCAAGTGCTCAGGGGCTTCCTGAATCACAGATTAATTCTTGAATGATGTGTGTTTTGGTCACTACTTCCATTTAGTTGTGCAATTTTTTAGAAGCCCATTTAGGTTGCTGTTCCTCATGGAGTCCTCTGGCAATGAGGTCTGTGAGCTGATTAATTTCTCTAAGAAGGGAAATTTTATATTTTCTACCTGATTCTTTCATACCATCTCCCTTTAACATTTATACTGGGCAGAATGGTGGCTAGTTTTGCACAATTTGCTATTCTCTGGACATGTGTGATTTTGCAGATTTTGCTCCTTTAGTTTTAGAAGCTGAGGACATCCAATGCATCAGTTTAATGTGTTTATTCTGTTTTCTGGGTCCGGAGGGAGGCAATCTGAACGTGCTTCACAACAGGGATGTGTAACTGTCCATCACTGCACACCTGGACACTTCTCTGTCTAACGAAGGCAACAGTTCTGGTCTTTAGGTGTACTATATATATATACAGTACATATATATATAATAGTATGAACTATTGCCTTTTATCTTCCCAAAATTATTTTTGCTGGTTTTATTATTTTCTTAGTTTTTTAATGTTATTATTTCTGAATTTTTTCCCTATTGCTGTTTAACTTGATGAATATTATCAGTATGTTCAAAAAACCAAACTAGAAATAGAAAAATTATTAATTCCAGATTGTTGGTTTTTATTATTGTAGGAGTACATTTTGGTACACACTGTCTTTGCATTGACTTTAAGATTTTAAAATATGTAAAGCTATCTACTTAAAAAAATTATATTTTTCCCCATGCCTTAATTGTTTATGGAATGTCTGCATATGGATCTTCTTTTTTTTCCAGTTATGCTGAGCAGCTGTTCTTGAAAAAGTAGGTTTATAAACCGTATTTTCGTGTTTGCTTTTACTAATAACTTTAAAGGTAAAATGTTGTAATTTATAACCATGTAACAAAGCTTGCCAGCTGGGTATTTGTTTTATGTCTGGAAATAAACAGACCTTTTAATGAAAACTTTTGACAAACTCCAAAAAAGGAAAAGCTCCATTTGAAAGGAACAGTGCTTTATAGTGCTGGGATTTGTATTTGTATTGGCTCAGATCTTCATCTGGTGGACATGATTGCCGGAGTAGGGGCTATATTTTGTTACTGTGCTTGAGAAATCACGTGCTGTGTTTTTTTTGAGCACTTGCATGCTTTGCTGCCTGCTTCGGCTGCTCCTGTAAAAGAAATCCATATAGATCTCTGCCAGGCATGGGGAATGCTTTTGAGACAAGAAATACTTTTGATCCAACAGGGTCATTATTTGCCCATTTGTGATACTTTATCAAACTTCAGCCCGCTGTTTATCTTGGGAGAGCTCTAGGATGGTCTGTGGCACATCCAGGTGGGCTCAGTATGGGAAAATGTCACTCTCTAAAGTAAATGAAACATGGGTGTAGAAGAAGAAGAAGAATCAAAGGTATTCTGAAATAAATACATAAAATACATATATATGCCATTGAATGACAATCCCTTGATGAAGAGGCTCCTGACCTTTCAGATGCAAATGTATGATAGTTTTCATATGAAATATTGAGGCAGTAATAATTCAGATGTGCTCTAAATTTAGCTCAAGCCTGGAAAACGTATACATACTTTACAGCTATTTGATTTCTGTTCCTCTTTTCCAATGGTCACAAGGTGTTGTCTCCATTGGAGTCCTGAGCAGATATTCACTGGTCATCAAAGTGCTACTGCACATCAAGGACTGAGAATCTGATTTACTTCCCTCCTTTTTTTTCCTGCCAAAAAAGGAAAACCTAAGACTAGGGCAAAAAATTAATATACCATTTTGGTCTTTCTAATTGCAGATAAAAATATTTGATGGCACTAGTGTGGTGAGGCATTACCATGCACTTCTAATTTCTCACAGAATCCTGCTTCATCAATAAACTTCTGGTGGTCATCTTTGGCTGGGTGTTTTTATAGGCTTTTTGATTGCAACAGATGCAATGAAAAATGAGAATTGTTATTCCATATCAAAGCCAGTTGAATAAAAAATTTGACCCACAAATTCACAAAGTTTTGATCTGCCTATTTTTTTTTACCCTACATTTACCCTTTAACCCATTTCCAGGGTAAGAAACATAATTCATTTCTAATGCTTGCTAAACATTTTAGACAGAGTGTTCAGAAATAAGATGTATCTGTTCTTCCTTTTGGAGTGGTTATGGGAGTCTGTGATATGGAAAAAATTTTTTCAGAAGGGAGAGGTGTGGAATGAGCCCTAACAGCGCTGTGGCCTCTTGGCTGCTGCTGCTGCTGTTTTTGTGGGGTCTGTGCTGTGACAAGTTCACAGGGAGGCAGTCTGATCTGGGTCTCAGCTTTGCCTTAAGCAGACTAATGTGCACTCAAACTAACACTGGAAGCTTAACATCTTTATGAAGTGTTCCAGCTGCCTAACCCTGATGGAGCAGAGATGCAGAAAAGTATAGAACAGAGCTACTTGGTAAGTTATTTGATTTGAAAGCAGAATGCCTGGTGTTAGGCTCTATCAAATTTAAGATACAGTATTGGGAAAATACATTCCATTACAAGTTTCAACATAAAAATATTACAAATGTAACCTTATTTATCTTAGAAAATTAGTGTTCTCATTAATTTTGAAGAGAGAACATCTTGCTACAAAAATTTTCTCCTGTGAAGATATACAGAATGTTTGATGATGTTACTGGTATATGACTTAATTCTAATAATAAAACATTTTATATTGCCCATATTGTTAGGTGAATTCCTCAGTGGAAAAATTGGAAGTGTAATAGGAACCAGAGCTACTGGCACAGATTATTGATACCATTAAGGAAATGGATGATACTGCCCAAAGTGGGCAATTGCTCAAAAACAGATATTTCTAAATATTTTTAAATTCTTTTGGAAATAGCTGCAAAGGATATTATGGTCAGATATATTACAGATTGTTGCTGTAAAATGTGCTTTAGCCAGCACTGCTGATGAATAACTGCAAAACTTAGACCCAAATTATTTTAGGAAAAAGGTAAATATTTTTTGTTGGAGATAATGCTGGAATGTCTGATGTAATTTAACATGTTTTCTTTTAGAAAACCATTTTTACCAAATAGATTAATAGTGAGTCATGTAGAGGAGCTTATTCCATCTGTCTAATCATAGCCACAAACCAGGGGTGGTATCAGCTCTTTTCCCAATCACTGGTCTTCTGCTTAATGCTCCTTTTCCCCGTAATACTCTCCAAATTCCAAGAATTCCTAGAAGTTTTGCATTTATCTATTAATAGGACTGCAAAGTCCTGCACTAGAGTACATTATTCTTTGTGAGCTGAATGCTATGGACCATAGAGCCAGGCAGTTGAAGGCAGCAAGTCCAGCAATTTTTTCTAGCAGTGCTGTCTCCTAAGTTTCTTGGGGATGAAAGCTTTTGTGCCACCACATTTCCGCCATATCTACACATGTATTTACCCATGAAATGTTAACCCACAGATCAGAAGACTTAATTCTTTAGCTTTGTAGGAGGATATAATTGCTATCCCTTATCAAAGCAATTTCCTTCCCATCACGAGGCGGTTGATGGCTGTCAAGAGTACACTCTGCAAGTATGCAAGGGCAGAGAGCAGACCTCTGGTGTACAATGTAGTGGCATTTGTTACTGCTATTAATAGTTTATGGGAGTGGTCTGCAGCAGCCACTTGCCTTTTTTGAAGAGGATAGAATTGCATACAGAAAATACAATTCCAGTTATTCCAAAATTTTTAGAAGCACTGAACCAGGATTGTTGCTGATTGAATACTGAGTACTAAGGAAGGTCTGGCTGTCCAGACAACACAGATTACACATTTTGTATTTTCTTGGGTAGGACAGTTTCACAGTTTGCCCACATGTTTGGTTACTTATGGCTTCTCTAACAGCTGGAAGGTTACAGAATCTTTCAGTGCACCTACAGGTAGGTAATATGAGAGTGGTAACTCACTCTGCCTGCTTGAGGCCTGCAAAGAGCAACTGAGATATGCATCCTTCTAAAATGCTAAATAACAAGCCTTTAATCATCCAAGACATTTAACCAGTTTCTTTTGTTTTCAGGGATGACAATAAAATAAAGAAACAAGATATGCCAGCAATCTGTGATCTTCACTGCTGTAAAGATGTGCCTGTAAGAAATGGCCTAATTGGGCAGAAGCCACCCTCTATCAACCCTGAGAGACTGAAGGATTTTGGTGAGGAGGATTACCTCAATGGGGATGTGAAGACCTGGGAAATGAAGATAGTGAGCCGAAATGAGGAGTTACTTAGGGATGCCCTTTCCTGCATCCCTCAGCCAAGCAGTAGGACCAGCCTGACAAGCTGTAACAAGCTGATTCGATTTGAAGACATTAGTGCAGCAGCCTTCAAAATCCAGTGTGGTGTTCAGAAAACCCCCTGCATGGTAGGAAATATTTATGGTTTTGCATTCTCTCAATGTTTCTTTTCTTTTTCTTTATGAAAGTTGATTAGAAAAAAGGAAGGAGGAAAAGAAGGAAGGATTTGTGTGAATTGCACAGATAGTTCTGTGTAAGAAGACTCACATTCATATTAATTGTATTTAACTGTCAATAATAATTTTCTTCCTATCTGTTTACACTAACCTAAATCCTCAAAGACTGCAGTGACCTGTAAACAAAGGATAAACCACATTAGGCATAGACTTAATGCACTGTGGTATTATGGTCCCAGTGAAAAACTCCTGCTATAAGGAACCTGAGGTGGAGGTAGCAGACTACCAGTGTTTGGGTGAGCACTCTTGTGGGAGGGTCTGGTTTGGAACCAGCCCTCATATTTGGAGGGTCTGAAGGTACAGACTTTCCCTCTCAGTCAGGCCAGCCAGGAAGGGCTGGGGATGTCCTGTAACCAGGTATTTCTGCCACAGATGTCTTCAGCAAAATAAGGATGCTAAGACAGACACACACACACAAACGTCAATTAGTGTAGAAATTACTGAAATACCCCCATTGATGTACAAGGTCTGCTAAAGCATAAGAGAAGTACAGTGGCAAGCTGTACTGTATTTCTATACCTTTTCATAGTGTGTTTCTACTGTTGGGAGCTCTTCAAGCAGTCTACTCTTGGCTCTCTGGTAATCTATTTTCCTTTTGGTGGGTGAAAGGAGTGTCTCTGCCAAATGGCAATTCCTAGCAAATCGTGCTCTCAGTGAATCCTTGTGGATAGTTTTTCTGGCATGAACAGAGTAAAAACCTTGCAATCTGCTTGGTGCTAACAGTCCCTGGAGAGAAGTGGTTGGGTCTTCAAAGTGCAGAAATTGTTCTTGTTCCCAAGAACATTGTTCTTGTTCTGCCTGCTGATCCAGAGACATCATAACTACTTCCAGTGTGGGTTTTTTAGCCTAGCATTCCCAAAATAAAGGACAGCTGTGCTTTTTGTAGCACATTACTGAAGAGGTGCGTCTTGTGTCAAAGGATGTGATATAAGACAGTTTGGGGCTGTAGGGTGGCAAAAAAGATTTGGCTGGAATGTAGGGAAGTTTTGCCTAGGGTAGAGTTAATTTTCTTCACAGGAGCTGATATGGGGCTGTTTTGGATTTGTGATGAAAATATTGTTGATGAGACAGAGATGTTTTTGTTACTGCTGATCAGCTCTTACACAGAGTCAAGACCTTTTCTGTTCCTCACTCCATCCCACCAGTGAGAAGACTGGGGATGTACAAGGAGTTGGGAGGGGACACAGCTGGAATTATGAAAGGGACATCCTATACCATATGACACCTTACTCAGCAAAAAAAATTAGGGGGAAAGTTGCCTGGGGGCCTGTGGCTCAGGGCCTTGCTGGTCATCAGCTGATTGGTGGTGAACAATTGTTTCCAATTGGATAAGCTGTCTTCCTTGGGTCTTGTTTATCTCTCTCTGTTATTTTTCTTTTAATTACGTTGTTGTTGTTATTATTTTATTTTCTATTTATTCTTACTAACTGTTCTTATCCCAACCCATGAGATTTCTCACTTTTACCCTCCCAATTCTCATCTCCCCCAGAGTACAGGAGCAGGGGAAGGAGCAAGTGGTAGGATGGTGTTTAGTTGCCAGTTGAGGGTAAACTGTGGCACCCCTCAATTTAAATATCGCCTTTCTTCTGGGTGTCCCTGGCAGATTTATGCAACCTAGTTGTATCCCCTTTCTGCATTTACTGTTTCAAGCTAAACAGTCTCACTTTCTTTAGTCTTTTTTTATAAACTATGCTTTTAAAATTATCAGAATAGTGGAAAACATATATCCATATAAAAACCTGTGTATTTTAGTGTGAAAATAGCCTATGGCTGTTGTTATTCAAAGTAATGTTCCTGCAGAAGTCATCAGTGCATTTCATGCATTGCTTCAAAGGCAGAGTTGTGTCAAGAAAAACACAGAAAGCCTTTATTTTTACTCATTGTTGAGAGGTGGGAGCCACTTTCAATTACATTTGTTTAGACTAAAAAGTGAGTGTGACTATAATCCATTTAATTAATTGAAGGGAGAGACACTTTGCAGGGTGATTCCTAATCTGCAGGTAAAACCACAGATGGAGCATCCCGATTCCTTAGGTAGGACTTTGCCTTGGAGCTGAGAAATGGCACCAGGAGTGAATTGTGACATGCCAAAGAGGTGGTGAGCATAAGAAAACCAGGAGCTGTCACCAAACTGGACAGCTGGTTTGGCTGCTGATGGAGGGCTGTGTAAGGGCTGTGTTGTGTCACCTTTGTGGATGCAGAAGGAGGCTGTGCTGTGTGCTGTACCTTAGACACAGTATCTGTAGTCCTTAGATAAGATCACAGTGACTAAAGGGAAATCTTACAGGCTGGTTCAATGAGTCTTAGGAGGTCACACATCAGGTCAGTTCAGCTGAAAATAGCACTGATGCCTGCTTAGTTAGAAGTAATTGCTATATTTAGGCTATATGAAAAAATCCTCAGTTAAAGGAAGACAAAAAGGATAACCTAAAGAATTAAAATCCTGAATATCAAATTCAAAGAAAAATATCAATCTAACGTACACCATCTCTGTGGTAAAGAGTAACTTAATTATATGGTTTTAAGTGTAGGAGACTTAACAACTTCATTATTCACAGGATTCATCTCTTTAAATCTTTTTTCTGATTGTTCACTCTAGAATACAAGATTCTCTACAAAAACAAGTAAGGTATATGAAGAACTAGTAGCATTTCTTTTATAGTGTTCTTGTTCTGTTTTGCATAGGCATTCTCCATAGATTAGGATGTATAGGATATAAAGTATTATCTTATTAGTCTGCTAAGCACTTTCCATTGTTTCAGTTTCTGCTGCCAGATTTGCAAAGGAGCAGCAAGCTCTTATGTCAGGATTTTCAGAAGCAAAATATAGAATCTGGCCCCACCTATGGGTGAGGAATTTAACATATGCTTGGAAATCCACTAAAAAGCCTTGAAACGGTCACCTGAAACATGTAGTTTAACTGTATACTTTACAGCAAGTATCTGTGTCAGATATATTTAGTTTATATAAATTCACTTGGAAAGTCCTGCACTCTGAAAAGCATGTCAGTACATATTAGTGTATACACTATTCATTGTACGTGTGACACAGCCAGATATTGCTGGAGATAAATATTTTGTCGTGCTGTTTTTGGATGTGTCTCACTTCGTGACTTATCTTAAATGAGGACTTGATCCCCTTATTCACCAGGGCCTCATTTGCTTTGGCAGCCAATAGAGGAGATGGAGCCAATTCTGAAATAGAGCTGCGGTAAGCCTGGGGAGCTGGCACCCACAGGCTTACTGCAGCTCTATTTCACAAGTTCTCTTGTGTAAAACCCTTGGTTTAGTGAATATGGTAATAGGAAATTAATATGTTGATGTGTGCTAGGAGTGTCTTATTATGAAACTTAACAAATATTAGGCATTAAAAATGTTTTAAAATCATGCACTTGGACACTGCATCACATGAAATGTGCTTGCTAATTCCCCTCAGCTCAGGCATCCTTTCTATTCCAAACACTAAGCTTTTCCAAACAGCTGCTGCTTACACTTGCAGCCCTGGGAAATTGTTTTTTATTATTTGCATCTTTCTTTGAGTAAGAAATGTCTTTACTAGCGTTCTATTGGCCTTAGGATGCAAAATAGACAACACTCAGTAGTGGATCAGTGGGATAAACCATAGCAGAGCCATAATGGGGCTCAAGGAAGTGTTTTCTGATGGCTTTTGTATCTATTAGATGATGATCTTATTTTTTGGGTATTCAATATCCAGTTCTGCCAAGTGCTGGAAGCATGGGTTTTGAGATAATTGAAAATATTTATTTTAATGCCTGTGTTTGAACAGCATGATCCAGAGCAAGTGCTATTTTCAGAGTTCTTAATGACATGTGGTCCATATTTCACTGCTGTGAGTTTGAAAATCACTTCCATAAAGCAGAAGGACTTGGTGAGTAACAACACACTGTATTTATAAAAAAACAGAAGATGAATTTTACTTTTTGGAGCTCATATATAGCTGTAGAATTCATGCCTCAACAGGCAGCTGATGGGGTGTGGAAGATTTTTCTTAATAGTAGATATATTGACATAATATTATTTATCTACTGCAGTATTCTAGGCTATCCAAGCAGTATGGAATGGACATCTACCTGAAGAAGGAGTTCCTCCAGTACACGGGGTCTGTGAAGGAGCGAGGTGTACTTTACCTTCTGATGTCATTGCCTCAGGTACAGCACAATCTCACCATTCAAAAAGAAGTGGATTGGCTCTGCCTCACAAAAATGGAGCAGGGTTGAAGATAAATTTTCCTCTAATCTCCATGGAATCACAGTGTTTCTTGTCTTTAGAATCATTGTACTGAACACAGCATGTGAACGGAGATAGGTCTGAACATAAAATACTACTTTATTTACAGCTGGCTGATCAGCTGGTGAAATTCTTAAAAATGTTTGAAACAAAAGCTTGCAAAATAGGAACATCAGCATTTTCCTGTGGCATTATAGTGCAAGTGTTTTTATGCGTATTGTAGTTCTGGTATGTTGAAACCACCAAACGCTTGAGTGATGATGAAATTGAATTACAATGACTATGACAAGGATCTGGATCACCAATTGATTTTGTAATGAATTTCAATTTTCTTATATGAATAGCTTGTTTATCATTTGTCATAGGAGGCTGCCATTGTCACAGGAGTCTCTGCAGTAATAAATGTTATAAGAGGCATGAGACAGCAGCCCAGAGCAGTGGTCATTCCTGCCTTTCGTAATAATATAAATGAAATCTTCTGTTAAAAGGAAGCCTGAAATGAAATAATTTCATACAGGCAGAGCAGAGATATCAGCTCTGAGGGACCAGATATCAGCTCTTCTGTGATCAGTTAGAGTTTTTCACCTCTTTCCAATGAAACTGAAATTCAATTAATTGAACCCAGGGGAGTGCAGGCACAGGAATTGATCTTGTTTTAGCTGTTTTAAAAAAAAAGCTGTTTTAACTTTGTGTGTAAATCCTGAGATCACACCAGACGTGCATATACTGTACCATAATATCACAATTCAACCATCTAGTAAGGGGAAAAAAAGGAAGTCAGATCACTAGAATGATCCAGGATCATATGGGACAACTACACTACACTGCATAATGTGCAATAAGCGCCCCTGTTTTTTAGGAGCAGCAAAGAAAGGGGGTGATCGTGGCTTCGGACAGTAACTTTTCCATGGCTGTTGCTTACCATGCCTCAGAGCTCCATATCCCCGTGTTTGTCATCGTGTCCACCAGCACGGCTCCAGCCAGGGTGAAAATGTGCCGTGAGTACGGCGCCATGGTCATCTCCTACGGCACCACGGCGAAGGATTCCCAGGTGCATGCGAGGAGGCTGGCACAGGAGAATGGTTACCTCTACCTCGAAGAGTAAGTGAAAGGCAGGCTCATTAGAAAGATCTGGCTAGATGCTTGCACACTCAGCTCTGCAAAAACAATTGGGTTCTTTAAAATGTTATCACGGCTCATCAAAATGCTCCTCTTACCTGGAACATGGACAGTTATGTGTTTCCAGGCACAAATCATGTCTTTCTGTAACAGGTGAGGATGGAGACCAAAATGAAACACTCTTCTCTGCCCCTAGATTAGGCAAACTGTGGTTAGGGATTTCTATGGCCTAATATGATAGTGGCTGTAGGTTAATTCTTTAGGAACTCTGTCAGAATGCATTCAGGCTAGTGTTCATTTCTGGTCTCTCTGTTTGAAGACAGGTGGGTAAAAGTTCAATGCAAAGGTTCAGTGGGATAATGTGGAGCAAGAGAATGTTGAAGAATGGTTGAAGGTTAGAAAACTGCTCTAAGATTTTCACATATCTGGTGTGAAGAACAAAACTGATATTGCCTTGAAAAAAAGACAATTAAGAGGCTACTTCACACATACATTTAAAGTAGCTAAGGATGAGCATAAATCTAAATTTGCACTGTTTGAGATCACTGGACAAGGCAGATCTAACAAAAACATAAATATGACAGGCAAAACCACTTTGAACTGATACCTTTTCCCTGTTCTCTTTGATCTCTGCAGCCTCTTGTGCATTCCCCCCTCCTTTCTTTTTTTACCTTTCTTCAAGAAAGATTTCCAAAAGCACAGAGGGGTGAGTCATTAACAGTGGCCCCTCTGATGCCCTGGGCTGGAATGTTATTGTCCCTGTACCATTTCTGTTTCTGTGCAGGAAGCCCTCCCTTCTTTCCCAGCTGGTGTGTAGGGAAGGCAATACACAACTGTTCAACCCCTCTGTCAGCTCTGCCAGCAGCCGGTGACACGCGGGGCTGGCTCGTGTGCCTGGTCAGACACCACGGGCACAGTCTTGTCCCAGGCTGGGATTTCTGGTAGAGAATGCGGTGCCCTGAATCCCAAAGGATTTTAAACACTTTTAGACTCCTTTGAAAACCACAGTTTTCCATAACTTTGTGATTTCCAAATTTCTGTCAGCCATTTTTCAATTGATGTGTTAACTTCCAGCTGGCTTCCATCAACTATCACATTCACACATAAGAACTAATTTTTTTTATGGTAATTTGATATTTAATCTTCCCCTCCTCCCTAAATAATGATTTAAGTTACATGAGGTAGATATTCTACAGGTTCATGAAGCTCCAGGGACAATGCTTGTGTAGAACTTCAACATCCAACGCTGAGGAACTCTAAATGTACACACTACCATTAACAATACTAAAGCACTTTGATTGGTTTCAGGTTACAAGACACAGAGTTGTTCAGTCTGTGACTGTGTTTAATTAAAACCTCACAGATGCAATTTTTCATTGAAAAAAAAAAGGAAGAAACCCCCCCACTTCAATTGTGAATCTTTTCATAATGGGATATCTGAAAAATATTTTGTTAGGTGAGAGATTTCCCAGTGTATTGTATGCCTTTATGGGTAGCCAGTGTTCTCCAGTGTGGGTCTGACACACATTCTTGTCACTTTTTGTCAAAGCTGTTTGTAAAATACCAGCTGATCTCCCAAGTGTTAGAATGGAACTTCCAAAGTGTCATTTTTTATTTCACTTTAATTCTAGCTTGCATACAACCCCTAGCAATTTTGTCTCTGGGTCTGCTCACCCAGTAATTCATTCTGCCCTTCCTGAAGCAGACACTGCGTGCCTGGGTTTGGCTGTACCTGCGTGGGCAATGCCCTGCAGCTGGGTGTGTCATCGTCAGCTCTTCCCATTGCTTGAGTGCAATTAAAATACTGTGCCATGAAAATGACCATGCAAGAATTCAAATAGATGAAGGACACTTTTTACTCAGTGGCAGCTTCCTGGGAAATCCCAGGAAGGAAATGTGATTTTTCAAATTGGAATTCAATCATTTAGTCTGCCTAATTGCTGCCTAGGTGCTGTGAAATTTTTACTAACTATAGATGCTCAGGACCTCATTACACATGCAATAATAAATAGTGACTATTGCCAATAACTAAATCAGTACCTCTGTGAGGATGTGAGAAAGATTCCTTTGTGAATCAAGGAGGAAAGAGTGCTGCAGATTGAATTATACACCTTCCTTCCTTGAGAGCCCACTTTTTTCTCGTGTAACTCCCTATCTAAATGCTGATCAAACCTGATCATTCGTGATCTGGTTAGTCTGTTACTCTGCCCAGCAGACTCTGAACCTTTTACTTAGAACAGATAGGACCAGAACCTTCTAGCTGCCACACCAAAACTTCATTGGAAAAATGAAGTCTGACAGCATTTCAGAAGGTAAATAGCCAAGTTTTTAGCTCTGCCTCAAAAATGCTTTTTTCAGTCTACAGTCTTTAGATTTATCTGCATTGTTCCTTCATTTTACCTCAATGGCATATGATTCTCAGAGATATGCTTGCTTTCAAAAAGCAAAAGTTATCAGTCACAGTGCAAAGAAAATCACTCATTTTATTATAAAAGCTGACAGCTGATCTGTGAACTGATGTTTCAACTGGATTTTAGCAAGGAAAACACGATGATCTGAAATATTGATTCAAATTGCTATCAGCTCTCCGTGTCCAGAGCAGTCTCATTTGGACGGTTTTCAGTTGTTAGAGAGGCTTTATTCCTTCATTGCACATCTCAAGCCTTCATTCATTTTTGCAGGTCCCCTTGTAACCCATGTAACTATGGCAGGCATAGCTCCACAAACTCGGATCTTAATCTTATTTGGGAATAAGTGTCCAGAATTCTACAGGAGGCCAGTAATATATTTTGTCACGTATAAGAAGGAGGAGAGAACTCCTTCAGTATCTTGATAAAGACAGTAAATACAAGGATTCAGTTACTCATTCCACTATGATTTCTTGACTTTGGCTGTGCTACAGGAGTGGAAGTTCATTAATCCTCTCCTTTCTTATGTAGTTATATGGGCCCTTGCCCTGAGGAATTTTCTGTGTCTTGGTATATATGTGAGTTAACCTCTCAAGGGCCTTGGTTTCCCTCTTGCAGGAATTCTGTGCTCCTATGCTGACTCCCTCTATGCCTGTCTGACAGTAATAAAAACAATTTTCTAATCCAAACATCCTTGTAAATAAAGTCAAGCAAATTGAGCACAGTCATTGGATCTATAATTCCGTTTGCCAGAAAAAGCAGAATGTACAGAGAGCTCATACTTATTTTCTTATATGTAGTTCTACATTTACATCATTACTAACTTGTAAATAAAATGCAAACCAGCTTTCAGAAATAGATCCAGGTCAGTCATGTGACTGTATAGTGGAATTTTCTTCAGTTTTTTGGTGCTGCTTGTCCCTATTCTTTATATTACATTTGCCTGAAAGTATTTTACCAGTGAATATTTTGGCATGACTAAATGCTTTACTTTATGCAAAGGTATCAGATATTGGCCCTGGACTGTGGAAAGACAACTCTAGCAATCTGTTTGGTATTTGTGAGGTTGAACACACTGCTTAAATCTGATGAAAAATTCCTTTCATCACAAACTCTAAATCCACTGACACCTACAGAGGGGGATTTATTTTTGAGACTTTGCTTGTAGTTTGAACTGCAACATTTAAAGTTTATGAAGCTGAAGAAAGCAATGGCAATGGAAACATGACTTCTCCCTGCCAGTTCTGTAAACAGCTGATAACAATGGGAGTTAAGTGCTGTTCAGACTGAAGACTCCTTGAGGGGTTGTCTGCAGCACAAGTTTTCTCCCAGTAGGCAGCAGCATGCTATGCTCCACCTGATGGCACCGTCCTGTTGCATCGCCTCCTCCCCTCCTCCTGGGCTGCTGATTTACTCTCACATTTATCTTTTTCTGCTGAACAATGTCTTGAAAGCAGTAGATTGAGTTATTACAGACTGACAGCTGTGACCTCTGCTGATGTGTGTCCTTCCTTCCCGCAGGGAGGATAGTGCTGTGTACCTGTCAGGCCTGGGAACCGTGGGGCTGGAGATGTACGAGCAGGTGCCAAAGCTGGACGCAGTGATTTTCCCTGCAGGAGGCCACTGTGGCCTGCTGGCAGGGTCAGCTGCTGCACTCAAACACCTCAACCCACATATTTCTGTAATTGTAAGTCGCCTTTCACCTGTCAAGCATTGAGTTTGGGTGGCTTTTACCACAGCTGTTTACAAAAGACACTGGTATCTAGTGACACTTGCAGAGACTGCTTGTGCTGGGGACAGGAACCATCTGATCCCATGGGCTTTGCCTCAGAGAGGACCCTGTAGGATCCAGGGAAGTAAGTTCCTGTCCCTTGGCTGTTTGGCTGGATTTAAGAGAAAAGTGTGGGAAGACTTTTCCTAAGCAAACAAAATCCAGCTCTGTGTTTTGAAATCAGTCTTTACTGGAAAAAATTGGTCCTAAGTAAGCCACAGAATAAGTTTAGTGGCAGCAGGGTTGTTTTGCAACTTGAAATTATTAATTAATTAATTAATTGTTAATTTGAAGGGGAACTTCTTTTAGGTTTTGCTATCTACTTTCATGGTAACTTCTGTTATAATGGGTTCAATTAAAAAGTGACAGCATGTCTCTTCCTCTCAGGGAGTTGAATCTGAAAGTTTCCCAGTATTGCAGCAGTCCTTAAAAGCTGGCCACCCAACTGATGACCAGGCCTGCAACAATCATCACTTCTATGGAGGTGAGAAAATGCAGTATTTTTTTGGAAGTAAAATATAGGTTGTAACAGATTTCTCCAAATACATAATTTTCTTGTTACTTCAGTTCAAACATATTTTAAGGGAGTTCTCTGAAGTGTCAGAATTTAGTTCAAGCTGTAAGAGCAACTTCTGCCACATTTTCCCCACACCCTGATGGGGTAAAATATGATTTCCAGTGCACATGAATACTTACAAATATGAGAGTATTTATCTGAACATTGTGCTCACATCCAGCATCTAAACCAGTGAAGTCAATGGGAAAGTTCTTGTGTAAAAAATAATTTGGGAAAAGGCAGGAAAATGATGCAGTGTTTAAATATTTAGACACAAAACTGTTCTCAGAACAAAAGTGTTTATAAATGGTACAGTTGTTTCCGTGTCATTTACTCAAAAAACCTCTGTTGTTAAGCAATTTAAGAACATCCTGTTTTCCTGATGTTCAAGTCTCTGAAAGTTTTGGATTAAATGGGAGTTTTATAAGAAACTTCTAATTTCTCTTGGTTAGCTCTGCCTGTGTCTGCACTCAGCTGTCCTGCTGAAGCTAACAAGCCCAGTGCTGTGCTTGGGTCTCCTCTCCTTCAAGCCTCGTTGAACAGTGAAAAGCACTGGGCTGCAGGGTCACTTTCACACTGGAACAATGCCAGGGAAGTATCAGAAGTTTCTTGAAGGGGTCCAAAATGGCAAAACCTTCTTGTGAGATTTGGTCTTTCATTGCCAAACACATTTCTGTCACATGAAAAAAAAATCAAGCAACTTAAGGTCATGTAACAGCAGTGTGCTGCACTCATTAAGGGCACAAACCAGCCAAGGCTCTAAAAAATGTTGAATATGTGTAAAGCAGCCAACTTCATATTTTTGTCTTTTGAAATCTGCAGATGTGAGTGGAGTTTGCTTTGGCAGCAATTCTTTGCAGCTGACTGGGAAGCTTGTGGATAAAGTTGTTGCTGTGAGGTAGGTGAAGCAAAACAGTGAAATAAATAATACTGGATGCATGTTGTATATGAAAAATGTGCTCTGCTTGCAGGGTATGGTGGTTCTGCATGTGCAGTGGAGAGCAGGTTGGCAGGAGTTGCCATCATGCAGAGACTGGGAGAGTGTGGGAATGGGGTACCTTTCCTTCCAAGAGGGGCACTGAAGATTTTGAACCCACACCCACATATCACAGAACCACAGAATATCTCAAACTGGAAGAGACCCATGAAGGATTATCAAGTCCAACTCCCAGCTCCTCTCAGGACTACCTAAAACTAAGTGATATGACTAAAAGTGTTGTCCAAATGGACCCTTTGGCCAAATCTTCACCTGCCACCACTACCTGATCATGCTCTGGGTGTGAAACTTGTCCTTGTGTTCTACGACACTTGAAGGCAGCCCTTGACAAACCTCTTCTAATCTTCACAAAAAGGCCACATTTGTGGAATATACTTACTGCTAGGATTTAGGTAATATTTCTAGTAAAAAAGCAATCCTGTCTTTCAGTTAATAATGAGTCTGAGATGTGCATTCACACCCAGCAGCACAGCATTCTGTAAAACCACCTTGGGGTCATATGGATGTGGGTGGATGGCAAGAACCCAGTTACACGTAAGTGTATTATCTCCTGCTCTTGGGAGCTCTTTGGGTGTGTTTTGACCCAAGTCTCTTGCTTTCAGGGAGGAGGACATCCTCATTTCAATGCTGAGACTGCTGGAGTATGAGCGAGCCACGGTTGATGCAGAAGGGGCCATTGCACTTGCAGCATTGGTGGCAGGGAAGCTGCCTGAGTTGAAGGGTAAAAGGTACAGCAGCTATTGCAAACACGGAACTGAGGCAAAAACATGGGGCTGAGCACCTTGGTCCTAGGAAACAGTGAAAATCTATTTGTTCTATGGGTGACAAGGCAGTTACTGCCCCTGAACTGGCAAGGGGCTCATTGGTGCCAGAACCTTCAAACTGACTAGACCCGTCACAGGTGGTGAGATTGTGTTGAACCAGACAAATGCCAGCCTGAAGACCTGATAAACCTTGTCTGTCAACCTGTTGTCTCCTCTCATTCCCCTTGTGGCATCCAGCCCTGTCTGTGGTGGGACAGGAGCTAGGCTGTCTGCTGCAGTGACCCAGTCCTGAGAGCTGTCTACATTGTCAGAGGGATTATTCTTGTGCTTAGTGTTGAATTTAGTGTGGCTAAGTGCTGCCTTGCCTCTCAGCTTGAGGACTCAGCACTTAAATGGATTGAGCCTCAGCTCAGGTCATAGTCCAGAATGTATTTAAACATACACTCCCTCAAGACAAAATAAAATTTCTAGTGCATAGCATTGTACACTAAAATACTGCAGAGGCAATTCTTCAGAGGAGACTGACAGTACGCACAGAGCAGCAGCACGTTTCAGTACAGCTAAAATGAAAGGGAAAATGCAAAGGTCTGGTCTCAAAGAGGTTAGGTTTGACTCTGCAGAGAGAGATTTTAATAGTCTATTCATGTGGCTCTGGCACTTCAAACATTTCTGCACTCATTTTTTAGGGTTGTGATGAATTTAATCAATGGTTACAGAAAGCCTTGAACATAGACATAGTCTGGGCAGTAAGAGGCTGAAACTTAGAACTTCCAGGGGAGAATTATGTCGAATTTTTGAAACTTGAAACCTAGACCTACAGTTCTCCAGGTAATTATCTCTAACAAAACTCAAACCTCTAGGAAATGTGAAATGAAAACATCAGTCAAACCAATGCAGCCAACTTCTAGGTCTCCCCTACTTGCTCATAATGGATACTGAGAGGCAGGAGCCCTCTGACATATGACACTTATTGAGGGGAGGTTCTAGCAGACCTTAAGCTGATATTGATACAGTATTTACAATTTATGGCTCCTTTACACAGGGAAGTACTAATCAAAACTCCCATCTTTCTGTTTTCAGAGTGGCAGTGGTTATATGCAGTGGAAACCTGGAATTACATTTGCTGCAACAGTGCATAGCTCGTGCCCTGACCCTGGATAACAGAGTGTGCAGATTTTCCCTTGTGATTTCCGACTGCCCAGGAGACATGTCAAAGCTACTGGAGATTTTGGCTCGGGAAGAAGCAAGGTAAATCAGACTAATAGTTGGGAAATATAATCACAGACTAGCACAAAGATTATTAAAGATTTGGAAGTGTTTCCAAGCATCTCTGAAGCCAAGTCTGTAATTAATTAATTAATCTAAGGTTTTTTTCTTGTTATATTGCAGAAAATCTTATATTTCCTTCCTTTTTGTTCCAATCTGAAAACACCTTTATAGCATAGAATTGTGCCTAATTCAGAATGCAGGAAAGATATTTACTCTCCAGACATTTACAGAAACTGTTTTGCAATGACAAGGAGCTGTTGTGATCTGTAGTTTGTCTCTTATTTGATCTAGAGTTTTGGATATCAAACAAGAACGCACATTTGTGACGTCTGAGCTCTTCACTGTCAAGGTAAGATGAGATGCAATTTCAGTTTCTCCAATAGTACTGGCCTCCCCTGGTTTGTTCTGTTTCCTTGTCTCTTTCTGCCTGTGTTGAAGAAGTCCAGCAGAGTGTGCAGTGTCAGAGATTGTTTCCCCTGTGTAACACAGCTTCTTGCCAAACACTCAGCAGGCATATAAATAACACAGGACCAGTTTTACCTGCTGTTGCAACACCCTGGGGAAGTACCCCAGGTGCTGCATTGCACAGTTGCTGCTATGAACCCTCCTGACGTGTGGCAGGCTGCTGGAGGAGGTGAGCAAGCTGCAGCATCCATCCAGAACTTGAAGAGCCAGCTGTGTAGGCTGGCTGTAATTGATGTGTTTGCCTTAAAGCAATGTAGAGAACACCCTTACTCTTAAGGAATCCTCCTTTTTAACTCGGTTTTGTTTCTTATCCACCAAGAGCACAGAGGAAAGCCATTATTCCTTGGTTGTGTACTGGATGCAGGAACAGTGAAGAGGTGCTACCAGCTCATGATGTCTCTTAAAAGGACCATTTGTCTCATGGTGTATCTCTTATTTCAACTGGTTTGGCAAAGGTGTGGTCCTACTGACTTCATGCTATGGCTGTCCAGCTCCAACCTGACTTAGTTTGTGAAACCTCAGGTGGAAGTCAAATTAGAGATCTTTGCTAAACAGGCTCATAATTGGGGTGCAGAAATGTTACTGGGTAAGAGAGTTCTTTGATTTTGGCCTTTAAATTTAATTTCCCACCTGGATCTAAAAGCCTGCCCAGTATTTTCACTTGCAGATACAAAGAAGAGGTGGATTAAAGATCACTATAGTACATGATATCATCAATACTCTCAAGCATCTAGGACTTAACCCACACTGTTCTGCAGTGTGCCATAATGATAGGCCAGCTCCCTGCTTTGGGTGTCTTGGAGATGGTGTGACACTCACTGCACGAGGTGGACAAATCCCTCTGAGTGACTAACTTAGCTCTGGAAACGCTTTTCACTGAAGGCTAGATTCAGCAAAACCTGTAACTCTTTGGAAGTTTTCAATGCCATTTTTATGGAGTAAGGCTTGTAGCTTTTATTAATGCTATCAAGCAAATTAAATGAAAACTACTGTCTTAGATGGGGGGTTTTGGGGTTTTTTTTGGTTGGTTGGTTGTGATTTGTTTTGTTTTATTTTTAAGTTTTTAGTAAATACAGGCCCTGAATGAAAACAGTGCCATGTGCTACTCTCTTCACTTTAAACACAATGTATTTTCACTGATTGTCCACTTCAAGAATTTGACTGTATTGTACATAAAGATTAAAGGGAGGAATTTGCATTCCTGAATAATTTAATTGGATATTGGCTTTTCATGATGGCTTTCAATCAGTCTGGGAGAGGTTATTGGATAATTAGATGTGAAGTACAAAGTAGTGACCCAGACATACAGACCTCTGTCTGGTGACATCTAGTGAATTGGGAAGCTTTCTTTAAAAATTAAAGCACAGGTAATCAAAATGGGTAAAATGTAGAGTTTTATATTTAAGCATCAAAATTAATTTGCTCTATGCAGGTACAAGAAAAAAAACATATTTTCATAGAAAAGCTAATACCTGTGAGGGATGTTTTGTTTTTTATTTTGTTGTTTCTAAGAGCGAAAGACCTGTGTCATGAAAATATTTCAAGCATTTATTATGTAAATTATGGCACATAAAATAAGGCATGAATTTAAACCTGGGTCAAGAACCAAAATTACCACCTTGTGTTGCACTGGTGGTAATAAGAAGAAAGGCATTGCAGCTATACCCATCTCATTCTGACTTTAATGTGTACTTTTGACTGTGGATATAGATTAGGTGTTTGACAGAACAGAGCAGCGAGCACAGATGCTGATTTGAAACACTAAATCTGTCCTGTCAAGATTATTGCCTCAGTATTTAATCATCCTTTTAGATTTACTCTTTTATTTCTAACGAAGAGAAACTTGGCTTCTAGTCACTTATCAGGATGATAGAGCTGCTTTGTTTGGGGTTTTTTTCATTCTAGTGAAATGTCTTCCTGGGTTAGTGTTTGTTCATCTAGTGCACACTTGGAACACTCTGTGGAAAGATCCTTGCTGATAGTCTGATTTCATGGAAAAGTAAGGACTTTCTAAAATGAAATTTTATGTTCAAACTACACTTCTGAAAAAAACCCAACTTTTGGAACATTTTACTGGCAAAAACAAGAGGTTTTTTTGTTTATTTTTTAACTAAAAAATAAGCAAGGAATTATTGTCTATGTTAGAGTAAGAAGTGCCTTGTGCAGAGGGATCAGCTGCTTGTGTTCCTTGGAATATTATAGGAGTTTCTTTAGGATTCTGCCTGCTCATACCTCCAGTTCAGACTCTCTTCCCTTGTGACTCATTCTGGATTTCTTTCTCACAAAGGACTACACCCTAACTCTTACCTGACTGGTTAGAAAACTACTTCCAAAGTCACTATATTGAAATAGATAACTCTTAGCAAATCAGACAAATAACCAGTCTGGTAGGCTTCACATTTTACAGCTGTTGAAGGAGGTTACATGACTGGGAATATCTGGACAGAAGAAAGATCAGCGCTAATGAAAAAAATCATCTGCTATCACCAGTTAACTGGGTACAGAGATCTAAAGGATGTCCCAATTCATGGGGGGAAGCTGCAGCTTGCTTCTGTGAACTCTCTCTGCTCTCCATCAGTAATATTCCTCAGATTCAATTGGGACAATTTTTCACTTAAACTGCTTCCATCTGTAAATCTCTTTAAAACCATTTAACTCTCTTTAATTTCATATTACTATTGGCTCAGAGAGAAGTCAATGAGCAAAATCAATAAGCAGCTTAATAAAGTAAGGACATTCTTTGCTATGAAGTAGATCAGCACCTTTCCTGCCTAATAAGTGTTTAATTTTTGGACTCGGGTAATCTAGTAGAAAAAAAATTTTTTGAGCTCATCAGTTTTCTATAAAAGTCTTCTCACCACTGAATCTACAGCATAATCAAAGTGGCAGGGAGTCTCCAGGAGGGGTCTGTAAGGTCTTGAACTGCCCCAGCAGCTTTTCAGCGGGTGGCAGTGCTCCCTCTGAGCTCACTCCTCTCTGACATTATGGGTTATCTGCTCTGTTCACTTCAGACCTCTTCAGCTGCCCTATGCTGAAAGTTGTTTTTTTAAAAAAAACTTGGAAGAGCCCAGCAGTAAAAAGAACACCCACCATATTACTTCTCCTTCTTGTTTGTGCCCAAAAATGCTAGATCATAAATCAAATATTTCCTTTTCTTTTCAGTAGCATTCTCCCAGTGGTGCTGGAATTCCTGGCTTTGTGTGGTGTAATACCTTTTTTTTCTCATACACTTCATTCACCTCAGGCCAGAACTCAAAAAATTATTTTAGTCTACTATGGTTAATTTGAATAATTTGTTTGGGCCAACTTGCATTTTGTAAAGGCTGGAAGGGAATATTTTGGATTAGAGTCCCCAGTTGGCAACATATTCCATTTTTGCCCTGTGAAGCAAATACTCAGGAGCAGGCAGCTGTACAGCCAAGATGTGCAGAAGGATGCTATCATTCCCAAAGTATTTCCTGCAGGACCATGGGCAAGGCTGTGTTTCCATGTTCCATTTCCCAGCTGCACAGTGGAGGCACTGAGAGTGGGAAGTTCAACACTCCTTTTCTTCTGAGGCCCTCCAGAAGAATTTGGTCATGCTCTCTAATGGCATTCCACAGCAGTCTGTGGTACAGAGCAGCCTGGCCCAGCAGGAGAATGAGAGCTCTGGGGAGGGTCTGAGTGTTCCTGCTGGGTTATTACCTGCCTTACGTAAGGTGTAGCTTGTTCCTGCTCGTGCTCACCGACCTAAATGCACCAATTGCCAAAAGATAAGGGCTCAGGTTGCACAACCAGCTGACAGCTGATGTACTCTTTCTCAAGCATTCCATTGCTCTGACCTTGGGGACAATCTGACAGCTGATCCCCAAACCATCAGCTGAGCTGCTGTTACCAAATAATCTCTAATGTGAAGTAATCTGTCCTGGGTGTTTACTGAATAATTCAGAGAATTGCCCAGTTGCTGATTTTTTTAAAAGAAACCCCTTTTTCTAAAAATATAACTGAAACAAGTGTATATAAATAAAGTTTTCACTCTTAACTCCAATGACTTTCATGCAAACAAACTTAAAATGTTGGTAAATGTGGTGTATCATGAACACAAAATTATGCAAATCCAACAACAACAGTTTAAGATGATGAACATGATTTCTAGAATTAAAGAAAAAGGATACAAAGGTTCAATGGATAATTCACAGACATAAAGAACTGCACTAGTTACTTTAGAATTAGCTTTACACAGAGCTTGGAAAAGCACAAAAGACTGAAATCTCTTGATTCAGCAGTACTACTCACATATCCTCTGCTCTCTAACACTGGCTCAGCATTTCCACCCACTGCTTTTATTTGCACACACAACCTACAGATAGTAGGCATGGAGCTGAGAGGCATGCAAAATTTGTTTTTAAAATCTAGGAAAATATGATCTAAAAAGTGAAGTGCCTCCATTATGAGAACTTGAAATGAAAATGGAGTAGAGGTGCCCACCCTATTCAGCACAGAACTTTGCAAATTTTTTCCTTTTGTGAAGTTATGAAATTTCCTCTCTTTGAAATCACTGTAATTCCTAAGAGTATTTGGATTTATGCATCTGGATTTTGGTGTTGCACAGCAATAACCTGCAATCAATTTTTCCTTTAATTTTCTTTTAGCCTTTGTCCTGCTTCCTCAGTTATTTCCAGTCATTAGATAAAACCCACAATCCATCAATATTCAGTGAAATCTCTTCTGTCTTTAATTACTTGTAGGCCTGCTCTGAAAAAAAACCTTAGAGGCTGACTAAACCTTTAGGCTGAAATGTATCTTTAGATTACCTGTCACAGGGAATGGAACTTTACATGCAGTGAAAGATCTATCTGGCTGGTTATTTTAATGGTCTTACTGGACCAGACAATTATTTGTTTGTTTGTTTGTTTGTTTGTTTGTTTGTTTATTTAATCCAGCAAATATATGGTATGTAGGGGAGAAATTAATAAAATGCACTCAGTTGTTGGTGGTTTTGTGGGGTTTTTGATACAAAGAAAAGAAAGGTGTGCTGTGCACAGCTGGCCCCACAGCCAGTAAGAGCTCTGCAGGTTCAAAAATCCCATGATGGCTCTGAGGGCCTATCAGTATGAAATAAGTTTAAAGTAAATTTTTCTCTAGTCCTCATAAGTTACCTTGTTTGATATACAAGAAAGATCAGGCAATAAGTTATGTTATTTATTCTTAAATAAAACCATTTTGGGGCACTTACTCTTAGGTCATTGGTAAGTGTGCAACCTCCTCCAGCGAGTGATACTGGGGTGCTTCTGCATCCCGCATAAAATACAACCTCATAAACCTCCCTATGAATGTGAGGGTTGCTCTGTTGGAGCAACAGAGCAACTCTCATGAAAATTATGTGTCCCAGGTGAAGCAAGCAAGAGAGAGCAGTTTGTGAAAGTAAAACTGCAGTTAAAAATTGGGTTAATCTAAGCAAGAAACTAAATTCTTGCCTTCCCTGCTGCCGGCATCTGTAGCTGCCCTGAGGTGTTGTGTGATTCTCTCTTCACTACTGCTGTGACCAAATGTTCTCTATTCCTCTCTTTGACAACTGTGAAAAGTCAAGTGAATTTCTGTAGTTGTTTGCTATCGCTGCTGTTGCTGTTACTACTTCTATGATACACTACAGCATAATATCTCCAGTATCAGCTGCTGGTTGTGGTGCATGCTTAGAGGAAAATGACAGTGTTATCCAACCTGTTCACGAGCTCTCTGGCTCCAGTCTAGTGAGGTCTGCCTGCTTTCCATCATGAGCAGGAAGGAAAGGGCAGAGAGGATAAATAGCCAGAAATCAAAATGCTTCCCCATGCTTGTTCCCAGGGCAGAGCAACGGCTTGCTGCCAGATACTGTCACATCCAGACTAGTTCCAAGGGCAGCAATTGATTTACTCAGGACAAAACAGGCATGATTACTATGGAAGAGGGAAAATCTTGCTTTTTTTAATTACAGACTCCATGTGAGACGCCCGTGTCCCCTTGAAGATATGATTGCAAAGCTTTAGGGGTTTTATATGAACCAGGGAATGGATAATGGGTGTTTGGTACATTGGAGCTCTCAGGTACTTTTCCCAATCACTGTGCTCTCTCCCCTTTCCTCTTTATTACTTGCCCTCTATGGCTGTCCTTCTCTTGAGATTAAATCCCACTTTTTTGAAGAAGAAAGAAATTGGCATCTAATTTACATCCCAAAGGACCAGCAAATAGAATTATGTGCAGCACAAGAGGTGAAGAATTACAAGACCAGATCAGATCTGTGGCTTATTTCATAATGGATATTGAGAAGCTGTAGCCAGTTTTCTAAGTGAACTATGGGTATTTAGATTAACTTGGAGTGTTAGTGTTTTATATTTTCATTCAACAGTTTTGCTAAAGGTTTATTGTTATTTTAAGACAGTTCCAGAAAACATGAATTCAAAGTTCTTATTTAGAAATGTCCTTGTAAATAAATTAGAGTATTTTTTGTGTTGTTGCTTTCTAAAAGGGATGCAGCTCTGATAGGAATATTTTGACAGGGCATGTCTGGAGCAGCCCACCATCAGGTTATCATAGCTCGTTGTTTCTCTGCTCTCTGTAGATTTCCCTGTTACTATGAACTCTCTGTAGTTGCACTGTGACTCATCTTGGGTCCTTTCCTTGCTAGATTTCCATGTTTCTGTGAGGTCTTGTTTCCATGTGGCACTTTCAACACCAGTGATTATTCCAGCAGGACTAGCAGTAATGGAAGTTAGGAGTCTCAAATTGTGAAGCATGATTTTCCTTCTGCACCTTTACATAGGTGTCTCATCTTTTCTAGTACCCAGTCTTTCAAGTGTTGGAGCAGAGATGTGAGTACACAAAACCAGAGATTACAGAAAAATTGAAAAAATGCCATTGAAGTTATTATCTTTAATGGCTACATGACAGGATTTAAATTGTACCTATGGAGGCAAGTGAAGAATTAAAAAAAAACTATCAAGATTTATTTTGCCCAAGTTGTTTTATTTAGCAGCAGAACAACCATAAAAGAAAACTAGAAGTGATGCAATAAGCAAACAAAAGCCAGAATGAAGCAAGAAGGTGTGTGAGAAATGAAACCAGCCAAAATACTGCAGAGATGATAAAGAACTGGGCATAACTCCATGACAGACAAGAGAAGGAGAATATAAAAAGCTTGAAGAATGGAGGTTCTGGAACAAGGACTTGCTAGAAATACAGAAATGTGGTGAGGTAAGAGTCAGAGGCGGGTGAAGTGGCAGCAATACCACGTACATACCCCAGGGAAGAGAAAAGAGAAGCTACTAACAGATGTCTTCAGGGAGGCCAAGAGCAGAGAGGTACCTTGCCCAGGAGCCAGAAGAGGATCAGCCTGTCTTGTTTAAACTTTGAAGGCAATAAAGTAGGGTTTTTGGAAGGTTTTATGGTCATGCAGATGGGCTGGAAGAGCCCCAGATGTCTGCAATGTCAGTTTTCTTACCTGCATAGACAGCAGATGTGAGGGCCAGAGTTTTTATTTAGGACTGATAAAAATATCCGATATTTTAGGATTAAGTTGGAAATTACTTTGTCTGAGCTAGCTACCATGCCATCTGGAATGGTCCTAATTCTTTTTCCAGGTCATCTGCACTGTGGAGACCAGAGACAAGATCCACACAGCCCAGCTGAGGAATGCCCTCTTGGAACGTTACCCCACAACTGCCTGGACCGAGCGGTGACGGGCACAGCGCGGTGAGGGGGCACCAGGGCCTCTGAGAAGGATTCCACAGAGCCCCAGGCTCGAGGCTTTCACAACAAATATTATCTTTCAAAGCTGAACAGTTAGTAAATAGTTTCAGGTTATTTATTTCCTGCTCAAAATGTAGTAAATATCTTTGGGGAGAAAAAAAAGTTAAACACAAAACTTTAGTTTAGCTAAGGGAAGCTCTTAGTCTCTGCTGGTTTGGAATTCCTCAGTTCATTATCAGCTGGCTGCCTGGGTTTTAGCTTGTTTGTAGAATCCAATGATATTCTGTAAACAAAAAAGCTGAAGGCATTTTTCTTTATATCAGAATATAGACCTCTCAAAGGTCCTTTGATTTTGATGCCCCTTGTTAAAGTAATGCAGCTCCTTCTGCTGGACTTAGCCACACTACAAGTACAGAAATTTTCTGTTTCCAAGGCAGAAGCAGTTTTCTGTTCATTAAATCTGCTTCAGGATATGTATACACGTATGTGGGGTTGAACACACTTCTGTTCTGATCTTTGCTACCACATGAGGAAAAATTAATAGAAGGTGATTTAAACACAGATAGAAAAACCCTTGGAAGATAAAAGCCAATATAATATTAATTTTTTCCCAAGGGAAAATGATCCTATTTGCAAAATAAAATTCCAAAATATTTTGCAGACATTGGAAGAAAAGTATTGAGTATGATTAGAGCTCATAAACAGAACACATATGTATTTCTTGCCTCTGCTTTTGAAGACTCAGTATAAAAAGTAGCATATAAACTGTCTTGTGTTTCTCTATAAAAAAGGGGTCTCGCTATCCAGGTGAATTTTGTAATTAGCATTCCACTGGTTATCTTACTCTGTCTAAAACAGACTCTATCCATCTCACCTGACAGATTAAGCACACTGTTAATAGTGACATATATTTAAAGACCACATGTTTATAGCCAAAGGCAGTGCTGAGAGAAGAGGAAGCCTAAGTCTTAGGGACGTGGCTAATGCAATTAACAAAGAACACATTGACCTAAATACCATTTTTATCACTACAGGCAGAGACCAACTAATAATATAACTGAGTGGGATGGCAAGAAATGTAAGAGAAGTTCAGGCCCTCTTCTGAATGTGCACACAACAAAGTTATCACTTTTCATTTGGGCAGAATTTAACTTAGGCTCTGGAAAGACTCTATAGAACCTTCTAGTACCTAAAAGGGGCCTACAGAAAAGCTGCATGGGACCTGGGGCAATGGCTTTAAAGTGAAAGAGGAAAGATTTATATTAGGTATTAGGAAGAAATGCTTTACTGTGAGGGTGGCAAAGCACTGACACAGATTGCCCAGAAAAGTTCTGGATGACCCATCCCTGGCAGGATTCAAGGTCATGTTGGTCGGGGCTTTGAGCAGCCTTGTCTACTGAACAGAACTGCACGACAAGGAGGTTGGAACTAAATGGTCTTTGAGGTCCCTTCCAAGCCAGACTATTCTGTGGTTCCATGATCCATCTCTCTCTGTAGCTTACACAGACCAGATGGGATGAGAAGGACAGCATTTTGGCTGTCTCTGCAGTATTCTTTTTCTGGGACATAATGTGTTTGCTCCTTCTTGTTGTGGTTCACAAAGGAGCAAGAGCACAGAGTCTGACAAATGGTGGACAAAAAATAGAAGTTGACAAATTTGGTCTCTTTTTGGAAGGACTATGTTGGTTTGCACATGGAAGTAAAAATTACTGATGCCCCAATGGTTAGTTCTGTTCCCTCCTGGCCATCCTGAATGATGGGTATAGGCCTTGGTCCTGTTAATCACAGCTGTGTCCTGTCAGACACAACTCCTTTCTCCACTGTCAGAAGAGTTTAAGAAATCTGTATGGAAATAGATGACAGAGTCCATTTTACATACTTGCTACTTCCATTGGAACAAGAAATGAACCACTTATCAACGAGCAGATTTGGGATGAAAACCCACTATCAATAAGGATCTAATTAGCCTCTCGTGTTTTTTGGCAAAAGTCTCAGGAAATTTTGAGGATGTCTCAGGTACCTCCATGAGAAGAAAATGGAGTTTTATAACCAAAGTTCTCAGTAGTGGCCAACAGGTCCTGCTGTCTGGATATTTGTTTTAAAATTTTGTATTTTCCTGGACGCTATTGTTTTAGAAGCTCAGAGCATTAATGACTTCTTTCCTAATCAGGGGGAACTTCATTTAGCAAGCCTTCACAAACCTGGGGCAAGCAGATGTAGCAGACAGAGCAACAAAAAACCAATACACTTGAAATCACTGTATGATTTTGGAATGTGTTTGCGTTGGAGGGGAAAGAAGGTGATGTCCAGAAGGTGCTTTAAATGTCAAACATGATATTTGCAGTTTGGTTTTATTTTTATTGTTTTAAGTATAAACATACTTTAAAGTCTAAATTACTCTTCTGTAATAAACACTTATATGTGAATATAATAATACCAGAGGTGTTTTTCATTCTATATTGCCTTTATTGAAGTCTCATTGGCTTAAATGATAAAATTAAGATCTTCCAAGGGGAAAAACCCTCAAAAATTTAAATGAATGAGACATTTAAATGAATGTATGCTTGGAAAGGATAGTGAAATACCTGTGTTGCTAACCTTTTCCTTTTTGAATTATAAAATATAATAAGATCTATAGCATTTCAAAGATCTAAAAATGTGGGTTTGAATGTTTTATTTAAATAAGTATTTTTATATAGAGTGTTCTTATATACCTTGAAAAATAACTTTAATGATTATGTAAAAATTTCACTAATGGTTATATCAGCAAAATATAAATCTAAGCATTGTATTTATTTGAAAAATAATTAAAATTCTGCTACAACCACCAATGAAAGATTTGTCATTCTCTTGTGTGATACTGATAGCAGCCTCACTTTAAGAAATCAGAGTTAATATTTTTCTTATCTCTGTCATTGACACTGGCTCAAAATCCACATAATTCATGCGAGGAGGAGCTCTGAGCTGCCAGGGAAGAGCGTGCAGCTGGGCAGGATGGCTGCAGGGGCCCTGTGGAGTGGCAGGGGAGGCTGCTGGCCTGCTCCCCAGCATGGCCTCTCCTCACTGCCATAGGAGGAGGTGCTGTTCCTCGCCCTGGGCCTGGGCTGGGCTGGCTGTGCTCCTGGGCAGTGGGCACTGCGTGGGTGCTGCGTGTCCTGGGCTGGGCTCAGGAGGGAGAAGTCCATGAGATCAGCTGAGTCAGCTCTCAGAGATTCTCATGGCAATCATCACAAACCTTGGGGAACCAGTGATTTACCAGTGTGATTTGCCATTGTGATTTGCCAGTGTGATTTACCAGTGTGATTTACCAGTGTGATTTACCAGTTCCTTGTCTCCAGAGGCACAAGATGAGCCAGGCGGTTCCACTGGAGCTAAGCCACTTTGGGAGCTGTCCTAGGCACACACTGCTTGTCAGGGGCACAGCACAACTTCTTCCCAGCACTGATCCAAACAAGGTGCATCCTAAATTGAAGCAAAATCTCTTCCCACACATGATTCTTTAATTTTTTCAGCCAGGTCCTGATAGCAGGGGATTAACATCTAAATCCCTGCCAGTGCATGTTTTTGCGGCATCAGGAGCGGTTCATCTCCCCATGCATGTCCTCACAGGCAGCACCTTGCCTTCTGGCCTACTGCTTTTGGGAGATTCACAGACTCCCCATCCCACAATCCAGTAAGTGCATTTGACATGTAATTGTTAAATTTTTGCTAGACCCAAACACAGACATGTGGTTTACTGAATGGAAAAGTAAACTGCAACTCTCCAGGGTTGGGCTGTAATTCCCGCCAGTCATTTATTGGATGGTCACTTTCTCTGCCGTTTGTTTAACTGTAAGCAGTCAGCCACATATAAGGTGTTGAAGTTTGTAGAGTTTTCCTCTGTTACAACTCTTTGCTGTCATGTGTTCCCAAACTTTTGCTACGTCTCAGAGGAGGAATCCTTCAGTATGTTGTGTTCTCCTGAGCTGATGAATTTCTCACTGTTCAAAAGCACAAAAAGTGGTGGCAGTATTTGGAAAATATTCTAATAAAATATGAAAGTTTTGAAGTACGTCCATAATGATCAACATCCCTTACAGCTCAGCCCATACAACCTGTAACTCTGAAGGAATGAGGAGTCCTTAAGGACAGAGCCAGATCAGTCATATCTGAGTGCATCCACACAAAGGATACTGGGGCTTGTCCTGTGCTGTCGATGTCTGAAAGCTCCTTTAAATGCAGGCACTCTGATCTGCTTCTGATTTACTGGTGTGGGGGGATGCAGGGCCAGATTACAGCTGTGAAAATCCCTATCCTTCACACTTCTGAAATTTTGGAGAAGGACGTGGTTTTCCTTTTGATAAAAGGCCTAGAATTGTCTTTACAAGGACATTTTAAATTGTGTAATTGGTAAACTCAGTAAATTGGTCACCCTGTGTGTTCCCACAAAGGGCACCTGAGTGGTTTTCCTTTGTGAAAATGGTCTTGAAGAACACTGATAAATGATACAATAATGTTCCTTACACCTCTTTTTCCTCCTCTCCCCTCCTTCCCCTCATGCATGTGCTGTAGGTATGTTTGGAGTTGCAGGGGCTGTCTAGGGTCCGGTACAGCACGTGGATTGTGCCATTGTATTACTGCTCCTCTGAGGAACAGGAGTAAAGGAAATACTGAGGGATTTTGTTTCTTTTGCTTTCAACAAGCAATGGTAATTTCTTGAACTGTTCATGTAGCTCTTGCATACAGAGATGTACCAGAATATCCACAACCATCAGACAGTGGGACCTCAAGGGTCTTGCCTGTAGTGGTCAAATTCACTGCAGACTCCGTGGCAGTGACCAGGGAGGCCATTCCCCCAGCTTCACCAGGGCACTATTGCTCTGCAGGGGCCCAGCTGCCCAGCCCCAGAGCAAATTAACTATCCTTAATTAACCCAGCACTTGGGTATTTCCAAAGTCTGGCTCAGTCCACTCCTGTTGTGTTTAGAAAAATCTAGGTCAGCATGAAAAAGAGGCAAAGCAAGACAACATACTGAGATTCTGAGAAGTTTTTCATCACTCCCTCACAAAAATGAGCTACAGCCCTGAAGGCTTTAGAAGTTTGTGAAAATGGGTGGGAGGCCTCTCACTGCTTCTGTTCAGGCTCAGCAGTGTTTCTGAGCTGATGTTGCATGTCCTGATCCTCATCCACACATCCAGATCTCCTCAACAAAGCTTGATTTGAACAACGATTTGCCAGACATGCTGGTCCAGATAACTTGTCTTGAAGGCATAAATTACACTCATTTCCATATATTATGATTTAAGGGTGAAAATGGCTCTGGGTGGTTTCTTTGTTTTCTTCCACAACAAAGCTACTAAGCAATCCCAGCATAAAAGTACTGCTTTAAGTGATGTGGTTGTGACTTGTATGAAATCATTTATTTTGATCACCAATTCAGGTCAAATAAATAATGAATGGGGGTGGGGTTTTTATATGTCTAGAAAAAACAGGCTTGGTTGCTTTAAATTTTCTTGGCATCTACTTTACATTGTTAATATAATGTATACCCAGTCTTGCACTTAGCTTTCATAGCAAAGGTTGGGGTTTTTTTCCTCTTTCCAATTTGAAATGGATGCCTAAACAGCATTTATTTTTCACTGCTGTCACCAGCCCAGCTGGCAGAAATATCCATCCTGAAAAACCTTTATTGATGTCATCTCCATCATTTCCTGATGATTTACCTTCTTATTTTGTGGTCTTTTTCAAAAGTAAAAGCTCTTCTGTATGTTTCATTGGGGTTCATTCCTCTCAGTGGGAAGCAATATTTTAAAATATTTTGTTACAGTGAATTTCTTGATTTACAGGTATTTTCCTCTGGCAAGCAGGGTGTGTTGGGTGCTGCTGGGGATGGTTTGACACCCAGCCCAGCCTTTGGGAAGACAGGGTGCACTTCTGCTGCTCTGCCCTTCTGTTGCGTAAAGCGCATTTTGATTGCAGTGGAAAGAAGAGTTGCTCTAACTGATTAAGAGTGATCCTTTATTGCTGCTATTGGACTAGCCTGGAGAAATGCTTGTGTCTGGTGTAACCAGCAGCATTTCCAGCCTGTCAAAGCCAGGAATGTGTGTTTTTGTAAGCTGAGTGTGGTGCCAACCAGGATTTGTGCTCCTGATGGCTTTTAAAATAATTTTGTAACATATTAAAGGTATGTTTATCTTACTGTGATGTTACAGGCACTATAAACACTTACTCAGAAATGGTATCTCACTATTATTTTTGATCTTGTCATGCTGTGGGTTTCTTCCTTTTCCTCAAGGCCAGTCAGTATTGCTTATCCCATACTCCTCATGTTTGCAGCAGTTGGGTTCATGTTGTGAAGCCTCCAAAACTTTATCAAACAGGTATCTGTGCTGATAACAGCTCTGGGACAGAGGCTGGCAGCAAACACTGGTTGGTTTGAGGTTTTATTTTTATGGGGTTTCTGTGGTTTTTTTAAACAAGTGTTAAAACTGAACTGCTGAAAAGCAAAGGCTAGGGAAAGTGTCTGAAGGTAGATGAATACCTGGGAGTTGCATTTCTTTGCAAAAAAAAGAAAAGAAAAAGCTGCAAAATCTTTGATAAGCAAGGCCCAGCAACCTCCACAGTGAAAGCTGCTGAAATCTGTCATCCTAAACAAAACAAATCCCAGAGAGGCTTCAAACAATGGTGCTGTGCCTGGCTAAAACTTGTTCTAACTTGATCTTTTTTTTTTTAACTAAGGCAGTACATAACTTTTTCTACTGTAGCTTACTTGGGCTGCCCTTAGGAAGCTTTGCCATCACCTGTCTAAAAGGAAGCCTGTCTAATTAGGGGGAGTCTAACAGGATGTAGTTAATGTCTCAGAGCTGTGATTTACCTGTAGCCATCCCAGAGCCCAGTGGAAGGGCTGAGGCCGAGCCTGACCAGTGCTTGGAGGGCAGCCTGGCCATGGGAGGGGAAGGCAGCGTAGTGTCAGTGATGGGACTCCAAAAAGCTGATCCTGGGTGTTCCAAGTGTGAACACTGATAATGGTGTCAAGAAGGTTTCTATGTATTTTGTAGGGGCATTTTATTTCTAGGATGAATTAGAAAGAAAAACAACTTCCTCACTTTTTAAAAATCTTTATTCCCGGGTCACAGACTAAGACAAAAGGTTACACAGTAAAAGAAAGCTCAGGCTCTTGACATTCCTGTTGGATTTATAGCCACAGAACGGGTTTCTACTTCTCTATAAAATATTTAAGTTAACAGTTTGCCATTAAACACAACAACAAAACCCAAACCACAAACCACCATGTCAAACCCTTCAGTCCTCCAGGCTTTTAGTACCCACTGAAAGCAAAAACTTCATGTACCTGTGCCTGAATAAGGCTTCCCACATTGAAGTGTTACAGTCTGTAGGTACTGCACAGGGCACAAAGTTATTCATTACTGCCTTGTGGAGATCTTAGAGGTTACAGAAACAACCTTTTCTTACCCTTTCTTCCAGAACAGTATCATGGCAAGCAGTATGATAAAACTTCTCCCTGCACCAGAGTTAGTACTTCAAATAGTTATTCCTTTTAAAAGTGCTAAAACTACACAGGCTAAATTCTTGTTCAAATATTCAAAAGTAAAAGACAATCTGATGGAAGACTCAAGACTCACTACACATACAGAAAATACTCTTGAGGGGTGCTTATGATGGTCTCTCAACCTTAGGTTTCAGAAGACCAGCATCTGGGAAACAGTGGTATATGTTTGTTCACTATGTCTAATTTCATTCCCAAATATCAACTTTTCAGCTAGATTTTTGAGCAATATTTTTTTCTTTGGATAATAAATTACTTTACAAAAAAGCTGCCCTCAAAGCTACTTTTTACTACAGTAACTCGTAACTTAAAATCTTCATTAAAAATATGAGGTCACACTGCATGAATTTTAAGGCACTTGTATCAAACCCAGTTAAAGTGCTTTATGTATCCAAGCTCACTGCACCTCAGCCTGAGCTGAGACGTGGTCTTTTCAATGTGCCTTCAGCAGTACAGTGGTCTGTCCTTTGTGGAACAAAACAAGGAGACAAAACAAGTACAAAGAGCAGGCTTTAACAACATCAGTCCCACAGAGAAAACATAGGTAAATTTAAATCTTATTACAAAACAGGTGCAAGCTGCCTTGTGGCTGTCAATAACCCTCCCTGTTGCAGAAGAACAATTCTCCTCATGAAAAGGTAATTTATCAATCACTGCTACCAGCTGTCAGTGACAGAGTTTACATGTCAAAATCTGCAAAGGAGCAACTTATGGCTTCTTGCATAATAAATAGGATTACAATTTGGCAGTGCCAAGACTGCAGGGCTGATTTTCTACTGAACTATCCACAGGGCCCTGTGAATTCTAATTGTTGATTAGTAAGAGGAGAGTTGCTTGGGGAGAAGGACACTGCTTCATGCAGCAGGAATGTAGTTTAGCTAATTAATTACAGCACCTAGACATGTATGTGGGGGTCTTTTCAGAAAAATGAGATGAAGTATGTGAGAAGTGACTTCTTTCATTGTCTTCTAGTACTGCTTCTTGGCTGCAGGCTTGTAAGACACCAGGAGACCAAAGGAAGCATATCCAAATAAAAGGGTCTGAACGAACCATTGAAACTGGACAGCTGGGTCAGTGATTCCTTTAGCTCTGTAACATAACAAAACCACAAAACGTGTCAAAAAACTTACACTCCTGCAGGTTGTGCTGGTACTTATTAAGTAAGGTTAGCTATTTCCACCCATCCTTGAGATTCAGACTGGATTAGAACATTTCAGCACATTAGTTTCCATCTACGGAGACACTTCCTGTGCTAACTAAACATTACCAGTTCTTGTGGTTTTAGGATTTTAAGCTATTTATTGAACAAAAAGTCTTTCAAACATTCTATGCATGCAATTTCCTCAACAATATATAAATTGCAATCTCAATCTTTGAAATTACTTAATTTGAAATTACTGAAGCCTGTGTGCAAAGTACCAAGAAACTGGAGTAGCTCAGTACTGATCTTAATACAGAAGTCTGAGTATCATTTCTTGTTGACTATGTTAGTCAAGGGAGACTTTATGCTGGCAGAGCAGAGACCTGACAATGACTGTAATGAGGGATAGAGAAACACTGGTACCTGAATTTGTGGCTGGACAAAAACAGGTAAAAGGGCTGAAGGCATTTCACCTTATTTATGAAGGAGAGACCTTCCTATGTTAGTTAGTTTTAATGTAACATATGTGACTAGTTTTAATGTAACATATGTGGCTTTTTCTGTACACTACAGAAAGTGGCATTTTCTCCTCCACTGTTCTTGAGAAGTGCTCTACTGAAAGGAACAAATACAAACACAACAGCAAACCCAAGGGACTGCACATTTCCAGTAAACAATTCTGTCAGGCATAGCTGTGCTTTTTTGTTTATAATCCCAGCTGCACTATTTTCAAATTAGCACAGAACCTGAAGAACAAAAGCTTAAGAAATTTACCTGTTACTACAAAGCAAGCTTAATAAATAGATCACATGCAGGCCAAGAGCCAATGACAATACTACTGCTGATTAACAAATTTGTATCTGAGTCCTCACAGTTTTTCCTTGTGCCTCCTTTGTGAAGTTGCAATGTAGACATAACTGTTAGATAAGTAAAAATAAATGGTGTTTGGTGCTCACAGAAGTACAATTGTTTGATACTCTAAAGCAGCATTTCTGATGAGATGATGATGGGCAGGCCATCTCTGGTTTTTGGGTTTTTTTTTGTGGGTTTTAACACTACTCTGTAAAACTTCATTAGTAAAATAAATTACAATACACTCATTTGGTATGTTCACTGGTAGTCAAGTTTTCTCATACTTAAAAGTCACCTTAGGCCCAGATATCCATTTATTTACACACTCAGACTTAAAGTTTTAACTTTAAAGCTACATAACTTAAAATGAGAGTCTGATAAACACAAAATTTCTACTAACTCTAATTCTGAGGGAAGTAATTATTCATCCATTTTCTACTATCTTAAAAAAAACACTTCTGCAGTGTTGCATGAAACAAAATCCTGTTGTTTCCAAGAGTTGTTACCTGAGAAGCCTGGGACAGACACCCAAATGAAGTGGAAACCCATCGTTTGTACCATGGCAAACAGACTGGTCACCTACGCTGCAGAGCATGAGAACCTAAACAAGTAATCTACATTCTTCTGAATTACTGCAGCCACAGGTCAAATGAACAGAAGGACAATGTGTCTGGACAGTGCTCCTTTCCAGGTAAATTGTTATCCTCATATAAGGCTGAGATGGCCTGGCTTGCACAGCCCTATCAGTTCATGTATTTTATCCCACTGACCTGCAGATGCAAGTAGATCTGAAAGAGTGCCCAGATGAAAGTGTCCCATTGTATTCTCACAATACAGACGCAATTGTTTAAGCCTGTAATTAGCAGTATCGCAATCCTGATGAGGTAAGATCTGATAAAATTTTAACACCTGAAGTTATCAGACTATTTCTACACTATCTATTGCCCCCTCTGCCTCCTGAGCAGCAGTTACCCAGTGAACAGGGAGTTCAGAGGCCGCCAGACAAGCTCTGGCAAACACTGCTGCTGCCAGTTCTGCAAGTTGCCAGCCCTTGGTTTTGCTGCCCTGCACAACAATAACCACTGGGAGGACTGGCAGCAACCAACCATGGAGGACAGCAAACTATCACTGCAGCAAGAGTTTCACCAGCATCCTCTCAACTCACTGCTGCTGAGAGCCACCACAATCAGTCTATAGCTTGTGTTACTTGATTCAGAAATCCTTTGCAAAGAACCTATGTTGGAGTGAGAGGAGGGAACAACTTACTGGCATAACTTAATACCGTAGAGAGCTTCCACTACGTGAATCAACCAGGATATCCAGAACCTGGTGGAAAGAAAACATGGTTTATTTTGTTGAAAATCAGGGAGAACGCTGTTGTATCCAAGATGCATTATGCAGAGAATATAAATCTAGAAGCAGTGAAGTGACAACTTAGTTTAATCTAGAAAGGAAGGGGTGTTTTTCATCTTGAAAAAATCCCCAAGTGTACACTTCAAAAAAACTGAAGTCCACTGAGAAAATCAGAACAACTGTAACTTGTGCAAATAAGCCTTGACCTGCTATTTGAAGCATCCACTAGGCTTCCAAAACTTTCAGCACTTGGATTAAGCCAAAAAGCCAAATGCTTAGTGAAAGCAGTACAAGTTAATCTTAGTTAAGCATGCAAAATCTATCCTTTTACTTACACAAGTATTTTTAGTGGTTCTAAAGAGCTACTTAAGTTTTTACAGATTTAGTTCTACAAAAACAACTGTATGTATAGATTCAGAATATATAGTGTGACTTGATAAGCCACACTTGGCCTACAAATTTTTATACAGAAGCTTTTGTAGGGAAAAAAAAAAGTTAGACAGGATATTCAGTTAGGATTAATCCAATACCTTGCTAAAGCAAAAGATGCTCTGAGAAAAGATGAAGGTTCTACAAGATGAATGGAAAAATAAACAAGAAAGCCCTACTGATTTCTAGCTTTACAGGAAGTCACTGAGCTCAAGGAAATATTTTTTGGCTCTTCTGTTAATTAAAGTAGCAAAAATTAAGTTTTGTAACCCAGCAAAACTTAGCACTATGCAATTTATTCAGTAGGTTACTTCTCATGTAGATCAGGATAAGTGAGTACCAGGGTAGAATATGTGCTTTAATTGAAGCTGGATGTAAAAGACTCCTAAAGAAAGAATTGCTCAAGTAACAACTAGAGGGAAAAAAAGACTTTCAGTAGATGATACAAGTATAACTTTGGTCTAATAACTGTCATCAAAAGCAGTATCTTAACATTTTACCCTTTCTTGTTAAGCCACCAGTGATGCCAAACTCAAAGTTGAATTTTTAAACTATCAAACTGGTCTTATCCTGTCTAGTCCTCTACATACTTATTACCCCACACCCTTAATTGTAATGAGCTTGAAAGGAGAGCTCTTTAAATCTAATTAACAACTGGGTTACAGGAAAGCTTGTTAACACAGACTAAGTACAAGAGTCAGAGAGAGGCAAAATAATAACACAGTCAAATATAACTTACCCGTAGCATACCCATTTGTGGTGGTGCTCCACTAAATAATTAAGAAAGGTACCAAATATTCCCAAGTAACTATAAGGTATAGTGGAAGGCCAAAGTGTTACCCACTAAAAAAAAAAAAAGAAGAAGATAGTTATCTTACTTCAAGGTAGAATCAATTTAACCTTCAAAATAGCTTTAGTTTTGAACCCCATTAGTTTAGGGCTTATTTATTCATAGTACTTAAATTCTTTCATTCCACTAACCTTGTCCAAGGACCATATTCTTCCAGTAGCCTTTGAAAGGCAACAACTAGGGAATTTCTATTCCTTGACAAACCAGATGCCAAGGGGATAAGTTTAAGGTTGCTGTCTGGGTACCAAGAGTGCATCTGCACGTTAAGTGGCCTTTAAGTTGTAAGCTCATTACCTATTAGACATGGAAGCTGCAAAACCTACATTGTCTCTGTCCTGAAGAAGTTGATCTGAGGCAAGTGACCTGAAGAAGCCAAACAATGAATACACACACTGTTTAAGAGGAATAACTATTTATCTAAAAGTAGGGGATCAGTCTTTCTTCTTTTGTCCCCTAAAAAGAAAATGTCAGATTTTGTTTATTTTTAACAGGGCACAGAAGATAACTAAGCACGAATTCCAAGACCAGAGATGCAGTTTCTTTCCTGTCACAGAGCTGTCCACGGTGTTTACCACCGTGCACCCTGATTTCAAAGCCAGGGAGGAGAAGCAGGCAGTGAGTGATGAGCTGTGCACTTCAGAGTCCATTGGGGATGTAAAGTGACCACTCAGTCAGGCCAAAGTTCACACTGCCTTCTAGTATCAACACTGCAGTTTCTCACTAAATGTAAATTTAGCTATACCAAAGATGTGGCAAGGTGATGAGTTTAAACAGGGAATCTGCTTAAAGCTCATTCTGTTTCTTGAAACAGTGCAAAAACTGTTTTGTGAGTCGCTTGATGTGCCTTGACCATCATTTTTACAGTGACGGTTCTTAAGTTTAGAATATCTGTGCAAACAGAAGGAAAATCACATGTGAAAGTCAAGGAATGACTTTCATAAACTCGTCAGATACATCGAAATAGCCCTTAATATCCCTGCTCCAGTAATCCAACAAGTTAGGCAAAGCCCGTTTTTAGAAATTAAGATAACGTGGTGGCTAAACTCTTGTTTTCCAACACCATCACCTCGTACAGCCCGTGCCTAAAGCCCTCACCTGTAAATGCACCTTACGGACTGACATGCCCCACCGCTGCCCGGGAGCGAGCTGTGTCGATGCTCAGTGCCTCAGCTCCCGGTTCTGGGAGTGCTGCAGCCCCTTCCCGGGGCACCAGTCCCGCACAGCCCCGCGCCCCGGGCTGCTCTGGCCGGGCCCGGGACGCGCCCCCAGCGCCACGGCCCCGCTGCCCCTCGCAGGCCAAGCGGTTTCTCCCTCACACTGGCCTCCCTGCACGGCTCTGCCCATCCTCCTCCCTGCACAGCCAAACCAGCACCTCCGGTTTCCCTTTTCTCCCCGTTTATCTCAGGGAGCGGCGTTTCGGCGGACAAGGGGACGCTTCAGGGAACCTGTTCCACGCACCCCGCGGCTTCTGAGCGGACTCCCTCCCTCCCCCCCGCGCCGCTCCTTACGCCGAGGAGGATCATGCCGAAGATGATGGCGACCATCCAGATGAGCCGGGAGCGCTGGAAGTGGCAGCTGCCATCGCGGCCACGCTCCGCCGCCGCCGCCATCCCGCCGGGCCGTGCAGTGAGCTCGAGCCGTGCAGTGAGCTCGGGGCGCGCCGCCGCCGCCGCTAAGGCCGGGCTGAGGGGGGCGGTGCCGGGCGGGAGGGAGGCGGGCTTGGGCGGGCCTGGGCGGGCACTGCCCTCGGGCCCAGGGCGGGGGCCGGCCTGGCACCGCCCGCCCGCGGCTGGAAGGAGACCCGGTGCTACCGAGTGTGGGCTCCTCCCGGGCCGAGAGCAGAATGGCTGGGAAGTGGCCCAGCGGAAAAAGAGCGGGGGTGCCGGTCGACACTGGCTGAATATGAGCCAGCACGGTGCCCACTTGGCCAGGAAGGCAAATGGCAGCCTGGCCTGGATCAGCAGGAGCAGGCAAGGGATCATCCCCCTGTGCTTGGCACTGGTGAGGCCACACCTCGAGTGCTGTGTCCAGTTCGGGGCCCCTCAGTTTAGGAAGGATGTTGAGCTGCTGGAATGTGTCCAGAGAAGGGCAGCGAGACTGGTGAAGGGTCTAGAACACAAGAACTGTGAGGAATAGCTGAGGGAGCTGGGGTTGTTTAGCCTGGAGACCAGGAGATTCAGGGGAGACCTTATCCATCTCTACACCCACCTGAAAGAACGTTGCAGCCAGCTGGGAATTGGTCCCTTGTCGCAGGGAGTCATTGTCAGGACAAGAGAACATAGTCCAGAACCACACCAGGGGAAGTTTGGGGTGATTAGACATGGAAACGGGCTGCCCAGGGAGGTGGTGGTGTCACCGTCCCTGGAGGTGTTTAAGAAAAGACGATGTGGCACTCAGTCTCATGGTCTAGCTGACAAGGTGGTGGCATTCGGTCATAGACTGGACTCGGTGGCCTCGGAGGTCTTTCCCAACCTAATCGATTCTGCGATTCTGTACCGAACGCAGCGTGGAACAACACAGAAGTTGGAGTGAGGTTTTCAGCTTGACCCCTTGCTACTTTACTGCAGCAGTCTGCGTAGGGGTGGAGAAAATGCAGAGAACGGGACCATGGAGCAGAGGCGGCCCGGGATGCGCCCCCGGCTCCGGGGCAGCCCCGGCTCCCTCCGCAGCCCGGGCCCGGCTGCCGGAGCGCCCTCTCGTGGCAGCGAGCGGGGCGGAGGCGGCTCCCGGCCGTGTCCCCGGTGCCGCCCGGGCGGGCGCGGGGCTGTGCCTGGCCCTGCCGCAGCACACCCGGGGACACAGGCTGCGGGGGCGCTCGCTGCTGGGCTAAAATACGCAGCTATTGACCTTCCTACCGATGAAAAGTTCAGTCGTTACCTAGAACAGTACAGAGTACCTTCCCTTTTGAAAACTAGCGATTCTAAGCGTATTGAGCGCAGCATTTTCCATTCTCTGCCCTTTTGGGAATATGGTCTCGGTAATGAGTCACCAGGGCCTTGGGACAAGTGCTCAGGGGTAGAAATGTTGGGGGGTGGGTTGGGCGGGTTTATGCTTTCCTTTGAGCTTTGCTACCTGTTTGCTTGGCTTGACTGGCAGTGTAGACACGCTAAAGTGTTGACTGTGCTCTTCTCTCTCCTTGCCTGAACGCTAAACAGGCTGTTCTGTTAATTTTGTGTTAATGACATGCCTGTGCTTTCTCCCCTCCCCGCCCTCCCTTTTTTTTTCGTCCTTTTTTTTGGGGGGGGGGGGGGTGTTCTTTGGAGATTACAGGAGAGTTTGGTAAAAAATTCCTGCTGTGATAAAACCGTTGCTGGGAATCCCATCTACAAAACCCAGTGAGCTTGGCTATGTGGAATTACACCTGATTAATAAATTTCCCTGTGTTATTTTGGTGATGCAGGAGAGAAGAGTGTGTGGCCCCACTTATTTCTTATGTCTGGGAGAATTTCTATAATTAAACTTTCTGTGTGTGTGGGTTTTTTGTTTTTTTTTTCTGTCGGGTTTGATTGTTTAAGTTTGTTTGTTTTTTTGTAGCCTATTAGTTTATTTCTTCGTCTTTAGAACATTGTACACAATTGTTTCTGTCTCCCTGTAATACCGTGTCCAAAGGTGGTAACCCTGAGACGGGCCGAGCTTCATGGTAGGAGGGCCTGGGGCTGCCCCGCACAAGGAGAGCCCACCTTGCCCCCGCACCAGCACCGAAGGTCACAGCCCGGCCCGTGTTCGGGCGTGCAGACGAGCCCAGGGCTGGAGCGATGGGCGCTGCTGCGCGGCGGGGACTGCAGAGGGCAGTGCATGCACAGCACAGGCTCGGGCTGTCAGCTCCAGGCGCTGCTGCTGCAGTGCATGCACAGCACAGGCTCGGGCTGTCAGCGCCAGGCGCTGCTGCTGCTGCAGTGCATGCACAGCACAGGCTCGGGCTGTCAGCGCCAGGCGCTGCTGCTGCTGCAGTGCATGCACAGCACAGGCTCGGGCTGTCAGCGCCAGGCGCTGCTGCTGCTGCAGTGCATGCACAGCACAGGCTCGGGCTGTCAGCTCCAGGCGCTGCTGCTGCTGCAGTGCATGCACAGCACAGGCTCGGGCTGTCAGCTCCAGGCGCTGCTGCTGCTGCAGTGCATGCACAGCACAGGCTCGGGCTGTCAGCTCCAGGCGCTGCTGCTGCTGCAGTGCATGCACAGCACAGGCTCGGGCTGTCAGCGCCAGGCGCTGCTGCTGCTGCAGTGTATGCACAGCACAGGCTCGGGCTGTCAGCTCCAGGTGCTGCTGCTGCAGTGCATGCACAGCACAGGCTCGGGCTGTCAGCTCCAGGCGCTGCTGCTGCTGCAGTGCATGCACAGCACAGGCTCGGGCTGTCAGCTCCAGGCGCTGCTGCTGCTGCAGTGCATGCACAGCACAGGCTCGGGCTGTCAGCGCCAGGCGCTGCTGCTGCTGCAGTGCATGCACAGCAGAGGCTCGGGCTGTCAGCGCCAGGCGCTGCTGCTGCATTTCCCGTGTTAGACTCGCCTTGCTGGCCAGGTGGGGTCAGAGACCGTACACTCCAGTAAGGACCGCCTGCACTGTGACATCATGGGCAGAGGGCAGGGAGCTGGCTTACTTTTCTTCCTCTATTGCCAAAAATAATTGATATATCTTTTTATTAAGTGATATTCTTCCTGGGTGGCAGCAGCTCCCACTCGCTGCCAGCCCCATTGACTGTCATGGGTAGCTCTACCAGCCTGGGCCATCTCAACAGACTTGGACTGAATGTGGAATAGCTCATGAAGACAACTCCCTGCCCAGACCTTTTTGGGGGACATTTAGATATTCCATTTCTAATCCAGGACAGCATCTTTGACCTGACTTTTTAAAACAGGCTATTTCTCTTGACAAAGAGAGGAGTCTTTAGAGTATTTAAGAAGCTGAATATAGTTCCAGTTTTAATAATTTAAAGCCAGAAGACCTTCATCATCTAGGCTGGCCATTAAATATTATCTTGTTTCTCTGAATAGCGGTCAGTGACTTGCACTTACTTACAGGATACTTTTCAAGGGGCATTTTGTCTTACTTTGAAGGTGTAATAAAAGAGAAAGTCCGCAGATTTCAGTGATTAATCTTTCTTGTGTTTCTTTGGTGTTGTTAGGTACATCTGATGACTAATTTTGAGGGAATCATTTCCCAGAGTAGCTGAAAAGTTTGCTCTATCATATTTAGCAAGGATTTGCAATTCTACCCTCATATTTTTGACAGACTAGTTATTTTTGTAGCTTCAGCATTGGAAATGATATTTGTCAGTGAATTGACATTTATTGTCAAGTATAATAAACTGGAAACAACAAATCCCGAACACTGTTACATGAATTATTGAAAAAATGCAGAACAAATTCACTTTGCCGAGTTTACAGGAAATAAAACTATTTATCCATAACTTCTGAAATTTCTACTTTGATTTCCTTTCTTTTTATCCTGGTCAGTGCCAAAAAGTGCTCTAAGCAGCATGCCACACCCCAGAACATCATCAAGGCCGAGTGCAGAGAGCAGGTAGCTCTGGCCATGCTTACCAAAGCCAGATTTAGAGCTGTAATTTGGAACACACATGCCAGTTGTGACAGGATTGCCACAGCTCCCTGTCCCTTCTCAGGCCTTTCCTGTGCTGGAGAACATATAGATATTGGTAGGGAGCATCAGCAAACTGCCAGCCCCATGACAAGGCTCTGTAAGCTCTAGAGAAGATGCGCTAACCCAGCTACACCCTGCTGCAGGCTGCACAAATAGCTAAACTGAGTCTGGTTTGATACGAGTCGAGGCCATAGAAAAGAGGGAAAGCATAATCCTAAAAAAAAAATTAAAAAAAAATTAGAAAGGAAAAAAACCCCCCATATTCCTTTATAATTTAATTGTACACAAACTTTTTTCCCTTGCATTTGTATTACTTGGTTTAGATTTAAATTAGGTTGGTATTAAGCACTCAAGTATTTATTAAGAATCTAAAACTGAAAGAGATGTTCTTTATAAAATCAACAGATGAAGTATAAAACCACATAGCACCATGAGGATGGGACAAAAGATCCTCTCTGAGGTTTCAAAGACAGCTACATTAATTTTAAAAAATTATTTTTTTTTTTTTACTGAAGGAGGGTCCCGAAGTCTCCACAGTGACTGGGTGCGTACACTGAGATGGGTTAATTCTACTGAAACAACCAAATGGATCTGTGCATTCTTTCTGCTTAATCCCTGAGACAAAGCTGGCTCATTTCACATGCTGTTTACATCAATAGATCACTCTCTTCAATTTTCAAATACTAACGTTCCTGTTGTACCTACTAGAGGAGAAAATTGTTCCCTCCCCGTTTAGAAACATTTGCTATCTCTAACTTAGAGATATTGGCTATCTCACTTCCATCGGGAAGTACAAAGGGTATTTGCCAGGTAGTCGGCCTCTTTTGTTTGGTGTTCTGGTGGATGCCAGAGAACAGATAGAGACACGTTAGCTCTTCTCTGTCGTTTAAAATTTCTTTAAAAAACGGAGAAGGGGGAGGGAGGATTCGTCAAATTCAGAACAAATTTTATGGCATGAGTCATCGTGCTAGGGTCAGTGATGTGACTTGTTTAAACAGCAAGGATTTAGGGATTGGGCTTTTCTTAGGAAGTTACTTGGAAATAAACTGGAGCCAATTTTAAACTGGATTTGAAGCTGGTATAAAAGAGATGGGATGTGTTCAGGGAAAGTTACCTAAGGAAAAAAATTATCAACAGGACTTTTTTTAATCAGAACTAAATGGCACAATGCTATAATGAAACTGCTGCAAGCACTTCCTAATGTTCCTAATGTTTGGTTCCTAATGTAACTAGTTAACCTGTCATTTTTAATTTAATTTTTAATGGGGACTCAGGATTGTATCACCTTAATATTTTATTTCTAAGAGTAGAGAAGCTAAGGAAAACTATGGTCTTTTAAAATATTTTGTGTTGCAATTTGACAAGCATTAAATTTTTGAGGTTAATGGACAAGATTTTCAGCAGATCCCCATATTTACAGGAAATGTTGAGTGTAATGAGATGTGCATAAGAAGAAACAATGTTCTATAATAATTGTTTGTTGCTGTGGTGAATAGCCTTTGCAACTTGGAGTGAGTTAATCTTTACATATGTCTGCTGTATCCTTTCAATTTGTCATCGGATTCCTTGAATGTTTGATAAAACTACTTCTATCATATTTTAAACACAATTATGAGCATAATTCAAGTCTTGGAGATTTTCAGCTATAAAGGTGCCAGCCAAATACTTTATTTTTTGTAAAGATTAAGAACAAGGTAACACCTTTAGGTTATAAACATATGAAATTCTCATTGATTTTACTACAAATTCAGTTTGTGCATTTTAGAGGTGAATTTGTGTCAGAGTTCCACATGCTCATTCTAATATCACTGTGGGGTTTTTTCCCTTATTAAAAAGGAGGAGGAGGAAGGTGAAACAGCCACCTTTATCATGATGTGCTTCAGCCAACACTGTCTTAATAAACTTTTGTAATGAAACAGTCAAGGCTCAGCAATTTGAAATCCAGGTTGCACAGAGAGCTTCAGTTTTGACCACAGTTGTGCAGTTTACAGTTTTCTACTTGTTTTTAACCATATCTGCTGGAAGTCAGTAACATGAGTCCTATTAAAAATATTTTGTGGACATCTCTGATGTCTTTTTTATTATGTGAGATAGCTTAAAAAATCAAATATTAACAAGTAACATCCATTTGAAATCTCAGTTTATAAATGTTGGATTTATGCTACATGGAATTGGTGGAATTTTAAAAACTGGATATGAATTATAAGTATTTGACAAGGTTTTTTGGAAGGTATGGAAGCAAAAAAAAGATTTTATGTCATTTGGGGAGGGTAGTTAATAAAACAGAATGTACTTTGCAAGGATAAATTGTGACCAGACAGCCTTATTCATACTGGTCATATTGGAAAAACCTGAGTAGCTTAGACTATTCAAAAGCATATTTCATACAGATCCAGGGCCATGACTCTGCACACCAGCATCCAACTGCAGATACAGTGGTTATAACAAGATGAAGGAGTAAATCTCCAGCAAACCCTCAGCATTTTGATGCCTTGTTCTGTCCTTTAACCACTTCATGACAGTTCATGTGTGTTTTAATACATAGTGTTTGGTATCTGACACTATTTCTTCTTTCTCTCTGAAGGAATTCCTAGCCCTTTATTACTGTTTCCTGTTTGGAAAGACACTGCCTTATGTTGCCAGGCATATGGCAGTAAACACAGAGTACAGCTCTGAGAAAAAGGAAAGGCTTCCATTTAGTTTACTGTTCTTGAGGGTCCATTGGGAACAACTAATGGATCTTTTTTGTGCTTCTCAGTTAATGAACAAGTCATGGCAATTAATACAGTTTTCTAGTCATGAGTATTTTTTCCTATGTGTCTGGAATAGGAATATTGTGATGGAAAAGCTAAGTGCAGTAGAAAAAATCCAGCACAGATCTAGCAAAGAAATGGGGTCACTCACTACTAGCAGATGGGTGGGATAGGTGGGAAGCAGGTTTCACTACAGCCACATGGGTGGGGATGTCATTTGGGAGGAGGAATAGGATTGACAAGAGAGGTTAGAGCAATAGTTCTTTAAACAGGGAGGAGAAGACTCCAGACAACTTGTCTCCAGTCCCAGCAGACTAGCCCTAAGGCCAAATTCACTCGTCTTTAGGTGACTAGTTATCATAATCAAGTTTAGGAGACTATGATGTTGAGATTTGTTGTATTTCTATAGTATCATGTGGGTGTGCTCAAGGCACAAGAAAAAGATAGTCCTTTTCCTAAAGCGTCTTCAGTGCAAAGGTCTGATCCTCCTGGGTGCCAAGAGTCCAGTAGTGCTTGTGGAGCTGATCAGTCACAGGATGTATCTGCAGTTACACAAACAGACAGACACTTTCTCCCAAAGGAAAGGAGACAGAGAAGGAGACAGCACAGAGTACAGGGAAAAGGATTACCATAAAGTAATGTAGCTTGTGAGCCTGACTGTACTGGGCATGAAATACCACCACATTTAAAGATCATATTCATCTCAGTGGTGCTGCAGCAAGCGAGGGCTTGCCAGACTGAACCGAGCTCAGTAACTCTCTGGAGGCCCAGGCTGGATTTCTGGAGGATATTTTATCCACAATTTTTTTATGTTTCCTGAGGCAGGATTTTAGTGGCCACAGGTTTGCTACTGCATGGCTGTGTGGCTTTTCTACTGTGTGCTCAAAGGGGTCAAGAATACTGATAAAATATTCATTAGGTTTATTGAACAGGGAAATCCTACTCCAGCCCATTCCTGCACTGGTGCAGACTGTGCTATTGCTTTGTCCTTCCCTGTGGTCATCCTAACCCTTTGCAGGCTGAGGCTCAGCCTGTTCAAACTGCAGATTAGTGCTCTGTGTGCCTGTGGGAGGAAGGTCTGTCCCACAGAACACAGACTTTCCTCCAGCAGAGCAGGACACATTATTGGGTACTGCTGGGCTATCACTTCATAAGAGATACAATTTTTACAAATACTTTGACTTCAGTTTTATCTGGGGTCTTACTTCCTTTAAAATTTAAGTCAGCCTTCTTTTTGACAGGGATGACAATTTATTTCAAGATTAACACGGGACTCAAAAACTCACCAGTAGGCAGCATAGTGACGGTACATGTAAGGAACTGTTCTCAGGTTTCACAACAGATTATCATTATGATGCAGAAATGAGATCTTGGAGTTTGATAGATTATTCTATGAGAATGCAAGTTCAGTGAGGGTGAAAAAGACAAAGCAAATGTTAGCTGTTAGGAAAGCACTGGAAAAAAACCTGCACATTACCTTCATAATAGTTTAAATACCATGATTCCTCTACATCTTAAATTCTGAGTCACTCTATCTTCTTTTTTCATGAAGGAAGCAGCATAACTAGAAAAAGTTCTGGAAAAGACAACATGAACAATGAAGGCGAGGAGCAGTTACTATAAAAGGACATAATCATGGGCCAGCTAGCACGATGGGATTCTTCAGTCTGGAAATTAGGTGGCTGAAGGTAGAGAGTGAAGGGGTTTGATGAAAAAATGATCAGTATGAACTGATAGAATCAGTGAAAGTCACTCCACATTCTTGGGTGGGCAGCAGCAAGCACCAAATGATTTTAGCATGTTGCACATTCAGAACACAGAAAATTAGGTGTTGTTTCACATAACATGTCCTAGTGAGAGGATGCTCTGAAAGCTAAAATTTTACATACATGTAAAAGAGAAAGACTGAATAAATTCACTAAATAGAAACTCTGGGCTGAAAATTACCAAGGTCTTCAAAATTTCCAAGTAAAAGTACCAGTATATCATTTACTGAGCTGGTTATAGATTCCTACCTTCCCTGGCAGGTATCCAGTTTTAGTCATTGGTGAAGAGTTAAATATCAGGTAAGACAGACATTTGATCTTGGAGGTAGGACATTTTTTATAATTTTCCTGGATTTCAGAGCATTACAAACAGTTCCATAGATTTTAATATTTAAAGAGTTAAATATAAGAAATACTAAAGTGTGAGATTATTCCAAGTTATCTGGAACTGGCCTAATGCCTTTTTCACCTTGAAATCTATAGGTTTTAGTGTGAATTATAAGCAAGCCTGCTATGTCCCAAAAGTGTGTGGTGTTTTTCAGCAATATTTTTTGCCTCCACTTTGAAACATTAGAAACAATATTTATTTCTGGTAGGAGAAAAGGCTAGAGCAATGCTGTGGCATAACAAAGGTGTTTACTGTAAGGGAAAGCTCAGTCCAGGTGACAGCTCTCTCAAAAGCCATTTCTAGACTGGGGAATGGATACTCTTGAAAAGCAAGGATTGTCATAAATGTTGCCTTCTTTTTGCTCAAGGTGCAAAATGGGCCTCCATCCTGCTTATCCTGCTGACAACCATGACACTGGACATGTCTGGACACTTTTCAAAGCAAGTGAGGCTGCTGGAAGCGCTCCTTTCTCTGAGGAACAGGTGAGAGCACAACCATCACTTGTCTGTTCATGTTCTCTGGAGGGCTCCTGGGTGCCCCTGGCCATGAGAGTGCTGCTCATGGTATGAAATCTTTGTGAATGAGAATCCATGCTGCTTTGCTGAATTCCACCGTTTTCCATTTGAACATGATTTGAAATCTCTTTGCAATTCACCAGGGTTCCTTTTTGGCATTTTTATTTCAATGATGTAAGAGCTGCCTGTTACTGCCAAGCCCATAATTAAAGCAGTGTTGACTGGTAAGTAATGGGCTGCAAAACGCAGTACCAAAAGATAATTAAAGACACATTCCAGATAAGCAGGGCATGAGCATCCTCTTTATGAGGTGTTAATGTCTGAAGACCAACTAGTGAAATTGATCTTGCCTGCTTCAGGATGAAAGTTCTGCTCAAACATCAATAGCATTGTACTGCCCTAGAAAATGTTTGATGTAGGGATTTCTGAAGGCTGTTTGTCCTAAGACTCCCCAGGCAGGCGCCTGGTGCCAGAGCCCTGCTGCACTGGGTGATTCAGCAAACCACTCATGTTGGCATGACTTTGGGGCCACCTTTGCAACTCCTGACATGAGGGCTGCTCTGGAGAGACAGAACAGAGCTGCTTCCAGTGCCCTGTGTAGGATGGGCGCAAACCTTTTTACGAGAGCCATTTTAAAGAGCACTGTGGCTAGTCCTTGTCTAATAATTGTCACTCCTAAATGCCCTTTACTTACATATCCTTAATTTCTGTTCTTAGCATATCCCACCTGTGATTAGGATTCCTCTGTAGATGCACTTGTATCACAACTGGCGTAAAGGAACCTTGGCAGAGTGTGTTTCCACATTTGGACTCTATTTAAATGTATAGAGAAATTCTGTGGATTTTTGTGGAAGTCTGAAGACAATCTATGAACCAAAGAGATGCTTTGTTAAGCATGCTGCTCTGGGTATTCCTGCTTCTTTTACCACACTCTTCCCATTTCTCAGTTTGTGAAATGAACCAAAAGTAGGGATGAGAATACTATTTTCCTGATAGAGTTCAGAGAAGAGATGCATGAGCTCACAAACAGTTGTTTTATCACTGACATGCATGAAGATGCCAAGAGAACATGGACAGCAAGGGCTGGTCAGTGTTCTTGATGGATTAGTGTATGGTCAAACTGCAGCTGTGGCAGAAATGAGCTCTTATGTTAGCCAAGTCCATATGCCTCAGCAGTAAAGGAGGAAAAAGAGGGGGAGGCAACGATTGTCATCTTCTTTCCTGGAATCTGACTTAAAAACAAAACTCTGCAATCTCTATCAATTAGCATTGCAAAGAAAATCTCTGAAAATTAAGGGTGTAAAGGGGCTGCCTGGCAGAATGCCTCAAACAATAACTTGGGGAAGTGTGAACTGCTCTCTCTATAGCTAGGGGATGTTAACAAAAGCATGTTCTACTTGAGCCAGCTAGTAGTGATGGACAGTCACTGTTAGCAAGCAGTGCAAGTCTGTGCAAGCCTCTGCTGGCTCCTTCTTATCTCTTCTGCACTGGCTGTGTCTATAAGGTGTGTATGTGTGTGTTGGGGAGGAGGTTTCCCTGCTCTTCTGGGCTCAATATTGCAGGCTGCCTACAGGGACAGCTTTGTGTTGTAGTTAGTCCCATGAGATGATATTTTCTGCCATGAAAACTGGAAATCCAGAAAGAAAAATTTAAGCATTTGTTCTAGCATTCCCTCTGTTCAGACTGAATTAATAATCTCTCTTTGTACCCTTCAAACATCCTTGGTATCCTTGATCCATTGTATCATGTACCCCATGGACAGTTGTATTGGAATTGCAGAGAGGTGGAAAGGTCATATGCAATTCCATATTTTATTGTGCAGTTCAAATTGAGGCTCCCCAATTCTCTCTTACCATTTGCCCCTGTACATCCCTATCCCATGCCAATGCTTGAACAAAGCTTGTCAAAAACTAAATTGGAGGAAAAAAAATCAGCTTTTTTGAAGGAGCAGCTGCATGAGCTTTGCTAGCCAAGAGTGCACTGGAGATGGCTTGTGCATGACTATGTGCAAAGCCCTGTGGGGTTTTCAAGACAGCTAGAGATGAACCCTTCATGCTTAGAACAAGAATCAGTATCTGAAGGTGAATTTGCTATAGTGAATGCTGTCAATAAAACTATGCCCCCAAGCTTTATAACTCTGTTTTTTGTATCTGTGCTTTCATCCACCCCTACCTTTACATGTATGTGAAAAACAGAAGTTAAATAAACCTGAAGGATTAGAAACACCTACACTTCCTAGAACCGCTGAACCATTTTCCACCTGACATATTTTTTTCCTTTCTCCCATATGACAATTCTTGCTTAAATACAAATTTTACTGTTTACATGGACAGGAAAAAACTCCAAACTATTCTGGAGCCAAAGGGAAAAAAAAATCGTGGGATGGTTTCCTGCTATGACAGTTCAGGCTTATGGGGATGCTAAGGTATAAGAAAGGGGAGAAGTACTGAGAAATTGCTTTGAGCTGTTGTTTCCAGATGTTTTGGACTTCTTTCTGCTGTCATCCCTCTGAAATTCTCAATGTCTTCATATGCACTTCTGCTTGGAAATATTATTTAGGTGTAGTGGTTTCTGAGGACATCGATCTTGCCTTAAGAACAGAGCTAACCTAAGCTAAAGGAATCCGGCCTCTGGAGTACTAGACTCATGGGAGCTGACTGTCATTCCTGTGCAGAAGGACATTAACATTTTGTTGTGAAGCACTGTGATGGTGTGTGTGGTGTTAAAACCCTTGTGCAGCTCAACCCAGAAGTGGCAGCATGGATGATGGGTGCACTGGTCCCTACAGAATGCAAAGTATGTACCAGCTCACACACATTTTGTCCCTGTACCCTTCAGCTTCACAGCAAGCTGGAGTGGGTCCCAAATTTGAAAAATGAATGGGGACATGTTGAGATGAAAAACACATGATGTAATGATGTTGCTGTTCTTGAACACCTTCAGTGATAGCCATTAATGGCCTCATTTAACAAATTATTACACTGCCTAATTGATTTGCTTATTTTCTAACATCTAATCCTTTCCAATGTTGCAACTGTTGCTCCCTGTAAGTCCCTTATGTCACCCTTGGCTCTCTTAAATGATATTTCTGGCCACTCTTTGGAATTAATATGTTGATCATTATTTCACTTTGGGCACAGACCTTGCTTGTTCTGTACCTGACTTGGATGAACAGAGCTGTCTAAAGAGAAAAAAAAAGCTTTCCCAGGAAAGGAAGACTTTGCTGAGCTCTTCAGCATGTAGTCTGGAGAGGCACTGCTCCATCTGACCTGGGTGACCTCAGAGTGTGCTGGGGGAGGTTTTGTCCTTTACTGTGAACATTGGATATTGATGCAATGTCTAGTAAAGACACCAGCATTTTATTTCCTGCAGTAAAGCTGATGAGAAATGTCCTTTGGATGGGAATAGGAGCAGGGTAACCAAATGAGGAAAACAAGGACTTGTCACCTGGGTGCAGTAAGATGGTTTGCCTTTAGGAGAAGGGTGGTATGGAAACCTCCTTGAATTTGGGGAACATCAGGTTTCCAGCAGAGCTCCAGGCCTGCAGTGCAGAGAGAAGGGGAGCTCCCTCAGAGAGCTGAACCAAAGGTGGAAGATTTCTTCATTAAATTATTCGCTCTCCATTTGAATTAAAAAAAGGTGGATGGGCTGGTGGCAGCAGCGGGGACTTCGCTGGGAGACGCTTTGGCTCCTTGGATGGGACGAGCCCTCATTATGTGTATTTTGGTGATGGGATGACAATGGAGGTGTGGGAGATGGCTCTGAGTCACCCTCGGAGCCCCGGCGGGGGCCGGACCCAGTGGGTGGGGGTCGCTAAGGGCCGGGGTGGAGAGCTATTAAGGCACGGAGCAGCTAGTGTCCTTCGTTCCACCGCCCGCAGACCTCGGCCAGCATGGAACTCGCCAGCCTCCCCTCCGCTAGCCTGGTCCCCTCCAGCCTCCCCTCCGCCAGCCTGGCCACCAGACCCGGACCCGCCGGTGAGCCGCCCCGGGCGGGCTGGAGCCGGGGGCCTTGGTGGCGGTGTTGGTGGCAGTCTTGATGGTGGCTATATTGGTGGCGGTGTTGGTGGCAGTGTTGGTGGTGGCTGTACTGGTGGTGGCTGTATTGGTGGCGGTGCTGGCGTTGGCGGCGTTGGGGCAGGAGGATGCTGGCCGGCCCCGCTGACCGCCGCTCGCCGTTCTCTCCCCGCAGGCGAGCCCCGGGAGCTCCCCGCCGGCCCCAGCTCGGGCCGGGAGGGCGGCCGGCGCAAGCGAACCACCTTCAGCAAGGCGCAGCTGGAGCTGCTGGTCCGCGCCTTCGAGAAGGAGCCGTACCCCGGCATCGCCCTGCGGGAGCAGCTCTCCGGCCTCACCGAGATCCCCGAGTCACGGATCCAGGTGAGAGGGGCTGTCCGGGAGGGAGGACAGGCGGGTGGCGGAGCGGCTTCCCCGGCGGCCCGGGTGCTCAATCTCTGCCGGTTCCGCAGGTGTGGTTCCAGAACAGGAGAGCCCGGCAGCTCAACCACAAGAAGAGCGAAGCCGCCGCTTGCGCCAGGCCGGGCAAGCCGAAGGCTCCCCGGTGCGCTGGCCAGGAGCGGCCCCCGGCGCAGCAGGGCCCGGGGACAGAGCGGAGCCTCCTCTGCCCGCAGCCAGGCCTGCCGGGAGGGAGCCAGAGCTTCTGCGGTCAGCCCCCGTCCTGCTCGGGGCAGCTGTACTCAAGGCGCGACATGCATTTCAGGAGCTTGGACAACACTTTCGGAGCGCTGGGTCAGACCCCAGCTGACTTCGGTTTGGACTGTTCGGGAACGGGGGTCCCACTAGGTGCGGGAAGCGTGGGGAGTGTCCCTCCGTTCTCGCTCCCTGTGCAGCAGACACAGGAGTATCTGCACCTGAAGAAGTCCTTTCCTGAAAACTTCTACTCAGACGCAGATGTTTTCCAGCCTTGTACAGATCACCAATACCCAGCAGCTAAAGAGAATATGTACAGGAAGCCTGTCTTAAACTACTTAAATGCTAACCAGGGCCTGGGTGTTGAGAACGGTTTGTATGCCAAGTCAGGCACTTCTCCCTTTGGGATGGGCTCCACTTTCAGTTATGATGGGGGGGAACATAAGTTTGAGCCCGAGCAGATGAGGCAGAGTTCACCTCTGCTTGCGGCTAGTAATGCTAGTCCTCCTTTGGTGCTTCCAAAACATGAAGGGGGGTATCAAAGGACACTTGCCACTCCAGCCCCGTTGTATGGGCAGCAGCTGCTGGAGACAGTAAATGACTCTGACCCTTATTGGCTGGGCATGCGAAATGAAATTTTGGGAACAGGTTTAGATTTGCTGTTTGAGAATGAGCAAAATGCAGAGCAAGGTCAGACAAAAAATTACCTTTCTGCTTTTGGTGGCCAGAATTTGGTCTATCATTTGGGTCAGACATGAGCTGGCAGTGGGTCAACTTGCCAGATGGAAAATGAATGTGATTTTTTTTTCCTAGTTGGCAGTGTTGTCTGAAGTAGCTCGAGGTTTTGCAGGTCCAAGTGCACAGTGCTTGCCCTGAATTTTGTGCCGTTTGGAAGGGAAAAAGAAAGATAAGCCATGTTAGCAAGGGCTACCTGCTGAATCTAAGCTGCCTCCCCACCCCAAGCGATCTTTCACCAGCTGCTTGCAGTATTCCTGCACATGTTTGGTTATGGGCAGCCTAACTTTAACCTGCATGCACAGACATATCTTCACAAGCATGTCAGTACTGAAGAGTTCTCTGTGTTCAGATTGTGCTGGATTGATTCTGCCAGGCAGCTTAGCACTGTGGATTGCTTCTGTGGCCTTATGGCAATGAGTTTTCTTTCTATTCTGGTCATAATTTGCTTATTTTAACTTAAGGAAACTTAGATAACAGATTTATAGCTTTTAGTTGAGAAAGCATTAACACAAGAGGGCACAAGCATGGGAAAAGCAACCTTGGTGGTGGCAGGGGACATCTCACTGGGTGTGTTTGTATTTTAGGTATGTGCCTGATAAGGAACACTAATGGTCTTTTCCTGGGTACTTCATATATAATGTTTTCATTTAAAAATGACCACAGCCTTTTAAAAGCCAATGCTTTTGTGATTTTCCTTTGTATAATTTGTTTGCAATTTTTTTTTTAGTTTTAGTTTTCTATTTGCAAAATTAAGGTTTTCTATCTTCATGAAATTGTAGAATTGCACTCAGAGGAAAAAAAATGTGTTTCATCTTTGCATTTGCACATTGAGCCTATTTTTAGAATTCTGAAGATCCATGGTCGTGCAGAACACCACAGAAATCATAGAAGTGTTCTCCATGTGTATCTCTGGAGAACTGCCATGGATGTGTGTTAAAGCAATATTAAGTCTAGGATGCTGAAAACTCCACATGTAATTTTTTTTTTTTTTTGTGTTTAAAATGTGGCTCTGGAATACTTCTAAGTATGCTTAGATTACAATACATTTGTTATTAACTTAATTATTTTGTTTCTAGAACAAGAGAAACAATGAGAATTAAACTTAATCACAAACCATTATTTTATTAATAAAATTGATATCCCTGAAGAAACTGTCTATGGAGGTGTGTACACAACAAGTCCAGAAAATTAGTCCTGACTTTTGTCAGTAATTTTGAGTTGTGGATGTAACTTTTCTGCCTTGATGTAAAGGATTGGAACAAACTCATGTATTACAGAACAGCTACATGGCTTCAGAATGAGAAGCCTAGCTGCTAGGCACTTTGAACACAAGTTGTATTTGAGAGTGAAGGATAAAGAGATTATTGTATTTATGATTTTATATATGATTCTTTTATTAAATTTTTGGGAAAAATGCATTAAGACTTCTTTATTTACATATACCCTCTCCCTCATAATACCTGCTTGATGAGAATGCTTATTCAAGACATAGGAGGTGCTTCCACAGCGATGGTATTGCAGCCTCCCCTGGACTTGCATGCCAATAGCTCTGCTGTCATATGAGTAGGTGATGCTGAGGAACAGCTGGGGAAGGAACCAAATGTGTTCAGTAGTTGAACCTATCTTCTACTGCCTGTAAAATGCTCCTGTTTATAGAAGAGGGGAGGATTTTGCATGCTAAATAATTGAAAAATGTATTTTCTTCTATATAACTTGTCAAAGAGATAGTGAGAACCCAAATTCACCAATGTCACCGTCAGCCTGGGCCTACTCCACTGCTGGGTGTCCCGAGCTCCTGTGGGAACCTGCAAATCACATTCCTTTCTTCACAGCCACCTCCTGGGCAGCAGGACTAGTGTGACAGCAAGTCCAGCTGGAAGCCAGCTGCCTGGGATGCAGGATGGAGCAGCATCACAGAGAGCAGTTCACAGCCTGGACACCTCTTTAGCAGCCCTGCCACTCGCTGGCCACGCCAGCAGGCAAAGCACCCCAGAGGGCTCTTGGTTTCATTAAGCAGGGTGGGCACCTCAGGGGGACTGGCCTTCCAGCGTGGCACAGAGCCGAGATGGAACAATGGCCCACTTCTCACCTGGGGCACCATGTCCTCTGCATGCCTGGTCATGTCCCTGTGGGTGCGGGGCTCCGTACCTGCAAAATGCCCCCACCTGAGCTGTATTAGCGACAGGAGGAGAGCACATAGTGCTGAGCTGCACCCGGGAGGTTTAGCTTGGAAATTACAAAGAATTTCCTCACAGAAAGGATGATTAGACACTGGAATGGGCTGCCAGGGGAGGTGGTGGAGCGGCTGTGCCTAAGGGAACGTGGCACTCAGTGCCAAGCCCTGGCTGTCACGGCGGTGTTCGGTCACGGCTCGGACTGTGCTTGCCATGTTGTCAGGGGGCTCAGAGCTAAAATCCCAGTTGTTTCTGTGGCGATTCCGTCCGAGTTTACTGCACTGAAAAGCGCTTCATAGGCTTTTACCCTCTGACTCGATCGTCCTCCCATCCTTGTCAAGGATGTCCCCTCCAGTCCTTGGCAAGGATTTATTTCTTAATCTTTGTCCCAGTGATTGCTGGGGCCGCATCTGCCAGCTCGTACGGGGACTGCCCCAAACCCGCGGGCAGCTGAAGGTCCCCTCGCTTCCTCCGCGCCGGGTGCTGTGGGGCCGGCCCCGGCGCGCTTTCACAGAGCTTGCAGGAGAGTAATTCACTCCGAAACACTGCGCAAAGCCGACTCCCGGTTCCCGGTTCCCGCTCCCCCGCGGGCTGCGCGGCGCCGCCGCCACGCTCCCGCTGTGGGACCCCGTGTGCGCCGGCAATAGCGCTCCGCCGCGCCCGGAACTCCGCGCTCAGCCGCTGTTTCCGGGAGGGCTCCTCCGCAGCGGAGCGGTCGGTGCGGGCACACGTGGGTCGGGCCGGGCCGGGCCGGGCCGAGGCGGCGGCACCGGAGCGGGCAGGACCGGGACTCACGGCACGGCACAGGTGTGTGGTGGCTGCTGGTGGGGAGCGGCCCCGCCGCAGGACCCCTTGGCGAGCTGAGGGGCCGCAGTGTGCCCGGCAGCTCCCCGCCGGGGCACCGCCGGGCCTGCCGTGCGCCGGGCAGGGAGCGAATGAGCTCCGTGAGTTGGGTCTGGCAGTGCTTGCACGGCGTTCTCCAGCCGGTGTGCTGGGTACGCGTGCCCTGTGCTAACTATGCTCTCTTCTGTGCCAGCCCCTGTCACACGGAGGAGCTCAGAACCTTGCTGGTTGTAAACAACTGTTGAGCGAGAAAGATGGAGGAAAAAGAGAAGAAGAAGCATCGTGCAAAGCATAGCGGGCCCAAGGCAGAGAAGAAAAGGAAACGTTATCTCAATGACCTGGGAATAGGAGATGAGGAGAATGCACGGAAGAGAAACCCCAAAGCCTTTACGGTGCAGTCCGCTGTGCGGATGGCCCGGACTTTCCATCGGTGAGAAGCGGGAACTGGCTCTGGAGTGTGCAGAGGCGGTGGACGGGTGGGAGTTGCCTGGAGTTGCTTCGTTACTTTGTGTAGAAATACACAGCCCCTAATTTTCACTGGCGTTTCCAGTGCCTAGCGCTCATCGTTCACCCAGCCACGTTGTAGTTTATGTGTGTGTCAGAAGTGGGGACCTTTGTGCGTCGCTGTTACATTGTACCCTGGGTTAATCCCCAGAAAAACTGAGTAGCTCCTTAGACTCAGTGGGTGTTCCTGGTGTGCTTGTGCTCAACCTTTGTGTTCAAACTTTTGCAAGTACTGAAGACTTTCAAATAGTAAATGTCACTATCTATAACGTTCCTGTATTTATTTACTACAAATTTCTTCTTAGAACTCAGGATCTGAAGACTAAAAAGCATCACATTCCTGTGGTTGACCGGACTCCTTTGGAGCCACCTCCCGTGGTGGTGGTGGTAGTTGGCCCTCCCAAGGTTGGGAAGAGCACTGTAATAAAGTGTCTCATTAAGAACTTCACAAGGCAAAAGTTGGTTGAAATCCGGGGTCCTGTTACAATTGTTTCAGGTGAGAACAAAGGAGAAGTGAAAATGCTTCTTTTGCACTCCTTACTTGTCTTGCTTTGAGAGATGGGATGTGTTCATGTTTTCATAATTTTTGGTCATTTTGAAGAAATCATTTGGATGTGTGATCTGGCATACGTGCAGTAAAAGAAGATCTGATAATTTTAAATCTAAAAATTATATTTTAGCAGAATTTTAAACAGGTTAAAAACAGACACTTCTACAGTGATGCATGTTGGATTATTTACATGCTAGACCAGAATCTGAGTCCCAGATACCCTGGAGGAACTTCAGGAATGTGAGAAGAAATTTCTGAAAAGAAAACTGTACAAATTGGTTTGCCCCCTTTGTTTCAGTTTTTGATGCTCAATTCTGTTTTCAGGTAAAAAACGCCGGCTGACCATTATTGAATGTGGATGTGACATTAACACAATGATTGACCTGGCTAAAGTTGCCGATTTGGTAAGTTAACAATGGAATGTGATTTCTACTACAATTTACATTGAAAAGACTACTTTTGGTTGGACTGCACCCGTGTCTGATTTCTCTACACATTTTTTGCTGTCAAAGGCAAAACTGTCTTTGGTTTCAAAGAGAGCAAGACCCGAGCTCTTTGACACACTTAATGTTCTGGAACAACCTTGGGACCTCCCTCATCTTGGGAGTGAGGGAAAGTAAAGTGTGTGTGTGTGTACCTGGTGGTGGTGGGGAGGATGTGAGAGAAGGGAAATGCTGCTGAACTTCATTGCTAATGCAACTGGTAAACTTTGAGTGGAAGATGTTATAAGAAGCCAGGGTGACACAGTCACTTCTCATTAAGGGATTTGGTCAAACCATATAAAATCTGAAAATGATTTTTAGTCAAGAAGTTTTCAACTAATATTCAAAGTAGAAATGTGTATTAGTTTACTAGTTGGGTTTTTTATGCACTCTGAGGTCTCCATCTGTGAAGAACCTCATGTAGTAATAGAACTGATTTCAGTGGAATGTGGTGACTGTTGCAATTTACTTGCAACTTTTGGATCAAGAGATTACATCAACTGATCCTGGGGGTCCAGTGCATGATCCAATTTGTTTAGAATTTTACTTTATTTTTGGATTTGGAGTATATTATTCACAGCTGGTTAGGTATTGGGATCCTTGTCTAAGTATTAACTATATAGATATCTAAATACATGTGTACACTGGTCTAGATATTCTTCTTTTATGTTTTCTACTGAGTAAGGGAGATGTACCAAACAATGCAAATACTTCTGCTAGTGTATTTGGTGGATGTTTCAGATTCTGTGTGCACATGGTGGTGCTGAGAATCTGTTTGGATTTATTGTTAGGGGGCTGAGATTACATCAGCACTTGAAGCTCTGTTGTCAGTTCCTGTATGCTTCAAGTTCTCTATTATTAAGACCCTAAACCAACTTTGATACCATTTTCATGGGTTGTTGGCTGCTTTTTCCCTGTGTCAGTGCATTTTGGTGATGTGTAACACCAGTTGCAACAAGGGAAAAAGTTGGTTTAATTTTACCAAAAGACTTGGCTTTAGCAGCATTAGTGTACCCAAGACACAGATATAAGAGTTTTATTAATTTTTTCTAAGATGTTCCTGAAAGATAATAAATTTTGCATGTTTTAAATTTTAAATTTAAATTAAACCGGGTAAGCACTCGTTCAGATCTTATTATAATACTGAATGTTATTGCATTCCTAGAGTGTCTGGAACATCTTTAGCAGCAAGTTCCATACGTCAAATAAAAAGCCAAAGTTGGTTTTCAGAGTATATGAAAATAAAGTGCAGAACCTTTTGCAAAATTTTGGTTCTTGAGAAGTTTAAGAGTTTAAAGGTGTGGTCTTTGAAATTAGCTCATGTGGGCACTGTGGTATTGCTGTAGTGAAATGTGATTATTGTGTTTACAGGTTCTAATGCTCATTGATGCCAGCTTTGGATTTGAGATGGAGACATTTGAATTCCTGAACATTTGCCAGGTACATGGCTTTCCCAAAATTATGGGAGTTCTAACACACTTGGACACATTCAAGAACAACAAACAATTAAAGAAGACTAAAAAGAAGTTAAAGCACAGATTCTGGACTGAAGTGTATCCGGTATGACATTTAACATTAATTTTTTCATATATTTTGCGTTGTGGAAGCTAAATTAACAGTGGGTCAATACTTAAGTATTTATTATGTTCTTACATCTTTTAAATAGGTAACTGAACAATGTTGAAACTGTATCAGGTTGTTTCATCTTTCTTCTATTTGCTAAAGTACTTGTGTGATTTTTCTCTATCCCAGTGTGATAAGCTGCTAAATTTGCTACTAGGTTTGTTTATGCAGGTGCTGTGCAGAGAGAATCTGCTTGTAGGTCTGTATGAGGTCTTGAGGATGTGAATAGTTTTCCATTAAGATTTAGGGGACAGTTTTCATGTTGAAGTAAATTGGTTAGTTTGATCTTTCAGAACCAATTGTAATGTGAAATTTTCAATTAAAATTTACAAATTAGAATTGCATTACTAATTTGAATTTTTTGATGTTTTTATGTCTTTTTAATGTGTTTAGGGTGCCAAGTTGTTTTATTTGTCAGGGATGGTTCATGGAGAATATCAAAAGCAGGAAGTTCACAATTTGGGGCGTTTTATCTCAGTTATGAAATTCCGGCCTCTCACTTGGCAAACGTCTCATCCGTATGTTCTTGCAGACAGGTGTGTGTTTTTCTCTCTGTTCTTCATTCTCAGCATAAATTGCACCTTGTTGTTTGAAAAAGCTGTGCTATTAGCCCTCAGCTCTGTGTGTGTGTGAGTGTTTGGTGTTCCCTAAGCAGCTTTGGGTACACCAAACTCTGCAGGTTTGTGCTGTGCAGTTTTCACCTGTGTCAGATCATGTACACACATCCAGTCTGTTGTAAACTCTTTTGAAACACAGGATAGTTAAAATAATCTTGTTTGTTTATGATTATACTGAATTTCTGTGAAAAAGAAACAACATTCTAGTGATTAAACATCAGCTGGTGAATTAGTCCCAGGAATATCCCTTCTGCTCTGTCTCCCTGTAACATTTAATTCAGTCTCTTTAGAACATAAAAGTAATCTTGATGGCAACTGTGCCTGCTTGCAAAATTACCTCACCTTTCATATTTTACTGCCAGAATGCTTACAGTTATAACCAAACTCCCACAATAATCCAAAGTGCCTTGAATGAGCCTCTTCTTTAGCTTTTAATTCTTCAGGAAAAATTGTCAGAGAACTAGAAGCATTGTGCAAAGCTCTGCAAAATACATGAAGCAAAGAGAGGGAAAATGCAAACCCCGCATTCTGTAGTTTTTCAGTAACATAGTTTTAGGCTGCTGTAACTGTTGCAGTTTCATGATTGTTGGGTCAGCTCTAAGCGGATCTGCAGCAGGGTTGTGCCCCCTGTTCTCTTCCTTGCCTCTGTGTGCTGCCTCCCACTTGCAGAGTAGAAAGGAGTTTCCCCCTCCTCTGCCTGCAAACAGCCACTCTTTTTTTCTGTGGTAGCTTTTGTGATGCCACCACCATTCTTAGGGAAAAGAAGGTGCTGTGTGGCTGCAGGGAATGTGAACCCTCTAACGGTGAAATTGATTAGAGGAGGGTTGTGGGTGCAAAGCCCATAAAGAGTAGTTAAAATGTGCTAAGAAAGCAGTACCTGTTCAGTGAAGTGTCAGTAAACCTTCTGGAAATTTCTTGAGCATAATTATACAACTTTTAAAATACAGTTTTAAAATGCTTTTAGAAGACCTTTTTTATTGATGAATTTTTTCTTTCTTATGATAATTCAGTTTTGATTATTAGAGTTTGCAGATCATGTAGTGGCAGCAGTGATGTTCTCTTTTACTCAAAAGTTACCATTGGGACTCTGGATATTTTAACTATCATTTTAAATGTTGAATAGAATGGAAGAGCTGACAAACCCAGAGGATGTTCGAATCAATCCCAAATGTGACAGGAAGATATCACTGTATGGATACCTGAGAGGAGCACACCTAAAAAACAAAAGTCAAATTCATATGCCAGGTAATTTTTCAGAGTCTTAGAACTCTTTCTGTACCGATCTGCGGAAAACAACATAGCTGAAATTATTTCTATCTTTAAAGTTTGTTATGCAACAGATTTTTCACCTTTCTAAATACCTGTTATGTTTTTGAATTTTTTTTTCATAATGCATGCTTCTGTGAAAATAAATCTTGTCATTGGTTTTGCCTTTAATTGTGCAGTTTTGTTGCATTGATAGACACATTATTCACAGTATTTATTTTTTTTCAAAGGTTTATCACTTTAAAAGGTGCTTAAAATGTAAAACGTACCAGCCTTAATAATGAAAAGCAAATTTGAATGATGTAAATTAGTAAAATATGTAATATATTTATTATGGTCAGAATTTAATAACTTAATATTTCAAGTGAATGATTAAAAAGTTTAAATTAAGAAATACTGTAATAATAAATTTACAGATGTACTCAGAAAAGTGTGTTGCTGTTTTTGTCATTTGAAAACAAGCAAAGAAACAAAGCTTTGCAGGATTCTGGTGAATTTATGTATACTTCTCTAAGTTCAGTGGTAAGGCAGAGGAATTGGGTTTTTGGTACAAAGCTTCCTGCTGAATCATTGAATGCCACAATGTCTGGATTTGGTTTGTTTGTTATTCCTTTTTTTTGGGAGGGAGCGTGGGTTTTGAATCTTTTCATGGTGAATTACACTTATTTCAGAATCAAAATGTTCTGCAAACTTTGTTAATTCCTTTTGTCTGTCCTCTCAGGTGTAGGAGATTTCACTGTAAGTGATGTGAGTTTCCTGCCAGACCCCTGTGCTCTCCCTGAGCAGCAGAAGAAGCGCTCCTTAAATGAGAAAGAGAAGCTCGTCTATGCTCCTCTTTCAGGAGTCGGGGGTATTGTGTATGATAAAGATGCTGTTTACATTGACCTTGGTGGAAGCCATGCTCATGAGAAAGAAGAGGTAAAAGAATGCTGTTGGTGATTTGAATTCTCTTGGAAAAAGCAGTTTTTATCCTTAAAGCCAAAATAAGTGTTTAAAAATATGGTTCTTTAAAATAATCAATCCTTATCTATCCATACTGGTTAATTAGTTCTTTTCTCCTTCAGGGATTTTTGAGAAGATATTGTACAAAACATTGGAAGATCAGTTAATAAACTTTGTGTAATAGCTTCCCAAATATTGACCTAAGATTTATGAAATCTCCTGGTGCTGGACTGTTATCACTCTTATTTTGCAGGGCATGGTGGTTGTTGGGAGAGGACTTTAAGGATTTGACTGGTCAAAGGGAGAAAAAAAAAATTGTCTACAAACAAATTTATTTCAGTTTTTTTCTGCTGTATTGTGCTAAATGTTAAATACCTTTGGGTCTGTGGTATGTTTGCTGGTATTTACTGTAGCGATTGCATATTGTGAAGGAGTCCCTTTTTAATTTTTCTTGTGTTGATATTATAGATATTCTTGAAATGTGAAGAGGGGAAGGGAGGCCTTGCTATTCTGTTCTGAGAAAATGTTTCTTTAAAATGCTCTGCAGTTTTTTCTTGCATATACATGTTTCTGCTGGTTTAGACTGATGGCTGTCAATAGACATTTGTTTATTTAATTGAATTGAGTTTTAACTTTGTCTTTCCAGGAGGAAGTGAGGCCAAATCATGAACTTGTTCAGAGCCTCATTTCCACACACTCAGCCATTGATGTTAAGATGGCATCAAGCAAGGTCTCTCTCTTCATGGACTCTAAACCCTTGGGCTCAGAAGATGTGGGACAAGAGTAAGTTTTGAATGCTGGGCAGTGTTTGAGCATGAGTGAATCTCTAGTTTCGGGCTCAAATTTAGGAAAAATTCTCAACAGAGCATAGCTAGTAAAATGACATATTGTCTGATTCTTCCTGTTCTGAGATTACTCATATGGCACACTGTATTTTGGGATAGAAATAATTGGTACTAGAAAGTTGCAAGCAGTGTAGTCCTGCCTTCCAAGGATTTCTTGCTGATACAAATAACATTTCTGTTTTAACTCATTCCATGGACAATGAAGAAATTTCTTGGAATTATTTTTGGCTATAACATTCAATATTCTTGAATAAAGAGACATTAGAGAATGCCGCTGCCTTTCTAATGGTCTACATAACTTTACTTTGTTTGAAAGAGAATTTGTAGAACTGTTTAAAAATACTGACATGAAGCTTCATTCTTTCATTAACATTTTCTTGTACTTTACCATCTTACCCCAAATGTGGTCTTTGGGAAAACAGGTTTGTGATGCCAAAAGAAGAGAGGCAGGTGGATTTGAAGACTGGAAGAGTTCGTCGGAAGGCTGTGTTTGAAGATGATGAGAAGGAAAATGAAGCAAGTGATGAGGAAGATGACCAAGAAGAAGAAGATGATGAAGAAGCAGTGTCTGAGGATGGAAGTGATGGTGATGATGAAAATGATGCTGAGGAAGAAAGTGAGAGAGTGCTCTTACAGGAAGGGATGGCTGTTAGGAGAGCCAAGCGGCTGAAAACAGAGGTAGCTCAGGAAGAAGCTGTGAATGAGCTACCAGCATTTGCAGACAGTGATGATGATCTGGAGATGAGCTCTGAAGAAAGAGAAACTGCCCCTGAAGACAGTGAGATGGAAGAAGATGAGGAGGAGGAGGAAGAGGAGGAGGGGGATGTACAAAGGACTTGCAAAGATGAAAGCTCAGATAGTGAATTTGAGGCTGCAAATAAAAGAGCTGAATCTAAGCACTATGATATGAATAGTGAACGTACAGAAGTGAAATCACAAATCTCAGAGCACAGTCCCAAAAGAAAAGCAGTGCTCACTACAGATTCTGGAAACTGCACTGCAGAAGAGACATCAGAATCTGAGGATGAGAACTCTTCTCTTGAAGAGGGTGATGATGAAGGAGGATCACATGAGATATTAGAAGCTGAAGAGTCAAATAGGAATGGATTTCGGCACAGTCAAGCAAAGAAAGCTGATAGTGTTAGACAGACTAAAGTTAAAACTGTAGATACTGAGGATGATGATGTGGAGAATCTGCTGAGAGAGAAAGAGGAGTATGAAGAAGAAATAGACCTTTCTGTTGACACAACAGGTAGACTATAACTGTTTAATTTTTACTGTCCACTTTAACTGTATTAATTGTTAAAGGGTATATTAGTAAATACCCCGTAATGTTGCTTGTCATAAATATATATATATATGTTTTAATATATATATGTATTTATATATAATTCTTAAGTAGCAAAACTTCAAGTTAGGAAAGCTTGAAATACTTGCTCTGAAGCCTTTCATTTACATTGCAGTATGCAATATCAGGTTTCCTTCCTCTAAAAGAGAGGTGATTCATTTTATAAACAAAGCTTCATTGATTTTGTGTATACTTTAATCTTTATAGCTATGTGTATAAAACAAATTACGATGCTCTATTACATTTAGAAAGACTAAAAAGTGTTTGGGGGACTGTTACTAAAATGCATTAACTGCTCACAGAGCACTGGAACAGGTATCTCCATCTTTCGAGACGTTCAAAAGCCATCCTGTCATGGTGCTGAGCAACCTGCCTTAGGTGTGGCTGCTTGAGCAGTGGGGCTGGTCACTGAGACCTCCACAAGTCCCTTCCAGCCACAACCATTTTGTGAGTCTGTGAAGGAGACATGTATCATCATGAACATGATTGAATCTGTTACTGTTGTTAATAAGTTTCTAAAATTCTGTCCTAAAAAATATCTTAAAAAATCAGTGGTGTAATTTGTTATCCACAGTTTGTTTCTGTGTCTATATGGATTACGAGAAAAAGAAACCGTGGGTAGTGTCTACACTTTTAAAGCCTTCTGTCATGTCCTTATTTAAATTATTTTTGTAATTTCTGATCCTTGTTCTTTTTTGAAGACAGAATGTGAATTTTTTCCCATTTCAGGTGCACTTAAATGGAAAGAGGACCTCACACAGAAGGCAGCTGAGGCCTTTCTGAGACAGCAACGATCAACCCCCAATCTTCGTAAACTTGTATATGGAACAGGTACACATCAGTTTGGAAACTTGTCTCAATGTATGGTGGCTTTTAGCTGTTGCCAAGCTTTCAAGTATGAATATTTGAGCACTGTCATTTGATGGGAAGCTTGAGGAGAGTTAATTTATTTTTTAATTGCTGATGCTCACTTTCACTAATAATTGTAATAACAAGACAGTTTTTACCTTTCCCGTAAAAGCATTTTGAGTTAATTTTCCAGACTACTCGTGTTTTCTGGTACAGTTATTTCTTCCAAACATTTAAGGTTTGATCATTTGTGTAATCATCTGATAGATATTATGCAAACTCATTGTGGTAATTGTGTTTCATAAAGGGATGTTGTCTGTTGGCTGGTTTCAGGAATTTCTGTCTCACAGTGACTGTGGAAGGGTCTCTTATACATGACTTAGTATCAGGTGTTTGTCAAAGAAAAAATAGCTGGATTAAAAGGAAGAGAAAATTGCTATATATATATAATTTGTCTTGCTTAATTCTCAGCTTTTCCAGTGACTGTCTGAGTGTACAAATCTCATTGTGCAGAACCTTTGTAGAAGACGGTGAGAATTTGGCTTTTGTAAACCTTCCACAGTGCAGGTGTGGGAAGACTTTCTGACAGATTCTCTGGTCTGGTATTCTTGATTTATAGGCAAGCTTAATGTCCTTCCTGTTCACAGATCATTTTGGTATTGTTCCAGTTTGTGATATTGAAGCAGCATCCTCTGTTTATTTACTGGGCAGTATTTTTTTTTAATATCGTTCCAGTTATGAAAACAACTGGATCAGTGTACCTTTTTTTCAGGCTTTTACATTTGAAACTGTTCCAGGTTGTTTCTTTTATTTCCTCAAACTGCTGCAGCTGTTGGGGAACATAAGGAGAGAGGTGGTTAATGAATTTCATGCATGTACTGTGGGGGAAATCATCACAGCCTCTGTGTTTGGTTTAGCTGTCGAGGATGAGGACCAGGAGAGCGAGGATGCAGATGATGAACTTGGAGGCTTGTTCCGTGTCAGCCGTCCAGACAAAGCATCCAAGCAGAAGGCCAATGCTCTTGACTGCTCCAAATTTCTGGTGGAAAAGCCACAAGATTGGGATTTAGAAGAGGTGATGCCATTGGATAATTGCTTCTGCATATCCTGCCTGGTTCTGTCCTGGCTGTGTCTCATAAAGTGTGACTGAGTCGTCATTGAAACAGACCTGTGGGAGCTATGGCCACAGTGTCTTAGATTCTGCCCCTTGCTGTCACTATAAGTAACAGATTCCAGAACTCTTTGTTCTTACAAGAGTGGCAAGTTACAGTGAATCAATTTAATGCTTGGCTCACTTGAATATTTGGTGGATAATAGTTTGTTCTTTATTTATCAAAAACTAAAAAGCAGGGGAGACCTCAGTGGAAATACAGTGTTGGGTAGAGATTTTGGTACCTTTTGGGACCTTTGGGCAAGAATTAAACTGGGTTCACAATCCTGCTTTTGGGAAGGCACTGTGTAGTTTTGGTAATGGTGTCTTGATGTGGAGCTGCATGTGAGAATTGTCTCTGATGGGGGAGTGGACAATGTCTTGGGGAATGTTTCTGTTGATGCTAAGCTGCAGCTGTGCAAGGCAATGACACTTATTTTGCAGGTTATGAACAGTATTCGAGACTGCTTTGTTACTGGAAAGTGGGAGGATGATAAAGATGCAGCAAAGCTGTTGGAAGAAGATGGTATGTGTAACACTTCTAAAAATTATTCATGTATACAGGATTGTTAAGAAAAGTATGACCTTTTAGTTATGTAAATAGAATATTTTACCTTAGTGCTATACTTGCAGGTTTTTTCGAACTATTATATACATTAAACTATAAAGATACTGACAAAATTACACATTGCTGTAAATCTCTGTAGAAACAGTAGGCACATAGACATTCTGGAAATTTACTTTCCAGAAAATAGAGTATGTAATTTAAATGATGAAGTAGAGTTGTTAGTCTCAACACTTGGACATGCCAGCTTTGAATTATGTATCTGAGTTCATTATACATCATATATGGTTTAATCTTCTGGATAGTCATGGTAGAAATAAACACAAACTGTTCTTTATTGGGAAGACAAACTTGACATTCATGTTTGGCTGAATAGTGAGATCTATCTTCAGATGTTTGGAGGTGGTGTTTTTGTTTTGTTTTAAATTAGGAAATACTTTAAAAGTTTTAATAATGTGGCTGTATCTTACATGCATCATGATTGTGGTTTAACAGGCTTCTATAAGCATATGTTTTTAACTTAAAAACTGTCAACTATATTTATTTTTTTTTAATTAAACATAGGAGCTCAATTGCTCTGCTGGTGTCTTGTGTCATTAGAGTGCATACTAATGTATTTGGAGTCCTTTGGAATGATATAAACTTTACATTTTTTAAATCATAAGGGTGTTGAAAGGATAAAGGAGGAGCCACGTTGAGTTTAGCTGGGAATTTTCAGCTGAAGCCGTAGAGAGGGAAGAACAAACATATAAAACTTGATGGGAATCAAAAATATTTGGACTGAAACTAATCTCTATGGCAGTACTGAGAAATGCACAGTAGTGAACAAATGAGAGATGGTGTGGAGAATGGTTAACTAATGCTCATATGTCTTGGGTGTTTGTTGTTGCAGAAGAGCTGTATGGAGATTTTGAAGATCTGGAAACTGGTGTTGTGCACAAAGGAAAGGCTGCTGCTGGAGGAGAGCAGGTCTGATCTGCATTTTTATCTTCTTTAGCAACGTAAGCGTGAGTTTCTTATCAAGTGATAGGCATCCTCTGTAATAAATTCAGTATTCATAGAATCAATGGGAAGGAAATCAGTGGGAACAAGAAAGAAAAGGTATGTGTATTACTGGCTTTATCTAGAGTGGCATGTTTTTAGCCTGAGTCTGAATTTTTGTTTATAGTTAATTACATAGAAGTCACCTCACTTATTTAACAGTAGGTGTCAGGCTTAATCAAGAGCTGGAGGATCTGGAGGCATGGCAGAAGTATTTTAAAACCAAATGTAATCATAACTGTTTGTACTGTGTCATCTCATCTGATGTGGAAGATTATAGCACTCTGTTTAAACACAACAAATTATGGAAACTTGACACAGTTTCCTAGTTCATTCCTCTTATCTGCATAAAGGAGGTTGATGGAAGCAATTTTATGCTGTGGCTTGGATATCTTCCAATAACAGAACTCTAGTTGTCTGTGACAGTACAAACTGAAAAAATCAATTTGTTTTTGGACTGAGCAATTTGATGGCTTTGCATTTCGTTATAAAATCGTGGGTAATGGCATAATTTGGCAGTTTTCAAATGGCCTGTGAACAAACTTCCTCCTCTCTGCTCTCTAGAGTGCTACCTTCCACATGGTATGGCTCAACGCTATCAGCAATTACTTTTTTTTTCCTCCTGTATTATGTATGCTTATATTAGCTATAGAATAACAGATAGGTCAGTTCTAGGATCTGTTCCCTGATGTGAAAATTATTTTCAGTAAAAAAAGCTTTGTCAGTGAAAAGGAATATGATTAGATCCTGAGATCTTTTGGTCCTTGCTGAAGTTATCTCCTTGTATGAATAGTTTACTAATTTCTGTCTCCAGAAATGTTTTTCAATTTTCAATTGTCCAATAATTGGCACAATAAAAAAGTATTGTTTAGTCATATCTATAAAAATACTGTTTAATAATATCTATCAAATATCTGTTGATCAGAATGGGTTGTTCCCAGTGAACCATTTTACATGTTTGACTACTTATTGTTGATTAGTCTGGAAGTGAAGAGGAGGAGGAGGAAGATGAAGAAACGTCCAAACCAGAACCTGAGGAGGAGGAAAAGAAAAAGGAACGCATGGACAAGAAAAGAAAACTTAAAGAAATGTTTGATGCAGAATATGATGAGGGGGACGCCACATACTTTGATGATCTTAAAGAAGAAATGCATAAACAAGCACAGGTACAATCTGCTAATTTGACAGTTTGTCTGGATATATGTCTTGAAAAATACTCCCCAGAGCTTGCCCCCAAAAAGGTTTTTTCCTGGAGACACAGGTGATGCTAAGGAGGTATTCCAGAAAGTACACATGAAGAAATACAAGCTTGTGATTTTTTTTATGTTTGAACTTTTGAAAGCTTTAAAATGAGTGCAGTATCACTGAATAAGCCAGGATGTATCATCTAAACTTCAACTACTTAAAAACTTTTAAAATAAAAAACGGCATCCTTTTATGTGTAGGAAGGTGAAAATCTTTCTCATATTAATTTGTGCCATATATTTTCCCAGTATTATTTTTAGTGTGATATTTTGCAGTGTTATTAATGGATAAGTAAATTCTCTGTGACAGTCTTTTTCATCCAACTGTGAAGTTATTTTGAGGAAAAAATAATTAATGACTGTTGCTCTGTACATGTGGTAGAAGTCTTCAGCATAACTGTATCCAGAATGTGAGGTGTTGATCTAGGCCTTTGTTTTTTATCATAAGAATGTGTAAGCTTAAAACTAGATTCCTTCTTTGCCTGACTTGGGAGAGCACTGCCTTACATTTTTGTGTAAAAACTTCACTGTCTTGTCTTCTGACAAAATTTTGCCCTGAATAGTTGTTAAATTAATCCATACCTGCTTGTATTAGCCTCTGTCACAAAGGATAATGTGAGCTCTGGTCTGTTGATGTACTGAGAGCACTTAAAGGGTAAAGAAGGACATTCCAGTAAAAGAATCAGTGTCTTATGGATAGGCAAGCATCAGGAGCTAGAACAGGAGGGTGAGGCTTCTATTATTCATGAGGGTATCTTCTTAAATATTTGCACGTTATCTATATTCTTATCATATGCTACAGAAAAACTTTTGATGATGTACAGTGTGAGGATGCACAAAGATATTTTTAAGCTGCTGGGTAAGATAGGAGTGCAGCATCCTCATAAACTGACACCTTAAAGATCAGGACATTAACTTTAAAAGATACTTGAGCTCCTAAATCAATAAATGCACTTTTGATAGTTGTATCTTTAAAATGCAGAGTCACCATAGTGGAAGGTGTATCAGAAGTCACTCAGTAACTTGCTTTTCTTGGGTACTGTCTTTCAGGTAGATTAACAGGGCCATTTGGGATCTCAAGTTGGAAGCGTGTTGTGGTGGTAGAGATCTCTGAATAAAAAGTCACAAAACCTGTTAGATCTTTCCCAAAATGATTTATATAAATGGTAGCATGTTTTAAAAAGAATCAGTCCTTCATGAACAAGTTGTTAATACCTGGATTTTGTGAAACACACGACGGCTTTCTCTTTGTCACACAGCTTAATCGAGCAGAATTTGAAGATCAAGATGATGAGACCAGAGTGCAGTATGAGGGATTCAGGCCTGGGATGTATGTTCGAATAGAGATTGAGAATGTTCCATGTGAATTTGTCCTGAATTTTGATCCTCATTACCCTATCATCCTGGGTGGTCTAGGCAACAGCGAAGGAAATGTTGGCTATGTACAGGTATGTAACCAAAGGGCTGAGTGCATTTTATCTGGGTGCAGGTGTGCTTCAGGGTGTCTGGAGTTACTGCTCTCTGTGTTCTAAAATACAGTAAACACAGAGAGACACTTCCATCCTTGTCTTCTGAATGGGGGATTTGCTTTTGGCACAAAGTGTAATTCTACAGTAGCAGATTCTGGATCTTTATGGGCTTAATTGGATAACCAGAAAAGGTTACTGTTGTTTAATGTTCAGCTGCAGAGGTGTCTCAGGACTAAGGTCTGATACTGTGATTGCTAAATTGCAAACACTAATTGTACTCTGACCTTCATGATCTATATACAAGTGACTACAGAAAAGTTTCTAGCACGTATATAAATGTATTTTTAATGTGATACTTGCATGAATGCATACACACATGACTTCAGAGTGAGCGAAATACTGATTGATCTTCCCAGTTAATCTAATGTTAGCAAGAATATTTGAAGAGAAAACTTAGTGTATAAAAAATTGTAGCATAGACAGAAGTTGCATTTCATTCTTGACAAGTTAAGGCTTGAATTTCAGAATCACTGTTGCCATCCTGTAGTAGCATGGTTGACCTTCTCTCCCAATCAGCTGCGCCTGAAGAAGCACCGGTGGTATAAGAAGATCCTTAAGACCCGCGATCCCTTGATCCTGTCGTTGGGCTGGAGGCGCTTTCAGACCATCCCCATGTTCTACATCGAGGACCACAACGGGCGGCACCGGCTGCTGAAGTACACCCCGCAGCACATGCACTGCGGAGCGGCCTTCTGGGGTGAGCCCTGCTGGGGCTGCTCTCCTGGGTCACTTCAGCACTCTGAAAGTCTCAAGCTTTGCAGGATGTGTCAGGGAATGCAGCTTTAGGAATGAGAAGTCTTGAAATTTCCCCACAGAAGAAAAAATAGCACCAAATAGTATGGGAAAATAGGCAGTTATTTAAATGATTTGGGAATCGCTTGGCTTTTAATCAAATTCTGAGCATTCTGCTAAGTTGTTGCATATCAAAGGAACCTGATTTGTGTGCAGATATACATTGCACTCATTATGGGCCCGGATGTTGCACGAGTAACTTCATGTTAACCATTCCTTTATGGGGCTTTAAATGTGAGCAACAGTTCGAGCGCTTTAAAGTTTGGTTTTCTTCACTGAGTATATTTGTCATGTATTTTTAAGCTTTTGGAATTTAAATAGGGGCTAGATAATGTGTAGTAAAACTTTCTGTAAGTTTTTAAATTTAATTTTCTTTTAGGGCCCATCACTCCTCAGGGGACAGGATTTTTGGCAGTTCAGTCTGTCAGTGGCACAACGGTAGGTTGTTTACCACAGAATGTTCATTAATGCTTTCTATGGATATTTGGGCAAAATATATATATTTTGGGAAGAAGGTTTACATTATGATAAAGCAGTGTAGTTGTAGGAACTAAGAAAGTAGCTGGACTCTAGGTTTTGAAAGGTGTATTATGTTGAGGTGGGAAACTATGGAGAGGATTTTTTTTTTTTTAAACAAATTTCAGGAGGAAATTGTTTACTGTGAGGGTGGTGAGGCTCTGTCATAGGTTGCCCAAAGAAGGTGTGGATGCCTCATCTCGGGAAGGATTCAAGGCCAGGTTGCGTGGGGCTGTGAGCAGCCTGGTCTAGTGGAAGGTGCCCATGGCAGAGGTGTTGAAATGAGATGATCTTTGAGGTCCCTTCAAAACCAAACCATTCCATAATTCCAATTTAAATAGTGTTAAAGCACTGTTTATCAGATATGATCTTTATTAGAAATATATTAATCAAAGGTAGGTTCATGTTTGCAGACAATTGGTAACAAACGCTTTGCATAGCATTGTAATGAGCTTGACAGTAATCAGAGTGGTGATTCCTTCCTGTATCTCCTTCCTAAAATATGCCTTCAAGTGCTATTGCACAGTTTTGCATAATATAGTGTCTTAGAGCAGTGCACAAAGCACTTCTCCTTTGAGACTTCCTGTCTGAGAAGATTCTGTTTCATAAAGAGAACATAGTGAGGTAGATCACAAGGACTTTCAGATTGTTTCCAAGGTAATTAGAATGGCAGCTCTGGAAATCTCATTAGTGAATGGTAGGAATGTTATGTCAGCAGCACCTCAACTAGTCTGTACTAGTCAATCTGCGTTTTTTATGCTGCAGCACTTCTGTAAAGGTCAGAAAGACTGAATCTTAAAAGTGAAATGTGGAGTGCAGGTGCCCCACAACATCCTCTCTAAGTTGGAGAGATATTTATTCAAGGGTGAACTGTTTAGTGAATGAGGAGTGAGTTGAATGGCCGCATCTGGAGGGTAGTGGTCAACAGCTCAGTGTCCTGTTGTGCAGTGGTGGCAGTGGTGTCCCTCAGGGGTCTGTCCCCCTCAGGGACCAGCACTGTTTGATCAGCACTAACCATCAGTGACACGGGCAGTTTGCAGGCACCACCAAGCTGAGTGGCGTGGTTAATGTGCCTGGGGAATGGAATGCTGTCCAGGGGAACCTTGAGAAGTGATCCTGGAGGAACCCCATAAGGTTCAACAAGGCCAAGGGCAAGGTCCCCCACCAGACCTGGGGAACCCCCAGTGTCATTACAGATTGTGCAGTGAATGGATTGAGAGCAGCCCCTGCTGAGAAGGATTTGGGGATTCTGGTGGATGAGAGGCTGGGCATGCTGTGGTCATGTGAACTTGCAGCCCAGAGAGCAAATCACATCCTGGGCTGCAGCGAGAGCAGCGCCAGCAGTGGAGCGAGGGAGGGGATTCTGCCCCTCTGCTCTGCTCGGGTGAGACTCCAGCTGGAGGACCACCTCCAGCCTTGGGGCCCTCAGCACAGCAGACAGAGACCTGTTGGAGCAGCTCCAGAGGACAGTCACAAAGATGATTGGAGGGATGGAGCACCTCTCCTAGGAGGAAAGGGTGAGAGAGTTGGGGCTGTTCATCATGGAGAAAAGAAAGCTCTGGGGAGACTTCATTGCAGCCTTTTAGTACATAACGGGGGGTTAAAAGAAATATGGGGATAAACTTAGCAGGGGCTGCTGTGATAGGACAAGGAGGAATGGTTTTAAGTTAAAAGGGTTGATTTAGACTAGATATGAGGAAGAAATTTTTTACAAGAGTAGTAAAACATGAACAAGATGACGAGAGAGTTTGTGGATGCCCTGTTCCTGGAAATATTTAGAGTCGGACTGGGTGGGGCTCTGAGCAACCTGATCTATAGGAAGATGTCTCTGCTCACTTCAGGGGGGTGGGACTAGATGACCTTTAGAAGTCATCTAGATGACCTTCCAATCCAAACTATTTTATGATTCTGTGATTCTCAATGATGTCTTCACGGTTTGAGAAATGCACATTCAGTAATATCTTTCACCTCTGATGTTCCAGCCTGACTTCCGGATTGCTGCGACGGGTGTTGTGCTCGACTTAGATAAATCCATAACTATTGTAAAGAAATTAAAGCTAACTGGTTTTCCATTCAAAATTTTTAAGAACACTTGTTTTATTAAGGTAAGTTCATAGGTATGTATACTGTAAAACCAGATGTACTGATGTTAGGAAGGAATGCGACCTGGGATTGTTTTTCCTGAGGCAGAAGTTCTCTTGTTGAATTTTCAGTTATTGTTGAATGCTGTTCTGGATCTCAGGAACTACTTGTGGTTTTTTTGAGCTCCCTTCCATGTGATCTCTAAAGGTACTGATTACTACCAAGGAATATGAATTATTGTTAACCAGACAAAAATTCTGTAACAGTCTCCTGGTTTACATTCAGTGTGAATTTTTTCCTTCCCGCCCCCTGCTTCCTTCCTAAAACCCACTGATTAGCAGTGGCAGACATCTTTGGAGGATGTAGACTGTGCCTGGTAGGTATCAGCCTGATCCCACTAAATTTAAGCTCTGGAGTTGAAGGAGACTTCTAGCAGTGTTTAAGACTTCTCAGTTACAGTTACAGAAGTGTTTGGGGTAGGAAGTGTTGCAGAAGGAATGGCCACTGACCTTCCCACTGTGCTTAGCTGGACTTTCAGGCTCAGGGAGAGCTTAGGTTATTCTGCATTTGAGGCAGCAAGCAGCTAAGCAGTGATCCCAGCAATGAAGCACTCAAGTATGTGCACTAGGCATAGATAGATTTTTTTTTTTCTTGCTTTTCTTGTGATATATGGAAGAAGCCCAAACTTCCAAGAATTGTATCGTATGAGAATCTCAGAACTAGCAATTTAAGGCAGCTTGCTTGCTTTTAAGATATCCTGTGTTCCAGCAAATTATTTCAAAGGAGAACTGTAAAGCTTTTGTAGATATGTTCTGTTTTAAATTTTAAATATATGTATAAATATAAATTTATATAAATTTTATATATTTAATGCTTAGAAACCTTGCCTGTGATTGCTTTCAGTAGCTCACCTGAAAGTCAGCTCAGTGGGTTTTTTGTATGATCAGCACTCTTAGTCTAAAGACAAGGCTACGGCTCCTCCTGTTTCATTATAAGATAATGCTTGTGGGAGCTCTGTTTTTGTGGCCTCCATAGGCCACAATGAGAGACCTGGCATCTTGAATGATGGTGGCTAATTCACATTTTCAGGGAATGTTTAACTCCCAGTTGGAAGTGGCTAAATTTGAAGGTGCAGCAATCCGTAGTGTGAGTGGTATCCGAGGACAGATCAAAAAGGCCCTCCGAGCTCCTGTGGGTGCTTTCAGAGCAACATTTGAAGACAAGTTGCTGATGAGTGGTAAGTTGCATGCTGCATTTAAGTTATCACACAACTTTCATCCTTCTTCACAGATTGCAAAGCCGTGTCTCAGAATTCTGGGATCTGATAATTGAGATGTGAATTCATAGAGTAAGAAATACCCTGTGAGATGCACAGTGAAATTAAAAAGAAGTATATTTTATGTTGGATATCTTTCACTTATTCTCAGAAATCACATAGTATGCAGATGAAAAGCCTTGAGTTGAAGACATGTATCTTCAAGTATTTTAATGCTTTGCACAGCACGGTTTTAGTGTTTTACACAGGCTTTCTCCTTGAACATGAATTGAATTTAGTGGTACAAGTGCTAGAAAGTGCTTTTCTGAGAAATCCAAGGACTGGCATTGTAACTCCAGTTAACTTTTTTCTATGAGTTATATGAGTTTTCCATGTTTTTTATATGAGTTTATACTTACTTGGGTTTATATTATTTGTTTTTCTAAACACACCAAAATCATGGAGAGTGTAAAATAAAAGCAAGTTAGTTCTTTTATAAAAATAGGCAAAGGAAAATTGGTTTTGCCAGTAATAGTACAGACACATCAACATATATGAATTCTGTTGCTTGTTCTTGAAAATGGATGATAAAAAGGATGGTATTCAGCTGCCTGCTCTTCAGGAATGTGTGGTGTTCATGCATTTATGGGGTTTTGCATTGCTTTTACCACCAAAGTTGAAGACATTTGATCTATGTACCAAGCACAAAGCTAGCATGTGGTGTAGTATCTGTTCTGTTCAGGCAGTCTTTGCTTAGAGTGTGGATGTGATGAACTCTTTACATTTTCAGAGCCAAGTAACAGTCCTTTTTCTTTCAGATATTGTTTTTGTGAGGACTTGGTACCCTGTTTCTATCCCAACGTTTTATAACCCGGTAACATCCTTGCTGAAACCAGCAGGTGAGAAAGATAGTTGGAGTGGGATGAAGACAACAGGCCAGCTGAGGTATGAGAGAGGCATCAAACTGAAACAAAACAAGGATTCTCTCTATAAGGTATATTTCTGTTTAATTTTGGTTTGTTTTTTAAAACCAGTCAGATTTGGAGTGTGTCACAGACCTTTGCAAACCAAGAGCAGTATAAATACATGTTCATACACATGCATGTGTGACTTCAAATTTACAGTCCTGGCATGAGATGGAAATAAACAGCTGAGAGCAAATTGTTGTGGGTCAGTTAAAGTTTATAAAATAATCTGCAGGGGAGAAGTCTTCTCCAGAAGCTTACTGAGACTTCTGTAACTGGGGTGAACATACCATTTACAGTTCAGTCCAAGGATGTCAGAGGATGTACTTTTAGTTTGTTTTTTGTGGTTTGATTTGGGGTTTTTTTGAGGGATGTGTGTTTCTTTTTTTTGTTTGTGGAATTTTGTGGGGTTTTTTTCCTCTGAAAGATGAAAAACTATATAAAAGCTTTTTAATGTCATGAGTCTTATATATGTTCTATATTCGTTCTTTTAGCCTATTGTGAGGGAGAAGAGGCATTTCAATAAGCTCCACATTCCTAAAGCACTGCAGAAGGCACTGCCTTTTAAGAACAAGCCTAAGAATCTCGAGAAGAAAGGCAAGACTCCAAAAGACCAGTGGAGACCAGCTGTTATCAGGGAGCCTCATGAAAAGAAGGTAATTATCACTTACTCTGAAACTAGGACTCCTGAAGGGTAAATGTGTTTAAAGCTTTTCTAACTATTGTTTTGGCACTTGAATTTACTGCTAATGCTAAAGATATAGATGTTGCTAGTGAAAAATGATCACTTGCAATTTGTTCCTGTTTGGCACATAGTATGTGTATGGAACTGTCACTGAGTGGCTGGCTAGTCTATTTTTTAGACTAGTAGGTCACCTGAAGCCAAAATACAACTTTTGTCCTTGTCACAGCACTTTTGCAAGGTATTTCACCTGGATTTAGTGCTCTCGTATTATGGATGGCTTAAATTGGTAGATGCAGTTTTTTATTTGACTTGTCATTGCCATGCATTATTAACACATACAAGATTTGAAGCAAATACTCTGCTTCCAAAATTGAGAATTAGAGCACTTGCAGAGGCAAGAAGATCCAAACTGCAGTTTAAGTGTTCTATAGTAGCAATTAGGCACAGCCTTTTAAAAGCTATCTAACCAAAATCAGAGTTCACAAAAATTAAAGCTTTGATTAACTTCCTAACAGGATAAATAATTAAACCATTTTAGAAATGGGGTAACGGGTGCAGAGATAATTAGGAACTTGCCTTGAATCTCTGATTCATTATGTGTGTCTGCTGAGGTTACACTGTTTCTTGCTCACAAAAACTGAGCTGCATGTGTATTGATTGTCTATTTTCTGTTCTAGATATCAGCTCTACTCAGTGCTTTGAGTACAGTGAATAATTACAAGATAAAGAAAGCCAAAGTAAAGCATCGGGAACAGCTTAAAGAGTATCTCAAAGTTAAGCAGAAGGAGGATGAACAGAAATTCAAGAGGCAAAAGGAGGCTAAGAAGAAAGTCTATCGCATACTGGGACAAAGGGAGAAAAAGAGGCAGAAGTCAAGCTTGAAAGGATCGAGCAAGGGAGAGAAGAGTGTGTAAAATTTCATCGGATTTCAGGCCAAATGAAGAAATAGGGTAGCTGTGCAATTTTCTCTTGAAGAAACAAAAAGGCCTTGGACTACATTAGATGTGATTTCAGGAGAAAAAAGAAATGCAAATATGACCTTACACTCTTGAATACATTGGTAATGTATATAAATAAGATGTAGAAGTATGAATTGTGGTTTTTATACAGGAGTATTCTGGAGGACTTTGTATTTCAGTATATTTCTATGCATACTGCACATTCTATCTAGCCAATAAAGTATTTTAATGTCAATTGCAGAATGTTTCTTTGTGTTTTGTCTTAGTGGACTTCAGTGGAAGAAAACTCCCCTGAATGTCTCCAAATATGTTCCTTACTTTGAGCTATGACTTAAATTTTGCCCTTGGCAAATCTTTCATTAAAAGGTGTGAAGATCAACTGTCACCAGCTAGGAGTTTTGGAAATTCTTTATCTTTGATCAGAGCAGCTCACTCCTGTGCTTAGATCATTTGCCCCTGCATGAAAGCATCTCAGTGTTTTCCACTTCTCACTAGGTTATTAAGCAGATCTTCAAAATAGTGTTGCATCCACATCTTGTGTTACTTGGCCAGTTTTGGCACCCTGAGGCTGTCAGTAGATCCCTCACTGACTGCAGCTTTCTGGGCAAACAGTATCAGACCTTTTCCAAATGTGTAGCTACTCTGATTTTCTGTGGGGCAAGCGCTGACAGGGTAACTTGCTTCCTTTAGGAAAATCTTCCTGTGTCCAGCCAGCTTGGTTTCATGGTACATTGTTAGGCTTAAGATTAATGCAGAGGTCAATACAGTTAAATTAATTGACAGTTGAACTCTTTCTCTGCATGACAGAAGACTTTGAATGTTCATTTTATTGGAAGAGCAACAGAATTTATTTTTTATGTCATAGATGGCCTCAAGTATTTACTATGACATACCTATTTTTAATACTTCATCCTCAAGCAGGCAGTGGGACAGATAATATCAGTAATTTCTTGGTCTCCTTCCTGAATGTTTACTCTTTGTCATCAAGCTGAAATTCATTATTATTGCACTGTAGTAATATTTGCTATCTCAGATGTGAGATCCCATGTGGGATCAGGCTGCCTCACACAAAAGCCTTTGGTTGAATGGGTCTGTAGATTTTTTTTTTTTACATTTAGTATTTTGGGGTTTTCTTAATTAATCTCATAATATTCTGTTTACTGATACTGAAATTCTAATGCATCCATCTTTGTCTATGTGATATTAGGCTGACGCCTGACTCAAATAAATTTGTCAGTAATTTTTTTTTTTTCCCTTGAGAGATTCAGATGAGGTCACATGAATATGAAAACATGATTTATGTTTGAATAATTGAAGAGTCTCTGCTGAATAGACAACTGCTGCCTTCAGAGATTTACAAGGAAATTGTTGGCATTTTGCCCCACAGAGTAGTACAGGATGGTTTGCCATCACTTTGTTTCTGCAGGGTTCTTTCTGCTTCTGTCCAGCTGTGCTAGGCTAGGTCTTATCTAAGCCGTTAAGGAAGTGTTGTTTTAAGGCTGTTTTTATGCTGCTGTGAGCGAACTTCCATCCTAGGTGCTGTTGTTTGCATCTTCCATGTGTTCAATGTGACAAGCAGTTGGTTTTTTGCGTGCCTGGGAAGTTACCACTGCATTTGACTTCACTGAATTTGACTTCAGGTTTTCACATTATGTAATGAAAAATAACTTAGATCTGGTTTATCCATAATAGCTCTGCCAGAGACAAGAGTGGGGGACTTCAGTCTTCTTCTCATTGTGGAGAGAAGCACTCGGAGAGCTGAGCGCGAAGATGTCACGCCTGGGACGACGGTACAAGATGCTTGTTTTGGATTATACTTTTTGTTTTCTTCAGGTAGCCTTTTTCAGTGGGAGATAAAATGTTGCAAATTTAACAGATTTGTTTTAAATGGAGACAAGTTTAAAAAGCAGTGGGCAGTAGATGGGAGCTGGTGTGTGTCGTGAGCCCTGCCAGGGGAAAGGCGGTGGCACAGGGAGCCGGGTCAGGGCCTTCAGCTGGGGGCTGCTCCTGCTCCCCGGACTTACAGCTCTACAGAGAAGGCTCCAGCAGTGCCAGGGAGAGCCCTGCACCATGAGGAAGGAGGCTGGAATTTCTGTCAACCTGAATATAGCTACAGCCCCTGCAAGGCTGGGAGAGATGTAATGTTGCTTATAAGGAGAACCACCATATGCCAGCTATCAAAGGTACTTGGGTTTTGTCCCCAAACACTAAATAAATCTCGGTTTTAGTAGTAACAGCAAACTCTCACAGTGCTTTTGGCCTGGTTTTAGCATGGAATGTTTCAGCTGTGCCCCTGCCCAGCCCCACATCCCTTACCACAGCCTCCAAGTAAAACTGCCCTAGGAAAACAAACAATATTTACTGCTCCTCCTCAGCTGCTGAAACAGCCTGGGTTATCAGAGGGAATGGCTGGCAACAGTCCTGGGCTGGCAGGTGGTGGAACGAGGGTCTGAACTGTTCTTATAGTGGATAAGCCCAGTCAGCGCTGTGGGAGGTGCAAATAATTAGCAGTTGTGTTCATCATTAAGCCTGAGGCAAATGTGAAAAGCTGTAATGAAAAGCAAAGTCGTTTGTACAACGATTTCCGTGATTAAAAAAAGGTGCTGGTAGAAGGTGCCATACAGGTCATCCAGGCAGGGTAATATAAAATGAACTGTATGCCAAAGTATATCACATGGAAGTGTTTGCTGACCAATTGCCTGTGACCAGGGCGATTTCAACAGCAACAGCCCATCCTGTGAGGCTGTGGAAATGTGTAACTTGGAAAAGAAACTGAAGTTGCAAGGAAACAGGCATTGGAATTAAAAATAAATAGAGGTGTGAGGGGTCGATGGGCAGCCAGGAGGGCAGCTGTGTTGCTGATGTTACCCGTGGAGCTGTTTGTGGAAGTAGTTAGCAGACGCTCATGCCAGCAAAGGGCAGCTGGGAGCTCACTTTTAAATAAAACCTTTCCCAGGAAGCATAAAGCTAGATGAAGACAATTTTCCATTCCATGGCTGTCTACCCAGATTCACTTTACCAAGCCTCATTCCTGCTAACTTTTAGTGTTGTTTCAGTCTGATTTCAGGCTGGAATTGGTGATACACGTGCTGGAGCAGGTGTGATCTGCCCTGTCCTAGAGGCTGGGTTGTGGCACGGGTACCTGGCAAATACCCACTCCAGCAGTTTGCAGTGTCTGCCAGGTATCCCCCTCCCCTGGCTCCAGTTGCTCAGTGTGTTTCAGGTGTTCATCCTCCACATTGTCAGGTCACCTTGTTCTTCAGCTGTGGCAGAAAGCCCCTCTGACTGACTTAGGAGTATAAAATATGAATATAAAATGCATGTGAAGGTAGCTGTATTGGCAGAGGTAGAAATCATACCGGGGCTAACCAGCTTTGAGAGAATTATTTCATACTGCTTGCTATTTTTAAATGGAATTACATCTTTGTAATGGTTTGCAAATAAAACCTCTATTCACATGGTATTTCAAACTAAGTTAATGTGATATTGTGGCATAGCTATTGGATCCAATTGATATAATTAAAATAAATATGTTAGACTGTCAAAATACTTCTGCGCTGTGTGTAATGCTCAACACTGCTTGCATATACAAACCTAAGACCAGACTCCATCACTCAGACCAGGCTGTGTCTGTGCTGGGTGATGCAGAGATCCTGTTCATTCCACAGCCGTGGCTCTAGGTGAATTCATTGACATCTGCACAAGTGCATTGCTGCTTCACATCACAACTGTAATTTGTTCCTGGCCATCAAAAGATCTCAGGGTGTTTAGCATTGCCACAAACTAATGCAATTACAAATATCAGATACTGGTTTCTCTGCAACCAATTCTAAACAGCGTCCTTGCAGTAACTTTAAAGGTCACTGTTGATGGGGTCTCACATTCACAAACACCAAGCTTAATTTGTTGTCTATTTTAATGTATTGTCCTGAAGTTATTGGGTTTTGAGAACATAGAATCTATTAAGAAGCTTAATAGAGCAGCTCATTCCAATTATAAGAAATGTATTGGTGGAGAAAATGGAAATGCAACAAAGATCAATGTATTAAGTAGTTGCCTGAATGGAGGAAATAGAGGAAATAGATGAAAATTAACTCTCTTTAGTACAAAAAAGATATGTGCTTCTATACAGTACAAAAAAATTCAGGTTGCTTATATTGTAGGTGGTGATAAAGCATTTCTATGCTGACTGTATAAAATCAGATAAAGACCTATCCACAACTTCTTCCTTCCTTCATTTCTTTTTCCCAGGATGTTGCTGGGTATAGTTGAATTTGTTTTGTCTTCACTTTTTTTTTTCATTTTCCTTTTGGGTTATATTTCCCTCTTTTGGAGGTTCTTAAATTCCTGTGCTGGAAGACTGTTGTGTGGAAAAGTTATTTGGCACCAAGATAACTTAGCAGTGAACCCGAGATGGGTCATCTGTGACGATGCAGTCTGGAGCAACTGGCTCTTTGGCTTTGAATTTCTGTTGCTAAATGCCAGATTTCCTGAGTGAAAAATCAGGGTTTCAGATTATGGCCTAAGGATGTGGGCATTTGGATCTGAAGTTAATGTTGCCAATTTCCTTTGTCAGTGGTGCCTAAGAGGAAAACAGGGGAGGTACTTTAGACTCAGATCAATTCTTTGCTCCAGTTTGCCATGTAGCACAGTTTGGTGTGTCATCTGCTTTGGCAAAAACTCATGGGAGGCAGGGGAGGGGGAAAAGTCTTGAGCCAGTTTTTGCTTTTCTTACCATTTCTGCTGTAGCCCCTCTTGCACTGGCAGTCACAATTGAAATATGCTTAAAACATGCTTGAAATATGATATTGTAATTATTTTTCATTTATTCTTTAGGGCGGGTTTCATAGGAGCTATGAAACAAACCTATGATCCATAGAAATTCAATATTAAAAGCTAGTTGAATTTTTACAGTGTCATCCATTTAATAATTTCACCTTTTGTGGTATTAACAGATTGCCATTTAAGCCTCATTTTAAATGATCTGTGGAAAATACCTGTGAAGGAGTTCTCAAGGGTTTTTTTTAAGTAGTATAATATAAGACCGTAGTCTGAACGTAAGCAAAACTAGGTAAAGACTGGCTTACTCAAAAGTTCACTCAAATTGTTTATTTGCAGTAGGTTTTTACTCTGAATTTCCTGGACAAATATTTGTCTTGTTTTCCCATGAGAGGAACAGTCAGCAGGACCTGGAGACAAGTCCCACCACCATGTTGTGGCAAAGAGATTGAGAGTGATCAGGAACCCTTTACTCTGAATTGCTCCTTCTGAAGGAATGCGGAATGGAGTAAAACCACTGTGCTGGGAGATGAAGCAGGCTAGGAAGGGACTGAACTGAAATGTGCTCATATTTTCCCTCTGGGATTTGCACCAAACCTGGCATTTCAGTGCCTGAGTAAGAACAAGAGTTTTGGACCAAAACAGAGTTAAAAGATATAAGCAAAGACAGGTTAAAGTAACATTAGCTGTAGTTGAAAACAACTTCAGTCTCAAGAGGCCTGCTAAGATTGTCTCAGGTCTCTTTCTCAGTTTTGGCTTAAGATCATAAGTTCCTTCTTTTGATTCTGCTTTTTTGTGTTTGTTGGTTTTTTTGAGTAATATGTATCTGATGCTAAAGAAAAACACCGCTACGTTATAGGAATTCTCTTCTATGCTCAGATTTTCAGCATGTGTTTGTAGTGTTTTATGCCCTTTCAGAAATTACCAGGAGAGGCTGCAGGACTGCATCCTGTTAGACATTCAGAAGTCTTTGGATCATGTGATAGTTTCTAGGGCACATTGTTCATTACAGACAGTAAAGAACCAGGGAACAAGATGGATTATTGAGTATCTTGAGAGATGATTCTGTGATCTGAGGCTGGTCAGATCTTGAAAAGAAAGAGAGAGATCTTTATTCCTGAAAATAATAAACTCCTGACTTTTGATGGGATTGTTTGTATGATTTAAGTGAGAAACTCTTTTTTGGAAGAGGTTGAACTTCCATCCTACTGACAGGTGTGCATTTTAAAATTATTTTATCCAATTTTTCCTGCTTGTTCTTCTGTTTCCAGGATCCATTGCTTAAGAAATTTTAAAAAATCTAATTGTCAATAAGTTGTTTATCCCAGTGCTATATAAAGCAATTTAATTCATTTGGATTTACAAGGAATCTTTTTACAAAGTTCATCACAAAAGGCTCTTCAGGAAACAAACAGATCATGAGTTCACTCCTCTTCCCCCCATGATGCTCCATCTGTCTGGACTGGATCTATTCTAGACACATAATAACCTTTACTCACATACAGGAAGGAACAGACTTTCAAAAATTATTCCCAGAGTTGAACTGCACATGTTTTTGGCAGGTTTTCTATTCTATAAGGTGTCCTTTCTGGCAGAAGTGTGGTGAAAGCATATGTAAATGTGTCAGGAATGTTCCAATAAAAATTTTGCTTTGCAGAATTCCATTTACAAATGCTGGACATGGCGTTACCACTGACCTTACTTGTGTTGTAGTTTTTGGTTAATGGGGGCTGGTCCCTCAGGACAGGTTCCTCGTCTGCTTTGAGACCAGTAACATCTGCTAGGTCTATTCTGCCTCTGGAGAGGTGGTCTTTGTGAACCCCACAAAACTCAGAGCTTGGTTTAAAGGCATCTTTCCAGAATGCAAAGCTGTTTTCTACAGCTTCAGCAGCAGTGTGAACACAGGAACAGCAAACTCCTGGGAATTTCACCACTGAGGTGTGCCTTGCCTTGACTGGGAGAGCACAGAACTGTTCCCACCTGAGGCTGTTTGGCTGGCTGCCCAGCAGATGAGAGCCCTCCTCTCCCCTGTGCTCCAGATGAGGTGGCTGGCAGGAACAAGGGCTGCTGAGGCCATAACTGTCCCACCACCCCACCCAGCCTCATCCCTGCTCTGACTGTGCCCTCCCGTCTCATGCTTGGACAGCTTTCGCTCCCCTGAGGGCTGTAAAGTAGATGCTGCAATGGCCCTGAGTGTGCCAGAAGCTTCACCACACACAACCAGCATTCAGGCTCTTGGTCTGATAGTGCTGGGACTCAGACATGAAAAAGTACAGGATGGACTTGTGGAGGAGGGTTGAATTTTTTTTTGTATTTTTTTTTTTTAATTTTTTTTTTCCTTTCTGGTGGTGAACTTGCTGTTTATACTACCAGTATAAGTTTTCAATTCTAACTGTCTCCAAAATATGGGAAAACACTTTGTGAAGAGTTCAGCAGCAAATTCATTGCTTCCCTACACACAGAAGCAGAAGTCTGCAACTGCAGGTTTCTGACCATCATTCCTCATTCTTGTTATTAATTCTGCCTGAGACACTAATGAGTCCTGTAGGGTTTTTGTACTGCACAAGGGAATGCCCACGTTTTGAGGGGACAAAAAGAGAGGAGGGCTGATGGCCAGACCTCAGAGAATCATTGCTGTTTTGGAAGAGAAAGCCAAAATACCTACTTTTCTCTCAGGGTTTTAATTCTGTCATTGGCACCTTTGCTGGTGGTTGAGTATTCCTTTCTGAAAGCACAATGTGGGTGTGTACCTAGACCTGCATTGACTGCTTTGCCTCACTTGCACTCCCAGGACCAGAGGTGCTGCTCAGCTCTGCTGCTGCAGGCAGAAGGCAGTGAGGACGGGGCACTGAGATGCACTGTGCTACGTGCCTGCTGCCACATCTGTTGGGAAGCTTTGTGTGTTTTTGCAAAACGCTGTAGGAGCTATGGATGAGAGCTGGTCACTGCTGGAGAAACAACATGAAGCCATCAGAGACCTACAAGTGGCATCGCCAAACTGTAACAGCAGGTGTAGGAAAACATAAATCTTTGGGCAGTGCAGGCAAGCCTTGTCCTATGCTGAAGCAATTCCAAATTCAGATATTTGGAAGGTCCCATGGTACTTTATAAGTGCTGTAGAGCACTCTCCAAAATCTGGAAGCTCTGTCTCCTCTTGCTTTGAAGCCAAGAACACTTAGAGCTAATTCTCTTTTCTTTGCCCTTGCCACTGACCTCATTTATGGAGATGAAAGAAGGAAAAACAATTAGCTCACTGGGAAATTCTATTATGTGGAAGGGAGGTGGACATTTGATCAATACTCTTGGGCTATGGTCTCAGCTGGAAGGGCAGATTTTTGTCTCCCAGATGGAGTGATGCCTGTTAGTCCCTGAGGCTTGCAAGCGGGAAAGATTGCGATCCAGCCATTCACTTCTGGAAAACTAAAATACGCCACTTTTGTCTTCTCCAGAAATGAACTGTAATATATGTTGCACATGATTCAGCCTGTTGTTGCTGGGGTGAAAGGGCTCAGTAGGGAAATGTGCCTTTCCTTCAGCTGTGCCTAATGGTGTAAAGCAGACCCACCCTAGCCTGTTGCTCTCCCAGCCTGGAAGAGATTTCCCTTGGACTTTCAGTATCAGTAGCTTACTGCATTCCAACCTGTGAGACACTCTCTGAGCTTCTCCCTTGCTCTCTCACCTTGCTGACAGGAATGGGCCCTGGGCATGCACCATGCTGGGGGCTGTGTGTGTGAGGACAGCCAGTGCCACTGGGCTTTCAGCTCTCACTCCAAAGCAGCCTCTCAGCTACACTGGAGCAGGTGAAGCAGACCTGCCTGCTCTTAAATGTTAATGTCCTCGCTGAAACAAATTAGCATGTATTAGGGGAGGAAAGGATAAGTGGACTTTTGCCTTTGAGGCTGCTCTTGCATGATTCGAATCAATGTTTTTTCCTAATCACTGCAGAAGAGTATTAATTTATCTCATTTAAGGTTTGTTACTATGAAAAGACAGAGGTGTCAATATTTGTGAGCTCAAGGTTTAATTTCTACTGAGAGAGCTGTTGAGAAGCTTTTGTAATGTATGGCTAATTTGTTGTAAAGTTAAAAACATAAACTAGCGCTTTTAATGGTAGGGAAATCTTACCCCTCTGCTAATGTCTTCCAATAAACACATTATTTTCATGCCACTAGTTGCCTTTTGGAATGGATAATTTGCCATAATGAGTAAAGCAATTAATCTGCTGAGCCTCCTATTTTCCTTCCAGCTATAGCTAATATGGAGAGTTGTATAGCAGATATATTTTGCATTTTCATTCTACATCCACTCTAATAGTCTCAGCGGTTTTTACTGATGTAAGTGTAAGAAGCCTCTAAGCTACTCTGATTGTGGAGAGATCATAAATTATCTGCTTTTGCCAAGGTGGGAAACAGAGCAATGGCATGGCAAATGTCCTTTAGTGTTCCTGGTGCTGGGTTTAGAACATTGTAGCTTTGAGTCACAAAGCATTAGCTCCATATATCTTTATCCTGGAGGTGAAAATGTGGGATATTAAAAAAAAATAAAAATAATGATTTAACTTCATTTTGGCAGGTTTTATTCCAGATCATGTGTCTTTTCTTTTCCCCCAGTATACAACCAGATCTTCCAGTCTTTTATTGGCTCAATGGTCAGAGCATGATGCTAACAGTGCCAAGGTCATGGGTTCAATCCATGTGGGCCATTCACTCAAGAGAGTTGTACCTGGTGATCCTTGAGGCTCCCTTCCAACTCAGAATATTCTGTGGAGTCATTCCCTAGCTCTCCTGTACTTCTTTTGTCCCGGGAGCTCAGCTGTAGCCCCAGTACTGCACCTCCCCTAGGCAGGCTCTGTGAATCCCCAGCAATCCCTCAGTTCCCCTCCCCGCTGGTCTGCTAGCTAGATCCCAGAAAATTTGCTAGAGTCCTGTGATCTAGCAGATAAGGCTTTTCTGATTAAGGTGAGTGATAAATGATCTGCTGTACCTTTGCAGGTATTTCAGTATCAAATTCCAGGTGGCTGAAGTTGGTCCATGTAAAGGTTGAATGCAGTTGTGAGAGCTGCTGTGCTTGGAAGAAGGTGGTGGAACCAGGTAAGAAGGAAGGATCTGCTGCACTACTGATTCCATGGCATTGCTGGAAATCTCCTTACAAGCCATTGATCAATGTAAGAAAATGTCTTCCTAAGCCAAGTAATGCTGTTGTTTTTATAAGTTTTCTATCAGTCCTGTTACATGCTACATGTAGTGCAAGGGGCTGGCTGGGCTGATGTTTTTTAGATTGTGCTGCTTTCTGAACATTGTGTTCTGGCATGGGCTCCAGCTGCTGTGTCCCTGCAGGTGGCAAGGGCTGGAGCACCAGGTACTGTGTGCTGTGTCCTTATGAGCACTCTTGGAGAGGCCCTGGCCAAGGCTTGAAGTCTCTGCCAATTTTTCTTCAGGCCTCACCCCTGGAGTTTTTTGCTGTTAGTTATAAAGAAGATAAATAGCAATGCAGAGCTGCCTGTCTGCAACAGTAGTGGTGACTTACTCCTGCCACAAGTGAGATTTCAGTGGGGAATCTGGTCTGGACCCTGGTATGACTTCTCTCTGCTCACCAATGTAGATTAGGCATGTGACTTCCCCTGCTCTACAGTTGATTATTTCATTATTGTTTGGACTTACAAAATTATCTGTTGCTAAATATAGCAACAGATCCTTCCCCAGATAGTTTCTGGAATAGGGAATTTGTCTGCTTACATTTAGGAAATTCTGCTTTCTATTCAGATGATACAGCACAAGATGCCCCCTACCCAGAAAGAGCAGGGCTTTCTGAGACACACCTGGATGCTTCACTTCATGGTCTGGCCCCAGCTGTGACCAGGAGATGGGCATGAGCTGTTATCAAACCAGCTCAACAGGGAAGGAAAAGAGCTGGTCCATAAAGCTCCGGCACTAAGGAGAAGCTTATTTGGGCAGAAGCATACACACTGTTTTGGAGTGGGGGTGCTGACAGTGGATCGTGTCAAGGAGGAGTACAGCTGCCTTCAATGAGCAAAATGGGCATGAGAAAGCAGTCCTGGTCATGAGGAGGAGTGCAGTGATAGGATCACTGGTCATTCAGCAGGCTGAAGTGGTTCTTACAGTGCTGAGATGCAAATAAAGGTCTGATGGAGCCGAGCAGCCTTTCTGCAAGGCTGTTTCTTGGAAGTGTGGGTGACCTTGGAAACAGCAGGGCCCTCTCTCCGAGAGGCTGCTCAGAAAGCCTTGCAGTGCTGCAGAAGAGGCATTTTGCAATGCACCAGGTGGTGGGGACCAGCACAGGCTGGGATCATTGCAATCTGGAATACCAGGTGGCAAGCTGAAGCCTGGTGCCAGCACAGGCTTGCTATCATTCTCATCATATAATTCATTGGTGATCTTGCTAATTTGAAATCCGATCTGTGTTTTGTATTGACTTAAATATCTTCTGCCAAATGAGTGGTAGTGTGAAAATCTAGCATTAATTGTTTGTCAAGACACAGATGAAGAAACAGCCAAAGTGAGTATGACTCACTTGAAAGAAGTGTTTTTCACCTCTATTTCCCCTCTTCTTTCCACCACATACACCCCCATTTCCCTTGTCTTTGCAGAGTGATGCTTTCTTTAGGGAAAAACACTGGGACTTTGAAATTGAGAACTCTGCAAAGGTACTGCTCAGGCTGCTGGAGCTACTGAAATACTCTGAGTAGCAGATGACAGGTTTTCTGTCACTGCTGCATTTCTGGTGCTCTGGATCTTTTTCTGGATGTCTTCAGTGGCATTTCACAGCAGAGTGAGATTCAGTGACCTTTTGCTGGGTCGTCAGCATGGGGTTTATTCTCGCTTTTCTCTCAGTTGTGAAGCAAATGCTGCTGGCACGGTTGGCAGGTAAGACTGCACTGCAGATGAATCTGATGTGATGGGGCTGCTGCAGTCTGGAGGGATGAATGTGTGGCAATCTCTAAAACCAGGTGACTTCTCAAGTCTTGCTTGTGATATGGCAAAACGAGGTGAAATATTTTTGAGTGTTAGTTTAAATAGGTTGAGTATTGAGCCTTCTCCTTGCTATTGCATTTTGTATCTATTTCAAGGGAAAATAAATAGCTTTTAAAATATGTGTCTGTCTATGGCAGAAGTAGCACTGAATTGAAACAGTGTGAAGAAAACAGTCGTGTTTGCAAGCTGTCGGAGAAACTTGCCTCTGATTGATCTTCCGGGTTAGCAGAATGTGACAACCTATAGCAACAAAAGTGAACAAGCACAGGATAAAATACAAGGTCTGCTTAAAAATTTATTAAGTTGAACTCCAAAACCTCAGAAGGGTATTTGTGTTGGGATTTTTCTTTTTTCTTAGCAGTGTTTCTAAACAATCTGGAGTGAATTAGACCCCTACAATTGGAAATTTAATTTGGGGTCATCTTTAAATGAACTCTAAAAGCATTAGACTCTGCTTGGCCAGGATCTCTGCTTTGGGCCTAAGCCCAGCATGTCATCTCCAAATCAATTCCAAGGTCCCTTTCCAGCCCAAGCTCCTATTGATTATTTCTCTTTCCTTTAACAAAAAGTCATCTCTGCGGTGGTCACATTATATATCTTCGTCAGTAAATCAGTGGAGGCAATTTCAGACCGAAGGAAGCTGCTGCCTGAGGAAGCACTGTGGCTTATCTCTGGCAGCGGTGCAGCAGCTGCTGTGTGTGCCTGGGCTGGCCACGGCTCCCCAGCACGGCCACCTCTCGGGCTCACAAGGCTGAGGCTGCTCAGGAGTCATGCAAAAAGGAATATCTATACAGGTTTTAGGCACCTGCTCTTCCCATCTCGAGTCTTGGAGACAGTTGTATCTTTTGATCCATGTTTGGAAGTAAAATCCTGGAGAGAGGGAGGTGCAGTTTGGTGGGGTTTGCTTCTGATGGGCTGGTGTGTATCAGAGGTGTTGGGGCTGTGTGCTGTGTCACCTCTGTAGTGACAGGCTGCAACACTGGGCAGGAGGGCTCACTCTTGACCCAGCTGTGTTATGTTTTGACAGAAGATAGGGAAATCAGGATGGCTCTAGGATAAGATTGTAGGACTATTTGTGTTTGTGTAGTATGACTTTTTATAGATTTAATTCAGACTTTTAAGCAACAGCTTTGTTTTGGCTCTTTTTTTTCAGGTGAAAATACCCTTTTTTTTTTAGTAGAAGCTGTCATGGGAGTCCCATGGGAAAAACTTCTAAATAAGGGACTGATGTGTATGCAGTTTGTGTCAAGGCATATGAAATGAGAATAAATCTCTTAAAATAAAGGCCAGGTGGCAATACAAGCCAGAGCAATGATGTTCTGTGTGCTACTAACTTTGTTAGTGCAGTTACCAATAATTACCACATCCCTAAATGACCATATTGTATTCAGTAGTGTCAGTAAGGTCAATTCACAGTCATAGGATGAAAGGGGACACTCCAATAGCTCTTAATGTGCATCAAGATGAGAAGATTGATATTGACAAGGTGACCTCAGCTCCGAAGGGGCAGTTTATTTTGAATGGCTGTAGTTTTCTTTTGCTTATGATTGACAACCTCAGTGGTATGACTATTTTCTTTCTTTCTGTGGTTTTGTTGCTTTGTCTTGAAGGAGCACCCCAGCTCATCTTAGCTATTTCATGTAACACAGCTACAGCACAAATAAGTAAAGACCAGTAAGATTTTCTGGAGAAAGTTGCTGCACCCCAGTGCCCAATGTCCCCCAAGTGCCCTTTGATCGTTCTCTGGATGACCCCGGCTCTGTGTTAATGTCTGGCATTCAGTTCCGCAATTAAAGTGTGTGGCCTGACATCAGTTCCGAATTTGTCTTTCCTTCAATTTTTCATGTCCACCCAATTCATTCTTTTGTCCTCTTAACCTTCTCTGTGTCAGATAACTGTGTGTTTTATCCTCCTTTTGCCATCAGTGGGAAGTTTGCTGTAATTTATTTATAATTTCTCATATTTTTCTCTTTTTACGTTGAGTTTTGTATTGAAAAGGAATTTAGCTGATATTCTGTAAAATTTGGAACCATCAACACTCTTCTATTTGCTCCATAACTTTTATTTTTTTTTTTCCAAATAAAGTGATTAAAAAGTTATACTTTAGCCTTTTGGGAGGAAGAACTGCATATTCTTCTTCATTGCCTACAGAACACCTGGGCACATACAAATTTGTAAACATAGTTAGCTAAATGTAGGCCTTGAAGCCTGTTCTCTGGTTATATTGGGCAATTAAAAGTTCAGGCTTAGTAAGCACTGCTGCTATCAGCAGAATGAGAAAGCATTTTTAATAAACATGATGAATACCTCCAGGATTTGACTGTTTGACAGTATTGGCTTTGGAGGGAGTTTATGCTGTTGTTGCTTGAGTGATCAGTGCAACTGTTCTGACACATGTGGAGGAGAAAAAGAGGTTATGAAGTGTAGCACACTTGTGGAAAAACACAACTTTCAGTAGAGGGCTCTTTAACCTCAGCTTCCTTGGAGGTTAAGAATACTTTTATTGCATTTCTTCCTGTAGAATATGGTGCTGCAGCTGTACAAAATGCTGTGCACTGAATAAAAGAAGTTGTAAAACAGAAGGATACACATCCCTGCCTCTCCAAGCCCCTTGGTTTGTTATAATACAGTATAAGATATTTGTAGAACAGCCAAAAAAGAAATAGTCATCCTTGACATTCACAATATATGGTGCAGCTCTGAAGCAATTTCTGGTGCAGAATTTGCTGTATTTGCCTTAGGTAAATGGATGGCAAAGGGATGCTTGCTAGGAGGAAAATCTAGAAAAAGTGGAGCCAGGAGCAGTTACAGTTCTCAAAGATGTGAAATGTGAGGAGGTGACTTGGCAGTCCTGGAGATGTGAGAACAGGCAGACAGGCCTCGAATATCTGGGACTTTCTGCTCTCTTCTTTATCTGGTCGAGGTCTCTTTTCCCCCACTAAAACTCTGGTGATGCCTTGTTGCTGCTGGATATGAAATAGGATCACATGAACACAGCTCGAGGTGTGGTGAAAGGAAGACAGCACTCTATTTCTTCTCTCAGAATTTATAGGTTTCTGACCACGGCCAGGGATTGGATAGTCGGGATAACACCTTCCCAGCCACACTGGCCGTGAGAGATGTCCATCAAAGGACGTATGTCAGAAAGAATGTACACACATCTATGTTTACAGTTACTGTCCTGGGAAAGTAGAAAACTATATCAGCAAGCCCAGAAAACTGAGTTTTCAGGGCGACAATGCCTGAGCAGCAGCATGGGATGGCTGTTGCCTCTTGCCTGAATGTTGAGGCAGGGATGAGGCCTGATGTGGTATGTAAAGTATGAAGGAAAAGCCATGGCTTATTTTTGTTCTTCCATCAGTACCCATATTGCAATTTCAGCTGTGTGCCCAAGTCTGTGAATGTTTGGAGTGAATATTGTTACCAATAAATAGCAGGCAAGTGTAACTTCTTTGTCTTAGTATAAAATAATACAGTTGATTTTTTTAATAATCCAGGGAATACTTTGCATTTAAGACAGGAAGAAGGAGGTATGTTTTAAACTAGCTTTAACTGTCTTCTCAGACTTCCTGTTAGTCAAATAATGGGGGCAAAAAAAGGAAGCAAAACTTTACGAAGAAAAAAACATGATACTTTGACTAACTTTTAAAAATAAGTTCATAAACTGTGCATTTGTAATAAGTTTACATTGATTGTTTTTCCTTAGTTATTAAGATTTATTTTCCCTAGAGTGCAATAAATCTGAGGTGGAAACATGCCAGCGTACGCTCATTTGTTGCCTCTTGGGAAATGGCCTTTGCAGAGCAATGGCTGGGCTGGAGACTCAGCTCCTGAAGGGGTTAAAGAGTGTGACAGCAGAGCCAGCCCCAGAGTGAGCCAGGTGAGCAGAAGAGAAGTGTTTTTGTCAAATGTTTGGAGATAGCTCTGACTTCAGTGATTGGTTTTGGCTGAGTAGGTTCACACTGCTGAGCCGAGCTCACACTATATGCTATCTCTGTTTAGGGAATTATTTGTATTTAGATGGACAGTAAAGGTTTTCTAAAATATTTTTTTAAACTGATGACTGTTATAAAGCACTTTTTTTTACCTTAACACCCTTCATTGTCTCTGTTGTGGCTTTTTTTCCCATGCAGCTGCATGGAAGCAGTTTGCTTCCATGTGTTCCTGTCTTAAGTGACCTCCTGTTCTGTTCTCTGGCTTTTGAGCAAAGCCCTGGTTAAGCATCTGGACTTGCCTGGGGAATCTTTTTCTGTGTAATAGACTGAAAGCCTCAACTAGTTTTACACATTGCCTAGAAAAACTTGAGAGCTGGATTACAGATTGTCACTTTGCTAGATTTTTGTGCAAACTGTTTTAAATCCTCTCTCTCTCTTCCTAAGTTATCTCCATTACAAGTTAGCACCAATGCACGTGATAGAGGTAAAATCCATAGTTTGTTACAGGACACAATATTAGGCTTTTTTTAAAATGATACTCAGTCATGCTGGTGATAACAGATAAATTCTGTTAAAAGATATTTACCCTTAGTAGTATTTCATTAATGGAAAGAAATGAAGATGTCAGACCTTCTCTTGTAGGAAGTCTTCTGTTGGAAGTGCAAAAGCAGGGCCTCTAGAGGCAAAGGGCCTGTATTTTTCGGAACAGTAGTTCAGAAATTGCTACAGTCTTACTGTAATCCCAGACTGATTTCTTGATCTGAGGACAGAAAGGAGGAGTGTTATGACAAGGCAAGTGTGCCTTTTCTCCCTTCTGTGTTAAGAAGGGAGGGAAATTTTGTTGATACATTTCAATTTTATTTTTTTCCCCTTGAACTGGCAGCTGAAGATCCAAGTTTTTCCCCTGCCACCCTGCAAATGGGAGCAGTTAATATCTGATTACTAGACATATATACAGTAAGAAAGCAAGCAGCTTTGGTTTGCTTATTACTGCACTGAACCTCTAACTTCCTGTCAGGATGCTGTGGAGAGCAACAAGGACTCTGTAGAGGTCACTTACAAATACTGGTTTAAGCTCCTACACAGAAAAATTTAAACTAATTGCCCTTGTGTTGAACAAACCACTCTTTGCCAAGTAACATAATAAAGCAGTGCCTTATTGAAGGGAGGAGAGGACAGGACATCAGGAAGGAAATTGGGTTTGTACACACTTAAGCAGACTATTTCTTCCCCCAGATACCGCTGCTATGGGAACTTTCCTTCTCTGGTGTCTGAGGGGGCACTGTCCAGTTGCTGCCCATCCTGCAGCAGGAGCTATGGCAGCCCAGGATGCCTAGAGGCTCCTTGGCCACTGCTGTATGTGGGGTGTTGCCTGGAGAGGTTGACTTCTGATGCTCAGTCCTCAGAAAGACTGCAGCTCTTGTCTGCAATAGACAGGCTGTTATGGGTCTTTCTGTAGCTGCTGTTTCCTTGCCCTGTGATCCAGACTTCCTCAAAGGAACAAGGTAAGTTAGGCTGGCTTCCTTCTGTGTAAAGTGTCTTGTTGCCTGCTGGGCAGTGGGAAGTAGATCTAGAAATACTCTTTGCCAAGGTTCTACAGTAGGAATTTATCTTTTGACTAATATTTAATCAGGCACTTGAGCCAGGTGTTTATTCTATGATGTATAACTGAACATTGTTTTTGTGCTTCACAAGTAAGCAAAACAAAGAGCAGCAATAATTAGCTCAGAATATCTACCTGCCAAAGTGTGTCCATGGTCTGTGGGATTAAAGTGCAAAAGGGGGCAACAGAGGTAATCTTTTTATTCTGTGCTCTGGGAAGGAATCTCATGGTATGAAATGTCATGTGGTGGGTGTGAAGAATGGTCAGAGGCAGGAAGGGCAGCTGAGCCTGGCCCATGCCACAGGAAAAGCCCTTGGTGTGGGGCTGTCCTGGCTGCCCTAGCTTCCACCTAGTGATGTTTGCTCTCACTGCCTTTTAGTCACTTTACCATGTTAACTGGAAAAGTGGTAGAGGTTTATGTAGTTCTTGCAAATATTACTGGTGTAATATGTGATTGGAGAATTTCCATTCTCTGAAACCTGCTGGTGTTATACCAAGGTAGTAGAAAGCACCTGTGATCTGTCAGTTCTACCATTTTCTTAATGTGTTTATTTTCATGTTGGTATAGGAGTTTAACCTTTCAGGCTTGCTAGAAAGGACAAGACTGGTTTCTTTCAACAAAGTTCATGCAAATATAGGCAGGAAATATAGGTAAAGTAGAAAACACTTTACATTCATTTCCACAAAATAATAATTGAAATATTTCAGTCTTTAGAAACTCCATTATAATGATACCTGATTGCAGGAATAAAATGTATCTCTTCTATACATACTCTTTGTTCTCACAGTTTTTCAATAATTTTGTATGGTGTATGGTTGTGTGTTGGTGATAAGTACTACTACAAATTCTTAGTTTGTGTACATTATAAGTGTAATTGTTCCTGCTTTTACTTTAGCTGAGCGGTCCAATTTTGCTGGGCTGGAGCTGAAAAGCCTTTTACAAAGGTATTCTACTCATGTTGTTGCATTTAAGCTAGTGTTTTGTAGGTGTTGAAGCTGATGATGTGTTTCTAGAGAAGAGGGCTTTGGTCCAGGAGGTTTTTGCCTTTGATCCTGGGATACACAGAGCCAGCCTGTTCTGAGTTTGAGTGCTGTCACGGTGCTGAGACACCCAGGTTTGAGTGGTGCTTGCCAAGTCATAGCCCATGATGTCTGAGCCCATTCCTGTTCTCTGATGATGAGCTGTATGGCTCTGTTATCCCACAGCAGGACATTTCACCCTTTTATGCAGAGCAAAGAGAGTTGAAAAATGCTGTGTGGGCTTTTTGTTTTACAGTTTTATTTTCAGTATGGTAAACTGGACACTGCACTGGAGCACTGCAGTGAACACCTGTTAATACAGCTGGAGATCAGCTACACACCAGGGGATGCTGCCTTTGGGGTAGTTCTTCTGATGAAGAATTTATGCTGTAACAAACTTTTGGGTTATTGAGCTCTACAGCCACACAAATTTATGTAGAGAGGGGAAAGAAAACACAAACATACGTAATATTTTAGTTTGCAGCAAATTAGATTAATGTGCCCTAATATTTAGGGGGGGCTGTCTGAAGAATAATAGATACATTTTTTTTATTATTATTTATAAGTAAAGGTAGATAATAAAAAACTACACTCATTGTCTAAAGTTCATAGCTGGGATATTTTCCTTCTATTTTCAAAAGACACCTGAGATTTCCTCTCTTTAGAGCTTATGTTTCAAAACTCAGAGGGCTTTTTTCTTGCTGCAGTATTAATTTAATTTATGAAGAAAGCCAAGAGGTCAAATATTGACCTGGCCCAAGGAAAATATTGACAGTATAACTAGAAACTTCACTGGTTAAAGTGCAGATTGAGAGCAGAAATCTCATACCAGGGTACACTGAAAGTTTAGAGGCAGCTTGAAGCTAATGTGAAGAGACAGGTTGTCTGGGTTAATATCAAATGGGGAACGACTCTGCAAAACCAGAAGGGAAGAGGATGCATAATGCCTTTTTAAATTGTATTAGGCTTTGGGATATAGTTTTTGTTTTATAATACGTAGCAAGGTGTTTTATAGTCTTGAAATAAAAGAGTGTTTAGAGGATTGATAATCCTTCCACCCTTCCAAACTTTAAGCCATCCAGCTTCCTTTCAGAAGCCAAGATATGACCTGTTGTACAATTTGTTCCCTTTCACTGGTTTCCTTAAATATGCTTGACATTGTGACCAGCAAAATCTTAGATAATCCTGTAACTTTATCAGGCTTGTGTGTTAAAATGCTTGATGATTTCTAGGTTGACTTCTTTTTTTTTTTTTTATTTTTTTTATTTTTAAAATATATAACTTCCATTTTTTTCTGTAGTACTGATGACTTTTTTGAAAAGACTAGGTCAGAGAGGATAGTGGTTGCTGCCTGGATGTTATTCCTTGCTTGGCCAGTAGGTCTAGAGCAATCGTACTTCTTTGAGGTCTTTCTCACTTGTCTACCCATTCAGTCTTTGCTCCATACTGTACACATATGTGGCACTTAGCAAACCAGGTCCTGGGTTTGGTCTTTGCGCTTTATTTCTTCAGAAGGGCTGAGACACCTCCTGTCTCATTTGCCACTAAACTGAAAGCAACATAAAATGGCTAACAGTTCTCTATGAGTATTGCATTACATGATTTTTTGGCTGCCAATTACTTGTAGTGCAGTAATTATTGAGTAAAACCGATCTGCCTGAGGTCACAAAGCCAGGAATAGAGCACATATCTCCTGACTCCCGATCCAGTGACGCAGCTGTTAATTCACACAATTTCTACTTGAGTTCATTAAAAACCTTCTCCCACAGCTCTGCCTCCCTCAGCAGCCAAAATTTCTCCTTTTAATGGAAGAAAGGAACTTCCTTTGGGACTGTAATTCCCCCCACAGTGAAAAACTTCTCCAGCTGAGAGTATGTGCTATCTTTTGAAGTACTGTTAGCCCTTTCTGACCTGAGAAACAAGGAGGGGGGGAGGGCTAAACTCTTCAATCTAAGCTTGGAAAGCACATCTAATACAGCCAGGGCATGTGTGCTAGACAGTTTTCATGTCTGAATGCTGTAGATAATGTGCTTTAAAAGTTCTCCGAGATGAAAACTTCATTTATTATAACAAAGATGATCACTACCCCTCCTAAGCCAACTAAACTCTTCCATGGAACTACAATATGGGAAAATGAGTCAGGTGTGGGGAGTGTATGATTTTGGTGATATTTTTATTTGTGTGTATCTTGTTTTTCTGGGGTGGTGGTTTTGTTGGGGGGTCTTTTGTTGTTTATTTTTAATTTTGAGGAATTTATTTTGAGGATAGCAGGGATCATTCTGGCCCCTGATACAGAGCTTCATCCTGTGTTTTCTTCATTGAGCATATCATATGAGGCTGAATGTAAACTTTTAGGTAGCCATTCTTGATCTACTTAAATTAGTGCCTTATGAGGACTAACCTTTTCACATGCTAAGTTGTTCCAACTCTTAAATACTAATTTTAGTCCTAATGGCTAAGAAAGGGAGGTGTATGTACTCTCAGACATATCTCACTACAATAGGGATGCTCAGAACATTAGTTAGATGCCATTTGGTAACAAGCTAGATTAGCCTTGTATGTCTCTTCAGATAATGAGCTAGTTTAGAACTATTTAATTTAGAGCTTCATTATATTAATTTACTTCCATGCTTCTAATTCTTCAAGAAATAATTCTGGGGAGAGTTGAGAAGTTGTTTCAGCATACATTGTTATTCATGAAAGATGAATTCTATATGTTTCTGGATGAAGTCCTACCTATGTTTTTAAAACAGTATTTTTAAAGCTTAAAAAGAAATCTTTTTCCAGTGTAACTTATTAGTTATGCAAATATAGAAAAGACTCTGTCTTAGTGTTCCCAATTACATATAACAAAACTTTCAATGGAAATCAGTGTTAGATATACTCAGCTTGACTCTTGGGACTTTGATTTTATAGTCTTTAGCCTTCTCCAAAGCTTTAATTTCAACACCGAAAACAAGTCACATGTAATAAAATATTATGTGGATGCATTTCCTTACTCCTTGGGATCAAAAAATGTTTCATTTTTTCCTAAGAGTTCTCAGTATAATGCTTTGAAAAGCCGTTACAGAAGCTTAGTGTTATGAGCTAAATAAAATTAAAGTGGGACTCTCTGCTGTGAGATTTAAGTCAGTGTTGTGGTATGGAGTCCACAAGACATTGAATGAGTTTGTAGTGTAACTGTCTGAGAAGCTGGGAGAAAAGAGAGGGGAAAGAAGAGTAAATCCCCTCATTTCTGAAGGTGTTTGAGCTATGAGATACAATAGTACTTTACAGACTGTTATTCCCCTCTGTTCCAGGAGCAATGCCAGCATTTGCAGGAACAGGAAACTTGGCAGTCTCAGTTGTCTCTTCAGTACAGTGCTCTGTCTCTTAACCTTTGTCTCACCTACCTCAGAGGGCACCAGAATGGGGAAGTTCATCAGAAATTCAGGAGTCTGGGAGCCTTAGAAACCTAGAAATTGAGTTGGAGCAAAGTGCATGTGTGTTTTGCTGATGCTTCTCTGTAAGGCATTCCATGTTATATGGTGTAAAATGTCAATGGTTACTGATGTATACAACTAAAAGTAGCTATGAAGAACTTAATCCTTGTCTTTTTCAGGTGCTTTTAATTTGGAGACTGTGAAATGCATAGAAGATGACATACAGTTGTTAGTGACACTCAAGCCTTTTATGTGTATGCATGTCCCCCTCCATTTCTTGCTAGTAACATGCATCGGGTTTAAAATGCTTACAATTTTTTTTTCAGAATTATATCTTCAAATCTCAAACCCAATTTTTAAGGAGGTGAAAGAGCTCACAGTATGTGATGGGCTGTGCACAGAGCCTGTAGAAGCCCAGTCCAAATCAGGGTCAAGCAAAAGTTTTATTTTGCTGTGATATTTAAACTGCATAGATGAAGGACACAAACCTATGTTTAACTTCAACCACAGAATTAAAATTAAGCACATGCTTTGGTGCACATGCTGAACAGGAATCATACAAGAATGGTGCAAGAGTAATTTCTGTGGAGTGCATGTGTGAATAAATGCATATAGACTACAAAACCATCAGTTCATTGATGGTTGCAATATAGCATGATGCTTGTATGCCATCTTCCTGGAACAGTGTTACTCAAAGGAATCACTAAAGGACAGGATATACAGGTGGATAATTTATAATATTGTTGTACCAACTATAACTTCTGATTATGGACAGATTTTCTCTCTGTATGTCTGTCTATACATACTCTGTGAGAGCACATGTGTTTGTATATAACACATAGAACTTTTATATATATAATATTTATATTTCTATATTAGCTCAATACTGATTCACTACTTTCCCTTTACTTTACAATGTGTCTTATAAAGCAGAATGGTATTTTGATTTTACAAAAATCATCTTCATCTAGTCTGCCAAGTGTTGGTGCCATGTTTTGCTGGAGTGTGATTTTTATATACCTATATAGGTACCTATAGGTATATATATAGCTATATAAAATCAAACAACACCTACATAATTGCTCACAGAGAGAGAGAGAATGAGGTTTATATAGGAATTTATCACAGATTTTGTCAGTGAAAAGGAGAGAGAGAGAAATGATCCTGCCTCCAGCCACAGCTCTAATCTTTTCATGAAGGGAATTGTCAGATGGGCTTTGATTCTTGCTATCTAATTGTGTCAAAGAGTTTGTATCTTGTTTCTGGCAAAGAAAGAATGAAAACTGTTAGTTTTTCTATAAATATATATGCATGAAAAAAGGAAGAGCCTGACTTATGAGGATTATTTTCTGCTTTTCTTCCTATTCTTCCTTGAAATGTTCAGAGATTCCTATTAGTGTTCTGAGATGTTAAATATTGAACATCAGTGAGTACAGAACAGTAAGCCTCAAAATTGCTTAAAAAAAAAAAATGGACAATGTAACTATTCTCATTTTACAGATCAGAAAGGTCTGTCTTAAGGATTATGGATTTTACCTAAGGCTGTAGGGAATCCTGGCTGAGCCTGCAATCAAATGCACTGTGTCTTGTTCTAATATCTTATCTACGTAATGATGCTCACTTTTAACTCACAGTTCACCTATGGGTACAGTACATTGCAGTTCAAAGAAGATGATTCTTGTGTGTGGATATGGTTTTTAGCACTGGTAGTAGGTTGGAAAGGCACATCAGAAAATGTGTGCGTAGGGGGGAGGAAGAGAGACACATCCGTCTGTTACAATGATACAGAATCTACGACAATATGCATTATTTGGGAAAAGAACCCATTAAGAACAGCAAGCTTGAAAGCCAAAACAAATGACAGGATATGTGAAGGATTAGTTGGGTAGAACATCTGTTATTAATACTGAACAGTACTTTTTGAAAACAAATGTGAGGCTTTAGCACAGTGGTGAGAATTAATTTTAATGCCCTTCCATGAAATTAAGCATGAATTAGAGTCATGCTCTTCTTTATTTAGAAGAAATATTTTCAGTTCTTGCTTTATGAGAAGCCTGAATGCAAATTCAATCCTAAGTGGTGAAGTGATGCCTGGAGTGCCGGCTCTTTCTGATCCTCTAGAGGACAGCGTGTCTGGTAAGGCACCACAGATCCCTTCTTTTGGGGGCAGCTAATGACATGCTTGATCAAGGAAAGGCAGGCTGGATAATGCTCCTCTATTGAGTAGTAAGCAATGGGAAATTAGCAAGAAACTGTACATTTGGAGAGATTTATTGATCCAATTTCCCTGCGGAACTGATTTCTCCATGAAAGCAATATACCTTTCTCAGGACCCAAAGCATATACTCTAAGTATAGTTGAATCTGGCAATTTTGATAAGCACAGATTGTTCTCAGAAGTCATTCTCAGGTGGCTCCAAAGCATGGGTACACCATATTGTGATTACTGCATGTCTGTAGCAGATTGGAATTTGAAGAGTTTCTAGACAACTTTTCTTCAAAATCTGCAATAATGATCCATTCCTTCTTAGAATTTGTCAGTCAACAATGATAGTTGTAAATGTGACTGCTTATAACTGTTGTGAACATTAAAGGTTGAGTACATTTCATACTGAGGTCTATGCAGTTTTCCCTTGACTACAGACACAATTTTACCAAATTCTAATCATGGAAGTTCCATCAGCTTGAGATCATGCACAAAAAGGTTCAAGCTCAGCTCTACAATAGAGATATTCATTGCTACAGCCTGTCCTCAGGTAACTCTTTATTTAACTTTGTAGCAGCAGCTTGCATGGAAGGATTGTAGACCACAATGAATAAGCATTTTTTAAAGATTTACCTGAGTATATTTATTATTTATAAATATAAGTGGTACTATATATTGAATACACTGCAGTACCTCTAGCCCTTTTATCTGCTTTGGACACACAGTGAGGGTGAAAGAATACATCTCAGCAGGAACACCAGAGATTTGCTTTCATTTTCTATTGTGGCAAGAAGCTTGGTCTCGTCCCTTCCTCTGTTTAGACTGAAAGTGGGCACTAAGGAGGAAAGGTGCCTTTCTGTGTGCTAATACTGAGGAAAGAGAGACAAAGATTTATGTCATTTACAGCATAAGATTTCTCTGAAAGAAAAAACAACTAAAAAAAATCCCCATCTTTCTTCTTGACTTTATGTGTTGCATCATTGAAGTGCATTTGTAGATCGCATATTTGCTCGAGTCTCTGGCTGTCCTTCTGTGAAGTGAACAGCAATTCTAACTTGTTAACTTGCAAGTGGAAAGGTCACTTCTCTGTTTCTGATTAGGTGGCAGGTAAATGGGAAAGATGGATTGTTGGAGTGTGACAGGAAAGACCAAGTAGCATTTCTCGGCTGCTCATAGGCAGGAAGATGCAGAGCCACTGACTGTATGCCTTGGTTCAGGACGTAGTGCTTGTGATTCTTACAACATGGCAAGCTCCTAGTTGCATTGAAGTCCCTGGCTAGATGAACCCAAATGGATTTGAGATTTCACTTAACTAAATTAATTCAAATAGTTTTAAATCATATTCCTATGGACAACTACACAGGCAATATAATGTTCTTTTCTTCATGATCTAAAAATCCTTATCTGAAGACACAAAATGACTAAAGGACTAAAGTATCATAAACACCTTCTGAGGTTCTGTCGTTCCAACTTGTACCTTGCAATGGTTCTGACAGTTTAAACTCCAAGGGACAAATTATTTTGCAAAATTTTGTTATCATTCATGTGGGTATTTTTATTTCCTGAAGGAGTAAGAATGGCAGAACTGTGGACTTTGTACTTTTGAATTGGTTAACTTGTATGGCATGATAGAGGATGAAAACTTGCTTACTTGTGCTGTTATTTTCTATTGATATGAAACTGCAGTCAGACTATGTGGAATAATACATAGTCTTGTGCTATAGTCTTGTGCTTATAGTTGGCCAGAGTACAACAAACAACATTTTCTAATAAACTAAAGCTGAAATGGGATGAGCTGCAGATTCTCTTTTGTTAATTGTGGAGTTTTAATAGCAGCCATCTAAGAAAGCACTACACCCCCCTGCCCCTCAAATAAATGTCTTAGCTTCAGTTATAAAATAGCAGGTGAATATCTGCAATGATTTTTGGTCTTAAAGCTACAGACTCCTCATCTGTGGGGTGAGAGGGGCTGGGCTTTCCTCTCTGGAGTATGGAGGGTGAAGAGTGAGTGGCAGGAATGTGTCCTAGTTATTGGCTGCCTTGTGAGGAGGTGCAGTACTTGGGTTACCCTGGTGCCCAAGGTCCTGGGTTAGGCTTTTGATGAAGGGCAAGAATGTTTTACATTGCCTTGTAGCCTTTGCGAGTCCTAACGTGGCTGGATTCATTGGATGGTGAGGAAAATTTGTCCATTAATTGTTTGTTTCTTATGTGAGTAATCTGGGTGTACCACTCTGTAGACTCCACAGGAAAGTATGTCTGAGTCCTCTGTTAACTTCGATCAGCTCAAGCCTAGAAATGCATACTTCCCCTATGAATAGTTTTCTTAAGGAAAAGCACAAATGTTTTCTGCTGTTTTCCAGACCAGAGGAACAGGCAGTAGAGGAAAATTAATCTGTTTTCTAGCACAATCCTGTTACACTTGTAGCTTCTTGAAGGTAAGACTGTAGAACTGATATTTTCAATTGAAAGACATCACTGATATTTCCCATTTGTGATTGTGTTCCCTTGGTTTTGTTATGGTGGGTTTTTTGGTTGTTTTTTATTTGTTTGGTTTTTTTTGGGGGGGATGGGGTTGGGTTTGTTTGTTCTTGGTTTTGTTTGGGTTTTTCTTGTTTGTTTTTACCCTGTTTATAGGGCTTGTTCCCGTAAATCTTTGTGTTTCCACTGACTTCACTAGGGTGCTTTGTATGGGAACTTTGCAGAATTGCACCCTTTATATCTTTTGAATTATAAATGAAGCATATTGAATATAGAATTCTTGCTTTTAAGCATTTCTCACACACTAACTTTTCCTTTTGGCTACTTCTTGTGGTTAATTCTGCCACCAATTAAGAAATAAATGTAGGCAGCTACTGTCACTTGTACAAAGAGGAATGTAAAAGCTGATTACTTCAGGGTACATTTAAAAATCAGTTAGTGCACTGGTGTTGTTTAATATTGTAATGACTAGAATAAGGTTACTATAAAGTTATGTAAAGGAAAGACTAATTTCCTGTCTCAAAGAACTCTGTGTAAGAAAAGTGTGTGCTACTTTCCTAACTTCTCCACGTTATTCTGTTGTCCACTGTTTATCATCTTGAAACCTTCAGACATGTTTCTCTGTGAAGTTTCCTCTTTGTGGATATGTTTGAATAAACTTGATTTATCTGCACCTTGGTTTTGATACATCAACTCTACAGCCCATGTAGCCCTGACAAGATATTTTTTTCACTGTGTCAATTGTGACTGAACGTTGAAGGAGTAAGGATTTTTTACTTGCTACAGGAGTAAGTATATGGAATCAGTAGGACAAAGTACATTTTAAATTAATTTTTAATTAATTTCCTATTCCCTAACATAACCTTTCAAGAAAAAACCTAAAAGCTGCTTTTTAACTAACACATGGAGAGAGCAGTTAAGTGTGTGTATGAAAGATTTTTGTGAGGCAAAACCACTACTTTCCCAGCTGGGATCTGCTTTCAAAATATAAATATATCAGAGACACACAAAAAAAGCATTTCTTGTATGACAGCAGTAGCAAGCAGGGGGTCTCAGACCATTTGCTGGTGAACAAGATTACATATCATAAAGCTGTCATGAGTTGGCACTAATTTGACAGTTTGTTGGCTCAAGAGACTCCAGCACTGTGAATGCAGGGGATAGAAATGTTTCTGTGATGCCATGAGGTTCACGTGGAGGGCATTGATGAATGGCAGACAAATTGGATTCTTAAGTAAAATTGTCTTGTGATGGGGGTGGAGGGAGCATGTTAAACCTGACAAATTTTGGGTTGCAAAATGTGTAATGGAAGACAATAGGAGAATGAAGATGTCTTAGAAGTTGAAATATCTGGATTTTTGATATTCTGTACCTCTTTGGTGGGCCAATTTAAAATATTTTAACCTTGAAATATCCTGCATACTCTGCTACTTTATAGAACTTGAAGTCTTTTATACCAGTCAAAACTTATTAGGTATAACTGATAAGTTTGGGCAATATGCAAGCTATTCTTTGTGTCTCAGAACAAATGGAGGGAGAGAGAGAGTGTGTGTCTGGGAAAGAAAATACATGAATAGATATCAAGGGGTCTCTTCTGGGGAAAAAGTGATGGGTAGACAACAAAGGGGATAAATGAGGGGAAGAAAGAAATACTCATGGGAAAACCTTTGAAAAACAAGACTTCTTTTGTCAGGACTGTGTTTTCAAGGAGTATCAGTAGAATATTTCAAAAGTCATTTTACCATGCCTTCCTGACCATTAGTGAAATAATCACTGAAATATTTGCTAATGTATTTGTTGCACTTTCCCGCAAAGTGCCTCATTCATGTTACTCTTGGGCTTATTCTCAGCCTTGCTTGCTAATCCGTATGGAATACTGGGAACATTCAATGTGAATTGCTCAATTTTTTTAAGGTGCATACAAAACTGGAGCTAATTTTTAAAAACAGAAAACCCAAACAAGCTCAAAAAATATTCTACAGCTTTTGCACACCTTAACTAAAGTAATTCAGATGATATTTTCACAGATAATATTTACTTTGAGATCCTCACACTTGAAGTTGTATGTAATGTAAGCTTAGTATGGCTGCAGACAGTTTTAGCAAGCACTGGAGATAGTGCTTATTCATAGTTTGGTCATTTTTCTTTGCATGAATTGATTTTGAAATTTTGTTGTTTAGTTGTTCAGTCAGACTAGCAAGAGGTAAAACTATCTGTTTTTAAGTGATGATATTTGTATTTCTTTTTCACTGTCTTCATGCTGTGATATTTTGTACACAATTTGCCTACAACTATTGGGCAAATAATCAGTCTGCTCTGTATTGTCTGCTCTAAATTAAATATTGACTGGATGTGCTGGTTTAACAGCATAAGCTTGCACCAGAACAAGACAATCTTATTTGTACACTGAAACTCACTCTCACATAGTTTAAGGAACCTGTATAGAGTGAATAACATACATGGACTCATTATAGGCACAAGTATTCCATGTACACCCTAAAGAGGTTTGTCAGGCAAAGTAGTCCTAAACCAAGACATAGACTTAGGTATATGGGTTGTTATAGTGACCATATCTTGGTAGAATATTTATTTCACCTCTCAGAGCATTAGCTAGAATTATTGCTGAGATATTTCAAGGTCAATGATTGTGCTCACTTGCAAACACAGTGTGAGCAACTGAATTTCTATAGTAAATCCATATGTTATTTCAAGAGTGGTTACATAACTGAAGCAAATGGAAAAGTTACTGAGTGACTGGAGAGGTCTAATGCAGATGCAAGGAAAGTTCATCTCCAACTGAATCTGCTGAATTGCCTTTCCTAGAAGCCTGAAATTGCATAAAAATCTGGAATGAGGTTTGTAACCCAGAAAAGATGAAGGAAACTTAATAAAACCTATTTAATCAGGTTTAGGAGAAAAGTATTTTGCCCAGTTTTATATGTCCACATCTATACATAAAAAAAAATGGAGACTACCTAGACTAGTCTCAGGAAACCAAGCCTGGGGCATAGTCATTGCAACCTCTATCATTATTCTCTGGTAGGAAGATTGCATTTCAAAGTGTAGGGGTGTTACAGATCTCTGCATCAGGCAAGGGTCTCAGTCTGACACCTGGATCAGAAGGAAACCTACAGCCTAAGCATGTGTTTATGTGCAGTTGTTATTGATTTTCTATTGCTTTCACTGTCTGGTGTGCTGAGGTGAGGAACACAGAAAGGGCAATTGTTTGTGCCTGCTCAGTGCCTAAGAAAATCTGTGTCTAAGGTACATTGAGTTGCTACCAAGACTAAGAAATAATGGAAGTTAAAAATCAATATTTTGCTTAATTTATATTCCCTGAGCTTCCTCCAAATCACTGATGTGAAGGAAGGGACTGTTCTCCCATCAGGAGTGGTTGCTCACTTTAACTTTTCCTGTCAGTCTGTACTGGCTCTTTGGTTTTGATAACCATGAGGTGAAGTTAGCTGTTACCATACACCTATTTAGCAGTGCCACAGTCTTTATTTTACGACTTGATGTGCATAGATAAGTATTGGAAAAAGGCTAAAATGTAATCTGCATTTTGAGTTGTATTTGGACTCCTTCCAGAGTAAAGGAGCAACGAGGAATAAGAACAGACTCTGTATCTCTTCTCAAAGAATAGGTCTCACAGACGTGCCTAATTGTAAGCACAGGTTTGGCTCAAGTGTCTCTATGTTTAAACTTGAACAAGAAAACCTTAAGTCTGTAACAATAAAACATTTCAGGACTATGGGTTCAAAGAGAAAGGAAAAAAGAAGTTGTATATTGTTTTTCAAGACAGTCCTGAAAAAAATAGATCGATTTTTATTCACACTACAGGATGTCTTGGGCCAAAATTATTTCACTAACAAAAATCACCGCTTATGGGAAGTAGAACAATAGGTGTAAACTACTGAAGGCAGGCTGCTGCTTATTTGCCCACAAGGTTACATCTCATTGTTTGTCTGTGTTGCAATAAAGTTGAGCTTCAAATGGAAAAGCACAGTAGTTTCTAGGCAACGGCTTAAGCAAACAGGGATATATGCTGACAATTGGTCACTTGGTGCTAATAGGATATGAATGACACCCTGTGGAAAATGGCCTGTTATTAGTTAGCTAAATGTTGTGAGCTATAAAAAAGAAAAGGCAGAACAATCTATTGTAGACAATGCATGGGAAGTGACCTTCCTTTGAAAATGATAAAAATCCCTTTTATTCCTGAAATGTACAGAGCTGGGATCAGGGGTGTTTGCCACCTTCACAAGCCTGTGTTTGGTCTCTACCTTCTGCAATACTGCAGATCTGCAACCAGGCACAGAAACTGTTTCCAGGTGGAGACAGTTGTTTTAACACCATTTCTTTGCTGAAGTATCTGGATGAGGAGCTGAAGTAAAACTGTGACAGCTGAATACAGTGAACTTATTCTCAGTTCCTCTGATAAGAGGTTCTTGCTTGGGATATGGTAAAGTGGATACACTTACCTGGGACAAACTGTTTAAGAACCTACCAGGGAAGGAGCACAACAATAATATTCTGAGGAAATGCCTGAAAATCAGTGTACAAGCTTGAATATCCTGTTTTGAAAGCTGTCCCCATCTTGGATGTGGGAACACAGGTTGCAGTCTCAGTGTCTTTGTGAGAGGAGATAAACAAGTTACTGAGTACAAGTAAGAGACAAGGATTTAACAACACATTATTTTGGCCCTTCTTTTCCTACCAGGAAAATGGAAAGTCCAAACTTTCCATGCAAAATTCCAGAAGAGACCTTGGTTTCTCAGCAAGACACAAAATTCAACAGATGGAGATGGTTGCCTACTGAGCTATTCTATGAAGGGAGTTAGTAAGCCAAATAAACTGCACACCTACACACTAGAAGTTATTTCTATCCCAGAAGATGTCCAAAATGTAGATTTTTAACTGGGAATCTTGCAGTGATTAAAATAATAATAATGAAAAAAAAACCAACAAATTAAAAGCCTAAAGAAAACAAACAAGCAAACAAGCACTTTCCAGAAAACAACCAACCAACCACTCAAGAAACCCAAACAAACCCCCCACACCACTAAAGCAAAATAGTAAGTTATTTAACAGTTTAATTTTGTGAAACAGGATTGACTAGTGATGTGCACAATATGCAGGATGCTAGTGTTGTCCTCCTTGCATCTGTCTGGAAAGGGCTCTGCCCTCATCCTCACTGGAGCTGTGCTGTGTGTTACTGGAGGCTGTTTCATGTGGAGGTATTATCAATCTCTCCTGCTGAAGCTGGTCTGTTCTCTGAGGATTCAAAAGGGGACCTCAGGATTCAAATAGGGTAAATGGAAAAGGAATGAGGGGCATTTCATGAGCTGTAGGAGGAAATCTTTTTATTGTAGCTATTGTAGTGATGAGTTTTATAAAGCCACTTCTGAATATATTCAGAGCAAGAGTGTTTTTCTTTTTTGGGTGAATGTCCTCATTACTAGGATATCCTAAAAATGGATGAATGGGGCAATGTCACTGGGGTTGATGATAAACCTTATTTATACTATGGAGTTAAACTTACTCAGGATACTGTGGGAATGTCTGCGAGGCCAGGTCCTCAGTTAAAATATCTAGAAGCACTTTGCCTTATGTGTTTTAACAAGATAGAAATGCAAAGTTCTGGATCCTTTGGTTTTCCTCACCTACTTGATATTCATGTGCAGAAGCCAAGCCCTAGGCAGATAGGCAATTTGGGATGTTGAAAACCACCTTATTGGAGTCTAGGTACCGAAACCTATGATTATATTAATCATGAGCCTATGATTAAAATTTTGGCTTGGGTTCCTACATTGCAGTAGGAACTTTCAAAACAAAAATCCCTCTTGGATCTCAGATGTGGTTTGTTTTTTACCTCACTTTTCTGTGCATGAAGAGGACATGAATGATGCAGATTTCATGGTGGTCAAAGCCATGCAAGAAGGAAGCTGCGATAAGTATGAACAGTTTGGCTGACACATTTCAAATGAGGGAAAGGAACAGATTTTAAATGTTATTTATAATGGCAAATCTTTGCAAGGCCTTGAATACAGTAGGGAAAGGCTGATTCTGTTATGCTCACCTACCCCAAATCAAAAATGAAGTTATAGAACCACAGCAGTAACAACAAATCATTAAAATAAACCTTGGGCCAACTGGTGACTTGCACCACAACTTTAAATTATGTTTGTTATCTGGTTCCTTTGTGAATGAGTGAAATCTTCACTGGCTCTGAGATGCAGTTAGTGCTTAGAAGGAGCAGGGAACTATGTCATAATTAGAAAAAAAAATGCAGGGGTGGGGTATTGGGAAGAAGAAATTTTGCTTAATTTATTGCTCATATTCTCATCCTCTTCCCTCTAAGTAACCATGCAGATCACCCTCTCTGTTCTTAGTCAGCTCTGCTTACATCTGTGCTTGGTGTTAAGCATCTATTCTGGCTGTTATCTCCTCTTAGGCTGCACAGGATCAAACCTTGAAAGTTCAAGGCATTCCATCTGCCTTCTGCTAATTACCACTTTTATTCCTTATGATTCTGCTTCTTTCTAGGGGAGGTTTTTTAATATTGCTTGTAAAGGACAATTTTCTCTAGTAAGATAAGTAAGCACAAGGCATGTATTGATCTTTTCATGACCTTTTCTAGTAATAACATGTGAGATGTACAGCTACCTTCAAAGAACACTGTTCATTTTCTCAATATCATGGAAGATTAAATATTGCAGTGTGAAATGTATAGTTCATTGAAAGGCATGTAAATACTTTTTATGGCACTTAAGGATTTTTGACAAAGATGTGGGGGTAGAAAGTAAAAGAAACATCGTAAATTTGAAAGAAAACAAAAAACCCAGCCATGACAAGCCAACAAAACAATACAACCAAAAATTCAATCCTCCATCATTTACAGCACGATTTTGAGTGTGTTTGCAGATAAAATCCAACAGTAATGTTAATAGTTTAGTAGGTTTACAAATACTGTACTACCAAAAAAATTCATATATATTTTTACTTATTATCCACATAATTCTTGTAAGAAAACCAGGCACTGGCAAGGGAAGTGGCAAGCTAATATCACTCAGAAAATCTGCTCAGGGTGCTCTGTAAAGGCAGCACAAGCCTCTCTCCACATCTAATTGCTTTATTTCCATTACTTCTGCCTTTCTTGTGCTCATGATCAGGCAGCTGTGGGCTTACTACAGAATTGGAAGCTCTCTGTGAGAAGCTGAGGGACATGCTGCACTTAGGCTTTGTTGGTGTGCTTTGTCATGTATTGTTGATGCTCCAGAACTAGATTAAACTTCTGGGTCATTGCAGGAGCACTGCAATCATCCTAGAAACCTGGTCTGAATAGCTGAGCACTTTGCCCAGCACCTAACATTTGAATTTCCTTTGTTAGCAGTGATGCAGCTTGTCTTTCTGCTTGGATTTGTTAGCTCCAGTCTCACAAATGTTGTAGATGCAGCTAGGTATGGGTGAAGAATAGACTTAAGTATTGTAATTCTCCTACATCTCTGTTCTTTCTTGCTTTTTCTCTTTACTCCTGATTTTTTTTTGTTTTTTTTCCCTTTCCATCCACCAACCAAATGGATGAATTCAAAACCTGAAGCAATGAGTCAGCAGGAAGGTATAGTTCCTTAGAGACAGTTCTGGAAAACTTTATCTGAGAGTTTTCTCAGATAATGAAAACTCATTATCTCCGTGTGTGCAGGAAAGGAGGACAGTGCTTTTAGAAAAGAAATCTCTAGGAACAACTCATATTCTACTGCACTACTTCTAATCACACCCTACAATGTGTTAAGACCTCAGAAAGCCAAGTATCATCTTACCCTGATTTGCATCTGGTTTCTATTCAGGCAATTGACCAGAAAAATGCTGAAAAATATTCAGCTGATGAAATACATATTTCTCAGCTTCAGCATTTAGGGCTTCCTCTGAAAACAAACTAGGGAGAGTTGTCTTGGTGAGCAGACCCACGGCACAATAGTCACTGCTAAAGATATAGATCTAATTAGGATGTAATCCTAATTAGAATGCATTGAAAAAGTTGACCATATGGTGAGAAAGATGGATAAATTGTGAAATCTTCTTGCCTAATGTAGAAAAATACATTTTTTTAAAAAACAGTCTTTAGGGATTTGTGGCTGCCAAAGACCATTTTTGATTAAAAACATAAGAAAGTACCACATTTAAAAGCTGAGGACATGTAGTGCTTGGGACGATGAACTACAGTGGCTGATGCCTGACCTGAAGTAGATGTGCTCTGTTACTAAGCAAAGTTGAGGAAATTGTCAAAACCTTTGTTTTTGTTTTGTTTATAAGAGTCGCTGTAAATATCTGCACTTACCACAGACCCTGGTACCAGTTCAGGCAGAATCATCCTAAAGCCACTCCCACTGTTTTACGCACATGAAAGTATTTTAAACAAAAATATTTTACAAGTATCACCATTTTGGAATTCTTATTCTCAATTAGTTTGCACCTGCCACTCCCCTTTGCCTTCCAGTATTAATTGTCTGCTTTTGGAAAGTCACAGCTTGTGTGTGAGTAGATTCACATTCACAATGCTTTCCTTTTCTTAAAGCAGAAGTAGCAGTGCAGTATGAAACCTTGAGTAATGTCAAGATTAATGTTCAGGATTTCCTATAAATTATTATTTCTTTTGCCTGGTTTCTGTTACCTGATGAGCCCTATTTTTCTTGGGACACAGCTATAACTAGTCCAATAAAAAATAATAGCCAGAAATATACAGGGAAGAATTATAGTATTTCACATTTGCCACTAGAGAGCTGGAAGGAGCTTCAGACAGACCACTTTTGTCCTTGCAGCTGCCTGCTGGCTGTTAGCTTTGAAAATACCCTTGTTACAGAAAATGTGGGTAACTGTCCTGAGGCAAAGTTCATTTATTGCACTCTGAAACTGCAGTAGAAATTGCACTGTAGAGGCTATTAGAGGGGAAACCATCACCCAGAAGGGCTGTGTCAGACCTTCTGGCTGGTCCTTCTGATCTCAAAGGATAGAAATGAGCAAAGAAGTAAAACCCAGTGTTTGGGTTTCGTACCATCCTTACTATCTTTGCGACAGAGACATAATTTTTTTGGTGGAAAAAATGTTGCTACATCAGGTCAAGCTTTAGATGGTTAAGTTGGTCTCATAGTCTGTGTAAAATAATGGAATTTTAACCAGAATAATTTTCTTGACAAGTAAAACAAAGGGCTGAAGTAAGTTGGTGTGCCCCACCAGCATGCCCAGGATCCCCACAGAATAGCTGTGACAGAAACAAAATTGATCGCTGAAGAGTTGTAAGAACCCAGGCACTTGCAGGTGTCTGGTATATTTACTTTACTTCTCCCTGCCAATCTCCCTTCTTTTAGATCACTAACTTTTATTAAGTATTTGATGCAACTACAAAAATCAAACATTTCCAATGATTCTTTGTGAATTTGGGGATATTTCAGACAAATATCCCATATTTTTTAAGATAAATATATCAATAAACTTTATAAAACTGTTTTTTGCTGTTCTTCTGCATTTCTAATAACATTAAAAAGTGAAATACTAATTAACTTATTTTCTCTTCCTCTAGACTTGCTGGACTAGTGAGTAGAATTGTCCTTTTCCTTCACTTTGATTCTCCTGGACTAGGACATCTATCTTGCTTTTCATTCCCCTTAATGACACACTTAATGAAAATGAAAATACAGCCTAAGCATTTGTATTTTGAAAAATCATTCTCCCTGTTTACTTTCTTCTAAAACAATCATAAACGTGATTGAACTATGTGAGTTTCCTTCTATAATAAATGAAGAAAAATAAATATCAGGCAAAGACTGACTGCAATTCATCTTTTCATAGGTCTCTCACTTCACTGACATTGTTTCAGGGAAGACAGTGATGTCCTTACAAATGTACATGACAGGTTATGGAATTTTTGCTAATATATTCTTTATGGACCTGTATTAGTTTCATTTCAAATACATGTATTAATGAAATTGTATTATTAAGTATAGGATAGCATATAAACTATATATTTAACTACTTGATTATCCACCTTAATGCCAGACAAGTTTCTAAAAATTCTTTCTAATGTCATTGCATAAACTCTGGCCAAGAACAGAGAGTATCAATCTTTTGACTAATGTCTGTGTGAGTCCTTCAAATGTTTCTTTTCTCTTGCCAAAAAGAGTGAGGAAAATATATGATGACAATAATTCAAAAACTTCTGTGGTCTAGATATCTTAGGCAAACATTTAATTTGTAATGCAGACAGGATAGCTGATACACAGTTAATGTTGTCTGTGGGCATGAGCTGCTGCTTGAGTTTTGACCTTCTCTATGTAGCTATAGACTTACTTGCCCTTCCATACTCTGGGTTTTGTTCTTGCCTTCTTGAGTATAAAGTCTTCACTTTATACTCAAGGATCCTTTCCTTATTTAATATATCTATGAATAAATGGCGGATATAGGTAAGAGAATGTGAATTTCTGGAGAAGAAGTGTGTACCATGAATGTGGATGTACATACTGCGAGAGCAGGTTATCCATAGCAGGTGGGTGTGAGTAAATTCCAGAGACACTGAGTTGAGTGCGGATTCAGGCCCTGACACTTGCAGTCTGCTTTGAAAGCTGAAGTTAGTAGGTGCTTGGTACAACTGTGTCTTGCATTAGATTGCTTTGAAGGCTTTCCATTTTCCTGCACGTCCTCAATTAAGTTGAAAGGGCTTTAGGAAGGGGTAGAGGCACAATTCTCATTAGTTTTTCATTTGAAAACTTCACATATTCCTATCTCAGAAAGCAAGTAGGTATATAATGATTAGGGGACCTGTTATTACCCCCTTTGCCAGGTACACAAGCCAGAGATAAATTCTTCTGCCAAGGAAATGGTTTTTGTAAGAATATAGGTTCTGTGTTCAGGAGTTTTACTTAGATTAATTTAAAAAATTATTATCAATAACATCTGGCTTGACAGGTTCAAGTGCATTATGCCTTTCTTTTCCTTGTACCTTTCTCAGCTCTTTTCCAGGTCACCCCTCTTAACACATACACACAAACAAAAAAAGGCAGCAAAGGAACTCCTTTTGTTCCAATTAACTTCTTCTACACTACTTCTAAACTACTGCAAGAAAGTTTGGTTTTTGTCAGTTTTCTTACATGCTTCAGAAACTGGTTCTAATGTGAGGAAACTGAGCTTTAAAAGAATTGGAGGCTGCTGCTTCATAATGGAGTTGTAGGTTGTGGAGAGGAGTTAGTTAATGGAAATGATCCATCTCAGCTCACTCAACCTTTCCATTATGAAACTTTTCATTAAATGCTTGTAATGTTGATTGATAGTAAATATTGGGTCTCTGCTCACATATTGGATGCATGGCACAGCACAGGACTTCTCCTGCAGAAGGCAATTAACAAAAAATTCAAGCTCCTTTTCAATTTTTTTAACCTGTCAGTCTCTGATTCACCACACCATACTTCAAATTATCTTGCCTCTGAAATTTTAGTGAAGCTAAACAAGCTCCTGTCTGCAAAATTTCAATAGAGCTCTTAAATATTATATTCCCCTTTGGTATCACTGGTTTTCCTCTTACCCCTGGGGACAAAAAGGAGTGCCGTGATTTCAGCAAGAGAGGTTCCTGGTACCGCTTGAAATTCAAAGGTCCTATAAATGCCTTCAGGAAGATGACAGAGCTGATATCAGATACCAAACAGCCCTGAAGCTGAGGAAAAATAGTGGGTGCTAAGGAAAACAAGGTGGAGAACACTAAGCTTTAAAAAAAAAATCCCTCAAAGATTTTAGCCTTTTTCTTGAGAAATCTGAGAAAGGTCTGTGCCTTTAAATAATGGTTGGTGCACTGATTGTGCAGGACACACTGTGGGGTGAGAGAAGTTTTCTCATGGGTTTTGGGGACACTAACATGCTAATCAACACATTCTGTGATTTTCTTATGTACATTCAAACCTAGGAGAATTGTGTGTAATTTGTGTTGAAATTCTAGTTATTCTATTTACTGCTCACCTGTATGTAGAGAAGTAATAACTACCAAGTCTGGTCTGATTGCAGATTTGCCAGATGATTGCTGGATACTCTTTTGCTAACTGAAAATAAAATAATGAAGCCTTTTTAGGGGAGGAATGGGAAGTTAGACCTGAAACTTCACAGAAAAAAAAGGATTGTTTTGAGCATCACATTTTTCAAAACACTTCTCATAGCTGAAATGTTATTCCTGTATTCAGTTAATTTTACATGTGTCTAGTTTCATATTCATAAAATATATTCATATATTCAGTGGTCCATATTGAATTATTTAAAAAACATAAGGTAGATAGATATGTTTAAATAGATTGAATCAAAATTATCCAGGACAATTTCAAGTCCTTTTTTTACTTTTTTGTTTTCAGTTTCCCAAATTTGACTCTACTGTTTTGACCATAGGCACATTTTCTCCCTCTCCCATCCCATCAGTTTTCTTGAGACAGGAATAATAACTTTCAGCCAACACAATTTATAATTTAGTTCTTTGACATGGTTAGTGTCTGAAGCCATGTCAGTTAGCTGATCCACAAAGAAGAAATCATAACTATGCATGTATTGTAAATATGCTTAATAAGTATGTGCACATTGAAAGAGATTAATTTTAATAATTTATGGAAACTATTCACAAATAGTTTGGAGTGTTATCCAAAAACCCACAGAGATGGTTGAAAAATCAGGTTTCCTCTCAGAAGTACTTTATTTGACAACAACACAGGTGTATAGATCAACTCTGTTATTACTCAATATTAAGAATTAGAGCTAAATTAATGTGTTAAAGAGTTCAGTGCAATCCCTTGCTTTCCAAAGGTCCTCTTTATTGACTATTGCCCTACTAACCTGTTCCATGGCAGGAAAAATGAGTGATCATTTGCAGTAAAATATGGTGAAAATACCTGCAATCCTCCTGTTCAATTTCACTCGGCCTTCTCAGTAAGACTGTGCTTTCATGCTACATTAATTCTGAACTTAATTGAGTGCTGTCATCTGTGTGCCATTTCACTGCAGGGATTGAGCCTGGAAAAAAAAAATAAAAGCTTTGTTTATGGAGTAGGGGAATGTGTTGGCAATTACTTCTTGAAATTAAGGAATGTGCTTCTATAACAAGTATGCCCTCATGCTACCTGATCAGACTAATTGAGAAAGTTGACGTAAAAGCAGCTAAAATTATCTTATATTGTTAATGGCATGGCTGAATTAAGTTTTCAAAGTATTAACACAAATGTAATGTAGAAAGCATTTGTAAGGTACATTTCTCTGAATTTCCAGACTATTTTCTTATACTGATTGTAGAAATCAAGTTGTCAGGTACAGAGTAACACATGTAAACATGAGTATTTTTGGGCCTGAGTTGTGGATTTTGCTTAGGTTTTGGTTTTATTTCTCGTGGTTTGTAATTTTCTTTCTTGATCCTGAGAATGTTTAAACTGAATGTGTGTGTGTGTATAGCCTTTTTGAGTGTTGAGAAGGCTGCAGGATAACTTTAGGCAATGGTTCCTGACACTGCTTTGTTTGAGAGCCATTGTGGAGCTTGTTGCAGAAATGGTCCCTGTCATACCTGGTATGCTCACTCACCTAGGGGAGCTCTCTGCTCATTCACATGATGTGATTTGTGAACTCCTGTTTGGGAAGCAGGAAGCAGTTTATTACCTTAGCTTGCAGGTTCAAATATATGTAAGCCTGTGAAATGTGGCAGACTGCTGCTTCCATGCTACTGTGAACTGTAAAAGTTTTATTTAAGTCACATATAAGTCATGGTGAAACTTGTATGGTGCAGGTATCAACTTGTCCTCCTAGAAAAAGTGTTACAGGGATGAACATTTTAATAAAGAAGGTTTTTTTTCTCTTGTCTGATTTTAAAAAAGAAAAATGGGAGACTTTTGACACTGAGCTTACACTTGTTAGGGCCTAGATTGTTGTCTGTGTTAAAAGCGCTGCACCAACTTCTGGGACAAAACCAAGACAAACTATCAAGCACAGCATTGTAGGTCAGAACACTTAGTTTCATTCCTCTCTGCATTTATTTAGTTATTTCTAAGCTCCCTTCCTTTATTTGAAATAAAACTGCCCTAATGTTACTTCTCACCTGCCTGCTATGAAGACAAGCCATAAATCCAAAGACTTGTAAGGTTCTACCTTTGCTAAAGCAGATTCGCTGCTGGTGAGTTTCATTTTCTAGTGAGCAAAAATTACACAGAGAGTGGCTGAAAATTCATCCTTATAGAGGAGAGTTTGGATCCAGAAAGAACAGAATTATTTCTCTGTTTTAATTCCAGCTGGAATTTTCAGCAGAGAAGTAACTGTCCCCCTTGGTTACATGAACACTATCTCCCAGAATAGACTCTGCCAGCCCTTTTTAGGGATTGCAAGACTTATAGGCTTGGAATAGGTAATTTTTCCTTTCATTTGTACCCAACAGAGCAGAAAATGCTGTAAAGCCATCGAATTAATAGGTTATATAACAGCCTTTGTATGCTTCTTAAACTCTGTTCTCATCCCATGGTCATTGAGCATTGCCCACTTTCTGATTTCTATACACCCATGGGGCATACACTTCAATCCAAGAGCTTGTAACAGAGAATCCTTTACCAGTAAAATTTATTCTACTCCTCAAGAAAACAAAGTAACTCCCCCCATCCTTTCTTTGATGAGGAGTGCTACTAAAGATAAATCTGGTTTTGAGGGCATTCTTTCTGAACGGAATGAGTGCCCAGGGAGGCAATTTTATATTTTATAAATTATAAGACAAAAACCACCACAAACCTGGAAACTTTTAAATTTTTGATGCAGAAATGCACCAGGAAACCATGGTTAGTAAAAATGTTTTAATAAGTTTTTGCTAAGTTTGGGGGTTTTATTTTATTGTGAAGAAAGACAGGAGGTTTTGCAAATTCTGGTACCTGCTTCTAAAACCACTGTGTTCTTCTTCCTTGTTATCAAGAGTGCAAACTGGTATGAACTGTGTGTATTTCTTGGCTTCCTTGACTTCTCTTCAGTTTCCAATTTCTGATCTTTTGTGATTATGGCTTTTGTGGGATTACAAGTAGTGAGATGGGGATGGGGGAGTACAAGTGTAACATTGCTGGTTAAAAACACAAGCTGCAGTGCATAACACTCCCCTTTATGTTGCCTTAAAATAGCACCCACTGGCTGCTCAGTTAACAAACAAAGAATATCCACCAGAGCCTGGGACAATCGGTGTGATGGATTATTTGAAGGACAAGTGGGTAGATGGGTGACAGAGCACAGTCAGAGAAATGTGCCACATGAGATTATTTTCAGAGCAGTATTAGTGTAAACAATACCTTCCAAATAGAAGGATGGACTTCCATAATACACTCAAATGAGAATGACTTTTGGAATTAGCACATGTAAAATAATTGAGAATCTCTTCAGATTCTCATGCTAAAATCAGCTTTACTGTTCAAATGCTTTATTCACACACAGCATATGGAATTGCAACACTTGTACACCTGTGATGCCTCAAAACCTCTCACACAGGCTGTCCATATGCCAGCATCTCCTTTGGGGAATTAAATGGTGATAGTTCACCCTATGTTTTAGAGATTAAATTTTAGATAGTTTTCTGCTTCACTACTGATACAATAAGGCAATGGACAATGTTCTCTCTTAAGACCTGGTTATTTTAAGGCTCCTCTGTGATGTGAATTGCAGTTACAGTACACACTTTTATTTTTCACTGGGTGTTACTTACATGCTGAAAGTAGATTATATTCCTAGAAACTACTGTCTCACACTGATGCCTTCTTGCTCTTTTCCCTTAGTCTGTGCTCCTTCTGAATGATAGGAATTAGATCTTTAGGTATTTGTTGCTAGAAAACCTTAGTTTCTGATAGCTCAACTTGCTATGTGCCTTCCCAGTGCAGAAAATAGAAGCTGTCTTTTATATATCTGGGCTTAATTGCTTTACAAAAGGATTAGTCACAGAAAAGAAACTTAAATGCAAGATATGAATTTAATGTCAAAATAATATCTATTTCCTTTGTGTGTGTATTTCCTGCAGAAAGATATGGGTATTGTTTAAGGGTGTTTATAATGTTGCCTTTATAACACAATCTAATGACTAATGCTATTGTTGGGATTGTTCTGGGTTATTGGATTCTGCACAAGTGTCACTTTAAGACATGGAGAGCTTCCTTAGAGAGGTATTAGATCCATTGTTCTCAGTGTTAAAATTTCACTTATCAGTTCTCCCCACACAGATCGTTAAACAATCCTAGGGGAGGAAGAGGAAAAAAAGTCAATAAAATGTTGATAAAGCAAACTCCAAACCCTGTCTCTTGCAGAGTCTTCTGTGCATGGAATTGCTAGTCACTGTTGAACTCTACTGGAAGATTAATCATTTCTACTTTCTGTAGTGAAGAGGATCAGATACTGTGGGATGAATACCATTGCCAGACTCTTGTAATTAGCATAAAATAGGGGCAATCTAGTAATGCAGGGCTTTCTGCCTCTGAAGTATTTGTTATAGGTATTTTATTCCATTTTCTGTAACTTTCTACAAGGACTGTGAAATAAAAAGCATCCAACTACTTTCCTTCTAATAAACATCTTTGATTGAGTCTTCCCATTGCAAAATGAGATAAAAAGATATTAAACTTATTTGGTAGGGGGGAAAGGCTGCAGAATCATGCTTAACTAGGCATCACTGAAAAATCACCTCTTGGGAACTGTGGGTGAGAGGAGGACTTAGTCACTATGTGGATAATTTTATCCTAATGGACTGAAAGTCAGATGTTATATATGGTAGTAATTAAAATATTACGTTACAATTCTGAGAATGGCAATCTGTTTTTCTAATCAATAAATGGTGTCAAACGGCTGAAGAGCTACAAGTTACAATTCCCCAATCACATGTATGGGGTTATTACATTGCAACTGCATAGTTAATCAATTGACAAACATCTGTGAAATGTCTCTTCTGTTAGTGCTGGGAGTTTTTCTGTTGGATAAATTCCTGACTAAAGCTGACTGCTGGTAAGCTTCAGCAAGGCTCTGAAAAGTGCTAATACATTTTCTGGTTTTTACTAGTTGGAAACTAAAGTGAAAGTCTGAATTGGTGTGCTTTTCCTGAGGCCAGTGTGGGATGGGATCTGGACTTTTCTAGAGGTGACATGCGCCAATCTAGGGAAAGAGGAGAGGAAAATGACAATATTCAATTGCTTCATGGTTTTTTCATCAAGGGTATGGCCAAGCAATTGTATCATTTGCATCACTGCACATTGCTTGGGAAGACAAGTTGTGACTTGGTAACCAATGTTTTTAAAACACATTGCCAAAGAGATTCACCCTTCAATGAAGCCCTTAAAGTGAAGGAAAATCCTCCATTGAGTCACTAATTAAGATATTTACATGGTAGCTGCTGAATTGTTCAAAGAGGCGTTTATATTGTCTGGTTGAATTACCTAAAGGTAATTGAGATACTTCATGGTAAAAAGTCTGTTCTTGTGGTATGACTGCTGGCTGGTAGAAAGCCAATTAGAGTCAAAGACCGTGAAAATTGGAAAGAGAGCTACGTTAAGGATGTTAGCAGCTCTGCTTCCTATAAAAAGCAGAATACACAATGGGTCTAAAATAGATGCAGGGAAAGATCACAGTCTAAGTGTGGGAAATCAGCAAGGAATTGTGTTAGGAGTTTAAAAATAATAAAATCGGTATTTACAGAAAAGTAAGTTGTACCTTATTGCCCACGAATATTATAAGGGCAGGTGAACTAAAATGCCTTAAGGACGGTCAGTGCCGCCTTGATAAAGTAGGCATCTTAGGAGCATGAGGAGTTCTGGAAAACAAATAGCATCCTGTGACAGGAGGATCACAAACTGCCTTAAGTGAAAGGTGCTTTCCACAAGGCCATTAAGATGCTGTTTAGAAATGGAAATTGCTGTTCAGTTGGCTGTGTTCTAGGCCGTAAGAAAGTGAGTTTACCTGCAGAGTAGTAGTGCTGATTTTCAGAGCGGGAGAAGGCAGTGGAGGAGACTGTGTGTGTTAGAGAATGTGTGTGATAAAGAATGGTGGGTATGAGGTAGGCAGGAAAACTCTGTGGCTCCTTACAGCGGGGCACCTCCTGTGTGCTTGTCCGATGACCCAGCCAAAGGGAGCACTCTTGAAAGCTGCAGGTGGCTGGAAGCGCCAAGGCCCATCGCAGCCATCGCCTCCTCGAGCGTTTCCCGCCACAGCCCCGTGAGGGGAGGCTGCTCCCGGCTCCGCTCTGGGCAGGGGTTGGGGCCTCTGTCGACGTTTTTACAGCCGAGCCACGGTGTTGGGAGATTGGTATGGAAGCCCTGGCAGAGAGGTGATGAGGTAGAGTGTGGTGAGGGCCCTGTCATGGCAGGCTCAGGGTTGGGCTTCTGGTCCCGGGGAACTGCTGGCCCTCATGGCACACCAGGGTGCTGTCAAGGAGGGCGGCTGGGGAGGATGGATGTGCCAGCACAGCCGTGCCATGAGGGCAGGAGGGGGCAGGTGTGGGAGCTCTCTGAGGAGCAATGCACCAGTGGAGCCATGGAAACTGCTGCAGGGGGGATGCAGGGCCCGTGCTGCCAAATCCATTGTTTTATGGAGGATTGTATTCAATCTTATGGCTTAATTTGCTGTTTAAGTATTGCAATCAGCAGTTTCTTTCAGTGTTTCTGGTAGACAGCTGCTCCCTGCTGCTGGAGGCAAAATGTGAGCTGGGTTTCAGCTCATTGGCAGCAGTGGGGTGTAACCCCCTCCAGAGCAAACACCCAGTGCCAAGACAGAAAGATCCTGAACCAAACTGGGCAGGCTCCCCCACTGCTCCTCAGTACTTGTTCTGGCAACACCAGTAATTGCTTTTAGTGAATATTGGCTTTACACACAGGATACATCTCAGTAGAAAATATCACCTGACTGAAAGAAGCTTAGGAAATAGATTTTATCACTAAATTAGGATAAAGGGCTTTTTAGATGTGTTTGCAATTAGCTCAGCAGCATATTGTCATTGAATTCTATTGTTTGTGATTTCATATGGTCTTCTGAGAACATCTTGCATTGAAGTTTTAATTAAATTAACCAATATATTATTTTGAAATGGACTCAACAGCTGCAAGGTATCAGTGAACATTTTGGGCAGAAAGTAAGCATGGTACAGTTATCACTATGACTGCAGTGGAGATTGTCTCATGGTTGGCATTAAAAGCCCTTTCTTATAATGTGGCCACACAAGATAGGTTTACAATACATAATCCAATTCAGATAACTAACTGTGACATGCATAAACTTGAAAAGCCAAACCATGAAGACAGCATGGAATCTGAGGTTATATTTGTGTTTAAAAAGTGGAAGCCTCTTCGAAGTTGGTGAATTTCTTTTTTTTTTTTAGCTGCCTTTTATAGATCATCTGAACAGTATTTATCCTGCCCTGTACACTAGGACAGAGTCAAGTGAATTTTGCAGTTGACAATTCCACCAAAGCTGTCTTCACAGTTTTTTTTGTCTGGAAGAGGTGCACATGACCTCATCTTCTGGCAGCTGCAGCTGTTCAAAACATGGAGACAAAATAACCAAGAATCTAAGGGGTGATTGTGCAGACTGGCACAGAAGATAGAGGTGGAAGTTCATTCCCTCAAACTTTACTTGCCACTTTGGATAATCATTTAGGCCTGATTCTCAAAAGAACAAAAAGCCTGAACCCCCATGACTTTAGTAATAAATAATCTTTATACTCCTAGATACTTTCAGGTTTGGACTTTAGTCTCCCCTTGTGTTTGTTCCTCACCTTATCTTACTGGGTTGTTAAATGCTCAAAGAACCCTGAGGCACTATGACAATCAGGGAAAAGATGCTAATGCTACAGAAAAACTATCACCATCTGCTGTCCCATATCTCACACAGAAAGACTATTTGTTCATTTTCTGGGAATCTTCTGTCTATTCAGCATGTGCAGTATACCTATGTGCTTCTCAGAATTTTTTTATATTTTGGGGATTGGTGCACTGTATACCTTCAAACTGGTTCTTAGAATAACTGGACTTCCATCAAACTGTGTTTATATTATGGATAATTTATAAATATTTGAAGTACTGATCCAATACATTTCTGCTGGCATTCACAAAGGAAAAAAACCCTTGATACTGGTACTAAGATTCAATTAGATGTGCCTCAGAATGAATGAAATCTTACCTTTAGTGGATCTCCAGTACTCCTTAGGTGATTACTGTAAAGAATATTACTAAGATGGCACAATTGCTGGAAATTGCTTTAATATACTGAAATCTTGTTTAATTTTTTTAATGTGAACATTTTTTCTTTTTTCCCTGAAATACTGTGTGTTTGAGCTAAAGAAATGTTGCAAGTTCTTGATTCTTTATCTTTGGCATACCAAGTGTGTGCTGGTTAATCAAGGTCAGCTTCAAAAAGCCAAATGAAGTCTGTCAGAGGCGATATTTATGAATGGACTTTCACTCTGCTGTAATTGGAATTAATGTTGAGTCATTCTTTCCAGTAACTTCATGAGCAGACAAATGTGAGTTGACAGAGGGATAAGAGACTCTCCAAGAGATAGCTCAAAAAGTGGCCAGGGTTATATATCACTTCCTGAAATGATAATACAAATGCTAATTGATCTAGAGACTCTCCTGGAAGTCATGTAGCAAAAGCATGTTTTCATTTTTATCAGGAGCTGCTATTTGCAGAGAGTGAGTCAAAGAGAGCAGGTGGACAAGTTTAAGATACTTATTTCAAGGTTAAAGTGTACTTCCCATCAAAGTACACAGTAGTTGTATAATCTTCATATAAAAGGTTAAAGCTTGGATATTATCTGAAATAGGTCTATAATGTGTTATCAGCATTTTCTTGTTATATTGAGTTACTTATTCTGGTATATAGTCCTATTTTGTGAGATCTGTTTGCAGTAGATCTCAGTGAAATATCTGCATTCTGCTGGGACAAAACAGAATCACAAAGGATTAGGGAACATACAGGAATGGAACATATAACATTTTGGCCATAGAAATTGTTCAAAGGAAAGATTTGGAATGCATTTTTAATCCCTTTAAATTCTGCACAGGGACTGTGAGACATGAGGATTGGAGAAAAGGAGAAAAATGCTGTGAATTCAGTGCTCCTTTGGGTTTTTTGTTTGTTTGGGGTTTTTGTTGGTTGCTTTTTGTTTGTTTGTTTTGTTTTAATTTTGGTTGGTTGGTTTGCTTTCTTTTGAGCCAGTAGAATTTTCAGATATATTGGTTTATTGAAACCTAATACGTTTATATTGTTAACTGGAGCAAATTTTAAGTTTAAAAAATAATTTCCATTAAGAAACAACAATTATGCTCTAGAACTATTTTTTCCTTAGGCCTGAGGCATGAAGTACACTCAAAATTTGTATTAATTAAGGCTTTGGTAAAGAGTATATTGTTAGACACTCCTCAAATAAGATGCTAAAATAAATTGTAGAAGATCTTGAAGTTCAAATTCCCTTTCAATTCCTTTCAACTTTCTGGTCAGCTGATAGGTTTTTTGTTGGTGGAGTATCTGGGGTTTTTTTGAGTTTTCAGAGAAATATATCTTACTATACTTTCAGTTTTCTTGATTTTTTTTTTTTTTTTTGTTCCTGAGCAAATGCTATGAAATGCATAGATTAATATGTGCTGTTACTTTGTTTAAGGCATGCCAGAAATCTGTTGAAGCAGCATGAGGACTTAACATTAATAATTGTAATTATGACCATAATAATATTAGTAATAATAATTTTCCATTCTCCCAAACTTGATGTTCTAGTCTTTATTTTCTTATTTGTAATATAACTTGCTTTACTTCTTGATTATCTCTGTATGCAGAGGGAAGGTTTTTGCTGAGCTACCAGTTTGTGTTATGGCACTTCTGGAAGTTAAAGTAGAAATCAGCAGGGTACCTGGAATTGGAAAAGATCTGGTGTCCTCGGTTCTGGCAGCTGGGCATAGGTCAAATTTGGTACATTTTGGCTGCTGTTTTCTTAGGAGGCTCTGTCTGAGCTCGAGGTTTCTCTGATTTAAAGTGTCCTCTGCTTGCTTCTGAGGTTCACAGTCAAGAATCAACCACTTTTGCTTGGATGGGAATTAACCACGGTTCCTCCTTGTTTCGCAGCCACTGGGAACTGTACGCTAGCAGTTATCTGTGGCTCCCCAGTTACCTTTAGAATGCTTTTTGATGAATTGTCCTCTAACTCTACCCATTATTTAGGAACCTACCTCACATTCCTGGAGGAGCACTGTTTCTTTTAGGTCCTGACATGTCTTTGTGTCTTATGACCCTACTTGGTGATGTCTTTCCTTAATGGAAGAGGATCCACCTGGATTTTTCCAGGCTGCAAAGGAATGTCTGTTTCTCTACTTCTCATATCTTATCTGCAGCTTCTTTGAAATTTGGCTTAGGCGGGTACAAAATGTGACTGTGCCAAGAGCATTTATACCTGTGCTGGGAGATGGTGTAAGTAATCTTAATAGCACTGTTAGCATGTTTTATAGCTCTGTTAAAGAGCTTGTCATCAGATGCTATGTAGCGTGGACAGGCAGAACCGAACAATCTTGTCCTAAAGGAGAAGTCTTTCTATCATTGTAAATTTTTCCCCTTTTTTCCCTCTATCTCTTTGTTAAATTGAATCAAAATGGTTGGTTTTAAGTACAGGGTTTTTTTTTAGTTTTGTTTTTTCCCTATAGAAATTTAGGTTCCTAAACTAAACAAATAGATAGAAAATTATGAGGTATAATATAAAATATTATACCATCATGTCTGCTAACTATTTATGCATATGATTGTTTCAAAAACATACCTCTTCCTGTAAATTTCTCAAAGAGAGTATTTGATTATAACCAGCACTGTACAGATTTTAAGCTTGTAATACTTTTTTTCCCCAAGTGCAATATATCCAAAAAAGAAGATACAAATAGTACTTTTTTTTGTTTTCCTGTGCCTTATGTTATCAAATACCTCACAAATTACATTTTCTAGGTGAAGTAGGAAGCATGCTTTTAAGCAGAAGAGTCATGTCAATCAAAGGGATAAAGCCCCTGCTTATCAGCTGTGGAATGAAAATGGCACAGACTAATTTTTAAAGATCTAAACATTTCCATGTGTATTTACTTCTTGTCAATGCTGGATTTACTTTTAATTTCTAATTTATTTTACTGTTGTTTTCATTAACACATAAAGGTCATCTTAAGAATTTGGAAAGTTCTTCAATCTGCTGAAACAGAAGATTTTTGAGCCTGTGAGTGTCACAGCCTAAAACTTTCTGGTGTGAGATAGGACCATGAATGATCTTTTTTCACCTGCAGTGAGTAACATAGACTGCAAGCAACCTGTGTGGAGATTTTGAAGTAATTTTTCTTAATGAGGGATTTTAGAGGTGTGATAATTTGGATGTAAATATTTTCAAATCTCATTGTAAATATGCATTTGTACTGACAAGACACAAGTTTTGATCTGCTCAATATGGATAGAATATACACAAATTAGTATTTTGAGTAGCAAGATTATCACATGTCACTTCCAAAGCTGAGTATAAATATTTATCTGCAATGAGCAATATATTTGAACATACATCTGTTAGTTAAACAAAAGGGGTTGTACATTTACCTGTGTTGTCACTGGCTATGGCTATGTCCATCTGTGTGTCACATGAGCTCCTTGACAACCCTGTTTGGCAGCAGCATGATGTGATGTTTGTGAAGCCTTTGCTTGTGTGCATAGAAATCTGTGTTATCTGTGATTCTCCCTTGGGACCCAGACTATCAATGCAAAGCCAAAAGCACTCCAGAAGCAGAGGATGTGGGAATCTTAGTTGACACCATGATTAGAAACCTTTTTAGCTGGTGGGAAAGGTTCCAAGAAATAATCTTAAACTTGAAATATGAACCTGATTGTGTAACTCTGTATTTGACTTCAGCATTTTCTGAATTCTGGATTAAGACAGACATTGCAAGAAATGTGATTTTGAACAAAAATATATATGAATGCTTTATTTTTCCACTTAACTTTAATGTGAATGTAGCTCAATTGTAGGAATAAGCCATCAACAGTAATTTTCCAGAAAGAAAAAAAAAAAAAAGCTGATGTTCTACACTGATATAGCTTTTGATGATAAAAATCTATGCATTAGGGGACTAAAGTTTAGTTCACTGGTTTGTTGTAATTACCTATTTTCTATATAATCATGAATGGGAAATCTTGTAACCTCAAGTCATCATTTGAAAAATGGTGATTTTTCTGTCCCTAACTGCTGAAATTGCTGCACTAAATGCAGTTTTACTGCATTGTGAGGATGTTTGTAAGGTGACATATATGATTTATAAACTATGTAACATAGGCCTTAGGTTTTTTTTTGTACTAGGAAATATTAGGAGAAAGGTTTGTGTAGTGAGTCTTTATTGTCTTTTCATGGGATTATGGTCATTAAAAACAGATTTTATAGATCATGTATGAATTTTAATGACAAAAAATATTTTTTATATTAAGTAATTTGTATTGACAAGAGTTGTTTTACCCATTTTTATGGAGTTCGACATCATGCTCCTCTAAGTTTCTTAGATCTTGGATGCTTACCAGTTATATGAGTTTGCACTGCTCCATTGCCTTAGGCTCTGTGTGTTTGCATTCACCTACAAAGTGCAAAGTGGGTGTAGAACATTCCTGCTTGGAGCTGAAGGGCCTCCACTCAGCACAAATGCAAACTGTTGCACCAGTGTTCAAAAGCTGTGTTTGAACAGGGCCAGTATTCAGAGATGACACCAAGCCACACGTTGTGTTCCCTGGAAAAAGGCAAGTTCTTTCAATAGTGTGTTGCTGTTTCCATTGGTGTAGGACAGGGAGTTGCTTCAGCTACAGAAACGGAAAAAAGAAAACCCCATTTCAAGGCACTGCATTTGTTGGAGGTCTTCACTTTAATCTGCTACTCTCATAGAGCCAAACTGCACGACAACCAATAGCAAATGACAAGAAAATTCATTGTCATATTGCCTATCACAGTAGACTTTGCCAGAAGTATTTGTCTCTTACCTGTCTGAAAATGTATAAAGGGCAATAAAGCTGTGTTGGAGAACTCTGTGGCTGTGATGTGTTAAGTGCCAGGCTAGAGATGATTTACTCCACTTGCTGTCCTGGAGGGCTGCTATGATACTGAGGTTGCTGCTTAAACATCCCTAAGCTCCTACATCATATAGGGTGGTATAATTATGATATGTAAGTTCTCCAAGCATCTGTGCAATTACAGATTGGAATAAGCTCCAGTCTTCCACCCCAACCTTTACTAAATTCATCAGTGCACCCTGCAAGGGTTGAAAATCAGAATTTTGGCTAACCAGGGCTTCTATAACAAGCAAGCTTTGTGCTCAGGTCCTCTGCCCTTCAGCCTGCTGGCTACCATATATCACGGGGGATTTTTGCTCTGTTAAAAGTTGTCCAGTGACATTGTGTTTGTGCATGCTGATGAACAGGCATTGCTTTTTGACTGAGCTAGCTAGCAGTAATTATCCACAACTCATCACCTTTGTCCTCAGCCTACAGAGATGGGAAGTAGTTGTATATGACTTTCTTGAATGAAAAAAAGGATAAGACCCTCAAGTTATAAATGAACTAATTCCAATGCACCCACCAAACTATGGAATAGAAAAGTATCAGTATTAGACTCAGGTCAAAAAAAGAAAAAAAGATCATAATTTTTTTGGCAAGACCTTCCAAAGTGTGTGATGATGTTCTTATTTGCTGCCTAGCAACAAGTCCAGCTTTAAGAGTAGGAAACTATGTGTCTCTCTACAGAAAAATGAAACAATTACAATCCTTAGTAATAAATCATTAAAGGATATTAATTATTGTAGTAAGTTGCTTGCTGTTAATATTGGCAAACTGACAAATGCTGAGCTCTATACAGAAAGAGTAGCAAAAAGTTTGTCCAATTTTATGGTGAAGGCAAGAAAAGTTGCCTAGAAGCATTAAGTTCCCATACTGAACAGGTTTCATGTACTGGAATAAGACACATGAGCTAGATGTGACTCTGCCCCTGAATGTGGAAAGCGTTCTTTTTATAATTAGTTTACATCACAGGTTGTGTGACTGAATGGAAAAGTATCATTTAGTCTGGTACTACAATACTTCCAAAAAAGGTGTAAGGTTATAGTTGCAGTAGGAAAGTAGTTGTGTCTGGATATTCAGTTTAAATAGTTCAAAATTACAATGTTACTTGGTCTTACAGATGACTTACTGCTCATCATTCTGTATTTTATTTCATGTCCTTAGAGTTAGAAGAAGGTTTTTACTCTAATGTATCAGTAATTCCCTGTGTACAGTTCCATATTGCAGTTCCTGGAATTTTTTCCATCACAACAGAAGTGCTCTCATTTCTGAGTTTTCAAGCTGCAGCTACATACCTCAGACAGCAAACACTTGTATTTGTATTAACGTCTGTGGTATCTTCTATAATTTTCCCTGTGAGTCAGTTCTACACAAGTTTTATAGCAGGCTTGTAGTTTAGTCTGCTGAGCATGGATAAGGGTGCCTAACTGTAGATGCTCACATTTCACTGTGTCGGGGATGCTCAAGAACACGGTCTGTTTTAAGCATATGTGTTTGCTAGGCTGTGCTGACAGAAGAGAGATGCCATTTATTCCAATCCAAGTGCTTCATCTTCCTTTTTAATAGTGTAAATACAATAGTAGAGAAACCTGCAAACTGCTCCTATTTCCACACATTTTTTCAGTGGTAAAAGTAACACTGCAGTATTACTGCAAGTAGACAGAAGGCTTTTCCTGATAACTGATGGGAAGGATCTTGACCTATCCTTTGTCAAATATCACATGAGTCAGGCTACCTGATTGCCATCAGGCTGCGTGTCTGGGTGGGCGCCAGGGTGGTCAGGTAGGGTATAACAATAGCCATTCATCACACCCAGCCTGTCTCTCCCCTCTGTCAATAAGATAAAATAATCTAATACAATCAACTCTGCAGGAGACACAAGGCTTGCTGGTATTTTGTTCTTGGTGGAGAACCTTGTAAAAATAAGCACACACTTCTACAAACAGGCCAGGAAAGCTGCCACAACATTTTCAGTGTGGTAACTGATAGCAGCCATATTCATGGACTAAATTGCTTTGGGGCTTTTTTTTTTCCCCTCTGTTGTGGTGGTGTCAGAGAAAAAACAAACCTAAGCATGTTTGTTTGTTTGCTTATTGCTGTATTTCAGCTGCAGCAGATAATGATGTGGCAATGACAGTGGTGCCACATGGCTTCTGCCCTTGATGCTGATGGAAGGGAGCAGAATAAAGGCAGGTAACAGTGAAATTATATAAAATAGTAAGGGCCTGGACTAATTCTAGGAAAGACTACTGTTTAAATTAAACAGGCTTTGAATACTTTTCTCTGTGATGTTTCTGGTAAATTTTTGATTAGGTGTTAGCTGTTGTGTTGACTTTGCACATGCTTGGCTTTGATTCCTGAAATATTTTGTCAAAGAACTGTGTCAGTTCATGGGATTTGCAACACCCATGTCCTGTCAGTCTGACAGGAACTTGCATTTATTATTTGAAATGAGGTAGATTAATGTAACCACACCTTATCTGAGTTGCAGTTTGATGCCCAGAAGCCCTGGATGGTCCTGTGGGACTTACCCTAATATGCAAGCAGATTTTGTCATAGAGAGAGAGACCCTAAAAGAAAACCTGCCATGAAGGATTTATAATTCATCCAGGCAGTCAAAAGAAAGACATTTTCTTCCATGATTTCCATACTGTGGACACAAGACTGTCAGGTTTATTGAGTTCAGCAGCAGTGGTGGAAAATATCTGCCAAATAGGTGAATACCGCACAGTGGTCTGGATGGCAAAAAGGGTTTTTCTACTTTGAGTGGTGGAACACACAAATAATTTGTCAGAGAACTCATTATTAGCTTTTTAGAGAAATGAGAGTAGTTAAAGGTCTCTCTTTGTCCATGTTTTTATTTGTAGGACGTGTATGAACTCTGCCTTAATTTTTTAAAAAAAATTCAAATTTTATATTTTTTATGCCACATTTCTTCTTCATACTGACAAATAAAACAAGGCTAAACTTAGTTCATTAAAGATATCTTACAGAACACAGTACCTTGTACCGTACTTTTTTATTAAAATGGAAAACATTCAAAAAGCATTATATAGCATTATATGTATAAAATACACCTATAAGTATGCGTTATGCAATTATATCTTTCATGTAGCATTGCCATATGAAAAATGTATATGCTGGCTGTGCATGTGAGTGTGGTTTCTTCAGCTTCTGGGAAGCTTTGCCCATTTAGGCCATCTAAGAAGTGTATGTTTGCTGTGTCTAAATTTAATTTCCAAGACTTTGACTGCAATTCTTATCTCTTGATAATGTTTTAATAAATGTAAGTGTTTTAAGGCCAGTAGGTACCACCGCGATAATCTTACAGTTTTCCACATAACAGCTGCTAGATAATTTTATCTACATGAAATCCATAATTTCTAATTTTGTTCAGCTCTAGGCTTGTTCCTGTTGAAATTAAAGAAAAAAATTGCCCTTGATTTGAGAACATCATCTGGATGAGAGCTGATAGACCTGGGCCTTGCAGTCATTCTGCAGAGCAGTGAAATTACTGAGTGCTTTTAAGAGTGCTTTATGCTTCCTCTGGTTCTGTTAGTTTTGTTATGCTTCACTATTCAGATTCTACTTGGATTAACACCTAAAACTAAGTGTGCTCTATATTTTTGATAAGGTGTGTGAGAAACCATCTAAGTACACGGAAGTTGAATGGCGGGGGAGGGAGGAAGGGTAAAGAAAAATGACTGGTTAAATATGCAGCAAATAATCCCTCCTTATATTTAGAAAAATAGTAATCTGGGCACTTCCTCCTTGCCAGTGAAATGCTCCATTACATTGACATGAAAGGATTTAAAATTCAATGAAATTAATAGGATATTTATTTCAAATAATTAATCAAAAGTGAAATATTTTGCATTAATTTTCAGGTGTTAAAATGGAAGCAAATTTGGCCTTGAAACAATGTGTCAGTCTTTTTACTTTGAAAATATTGCAGCAAAACTTTGATGACATCTCCTTTTTCCTCCTCTTTTTGAATAAAAATATTTATAGTGGTTGCAAATTTGAAAGACGCTGATCAATTTTTTTTTTTCTTCTGTTGAAAAATTACTCTGCGTTTATTTAAGTACCTGAATTTCTTCAAAAAACTTTCAATTACATGACTTTACAGCCTACAATGAACATTATATTTAAGGCCTTAGTATTTGAAGTGATCTATTTAAGAAGACCAAAATTCTAAATATACTTAAATGTAGCTCATAATTTTAATTCTGAGGTTATGTTTTTGACTTTTTAAAAAAAAGTTTTAAATTTTGTGACTTTCAGAATTTTAAAGCTGCAGTTCAGGTCTGTTGCTCTTTGAACATAGGGTACACTCAGTTTGTGTACTTTTTAGCGGCTACAGATGGATTTCTTCTCTGGGGTGTCAATAATATGAGTGTGAGTTAACCCATTTTTGTTGAGCGGGGCATGATTGACTTAGAGAGCATGAAGGCAGTGATTTGTCTACTTTTTTTTCCAGGTGCAAAAGGAAGAATCCCACCCTTCTGCTTCTGAGCCAGTTTTTCTGCCAACAGCCAGCAGTCTGCTGCCTTCTGAGTTGTTTGCTTTCAGAGAGGTTTATTTTGTTATCTGTGCAGCCCAGAACCGCTGGGAATGTTGGGAAGCCCCACGGAGGGCATTGGAGCCACTCTGAGAGCAGTGGTGTGTCCTAGGGGAGCCCCACAGCCTGCCAGGAGAGAGTCTCTCCCTCACTGCCTCACACAAAGCGGAGTAAAGCGGGTGTGCTGCAGGAAATGCAGACAGCCCCATGCTGCCCAGAGAGGTGTTGTGCAGATGCTGATCAATAATACGGTACGACCGATGCCCGTAATTGTGTTGATGAAAGCTGCACTACAGATGTTGAACAATTGAGTTTGTTTTCAGCAAGCTGTGTTGTAAGGGTTAGCTCAGTTCAGCAGGAGCATATGGAAAACCAACTTCCTTCTTTCTGCAGGAAAAAAAATTATAGGAATTCCTGTTGTACAAAATCCTCACTTAGGTTACGTCCATGTTTTCATGTACTCAGTATTTCTCTCACTGTCAAATACCAGACCTATGAAATACTGTCACAGTTTCAAAAGCTGAGTTAACTATTGGAATATTATTTTCCATAATAAACATTATTTGTTCAAAGAGTTTAGATTTCTAGATTTTAGTTTTGTTTCTGCCACACTAAACCAGCATTCAAATGTTGCATTGTAGAAGATGAAGCAATATTGACAAAACTTGTCTGTTGGATAATCTGTTTATACAGGGCTTGTTATCCTAAGTGGCTTTAATGGCACACTGCTGACCATGTGGAGATTCAGGGGAGATTGCTCCCACTGTGGGAAATATGATGTCTCCCGGTGTCTCCTCAGTAGGATGGTTCTGTCTGGCTGCAATGGGCAGACGGCACCATTAGTTTTTTTGCCAGTGAGAGCCTGTGGAGCTAAATTCAGTCCTCTACGAAACAGGCATAACTTCTTCACTGAGTCAGCTGATTTTTTTGCCTGCTAACATCTGGTCTTAATCTGCACTCTTGTGATATAATGAAATTTGAGGTAGAAATAGGAAAGGCAGTTCAGAGACAATGTCAGAGCTGACCCTCTAACCTGAAAAGGAATGATAAATAAATATAGATTTTTATTAAAAAATTTTTGAAATTGAGTTTTCTAACATAATGTTTTCTCAAAGGTTTGGAAATATTTGGTCTAATTTTTAGCATACTTCTACCAATTTATATCATAGCCTCTTTGTTCTAGAATTGACATTAGAAAAAATTTGCTTATGGGTTACTTAGGAGGAAGTCCAATTTTATAGTTTAAATCTTATTAAAAGTGTCAATACAGACAGGAGGTTCAGACTCAGAAGCTGATATATGCTTGAACATCTGGGCACGTGCCAGATAAATTCTTCTTACTCCTGCAAGGTTAATATATTCAAATATCTATAGCCAGGTTGGGTGCTGACAATGAGGGCAGTCTATAAAAGAAAATGTAAAGAGGTGGAAGAGTATCTGACTCACGAGATGTTTCATAGCTGCTTTGCTGTAGGATGCATTAAACCACGCAGGTGGTGTGGACAGCCTGGCTGTGTGGCATTATCGCAGCTCAGTGACAGGGCTGGATCTACCCAGTGGGAGGCTGCAGTGAAGATGGAGCTAGATGAGAGGCAACAGACATAATGGCAATGAGGGAAAATCTTGTGAGATATCAAGGAGAAAATGTAGCCAGGCAACAACCCAGGATCCAGAGAGGTTGTGGAGCCTCCATCCAGAGAGACACTCAGAATTCCACCAGACAAGAGCTTTCTCCAATTGAAAAGAATTGTTCTCTGACCCTGCATTCAAGCTTAAGATTGTGTCCTCTCATTCTCCAGGCAGCAAGTGACAGACTGAGAGGACAGAGTCTTAAGCTGTGTCAAGGGAAATATAGGTTGGATGTTAGAAAAAGGTTTTTTACAGAGTGATACAGTACTGGAATGGTCTGTCTGGGGAGGTGGTGGAGTAACCATCCCTGGATGTGTTTTAAAAATCGTTGGATGTTGCACTCAATGCCATGGTTGAGGTGTTAGAGCATGGGTTGGACTCGATGATCTTAAAGGTCTCTTCCAACCTGATCATTCTGTGATTTCAAAGGGCTGACTTCCAGGACATCAGTTTTTATTTTTCTCTCCTCATGGTCTTAGCATGGTCATGCAGGAAACCTACTGTATCTCATTATTTGCATTTAGTAGGCATCACAAATAAGTTCAAGCAAAACAGAAAAGCCATACATTTTTATACACATACATACATACATATATATATAATTATAATTATATATATATTTATATAACGTATTTAAATTGAGACATTATTTTCACTAAATCAATGCTAAAGACAGGACCAAAGAATCCCAGGTATTCAGGCTGATCAGGGTGATTAGCCTTTTGTTTTGGGTAAGTCTTGTGTGTCTCTCACACTCTTCAGCAGCTGGTATGTGTTCCTGCTAATGTAAAAATACTTTATATTCAGGATAAAATTTACTGCATTTTCTCATTTGGGGCAAATTTGGCTATACCAAGCTTCTGGTTTGTGATAAATCATGTTTCATGAACCTACTGCTTGGAAAGAAAAGGACAACGAGATAATGAGAGGTAAGGATTTTTGTGTTTGGATGATATTTAAAGTCATGCAGTCTGATTTTCATTCATAATGTTCATTCTCAGTTTCATAAGAAGAATGGATTGCAGTTTTTATCTGGTTTAAAATGAGCTTCAGTTGATCAGGTCGATATAATGATATAAAACTGAAATAAAGAAAGTGATAACATTCATCAAGAGAAAAAGGAATTGAATTTCCAGGGGATGCAGTCTGCCCTGTAGCTCAAGCACTCCATCCTGAATGGAATTTTTTAATGTGATGTGATTGCTAATATGAGTCACAGCAGCATCCATTAGCTTTGTTTAGGAACTCTAAAAGATGCATGAAATTCAAATCCAGATGTGGACTGGTCAAGGATTATGATTCATTCTTCTGTTTAAGAATCATAAAAAATTATCACTCATAAACCTTAGATGCTAGATCAAGTTTTATCTCAACAAGTCTGGTGTGTTTATATTGATCTAACTTCAGCACAAATAAATGAGTAAGCTGTGTAAAATTTGGGGTTGCACTGAGTGTGAGCCCATTGTTTTGTGTGTTTTAAAATGGAGCTCATTCAGTAAAAGCACAATCTAGAATTTAAGGGCTAGCCACATTGCATTATGAAATATTTGTGTCTCCTGCTGAATGTATGATGTCTATGAAGGGGTTAACACATGCAGAACTACAGCTTTCATGGGCAGAAGGTGTCCTTGGGACAGAGATGGTTCAAGGGGGAGTGATGATTTGCCAGTGTGAGCTTTTGGTGATGTAGTGCTTTTAACATCTTTCTGGAGAGTTTTGGCAGAGGATTCTCTTGTGGCAACAGACAGTGCAGGAGTTGTCTTTCTCCTGCTGCCAAGTGTTGTTTCACTTACACTTAGTCAAATTAATATATTCCATTTAATACAGTGAACTGGTTTTCTAATTTCTCTTAAAGTCTTTGACACTAGTACTGTAAACAATAGACAAACCCTGGAATTAGTTCCAAGGATTAATCTGGAAACCAAAATGGAGACAAATAAAGGTGAAGACAACCTTTGTCATCTTCAACCTTTCTTCCTTTACCAGTGGTAATTTTCTTCTTGTGGGCCGTTGTGTTGCCTCGTCTTTTTGGCGCAGCACTAAGCTCCAGTTAGCGGAGGCCCTCACTAACTCTGATGTGCTGAGCACATATTTGAGATGGAACGTTGATATTTTCTTCTTTCATGGCAAGAATGCAACAGTTACCAGTTACTGCTTACAAATACCAAAGCACAGCAGAGGCTTCAATTTACTTTAGGAATCATTTCCATTTTCAATCAGTCATCTCCTTTTTTTTTTTAATTAGATGAGAAAGGCAGGCACAGGCCAAGTCCCAGTGCACTAGCATATTAGAGAAAACTTATAATAAAGATGTGTACTTTTCCACTGAAGTACCTGGTGCATCTCTTTGCAGAACAGCTGAGCAAATTATTGAAAATACTATAGTCAAAGAATTCCTACTGTCTCATGATATATTAAGTGATTACTGTAGGACTTGTGCTTGTTCCATTCCTTGGCCCTCCAGCAACTGCACTGTTATTAATTTGATCTGTTAATTTGTTAATATAGCTCTGCTGTTAAAAATTATTATATTTTAGTTCAAATTGAATAACACTTCTAATGACAAATGTAGGATTCCTCTTCCTTTTGGATAATGTGATCTGAATAAATGTGGAAACTAGGAAAATAAACACAGTTTCTGTCTTTTACCGTGTTGTGTAAACAGTTACAAGTCTTTACTGGTCTTCCTTAGGGACCGCTGTCATATCCTTGTCTATCAGATGCTCAGACTAGCCTTGATCTGTGAAATGGTATGGCTTTTTGTTTTCTGTTTCTGTGGATTGCCAGAGTCTTTCAGTAAAATACATGTCTAAAAATTTCCCACATGCATTTTGAGTCAAAACAAATCTCTGGAATATGTAAACAGATATTGCTTTTCTGAAAACTAGTAATTCTTTGCCTATATCTCTTCCCCTGTGTCTGGCTAGATATTCCTTCTTTTGTGCTAGAAACAGCATCTGTGTGTTGCTACATGTTCACCTGTATTACAAAACCCATCCAGATATGCAAAATAAAATAAAAGAAGATAAGAAAAAAACCTCAAAAAAATCTACTTATCTGCACTGTGGGATTTAAAGATGCCTAGCTAAGTGTAAAGTTGAAACTTGGGACTTCTTATTGATGAGTTTTAGCTCAGATGCTTTACCACAAGTTCAGGATCCTGTTGAGGATGCTAACTGACTTCACTGAGGATTTTTTCTTGAAGATAAAATTGTGTATTTCAAAAGAGCGGAAATCACCACAGATGGATTAGGGCAGAACACATTTGTTCATCTAGATCAGTTTTTCTAGCTTATACAACTAACCTCATTTGAAATGACTGAATGATTTAAAGTAAGGAAAGGTAAAATTTCCATTAATATTCTCCTTTACACTTTACCATAAAATCCTCCAACCTCCTCCTCAAATGGTCCAAAATCTAGGAAAGGACTAAGAAATCCTTAAATAAAATTAATCTGCAGAACACAAGACCATCTTTTTCTTCCTTTGGAGGTCACCCAACCAGTGCTTGCTCTCCTGTGCTTCCATGGTTAGTTCTCAAAGCCTAGACGTCATGTGAGCTCTGACAGCTGAACCTCTTGTGGCTCCACCAGGGTCATGAGCAGCTGTCTGAGCTCCTATCACAACAGTGAAAATTCAGAAAAAATGGGAATAGAACAAAGTAGATTTGATCTGGTTCTCTTTTTGTCTGGTTCATGCACCCTGCTTCATGTTTATCCACTCCTGTCTATTCACTGTTAGAGATAGAATCTCCTCTCCATTTTTAAACTGGAGCAGTTGCGTATTCCAGCTGTTCCTGTGGAACTTCAGGAGACAATGGTGTATTTCAAATCAGCAAGATTTTAATTCTGTCTTCCTTCAGCCCCCCAGCTGAAAATTCCTGATCTGATTCCTAGTTAACAGTCTGACTGGAACAAGGGAAGGAGCTTTCTTCAGCAGCTGCAGGTGTTTTAGTGCTAGTTCTTGTAGCTTCCTGCATATGAGCAGCTTATTTCTTATGAGTCTTATTTTCCTGGGTAATCTGTGTTGTATGATAATTACCTTAAGGAATTAAAAATATATTTTGAAAAATTAAGGTTTTATTAAGACATAGTGAATAAATTTACTTACAATAGGATTTATCAAGGGTAGATACTAGAAAATTGAACGAGGATGGGAGGTTGGTCATGACTAAATTCTCAACTTTAGCCTGGGAATACTGCTTCTGTCTCTCTACAGAAACACCAGACTTCATCTCTGAAGTGCTTTGAGATGCTTGGAAATTCCTCAGTGAGGATTAGGTATGATTATTTCAATATTTTTAGGTTATACAAAACTAGTTGAATGTGGGTAATACTGACCTTACCTCTAGAGGCCCTGTGTAGTTTACCATTTCTGCTTCTTTTTATCCATCTTATGGGAAAGGTCCTGAGCAAGACCAGCATGTTATTGCAGTAGTGTATCACAAATATCTGAGGCTTCATTGCCAGTGAGCCCCAGGCGCCTGTGCACTGCTTATTGATCAGGCAGTTACAGCAGAATAGCACCTTGTTACTAACTGCCTGAAAACTCCTGAAACCTTCTACCTTGGTTATTTTAATTCCAAATTTTTTCCTTTTTTTTTGTGGCTTAGTATACTAGAAAACAGGATGTAGTGGGGAGAATTTGCAGGCTTTTATCTCTACGTCTTAGATTCAGTAGTTCCATATTGGGGATGGTATTGCATGACTTCAGCTGATAGGTTTGTGTGTAGACACGTACATTGACTACAGTCTGGTTTATATCCTTTCAGCTTGCACCTGATAAATTGCAGGAAGCAAAAGCCCCCTACAAATACTAAATAGGGATAAGTGAAAACAAGCAATGAATTTGTTCCATTTATGGGCTCCACATGTTCTCAGATCTGCCTTCATATTTTTTTCTATTTTTTTTCCCTAATCAGCAATTTGAGAGTTGTACAGCAAATTAAGAGAAGAGCTTTCAACAACCAGAACTAAAGATGAAACAGTTATGATAATGAAGTGCCTTTAGATCCCCTCAGATTCAGAAAGAATGGGAAAAAACTAATTTCCTGAAGACTTTTCCCATTGATTCTGCATAGTCTCCACTAAACCTGGTTTCTATTCTCATGGGGTGATTCCCCAGTCAGCACATCTGCAGAGGTGCGTGGTTACTCTGCTGTGATTCAGCCCAGAGCACCTTCAGCTGTGACTTCCACTTCATCTCACCCAATTTAACTCTCTCCAAGTACAGAAGGCTAATAATGAGCAGGTTGCCATAAGTTTTTAAAGAAGCAGCAGGAAACATCTTAATGCAACTGTCAGTCTGTGCACGTACTGTGGGCGCTTGCTCTCTCTGATAGCCTGGAGCTTAAAAGTGCTGTTCTTTGCCAAGGGAGAGGCGGCTATCTTCAATCTGGCATCTGAAAATGACAAAGTGATCTATCAAGCAGAATTAGGAGCACAGATCCTTCCTGTTCTGTTTAGCTTTGTAATTCAATCTGAGTCAAACCAGAGGCCTGGCCTGAGGAGAAGTGGTCCTTCAAATCTAATGAAGCAGTCCTCCGATTTACCATCATACAAACATTAATATGTAAACTTCCTATGTATATAAAAGACAAAAAGGCATATTGTATCTGACAGAAGTTACTTTTCAAGGTATGCTAATTCTGAAGCTCTCCTTCTATTGGATTCTTCACACTCTCTGCAGGCTTTCACAACAACTTTTCTATTTTTCCATGCACTCCAGAGATCCTGGCTGAATTCCTACCCTATGCCTAGGCATATTCATGAAAATAGACTTAGAAGTATCACACAGAGCTTGAGAAAAACTTCTCTGGGCTGCCAGTAACTTGAAAGATTTGAAAAGTCTGCTTATGACTTCATTGGTTTTTGTCATGACCATTCTGTTTCTGTATTTTTGTCTGGGAAAGGAACTTGGTGTTTTCTGTACAAGATGAATGTGGTCTGTAAGAAGACTATCCAGACATTCTGGTTGGGTTGTATTTTTTTTTTTTTTTTGTTTGGGTTTGTTTGGTTGGTTGGTTTTGTTAAGCTTTTTGTATGTGTTGCAAGCTTGATAAAATACTTTGAAGTTACAATGATAGCATGTAAGATATGTAAGATACGATAGGTAAAGATTCAATAGAATGTGTGCATAAAGGAGGAACTCAGAATTCCTCAGCTCAGCATAACTTTTTTATCATGTCCTATTTCTTTTCCTGGAATGCTGATTCATACCTGCTGTGCAGTGCTGTTATAATTACTAATGTATTTATGATACGTATTTACTTAAGAGACTAGAGGTACTGTTAGTGAAATAACAGAATTTGATATTGTCCCTTAAAATGTCTCATGAAAAAAATCATTGACCAAGGAGACTTTCATCTGACTTCAATGGCTTTATTTTTCATTCTGTCTTGCTTCTCTTCCACTTCTGCTTCTCTGTGTCATTCCTGGTGTTTTAACTGTAAGTTTTCTGGTAGAACCTGTCTCTCATCTCATATGAGATGCACATTACAAAAGGACAGCACCTTCAGAGTGCTTTCTGGGTGAAACTTTTAAAAAGAGAAATCCTTCTGAAGAACAGTAAAATAAGTACGTTCCTTTCATTACTGCTCAGGATCTGGTAAGAAATCAGCTAAGAAATAGAAGCCTAAACATGTGTGACTTCCTCCTGTGGACACATTTAGAAGGTTAAACTTATTATCAGGGCTCTTGTTTATTTTTGTTTTTATTTGTTTACTGCACAAGAAAGTTTTAAGGATGAAGACATAACAAGTCATTACAGATGCTAAAACATTCTTAACTATTCCACAGCAATGCAGTGGAAATAATGACAAGTGATAGAGTAGAAATGCTTTAAAAATAACACCACTGATGAAAGAAGTTCCAAGTACCTTCTGAAATAGGGACAATTTGGCTGAAATCTTAGGCTGGTAGAATCTTCTTACAGTTGTGCATTCTTAAGAGAAACACCATTTAATTGTTCATTTTCCACTGAAGTTCAATACTGGTGCATAGCCTTAAACATAACAAATCTCTCTTTGGGCCATTTGAGTTCAATAACCTTACTTGGCTGTGGAGATTTTTTTTTACAACAGCTAAGCTCAGGCTGATTGCCTGAGGCATCTGTTCCATTCCCTACTTTAACCTCTGCTGCTTTCCCAAATCCTTGGGAAATTTTGAAAACTGAGTTGCCACTTGGAATGAAACTGGATGTAGGAAAGAGCACAAGCAATAAAGTGTAGAATTGTGGAGAATGCATTTTGTGCAAACTTCAAGTTCCTTTAGCTCACTTGTGGCAGTCTTCAGCAATTTCCTTTTTTCATCTAGCATAAGAGCTATTAAAAACTGATACGCAAATGAGGTAATGTCAGCTAATAAAATTTCTTTAGCAGAGAACACAGATAGCAATGGAATATTCCTTTTCATCTGTGATGGGGAAGGTTCTGGGATTCTCTCTTTTATTCCCGTGTAATTTTGCCAAGTCATTTTCCAGTAATTCAGGAGTTGGCAGCCGTGAAGGGCTGTAGCGGGAGCAGCATGATGCTCTGACAGCTGGATGACTCCAGCATAGGCAGTAGGCCAGTAAGGGCATTGCAAAAGTGTCCTGATTACTCTTCGGAATGGGGACAGCAGGCTGGTCTTTCCTCTGTAGTTTTCTGCCAACCTGATGTGATATAGAAACCACTTGACATGCCTTTGCATCCCTGGTTTTATTCCATGTTGCTCAAGCTTGTAAAGACATGTACTGACTAAGCTATCCAGACATTTGGTGTGTTTGGGGCTGCTGTGCTTTTCTGTATAATTCCTCTGATCAGGTCTATTTGCTTGACTCTTGGAAACACAGCAACAGATAGCAACTAAAAAGAAAACTCTTTAACTGTTTTTCTTTGCTGGAATTTTCCTTGGAGATAGCTTTTGCAATTTGAAGTCAATGTTAGAGAGCTGTAGTGTTTGACCCTTAGCATTTCCTATGGAGGATGCACATGCACAGATCACTTCTTCCTCCCAGGTGTCAAAGGCAGCTGAGCTGCAATTGCACTGGAGCTTTGATTTGCATTGGCAGAACACTGCGTAAGGAATCACAACTCATTCCCTTTTGCTTCCCCGAATGGATTGGATCTTTTAGTTGTTTTGTACTCTACTGTGTTTATGCCAGGTATTATTATGTTTCTACATATTCCTGACAAGCAAACCTGGCTGAATAAGACCTGCTTGTCATCAGTCAATTCTAAGTATGCACATGTTTTATATATCAAATCTGGAACATTTTTAGTGTAGTCCTCTTCAGTGTAGGATCAGAAAAATGTCTCAAGTTGCTGTTGGCACTTTCATTCCTTATTGTAGTTGAAACCAACAACTGTATAATTGTTCCAGCCTGGAAGAATGTGTTAATTGACCCAAAGCCCAGAAGTGCTCAGGGTGCAAGCAGCAGATAACAGAGAGGCTTTTCTCTGTCAGTAGATAAATTGACATCACCACTGAAAACAGTGGCACAGCGTTAGTAGTGCCACTCTGCTTTCAGTCTCAGACAATGTGCTCGAGTCCAGTACTACATTAACTTGTTTCTTTTGGACACCAAAGAACAGCCATTCCAGGAGGGAAAACCAAGCCTTTCCCCCTTCTCCATAGCCTTGGGCTAGGACATGTATTATTAGGAAGGAATGATTCATATAAAAATAGCAACTGTTCACTGGTGATACATCTTCAGTGGTTTGGGTTATTTTGGTATTCTTTTTTCAGTTCATATAAAAAGTGTGTTCTTTTGTTTGTCAGTGTCTTTTTTCCTCCCTTCATGTGCCCATAAATTTGCCATATTTGGGAGATTTTCTTACGTGTAAACAAAAACTATACTCTGTTTTGCCAAAGCTCAAGTTCTTGCAGAAGAAGAGATAATGAAAAATTTCAGTGAGGTTCCCAGATTCCTGTAAAACATGAACAAAAACATTGTGTTTCTTAATATTCTTGCTCCTGAAAGGGTTGAACTTTCAACAAGGATTGTTGAAGACAGGCATCAGTATGCAAAATTCATCCCAGGTGGCAAAGGCATAAAAAGACTGAAACCAGGGGTCACAGAATAGGAAGTATGGAACAACCTTAATAATAGGTGGTGCTATCAGACTTGCCTATAAATAATCCACATTGTCAGGAAACTAATGGATATTCTGCATTCAACATTCCTGTGAGTCAAGAGTAAGTGGTTCACCAGATTCTCATTACTGGTGTGTCTGCAGCTTGCTTTGAATATTATGCCTGCATTTGGGACCAAGGAAAATTATAAGAATCCTTTCACCATTGGGTGCTCTGACAGTTACCTTGCCTTGCACAAGCAGCTGAAATCCTCTACATGTGTTTTCAGAAGAGTTGTTGCCACAGTTTGAGAAATGGAGGCAATGAATATGCTTTAGAACTTTTTGGAAATGAAGGATGTCCACAAAAGATTGAGAGAATTTATGTTTATTTCAAAAATAATTTTGAAAAGTAGGTGTGGATTTTGCAATTTTTTTAGTTTTTTTTTGTTGTTTTTTTTTTTTTTTTTCCCAGTTGCAGGGAGAGTTTCTACCACTTGCTGGCAGAGGGGGCTATCTGTCCATGGTTGGCAGAACATCCTCCAGTCAGGAAACACAGCAGGGGAAAAACAAAAGTCACTCTCAAGGGTAGTGTGGTACACAGGGCAAGGAAGAAAGAAAAACATGAGTTGAAAGAGTTGCAGTGATTTTGATGGATGTAATGGACACCCTTCCTTAGATCCTAATGGGATGGGAGGAAATATTTGACCTCTTATATCACTAAAGATATTTACTAATATTTTTTCCCAAACAGAATACCTGTTAAATGCAGATACACAGGACAGCCAACAAACTAACAGAAAGTGTCAAAGAGTAACATTTCAACCATCAGGAAAAGGTAAATAGGAGTCATACAGGAGAAATTCTGATGTTAACTCAGTTTTTAGGAAGTTACCTCTAGACCTTGGTAGACTTCTTTGATTTTTCAAGTCTATTTCTGAATTAGGCTGATAAGGCCAATTTGAAAGCAAAACCCCTAGATTCTTAAGTTTCTGCTTCAAGATTCTAAGAGGAATGAAAGGTATAGTGATGAAACTGGGCTAGAATGGTCAATAAACAGTCAGAAATCTTGTTTGAGGAATGATGTAGAAAATGAAAATGTTAATTTGATGTGTGCCTCTGTGTTACTTTGGAAATACAGAGGGAGGGAAAAAAAAGGTTTTTAAACAGCAAAAATAAATACCTGATAAGATGCTTTAATAACGAAAGAAGAGAGATGAAACTTGCCATAAACAACCCTAATTCAGCAGAATAGCTGGTGAGTATTCTCATTTGAATACAGTACTTTGGGCTTATCTATCCACTCATTCATTCTTTGTGTATAAACTAGTTCAGTCTGAATCTAAGGATGAAAAGAAGTACCAACACCTTCTATTAGGAAGTAAAGCAGTTGGAGAGAATGTAAATGACCTCCAAGAAGACTTAGGTGGGATTTGACCATGCATCCTGGCTATGCTACAGCACCAAGTGCTCAGCAGGAGCTGGTTGAACTGGTTGCCCACATATTTTCCTTTCAGGTGTTTCTTTCCCTGCTACTGCTGCTGCTGTGTGATTTACCTAGGCTCAAGTGCGCTGAGGTGTGTGTGCAGGATACTGCAGCCACAGCAGGGGAGGGGCAATTAGGCTGCTCTTGGCTGGCAACCAGAGTACTGCAGTTTGAAAATAAGCTCTATTGAATTTATGTAGGGTACACATTTTAGAAGTAAGACACAGGATCTGTACATATGAATACACAGCCTGTATTTCTTCTATGTGGGGTGGAAACTCCCCCTTTCCTGCCCCACATGTCTACGTTAACTAAAGGCCACAGGGAAACCCACATAATTAAAAGGCATTGAGGTCATGAGCTGGTTATGAGGCAATTTAGGTTTCTTGTACAGGCCTGCTGGGTCGATAGAGATACAAGTCTGCTCTAGATAGGAACAATGATCTTCTTTTGTAAAACATGAAGGAGAAAAACATGATTTAGGAAAGCCTAGTGCCTCACTGAGGCTTAATTGCATTTTCAGAGATGCATATAACATTCTGTTTCACTTCAGGATGCACCGGGCTGGTCTTGTCACCACTGAAGTATTAAATCTGAGATGTATCACCGTTAAAGTAGCATCCCAGTTGAAAATAACATCTGAGTAAACATTTACTCAACTGAAAACAGTGTGCAAAATACTACTTGAAAAGCTGCTCATTGCTATGAAACAGGACTAGGGGGATAAAAAAACACAATTTCCTGAAATTCCATTTGGCTTCACACCTCTGTGGTTCTCAGAAATCTCACAAGAAGTATGTGCTTGGTGAATGTCAGCTGACTTCAGAGAGTGAGCATGTGTGGGATGGCAGATTTTAGTCACTCACCTGTGCCAGGAGCCATGCTTCTATCACATCAATACATGTTCATCAATCTCCAGAAGCTCCAAAAAGTACATGGACACCTTAAACTGTATCACTGCTTCTGATGCTCACTGTTTTTATCATTTTTCTGCCCCAGCCTAGCAATAGAGATGGTAAAAAATGTGACAATGCCCTTTGAGATTAATAATTATGTCAATTTTTAGCATTTAACAAACACACTGATACTTCCACTGGAGCTCAGTGTTTTTCAGTGTTTGTGCATCCATAAGCAAGTCAGATGCCCAGAGGATGACTTATGACTTGCAAAAGAGTCATAACTAATTTACATATGTCTTTATTTACACATTTTAACAGCTTATTTCACATTGTGTTAAGGTATTTTAAGAGCATTGGGCAACAACACCAGAATCAATGGAAATTTTGTTCCTTTTTTGTATTGGAAAGAAAATTCAGATTTTAGATGATGCACCTCTTATGAGAAAAATGAGTCCTTAATTTGGTCCTTTCTAAATGAAAACAAATAGCTGAAGGAAAGGAAGTGAAGACTATCCAGATGGTGAAATTTCATCCCAAGGTTAATGTTTTTAGTTATCAAGGAACCAAACAAGATCAGGTCTTCAGTATTTTAAATTAATATTATTTTTGTTTAAATTTCTTGTATTCAAGATTTATAGTCTTAATTTAAAATATATTACTTTACCTCCATCAACCATGAGTGAAAGACTAATACAAAGCCAGTACAATTCAACAAAGTCAGTTTTTCTTGCAGGCTGAATCTGTAGCTTAATCTAGCTGGTGAATTTCAACCTAATGGCATGCTATGTGATGCATATGATATGGTTAATTTTCTTTCAGCTTTTTTCTGCTCCAGATGCATTTATCAATCTTTAGCTCAACTGCTTATATTAGTGTTTTCTTGGGAGTAAATGGCACCCACCTGTGACAAATTGTGAACTATGGATCATGATCATGATTCTGTTTAGTGCAGCCTGGCAAAGGAAAAGCAGCATGCACTTTGCATGCTTTAAACAGCGTTACATGGAGAGGTGATGTCCCAGCTCTCCTGAATTCTAATACAGTTCTCCCTACATCTTTGTATGAGGTTAGATCAATCTGTTTCTCATTTAACTAACATCTGAATCCTTCTGCAGGTGCAGGATTTGTTTTGATGTACTCCCTTGATCTTGACCCATATCTGAATAATTGAGGATTGGGTAGAATCTTTTATAAATGAGCTAATCATTATACATTAAAACCTATTAGAGTCAATTGGTTTAATTCCCAGCAGAGCTAGTGAAGTCCTTATCTGTGTCAAAATCTTCACAACAGAAGAACTGCCTGTAGCAGAGAAGATAAGCTTCCCTCCCCTTCCCCCCTTCTGATGGTACTTTTAAAGAACCTCATATGCAAAGGTGGCTGTGTGGAATTAGCTGTGAGAGCAGGTGTCAGACTTGTCAATAACTAGCTAAATGTCAACAGTTTGGGTGTGGGGTTTTTTTAATCTTTTAAATGAAGCATGGCAAACATTGATACAAGGCTGCTAATGGCAAAATGATTGTAAAAGCACCTTGCCAATGTTTGCAATTCTGTGAGCAGTATTCCAGCAAAATTAGGATATGTAATATCTACTACAGCTCTGGAATATGCAGTGCCTGTCTATAACCCTGTCTTCAGAAGACATTGGACCAACCATGCACCTGCAGATCAGGCCTGCAAAGCCATTCTGTCTTTACTGAACTCCACGGGCAGGACACTGCTAGTCCATAGCCCAGCCAACTGCCTGACTTGTTTGGTGCTGTTTCACACAGGGGTTGGAAATGATAATGCAAGACAGAGGGCAAAAATTATACCTATTTTGTTAATGGTGTTTGTTTAGTTGCTTGAGAAAAGAAATAAATAAAAGTGGGGATACCTATCATCTTGAACTAACCAGGTGGGATGTGAAGATTTACGATGTGATAACTTTGAAAATGGAGAAATAAAAATCACCTGCTATGAAAAGGGATTTTACACAATAAAGAATAGATAAATTGGGAGTTTGATTCTGTTTGGTTGGGTTTTTTTTGAGGTGGGATGTGGTTTGGTTTGGTTTTTTTTTAAAGTGTTATTAAAGAATGGGTTATTAATGTATTTTGTTATAAATGTAAAATTAGGAATTGGTAACTGATTTTAATGGGAGAGGTTGTTTTCTTCTGCAGTATCTAGAACACACATAAATAATACACATAGTTGGTTGGATGCAGATTTTGAGTGCTAACATTTCTGCCAATAACCTCAACCCACATATGAAGGAACTAAATTTCTTGAGTGAGATTGGGGTCATTCAGCCTCTGTGCTGATTTATTTCTTGTCCATTGCCAGGCAGACATTGCCAAGTGCAGTGCGTCAGATTGCATGGCAAGAACATGATATGTTTTATCAGGATCTGCCTGCCAAAGCCAGTCTGCAAAATATTTTGTACTGCTTTCAAACTACAATTCCTAAGAGAGGGGGGAGAGTCTGGTATTCTAATCTTCCTCATTGGTGACTTTTTCTGCAAATTTATTAAAAATACTCTTAAAATAAAACAAGAACTTCCCTTTAATACAGGAATACATTAATCCAGGAATACAGGAATACATTAGTTATACTATAAGTCTTTGATAGTATTTAGTCACAGACAAAGTTGGAATTTTATAACCTCACTTTCACCAAATGAATGAGTGCAACTGGGATGATGTAGAGCTAACTGCTATTTGTTTTAAGTTGTGGAAGATTATTCTACTTATTGAAGTGGACAGGGAAGTAAATAATGGGAGGGTAAACTGAACTTAAAGATGTATGCAAATTGCAGCACAGTTAATTCCTGGAAAATTATTCTTTTCTTTATCAAGGTAGGAACAAAACTAGAGCGCATACTCTCTTTGGTGTGCATTTTCCTCCATTTATTAAGCTAAAGCATATCCCTTATATGATGGTTTAAGAGGGAATTGAAGATAGAATTTTGGGGAAAAGGACTCTTCATAATTCCTATTTATTAGCACAGTGCTGCTGTAAAATGTGCACAAAGACTGTGCCCAGTAAATGCTTGTCAGTGGTGCGGGAGCAGTATTTGCCCCAGCTTTGCTGCAGGCCTGCTGCTGGTCCCTCCCTTTGCAGAGTGGGCTGTGCTGCACATGACAGAGCTGGGCTCCCTGCGCACAGCCTGCCACACATCACAGCGCACAGTGGCTGCTCTGATCCCTGTTGGGTTTATGGAGGTCAACCTGACTGAGAATCAGAGAATTTGTCCTGACATTGCACCTTTCCTGTGTTCTCAGCCAGGAGCAGAGCAAAGAAAAATTGCATCTACATTAACTGTAGAAGAATTTTCTGAAGCTGTCCTAGAGGGCACTAAATCAGTTGTGTTATCGATTTTGTAGAAAAGACAGCTGCAGAGCAGATGTAAGGACTGTGATAATCAAAATCATTAGCTTCAAGCTTGAGATAATTCAAACTACTTTGTTGTATACTCAAACAGATGAGCAAACCGAGTGAATTATCTAATGAGTGCACAACTTAAATATCTGGTTTATGTTGCTCTTGAAAGACCTGGACAGGAACATGAACATGTGAATATTAGTGTGCAATTGGTTGAGAGAAGGAATGGCTCAGAATAACCATAACCCAATGTCTCAGACCTGTCATGTAACTGGTTATAAAAACTAGGTGCAAGCAGTATTTGCAAAGCAGGTTTTTAATTCCTTCTCTGAAATCTGTGCTTTTATAGTTTATATTAAAAAAAAATATTTTTTTTTTTAAATATAAACTATATTTTCAATAGCTATTTCAATTTTGGATAATTCAAGATTAAAGCCCTCTCATAACATTAATTGTTGGAAACTCTGCTTCCTTGTGCATATAGAATTAGGGAAATAAAGGAGCTAGTTCAATACACTGGATTTTCCCAAAGGTCTGTCAAAGGACTGTCTTTACTTTCAGAACATGGTGTCTAATTATGGCTACAACAGAGACAATAATTAGGAAATTACTTCACCTTTTATTCACTGTCAGAGTGGAGACCTTTTACCAAATTAATGCTTTCCCAATGGTCTGAGATTTCACTGAGCTGCTGGATCAGGGAAGCAGAAGTTTGGTGGCTTTGCAGCTTGATGTTCTCATTGCAATGTGAAGTGCAGAGAGAGTGTATTGCGCTGGGCTGAATCAGTCAATTGAATATACAGGTATGCTTGGCTTATGGGCTGTAGTGGAGTAAGTTTTCTGCCTTGTGTTCTCTTGTGGGGTATATGGGTGCAGGGAGCAAAAGGGGAGGGCAGGACAACTTCCTAAGCTGTAGATTTTTGCATTAAACTGCTGTGATCATTCTCTGTACTTTGGTAGAATTCATGGAGGCAAAGTAGTTTTTGAAAACCCTTTGTTCCAAGTTAAGACTTGTGTGGGGTTTCTTAATGTGTGGAAAGCATTTTGGACACTGACGGTATGGTGCAAAATATTTGGTTGGTTTTTGAGGCTTAGAGGATGGCTCTATACCAGATGACAGGTAAGAATGTCCATGCTTGTATAAAATGTTGAAAAAAATTCAAATAACTGTCTTGAAAATGGCAATTACTTAAAAAAGGATGTTTTGTAGGTAATAACTTTCTTATGATTCCTTTTAGGGAGCAAACTGTATGGGGAGGGTCAGCAAACTGGATAAATCTGTTACAATTTTCATCTGAAACTCATCTTACGTGTAGAAAGCATCCCGGATGTCTGGATAGTCATGGCCTATACTGCATTGTATATCAAGAGTGAAATGCTGGTGTACTTAGAGAAATGTCTTCTAGCCACCCACAGCATTTCAGGTTTCTGTGACCTTATTACCATTTCTCTCTTCATGAAAGCTGGTGATGAAAGTGCACTCAATAGACCTCTTACCATTATCCAGCCTGTTTCCTGTGATCTTCTTAAAAGAGTTAGGGAGAATTCCTAGCTGGGAAATGAATCTTAGGGTTAATGCAGTCTATCTTATCACAGATCCCACTGGGAGAATAGGCTTTCTGTAATTCAGCTGCAGGTTATCCCTTCTTTGTGCAGACAAGATGGATGGGGAGATAGAGCTGCTTGTTTAAAAAAATGACCAGAGTAGGTTTTTGGAAGACAAGAAAATACTTGGTTCCAATTGGACACATGAGCAGAAAGGTTTGAGTGTAATAAATGGGACATTTTTAGAAATTATCATGTTTTATTTAAAGTAATAGCTTTAGAGAAATAAGAAATCTACATTATTGAACGAAATAAAACCATGTTGTCAGGGTCTGAATGTAAAACCAGGTTCTGCCTCATCCCCCAGTCATTACATCTGTTAGCTATCTCCTGATTAAATAAAAGCTCTTTTAGATTTAGTAACTTTGCTCTGGATATTGTGGCATCACTGTGCATGTAATGGTTTTAATAAATTTCATTTATAGAACCAAACAGAAAAGCAGTTGCTGGCAGAGACAGCTCTGGCTGCAATATGTTAACTCTTTGGAAACCCTTTGCCTGCCAACACATGCCTGGAACCTCACCTACACCATTACAGATAACTGCAAATAATTAACGTGGGTTTAGGCAGTGTTTTAAGTTTTCAGTGTGTTTTGTGGTTTTTTGTGTGTGCTTTTATTTTTCTTTTATATAGATATAATTTTTTGGTGGTTTTGATGGTACAAAATTATATTTGTTTCCCCTTTACAGTGCAGGAATTTTTAGTAAAGATAGAATTTCTTATAGAATATAGGTTTACAGCAAAATATTAACCCAAATCTTCTTTTCTTCCTGGTGTGTTTTTTACCCCAGCCAGCAAATTAACACAATCCATCTGCTCACTCACTCACCCTTGGTGGGGTGGGGAGAGAATCAGAAGGGTAAAAAAGTGAGCAAACTCCTGGGTTGAGATAAGAACAGTTTAATAGTTGCGCACCTGCTCACCGGCAGAGCATGGGAAACTGCAAAGTCCTTGACTTAGGGTCAGCAGTGCCCAGCAACAGCCAAACATCACTGTGGTATCAACATCGTTCTCAAACATCAAACTAACCATTGCACTGTACCCAGCTACTAGGGAGAAAATTAACTCTATCCCAGCCAAACCCAAGATTTTAGATTCCAAAACATCCCAGAAGGCACATCAGGAGTGTAAAAGCTTTGGAAGATAAGAGCAGTCTGAAAGAACCATGTAATAATAAGACTGTTCTCAACACTTTGGACCTGCTCTGGAGCTGACTGTAAGCCTATCACATCTGTGATAAAACAACACATCTGTGTTTTAATTTATTTTCAGGTAGGAAACAAGGCTCTAGATCAAAGAAAACACATTTTTGGAAGTAAAAGGTAGTTTTTGTGTGATCCCAGTGAATGATTTCTAAGTACACTTTGTGTAAATCTGCAGAGAATATGCTAACTTTCAGCTGCTTGGCTCTAAACTCAGACTGGAACAGGACAGATGTGTGAGTCGGGAGGTTGCCAGTTCAAATTCTTCATGTTGGCCAAAGGTTTAATGTCGTGTGTGTGTATGTATTATTATACCTTATTATTCATTGTGTGTGCTGCAGATAGAAGGGAATATATCCACTAGACCAGAACCATCGCTTTAAGAGCAGCTTCATTATTTTGTGACAGCAGGAAATTGCAAGATAGCAGTAACTTTTATTCGTAGGTGTCATTCTCTGTTGTATTGCAATAGCACTGCAGGGCAGCAGCCCTGGGCCCAGGCCCATTCTGTGCATGTTAAAACCTTCTTATCTGATTGTTCCTTCAAGAGCTTTGGAGAGGGAAAATTCAGAAATTTAGAAATTATTTTTAGGAAATGCAAAAAGAAAACAAGTGAAGCGTGTGTAAGAGACCGTGTGCATTTTTCCTCTCAGATTTCAGAAACAGAATTTGCACAAAGAAAAGATCTTCACTCTTGCATACACATTTCTTCCTCACTTTCCTTTGTGTGTTGCCTTTTCAGGGACAAGGTAATACTGTTCTTAGGGTAAAATCTACCTCATGGATTTGAGAGGGGAATTTTACCTTTGGGTAGTTTATGTTCATGGATAATATTGATTGCTTCTGCTATCACTGTTTACAAGCAAGGTATTACACCTTGCTTCCACTGATGACACCAGACAGTTGTGTGGCTTGCTTGCAGCAAGTTATTGGCATATACTTAGGAGATGGTGGGCTTGAAATGACTCTGCTAATGGATTCCTCTTCTTGGAGACTTCTTCAGTGTGAACTGTGCTGATTGATGATCTCAGGGAATTAATAATTTTTTTCCCAAATCAAATTTGTTTCAGTGTATTTGGGGGAAGAGAGCACTGTGTTCATCAGAAAGTTACAGCTCTGTTTGATATCGCTGTTTGTACATGATTTTTGATGAAAGAGATAAAATTATCTATGAAAAATGAGTAAGCCAAGTGCTTTTCATTGACACGCATGAGCTTTGGGTCAAAGCTGAGCAGAAAAGGGTGATTCAATGTTAGGGATTGGACTTGGGAAAGAAAAGTAACAGAATTAGAAGTCAGATAAACTTTAGCCTTTCTGAGTCAAATTTTACAGTCCTTGCATCTGCTATCTTCTCAGGGCTCTCAGATCATTAAAATACTTTACTTGACAGTCTAAGTCACTTTGTGACTTTGGAAGTATCACAATTATCTTTTAAAGAATAGGAAGCTGAAGTGTGTTTTACTGGTTTGCACACTAGAAAATAACATTTGTTCTACTCGAGTCAAATTAGGGTTGGAATCTGGTTGCCTCAAAATTCTTTATTTTTTGGAAATTTAATACGTACAACTAAAGCTCTCTAAAGTATATTTTTTCTCAGTTTTTGGGAAAAGATATATCTTGGAATCTATAATTTTTGTGGCAGAGGAAAAAAAATGAGAAAGCAGTGATTGATCATGAAGAGAAAAAGAATAATCTCTTTCCCATACTACATGTTATATTGATCAAAGGTTCATTTATCCTTCAATGGTTTATGCCTGCTTTTAAGTCAAAGGTAATTTTGGTGCTGCTTCTGTGGCAAAACAGATCCTTTAATGGCAGTCTGATTTGAAAGCTCACCAACCTATAAGACTTAACATGGAAATAAGATCAACTAAAATAGTCTATTAGATACCTTGGCAAATATATGCTGTTTTCACAATTTCCAGTGCTTTTCATCTTGCTCTTCCAGTTAGTTCTAAATCAGGCATTCAAGACAATTTTTATCTTTCAGCTCTTTCCTGAAGGCAGTGTACTACACATACGTAATGAGTGCTGTACTACTGGATGGCTCTTGCAGCCTAAGCAATTGTGGATTTTGCTCTCTTCCTCTTGTGTTAAAAAATTGGAAGCAGCAGTAAATAACTGGTGACTGCTCTGGAATTCAGGAGCCCAGCAAGAACATCTGAGAGACATTATCTCAGTTGTAAGGGACAGTCAGTAGAGTTATTTGAAGGAGAGGTTCTTTGAACAGTAGATCTCCTCTCACTTTCACTTCAGCAGGTGCCAAGCTACTGTTCTAATGTCTGGAAATTACTCCAGTGACTGCAAAGGCCATAATGGTCCAGGCTGAGAAAATAGAAGTCTAGAGATTGTACATGGCTGTGTCTGTGTAAAAGATGAATTAAAAGAGCCTAATCTACCGCTTGTACTTGGTTGCTAACTGCAAGACATGCATAGCTTTATAAAATGCAGGAATGAGAGCTTTAATTAAAAATTTTGTAATTGTATGAATAAACCAAAGATGCTTTAAGAGAGTGGTGGATGGAGCCATGGGGGAAGGAATTGGCAAAAAGAACAAAGTGCATGTGAAGAGATCTTGTAGCGAATTTCAGCACTTTGAATGCCTAGATATGAATTGACTTGAATTCAGTCTGAAAGTGGAGAGACAGTCATTGACCTTTTCAGCTGTTTCAAATGGAGCTGCACTGTGACAGGGGTGTCCAGAAAGGATTAGCTGTGGCAAAGAGACATGCTTTGCCTATGGGCAGGGTCAATAGGCCAGCAAAGTCAGCCCAAAGCTTGTCAAGATGGATTAAATATCAGAAACGGCTTTGGGTGCAATTTATTGCATATTTTAAACAGTATTTTATGGTGTGGGTTTCTTGTGTTCGTTAACGCAAAGAATAACAAGACTGATTGTGAAGTGCTTTATTCCATGACATTGCTATACTGACAAAGGTAATAGAAGCTTTGGTTTGAGGATGCCAACTGTTTTATGGGAGGAAATATCAGTTAAAAATCTCATGTGTCTTAATTTCCCTTTTTCTGCATCAGCACTAAGTAAAAAAGTAGTCACTAGCACTTTAGGTTTTGGGGTTTTTTTGTTCTGGTATTTTTCCCTCTCTGTGTTGTGTACTATCTCACTCTGTAAATTCTTAACTCAGGAATGGTTAGAGCTGCCAGGTTCAACTTAACAGAATACAATGGTTTTCCTTTTGATATTCTGAGTAGGTTTGAATCTTACTAAACAGAATGAAGTTACACATTATAAACTAATGCAGTAAAACTAAACTAGCAGGGATTAAAGTTTGGTCCTGAAAGTTTGAGTCAACCCATAAATCAGTCATAGTAAATTTTTTTTAGTATCCTGTTAGAGGTTTTCTATGAAATTACCACCACATTGCAAAACTTTCACAGATTTGAAAGACGTTTTAATATTGAGCTGCAGGTGAATAAAAATCTCATTGCCAGCAAAGAGACAAACCCAGCCATATGCATTTGGTGAATTGTAGCAGTTCTAGACACAGGGCCCTGCTGCCTTTGACTGACATCTTTCCTGCTAAAGGCTCCATCATATTAAGAAGGTATTATACATACTGTACAGGTCTCCTGTGCTTCTCTTCCACATGAAAACAGGTTGTATTTGTTGTGCCACTGTTTATGAAACAGAGACCCTGTTCTTGGAAATGAAAAAGAAGTTAGGCCGTACAATATTACGGTCCAGTCTAAGCTGCCAGTATCTCTGTATTAAATTGTGGCCCATGTAAGTTATGAAATTCAGATTCTTCTGGATAATATGCTTGCAGTAGGCGTATTGACTTTGTCAGAATCGCTCTGACAAAAAAAATTGCTAACAGCCAAGTTGAATAATTTTTAAAGAGCAGATGTAAACAGGCTAACCAACAGTTTCTGCATAGAAGGATTTAGGGTTCTAGTCGATCAGAAATTGAATTTGAGTCAGCAATTTCATGCTGTTGTGAATACTGAACAGGGGTTTATAAACAAATGTAGAATCTGCATGACATGAAATAGCCTTGCCCTGCTTGGCATCGGTGAGGCATCAACAGGGATCTATCTTCATATGGCCCACAGTTTCATGGAAAGATGGCCTGATTGGAAATTCAGACAAGAGCAGTGCTGTAAGTAAGAAATCTATTGAGAAAGACGGTATTTGAAGTCCTTATGCTAAAAAGGAACACAAGAGCAACCCTCAGAGGTGTAGAAAGGCTACAACTAATACTTTTTATCATATTTGGAGAGACAGAAAATAAGGAAAGTTTATGGTGATGGAGCATTGGCACTATCATTATGGATTCTCTCCAAACAGATTAGAGAAACAATAGGAGAGGCAGAGGCATCACAAGAGAAACTTCACAGCTTTTCCAAATAATGGCCATGTCTAGTACTGCCTATGGAAGCACAGTTGAATCAGAATTGAGTTTATTTTGTCAAATGTAGCTGATAATTCTTTTTATTATTTGTTGAGCAAACTCAAGAACTTTGAGATTACTTCCCTGCATTTTGTGCATCACTGAACTGAGTCATGCAGTTATGAGTCACCTTTTGATGGAAGGGAGACTACTCCTTCAACAGTAGTAGTGGCTATTGCTTGTTCACTGGGATTTATTTACCTTTTAGGTACAGTAGTGCTTCTATCCGGAACATTTTTGTCCTTCAGTTATCTATTTCTGTTGTCTATTTTACAGAGTTGAAGGTAATGATGACTTTATGCAATGTGAAATAAACTTTACTCTAATACTTCATGCTGCTTATCAGATTCTTCTGGTATTATTGAAGTCTCCAGTTATCTGTGTTTTTAAGACTAGTGTATATTTTATGTGAGTGAGTGTTGGAGAGCTACCATGTTTCCATTTCTTCATGTGCCAAGCTGGCTGTACTGTACAGTGAGCAGCACTGATAGACTGTTATCAGGGGACTTCTTGAAGAGAAGAAAATGTTTCTGGAGATTTACATCCCTTCCCTTTTTCCCTGATTTCCTTGTATCTAGGCTGTAAGGTGAGGTAACTTTATGTAGTTCAGAGAAAGGTTTGGGAAACCCCCAGAAGCTTCCTAAACCACTTATTTAAGAATTTCCCTCTAACTTACTTCCCAATGAATTGTGTTGCTTGCTGTTTTGATTTTGGTTTCCTTCAGCTCAGGAACTCCTGCTTCTGAGCTTTGTGCTTGGAGGTGTCAACATTCACTTTGTCAGCAGCTCCACCTGGTTTTAAAATAACATCAAGCTTACTACATTTTCTTGTATCTCGAATCAGTATTAATTTGCATAAGAACAATGGGGGGTTTATATCTAAACTAATTAACAAGTCAGGTGACAGGAAGATGCTAAAGACCAATTGACTTGTGCAAGCAGGTTGCACTCATTTCTCACACATCTACATTAACTTATGCCTGATTGAGGAGTTTACAGGAGATCTCAAATGTTAGATAGCAGTGTATCTGTACAGAATTCTTTGTAACTGCTTTTGCTGCTGAAGTGATTCCTTCTGCGTTACTTATGGCACTTAGTGCCCATGGGCTCCTTAAGGAAGCTTGTGAAGCTACTGACTCTGCCTCATTTCACAGCTGCATCTGCTGGAGAGCAGCTCAGAGGCTCTAGAGGGAGAAAGCTGATACCTGCCCATGCAGTGTGGAGTTGAAGAAAGCTTTAAGGAATTAGAGAAGTTCAGGAGAAAAGACAGTGCACCCAGTAATTTCACATTGTATTTTTTATTCTGCTGAGTGTTTATCACTCTCTAGAACTGTCATGAACTAGAAGTCAGATGTTTTTTGTCAACAGGAGGGTTTCTAGTGCACAATCATACCATGTAGAGAGCAGTCAGGACCAAAACTTATACCATGCAAGGTGTTTCATGCTTTCTATCCACTGTTTTTTGCCAAAAAATTGGATTTTATTCAAATGAGGGATAGGAAACGTATTTCTGGAGAAATCATACAGTGAAATGGTTTCTGCCTTGCTTTTATACTGTGTAATGCTTAAAGGTCTTAATAGTCTTAATAGGTCTTAACCAAGCGAGGGAAGATAACAATCTGTTCAAGTTTCTAAAGTATAAAGCCACTATTATTTCCTTCTTGTTCTATTTAATAGCTTTAATAACAAACTCCAGTGTTTATTTTATAAGCCAAAACAAAAGACTGTATTTTAAAGGCTTACTTCAGACTAACAGATAAGAAAATATGTAATGTGTTCCTCTCAATCAAGGACTCATTCTCACACATTTCATTCATGTTCCCTTTAGACTACACTCAGAATATTCCTAATGGTGTTGATTTTTCTTGTAGTTATCAACAATTAGAAAAATAATTGTTCCTGAAGACATTTAGACCAGGATTCAAATGAAAGTGATGAGATGGCAAAACAGAGAATGATAACTCTCATTTCAGTTTTAGAGTTGTAACTTAAAAAGAATGTAAGACTGGTAAGCATGAAATATCCTTGAATGCAAATTTGGCTTCAGTTTCTGTGTTCCATATCATAACTCTTATGACACCTTGATATCTGTCTAAATTAGGCTAATAACACTGGCTTTTTGAAAAACTCCAGAAATTCTCAAGACAAGGAGCTGAAAAGCCTTTTTATACAAAGAACTTTTTTAGCACCTTAAATACGTACAAAAATACCATAATAATAAAGCCCACATGATGTACAACAATTAAAAGAACAAAAAGGATGCAGTTACTTCTGTGCATATTTTATCCATAAGTATGATACAGCATTTTTAAACTTAGCTCTGATTCACAAAACCTCTTGCAGTGAATTAAACCTATCCTGTGATCCCTTCACCATCAGCATATAATTTATCAAAGTACTGCCTTCTTTGTGCTCCTTGAAAACTAAATTTCTTAGAAGTCATGAAACATTCTTGATGTAAGAATAGTTTTCATACAAATACTGTGGTGCTTTACAAATACCTCCTTTTCTCCCCTGCACTTCTAAATCTGGTAAAGTTTTAGCATTGATTTGATAGAATGTTATTTTTTCTAGAGAGTAAATTATATTTTCTTTCTATATGAATGATACTCATGGTGAATCTAAATAACAGAAAGTGGAACATGGATCTAATTTTCCAGTGTAATTTTTAAAATATCTGATTTAAAGTATCAGCATGAATTTTTGCTCCTTAAAAATAAAAGGCAGATAGAAAAGATTGAGTGTGAATTCAGATGCAAGTTTGGGGCAGGGAGGATCAATGTGTATGGTTTGAAAGGTGCTGTCAGATGCTACTTAATGGGGGACACAATTGTTGGAAACATCAATCTGCAGCTGAATTTATTTGGCTTTCAATAGGGGATAGTATTTCAGATAGAAACACCTAATTGGTAGTATACAGTAAAAGTGGCACAGTAAAAATGTCTGGCCTGTGTGTTAATTGCTCTGTCTGAATTAATACAGCCATATTATTTATTGGAATACAGTAATCAAATCTGCTGCTGACTGTTACAAAGGGGGGCCATTTCAATTAACAGGCATTGCTCCCAAAGGGGCAGTAAGGAGAAGTAAGCAACAGAAGTGTGCAGGTACTCAGGGCAGAAACTGTAAATGAGACAATGGCTCATTCTTGCAATACTTGCACCTGATCAAGGTGTGAAAGGGCTTACCCTTTGAGTCTAAGTGGTCTTGACGGTGGTTTCTTGTGTCACTTGTTGTATAATTCACTGAGGCTTCTTGTTGGCAGGTGGTCCATTGATATTAACAGAAGATATCTTTATTTTCTTGTGGGTAGAAATCAAATGCAGCAAAGCCCAGTCAATCCTGGTTCATCCATAGTTACTGAAATAGGAGTTCAGATTCATTCTCTGACTGCCTAAGGGTAACAGGGTGAATTTACATCTCCTGTTGCTTGCCCATATAATGTTTGGGTGGTGTTGCCTGCTGAATGTCTTAGGCTTGAGGTTATTCTCATCTATATCCACATTGATGTAATGAGCCAGTGAGAGGGAGAGAGGTGGTGTAGCATATTTTAGTAAGGCCTTCCGCAAGAATATGAGACTCATTTGCTTTGTATTTCTTCCCTATCCCACTGAAAACTTCCAAAACACAAGAAAATTCTTAATCCACCTGGAATTTGTGTTAATGGATTATATTTCAGTCTGCTAAATAAGTGAAAAAAATAATCTTGTAGATTTTTGAGGCCAACATGAAGTACCTGTTGTCAATGTAACTGAAAAAATTGTCTCAATGTAAAAACTGTTACCTCAAAGATGTGATTGATCATAGTAACAGATGTGTCTACACTACCAGAGTTTCATTTCTGCCCTTTGTTTTATGCACATATAATACTGTCTTGGGAGACTGAATTGCCATAATAGTTAGTGTTTGAGAATTTTTATGTATTTTTTGTTTAGTTGGTTGGTTTTGGTTTTGATTTCTCTCATAGGTTGATTCAGGATTTTAGGATTTTCAGAACTCCCTTGGTCTGATGAGTGCACCTGAGCAATGTATTGTGTGGCTTGGTGTTCTTCATCTATATAAAATATTATACTCCAAATATTTCATTTGAATGAAATATTGTTTGTTTTCAGCCTGTGTTACATTGGACTAGGGTCTTTACATGAGAAAAAGTTATAAGCAAGTGCAAACAAAAACAATCCCAATACACACAATTAAATTTACTAATTTCCTTATCTAAATGAAGACTGTAAAATATCAGCATGTAAAAGTTCAAAATCATTGCATCAAGGGAGGTGCTTATAGGTTACGTATTTTGACCAAGATAGAGATAGCTGTGATAAGGAGACCTCAAACCTTTCAACATATCTCATTGCTGAGAGAAAGGTGATGTTAAACATAGATTTCAGAGAACAGATGATAGATTTCAGAGGGGAGGTGATAGAAGGTTTGGTGGCTGAAATGGAAATCCAGCATAATTTATGGGACCTAAGTGTTTTGGAACTGAAGAAAATCTGCAAGAATCAGTTTGCAAAACTTCTGTTTTCTATGAAGATGCTAAATCATAGAATCTAGAGCAGTCTGGGTTGGAAGGGACATTAATGATCATCCAGTTCACATCCCCCTGCCATGGGGATCCCCATGCCTGATCCCACTAGATCAGGTTCCTCCAAGTCCCATCCAACCTGGCCTTAAACACTTCCAAGGATGGAGGATCCACAGCTTCTCTGGGAAACCTGTTCAAATGCCTCGCCACTCCCACAGTAGAGAATTCCTTACTAATATCTAATCCAAACCTGCCCTCTTTCAGTTTGAATCCATTCCCCCTTGTCCTGTCACTATGTGACCTTGTAAAACTCCCTCTCCACCTTTGTTGTAGCCCCATTAGGTACTGAAATATTCTCTAAGGTCTCCCAGAGCCTTCTCCTCTCCAGGCTGGATAACATCTTCCAGCCTGTCTTCATAGGAGAGGTCCTTTGATCATCTTGGTGACCTCCCCTGGGCTCCCTCCAACAGATCGATGTCCTCCTGTTGGGAGCCCCAGAGCTGGATGCAGTGCTCCAGGTGGGTCTCACCAGGGTGGAGCACAGGCAGAATCCCCTCCCTCACCCTGCAGGCCACGCTGCTTTGGATGTAGCCCAGGAAGCAAGTGCTTATCTGAGGTGTTGATGGTGAGTTTCTCATCCACCAACACCCCCAAGTCTTTCTCCTCAGGGCTGCTCTTCATATTTTTGGTTTAAAGTCATGTGAAGGAAATAATGGAAATAGACAAGAATTTCTGTATCTTGAGTCAGCATCTTGGCTCTTATTACAATAGTACTTTTAAATATATGCACTAGTTTTTTGTTGATATAAATTGTCTTGCAGTACTGTACGAGATTCTATCTGCTCCTCCTCCAATGGAAAGCTGTCCCGGAGCCAAGGCTACTTGAGTGTTATGATCAAATCCTTGATGTAAAGAAGCAATATGAGAGTGTGGGTATGGCTATGCGTGTATGTGTTATCAGTGTAGAGTCTCTGTATAAGTCAGAATGCCTCGTGGTGAGGAAGCTGAGATGAGATTAATTTGCAGGATGCCTCTTGTTGCCCTAAAGGGTACCAGTTGTGGGAGTGTGGGTGGAGGTTGATTGGGGTTGTTTTTTTGCAATTTTCCCCATTAAAGGCTTTGCCTTGTTTCAGGAGATTAAGCATCAATCCATTTGGCTTTTGTAAATAATTAAAATCATTAGTAATAGAAGCTTTTCCAAGGAACTGTGTTGTTTTTTTTCCCAGCTACTAAAATATAAGCAAAATCTACAGACACATTTAAGTGTTGGTTTGAAAGAATATAAACGTTATCAATAGTATTTTTTATTCCTATGTATTTTTCTAGAGTGCTTAATGTGATAGGATTCACAAATGTTTGAATTTCTTGCTAAAAAGAAGCTAAGCTTTAATTATGATTCAGTTAAAACTAGAATTCTTTGGTAATACAGTTTTGTTCTGAGTGAGTTCAAATATCAAATGTAGTCTGGAACAGCATGCAGTAGGCTTAAGAGCATCCTTATTGTGATGAAATTCAATTTGAACTGTTCCTTATCAGGCTTTGCACATAATAGTTCTGTAATTTCTTCAAACCTTGCAATCAATCAAATAAGTGGCTTAAAAGACTCAACAAAGTAGTATTTGACTCATCAAAATATTATCACATATTTGGAATAGAAGAGGAACCATTTTGAAACTTTTGACTGGATGTGTATGAAATCTGCTTTTCCTGAAGTATTCATTAGTTGGAAAATATTATACTGTTGTATGTAAGCCCTGAATTAGCAAACTAATTAAACACTTGCCTTGAATTTAAGCGGGTTTGGTATCAGGAAACTTTGATTTCCCAGCCTGTTGCAGAGCTGGGAAAAAGTTGATACTTCATTCTAAGAAAAAGTTTCTTCATTAAAAGAGAATGAAGAAACATCAACAGCTCCATGACCTGCCCCCCCCCAAAAACCCAACAATCATAATTATATAATATATACAATAATAATATACATATATATATATAAAATCATAATAATAAAGCACACACCCCAACATTTCACTGTTATATTTGTTAGTATTATGAGCAAGTGACAAACAATTTCATCATCTGAATATTTGTCATAATTTCTCCTTAAACTAAGTATTTATTACTAATGAATTCAGCATATAAAAGTATGTGACAATCCTGTGATTTTGTTATATCAGCCTTCCCAAATTCTAATAACAATTTATCAATCTTGAAATAATAAGAATAAAAATAAAACCCAAAAGAGAGGTGTTTTTTTACATTAGGCTTTTGAGTTAAAGGATTAGAGTTACATTTACAGTTTTCTGGACACATAGGAAGATTAAAAATAGCCTTTTCAAGAAAAAGGTCCTATTCTTACAAGAGTTCTTTTAACATGACTTCAGAAACTAAGACTTACTTTAAAGTACTTGCAGTACTAGGTAGATGCTTGCAAGGGGCTAGTATTATAAATTTTTTTGGGGGGTAGGAAAAAGATTTCTGATTTATCATATCAAATGCTACATTCTTTAAAGATAAAATCTTGTTTTTATGCTGTTATCATTGGGTTCTGCTCAGCTCATAATCTGTGAAATCAGTGACAAAACTCTACATATCTGCCATCTATTTCTATTTCTCAAAAATGTGTGGCAAACTTCTCAGGGTTTCAGAATAATCATACAAACTGATCTTGCTGTGTATGGAACTAAATAGGTGATTAGCAGAGGAAGAGCAAAGAAAGTATTAAAATGTTTAATGGCTTGCAGGACCTTGAAAACATAGCTTTTATGAAGCTTTCGTGTTCTTTCTGCCTATTTTCTCTTTACAAATTACCAGTTCTCTGTTTGCATGAAGGTGCTACAGTAGTTATCTTAGTAATTTAGAAGGTCATCTGTAGAAAGAGCTCTATATTTTTTACATACATTTGTATGTTTTAGAGAGTAGGTGTCTTTTTATGATTCCTCTTAGGTTAATTATTCTGATTAGCTCCTGCAATTAGCTGAAGAATAATGGCTTTTTCTTAATGGATATTTTCTTCTTACTTAAATTTAACCCTCTTCTTTTGAATGTACTTCTTCATCACAGCGGGATGCATAATAAAAGAGCAGCTTAAGGTATATTCTAGTGCATTTTGGAAATCTATCAGCACACGAATTAGTTACTATTAATATTATTATTGTTATATATTCAGAATTTTATTCACTCAGAAAGCAAAACCAAAAAAATCAACCTGTTTTAGTTTGCAATAAATTGGCAATAGGATTTATAAATGTATTTTAATGGTAAAAATATAGACTCCTAAGATATTTGGTTGGAAAGAACGATTGGTGTACTTAGAAGCTAGGAGAAGATGAATTGGCTGCATAATTTCTTTTGCAATTCACTTGCTGCCACAAGAAAAATGCTCTTTTCTATATTTTAACAGTATTTTAAATAGGTTTGGGCCAGCTTTCCATTGGAGAAGGAACAGATAGAACCTAGTATAGTACTGCAACAGAATTTATATCAACACAACAAGAACTATGAATGTTTAAAAGTAATGTAATGAGAGCCAAGATGCTGATCAAGGTGCAGAAATTTTTGTGTGTTTCCATTACTGCCTTCACATGATTTTAAACCAAAAATATGACGAGCAGACCTGAGGAGAAGGACCTGGGGGTGTTGGCGGATGAGAAACTCACCATGAACACTTCAGATGCGCACTCGCTGGGCTGCATTGAAAGGAGTGGGTAGTGATTCCTTCTGTATTGGCTGTCAGGTGTTGTGATACTTTGGCTGTCCCACAGTAGTGACTGCATGCTGGACCTGTTCCATTTCTGCTCTCTACCTGTGCTGACTCTCACTCCAGAGCCTCCTGACCTATTTCCCTGTTTCTGATACTGCATGGACTGTGTTCCCTTTACAATCTGTTACCTGTGCAAGATCCTCTCTTGTCTTCTGTGGCTTCAAGGCATTCCCCTAGCTCCCAGGTGCACAAGCCTGGACACACTGGTTCTCCTGAGCTCTAGCACATTTTGTGGAAATGAAAAATTAATTTTCACCATCACAAAGGCAAAGTGGGGCAAGCATCTTCTCTCTCTTCAAATGCCCCATAGAATGAAATGGAAAAGTGGCAGAGGAACATTATAGAAAAACGTATTTTTTTGTGGATATGTCCATGGCACAGTGGTAAGTGCCTAGAAATTATTTCAGTTTTATTTGGTATTGCACATGTTTAGAATTATGATACTGTATTTTTCATATGTTGAGCATCTCCGGAATGATCTCGGTTCTTTGCTCTTTCTCCATCAGTTCTACCCAACAGTAATTAAGCTGCAGTGGGCCTCTCCAAAGGCAGGGGAGTTTAAATATCAGTAATTTGATCTGCCCTGTTTACTGATCTCTGCTGTTAGCTGAGTCGAAAGCGAAATGTTTTAATTAAAACGATTGGCAATAAGTTGGTATAATGCCATAATTTGCACTGGGCCTCTTCTAGAAAATGACTTAACCTCTGCCTCTGTTGCTAAGGCAACTAATGGACATAATTGTAACTGGGTGCATATAGACAGCAAGTGGAGGGTCTAAAGCTTTTTTAAATTGCTGGGGTATCACGATGCTGAAAGATTAAAATGTGATGTTAGTAAAATATATCCAAAAGTGTCTCTTCCATACTTTAATTTTCACATTTTATTTTTTGGTACTTTTTTGCATTTCTAAGCCTTCCAGTTTGGGCTCTGAAACCTCATGATGTCATACTTAAGTTCTTTAATGCAGCACTGTATGTATGATAATTTGTGATATAATCTGGAAATGGCAATGGCTATTCTACTGGGACTTAGAATAATGTGTTTGATGGAATCTTATCACCAATCTATATTGAATCAGTAAAGAGTTAAGAATTAGATCATGCATTATAAAGTATCCTGAATTACATTTTTAAGCAAAAACCACAAATTCCCACTTTTTTCCTCCTTCACTTACTGGACCTTCAGGTTCTTAATGATCCTGGATCTTATGGTAAAAAGGGGGACTTTTTCTGAAATAGCCATAGGAGTTCTGAGTAGAGCTTAATAGAAGCCCTTGACCTGAAGTTTATCACTGCTGACCATGTGGAGTTGGATGGGGTCTTTTAAATAATGATCACACTCTGTACTTTCTAATTTGCACTGTTTTCCCCCAATGGAAAAAAGAAAAAATAGAACATTTAATATGTTATTTCTGTACTGGAAAATAGTCAAAACTAGAATTCAAGGAAATTACTATTCTTACTGAGAAGAAAGAAAGGATGTACTTTGTGTACTTTCCTCCTGACATGATCCATGTCTAATATTTAGGCTCTTAAAGATAAAATTAAAGAGAATGTCACCATACAACATGACAGTGCAAAATGCACAGCTCAGAAGCACAGATTTAAGCCTGTGCAACCACAAATCAGAACTTGAGGCCTTTCTTCTCCAGCACCTTGTTTACTTTTCCTGTCTTTTCCATATGTGTGCAGTGTACTCTGAAGACCAAGATTGAGAGAACAGGGAAGTGGCAGAATGAGCAGTTGTTAGGTGCAGGAAGGAAAGGTATCTGAAATATCACAGAACTTAATTGCATAGCTTGTTTGCCTTCTCTTCATTCCTCTATTAGTACATGTAATTGGGAAAACTAATTTGAAAATTTATGCAATTTATGACTTTATAGCATCACACAGAATGAAACAAATGAGAATTTTTTTTGTTCTGTTTGTTTTTAAAAATATTGCTGGAAAGAAATCTTATTCCAGAATTACTGGATTCTTTAACCAAATATATCTTGAAATTTTAGAGCCTGAGCTGTTAAAAGTTATATTGCTCTCCTGTCTCAAACTCTGCCTCTGTTTTCCGTGACACAAGATTAGACTTTGCAAGAAACTGGATTAATTCAGAAGTTTTACTGAAAACTTTCTTGTGCTATAAGACCACTAACTACTTAAGTATTGACAAGCTGCATATGAAGTTATTGACAAGGGTTTTTACAGATTGGTAAACATTTTAAAAGAGAAGAAACTAAAACAATGATTGTACAAATGGCTTTACTAAAATATTTAAATTTGAGCCCTAAGGTTAGAACTCTGAAAGCACTTGAAATTAGTGAACTTCATGGTAGATAGTTGTCAGACCAAAACAGTCTAACTTGCTTCACTTGTGAAAGGCCACTTCATCACAAAATGATGAGATTGCCTTCTCATAGTGGAGATTTTAATAAATTCTGCACCAGTGTGGGGTTTTTTCCCTCTTTGCTTTCCTGCCTTTCATATATATGTATATGGAAAATGTTTCAGAGGAAAGCTCATTTATGTTAACATTTAGGAAACTAAATCAATATAGACTAACAAAAACCCATTAGGGACATGGAAAATAAAAACAGTACTCTAAAAATTTAGGTTTTGGAATGTAGTTTCTACTTCTCCATGTCCTACCACAACACCTGTTAAGAGCGTGGAAAGGGAAGTTGAAAATAGGAATGGGAGATTTCCCTAAATCACGAAGAAGGGAATGCAAGGAAGAATCCCATATCCTAAGAAGTAGTCTCTCAAGATGAGTCAGTTCCAAAATACCTCATTATCTTTGTAGGCATGGAACAAAAAGAGGTGGGAAGGGACTTAAGGCAAATGTCATGTGCACATGCAATTGCAGAAGCAGACGAAAGGTAGCCATGCCTGGGTAAGATGTGGGAGGAATGAAGGCTGTACTTATCCTTCTCGTATGCTTCTGCTGTACACTTGCTGGGCAGACAGCTGTGCTGGTCAGCAGAGCTTATAAAAGCACCAGGAGCAGGGCAGGCACGTTTGTTCCCCCACAGAGCCCAGGGAAGCTGCACTGCAGCTGGACAATGGACGGTGGTGTGAGGTGTCTCTGGCTGTGCTTGCTCTCAGCTGCAGTTATTTGTGGTGAGTTCAGAGCCTGGCCCTACAGGAAGCTGTGCTGACATAACTGAGGTGTAGGAAAAACTCCTTGTCCTGCATTCCCAGGCCTGCAGAACAGACTTGTCAGAAAGCTCTAGAGAAGGATGGCTAAGTCTGGCTGCTCTGCCAGTGTAACTGTGCTCCTGGCACTGGCTGGGGTGTTCGGCCCCTTCTCCTACATGTGCTGCTCTCTACTGTGAGAGCCTCACTGGGGAACTACGTGCTATCTGCTTTATATGTCTCTACTTCACAATATGCATTTGTAATCACTTTCTACTGATGGTAGCCTCCTCTGATATTTGTTATTTTATACAAGTAAAGCATCTTATCTCTTTTCAAACTGACTTTTGTTAGGAAAAGTCCCCAATGCTTGAAAAATACTTGCTAACTGCAATATAAAAATCACACTTCTGTAGATAAATGTGAGGGTACAAGGTTAAAACTGGTGCAAATATTTATTCTTATGTTTCTCATGCATGTAACAACATGACCCTTGTGAATTAGAGACGGACAATCTGAGACAGAATAGGCAAATGGGCTTCTAAATGAAAATGTTAAATGGTTTTGAAGAAGAAACTGTGTGTGTATATATGATTTGTTCATTCAAGACCACATGATTGATTTTGAAAGGGAGGAAACTGAAAAATTAGAATAGGGAAAGAAAAGTGCAAAAAATTAGAATGCAGCTAGTAGAACTACAAGAACAATTGTAGTTGAAATCAATAAAACTGTGCACCATCTGTGTTCTAAAAGCAGGATTTTATCTTTTGTTATTGAAAATTGTGACATAGCTATTGAAATGAAATTGTGTGCTTATACACCCTTATTGCTACAATGATTGTTATTTACCATTTATAGCAAAATTATAGCAATAGATCTGAAACGTATCAGTTTTGAACAGTTAGAAAAATAATTCTCATTACTTACAAACCAGGTTGTGATAGCCATCGTTGAGCAGTCCTGCTCAGTGTGTGAAGACCACTCTGGAAGTGCATGTGGTGAAAATGCCTGATATGAAATTCATTCAGGTGTCAAGGGCATTTAGTTGCAATTACATACCTTAGTATTACATTTTAAATAATACATCTGGGTGTGACAGTGCCTATAAAACCAGAGTTAGGTAGTAGCCACATAAAAATCTGTGTAAGCGAAGTACAGTTTAGTCTGTAGAAATCTTCTAATTTCCTTTTAAACTGTACTGAATTAAAGAAAATGTATGCATCCATTCTTGTATAAAGTTTTCTGTGCTGTGCACGTGAACAGTGGCTCTGCAACATACATATTTTAGCAAAGAAAAGCAGAATACTAATGTTTTGGCGGCTTTGATTCACCCACAGTTGTCTTTCCTTCACCTTGGTAAAAGAGTGCGTTAAACCATCAGTGTGGTACTTTTTTCTCTTTGAGTGTAGAACTCTGCATTTAGACAAACCACCTTCATTGGTGTGTAAGATGTAATAGCATGGCTGGATTTCATGATTTTCTAAAAGAAAGAACCTGTTTCTGTCTGAAGGTGTTGGGGAACACCAGTGATTGAGACAATTTGGAGACCTCTGGAAGCTCCAGCTTGAAAGTTTATTTAATGCTATTGTATATGTTGCCAGTACTATGTTTTTTCCTTAGGAAGGGAGAAATAAACAGAAAGTCTTGAGGAGATGGAAGTGGTATTTCCTAGAACAACTTGCTTAAGGCTGGCTCTGTGTGCCTCAGCAGCCCAAATGAGAAGGAGAGACTCCTTTCTAATCTTCTTTCCTGCAAGACTTTATCTACCTTTGCACAAGAAACTCATCAGACTTTGAGTATTCAAAGTCGGGCTTATTAATTCCCAAAAAAATCGCTGCAGCCTACACCTGTCTTTCTCCACAGTTGTTTTTATTCCTAACGATTAAAACAATATTTGTGTATCTTATATATCATCACATTCACTCTGTCCATAGTTTTAAAACTTTCTCTTCAGTAATATTCAAAATAGATGACTTTTAATTGTAATGACAGGGGCATGGCCCTGAAGATTTTACACATATTGCATTGCTCTGGGGTCTCTCTGGGCACAAATGAATTACAACAAATGAGTTATAGGTGTCAGTATCATGTCAAACTGTTCAGCAAAATGCTAAAGTGCACTGCGTTATGTGTATTTCAGGGGGAAGAAACATTTGAAGAAATTACTAGCTGAAACTGGCATATACATAATTTGTTCATTACCCTAATTCAAAGCCTGCAGAGAACCATGTGGGAACAAATTATAGTTTATAAATACCAAAAAGCATCATGATTCATTGAGCTTTTTATTCCAGGGATTTTCCTCGTTAAAAGTAAAAGTCTGAGAAATTGACTTTCCTCTCTAAGAAAGTGTAAAGGTTATGTTTTTGTATCTTAAGATATGATGTCAACTAACCTTGTAGGTTGACAAAACAATGCCATTCCTGCACGAATTCCATTCATGCATTTGAGATCTTAGGGAGTATTTGTAAGGAAACCACTTTTCAGAGTAGATTGAAGAAATATAGTTTTGGGACTAAGTGATTATTTTTAAAAGTTTGCAGCTGTCTAAAGCTGCTTAAGGATATAAAATAGTTAAAGACTCCTATGGGAAATACTTTAGAGGGCAGAAAGCAGGCAGAGTAGACAAAGAGGATAGAAAATACATTAATTAGGTAGCTTTCACCATATCATATGGTTATCACTGTGATGTGTGCCATCATAGAAATGGAAGCTGTGAGAATTGTGTTTAATCTGTGTACTTGATTTATGGATCCACTTTAAGTGATTCAATCAGTCAGTCATAGTTTTTCTTAATTACAAAAGATACCTGCTAATATAGTCACAAACTGAGCATAACCAGACTAATTCAAGGGCTCATGGAAACCCAAACCAAAATGATTCCATAGCTCATGAGGAAGGTAACTTGGCTGAATTTCATGCTCCTGTCACTTTCCAGGAGACTTCTGCATCAGAAGTTTGTGCTGAAGTCTGTAATACTACCCAAGAAGGTGGATCCTTCAAAACAGGTGCATTCTTGATTTGCCAGCTCGTGGGAGTAGTTGCACAGTCTCATGGTTAGTCAGGAGAGTTTGTTGAGCTTGGAGAGCCCATTTCTGACCTCCTGGAGAATTAACCATGTGGAGGGTGAATATGAAATCATCACAGAATGCTAAACTTGGAAGGGACACCTAGAGATCATCTAGTACAACCTCAGAGTCCCCAAGAACACAGTAGCCAGAATTGGCCCTGGGCAGCTTTCATAGATGTCCAAGGAAGAAGACTCCAAAATTTCTGCTGGACAATGTGTTCCAGTGCTCAGTCACACATACAGTAGAGAGTTCTTCCGTGTGCCTAAGCAGAACTTCCTCTGTATCTGTTTTTGCCTGCTGTCTCTGGGCTTGGCTCTCTTGGTTATCCCTTCTTGAGGCTGAATATGCCCAGCTCCCTCAGCCTTTTCTTTCAAGAGAGATGCTTCAATCCCCTCATCATCCTCATTGTCCTCCACTGGACCTGCTTTGGGGGCTCCATGTCTCTCGTACTGAGAAGCCCAGAACTGGATGCAGCACTCCAGGTGAGGCCCCATGCGGCTGAGGAGAGGGGCAGGATCAGCTCTCTGGACTTCCTGCAATGCTCTTCCTAATGCACTTTTCAGGTTGTTGAGGACAGGGAAGAAGTATTTAGTTGCCACTGATGAATATTTTGGATAAACAAATTTTTTCCTGGCAGCCCCTTTGAATTTTTAGCTGTATTACTATCAAGGTTGAAGATCAAATCTATATCCATTATATTACATGGCTAGAAGAGAATATCTTTACTAAAAGTTGTTCAGAAAGGTCTTCAGAAAATGAGCTATTGACCCAAAGCAGTAGAATTTGTAGTTCAAAAAGATAACTGGCACTAATTTCTAAGAATTACTAAAATTGTATGGAGGTGTTTGAAGTCACAGCAGCTTCTACAAGAATTCTTTTACTACAGCTTGGGCTACAGGCAGTAATAATAACATTAAACTCCCCTTATCTAACTAAATATCCAGCTTGAAAATACAATTACCAGATGACTCCTGATATAATTAAAGGTGAGTCTGGAAAACCTGGCAAAAATTACAGAAAACTTATGATTATAGAAGGACTGTTAAATGACTTCTTCCAGATGCAATATCTGCTGCTTACAGTTACAGGACATTAATATGCCAGGCTTTTGGGAATACTAGCCATGAATTTTAATTGGATGGTCATCCTCCTGCAGATCCCCAAGAGGATATGCTGGAATAATTTTCTAGTAGCATGTTCATACAGAGAAAATGGAAGATCAGTATAGAAGAATCCCATTTAGAGTTCAAAATAAAGCCAGGACTCACATCTAAACTGTGGCTTCTTTTACATTTTCTTTCTACATTTGGATTATTTTTTAACTGCATAAGAGGGCTCTGATGCTCAGGATGGTCAGAGATCCCAGGTGATATTCAGCCACAAATGATTTTGCTCCACCAGGAGGATTCAAACAGCATTCTCCTAAGCCAGGTTCTTGAGTCAGTCCTCTACTTCATCAGGTGCCCTCACCACCATGAGTGTGAATGTGATGTTCCCTTCATGTGTGCAGAAAAGACATAACCACAACACCACGGGAAGATGAGCAGGGAGAAGGAGAATGCAGGAGAAAGGAACTTGGAAGGGAATAGTTTGTGGCTCAGTTATAGTTGTAGAGGAAGAGCTGCAAAGAATATGTGAACTGAAGACAGCAACAGGAAAAAAGCTCTCTAACAGGCTTTAGAAAGGCCCAGTGGGAGGGTGATGTAAAACACGTTGCATCAGGCTTTGTTGGCAAATTGTAAATAGTTCTGTGTAGTTGCTGTCCTGGACGAGAAATCATTGTGAAATTGTTCCTCCCCTGTCCTGCCTCAGTGTGTCTGGAATGGGAAGCTTCTTTCTTTGGTCTGCTCAGGAGAAGGCAACCAACAACCCTAGGTGTTCATGCTTGAAAGAGTGAAGTGCAGAAAAAGCCATGCAGATTTTTCCCATGCATTCATGGAGCCCTTTCTGACTATATGGGCTGCAATTTATGACAACTAGCTTTAGCCACTGTTGTAAGAAAGTGAAAATCTAAGAGCCTGAGTGTAAAGGGTATGAGTGAACTGCCAGTGATTTCATGTCCTTGCTCTTAGTACGAGGTGTATGCACAGAACTTATGCAGGTTTTCCCAGAAAGGCATTGCACCAATGGGAACAGTGAGGTGTTAATGGTGTTTATATTTAGATCTGTGTTTGATAATGCACACAGAGAATTCCCCAAGCAATTTGCAAAGTTCAGGTCAGGATATTTCCTTTTCTTGATTTGTGTTTTACATCCATTTGGGCTGACTGCCCCAGCCTGGGACTGTTTAGATCCAGGTAGAGAGGCCACCTATCCCAAATAAGTAATGTTATCTCTGTCTACTGTGGACAGAGAAAATAGGATTGGTTCTCATTTGCCTTGAAAAGACAGGTCACTAGTAACACCAGGACAAGTTTTACCAAGAACTAGCATGATGAAGTGAATCCTTTCATTCTCTTGTACTCCTTAGCTCATACTTTTTTGAGGTATGATTTTGATAGATAGGTATCAAATGCTGTGCAGGGATACAAAACAGTCTTCCTGGGTCACCTCTGTTAGCAGGTGATTCCTGGAGGCTAAAATCTGATTATGTAGAAGATTCTCTTTTACTCTGGAAAGGTCTGGGGGCAAAGATTGAATGGTGGCTCATGAAAAAGTGCTGGAAATGTTCAGTTAAAATAAAAGCTTAGGTTTATTAAGATACATATTGAGTAATGGAGGAACAATTTATTTTTTTTTGTCAGCTTAGGTGATAGTCTTGTGAGATGATTTTATCTTTGATTGTATGCTCTAATTACTTCAGTTTTCCCTTTTTTGTTTTCCGAAATAAAAGCACTGCTTAAATCACTCAAAATCCCAAATCTGACAAAAAGACAGTATTTTTCCATTGCAGTTCCTCTGTTGATGCTCCCAAGGCCTAGTTGTTGTAAACATTGATACTGCTATTATGCCAGATTTTCACACTGGTGTGCAAGTCACCCCTTTGTACCTATTTTTCTACCCTTTGATTGTAATTTTTGTTTTGCAGTAGGGGATCAATTAATTTGCATGTACAGAGTTAACTGAAAATCAACCATGTAGCAGCTGCTCCTCATCAAAATTGCTCCAAACTTTCCCCCCCTCCCTCTTTTCCCCTAAAAGAAACTTGCACTCTTAGACTTAGTACATGCCATTAGTGATGGACCCTCTAATAAACTGCTGTGAGTGTAAGCCTGTTTTCAGCATCCTTTCTGCAGCACCCTGGAGTTTTGATGTGTGTTAACCTGGTACAGAAATAACCATTTACATATTATATCCTTTGAATGCATCTAAAGACTAAAGCTCTCTGAGGGATATCTTAGTATGTCACACTTCTGTTATATAATTCTTCTTATGTGATAAGCTTTAAAACCCTCCAATTATAAATGGAGTTTGTAGCTGTAGTTTCTCACATGCTGTTGACATCCAAGATCAGAGTTTCTGAGTTAGAGGGCTATAAAAATATGAGAATAATCAACGAAATATAATTTTTAAAATTAAATGTCATTATAGTGTCATTATTATTAAACTGGAAAACATATTCAGTACAGCTAGGTACTATCCTGTCAGCTAAATATTTGACAATCAAAAAAATAGTTAAGATTTCTTCAAGTGGCAACCTAAACAGAATTTACAAGTTCTACAGTGGCAGGATACTTAAAACTGAGGCTGCTTTTCACATTAATCAATATTATATTTCACAGCAGAGCATTTCTCTTCTTTCTCTGTTACAGAAAAATAGTATTTTTTCTCAACAACTCTGTGAATTAATTAATGCCATTTATTCTTCTGATTCTAACCAAAGGTTGTCAGGTTCCCTTAGCCTGTGTATTGATCTGTAATATAACCTTCCATTTCCTGCATCTGCTATTAAATGGAATAGAATTCATAATGGTTGCACTCCTGAGCAGCTGTTCACCTATCCAGTATTGTCAGGTCACCAGGGAAAGTTGCTAATACTTGAGGAGAACTTCACTGGTATATTGATGTCTTTTGCTGTTCAATTAACATTTCTAATGTGAAAGAAAAGAAGATAGTATTTAATATGTCAGCCAGCCTTAAGACAACTCTGTTTCCATTTTCTAAAGCCAAGACCTAATACAATGTTTATGTCCATTAGAGTTAAAATACTTTCCTTATTAGCTGCCTAAGTGCATTTTTTCAACAATAATAATGAAGGGCACTCAGTAAACTAAAACTAATTAATCTCCTAAGTCTCCCTTTTGTATTTATCTGATGCCAAAAGCAATATATTTTTTCTCTAAAGCAAATTAAAACTAAACTGTGGATGGTGCCTCCTTCCTGAACAAAAACTGCAAAATTATCAATTTCCCTCATTATTGTTATCTCTCCTTTCAGATTGCTTATTACTAACTGGGTTTTTGTTTCTGCTGCTCTCTGACAGCAAACGTTTGACATACTGCTGCTAGAATGCAAGGAAGCTGCAGGGATCCCGAGCCCAGGACCTGTCATTTATATATTCTTGTGTCATGTTAGAGACACTCCAGTCTCCACTCCAATTGCTTTGCTGCAGCCCAACAATTAAGCTGGTTTGGGGGCACTCATACCCTCCAAGAAGGCTAAGTCTCCCTGAGCACAAGCTGGAGCAAAACAATAACATTTTCTTACTGGTTTAAAACTTACTTGGGAGTAGTGGAGCGAAGGAAAGGAGCCAGAGCACATGATGGTGTACCATAAAAGACATTTCCTGGTCATCTGCGATTGACTTGTACTTCTTTGAGCCAATTCAGAGTTTTAAGAATTGGATGGGGCCCACTGACATTGGACAACAGGCTCTTGCCTCAGGGCAGTGTCTGCTGTGCCAGGATGTTTCAGAAGAAATGGATGTTTCCCCATATGGGATGCAGTAGATTGTATAGGGACAGTTATATTTTATATTAACTATGCATTAGTTAACATGGAATTCAGACACTGTATGTGTTAATGATGTAAGTATTAACCAAATACAGGTTTTTTCAACCTTCCTCCTGTCCTCCTTCAACTAATGACTCCTTTATCATTCCAGTGTTCTTTTGCAGAATAAAGGTAAAGTATGAAATTTGTAATTCGCAGAAAAACTTCATGCTCATCTTCACTTTTTTTGTTAAGAGAATATCTATATTTTAGAACTTTTGTATCAGTTGGCAACCTTAGCTTTGACAAAAACCACTAACTTGCAGTGTTCCTTTGAGAGATTTTGTTGTTTTTGTTTTTTTGTTTTTTTTTTGTATAAAAGTTGTTGTTTTAATTTTCAGTCTTATTCCATGAATGTATCACACACAAAGGTCCATCTTATTCAGTATCCTGTATATTCTGAAGATAAAACACACATCTTGGGAAGAATGGAAGAACAGGGAAACAGCTTTGATTTGGCTTGAGTTTTTTTTTTTTTTTTAATGCTCAGGACCTTCTCTGAAGTTAAAGGAATGGCCTTTTGCAGGTTTACTTTAAAAGTAAAGGTGTATCTATTTTAAGTTCAAGTAAGTCAGAATGAATGTTGTAATCAAGCCAAGTCTTGAATACAGCTTCTTAGGAAGAAATAAGTTCTGACAAAATCTGTAATGATGCAGTAAAAGAGTAAAAAAAAAAAAAGCTTTTCTTAAGCTATTTTACAGAATGAGGTACTATGAAAATATCACATAGTATCAAAAGTAGAAGTGGATGTGATGATTCCTATTTTTTATCTGTAAGGATAGTTATAAAGCAAACTATCTAATTTTCTTTAGGGGTTTCCTAAGGAGTCAGCCTGCTCCATAAAGCTTAATCCTAGCAAATATTCTTGAGGGCTTCTCCAAGTCTTCTGGAGGCTTTTAGTCTTCTCTGTACAACTTGCATCTATTCTTATGAGCCTCAGTGTGTCCTGATTTTCCATCCAGAAGCGTAGACAATTTCTGCTGTTTATACTCTTTTTCCAAGGCACAACCCTTCTCTGTAAGGAAATTCATTTCTGCTGATCCTGTAGTATGTCTCATTTTGGATTTCTGCCTGGTGAATAGGGCAGGATACTACTGAGTACTTTCATGTAAAAACATAACTTTTAATCTCTGTGGTGGCTGAGTAATCTCTCCTCTCCTGGTTCCTTCCTTACCTCTAGCTAACAGAAATTGTAGTAGGATCACTTCAAAACTCCAGCAGTTGTCTTCATCAGAAGATATCCTGAATATCTTTTTACTTTAATCTCTAGGCTTGCTCTCCACCCTTACAGTGCACAAGTTACACTGGGAAGATGGACTTGGTCCAAGAATTGTATTTGCACCTGTGTGCTGTCTGTCATGGTGAACATTGATTAATTTATTTAGGTATTTAGTGAAACTTGTGGAGAAAAAGTTTCATACTTGGTTTTGATCCCATTCCATATTGTTTCTGAGCGTCATAATATTCGTTAAGGGTGATAGTACGAGTTACTGAGCCTTTCAACACGTGATGTAGAATGGTAAAATATAACTTCCATATTCCTTCCTTTTTTTTCCAAAGCACTTTAAGCAAATTGGCAATCTAATTATTGATTTATAAAAGGAAAGGAATTAATACGGCCTCCTATATCCATTGGCAGTAAGAGTATTTAAAAGTGAACTATGCTTAAATTTCATAAAAGCCTCCTCAGCAAATCAGTAAAAGAATATTGATCTTGAAAAAAGTATGTGAATTCTAATTGTGTTTTGTCTTTCCACTGGAGAACCATTACTTTATTTAGCTGGAGTTCATTCTTTACTTTTATAGTCTTGGTGTGTTGTCTATGAAAACTGCCTTTACGGTTGAGCAAGGCTTGTAACCACCCAGTTTTGCTGATCTTTTCAAAAGAGTGTATTGACATATGAGAGCTAAAGAGAGGCTTTTAAGATCAAATTACCATCACCAAAATCTCAGCAACATATAACTAAGGTTCCTGGTATAGAGCTGTCTGTTAAATGAGTAAGTCAGATGCCAAGTACAATAATTGCTTCTTGCTGTACTTTAGACTCACAAATCAATTTATTCTGATTATAAACCACCACCTTAATAACATACAGTGTAATTACATATATATTTTAATCTTGGAAAACCACATACATCTGTAGGTTAATCCTGCTATTTTCACAAGTGGATTTTGACTGGTAAAAAGGACAATCTCAGCTACTTCTTAAATTTTGAAATATCTGATCTGGCTATTCTTTCATTAGAAGATTTTGGAAAAGAGAGAGCAGAAAGAGGCTCTAAAGATTGCTCAACTCTACTGCATTCAAAGGCAAGAGAAAAGAAGGAAAAGACAGGGAATCTTAATGTTTAACAAAGTTTTTAAAATCAGTAGTTTTGAAAATAAAACTTTTAAATTAATCTCTTTTTTAAATTAAAGATTTAAATCAAAAGTTAGTTTAAGCAATTTTTTTAAAAAGTCAAATATCTTTTTACAGAAATCTCTGAACAAATTGAAGTACATTTACAGAATATAACACAGGAAGGTTTCCACATTGGTGTGATAGCTGAATGTAGAGATTTACATTCCTTTATCTTCCCATCATTGTATGTTAAATTCAAGTGGAAGTTTCTTCCTTATTCCTATATTTATAGTTAATACAGCATTATGCTTTGTTTTAACTGAGCTGTAGAGCCTTTTAAACCAACTCTGCAGTACAGATTTCAGTAATTTTTTAGCCATCTGTAGTCTAGCACTGAGTGGGCATGAGGTGCTCTCAAGGAGATCTTAAGCAAGTTTTGGTGGAGAAAAATAGTATCCTTTGGGTTTGGTTTCTTTTAATCTAGCATTAGGCTAATACCTGAGGGACATATAGCAGAACAGTGAATGGAGAAGAATTGTTATGTGAACTCTGGGTACCCCATAAAATTCCCTGCCTAAACCAGCAGAGTTTTGTCATCCCAGAGCAATGGGTCACTTGAGTACAGGTATTATGTATTGCTCCTTGAAAGTTTGTTGATGGCAACTATGTGCTCGTCTCTTCTTCTAGGGAGTAAGTGATAGCACAAGAGGAAGCAACCACAAATTGCTCCATAGGAAGTTTAGATTACCTAGTAGTCAAAATTTCTTCACCAAAAGTTTTGTTGAGCAGGCTGCCCAGGGAAATTGATTGAATCACCATCCCTAGAGAAATTGAAAAGATGTGTAGACATTGTTGTGAATTCATGTTGTAATATTGGCTTTTTCGCAAGTATTATGATAAATGTTATATGCTCTATGCTTTTTGCTATAGTTTTTCTCTCTTAGCAAGTTTTAGGCGTAGAAAAATTTTGAACGTTAGGGCTATGTTTCATCTGGACAAGGCAAGATAACTCCAGCGGGCAAGACAATGGGGGGACCAGGCTGTTATCAGCAGCAAGGACCAGGCTGTTATCAGCAGCAAGGACCAGGCCGTTAACAGCGGAAGGACATGAAGCCCAAGCTATCATCAGCGGGGCCCAGACTGTTATCAACACTGACCGATTGCAGAGAAAGGAAATCAAGCCCGTATAAAATGATGATCAGCAAAAATAAAAACCATACAGAGCATGCTCTAAAAAGGTAGAACCAGGGAGTGGCCATGTAGAATACTTCTTGAAAAAGTTTGAGTAGGCATTAAACCCTCACAGAAGGATGGGATAAAAAGGGTCTTCCAAAGATACCAGGTGTGCTCTTGGCAGGCCACCAAGGCACCTGGCCATTACTCTTTGCTTTATTTTATGTCTCTTATTGTCTTTATTAAACCTTCTAAAATTTAACAGAAGAGTGAACTTCGTTTTTCACAACATGGTACTTGGGGATATGGTTTAGCTTTGGACTTCGCAGAGTTAGGTTTGTGCTTGGACTCAATGATCATAGAATAGTTTGCCCAACCCTCCTGCAGTAAGCAGGGACATCTCCAACTCGATCAGGTTGCTCTGTGTCCTACCTGACCTGACTTGGAATGTTTCCAAGGATGAGGCCTCTACTACATCTCTGGGCAACCTCTACCAGTGTTTCAACACCCTCACTGTAGTAAAAAAGCTCTTTTATGGCCTAAATCATTCCATGATTCTATGGACATGACTGACAGCTTACTCAGCCATGTCTGCTGTGATAGGCCAGAAATTCACATTTTTAGAACTTACTTCTAAAGTAGACACTTCGTGTTTGTAGTTCTAAAAACTCTGTTGCAGTGTAATTTAAACAACACATGAGCAGTTGGGCTGAATTCCAGTTCTTCAGTTTAATATTTAATTGATGTTTTCCTGACTAAAGACTGAATAATCTCTGTGTACATAGTGAAGAAATACTTTCCACAAATCCAAATTATATTGGGTAATTTAGGTGCATAAAAATTTAGCCTAATGAACAAGTTACGGCAGGGTAAAAGATTACTCAAATTACTCTGCATTTAAGTTCAGCAGGGATTTAGTAGCAGATTTAACAACAGAATGTAATTTTGTGTTGGCAATTTTGGAGAAGTTACTTCAATTGCACTAGGAGAAATCTTTGTATCATATGGAGAGAAAATGTTAGCAATAAAAAGCTAGCAACTCAGCATCAGTTAGTACTGTTTCATAGTGTTCATAGTGAAACTACATTGAAAACCTCTCAATTTTAGGGAGGGAAAGAATATCTGGATATTTATATTCATTGAACTGGAGGAAAACCGCTTAGTTCACTACTAGAAGTAACAACTAGAAAAGAATAATGTGTAGCTGACACCACTCGTATACCTTCTGGCGTGTGCCTTTACTTTTCTGTGCTTATCATTTCAACTGCAACTCCAAAACACAATTTGGAGACTCAGTCAAGTGAAATAAAATGAAAATGGAAGACAAGATTTTTTTTTTTTCTCTTGCTTGCCTGTCATAAATACTTCAGCTGTTTTACTTGGAATCCTCGTATTATGAAACTGAAATCTTTATGGGAAGATTTTTAATATCCAAAGTTAATATTTGGATCCCATTATGTTGAACAGCATATGAATATAAATCTTGCCTTGGAAAACCTTAAAACTGGATGAACAAATTAACAAGTGAGGGTAATGAGGAAAAATATTATCTTCATTTTTAAGAGGAACAATTGGCACATTAGGAGAAAAATGCTTTTGCCAAAGCCACACTGCAGGGCTGGATGACAAAAAAAAATTAATGCTCTGTTTTCTCTAGCAGCATAGGCAGCTCCCAGTGTGTTTTGTTTGTTTGCCTTTCTCCACTGCTCTTTTTCAGATTTGTATTTTTTACTCAGACTATTTATCTGTTTACAAGTAATCAAAATAAGTTTGAGCAGCACCCACAGAAGACACATAGATCTGTGATAAAGGAAAGTAAAGCCATTGTCTGAGAAACTTGGTTTGAAACATTTTTGGGCTGACATAGACCCTGAGGGCTTAAGGACTTCCTGTGCTGGTCTCAGTCGCAGTCCAGTGCCTGACCATGAGCTACCATTCCTGTTTAGGAAGGACAAGGAGTTCAAAAACCTCTGCTAAATGCAGCTATTGACTACATAAGTGGGTGTTGAAAAGAGCTTATTAATGGTAATTTTCTTACAAATGTTTGAAAAATTCCTGTTGTGTCACCCTGAAAAAACTTCCAGAGTTTACTCTTAAGAAGGAATGTTGCAGTGACCAAGAGAACCACTTAAAAAAAATAAAAAGGAAGAATGGCTGGTGGACTTGGGTGTTCTTTTCTAAAAGTTACAGTGTTCACATATTTTTTGATATTGTCTCTTTTACAGCATCTTTCAAAACAAAGCAAAACCCCCAGTCAGGAACACAGAAACATACAAATGGATAGCTTTAGGATCCTGATGGGAATACTGCCAACAAGGTAAAAAGAAATATTAAAAAAGTGCCAAACATGCAGACCTGTCATCTTTTGCCTTAATGGGCACTTATAAATGTGCTACTTGCAAGAGATGTTCTTCCACAATATGATTGTGGTTATAAAACAAACAGCATGGTCAATAATATGATCTAATCTGATTGAAGAGGTCAGTTAGAAAATTATTACCCACTTTACAACCCATTAACATCAAACCTACATTACAGGAATGTATGTGATAGATTAAAAACTTGCTTACTTAAAGCAAGAAGGTCTAAATAAACTCCATTATGAATGTTTTTTGTATTTGTAGCAAAAAAATTGCCCCCTTGGTGACAGGAATGCGATGGGGAGAGTCAGAACAAGTTGCTGAGTTTAGCTTTTTAATCTCTGTGCCTGAATCCTATCTAGTAGACATTTGGGGAAGTGGAAAAGACAATTTTGGATGATTAGCTTCTGCTTCATGATTGACACAGTAAGGAGGCTGCAAGAAAGCAATTCAAGGGAAATTGAAGCTGTTGAATGGAGTTACTGGAATTAGGGAAGGGAAAAAAAAAAAGCTTTGCTTGATACAGAGCAAATTATTTGCTGTATCAGGAAAGACCCAATGACCCTTCTAATCTTGTATCCTGCCTGCAATGTTGATTTATACCAGACGCTTCAAATGAAGATCTAAATTCCCATAATACATTTACCTGTAATTGTATAATAGTGTGCAAGGAGGTTATGTTCTTTCTTGACACCAGCCCATGATCAGCATATGCCCTATAGCATATATATTGAAAGCTTCTGTCTTTACTCCTAGCTGATGAAATTGCAGATGCTTATGGCAGTCATATAAATTAATGTGGGTGGATGGCTAAGCATGTTGTGTGGCAAACCACTCGTGCTCATTGAACTGCCTGAATTTTAGCTAGTGAATTTTAGGGCAATTTCCATAGGATGTTATGCCACAAAGTTAGGAGGACATTCTCTTGGGCTCTGTAGTGCCCTTTAACTAGTAATGTCAAAGGAAGGTGCTAACAGTCTTCTGGCTTTGTTGCTAATTGCTGGCTGATTGCTTCCTGAGCAATTATGCAGAATCTATGTGTATCTATATTATCTGCTGGAGCAGTTTTTATTCAGTGCAAGGTGTTTGTGATCAGCTCTTTTGTTTCAATTGGCTTAGGCAGATGCCAACATACCTTTAAGGTATATTGCCTGATATTTCAGATTTCCTTAGGTTTATTTTCCTGCTTAACTTCTATACAAATCGCCAGGTGCAAGCTTCTGAGGGAGTCTATGCTTATGCATGCCTCCAAAGTCCCTGGGGAGTAAGGTGAGATAGAAAGGAAAATCTAGGTCTGGTCCTCTTTGTTTCTAAAACCCCATCTGTTCTGGAGTGACTGCATGCATCCTCACCTGTAGTCAATTCAGCCCTGGTGACAGAGGTGTTTCATGTGTGAGTGCTGGGATTGTCCTGTGTAAGCCGCACTTCACCGCTGAGTTCAGGCAGCAGCTGACTGTAGCACCAGCCTGACAGATTTTGCTGCTGCTCATACCCTTAGTACCTGCTCGGTTGTCTCCCCAGCTTCTGTAGGAGTTCCTGGAACTTGAGAGTGACTTGTGACACTGGGCCTCCTCGCTGTAGATGTGAGAATACTCTATTTGTGTGCTGTATTCAGGATGGCAGAGAGGTAATGAAGAGGGGTTGGGAGAGCCCTAGAGAAATGCCTGGTGCCCCCTTCATCAGAGCCATGAACAGACATTAGGTCATGGAGGGCAACATGCACAGAGGCTTCCCTTGCTGGTACTACAGTGTTTGTGTCACCGTTGTGTTCCCTGTCCTTCTGCAGGCTGGAAGCAGCTCTTTAGCAAGATCAATTCCTTCTGTTCTGTAGTGCTTCCAGGCACAGATCAGGCTGCTGTACCTCTGCCTTTAATGTAGGGTGGTCTGTGGAGGTCTGTACTGCCAGCAATTTGAACATTTCCAGCTGGTCAAGGCTATTCTACAGGCCTATTTGCATTTGGCACAGAGCCCATGAAGCTCCATGCCATCATTTCTGCTTGGCATTCCTGTCTGCCTGAGTTGCTCTGACTCAAAGGCGTTTACAGGTGACCTGACTGCTTGCCAGGAAATACTTATCTCCTCAGTGACTGTGGTATGGCAGGGGAATGCGCTTTTTGGCTGAATGAGGAGGAACTGGATGTCCATCAGGACCAGATTTAAGAGTAGCATAAGGTTTGTGACCTGGATCATATTTGCTTGCCATATCCATCACAACATCTGTGAGAAAAAGAACGGGAGGCAGGCTGACCCACACTGTGCAGCTGCAAGAATTGTAAAGTCAATTCCATGTAGGAAGCCCCAAATGAGTCCTTTATACACAATGCATTACTGTGTATTCACTGCTTCAGGGCTGTGGTTTCCAAGCTGTTTTTTTCTTTTGTCTTTCCATTTTATTTTTTTTTTTCAGGTGATAAGAGGGAGGTGGAAAACCTTTTATCATGCTTCTGTTAGTGCTTCTTCTGAAGTGCTGTATTCCTCAGCACACCCATGCTCTGTCTGGATGCCTGGCTGGCAGTGCCAGATGAAACCACAAACCCTGCATATTGTGCCATGTTCTTTTCCCATAAGTTTCCCTTTCATACTCTTTGCTCCTTCATCTCTCTCCAGGGATGGAACAATTTATGCCAACATATATAGCAATAAATGAGACATTTTTCTACAAGCTGAGGTAGCAACAATGCTGCAAATCTGTACTACTACCAGCAAACAAAAGCAAACACAAAGAAGCAGTAAAACTAGTTGTTAGCCATTAAATAGGTATAGTTTTATTTGCTGTAAACATTTCAAATAAGAACAAGTGAATAACTACTGACAGTTTTTAACAAAGGCAAATAGTAATGCATCCAGTGGGATTTTGTGGGATTTTATTTTTAAATAATTTTAATTTTATCTTAACTGGTTTCAGTTATTTTTGATTCATGTTCGTTTTACTCAACTTGAAGTTTTGGAAAGGAGAGTGGGATTCAATATAACTGAATTGCTTCATCACATCTTCCAAATGATGTTGCTCATCAGCATGAGTAGAAATGAGCTGAAATGGTAAAGAGCAATGTTGGTGCAGGAGTGAATAAAAGTTTTCATAATACTTGCCCTATTTAAATCTTATGCTGTTCAAAGGAAATATGAATTAAGTTTGCTGGGAGTATTTAATAGACTATTTTTGTTGGATTAATATTGATTTTGTAAAGTTCATTTTATGTAATTACCTTGACCTTTACAAGGGGGGCTGGAGTCAGTCTCACATTCTTTTCTGAAAATTTGAATTATCTTGGTTTCAATGTGACGTAAAGAGGTAAAACTAACATCTCAAAGATAATTGTTAGTAAAAAAGTACATTCCTATCTATCTCTAGTTAGTTCTAAGGCTGCTTTATGCTGTGGAGATGGTTCAGCACAATCATGTTAAACTCTGTATATTGATCTATAATGATGAAGTTAAAACCAAACAAAATGTGGGTTTGCATTCAAAAGAATTTAGGAAAGATTTATGATGTGTCTCATGGACCTGGAAAAATGATGTATTTTGCTTCCTTTGTACTTTGGTGAGGCCTGCCATGAGGGGAAAGGAATTTTTACTGAGAATTTCAAGATTACTCAGCTGGTCTAGTGGAAACATACATTAAACATGTAGGTCTAAGCAATATCTTTCCTTGTGTATCAGGAGTGTGATTTTGCATCTATTCCTTTAAGTCAAATCAATTTTGCTATAAGGTTTCTTCGAGCATAGGAATCTTATTATTCAAGAGTCCAGGACTGTGGTGTTTCGATCTAGTAGGCAGTCTTGCCAAGAGAATGTGTCCCTTTGCATTTCAGTAAACTGTGGCTTTGGTTTTTGTTTTCACAGTAACTTAAACCTATTTTTCTTTACATTGTGGCCAAGATACTGCTACTTACTAGAGGGCCTCCAATGCTGATATTTTAAAGGAATGGAAAAGTTTAACTACACATGTAGATTTTATTAAAACCCTGGCATTTTGCTAAGTATTCTTTTAGGCAAATTCATAATCAGCACTTTTCCTTTGTGAGTTGCCATATGCTTCAGTGGACAGTGGGCAGGATTTACCAGCAGCATAGCAGGTCTGTGAAAGCCCAGACATTTAGTGTGGTGAATGTTGTAACAAGAAACTATTAGAACATTGTTGCTTCCAGCAAGAATAGCTCACTAATTCAGTTTAGTAAAATATGGTGATATTTTAGTGCCAATAATCAGATCTGGAGACTTTCAAAAACAACAGTTATGGTGTATTATTTCTGCTGTCCCATGGCAAAATCTTAGAGCATTGAAACTGTTTTGGGAAACCAATATATATAGTATTGCTAATGTTAGTGATTTGTGTGTCTACTGAATCATTTCTTTTGTTTGCTGTTTTGGTCTGTAGTTCAGACAAGACAATGCAGCTCTTTTATGAAAAGGAAATGAAAGAACATAACTAGCGTAAGATGTAAACCACAGAGCTTCTGTCATTAGCAGGAGGCAAATGGCCTTATAGCAGTTATGCACAAATGAGTAGGTTGTAGTAAGTTGCAGCTGACAGCATACTTTTGGCCAGGATTGTCATCAGACATCACTTTGGAAAGTTGAATAATTAGATGCTGATAAAGAAAATCAAAGTGTTGTCTGGCATGATTATGAATTTCCAGCACAGTTCAAGTGCTTGCTTCTAATATTCCTATGCTATTGATGTCATTTAGAACACTGACTGAATTAGGCTTGCCTTGGGAAATTAAGGATGTCGCACATTCTTCCAGGGATTCAGTATTTCCATTGATGGAATTCATTGGTGCAATAGCCAGTTGGGGTGTATGGGCTCTGTAGACTTGGAATGCTAATTTCCTCTCTTGTAGAGTTTGCTGTATGACACTTGGGTAAGTAGAGGTTCATGCCCTGCAGATTCGGATGGGCTCCATTTCCCCACTAATTCTGTTTCTATGGTCATCCGTACTATTAGCGTGTCCTAGAAAAGTGAGCAGCCAGCTGGCCAGTACCTGACACACAGGCATTAGCTGCCCCTGGGGAAAACCAGGGTGAAATTAGTCATTTAGAATACTCTGGCACAATGAAGTTCTGAACCCCTGGTGAATGGTAGATAGAGAAGCATCATTCTAGCAGTTAAGTGTCAAAGACCCACTGTTCCAATATAGGCTTAAAGGAAAGTCAGACCTCTGAAAAGAAATTGCATTAAGGAGAGCTAGTGAAACCTTGCTAGTGAAAAGGAAAATACGTAAAGGAGGTAAGCATGCCAAATATTGTGTTAAGTGTTATGGCACTGGTATGGCATGAGACCCTTCTATTCTCCTCAGGTTCCTGAATTTGGTTAAAAAGAAGCTTGATAAATCAGAAAAATTATGTTTCAGTTTTAGTCCTTTCCCCCTGAGCATTTTCCCAACAGGGACGCTGCTGACTATCAATTTCCCAAAATAAATGCTAAAGTAATAACACCCCAACACGTTGTAACAGAAATTTCATTATGTAACGGGAGTTAGTCATCTTATGCTGTGAATTATCTGGATTACTTATTTCCTTATTTTGAAGAATATACATATTACAGAATCAATGCCTTGAGCCATGCTTGTTGATAGTGTTGTTTTCAGTGCTCATGTTACTACTCAGATGCACTTTCTTCTTTAGGGGAAGAAACAAATATGTAGAATGATTCAGTTTTCACAGTATATGTAAATTACAGACCTAAGAGAAGGTATTCTACAGCTTTTCAGAATATATTGTGCGTTAAATCCAGATAAATCTATAATGTAGGAGCTCTATACTCTTGATATATCTATAACTGTTGTTTCTGCATAGTTCCATTTGAAAGAAGACCACAGAAGAATCCAACTTCATCTTGTACAAGATATGTATATTCTTCTATAATACAGAATATCAGCACACGACTAAATTAAATGTTTCTTATTTATTAGTAGACTAACAGGGAGTCCAAAATTTAGCCAAGTGGAAATAGTATTGTGAAAATTTTTTTGAAATTAGCTTGTAACAGAGAAAGTGTGGAGTAAAGATCTTCATTGAACTGGAGTAATTTTCTGAAGAAGTTTCTTCCCTCCTCTTTATCTGATGAGAGTTGGAAATTTAAATTGTCATCTGAATGATCTGCAGGGAAGAGAACCCTAAGGGTGTTCAGACCATAGAACAGGGTTTTTTTTCCCTCTGTTGCTTTTGGTCTTTTTTGTTTCATTTAATTTAAAATTAGACTATACCGGGGTGATGTGAATAAAGGAGTATTTCTCCATTTATCTTTGACTGGGCAAGATAAGATAAAACCTACATATAGTTGAGACTACAGCTGGCTGCATACCATCCATCTGCCTTGGATCCTATGCTGCAGAGATTTGCACAAGGGCCAGATGCAAGAGGAATCCAATCGGTGCTGCCAGCAGGTCACCTGCTCCCTTGGCCTGCAGGACGCTGCTTGAGAAGTCCTGGGAAATGGATGGTGCAGATCAGATGTCAGCTTTTCACAGATCACATGTAGAGAAACTGGAGCTGCCTGTGCATATTTCAGTTTATCAATTGTGTCTGAAATATCTGCTATCTTGCATAGGAATGACAAAATTTTGTGCAAATTTTGATGGCATTTTAATTTCTTTTGTCCCATTTTGAAATGTCTTTTCACATAGAAACCTCATTTAATGTTCCAGATAAAAACTGGATTTTCTGCATAAGAAAATGCATGAATACTTGAAAGAAAATCTGCAAATTAAAGAATAGGGGATGTCTGGGTTATTTTTTATAAGTAATATTTCTTGACTAATCAGATAACCTTAACATTAGTACTTTGTGCTTTATGCACACAGATTCTTCAGTATGGGGAAGAACTTTAAAGCAGAATGCTCTGAAAGATCATCCTCATCCATCTTTGTCCCCTTTATGCTTGCACAACAAAAGTGTAAGAGTGTGTTAGGAATAAATGGCAGTAATGTACTGATGGGAATACTTTCAAAGTGGACAACACAGCCTGGATGAAGCCCAACACTTAAGGGTATGAAGCTTGTCATTAATCCTTAGATTCGCATATGTAACACTGTATGCACTCTAAAGTCTAGGAAGCTAGTTTGAAAATGATGGGAGCTCTTATGCAATAAAGATTTATCAAGAGGTGTATATTTGCAGGTAGAGAGTGATAAGCACCAGGATGTATTGAGGTTTGAATAATTTCCAGGCATTTGAGGAGAGTTGCTAAGAAAACCTTTCTCTATGATGCACTTTCTGTGAAGTTTTGGGAATACAGGAACAAAGCTGGGCCAAAAAAAAAGTAGCTTTATCCTTTTTGCTTTGCTGGGGTTCTCCTTCGAGAGTCTGTGAGCTGCTTTTATTCTCTACCACCCCCTGTGATTTTTTTTCTTTCTTTTTTCTTTTTCTTCCTCTGAGAAGTGCCATCTGGTTTCCAGTGTTTGCTTCTTTTTCTAAGGAGACAATGTTTTGGGATAGGAAGTGTTCTTTCGTCTCTAATTTCTGTGTGACACTGGTTTACTGTTTAGATGTGAAATCAGTCAAAAACTTTCCAGCAATTTGTGTTTATCTGTAGACATGCTGTTAGCCACTGACATCCTTTGCTTTTTTACCATTGTCATTTCCAATGCTGACAATTTACCTTCAAAAGATAAACAGTTTTTTTTAAGAAAATGAAATGACTGACCCTAGCAGTATTTGATAATTGATGGCTGTGTTTTTACATATACTATATGGTTGCTCCTATGCTAGCTATGGTATTCATTACCCTTTTGAATCCCAGGCTACTATTCATAGCAAAGGCAAGAATCTGCACAAGAAAACCTGGACTTGATTAATATCCTTAATTACTCTGCACTGGACCAAAGGGTAATATTTCTTACTGCCTCCTGTTACTAATCAGTTATGTCTCAAAGCACTTGGATCAATAACCTATATTTTTTTCCTTCAGAACTCTGCTTATTGTATTAGTAGGAAAATATTCAGATGAAGAAGCTTGCAAATGTTAACTAAAATTCTTCAAAAATTTGTTATCAATTTTCTAAAAGTTGGTCGAATTGGAGACATTAAACCAGCTCAGCAGTTTTTGGGTTGTTTTTTTTTTAAAACATAATATTTCTAAGGGGTTATCAGCCAGCTCTGCAGAGTGCAGGGACTTTAAGCAGGGTAATATTTTATATGGGCATGTGCTCATCTCTTGACTGCTGGATAAGGCACGAACTCATTCCCACTTTAAACTAGAGCATCTGTTTGCTAGAGTAGCTATGGTCTCTCAGGAACACACTTGTATATTACTTTAGGTACAGCACTGTGTCAACAGCACTCCAGGCTGGGGCAGTGGGATCTTAGCCTGGATGCTGTACCCACATACAGACATGATTTAAACCAGTAGTCCTTTGGCTTCAACTGTAAATTCAAGGTAAGCCGTGTGGTTGTCAGCAGTCTTCTTCTCATCACATGCTTTGCGATGGTTTGCACTGCCACTGGCTCACTGCCCTGGGCCTCCTCCTCCTCTTGCTGCTCATCTGAGTTGTGTCATTAGAGCCTCTACACACATTGCTGGGTGAATTATCAGTATGATGTATCCTTCATTTCTTTGGCAGCCTTATGTGGCCAAGGTGACAGTGAGAGAGGATTGAGCTTCTGTAGGCTTCTATACATCCCATAACTTGGAGTACCGTGCTGTGTGCCTGTGCATATGAGAACTTGAAACTGTCTTAACATGAAATTGTTTAACTATACCCTCAATCCATACCTATAACCCTGACCTAACTGCAGCCATCGTATCTTACTAACTTGAGTGATCATCAGGAGGCTGGGGACAGACACTTTACAGTGGAGACTGGCGACTTGACAAAGGGCAGTGGGTAAGAACAGAAACGTGGGAAATTCTATCTGAATATAAGGGAAACCTTCTTTACTTTGGGAGTGACTGGAATGGGCTGCCCAGAGAGGTTCTGAAGTATCTTTCTCTGGAGATATTAAAAATCTGCCTGGATGTGATCCTGTGCGACCTGCTCTAGCTGATCCTGCTTTAGAGGAGCCTTGGACCAGATGACCTCCAGAGGTTCTTTCCAACCCAACCATTCAGTAAATCTGTGATAATACTGACAACTGACAGTCTGCTCTTTGCACCCTGCAGTGTTCAATCATAAAGGCAAAAACCTTGCATTGCTGTTAGTTTTGTGGAGAGTGAGAGGAAGAGAAATCCCTGAAGTGAAAGTGATAGGATGTGGATAACAGATTTTAATTGCTGCTTTCTCAGACTGTCTGTAGCCTGGCTAAAACAGATTTTCCTGCTGATTCGCATGAAAGAAGACAGTGTTTTAAATATTGATGTGTATGTGAAGGGATTATAAAGTGCCCAGATGGACCTCTTTGACTGTACTTTTCTGATAATGTGTGTTGTGTTTTTTCTAATTGGCAGCCACTGGGTTCCAGTCCAGCACATCATCCCTCCTGACCATTGCTGTTCCCCAGGCAGGGTGGCAGCCTGATGCTCTTCCAGCTGACAGCTGAATGTTCAGATGTGTCACTAACAAAAAAACAGAGTGAATAGACTTTTTTTTTCTTATTTTTGTTTTGTTCAGTCTTTGGTTAATGAACTGTTTCACTTGAACCAGGACGTGAGTCTTTAGCCAAGATGTAAACTTTATTTTTAAACTACAAAGATACCCAGCAACTCAGTTTTTCAAGTTCACTGAAGCAAAATGAATCATCAGAATGTTTGAAGTTTATTTAAGTTTTACAGGTTGGGGTTTTTAAAGGTTTTTCAACTAGAAAATATAGATGTCTAAAAATTTTTTTGTGTTAACTTGGATTCACTATGACGTTTATCAGCCCAGGACTGTTTTGTGTAAACACATTATCCACATTTCCTCCTCTCAAATTGCCCAGCACTAGCCATATGATTTCAGCAAGACAGCCATCTTAAGGCTTTTTGATGGAAAGACATTTTAAACAAGTTCAAAGGGTTAACAGGACAAGAGAGAAGCTATTTCTGTATCTGAGACTTCAGTGGGGATGATTTACTGTGGACAGAAGAACATATCTCAAAAGTAATCTTTTTATCTATCTCTGCCTGCAGAAAAATTTATGATGACATAAGGATATCTATAATGGCACAATTTACATGGCACCTTTTGGCTGAAGAGAAACGGCAGTCTCAAATGACTACAGAGATTAGGAGCTTTAGCCTTGTTTCCAAAAATAATGTACTCACAGAATTGTTGACGTTTTTTTCCTGGTTTAATCATTTCTCCAAGGCATTTATTACATGTATGTCAGAATCCAAAATAATAATGCAAATAGAAGCCGTATCAATCAGCCAGTTAAATTTTCATGCTCTTTTGGTGCAGCTTTTTTTGGTCTTTGGAGTAAATTTGACAGCTTCATGTGTTGCTGCTTGACACAGCTTGGAGATGTGCTACATGATTCTATGATGTTTGTTATAACTGGCAAAAGTAAGGGTAAAAAGCAGACGTATAATTTCAAAAGTATGAATGGTACTTTAAGACTTAGATACTACTGATATTTCACTCAAACTTTAGGTTCTAAATGCCCAGGTTTTCCAAGTCAGTGGTACTTGAACTTGTAGGACACTTGAATGCTCAGTATTATTTCCTCCTTTGCTCTGAATTCAGCTCAGGAATTTTAGATATGAGAACCTAAGACCTGAGTTAGTGTGGTTAAGAGTGCTTGAAATGTAAACTTTTTGGAAAAATGGCTGCTTTCCTTCAGATATTGTTGGAGAGGTTTCTGAGGTATCAAGAGAGAAATTTTTGATGAAAGTGAATGAGGACACTTTGGATTTGTTGGTGGCTTGGTGTTAGGACACTCACATGGCAATGGGAGTCCCCAGTTCAATCAGATGCTCTTCCCCAAGGCAAGCAGCCCAGCACAGCTTTCGTACAGTTGTGGGGGAAGATTTGCATCACAAAACATTTGATTTGGGGTCTGTCTCTCTAATAGATTTGTTTTGTTCTGTATTGTTCTTCTTGTTTGTGAATGGGAGGACAAAAAAAAGTCCTTAACCTTTTATGGCAGTGAGGTAGGAGTTTTTGCTGTCTATTTATTTATTTATTTATTTATTTATTTATCCATAAACACCAGCTTTTTTTTCCTCCTATTAAGAAGGAATGCGTTGGGGTTCCCAGGGAAAGGCTTATTGTACTTTAAGGGTAAAAAAATGAAAGATTAAGCCATGCTCATATATCCCCCACAGAGCAACGCCAAACTCTTCTGTTTCCAAGGTTTCATAAAAACTCCTATAATGTCTTTATACTTTTGTATTCTAACATCACTTTTTCATTGAGTTTGCGTTGCTGTGACTCCACTAGTGCTGTTGAACAATTTTGTGTGTCCTCAGGTGATACATCCTTCAGAAAGGCAGTGGTAAAGATCAGTTATTATATCCTCTGTGACCTTTTGGTTTATCATTTTAAATGACCTGCAGCAGACTTTGCCTAAGGCGTGCAGTTGCTTTGTGGCACAGCGGTTCCAAATGTCAGTATCTGTTTTCATTCTGCACATATTTTGCATGTAGCTGTTTGCTAGCTTAGGTGGAGATGGGGAAGACTGATGAGTACCTCGAGGGGATTGGATTTTAGGGGAGGCTAGCTAATGAAATAAATTGTATGGTGTTAATTGCTATGTAACACTGCATATAATCACTTCTATGATGCCTATAGGCAATATCAAGGCTGCTATAGCAAAGATCACTGAGATTAAGGAAAAATGAATGGCACAAGCCCAGCAGTTGTGGCAGAACAACTGGCTTCATGATATATATATATATATATAATATATGTATATATATATATATACACATATATATGTATATATATAATATGTGTGTATATATATATATATATGTGTGTGTGTGTGTGTGTGTGTGTGTATGTGTGTGTGTGTATCAAAGGACCAAGAGCAATGATAGTGGCTAACTGGGATGCATTGCAAAATGTGGGACCTAGGTATGGCATAAATGGTATGGAATAAGGGGTGATACTGTCCTGGTTTTGGCTGGGATAGGATTCATTTTCTTCCTTGTAGCTGGTACAGTGCTGTGCTTTGAATTAACTATGAGAATAATGTTGATAATATGCTGTTTTAGTAGTGGCTCAACAGTGTTTATGTCTTTAAAAAAGGACTTTCCAGTTTTCCCTGCTCTGCCAGTGAGGAGGTGTACAGGAAGCTGCGAGGGAGGAAAGCCGGAACAGCTGTCCTGGACAGTTCTAAGGGATATTCCACATCACAGAGTGTCATGCCCAGTATGCCAACTGGGGGAGCTGGCCTGGAGGTGCCAATCAGTACTTGGGAAAGCATCACTTGTCTTGTATTGTGCATCATTTGTCTTTCCTGGCTTTTATTTCTCTCTGTCTCTCCTTTAAATTACTACTACTACTGCTGCTGTTATTACTATTATTATTATTATTATTATTATTATTATTATTATTATTATTATTATTACATTTTATTTCAATTTTTCAACAATTCTTAGCTCATGGGTTTTACCTTTTTCCAATTCCACAGTCCATTCCCCTGGCTGGGAAAGGGAGAGTGAGTGAGTGGCTACATGGTGCTTATTTGCCAGCTGGGATTAAACCACAAACTTAAAATGTGAAAATAATTATAGTGGGTATTTTGGGTCTGCTTCATTGGTAATTTTCTAAAATCCTTTCATAATCAAATATGAGACTTGTATGCTTTTTTTCTGTAAACTTTAAAAAGCTTTGGAGTTTTAACTTCTTTGCAGAAAATCCCTCAGAGTAGGTGAAAAGACTGTAACGCTCAGGGAAGGTCATTAAAGTTTTCAGTTTAAATTGATTACAAGGAAATTATATGCCAGAGGAAAAAACAATAGATGAAAAGAAGTGTCCTGGATGGCAAGAGAAGATGAATGCTCTGTGTTTTCCCCACCTCAGATTGTCCATGACAAAGTATGATTGTCTAATATTTCAGGATGAGGAGGCTAATACAAGGCCATAAATCACAGTGAACAGCTTTTCAAATAATAAAGCAGTCTGCCTTCTTGCTAATAGGCCCCAAGGTAGGACCCTGAAATGCTGAAAAGAAGACTAGCACTCACCTCCCCGTGGGTGACAATGACTTTTGCATAGCCTGTATTCACACATTGTCTGGGGAGACAGCTGAGAACTCAGCATATTGCGAGTACAGCAGATCTGCTGTAGCCTGCTTGTTAGTTACTTATACATTAAGATTAATAGGAAAATGATGGAAGATGTGCTGTTTCTGTACAATTTAACTCACATCTGTTATTTAGACCTATATAACCTACATAAGTGTAGAACTGGAATTATTGTGTGTTGTATGGTTAGGTTTCCATGCTTGCACAGAAAATTTTAAAGCTGAAGCTCATGTGTGAGATGTTATTATTGTGCCTCTTTTTCTTCTTGCTCTTCCTTTGCCCAGCCTTACTCTCTGAGAAAATCTGCTTCTTCATACGAGAGCCTTGTACAACATAACACCACATATAAAGTGAAACAAAATATTCATTTAAGTCTTCCCATGGATAAAAGTTAAAATAATCCAGACATGAGAACAGCAAATAAAAAAATGTGAGACAGATATATTCATCATCTATGGGCATTTTGAACTGCATAACTAAGAAGGAGATTAAGCTGTCTTACTCTCTCTAAAAGAATTACCTCAATGGTGGGAGGAAATTAATAGCCTTGTTTTAAGGAAAATCAAATATCTCATGTGATGACAATGTGGAAGTTTATGCATAGCCAGCACACTAATAGTTTCATTGATGGAAAGACAGAAGAGGTCCAAATATCAACTATGTGTTATCTAATTAATTTTTTGTTGTTGATTTCCATATAAACATCTAGTTAATAGGAAGCATCTTTGCTTTCAATTAGAGTAGAAAATTGATAAAAAAAAATGTTTCTTTCTCATACAGGTTTATTTGTATGCCTTTGCATTGGAACTTGGAGCTTGCAAAAAAAACTTACAAAATGTAGGATGAATTTATTTTCAAACAGGTAAAAAATACTGAAGTATAGAAAACATCATTTGATTGGGTTTTTTTAAGTCACTTTATTTCTGCAGTTAAGAATTTGGTTCAATAAAAAAAATGCTATCATTCCCCAAAAAACAATAAAAAATACTAAATGTTCACAGCTAAATAACACCAAGCAAAGGAGGCAATTTACAGAAATCTGAAATTTTAGTACATCCTCACTGCAAGATTGAAAATATGAAATATGTTCCTACAAACAAAATTAAAATGGAACTGAAACAAAATGTGTTGGTGAATGTTGAACTTTACAGTAGTGTTGTCAGTTAAGATACAAAACCTCTGAAATCTATCACTTGATAAGCTGAAAAGGGTTTGACTCATACCAGTTGTTAGCAACTAACTACACTTGACTCATGTTAATTCAAATAATCTGGTGGACTATTCAGTGGGATAATGGAATCACTTTATTCTCTTATGAGCCCTGCTCCTAAACTGCTTGGCTTTTAGTACTTTTGTTGCAAAAAAAAGATGGAATATTTCCATCAGATTTGAGCTCAGAGATGAAAAAGCCCAGTACTACTGAGAATTATTATTACTAAAAGATGCTAAGATATTACAAGAATAGATGAGCCTATGTGTACCTCTTCAAGCCTCCTCACACTATCTTTCTTCCTCTTGAAGACTTATTTGTTTTTTTCTACATGTATCTCTTAAATAAAACAAAGCCCTCCCCACTTATTATAATTATGACAATTTAAATAAAAAAGAACACCGGGTTTTGGCAGAGAAGTGAGAACTTAAGGGACCAGAGCTCTGAAATTGTATTTCCTTTGAACAGATTCTAAAACATAAGAAAAAGGAAATGTGAGCATAACTTTTTAACTTTGTCTTGATTATTTTTTTTTATAAAAGAATTAAAACATAAATTTTGTCATATAGCTTTTGTTGCACTTCAAAAATAATTTTTCATTCAGTTTTCAACCTTAGAAACAGCCTCTCATGTTGAGAACATGAAAACCAACTGTACAAACCCAAAACCTTTCTCAATGCAAATATGGAACAATCTCACATGAAGTGAAACTACATTCAAAATAAGAACTTTACACTCAAACTAGTTCAAATAATTAAATGAATCAATTGAGCTAAAATGTCTGTTTCCCAGAGAAACTAGCCTTAAGCTTTATAACTGTCTTATAAACCAGAAAATCCTTATTGATTGTCTCAATGGACACTGGTCCTGAATTGTTTAAGAGGAAGTTCCATGTGTAGCTCATACAACATCAAAGAGAAAACACTCTTTGTATGACATTTAAGTATCTCTGTCTTATCCTTGTCCTACAAGACAGAATCCTTTTCTTGTAAGAGGTACACAAGGGGATTAAGACAAAATGTCATTGATTCACTGCAGGTTAATCCTTCTACAAAGGAAGTTTTATTTGGGTACTGTTGCTAATGTTATTTCAGTCGGCTTGCCTTAAGTTTTAAAATAAATCTCTGGTAGAGAAGTTTCTGTCTATCTTAAATGCAGGTTGCTCTGTAAACTTAGTTGTCTTACAACTAACACACTTACCATGGTGCAGACATCTTTCTGGAACAAGTCCTGTACTCTACATGGATCAAAATACTCTCAATATTGACAGGCTAATATAAGCTAAAATAATATGGACCTCAAACCCACACCTTTGAACCCCATTTGGTTTAGTACATGGAGTGAATCCCATTTCAAACTATCAAATTCATTTCAAAATTTTAAATGTCTTACTGAATCATAGCATTTGAGTTTATAAAAATTGGAAGAAGTTTCAAACTACAGAGAGGAAATTTAGAATGGAGTTTTATGTAAGTCATCAGCAGAAATAATCTGTGTGACAGTTATGTGTGAAAAATAACTGGTTTCAGATATTTCTGGGGAAGAAGAATAGGAGGACCAACTAGTTTTCACAGACGTAGCTCCACTGAGTGCATGCGTAAAACAAATATTGCTAGGACAAAAAATTATTTGTATTCTAATCATGTTCATTCATGTTCACATTTCCTGTTGTCAGTTGTACAAAAGCAGTGCATCAAACATCCAAATGAGTTGAGATGTGTTTTGCTGATTACTGGAGCAGATGGTACATCTCAATTAGGGAAAAATATTTTCTGTTGGCTTATTATACTTTTAAATTAAATTCAGTTCGAGTGGAAGATCAAACATAACAAAACAAAGGATTTTTTCTGGTTCTTTTATCATCAGGCTGTGTATTGCACAAAATAGTAATGTATTACTATTAAGTAGTAACACGAATGGCAAACAAAGCTGCTTATCCTATTGAATTCTTTCCCTCTGAATTATCAATATGATGATGTAACAAAATAGGTTAAGGACTGGAACTTGGCAACTGAAATTAATTTAGTTTGATTTGCACAGAAGTTACCCTGGATGTGAAGAGATGATGGAAAATACATGAACTGTGCAAGAGAAGCAGCAGGTTACAGGTGACAGTATCAGCCACAGCCTTGCATGAAGGGCAGCTGGTTGTAAAATGGATTATCTGACTGTGAGCATTAAAAGATGTTTTTTATCTCTAGTTTTTCAGAAAAGAACTTCTTGTAATAGTAAAACTTCTTAGGTGATTTAGCAGATGTGCCAGGCACACTATCATGAAGAGAGCAGTAATAAAATACGAAAATACTAACTTCTCATGTTTGCTTATTTTGCAAAAGAAATAGTACAAGGACCACAAAACTGAATAGAGGAGTACACTTCCTTCTGCTTCATTTATCAAAAGCTGCTGTCAATGTAGAATACAGTTTTCCTTAAATTGTATTAAAAACTTTAGATATAATAACACAAAGTGAAGTAGTATTTTATTGTAAACTAAAGTCTGGTGGAGAAAACAGAATACCAGGAATTCACTTGGCTAAGTCATGTCAGGAAAGTAATTAGAGGATATAATGTTAACTGCTACAATTAACACTGATTATACATCAATGACTTGGATAGATTTAGAATTATAAGAAAGGGATTAAATTGTCTTTGATTTCACAGATCCAATTGAAGAAGTAGGAACACAAAAATATTTGTGTTATTAATGCTGTGAAGTTTACTCAGAGAAATGTGTACTTTTGCGACAACATTTTCATTTGAAATAGAACCCTAATTGGTAAAATTGTAACACTACTGCTTCTATTTTTTTTGTTTGGAAAGGTCTTTTGTTGTATTCTGAATAAAAAAAAAGCAAAGGAGTTGAAGGGTTTCTGAAAGAAATGGGTCACATATATTCCTGATACAATCTACCTCTGTGTCAATGGATAATGAATTATATAAAGAATGAGTTTTGTCTTACATTGAAAGAGAAGCTGACCTTCTTTCAAAAAACCACAAATGGGCAAAAGTGGTTTTCTTAGTCATTTTCTACCTGAATGCTAAGTGTTTATTATGATAATTCATTTGTCATTCTAAATATTTAATTGTAAGTCAGTCCTTGAGGGTTTATACATCCTGTTGCTATCAGGTCAAAGCATTTCTGCCAGGTTCATTTGAAACAGGCAGTTTGGCTTTTGTCTAAACATTTTTAATTGTCTTCTATTTTACAAGGTATTTTTTGTATCCGGGTATCTTCCACTATCTTGCATAGAGTAATTATAAACAATTATTGTTCTCAACTAAGTCTGAGAATGTAAATATGACTTCCTACAAAGTTGTTAGGTAAACCATGAAAATGGCAGATTATTCTCTGTCTATTGTCCCTGACTGTGAAAAATAGTGGTCTAAAGACTTTAGATATCTGCAACTTTAATTATATTTTATTTGTTCAAAATAATTAAATACTCGAATATTGTTGAAACTGAGACCGTGGAATATTTTTCTCTAGTTCATTCAGCTGAAATTCCTTTGAGGTACTTTTCAGAACAGGAAACTAATCCACTGTACTTTATTTAGTAAAAGTGCTTAAATTGTATCTGCAAGTGCTTTGCAGTTGTGAGAACTGATTTTGGGGGCACTGGCTGTAGTCATGCAGAATGGGCTGTGCTATTCAGCAGGTTTACTGTAAAATGTGGGTAATTTTGATGATGGTTAAAGGTTTTGCTCAATATACAGGTTTTTGCTAACCTCTATGTATTAGCTGGTAGGCAGAAAGCACCAAGTTCAAACTCTGTAACTGGCCAGCCTAGCACTCATTACTGGGAAACCTTGGCACCAGGTAGAGAAGTCAGTGCTTGAATGAGCTGGTGAAACTGTTTCTGCACTAGAGATAAACTTTCTGGGTCAAGTTCGAAGAATGTTAGTATATCTAAATGACTTGCTTGTTTCTTGGAAAAAGAGAACAAAATTTTTCCCAGTTGCCTAACTTTTACTGTTTATTATCAGGTGGTTCTGGTCACTCAGCTATTTTCTTTGTTTTGCATTACAGGCAATGAAGCTGGCTATAATGAAGGTAAATTAATTCTTGTCTTAGGGAATAAAGTAATTAGAAGGTAAAATGTAGTGAGATTTTCTTCTGTAGAAATGGTTGTATTGACAAACATTAAAGTTCTAGGAAAAGTGGTTATGAAAGTCTGTACTGTTTAGGAAAGCAGACAGAGCTTTTTCTCTCAATTTTTTTTTTTTTTTTACAATTTAGAACAGTATCAGTGGACTTCTTTCATTTTCTTTGTAGCCTTTTATGGGAGATGAGAACTGCTATTTTGTCATGTTGTGCTTATAGGAAACATAAAGGAATACAGAAATTTGAAACGTAAAATTCAAAAGGCAGTATTAATTTGCTCAAACTATATATTTCTATTTATGAGTAACATTTATCTGCTATGTAAGAAGGATCAGAAAATTTCAGTAGAGACTGATGTTAGCTGTAATCAATGCATGTTTAGTTTTATTTTTAATTTTATCAGGTGCAATTTTGCTTTTGCTTATTTTACATAAAACTTTCCTTATATTTATAGTACCTTCTTTCCTTTTGCTCAACTGGCCCCAGTTTAAATGCTGTCAGCTAAGCCAGAGAACCTGAATGTCTGTCCTTTATGATGTCCTGTATTTTGGCCTTGATTAGTGGTGTTGCTTACACTGTCAATTATTAGTAGATACTGCTGGTGCTCTGCTCTTTGATCCTTTCAGCCTTTCATTCTGCCATGTCTGGTGAATAATGATGATGGGGAGAGCAAGGTCTGCTTTGTTCAAGGATTGCAGGCCACTTGACATGCATTACTTCTTCAGCAGTGCTTTCTGATATTTATGAAGGTAAAGCCCGATTCCAAAGTAGAATAATGTCAAATGAACACAAATCCAGAAAGCACAATGGGGCTTGGAGCAGGTCTTTGTATTGTGTTCTCCAAAGCAAGAAATAACTGTGTATAACTTTCAGCTGTGTACAATGACACTTTCAATGCTGCAGGACTGGAAGCAAAGAAGGGTCTTCCAGCTTTACTCAGCAGCCGACTGAGTTCTTTCAATGAGCCATGGAGATGAATATTGGTCAAAAGACTGTGTCAAAAAGAAGGAAAAAAATCCCAGAATTAGGTCTTAATTACTATTGGATTTAGGGTTAAGCGTGGCTAGAATTCTTTCTCTGGCCCCTGCTTTGCTCTTCAGACATTTGTCTGGGATAATTCTTGTGACCCTCTTATTTAAAAGGAGGGGTGGTAGTCACTGGTGCACTAATAGCCAACAACAGCAATGAGCTTGAGAAAATGTCCTGAGAAGGAGAAATCTGGCCTGTGTGTGTCCTGTACGTTTGTGAACCCTTGCTGGCTGCCAGCTTGTCTTGCTTCTGAGGGTGCAGCTATAGCATGGCCAGCATTCAGCCTTGGGCTGAGCACTCCCAGAGACAGGGCAAGAAATGGGTCCCTGCAGATCTGTTGAAGAAATGTAGTAAACATGGCCTTGGCTGATGAAAACACTGTTTTCAGTGAAAACACTGCTGATTTCACAGTTTCATCGAGTACATGTAATCTCATAAGTGAATAATCCTATCCATTAAAAACAATAATGGCATATTTTCTTCCACATTCAGTTAAAGATTGAACTTAAAATTTTTAATATATTTATATTATTGTGTGCATTTCTCCATCACGCAGGGAAATTATTCTAAATTTACCTAAGACTGATCCAAACTGGCTCTAAACTACTTCTGGAATAATCTGGCCTTTGTAATAACATGAAGACTTTAAACCAGAGCTTATTAATTGTAAAAAGTTGATATATAAGTGTGTGCAAAGAGTACAGGAAGTGCAGAAGGTAAGTTGTTATTTAAATGTGTTTTCATAGAGAAAGAGCATGAAGTACAGAAGGTAAAAGAACTGGAAACTGTTCAGATGCTTGCATATACTTTCTGTTTCCTCTCTACTGCATAAATGCTTCCAACTATCAAGAAAGTTAATGTTAGCTAAATATAAATTAGAATGTTTTGTGTCCCATGAAAGAGGTGAAATTAGTGAAATCTCCATGAGATAGAAGAGTGAAGAAAAAAGGAAAGTATATATTGAGGCAGTGGTGTTGTCAGCAAGAGACCTTATATAATCTTCCACTTAATCCTCTTCATTTTAAGTCTGTATATAGATTTCTCTTGTAAAGATGATCAAAATAAATATTTCCTAACAGTGTTTTTTGTCATTGTTTCAGATTTCAAGTGCAAATTCATTGTTGTTTTGGCTTAATGCAAGCAATGTGGATTTTTTTCTTCCTCATTGTGGGAACTGACTAAAACTACAGAGCCTTTTGACCCTGAAAGTGTTTTAGGTAGAGTCAAGTTAGTTTTCATGGCAGGTGAAGGAACTCATTACCTTTCTTATTGCTGCTCCTATTCATAACCCTTTTTTAATAATTGCAGGGAAGCTCTTGCTTTCATTACTTCCATAGTCCTATATACAATATGAAATTGCAATGTAATACTGTAAGTCTATCGGGAAATAAGGTAAAGATTTGGAAAACAGTCATAGGGAGAGTCATACTGAAAAATACTGATGGTCAAGTATCCTGTTTGCATCATTAAAAAAATTTAAAAAATCCCACAGCCGGCCTGTAATGCACCTGGTCTGTAGAGCTAAGATTGTCGTTCTTTCTAGCTGAGCCAAACTTATTACAAATTTTTGTTTATTGGTCTTCTGTGTGGCTATTACTGAGCCATCATAAATGCGTACAGTTTTTGCTGGTGTTTTTTCCCCCCTTCATACTTTGTCTTGACTCTCACCAGATATATGAGAAGAAAAATATAAAAAAGCAAGGTATCTACTGGTCTTTTTCAAAGACATTAGTGAAACTAGTGAAGAAAAATTGCTCCACAAATTAAACGCATTTTTATTTGCTGCTTCAAAATGATCTATCTCAACCTGGGCCTAAATTAAATCAGGAATTAGGCACTTAAATATTGTGATAGAATGTGATTTGAATGTGGGTTTGAATGAATATTGGGAAAGAACATAAAAAAGTACAGAAATCTAGTCCCATGAAACTTCATCTGCAGAGGTGGATCAGTTCTGAAAAATTTTCCATTAAGCCTGTGTTTGTGGGTTTTTAGCCCCTGCCAAGAGTTGCATATATACCTATAATATAGTAATAATAATAGTTTTGAGTGCTTATGCAGTGTACACACATGCAACAGGCTACAGGTATTTGTATTCCAGTTATTCCAGCAACACCAGAAAAGCTCAGAAGGACTAAAGACTGAAATGCTAGCAGGCAATTGTTATTTATGTCATTCAATGGAAGGGCCATTGCAATTTAATTATTGCTATAAACTAGGAGGAAGTTGAGTATTTCTTAGGTTTAAAGCAGAATTGAGAAACCAGAATCCTGATAGAACAGCTGTGGAATTTTTTTTCTTTTTTCTAGCTAAACACCAATTTTTGCTTGAGGAACAAATAATATTATTTGGGGAAAAAGTAACCTACAAGCCACCTGCTTACCTTCCCCGTTGTATGGGAATCTCAGCATTAAATAATGCAATGTAATTTCAGGGACTGCAGAGAAAAAAATCTAGCATTGTATCTGATTTATGGGATCTGTATGTTTAAAGCTTGGCTGACTGACAGAGTTAAGAACATAATGGTTAATAACTTTTTGTGAAGGCTAAGCATTAAAAATTAAGAATAATTTATCTTCTTGCAGGAGAAAAGCTTGTAACATGGAATAATATATTGCTGTTGAGAAAAGAGAAATTTAGGCTGAGAATCACGAAAAATCTCCTGACAGGAAGTTTTGTTAGACAGTGGAGCTGAATCTCAAGGGAAGACATAGGAACCCACTAGGTTCAGACATTTAAAACAGTGAGAATAATGTCAGAAAAATGGCAACTCTGTAAAGATATTGCACAATTCTTTATTAACCTGATATGCCTTTTTCATTTTCACCTTTTGTAATTCCATGGTTCATTAACAAGCAACCTCTTTCCTCTGCCCTGTGGTACATTCAGGACAACTTCCAGGCAATTTGTAAAAACATGTTTCTTACAAAATATATGTAGCTTTTGTTCTGTGGCAGAATACTCACCAGCAACCCTTCTTATGAGGTCACTTGCCCACCCAGACTTCTGTTGTTTCTGCTTTATTTTTTTATTTTAAAGGCTCTGGCAATGCTTTTTCAAAACAGGAAAATTCAACCCTAATTAAAATAATCCAAAAATGAGTTGGGGCTTTTAGAAGAAAAATGTGGGTGTTCATTCTGCTTTCAGGCATTTTAAGACCTAAGCTGTTTAGCAGATGACTTGTTTCATGAGAATGGGAAACAAAAGACCTGTAACCTCTGTTGAAAAATTCAGAAAAAAGACACAAGCACTTAGAAAAGCTGTTTTAAGAAAGGTTCTTGAGATCCTTACTCAAAGATGAGTTACCAGCCAGCAGAATTCCCAAGTTCAAAGCCTGTTCAACTTTACAAGACTCTTGTTCATCCATTTTATAAGGACAGCTAATTTTCAGCCTTGTCTGAGGTGTCAGGGCTGTCAGCAGTGAGGAGGAGGAGGAGGATTAACAAGCATGTCAGAAAAAACCTTTTCCCCAGTGTGTCTCGTGTGTTGTCAGAGACCTTTCAGCAGAGCTCCCTTCCGTACAGCTGCTGTGTGTGACATCATGGTGTGCTACAAATCCCCACAGACCATTCTGGGTGATTTGCTGGGAAACTTTTTAGTCCAGCCTCGTTTCAGCACTGCACTTTTAACTAATTTGTTGCTTTAAAGGGTAGTAAATGTTTAGAAAGATGAAATATTGGTTTGAAATACTTGATGAAGAAATCTCTGATGAATTTTTCCATGCTGCTTTACTAGTGTGATACTCTCCAAGATACTCTAGTAGTATTTCACATGAATCTGAGTTACTGGTTAGTAGCAAGCTATTGCTTCAATGGGAAATTGAAGGAAACACGGAATTGAAAGAACAGAGATCTTCATTAGATGTGGCTTTTTTTGTTTTCTACTCTTCTAGAATATGTATGTTTGATAATACAAGGCTTGCTACCTACAACGAGAACAGCATAAAGATTATTCCCCTCTTCCTTCAGTCAGCTACTTAATAATGCTTACAGGTTACCCTGAGAATTGTCTGAGGACTGAGGCTAACTTTGTGGCTTTTTCCCTGTGCCTGTGGAGGTTGGTTGGTTCATTACATCTAAGTATTCCTTTGTTGATCAGTATCTGTGACTGCAAACAAATGGGAAGTCATAATGTCCATGTTGTAGAAAATCAATTAAAAACTAACAAGTTTAACAAATTCCTTCATCTCCCCTAATCAATGTTGAGATTAAAGTGTCTGATAAAATCCTTTCGTTATTTTGTTGTACCTGAAGCTAAAGCAAAACAATATTTTTTACTTTGAGGGTTTTCTCATAGCTTTTTACTGCTACACAGTTAGGAGAAACAAGTCATTTACCAGAAATTAAACATTATTGCTGTCAAACTAAATTACCTTCTAGATAAAATGTACATGGTACATTGTACATTAAAATTTACATGACTAACAGAACATGTCAGGAATTTGAATGTTCTGAGGACTGAATTATTTGTATAGGTTTCTACATTTTTATTGAAAAAATTTAGTATAAGCTGTAATTATATTTTTTTAAAGGCAAATTGATAATTCTGACTATATGCTATATCTAATCACTATCCATAGCAGAGTGGTAAATAAAAATTGTGTAACATAGTTACTTTGTCACATGGACATTGAGATGGGAAAACCATTATTTTGCTCAAATAAAAGGACAAAATTATTTTCTATTTTTGTTTTTTTTTTTTCTCCCTGCACTTACTGTTAATTTGCACCACTGAAATAAAAGTCAATCTGCCTGAGGTTTTGGAAACTGGATGATAGTTTTAAGGTCTCTTTCAGCTTTTGATTGTATTGTTGAAGCTGCAAGCTGCTGTAATGATGTAATGCAAACACCCTGTCTTTGTGCTTTAACTCCAAGTGGGACCTGTGAAAGTTGACCCTGCAGGTAGTGAGCATGCAGAGGGGACACACTCTTGGGAAACACAAGACCAAAAAAGAGCAGCTCACAAAAGCTGGTGACTGAGGACTACTGAGAGAAAGATACAGATAGTGACTACATAGATATTCAAAATGCTTCATGGGGCTCCAGAAAGTTCTGCTATTGAGTACTGCCATCTTCCTGCTCCTTGTTATCCCAAGAAACTCGACATGGCTTTTAAAAGAGTGTCAACTCCTAGTGCCCAGAGATGTCTCTCCAAATAGTTTAGGTTACTCTCTGATTTTTTGGAAAATTTGAGAGTGCAAAGCTTTCAAATTCCTGTGCCAGAGTGTATACATTATAAATTAATTTAGTGACTGGTGAAGAGTAAACTTTACATTTAAACCTAATCAAAGATAAAGAAAGTCACCTTTCCTATTGTAGAAATTAATTAGTCTTTGACCAAAAATACAGCTCACATCTTGGCTGTGAGGCTTATTTGAACTGTGGCATCCATCTGGAAACACAAGAGTAGGACTCTTCCCTGATGTCCTCCTCCCACATTTTTCATGATTCCTGTTTTATGAGAAAGATAAGGCAATCTAGATCTTTGGCCCCATGCTTTACAATACACCTGAGACGTTCATTAATAGTCCAGAAATTATTTGTGTGTCATGTCTTATTGGTTAAATATCACTTACTCTTATTTATGGCTTCTTCCTAGTGCTTTAGACATTCATACTAACCAGCAAGGGAAAGCTTAGTGTAAGATTATTTGGACAAATAGAGCTTTAAAGTGAAGTTATCCAGAGCTTGCTGTAGTGGCAGTCTCTACCGCCTACAATTCTTTTTCTTTTCTGGTGTTATACCTTCAGCCAAATGGATTAATGCTTTAGAACTTATTTTAAATGAGTGTTTTCTCTCATTCACAAGTGTTAAAGGACCTGCCAGTGTTGTCAATATTTTTCTGTTTTCCTCCTCCCTGTATAGAAGAACATTTCTATTTTGTAAGCTGAGACTGGCACATGATGGTTTAATGATAAACAGTTTAGCAGTGGCTCTGATACTGTTCAGGCTGAGCTGAGACATTAAGCACCATTTGCCCTCTGCAACTTACTGATAAGGGACCAGAGACACACATTTAAAACTAGCTTTGCACCCTACTGCAGGTGCTTGCAAGCATTGCTCATAGCCATTAATAGTACAGTGCTAGTTTTAGTAGAGGACACAAGGAAGAATGCTCCTATTTTGGACTGGACATGATTGATTCATGTGTATCTGCTCCATTTGGAAAAACAGAGAGTCTGATGAGAGTCCCTAAGCTGCACATTATGGCATAATTCCGACAGAGATATGCCATATATTTTTCCAGAGGTTTCAAAGAATTTATTGAGAAATCTGCTTCTTCCACTGCTTTTATTAAACATTACACTCCTGTAGTAACACTTTTTGGGGCAATGCAGTTGTAAGTTATGTGGAGCTGTTTGTGCACACTCTGAATAGTTCATACTTTGAATACCAGTAGAACTGTGTTTTTTATTTTGTTTATAATGAAAATATTTCAGAACTTTCAGTATCAGCTCTGCCAAGGAGATGAATTAACTCCAAAGTGTTAAGTCACTTGTTTTGCCCATCTTTCATTTGAGAAAGCAAAATCACTTCTCCTAAAACCTGTGAAAAGGAAAACTGTTTTCCTTCCTTCAGAATATAAAAGCCAGGAGTGTTGCTGTTTCACTTTTTAAAGAAATGTTTATTTCAGCATTTTGTTCCTAATCTTGTTTGTTTACTTAAATAGCTTCCCTCTTTGATAGTGTTACTTTTCATGGTAAATATTTAAATTATTAATGTATCTTTATCATTCTGAACAGTTCATGCAGCATTTTTTTTTAGTTTAACTTCTTGCTAATGATTTGGCCAATTGGTTTAAAGTTTTAATTGCATAGCATTGAATTTTAACTTAATTGAATTACATTTTAGAAACTGGTATTAATGTGATTTCAAATTATTTTATGGCTCCATTCTTGAGAAAGGATTCACTGTTCCAGTATCTTTTAATATTACCTTGTTTAGACACAGTTGATCAAAAAACCCCAAATGTATTTGGTTATATATATGAGCACTACAGTGCTGAGTGAGATTTTAAATTAGTTCAGTCACTTTACTGATTTTGGTGCTCCAGTAGGGAGAATAGCTGATTGTGTACTGTCTTCACAGCATTTTTGTAACCCAATAGAGGATTTGTTTTGAAATTTGTTATTGACATCAACATATGTGCAAAGCATTAGCTAGAGGGGTGGTTAGGATTTCCACTTAAATTGAAGCAGCAGTTTATGCCTCTGCCTTGTTTCCCTTGGACATTGCTCAGCCTCATGTTGAGTGACTAAATAATAAATCTATTAAGCTTCCTCAAAGTAATTTCACTGTGTACTTATTTTATTTCTGACTGGTTTTTGACTTTCTTGCTAGTCATTGAGACTGGCTCTGTTTTCCATTCCATCTGTACCAGATATATTTACAAGGTCTCTTCTTCGAGTTTTAGGAAGATATTAAGTCTTCTATTAAAACCTTAGTCATCTAAAGTCTTTGAGTCATCATGAACTTCGAGTCTGTACACACTACATTTGTGTTCACATTTTTTTCTCACTGAGGTATTTTTGTGGTATTTTCCAATCCCTATTTTTGTGAAAACAATGCATGTCCTCTTTTTACTGATGCAAGGAAGAAATATCATTTACATTGCAAGCACATAGTGTTTGAAAGGATGCATTTGAAAAACTTACCCTGTGTTTGGGGCACTGTAAAACAATCTCCCTAGAAAAGCACAAGTCTTCTAAAGACCCAGAAGCAAGGGACATGTCCCTGCCATCTAAGTTACTTCCCAGATTTCTGAGCTGAGCCTGCTCCTACCCACCTTGCTGAGTTTGTATCAGCTTCTGGCCACTAGCCCTTCACTAGTTCTGCAGTTTAGAGCAAGCCTTTAAATCCTCCCAATTGCTTTCTCAACCATCATATTCACCTTGAAGATGACAAACAGTTAATGTTTCCTCACTAGAAATTGAATGTTTTCCTTCAGTGTTACAGGGAGGATGAACAGAAACTGTAGAGCAATGGAAAAACAAACCTAGAGAGGATTAAAGCAGTCTCCTCTTGCTCCCCATTACTGTGGATTTGATTTTGTGGGGATTTTCCCTCTACAATGTCAAGAGACAAGAATTATCATGAGCTGTAAATGGAAAATCTGTTACCTAATATATGTAGAAAAGAGCCCACAGGAGGAAGTTTTCTACTGTTTAAAACAAAGCTGCCTGTTACTTTCATTTTTTTGGAAGGATCAGTTGTGGTATATACAGGTTTTGCCCTCCTGAATCAAATTATTGGAATGTTTGTTGGCAGTATTTGGAAATGTGAGCTTAAAGGGGTCAGGAGAATTAATTTGTAATCAACCTCTCAAAGATACTGCAAAACTTAAAATACATTCAAGAAAGTGGTAATTTGTGTTAAAAAAGAACTTTTCTAAACAAAAGCTGCTCTTGTAGGTGAATGTGTGGGGATATTACATAGCTGGATAAATAACCTTTGGTTATTATTGAAGGAGACTTTCAGGTGTTTGCCCAAATCTTGTGTTTTCATGCCCATACTCTGACTGTGACAGTGCAAACCCCTTAACATACAAATGCAATTTTCACACTTTTGATCTAATAATTCCACAAACAGCTTGGTTTAGTAGTTGTTTAGAATTAGAAAAGGAAGGGGAAAATGTTGCTTTTCAGGTTGGCATTAGTTTCATGCCTTGGCAGTTTTGTAGGGACTTTGAAGGTAAAAAACAGAGGTGCCATTTTGAAGTCCCAGTTTAGTGTCACTGGTCAGCTACCATGTGCTGAACCTTACTGTTTTTTTTTTCTTCTGGTTCCTTTTTCTAGGAGATGAGGAAAGAAGAGGAGAAGAGGTGAAAGCAGGCTGAAACTGTCATTCAGCACACTTGTACTACAAAGCCTATTAAACAGTGCCTAACAGCTGTATTGATTCCTGCTACAGTTTCACAGAGTGCCAAAAGGCTCCTACTGCCTGGTGATCTGGAGTTTGGCCTTCAGAGGAGCCCAGTACAGAGTGACAAACTGGTGCATGTGCTCGCACTGTGGTGGGAGTGACAAGAGCCAGGGCACTGTGTGCTGGACAGAGGTGAGTGATGCTGTAGTTCTGCCTGCTTGGTTTTAATGTAAGTTTTTCCAGAAATACGAATCCTGTTATTAATATTTTGCATTGTTAACAGATAAGAAGGAAAAAAATCTAAACTTTTCAAGTAATGCATTTTATTTATGTTAGTGTGGCACTGAATTACACACTGCTTGAAGTCACAAACAAGCTCCCATATATGTGTATAAAAAGCCTTTACTTTAGCATACTGACATTCTCACCACATCTGAGGCTATCCAAACAGAAATTCAGAAATGAAAGCCCTGGGCCAAAACTGCATTAATACTGAATGATTACCAAACAGGCAGTTGGCAGCTCAGATGAGTAAAAATTATCCAAGTACCACAAAATTTTATTCAGTAATATTAACAAAACAACCAAAGATTACTGTAATCATTTCTCCTATAAAGCATGAGAGTACTGAAATGCCTTAAAGCTTTATATTTGTCCTTCTGTTTACATCCTCTACTGCTTACACGAAATACTCTGGCTAGGTGACTCTTTCTCTGCTTAGAGTTTCCCTCATTTATAGCTGGGCTGGTTTTGTGATTGGATTCTCACATTCTGTGGTAACTCAAACAGACATCTCTTAAAATGGTCATATTTCTTATTTTTTAACTTGGAAATTTGATATTATATTCTGCATCAGTTATTCTCATTTCAATATGTTTCAATTTTGCAGGCTCTTTTCTTTAAATTTCTCTAGAATTTATAATATTAATTATCCTCCTGTTGAAGGTCCATAATCACTTCTATCCCAGTAAAAATTTCCTGATGGAATATCCTATTGTTGCATTTTTCAGTTGTTTCATTTGTTATAAATAGAATCTTCTCAAATGTGATATTCTAACTTTTCTCTGAATAAAAATAACAAAAGTTCTTTATTCTTTTGAATTGACAGCGAAAAATATCTGATGTACTTGGAAACATTTCAGAAAAGTTTAAATTTTGAGTTCTTTAAAATGTGAAGTAGAACATTTCTCGTGTATAAAAATATGTTTCTAAGGAGACAGCTATAAATTTGTTTGTGAAATTCCCTCCACCTCTCCTCTGATCTTGTTGGATAAAATGTCCTTTTTTGTCTGCAAGTTTGTTTGTGTTCTCTAGAATTTTAGAGAAATGAGTAGTAATTAAGGAATAAATTTATATAGATTGTATTTTTTTAAAACTTACATTAATTATTTACATTAATATCTGTATTTGGCAATTTTTCAGTAGGACTGGCAAATTTTAATGCTTTTTTCATTGCTTACTGTTCAGAGAGCATCATATTCTAAGATAAATTTGAGTTTATTTTTTGCCAAGCACCATTTCCCTAATATTTTGTTTTGCAGAAGTCTTGACTAATTCCCATGTCCATATTGTCCAATGACAGTTTCAAGTTGAGCTCATTAAATCTCCAAAGTCTTCTCAAAAAGTCTGCTGGTGACAGGGTGTTGATTAAATTTGTTAAATGCAGAAGTAAATTGAATCCGTTTTGGACTATGCAACCTGCAACTGAGCTTAGAGAGCTCATTTTCATTCCATTTCACTTTGTAGGATAAGATTTTCTTTCTGTTTCCTGCTTCACAGTAGATGTGGTTACCAAATGTTCAGGGTGGGGTCTCAAGTAGTCAAAAGGTGAATGTCCCTCTCTCTCATACATATACATATACATATACATATACATATACATATACATATACATATACATATACATATACATATACATATACATATACATATACATATACATATACATATACATATACATATACACATACACATACACATACACATACACATACACATACACATACATATGTAAGAATATATTTTTTCTTGTGCACAGCTGCACCCTTTTTTGATACTTTTTTTTTTGTCTACGTTTTTCCTGGCTTATAAGTGGAAGAGGGAAAAGAAACACTATATGCCATGGGAAATGGATATCATCTGCTTGTATTAGCAAACATAAAGCAATTTTTATCACTGCCTTCTAAATAGCTCTATTATTGCTTCTCAGTGTCTCTTCTGTTCTGTCTAGTCCTGGGAACATGTGCCTTCATATGTACTGTCATAGTGTTTGATATTACCAGGTGTTTCATTACTGAGAGTGCCCTGACCCAGCTTATTTGCTACATGGAAAATCCAAATAACCTGCTGAATTGGTTTACGTTGCAAAATGATAGGTGGCGTGTAACTGTCACAGGCAAATTCTACAATCCTGTAATTTGTGTAGATGAGAGGGCTTAATGCTCTTATTCCGACAAAAAAAAAGCACAAGTAAGAATGAGTTTAATACTTCAGTGTGTTTGTATTTTTCTTTATTACACTTAAAATGTAGTAAAGGCTTCTGTTTTTATTCCTGTGAATGAGATTCTTCATGGATTGTACCAGAGGAAAGATTACCACCTACCAAGTGACTGAAATCACCTTGCTCCTAAGGTAGAAAGTTTTCAGTGTTCACATTAAAAGCCAAGGCTGGAACTTTACACATCTGGTGAAACTTACGCAATGAAAAAGCCTGAATAATCAGGTAAGTGAAAATTAGCGAGTGCTGGATCCTTATCTGAAGAAGTGATCACCAATTCCAGTGCAGCAGTTCCTTTGAAACTTCACATCTCTTCCTAAAAATGCACAGCTCTCTCCAAAGTTTGAGGTGCAGAATAGAAGTTAGAGGGAATTGTCTTCCATTCTGGACTCTGCTGTGATCTTAAAATATTGAAATTTTTCTTGATTTCCCTTGGTGACTCTGGGACAGTGCTCTGCAATACTTATTTCAGTTGCAGTATCCAAGAGATCCTGTGGGTCACCAGACATCTGTGGTCCCTAATCTGTTTATGTCAATCTATATATATTTAGGGTGCATCTGAAAGAAAGAGGCTTGCTTCTATTAAGTTCTTAGAATTTAAAAAAAAAAACACAGAAAACCTGACAGTAGCAAAGTATAAAATTTTTGTATTAACAGCATTTTTCTTGTTAGGGGCACAGTGCAAGCAGTACAGTGCAAATTACACTCTCAGCTCTGTGTATCTGCAGAAAATATGTCTCTTGGTGCTCTTGTGTGCAGAACACTTTCATCCAAAACTGCATAACATGAAAAAAACATATACTAGCAACCAGGATGAGGCTGCCAAAACTTGTGTTTTTCCAGGGCCTGGGCTTCCAAAAAGGATATATGTTTTTAATTAGCTACGTGATGACAAGATTAAGAAGGCAGGGACTTCTTTTTACTTAGCATAGTCCCACAGCTGTTTTGGGCAAAAGTATAAAACCAGGGTTTTTTTGGGGGGGGAAAAAAAGAGGGTAATAATTACAATTGAATTCTATTAGTTACAGCTAAATGGTACACCAGAATACTCAAAGCACATTATTTGTAGGAATAAATTGATATAGATTCATTAAGTTAATTGAAGTTAAGGTAATTTAAACTTGCTGAGAATGTAACTCCTATGGTGAAAAACACGAGGGGAAGGCAAACAGGATTTTGTATGATCCATTTCACTGAGGAAGGAATGATACCTCAGGGTCGGTCTTTGATATGTGATGGGGCAAATCTGTGGCTATTTCCATGCCTACAAAGTGCTCTTTAGGAGTGGACTAACATTATGGAACAGTCCTTTCACTGACTTTGGAGAAATAATCTTGGTTTGCAACAGTTATATATAATATGTAGAGAACTTGGAGATTATTAAAGGAAAAGTGATATGAAGAGGCAGATGATCTCATTTTCATATAAATACTGATATCATGTCCATTGCTTGTTCTTATGTGTCAGACTTTAGAAACTGAATATCCTCAGTCATTAAACTGTATAACAGGTCTAGCTCTATTTCCCCCAGGCAACTGGGTGAGTCTTTGAAACACCCATTCAAATACCTGATTATTTGCTGACTACCCTGAAGTTCAGTTTCTACGTCTTAGCGCTTTACATGTACTCTTTTTACTTTCTCTCTGCTGGGAAACTGTTGTAAATTATTATCTTTGGCTGGGTCAGGAAGTATTTTTCCATTTGGCTACTCTTTATTCCTGCTTTTCATTTGCAGAGTAATTTCATAGTTAGACACTAGGCAGCTGGTCTTCTAATGTGTGGACTGGCTTAGCAAATAATTTTATTATGTCTACAGTGCACCAGGTTGCATTATAAAGTTTCAGACAAGGCTATCTCCTTCCTTTCTCATTCATAGCTTTTAGCTACACCCATGCAATTAAATGGGGTAGCTGACTCTCTGCACATCTTGATAGATACAAAGAGGAATAGACTCTTTGGGTTCTAAGGGTGCTGTTTCAAGATTAGTTTAAGCCAATCCAATTGCAGGCAGTTCCTGTTGACCTGTGCTGTCCCTGCTTCTCTTCCTCCCCAGCAATATTTTCAGCTGAATCAGGCTCTTGGCATGGCTTATGCATGTGTGCCAGCAGCAGCAAAGGGGAAAAGTGAGAGGGAGGGAACAGGAGGGAGGAGGAAATGACTGGCATAGTCAGGACCCAGTGACACCAAGCCACGGCCAGAATGGTGCCCTCAGCAGTGCAGACTCACTGGGGTGATCAGTGGAGTTTTGTTGTCATTTGTGCGGGTGACTTTCAGCAGCACTTTCATCTCCCATCCTCCAGGAGCACATTATACATTAATGGTGGTGCTTGGTCTACTTGCTCAGATATGGAATCTTGTAAGATTCTGTAAGATTTGAGAGGTATGCTGAGGTAAAGCTCATGAGTAGAGGTTTTTATCACTTACATGTTTATGCTGAAGAGAGATGAAAGTGTTTAGTTTGAGGTCCAGAAGGTAATTTTTATCAAGTAGTATACCAAATATATTTTTGATACTACTTTCATTTTTGCAGACAGTATAGATTTAGGACACCGGGGTAAAAAGACAAAATAGTCATTATTATAGTTCATTGCAAATTTTTCCTTGATTTTAGAAAGGCCAGCTCCAGAATCTTCTCTTCTCAGTGGCAGAGCTATTTCAACAAGATAGTCATTTAGATTAAACAGATAAGCTCTAATTCTGTTAAACAGATCTCAAGGTCTGAGGCATTCAGATACACCCGTCACATGTAAAGATGCCAATTCCAATCTTCTCAGCATCAAAAGAAAAGATTTTAGGCACATGTTCAGAGAAATCATGCTTCTACTCTTAGAGCCAATAGGAAACACTTGTCAATGATATTTTGATTTATTTTCCACTTTATGAATGCCTCCTGATGACCCACTTGAAAGGATCCTTGCTAAATATTTTTGGGCAATGCTGTAGATGAAACTGGAATCTGGCTGTTTTTTCAATCTTGGTCTACAATACAACTCCCATAACTGCATACATTTCTGAGCTGTCTATTAGTATAGGATTTTGGCAATATGTGTACAATTACTTTTAGAAGAATGACCATTTCTGGCATATGTAATCTCAGCAAATTAAAATTTCCACTAATAAGAGCCAGAGAACAATTATAATAGCAGTCTGTTTGCAAAGCTGAGATTCTCCATATCAAAGAGACAAATTATGACTTTGTGAGGCTGATAAGGGTGATGGAAAATGTTTGGCTACAGTGGAAGTCAGGAGATTTTGAAAAGCTGTTGCCATTTAGAAAAATATTCGCTTTCTGTTCTTTACATGAAAGAGCTGTAAGTAATCAGTATCTATAAAAGTGGGTCTTTCTGTAGGTCTTTGCCAAGGTGGTTCACTTGCATTGCTTCTGTACCTGCTCACTGTAGGTCTGTGGATACTCTTTCTGTAACACCATTAGCAAATCATGCTTAACCCATTTAATTTAATCTATTTCCATCTGGAAAGTAAGTAGATAGTGTGTGGAGGGAATGAACTTCTATCAAGGCATAATTGAGAAATGCCTACCCATTTCCTCTGTCTATAATTCTATCACAAATTTGAAAAGACTGGTTTTGCCTTTTGTGCTAATAGAGACAGAAGTAGTTGTCCCTGCGGGTTTGAGAAGTGTTTCAGGATGTACGATTGATGCATGTATGTTGGATCATGTTCTGTTTGTCAGGACCTGTTTCACAGTGCTGAGGTTTGTCTGGTTGCACCTTGGGGAAGAGCAGGTGCCCAGGCTGAGGTTACACAGCCAGCTCCACTTGGTGTAGCTCTGTAGTATTGTTGCAAGAGACAGTCCCACACTCCATCCACAGTCTCTATCACTGCCAGCTGCCCATCCTGTTCCTCCTGTGTTCTGGCTAAGTGGCTGGGTGATCATGGCCTGAACATAGAACAAGGGACCTCATCCAGCCTGAGAACCTGTCCTTCTTACTTGGCCAGTTTTTGGTTGAATCAGGCTCCTGATCCAGCCACGTTATGGTGGTGTGGTCATTAGTGTCAGCCCAAGGTAGGAGCAAAGAACTGGGAACAGACGGTAAGGTCACAATCTGCACGGCAGCTTATAATGGTGTTTGATTAAGATAACTTTATAATCAACTTCCTAATGATTACTTTTACACTTTCCTTAAATACTAACCATGTTGAGTACTCTGTTATTTTGCTTCTATCTCACAAAAGACTTTTTTATCTTTGTCTTAATGTGCACTTAATTAAAAGTAATAATGTTGCAGGTGATTGCTATGAAAGTTCCCAATGAGAGTGGATATATGATCTATTTCATGGACTCATATGTTTCCTTCATGCTCTTTTCTTGTACTAGTGAGATTTGATTTCTTCTGAAGTCTAAATCCACATGTTCAGATGGATCTGTTGCTCCCCCCTATCCATCTCCTCCCCCCTCCTTTTTTTTAATTCCACTGAGGTTGTTTATGTGTTTATTCAGCGGTTATATCTGAAGTTACTGAATTTTTCCTTTTTGAGTTCCAGTGCTCTGTTGTGAGTCCCAGAAAGGAAGCAGGGACGGGTTGCTTCTCTTTGGAACATACTGATTGTTTTTTAATACATTTTTCCCTGAGTGCTTTCCCTGTGATTCCATACAGAACTCTCCAGCATTCAGCTGAAAAACAATTTCATATTTCCTTGCATTTCTCTGCCAGCACTACCCTGGACTCTGACTCATGCTAACCAGTGTAATTATCTGTGACTTTCCTCCTAAGCTTTCCATTTCCACTCAGGCCACAGAATGGTGTTCTCCAATCCACAGCAATTATGAGCGTGATATATGAGACAGCTGGAAGAGGATACTGAGGATAAAAAAATGAGATGGTGAACAACAACCACGCGAAGCCAAATGCATAGCAAGTCTCAACTTAGACTGTCTTCAAAACTGTCACTAAAATCATTGAGGATTCTGCTTGTGTGTCCGATGCTTTGATCTTTATTCTTTAATTATTAATTCTGAGTTTGAACTTGGCTCAACTCTGCTGAGATATTTGAAACACATAGTTCTGAGTTGTCTTTGCTCTTTTGCACATGACAACCAAGGCCAGCCTGGGTTTTTCCCCAACAGATGGAAACAAAGTCCACATTTATATAAAGATGTGTGGAGAACCACGTGAAGGTTTTTGTGTGAATATCTCCTAAAATAACCTCCACATTTGATAACTGGGGATATAAGATAGAAGGGGTGGTGGATTTCTGCTGAAGCCCCAGGAAAACATGGTTTTGCACTTCTTAAAGAACGGGGTCAAGAGTCTGGGTAGTTGGAAGTCTCATGATACTGTGTTTGCTGGATGCCAAAGTTACTTGAGAGCATCTCCTGCAGGTCCCTTTCAGCTCCAGCTGTTTTTAACAAGGGATGCACAGATCCCAGAGGATTAATTACCAATCTCAGATAGTCAGTACTCCTTCTTGCTTCCATTTGTGCTGGATTTCATAATTTTCTTATCTATTTAATAGAAATATGTAGGAGAGGTTTCTCAATTTCTTTTGTTGGTCTCTGACCTTTGCTCTTGCTGTTACCTTTTCATGATGAGTCCACAGGTAGAAGGCAACACAACGAAGGTTAATAAGCATATTTTCTGAAGAGATTGTGCATATATTTTATGTGCTAAATTGTTGATTTTATAGAAATATTGGAATTATAAAGTATACACATTGAAAGAATGGTAGCAAATCATAGGGAAAATAAGTAATGCAAAGGCCACTGTTTATTGAAATAAATATAATTTGCATTAATATTTGGACATTTCTGTTGCTGTGCGAAATACAAAAAAAGAAATGTGGGAAAAGTTGTATATTGAACAGTAAAGTGTGTGGTTTTCTTTTTTTTATTTCTCATGCAAAGCTTTACATTTTGGTCTTATTTTTGGTTTCTTTTACCTTCTTCATTGTCTTGAAATGGATAGGGTTGCAGTCATTTAATTGTTACTAATCCTTTAATTAAGCAACCTCATACTCAATTTAGCTGCATATCTTCTTGATCCAGGAGTACAAATATGCCCATGAAATAATAAGTTCTCTGTACTTTTGGCTGTTGAAGTAAGAGAATGATTTTCAGAATTGTTAGGTATTCTCTTTTATTATCTTAAAAAAAAACCTTAGGAGAAAAAAATACAATAAAAAGAGTAAACCAACTCACTCCTTATTGTTAAGAAATATATCTTTTAAAAAATCCCAAATCCTAAAATAATTTTTAAAGTAATATGTGGAAAGACCTGAAACTGGTTGAAATATTCCAAATAAATGAGAGTGGTGTCACAAAATTAGCAAAAAATCTCCATCTGTTTTGCAGTACATTCTGGGGTTTTGATTTTGCCATTTAAATTGCAAAAACAAATGGTATCTAGTATCAATGGCATTATTTTATATAATGTTCCAAAAACATGAATATATATGTGAGAGAAATTATTTTTGTATTTCTATTATCAATTAAATTTGAAACAAATTTTTAAAAAATTAGACTTCTTAGATTTTTAGGCAAAATACTGCTTCTGTTCCTCAATGTTTTTAATTTTAGTTTTATTTTTCACCCTAAGTCTGCAAGTAATATCTGCTACAACAGTACTGCCAGTTTGGATTACCTTCTAAACTCTGCTGCAACAGAATCAAGTGTTTGGGAAACATTTAAGGAAATAATGAGTGGTTTCCATGGGCTTAAACTGTGACTCACTGTGATCATCAATTTAAATAGCTCCTTTTTTAGTATCTTAGTGACATGGGTCACCTTTGTGATTCAAAGGAGATTTGAAGATGCTTGTAGTGAGGTCAAGTGATACAGGATACAAAAAAATATGGATACTTTAAGCTCTTCACCCCATCCCCCTGTGTGCACACACAAGTGAGTGTTTCACCTCTAATACTGTAAATGTGCCCCAGTTTCAGTGGAGAAAGATGTTACATGAGAGCTGGTGATGGAGTGAACACAAATGAGCTGTTGAATGAGGCTCTGGACTTGGAGGTTACTTATTCCCAGTTTTCCAGGAGGCTACTGATTTTGATTGCCTGCAGGAACAGGAAGATTTAAATATCTTCTGAAAGTTGTTTTGCAAATGTTAAGCCTAGGAACCAAAATTCTGCTGCCTCATTTGTCGTGTAAGAAATTAAGTGTTAGTGAGCTACAAAAAACATATCTCCTACTGCTCAGAGACAGTATCAGAGTGTAACAGCAATAAAACAGGATTCTGTGTTTAATAGCTTTGGAGAGACAAAGGACCTACTGTGTTACAGTCCTACTTTAGACCTATATTTAAGTTCCCCTTTTTAGCACTCTGTGAGTTAGAATAATGTTGTCAGTTCCACTGAAGCTGAAGGTAGCTTTTGCAGGTTTTACATGGAATTCATGGGGCATAGAAAGTCAGCATATGCAACATTCTGCTCTTCATTTTATTCCATGAAGAAATGAGTTTCTGCAAAGAAATAAGAAAATAAAATTAATGTTACAGCACTTCATTCAGTTACCTCAGGTTTTCTTGTGTGAAGAAAAAAACATATACTTTATCCTAAATATCAATTAGTTAACCCTTGCTTTTTCTTGAATCATGTCCACTACTGTCTGCTTTAGAATTCTGATTTTATTTATTTATTTCCAGGCTGAAATGGTTATCCTTTTGCATTGTAAACAGCCCCTGAACCTTCAGAAGAGATTTCTCATCTGGGCTGTTTTGCTGGTGAGTTGCTTGAAGCCTGATGCTATAAAGATAATAGAATTAGGAGACCTAGCAGGCCTCATTATTTTTAATTACTATTGCTGCTGCTCACACACTACATGTAATTCAGTAAAGCTGGAGTGGAGTGAGGGGGGGGAACCCAACAACTCTGCATTTTAAAATGGGCCATCAGAAGCAGCAGTTGTCAAATTTTTTTGTGAATTATGTGTTTTTCAGATGTATCATTCTAATAATATTTTGAACAAACCCCAGAAATTCAATAAAGCAAAGAAGAAAAGGGAATGTGGGTCTTAAATAGGTCAAAATTTAAGTACCTTCAGCTCGCTTTTTGGTTCATTTATCAAACCAAATCAATTGTTATTATTAGCCTATTATCATCATCCAGTGAGCTGGCTTCATTTTAATCAATATTTCTAATTAAATTACATCAAATGCAGTTTTAAATTGTAGCAACCTAGCTTCATGGGGGCTAAATTTATATGCATATCTTTATTCATTATTTTCATTCTCTCTTTATTTATGAAGTATTTCTTTACAAATGAGCAATAAGCAGCTGTGTTGAAACAGCTATACATGAAAGTTGGTAGTGGACCACCTGCTATGCTGAAGTGATATTTGTCTTTTGTTTGTATGGACCGTATGCTTTAAATAGCTCTGAAACTGCCATTGAATTTTCCAGTCACAACCCAGAGAGGCTGAGGACCAGCGCTCTGGGCCATGGTTTCCACTGGCTCCTTTTGGCTTGTGAACTAACCATTCATGAACATTGATACAAATAGCACAAATACCATTCCTTGGTAGTTTCTGTTCATCCTGCAAGTATCTGCTCTGCTCCTTCAGCTGCCCAGCTGTGTGTGCCTCAGTGTTGCCTCAATTTGGTATTGCTGCTTTGTGAATGCAGTGCTAAAAGCAAAAGTAGAGTTAGTCTTGCTTTCGTGTCTTGCAGTGTCCAGAGCAGAAATTTTACGGCTTTTGAGAGAGCAGCAAAAATGCTCTCTCACTTAATTTGTTGGGGTATTTTTTTGTTATGGCTGCCCATTAGAAGGCTCTGTGGCTCATCCTCTTCTTCCCTCCCATTAATACAAATGCAGTAACTGTGCTATGGTTGAGAATAATTGTTTTGCTTCCCTGCAGGGATTTAGACATTAGTTAATCATGCAGCAGCAGTTTCCATAAGATGCACTTTCCAGGAGGATAATGGGGTTCCAGTTCAAGCATTCATGCCTTGGAAGTATTCAATATCTGTGTGTGTGTGTTAGTTTACAGAACTAGCTTAGGCAGCAAGGGAAGTCTTACCTTCATTATGTTTTTCATAGACATGTGTGTGTGGGTGGGTGTTTGCACACTTTATGCATGTGAGTGTTTGTATATATAAATCAGAAGCCTTTCTTTGGTGGCCAGTGAAGACATTGCTGGGAGAAGTCTAATCCTGTTGCCAGTGTATGGAAGTCAATCTGAACACTGAGGTCATCAAGGACACAGTACTACATCTCTCTAAATAATTCTGTTGTGGTTTAATTGATGTGACTCTAAGGCCATGTTTTGTATTTAAATATAATTCTAATCCTTGACTCTTACTTATATATTGTAGCTGGTCATCCAAACATTCCTCTTAGCTACAAATGTATGAACTCAGAGCAATCTAACTTTCCTTGGCTCTGGTCTCCTGCTGACACTTGTGCATACCATTTCTTAAATATGCAGTTTCTGTTTTTTTCACTTTGACAGACTATTTTTTCAGTTTTGAGTTTCATATTTCCTCAAATGTATGTTCTGAAGGCAGATGCAGTTTTCAGTAATACTCTATCATAAGGGAGCTTAAAAACATAAAACCAAAGTGACCATTAATCTAACGGGAACTGAAGTGCAAATAACCATATCACAATGTTATAATGCTTGCTTCTATGCCAGTCATATGTATGGTATGTGTACATATATGTGTGTGGAGTGAAAGGAGAAAGTAGTTCTAGAACTGAAATATGCAGAATCTCTACACGTTTCGAGGCACATTCAATTCCTTCTTCAAAAAGTTTCTCCATTCTCTTTCTTCTTAGGATAATTCACAATCTAACACACCCACAGCCTAAATTAGGTTGGTCTCAAGAAGGAAAATGTATGGAAATATATTTGATGAGACCTGTTCCTGTGCCTCCCACCACCTCCTTTTTTGGAATGTTTTAAAGGACTTATAAAGTTCTTAAGAATGCTTTTCAATGTGGTATAAAATATTCCTTGCAATAATAACTTCTCTAGTGCCTACAATTACTCTGCTATCACAGTTGTTAGAGGTGTTTGTTAAGGATTGAGTCCTGAGATAAGAATTTTATGTTGTATGTTTTAGAGTACTTTCTTCATCCATAGACATGAAATATATCACTTCATCATGTGACTGTACTATGTAATTTAGAAAATTATAGTTACTTGTGTCTGAATTAATCTTAACACTCAGTACTCTAAAACTAGAATAATCAAGAGTGCTAAGTAAAACACTTTCTCTGTAAAAGTTGATCCAAGATTTTCTCTAAGCTGTTTAAACACCTATTTTGCATATTCCCAACATATTCCTTATACCGTCCTTATATTTTAACTGAGATCTTGCTTATACATTGTATACACACCAAAACTGATCAAAAGACATCAAAATGCTTCCAAAATATTCAAAATATTGTGAGGGGGAAGGAGGAGGGCTCTGTGAGGATGGAGAGAGAGTATATGCTGAATAATTAAAGATATAATGAATGCCAGGGTGCTCAAACCTTGAATCAGGACCTTTTAGTCCTGATTTCAGTTGTTGCATACACATGGACTCCTTCCCTCTCATTTCTCCCCTTACTCTGCTGATGGGATGTGAGATGACTTCTGTGGTAGAGGAAACCTATGAGGCTTCTGATAAGTGTAAGAACAGAGCCTTCTCTGTAGTGATAGCCTAGGAGTAGCACTTGTAGGTCAAAAAGTGTTTTGCCACTGGCAGTCAGTGGTGTTTTCTGCAATAGCTGATCGCTCTGACTCTTGGCTCTCCTTCAGCAGGTTCCTCAGTACTTGTTGTTCAGGTGATTGAATCAAATGGAGTCAACACAAAAACCAGTATTTGCACACTGAGCAATTTTTTTGGTCAGTATTGTAGCTGTGAAAGAGAAATACTTGATATTTTTTTAAAAAATTAAATTTTAATATATGCATCTTAAAGCACATTCAGAAGAAGAGTTAATATAACTTTTCCTGACTGATGTACTTACAAAGAGGTCATGGCACTGGGGAGATGTGGCAATGAAGACAGCAACATAAGCACCTTTGAAATATAGGTTTGGCACAGGACAAAAGACGTGGTGAATCAATCTTTACCCAGTTAACCATGTGCTAAAACTGGTACTTGTCACAGTATTCAAGACTAGATATGTCATTAGCTGTCTTGCACTTCACAGTGCACAGACATGCTCCTGGGAGCACAGCTGAAATCCTGCATTTGAAAGGAAGACTGGTGATATGGAATATGGAATGGAGCTCATTTATGTGGTGAAGGGAGGAGTAGGGAGAGTAATTAAAATTTTAGTACTTCATGTGATGCATCTTTCTGGGAAAATAGCCACACAGTGACTTCTGCAGTGTTCCTATTCAAATCATGGCTGAATAAAATCGTGGCAAGGCAAAGTTTTATAAAATTTCATTCTGTATTGTAAACAGAAAAAAATACTAAAAAAGAGTAGAGACAAAAATTAATATTAATCAGAGAAAGGATGTTCAGTGCATGAAGATTTTCCCATTCCTTTGCTTCTGCATTTTTTTCCTTTCAGGCTTTCAGATGCTGAGGTGATTTTAGGTACATCTTTATTTCAGAAGCAATTTAAATACAGATTTGCATGTTTATTTGTGGCTTGGGTTAATTAAAGGTCAATATTTTCGTAGGGATTAAGGGGTATGTGCAGTTTCCATGGGATGAACCTCAAAAAGACACCAGTGATTTATCTATCCATACTCATGTGTGTGTGTGTGTGTGTGTGTGTGTGTGTGCATATAAGGTATGGTACTTAAACATCTATTACAGCAAACAGCACCCTGGGGATTTGGGTAATAGATCATTTTAATGTATGAATAGGTTACATCCCTAACTACTAGTTGGGAAGGGTTACTTCTTATGGGAAGGGGGCTAAAGTAAATGGCCAAGAAAATTTATAGTGTTGCAATTCAACAAAAATATTGATTAGAAGATGAGGAACTCCATTTTTATAAACTTAATCAGCACTGATTGTTTGATTTCAGCTAGTAGTCTGTCAGGGAGAAATAAGAGCTTTAAGCCAGGAGTAGTGCAGGGGGGGAAAGGAGATGGCAATATTCTAGGGGAAAAAAAGGTACCAAAAATCCTAAATCCAAAAGCACTAATGTAACTTTCCAGAAGATTCAAAGAGTAAATATTTAAAAGGGGACAGAAACTGCCTAGGTTTTGTTTTGTTTGCACTGCCATGTATTTCCCTGACTGGAAATTATATTTCAACAAGCAACTGCTGTATTTATTGGCTTATATTTTATTTTGCTAATATTCTGCTAGTGTCCTGTATTTCCATAGTAATCATGTAATAATCTGTTCCACAAAATAGTAGGTTGCCAAGATCCATTTAGAGCTGAGAGTGCTGTGGCTAAAGGTCAGTGCTGGGGGAGCTCTGCTCCTCAGTGTGCAGGTGCCACTTGCGTCACAGCCATTAAGCATGAAACTAAAATCAATTTCACTGCATCTTTGCAAGCTGGCAAACGTAGGAGTCACCTCAACAGAAAAAAAAAGACCCAACTGGCACATATGGTGTGCCTTTATGAAGAGCTGGGCAGGATCTGAAAGTTTTGAAGAGTCTGTAACTCTGGTTGTGTCTCCAAAACTAACTGTTGTATTGTCTCTGCTGCCACCATTCAGGTCTTCTCTGCTGCATTTTTATACTGTGTTTGAACTGCCTTGCCAACAACAATTTGATGAATTTGCTTAATGCAGTGAGGTTTACAGTGGTATCAGAAGGTGTCTCAGACTGTAGGCTTCTGATCCTGGATTTAAAATTACAAAGTGTGGCCCCTCCTCAGTACTTGATCCACTGTGACTGTAATCTTTCACTGTCATGCTAGAGATTCTGCTCTACCTCCGTGTTGAAAAATTGACTTTCCTTAGTTGACTGGTGTCAGAGAGAAGACAAACTGTCAAAAAATATTTTCCTCCTGAACTTGAGATGATTTATGAGGAAAATGACAATGCCTTTCAGGTAATTTAGTGAAAGGGCACCCAATTAATCGATGTATCAATTTGGAAAAATCAGTTGAATACCAATCATTTGCCATAACAGTCTTAGTTACTTTAAAGTAAAAGTCTAATTTCTTGGTGAATTTAACAATAGGGAATAAAAATCCTAAACCTGTTTGGCCCTTGGGTACAATTTAAGTTACTGTTTAATATTAAGTTTTGTTTGGTTCTTTATATGAATTGTTAATTTTTCTTCAGGAAATTGTGTTCTTATTGTTTCCATTCTTCAGTGATTTACAAGCACAGTGGTATGAGGTTCTGAAGTACCTGTGAATGGCTCAATCTCCCAAGATTCTGTCATACATGTCAGAAGTACTCATCTTTTACCTGAGAGCCTCATGGGCTTTCAGGGCCCCAGGCTGAAGGCTTCCTGCCTTGGCACAGCTATCTGGAGCAAGAAGGAAGCTGTAATTTTGCCTGGAGGTCCTATCCCTTTAAAACAGTCTTTGGACTGGGGAATGATCCGTGGCTCCAGAGAGCACTGAGGAGCTGCTGCTTAGGTGCACCCTGTAGGACAAGGCTCTCAAGGATGTCTCTCACCCACCCTGGCTGCCAGGAAAGCTTCTCCCTGCTCTAGTGGGCTTTCTTGGCTGTGGGGTGACTGCTAGATCCCTTCAGCTTCTGTTTCCTTCGAATTTCTCACTGGCAAGATGACCACTACCAAGTGCTTTTAGTCTGACATTTTCTTTAGAAGCTATCAACATCCCTGAAAATAACATCTGTCAGGGAGGTGGCAAGCTGGGAATTGGGTGCCTGCCCAGCCACAGCATAACAAGGCTGCAGGGCACAATTGACTGGAGTGAACAAGGAAATTTCTGAGCCATTGATCCTCAAGCCCACAAAATGTGTGAAATTGGAAATGTAGCCTGTCAGAAGAAGCTAGCCATATATTTTTAGATTATCTTAAAAAAGCCAGTACCCTTAACCATTGCTTGGTAAAAATCAATCTTTGTTTCTTTTTTCTGAAGGCTGTTTTGAGGGGAGGTTTTGGTGGTTTGTCGTTGTTTGGGGGGATTGATTTATTTTGGTAGGAGGTATTTTGTTGGTTGGCTTTTTTAAAAAAAATTATTTTCTACTGGTAATGATTGTATGATTTCCTTTTAAAATCATTTTAGTAGACCAGCTTCTCTTTCACAATGTCACATAGCTTTGTGTGAGCACATATACATACATAGTTGTTTACATAAGTGGTTTCCAGAGGCCAGCACTAAGAAGCCTTTTGCATTATATTTCTGTATGGTAGAACCAAAGACCTGGCAGGACAAGAAAGAGTGCTGAGACCTATTTAACATGAAGTGTCACCAAGATAAATGAGTGTGTAACTGCATCCTTAGGAGAAGTTGAATCTCTTCCTACTTTCTTACCTATGTTTGCAAGTATCTCTTGGCTTCAGTGGAATTATTTCTGATTAGCATATGTGGGAAACCATACTACAGGCTATCCTCTTTAGTCAGCTTTCCCTCTCTTTGGAGAGTTATTACTGCAGCAGTTCTGTAATTCCTAAAAGAGGTTTCCTAGTGGCTGTGAAAAGTTTGTTGGAATCAGCAGCATGGCTGCTTGAAGTAGTTTCTCATTCTATGAGTGGATTTTTCTACCTCATTTGCCAAAAGGATCTATGAAATAAGGTGGCCAGGCTGGGACAGCGCCTTTTATTACAGCTACCTTCTTGTTTAGTCCATCCACTCCTACTGAGCACTAGCAATTGCCTATTGCATGATGCTTTTTGTCTTACTAGGTATGAAGAGAACATTAGCTATTCAGAAACTGGAATACTGCCTTCTCTGTCTCTGGAGAAAGAGATATGAATACTGTTTGGGCATTGACTACATTTTAGTACTTGCAAACCTCTTCAAATCTGGGAAATTATCTTTTGTGCTATATGCCAGTCTTCTGCAAAAATTCTTCAGTGTACAAAATTCAGCAATTTTATTCTTTCTCAGCATAAATTTAAGGTGATGAAGCCTACCTCTAATTTTCTTTTTTAAGCTATACACAATTTGAGAAATGTTTCTATATTATAGATATGAAATAAATGTGAACCAATGTTTCACACACTATTGTTTAGTAGCATCTCTCTCTTAAGGAAAAAAAAACATTCTTCACCATTACTACATGTTTAGTGTCAGTAATGGCAACTGCACAGAATTTTTAAAATGAAAGATTTTCCACCCTTGCTAAAGGGTAAGCAGATAATTCCTGTAGAGCCTGTTAGCTTTTACACAGATTTGAGAACAAAGTACATTTAAAGACCTTCTATTTGTCTCTGAGATGAGAAACAAACTAGAGTTCTAAGTCATCTGGTGGTTTAAAGAGTTGGCCAGTGTAAAAGGAAACTAATGTGCTGCTATTTTGGTAAGAATTAGAAAGTGAATCAGGTCATAAGTGTATATGGCTTTTCTTACCATCTCTTATGAGTTTCTCCACTTTTGGTTGCTGAGGGCAAATGTTTTTTAACTGGTAGTCCTGTAAATACTCTGTATTCTTGGCAGCAAACTAATTAACTAGAAAAATCTAGAAAGTTATGACCTAATGTCCCACTTTATTGCTTATCCAAAGCATATTAAAACCGGTTTCACAAGAATTAGACTATTCCAATTTGCATCTAAAGTTTGCTCTGAAGAGCAAATATTATTGTTTAATTAAAGTTAGTAAATTTATTTAAAAAAAAAAAAAAGAGAAGAAAAATGTCAGTGAGATGGCCTCTAAATTTATTCATGCAAATAGTGAACTTCTAATATATATTAAATTATGGATAAATAATAGGAGAAAGGAACTTTGGTGAGAAAAGTTTTGAGATTTTCTTCACTGTGTACCAGCAGTACTCATACTCTTCAGCACATGGAGGGAGAAAACTGTGCTTCCAAACATAAAGATATTTACTGCAATTATAATCTAGATAGAAAATCAACAAGACACCAATGGAGTTCCTTGTAATTTTATTTAATCTTTATCTTCTAACTTTTTTTATATAAGCAGCCAAGCTGAAGCTTATTTGTGCACATCTCTAGCCCATAGCGTTCAGTGCTTCTATAAATGTTAATTTTAATACTGTCTCTCAGTGTTTCCAGTATTGCTGGCTCACGTAGCAAATTATGTTCTTCATAAATTACATAATTTTTGTTATTTGCCTCATGTAAATAAGTAGATTTGCCTGGATTTTAAAATGTACAGTTTTCCTTGAGAAGTTAAGCGATTTTTTATTTATTCCTTTTCCAATAACATATCAGACATTTTGCAGATGCAGAGCAAAACTGCTCCTTGAGTCAAAAACTTTATAACTTAGGCTCTTTTCAGTTTTAAGCCTCAGAAAATATTGAAGCAATTTTTCCAAAATAAAACATTTCAAATTTGTTTCACAAATTTAGCTAAAGACTTTCTCAGAACTAGCTGAGTTCTGATAGTAAGATTATTTCTAGCATAAGATCAAGCAAAAATGTTTGTGATGCACAGGGCACGTGCAGTTTTTGTTGGGTTTTCTTGTTGTTATCATATTATTCATTGGCATAGCACTTTTCTTCAGGTGGTCAGCAGGGCCTGTTTAGCCTTCTTTATATATACATTTATTGTTTCACCCTTATAGTCCATGAGCTTCCTCTTTGAAGGACAGAGAGCCAAATTCCAACAGCCTTATAAGAAGACCGTCTCTAATGTATGTCAGATAGAAGAGGGAGGTACGTGGACCCTGGCTAAGATATTCATTTATTGCTGTTGCAATGATTCATCATTCTGTCTGATCTTGCCCTCTTAGAGTCCATGTCATTAATGAACACTGGCATGACACAAAATCAAAACTAATTTCATTTTGTAAGGGACACCCACAGCTGTGACTCTTGCTGTAAATATGATCATGTTGTTTTTCTGTCACAATGATGAGTAGATGTATATAATGTTAATAAGATAGCTTTCTAGCAGTGATGGGGGAGAAAGAGTTCAAACTGTACTGTGTAAAGCTTGGAATTTATATGAATGGGCCAAGAGAGAGATTTCTAGCTATTCATCATATTAAGCTAGTTCACAAATCAGGTGAAGTGTTCTTTGCTTAATTTGAAACTGTTGTATTAGATATTTAAAAACCTAAAATCAATATTATGAATCATGAAGGAAGCCTATTGTAAAGCTTTTCTACACCAGAGTAGGAGGAGAACTCTGGAACTAAAATAATGCACAGGATTTATCAGTTCCCTTCAGTTCTTTTTTCAGTACTTTTGTAAAAGAAAGACATAGTGCTCTGTGGTTACCGTGTATCACAATGGCAACACAAGAAACTGAAAGGTTCAAAGATAAAGATATCATATCCCCTTTGATAAAATCATCATTGAAATGTGATAAAGGGAATTTATCCCTCAGTTCTTGAGGTAGTTTATTAATTTCTGAAATCTCCTATCATCAATTGGTGAATTACTATGTTATAGTAGAGGGACGGAAAGTTAAAAATGAGCAGCCTCTCCCCACAATCACAGCTGGCCATCAGCTTTTCTTCTTTTCAGTGATTAATCTACATGGGAAAGACTTGCTCTTTCTGTGCAAAACTTGCTCTCACATGCTGCATGACAGTAGTGTTAGCATTAAGCACTTCAGATAATATAATCAAATCAAATCTGAATCTCCATGTTCTTTTGCTGGTGTTTTTTGAGGACTGATCTTGAACTCAAACCTAAATTAGGCTGCTTGGATTATTCTCTAATGGAAACAGATCCATTTTGGCTGCTTTTTTTTTTCTTGAATATGATGACTTTCTTGATTCTATGTAGTATTATTTATGATTCATTTTGTTTTTTTGTTTATTATCTATACTTCTGACCCTAATATGAAATGGTTTAGCACATAAATAGGTCAGCTGACAGACAGCAAACACACACACAAAAAGACAAGCAAAAACTCCAACAAACAAACAAGCAAGCAAAAAAAGGCCCAAAGAAAACCACATCAAAAAACCCTACAAACAACCCCCCACCACCAAAACAAACACCCAATATCAAATCAACAGCAACAAAGCCCCTAATTTTTCCTCTTCATTAAATTAGTCACCTTTGTAATCCATTGTTGTACTCCTCATTTGCAGTTTGTGGCTGAAATGAGCTGTTGGAAGCAATTGCTTCTGTTTATTCTCTGATTTCAGCATTTCCATTCTTTCTCTCTATTGTACCTCAACCAAAGGGCCGATTTCAGAACCTTTGTAATCTCTATCAAAAATGAAAGGGCATCATTTTGACAGGTCAGTATTAACTATTTCAATCCCAACCACTTCTTACTTTCAGGTTATTGCTGCAAACAAAAACTAGCATCAATCTCAACCCTCTGTAAAAAGACAATAAAAAATTCTGGGAAGGAAAAGTTTCATTGTTTTTTTCTGGAAGTCACAAAGTTTATAATTCTCTTATAGGAGCAACCATGAAGACATTTTATCTAGGCCATGAAAAGCGCTCTTGTTAAGCAGTTTCATTTTCTCTTCGATGTACTATGGTCTTGTTAAACAAGCTGTTCATTACCACAATTAAGACAAACAAAATAATTATCTAGCTTCTAATATAAACAGGCTGTAATTACCTAGTAAGTCTGAGATCTGAAAATGGATACTAGAGAAAATGTTCTGGATCTGTGGTTAGTAGTTCTGGAGCTGAAATGATAGTGTTCATTAAAAGATAATCTTTAAGTGTTTGAGGATTGGTTTTATAAGTTTAAGCTTTCAAATATGCTTAACAAATAACTGAGTAGGAAGACTGAATGGTAATTCAAGTGATATAATGGTCTACAGAGCCCTAAAACTTTCAGAATAAACTTTGAGTATGATAGATGAGGAAATGTGAAGGTAGAGTAACATGATATAACTTGTTCACTTCTGTACTGGCCCCATTCTATTAGACTGGCTTTTGGAAACACCTAAATTTCAAACCTGATGATAAGTGCTCACCTCAGGATAGATGCATTATGTCTCCTTGCAGGCTTCTGTCTGTGTGAACATTATGATTCCAGGCTGGGAAACTGGGAAGCACCATTTATTCACTGTGCCCAGAAACCTCACTGGGGAAAGAAACACCCATCTCTTCCCCCTAGAGCTTGAGCTGTGTCCATGCTCATCAGCACCACCAAGCAGTGCTCGGTAAAACAAGGGGAGTTTTCTCTGTCTTTAGTAGTTACTGTTTGGGCCGATGCTCATGAGAATGTTTAATATATTGACCACTCTTAATCCTCATTTCTAAGGCCAGCTTTGAATGAGAAGGGGAGATTAATTCCCATCTTCTACTGGTCTTAGCCTGTACTCCACAGGAGTCGTTCCCATTTTTTGGAGCATGGTACATTGTCGCTGTTGGACACGAAATAAGTCACACAGACGCAGCTCAAAAGATGATGAAGAAGAAGCGAACTTTATTTCTTCTCACAGGATTTATAGGTTTCTGACCATGGCCAGGGGTTGGATAGTCAGGATAACACCTTCCCAGCCACACTGGCCATGAGAGATGCCCATCACAAGATGTGTAACAGAAAGAATGTACACATATCTATGTTTATAGTTACTGTCCTGGGAAAGTTCTTTAGAAACTATGTCAACAAGCTCCAAAGCTGAGTTTTCAGGGTGACAGTACATAGGCTTTATTCAGATTCTCTTGTCTTCCCCTCTCATCTGATTCATGTTTTTGAGATTAACTTTGCTATTCATGAAAGCTTCATAAAATTTTGAGAGAGAATTAAAAAAAAAATAGCAAACAACAAAACAACATAAACTTGAATCCAGCTATATGGAAAGATTTGTTCTGTGTTTGGTATGCTTTTGAGTGAGACTATTAGTCACTGCAAAGGAATCCTATTTCATTCTTCAGCCTTGCTGTCCCCTACCAGGACAGGGAATGACACACATGCTTGTTCCCTTTGATGAGGCAAGTCCGTCACTCTGCGCTGTCTCTCTTTAACCTGAGACCCTGAAGATGAAAATAAAGATCAAGAGCTGTGTAGCACCATCCTGTTCTCCCGTGTCACTGTGTTGTGACACAGAGAATAAAGTGCAGAGCAAAGTCTGGCAGTTTGCAGCAGGGAGCTCCCCAGGCATTAAATCCACTTGCGTGGGCCCATGGCTGAGATTGTCAGCCTGCTCTTGAAGCTCTACCTTACACACAGCTATAAATTGTTCCAAAAGCAATTTCTAAATCACTTTTGTTTTCTTTTGGGACATATTGACTATTTGAAAATATTTTTATTTCATATTTTCCCTTCCTCCTTGATCCCTCTGCATGGTGTAAGGGTGAATTAAGAATATAAAGCTCTAGCCAGCCAAAAGCAGGTTGTTTTCTATTTGAGGCGCTGCTTGTCATGAGAAAAATCCAGATTGCTTGTTAGTACTGAAGCTTGAACTTCAGAGGAAACAATTACCCTTGTTAAAAGAACTCTGTTTAATGTACAGTGCATAATGAGAGGACAACAGGGAGAATAATTTCACTACTTAATGGACTACAATTAAACTTAAAGCAAACTTTTGTCCTCATTTTCACCAGTGTAACACAAGCCAGGATTCTCCTCCTATGACTGAAGAAAATACGAAAGGTATAGTTCTGCAGCTGCTTTGTTTCTGTGGAAAGTTTTCTGACAGTGAAGTACTGTGCAAGAAGCAGCTGCAGAATCAGGCCCTTTGTACACATGCACTTGTAGTAATCTTAAAAGAAATAGAATGGGACCAGCAAAATGGCACTTCAGCTCAAAGAAAAATCCAACGTCTTCCATCTGCTCCCTGATCTTGCAGCTGCAGTGAATTATGATGTGCTGTCACATTTATAGGGTGATTTCATCAACTGATTTATTTAATTAATTTAGATTTAACATTGTACAAAGGGTATGTGATAAAGTGGTGTAACTCTTTCCTCAGCCACCGCACCAGCCAAGATTTATTTTGGGTATCCTCCGCCTCAATGTGTCCTCCCGTGTTCTTTTCAAGCTGCAGCCAAGGGAGAGTTCAAAATAGCTGGTTGGACCCAAAGCTGCTTAACTAACAGTGCTGCCATGGAGCAGAGCTGGCAACGTGAATCTTGTTTTGTGATGTTGGAGATAAAACATCCATATAGTCTCTCCACCAAAAAATATCACCCTGGTGATAGTGACTCCTGAATGTGCACAATGTTTCATGTAAAAGAATGGACGCACCTGGGGCCAGGTGGCTCCTTGGGGTGTTAACAATTTTAGGATATGCTTCTTTAATACCCTTCTTGGATATAATCTTGAAATGGCATAGACTGCACTCCTTTACTTTGTTTCTGTAGAGCAGTGAAATCTATAGGTGCTAATAGATAAAATCAGTAGCATTATAAATCAACAGTTGTGATTTGGCGACATGCTGGTTGCAAAAATAAGGGACTATTTCCTATTATGGTTTCAATAATCAGTACATTTATAGAATGTTACTATATAATGTAGATATGGGGAAATCAGGGCACAGGTTTTGGCAACAGCTGTATGCAGGCTCAGGAAGCCATGATCTCTGTGCTGAAGAACTTCATATCAAATAGGTTAGATAATAGAACTATTCCTAATTAAATATTCTGGTATACATTTATATCTCTGTGTGTGTGTGCATGAGAGCAAGAAACAGATGTTTAATTACACTTCTTGGCTGGGTGGACACAACTCTGAGAAACCAGAGGAAGTTGCAGTTTCAAAATTTTCTGTCTTAATATTTCTCCAGTGCTCGCTTTGAATGAGGGCAAGAGCTGTGCTGAGTAAAATCCAGAAAAATGCCAAGAATGGTTTAACTGAGTCAATGCAAAATATCTACATTGTAACACTTATTTTGTGATCATGATGCAGTTATGAGCCATAAGAATTCAATGTTTCTCATATATAAAGAAATAAAATCAATTCTTTTTGGTGGGAGAATGAAAACAATCAAAAAGGGACTGGATATTTATTACAATGTGTACAGAGAAGTGGTCTGGGCATATTTTTTGTACCCCTGCTTTATGAAGCCAGAGATGATGGAAATACCTTCTGTTTCATTTTCATTTGTCTTGCTTTGTTTTTCATAGTCCTGAAAATTATTCAACCTTTTAAACTGTATTTTGCTGGTTTATTTTACTATAAATTAGTATTTACTAAGAACATAGATTATTTCTATGGAAGGAGACCACAGAAATAAAATGGTTTTTTGCTAGTAGCAAAACTGTAAAATAAAAGCTCAGTTAAAATGCATGTGCTTCATCTGAAAAAGCTTTGAAATTCTGTTGACTGTTCTAATTTCACAATACTGGATAAAATCAGTACAAAGGGAAAAGGATTATTACAGTAACTAGGCTTGCTTCCACAATTGCTAGAATTAGGATTGTGACCCTAGAACCCTAAGCAGCATTCAGCAGATAAAATTGAGGAACAACCCAATAGTTTCTTGTGTTAGGTAATTATAAAAGGAGTCATCATGTAGTAGTTTGGAAAAAAAAAAAAGAAAAAAGTCAAAAGAGTGTAGGAACTATATCTTAATTTCAGAAATGATAAGAGTAATTAGAAGTTGAGAATGTCATTGAGATAATGACTCACTTTTGGAAGTTTATTAATCAAAAGGTGGAGATGAGAGGCAAAAAACAGCACAGTGTGTTCAATAGTACAGAATCATGAGCTCTGAATAAATTACACAGAAGATCTATTTTTGTAATAATACCCATTTCTAATTATTTTTACCACATGTCTACAGCTAAAAGTGGGTGTTTTTGTCACAATCAAATCAGATTTGCTTTCTCCATCAGTATCATTTATCTGAGTCAATAAAATTTTTCTTCCCCCTTCCCCCACTAAGGGTTTGTGTAATTCTCATGTTGCAACAGACCCACATCTAAAATCAGAGTTGGTTCTCTGTCACTACTGCAGAGATTAACTGCTGTTCTTATTGAGCAATTCACCTTTTGGTTCTCCAATCAATACAGAGGGCTTGGCATGGATGCTACTGCCTCCCTCCATTGCACTCTTTATTTTCTGTGATTTCTACAGTAGATATTGCTTGTCATGGGACCCCTGTCCTGGTTCCTCTCACTGAGGAGTTCATTTAGGCTGGTCTATCTGAGTACATGTAAAATCAAAGATTCCTCCTTATAAAAGAAATCTCTGGTAAATGCTTTCAAATCTGAAGCAGCATCATGTGAAATGGTAGTTATGGGGAAATACAGTAGAAATTACCATGCTTAGCCAGAAATTTTATCTATTATTTTTGAACGAGGTATTGATTTTTATAAACATACCATGTTTGGCAGATTCCTTCAGGGATGTGTTTAAAATTTTTGTCACTTTTACTTTTTCCCTTTCTTCTTCCTATTAATGTTCTACTTGAAAACTAGCTTCACTTGCATCACTTCCAGACTGAACTGTGGTTTGTCTAGGAAGTGAAAATGAAATGCTTCTCAATCAGAAGTCTGATCTCCATATGGTTTCTCTCAACATTAATAAGAAGCTAACAAAAAAATTATCTCTTTCCAAATTAAGAATGTTTGACTTTCATATCCACTTTTTAATTAGAGAAACATGTCTGAACCTGGGAGATCAAGCAGTTCACAGACAATAAGCTAATCCATCAAAAGTCTAAAAAATCTGCATGTAAAAATAGTCTCAATGCTATCCTTTGGTCACTAACAAGCATTATATGGTTATTACTTTATTAATAATGTTCTTTTCCCAGTAGTAGTCATCTGAGATGTGTTCATCAAACTGGTTAATGATCTGGCTAATGAAGCAATGGTGGGAATATATAATTGGCCCTAGCCAGCAGAAGAGAGAAGTAGAAAAGAAAAGTTTGATTTACCTTTGCTTACATGATACAAAAAATTTTGTTGAGACATTTTGTGAACAAATCAAAATGTTCTCTGCTAGACACATTTACAGATTCCATTTATTTTACACTAAAACACTAGAGGAGCTCAGAGAAAAAAAACCTTTTTCAAATATTTCTTTATTGGGTTCATTACTCACTGTTTAATTGGAAAGGAATAACAGATTACTCCCACTTAGAAAAAGAATATTAGTGCAGATATCCCAGCAGAAGACTAGATGACATCTAAGAAAAATTTCTAGGATCAGTGCAGTGAATATTAGTGAAAATCACATAATATTTGAAATCACTGCTCATTCAAGAGGGTTGGCATCTCATTCAGTAGCAGATTAAGACCTTGGTCACAGGTGTGTGACCACACACAATGTGTGTATACTGTGCAACTTCTTGCCAGACTCTGCTCAAGTGAAGCTAAGATCACTATTTGAGCTCTCTAGTGTGCCTTTTCTAAAAGTAGTTATCTCTTTACAGACACCATTTTTTGAAGGTCCTCACTACCCAGGCAGACTCTTTTTTCCACTCCTGACTCTCATACTCTTCATGGTTGTCTTCTGACTCCTCCTGCATTTTATGCCCCATATCCTTTCTCTTCAGTGTTTGCCTCTGCGCTCTGTGGTCACTACATTTTCTTTCTGCCTTCAAAAATCTCATCTCCTGAGTCAGGCTTTTTAATTCCATAGCTGGTTATATATCAATGGTGAAGAGGCCATCATCTTCCCTGAGAAAAGTACAGCTTTAATGGTCTGTAGCCGTGTGAAATAGTAACATCCTTCTGTGTGCTTGCCTAGGCTGTAAGCATGATGCACTTAAGCAAAAGGACTCCAGGCATCACATCAATAACAAGAATGCAGTGACTATTTTGGTTATTTGAAGCAGATGAACAGATCATGAGCAAAAACACCCTCTAACCAAAATCAAGAGTAAATGCTGCAAAAATTGTGAGCTACATAATCTTAATATTACAGTTTTGTGATCTTTCTACTTGTTTCCCAAAAAACCCACCATTTTGTCTCCAGAGATTTATGTGATCTCTTGTCTCTTTTTACTCTTATTGGCTTTTCTTTTCATATTTGAAACTTTGGAAGAGTAAAAAATAAAATTCTTCCCAAATTGCTAAGATTTGCTTGGTTTCACATTAAATGATACAAAACCTCTGTGTTCAGCTTAATTTCAATCTGAAATCATAAATCTGCTCACAGTCACTCAGCCTAGGATCATGGAGAAAATTTTAAGGGGCCCAAATGGAGGTTTCATAATTAACCTGTCAGCAGGTTTGGATTTCATCACAAACAATTTGTACAGTTCTTTTTCAAAAGCATGCATGAGCAACTGGCCAAAAGACCAATCACAACTGAGTCATGCTGTCACCAGAAGAAGGACACAGATAATGGAACAAAATGCTAGTAATATTCACCACTGCTCTTCCTTTTTGGACAGAACAAGTCATTTAGTGGTGCTCAAGATTAGGATTTTGGCAGCTAGACTAAAAACTTCCAGAAAGTTAACCAAACACGGCACTGATCTTATAGTGTAAAAAGGTCCATGAGAAGGTAATAAAGGCACCATAAGCTATCAAACCATGTAACCTAAAGAAGACAGCAGGTTAATGGTATGTGTTGGAGAACTGCCTGCCTACAGAATTAGCAGAAGCCATAAAGGCTGGAGTTCCTCTGTCTGAACGTTCATGGCTTTTTGATCAGTATTGAGAGGAGCATTAAAGAAAGCATAATTCTAAAGACTTCTCTCTGTTAAGAGCTATGCTGCCATTTTTTAAAATTAACTTTTTAAAAAAATGACAGGAATCTGAAGGCCAAAATAGCTGATATCGTTTAAAAATGGGGAGATTATTAAACCCATGAATAGAATTTGAGAAATTGTCTTGAAACTGCAGCATTCTTGCAGACATATTGTCCATGCTCAAGATATATGACAGGACTCTGGGCACCTATGTGCAATATATCTTAAATGACTTCCTAGAAAGGTCTTGCTAAAAATACTGCTGTCTGTCTTTATAATTGAATGGCTCTAATATGTGCCTTTTAAAATGCTTATGCCCAGAAATTGTATTAAGGCCACTATAGTTCTAGAAGTTCTTTACATGTGAAAAAAAAATCAACTATTTTAATGTGATATTGATTATAACATGATATATTAATTCACAGTCTCCTTCTGAATTTTTTATTTCTTTAATGAATAAAGGGAATTTAATTTATTTAATTTATTTTATACTTTTCATGAAACAAAAGGAAATGTGTTTCTCTTGATGGAGAGTTAACTAATCTTAAGACTTTATGAGTTTCTTTGAAATATCCATGTACTGCCTTCCAGTCCTTTACACTGGGTATTTGAGGAAAATACTGGAAGAAGGCATGATGGTTTTTAAGGAGAAGGAAAAATCAATAGGCAGCTACTTAGAGTATTGCAGTATGCAGATAAGCAGCTTTGCTAAGTCTGAACTTTGCACAGCAACATCAATACAACTTGTAGAACAATGAACTTCAATACAAATGCTATGGAGGGAGTGCAGGGAAATGCCTGTTATAAACAGAGCTGTAAATGGTGTTAATGCATGTTGACAAGAGCCTGCTTGAGTAATTTACTGTGTTCAAATACTTTGCAAACCAATTCTTAGCAATAACTGCTTCAGAAAAAAGGCATGGAACTGATGTGGCCTATTTGTGTGAAATGCAGCCTTCCACCACTACAAAACTGATATGTTTAGAAAGGCTCCATTTCCACCAGGTGTATTAAGAGAATAATAGGGTTTTTAAAATTGTGTAGAATTTAAATATCTGTATACAAAAAATAAACTATTTCACATGTTGTAAATATTTCAATGTAAAAGGTTTGAGGTATTTTGTGGATCATAGCTTCTTAAATGTATGCTACAAGGATTATATTGGCATTTGTCCTGGATAAATGCATTACACTTATGAGTGATGAAGGCATGAGTAAGTTATTGGTTACACTAAAGGATGTGGTGAGAGGTAAGAGTTTTAAGTATCCACTCCTTGTGCCTCAAAAAATATTCATTCAGTTTTCTAAAATGCAGTAGTGACAATGATCTAGCCTGCAGACCTTCCAAGCACTGTGTAGGGCTGAAGTAGTAATTCCAGATGTAAAAGACAAATACTTCTGTCAAATTTCAAGGTTTGCTGGGAAGGCTGGTTTCTAGGAAGTTCTTGGACAACCCTTTGGAGAACTTCAAGTGATCATTTGTCCTCACACCTTTGTCTGGAAGGTATGACATGCTCTGCAAACTCCTGTTTTCATATTTCTGGGGAGCATCTGATAGTTGTTTTTCCTGTCTTTTAGTATGTGTACTGAGGATTAATATAATGCTGGAGACTGGTTGGTTTGGGTCAGTCAAACCAGTTGTTAAAATAATCACTGGTCCCTGAACTAGTTGCTAGAAATTTGCTTTAGAAACCTCTTAGAGTCCTCATAGCTGCTGCCCCCTTCTCTGTTACTTGGAGTGCATGTATGTTGTTGGGTGGCAATTGGGTGGGAAATTGTTTTTCCCTGCCCTTGGTTTCTTACTCCTCAAGTCCACTGGCTAGACCAGATGAGAAATCAACCTCTGCTTAGAATACCAAGAATTAATTTTCACTCAAGGAAATCCTGGACGCTCTGGTAATGTCAACATTTAAGTTTAAAATGCATAGCTAGAAAATCTAAAGAAAAATATTAGAATTAGAGTCAAAAACCAAACAGTAGAAGTATGTGAAGCATTGATCTCAAGAGCATGCATCTTGTTTTGATTCCTAGAGAAGTACATCCCAGCAGAACCTTCTGACTGTTAACCAGATGAGTTATAAGCAGAAAAAGTATGTTCACTTTTATGAAAATGTAACTGCTAAATGTTTTTGCTGTTTACCTATTTCTACATTTTATAACTATGAATATCACAGTAGTGGGAAAAAGTGGAACTGAATGTCATTTTAATTAAAAACATAATGAAAATTGACACTTCATTGCAACATAAGCTATTTCAGCTTCTCTCATTTAAATGTTCAGAACAGTTTTAATATCTCATTTTCAGATAGTTGTAGCCTTCTAAAGATTACATGATTTCATACATTGATCTTGACCCAGAAAAAAAAATAAAAAATCTTTTAGCAAGCAGCTTTCAGTATACAAAGGAAAAAAAAAGGCTATGGTGATGTAATATGCCTGAGATCAGATCCAGGAACACACCTTGGTATATTTTTCAATCCTTGCAGCTCATTTACTGCACCATGACCTCAGAGAACACTAAAGATCCCAGTCTTTCCAGCCTGATGTCTCCCAAATGTCACTCAAAAGTTGTGCTGTGTCCAGAGCACTTATTATGCAAGCCCCGACTCAAAATGCTGGAGGTCTTTGGTTAGTTTTGTTTATTTTTTGGGGTGGTTTGATACTTCTGTTTGGTTTTTGGTTTTTTATTTGTTTCATTTTTTGTTTGTTTGTTTGTTTTTAAGTTTATTGTTCAGAACAATTCATCATAAGACCTTTAAACTAAGGTGATGGTATTGCAAAATGGCCAGTTACAATTTCAGCTCTGTCTTTCCAATTCTGTGATACCTCTGAGTCAAACACATTAATCCAGCATGACAGTCAGGAAGAATCAAATTGTTCTTGTTGCCCTTCTGTCTTTGCTGGATACTTAGAAGTCTACCCATACTTTAATGTGCTGAAGTCTTTACTGTTTTATTTGTTTTATTGTGTTTTTAAAATCATGGACTTACCAAGAGCTGAAAGAGCTGGTATGGCTGAAAGAGGCACTCAAACAGGGAAGATGTTTTTTGCAACATGTTTGGAACTCTTTATATCACTTTATTTTGGGAATCTGAATTACATAGTTAAACAGAATTTAAAAAAAAATAGTATTTCTGCTTCTAGTAAAGTTGTATGAATATTTTTGCTCATGGTGTCCCTGTTAGCATGGAAAATATCTAACTTCTCTTACCTCAAAACAGTTTTTTCAGCTAGCTGCCTGAACTTTGGTGGTTATACTTGCCTCACTGGTTTTTGTTAATGGCACAAGTTAAAGCTGACTGTATACTTTTTCCCTAAAGCTGAAGTGTTCAGCTCCAAGGAAAACTTCTTAGCCAGTGGGAAAGCCACACAACTCTATTTGCCCAACTGCCGTGGTACATCTGCTGGAAAATCCACGTCCATGCAGTTTGCAGATCTTTTCAATGACAATGAGCCAAGATATTGCTACTGTGCACTTTGATTGTTTCCTGCACTTTTCTCTCCTGCAGTGAGAGGTGTAAATCTAAATGTGACTTTCAACATTCTCAGCTCTGTCTGATGGGGATTTTTTATTTGTCACATCTTTGCCCTCTGTGACTACAGTGATTTGTTTCTTTTCTGTCCTTCTGAGGGTAATGTTATGTGATGTTGATTTGAAGAACTGGCAGAGAGGCCAGTCATCCATTTATCTCAGGGAGGACATTGGAACTAAATCATTACTCAGGTGCTGAAGTGAAGGAATTGTGCAGGAGCTGCTCAGCAGTAAGGACCATAAGCTTGTTCCCAAAGCAGTCTGTCTTACTGAAAAGTAACTGCTGTGTGAATGAAGCCCTGTTCTTCATCCAAATAAGTGAAAAGACTGTTCTCTGATGCATCTTAAGTGCTTGCTAACACGAACCACTCAGAAAATAGGGCGTATATTTATTTCCAAGGGAAAACAGGGATCATTTATGATCATAGTTTTTGCTTAATTCAAAATCTCCTCTGGACACATTTGGAAAAGCTCTACTTTGTGGACCTCAATTTTCAGTTTATGAAGCTGTGATGCCAAATGTACTGTTTCTGCAGTAGGTCATAATTCAACATTCTCAGTACACAACAGTGTGCTGTTGATGCTCAGCCCCAAGAGAGGGGGTGGGCAAAAGATGTGAATCTGATTTCCAGGACTGACTTCAGCAAATGAAAATGTAAATAAACTGTGAGCTTTTATATCTTTCACAACAAGGATTGCTTCCCTCTTTATTCCTCTTTTCCTATAGGGGAAATAGGGCTTTTTCTGCATATTGCTGCATGCCATCCTTTCATGTTTCCACTTCTAAAGATTTTACTTCCAGATTTTTCATCTATTAGGTTTCTATATGCAGTATTATTTAATCCCAAGAAAGAGCAAAGTGTTTGATTTTTCATAGTTTTAAGGTATGAATGTTGTCATTTTGGGGCATCTACTTCTCTTTTGACTAGGAAATGAAATTTCCAAAGTTTACACGTTCAGCTTCTCTGTCCAAACCTACTGGGTACATCTCTCTCAGATGCAGTTATATTTTAAAGAACTACTTCTTCATATAGAGGAGAATAAACAGCCAATAGCCAGTGATTCATTTTGCCTCTTGAGCTTCAGTATTTGAAGATATCTGGGAACAATGACTCAGGTAATGTAACAGGAATTAACAAGTTATGGATGATGTTAAGCTCTTTTTATTCTGTATTAATAAGAAATAAAATGACCAATGAGATCTTTAACAAATGTATAACCATAAGTTTAATCCCCTGAACTTTGTGAGGAGCAGTCATTCACCATTAACATATGACAAAAAACATTGAAATTGGGGGTTCCAGTGTCAGAAGATTAGAAATAATGCTTCTAATAACATATTATCTCCTCAGAAGTTTGGAAAATGGATATAAACGTGCTAAACATGTTTAAAAGATGTGATGCCAAAGTGTTATGATGAAATGCAAACCTAATACATGGGCTTGGTTCACCAACATTGGCTTTTGTATGTATAAGCAAGCTGAGTCAGATTTTGGAGACATTTCACTTTATGTTTATTCTCTTGAGGTTTTGAGGGTTGGTTTTGGGAAAAGAAAAACAATATTCTTTTAAAATATGGCCTGAGTACTTAAATTTTGTAGGACATAGGGTAAGTAATTTTAATTTTACCACCCACATTGTTCTAAGGAGTGTTTTCCATACTGAGTTTGCTAAGTGAATTCTACCTGTGATAAATGTGAGCAGTGAAGGATGGAAAAATATTCATAATTTGAAACTTGTTCTGCAACGATTTCCCACCTAATCATCATTATGTTTTTTTGAGAACTCTCTCTGAAATGGAACTCCCTATAAAGGCAGTAACTTACATGTATTACCAACTCATGTTACTTGATTTTTTTTGATTTTCCCAAGGTAAGAAATTGGGGCAGGGACATTGCTGCTTGAATTTTATTCAAACTAATCAATCAGAACAGAAAATGAAGACATTATTAACATTCAAACTGCATTTTCACATCCCACAGACATGTTTTTTATTATTATGACTAACTGTGTCAGCAGTCAGACTAGACATAGACTCATTGCCAATTAATATAAAAATTCCTTTCTTTGATTTACTAGGAGAGGCTGAGAGGACAGAATTGTTTTATTTTAGTTCGTGCATTTCCTTTCCCCAGGCTTCACCTGATTGAGGTATTTGCTCTCTGAGGGTCAGTGTATTTTAAATTTATTAATTACTTCAGTCCAATCTATAATACTTAATTAAAGCTTTAAACAAAAATAAATTGGTTATGTTTGGTGAAAACGTTGTCAGTCAGATGGGATTTTAGCAACATAATAGAGCCGATACATTTGTTTTGTTTATAGCGATACTGAATGACCTTGAAGTGTTCATCTGGCCAATGTGGACTCTTTAAGATAAGAACCCAATTTCTTTTCTTCTCTTTACCTGGGTTAGGATTAACAGTCTGCATTATCAAAAGGATATTAGTACATGACAAGCCTACAGATATTTCTTCCTTATTTTGCTTGCTGTCTCTTAGAGCCAGCATGAAGGCGCTGTCAGCAGAACTCGTGTATTTGACTGCAGCTCTGGCTGAACAGAGAAGATGGCACCTTTAATATTCACCCTCCAAGATCTGCTATTGCATTCTTCTTCATTGTGTGACTGGCTGAACAATGCTGTTGTTCTGTTGCTCTGAGAGGCAGAATTCTGAAATGAAAAAGTTATTAGATTGAAACAGACATTTCTCTGCATCCTTAGAACAGAGAGCAGCCAGATTAAGAGTTAGGTATTAAGGTCTTCCAACCCCCTCTCCTTTGCTGGAATGATTAAAGTCCAGAGGACTTTGTAGCTGGTATCATTTAAAACCAGCTGGGCAAGTAAAGCATTTTCAACATGCCAAAAAATATTCTGCCCTTTTCTAGACATCACTGATAGCTACTCTGCTATTTCTATACTTTTCAGTTGCCAGCCAGGACTAGGAACACATGTGCTTTCTGTAAGAAAAAGAGAAACATTTTCAGTAAATAACTCTATTATAAACTACATTTTTATCCCAAATTACACATTTATGAAACATACCATGATGTCCTAGTTCTCATCCAGCTGTTTTTCTAAGGTTAGTTCTCCATGAACAGAACTTGCTTTTGATATCCTAGGGAGACTTTTATACCTTTTGAATAACATAGATGCTCTGTTTTCTTTGGAATAACTACTGCAGTCTTGTGAGGTGCTTCCTCCCATCTTCCTCCCTTCTGTAGTACAAATACACTCCTTTAAAGGCAGCATCTGGGCCAAAGTTTTCTCCTGCTTATATAAAACCAAATGTTAAAAATGAATTTTAAAAAGGTCATTGTTTGGGCCATGAGTGCCAATCTGATATAGATGTTACTCAAAACTGAACACAGGCAAATGCCCTTTTGGCTAAGATCTAATTTAGTTCTGGTTTAATATCTGATTTATCTTACATTTAGCATTTCCTAGGTTAAAGCTTTAAAAAAAAAGTATGTAATTTTCACTAAATCTTCTTTTGTGTGGTTATTTTCACAAACTCTTTGTTTGTGCTTTTTTTGTTGTGTTTGTGCTCTTGAAGATCTAGGCACCAGCTTTGTAGATGTAGTTAGGTGTATGAATTCACTGTAAGTTGAAAACACTTACAACACCTGTAAAAGTTTGGCTCCAAACAACCCCAACGTTCACTAGTCTGTAAACAATTGCGTGGCATTACAGGTTGCTATCCTGCTGATCCTGAAAGACAAACCTTCTCCTTATACCCTGATATTTTCTATATGTATGATCCTCGCACTTGGGACACTCTGGAGGTTCAGTTTTTCCATATGTACCTCACTGGTTGGAAAATGCTGTCTCCAGGCTCCTGGGACTGCTAACACTCAGGAAGCAGGCTGAGCTGAAGCACTCAAGGACACAGAGGAAACACAAGGCAAGGAGTTAAAGAGGAAATAGGCAGGCAGAAAATGCATGAAAATATTACCCTCCAAGTAATATATTTGTGTCATGTGGAACCTTTGCTGCACAGATTTGGAAGGCCCTTTAGTGGAACCTACAGCTCTCTGGCAAGAGGAGAGGCATCATAATGTCAATTTATCTAAGTCAAAGAGCCAGTTTAGTGGAGCATGAATTTGCAGTGTTCCTGAAAGGGTGGGCATGGATATACAAGCAGAATTTCTTGTTTATATTCCCATTGCGTAAGAGAGATTTTCACAGAGATTTTATTGCATTCAGCAGAGATTCCTAACACAGGAAAGTCTTACAGAAGGTATGCAAGTCCATAGCTTCATTGCATACCTGGCTGAGTTACTGAATATTAAAACCTGTGTGTGTACATGGAAGCAGAAAGAAGATGCACAGGGACACATAAACCTAGCTGTGTATTTTTTGCATCTGCAAATTTTTCTTTGGTGTTGAGAATGTAGTCTGCTCGACTTTTTCAGAAAATATAGGAAGTTGGAAAATAATATAAGCATCATACACATAGGAAAAGCAGACAGCATGCAGCCAGTCCAGAAAAATTAAACTCCTGACCGTGAGAACTTTTTTAAAATTGTGAGATATCTGTAGTGGTTCAGCCTGTGCAAAACAGATCAATCAATTGAAAAGTTGTTGTTCAGCAAAAGCTTGATCAGTTGAAGTTTGCAATTATCTTGGACTCAGTAATTACATAACTCTGGATCCTTTCTACCTGTCACATCCTCTCACAATTACTTTATTTCCCTTAGTGTCACAATGTTGTCATATCTTAAATTAGTTGATAATGACTTTACTAGGGTCATATCTTGCATTTTATAACCTGTTTCCTATTTTGCATCTCTAGCGTGGACCTCATGACACTGTGTAATGTTAATAAATTCTCTTCAAATTTAGAATCTCTAACGGTTTTATAAATAAAAGTGGCATTTCTGCTCTGTTGGTTGTCTATGAACATCATAATGCAAGTAACATCTAACAGGGAAATATACTGAGGCCTTAAAGAATTTTGTTTCATTAAATATCTTAGATATCAGTGGGAATTATTTGATGCAAGACCTTCAGATGGCTTACTTTAAAAGGCACATAGGTAAATTTTCTTACTCATATTCATTTTCCTCATGTCCATGCAGTCAGTGCTTTAACTTTCCAAGACTCTTAAACCAGTGCAAGAGTCATCAGCTTGTGAAGAACAATATCCTGAGCATTTCTGAGAGTCACATGCAGAGGGCCTCAGTTATTTCAAGCCAATACTTTTGTCTAGAAGTAGTAGACATACTGTGAGGAAGTTGATCATTATGGGAAGTGGATGCCAGTGGACAGCAGCGTGGGTAAAGGTGTTAGCAGAGCAGGCCAGGTGTTTTCTCCATTCCCAGGGTGCAGGAACAGCACTGGTGCTGGCCAAAGGCTCAGGTGAACACTCTGGTGTTACACTGGTTCCTGGCTTTATAAATCCCATTGTGCTGACAGAGGGGTCACTCCTCTGAAGGTGCTGTCATATGATAGGGGATGCTGACATTACCGGTGCTCCCCTAACAGAAGGCAATATGTGGGTGTGAAGTGGGCTTAGAGAACATAAGCTCTGTACAAACACCGTGCTCTTTCTGCAGGTTAATCAGGTCTTTAATAAAAGACCATGAAAATGTCAGCAGTCTGAACAAATAAACCAGAATTGTAACTGAGTGTTCATTCAAACAAAGAAATATAAACCCTTTTTTTATTAATGTTCTTCACACAGAGAGAATATGGATTAGAATTCTAATTAGAAAATATATGTTTTAGAAATATTATCTATAAATTTCATAACCCAACTGAATATACACTACACATTAATCTTAAAGAGATGATCACACTTTAGGTCTGCAATACTCATTTTTAATGAAATATTTTTCTTGGTATACAGATTAAATAAATAGAAGAGTTAACTAATTAAGCAACACGATATAGGATTGAGAGATGATAATGATAGGAGAGAAAAGATGATCATTTTTATATAAAGGCCAATCATTTATACTTTTGATCAAAAATATAAAATGCTCTTTAGCCAACCTTTTCTTGCAGGTAGTGGTGAAATGCAGTTATCCGTGGAAATATATTTTTATGAATATTGGATGATGAGACTGAATGGTGACTGGTCTTAAAAGATCCCCCAATTGTATCCTGAATTCTATATTAGATATAACTAATTATCTTTCCAGTTAGTGTAATTCCCATGATACTGTTCTAGAAGGGGCTGGGGGAGGTTTATGTTTGTTGTTTCTTTGTGAAGGTTATTTTTAAAATAATATGAAAGCCAGCTGACAAGCCAGTTCGTTTGCTTGCTCTTCTCTCACTATTTTTAAAATACTGTGGTAAATTTTCTTTGGGCTTGCTTACCTGTTAAATAAGATTAATATATTTATATATTACACACACACACACACATATATATATAATCATTATTATATATAGTTTAATATAATGACATATCTCCTAATCACTGGAGAGTAGATTGAAAGACAGAAAAACTATATGTTTTGTACACTGCAGATAGGTGGGAATACAGTTAGTAAAGCAAGAAGGATTAAATTGCAGTGAGGAAAATTTACATTTGGAATAAGGAAAAACATCCACTCTTTAATATGGAGGAGATGAAGCATTGGAACAGAAAGCCTGGCCAGACCCTGCAAATTTTTTACTTTTTTTTTTTAAGAACAAATATTTGTTAAGACAAATATTAGGAATGACAGTCATGTCTGATCTTTCTCTGGAACTGGAGATCGACTGGATAATCTTTGTAGAAGAATGAGTGTGGAAGGAATCATGTATCACCTATCTAAAAAGACTGATGAGAAAGTCAGTAGGCACTTCATCATTTTTCACTGTATGAAATGAAATGGTTTCTGCCTTTTTTCTTTCTTTGTTTCCAGATGAAATGGAACAGGGTTTACTAGATTCTATCATTGTATGGATGTTGTTAAATTTGACCATACCTGCAGAACCATAACCACATCTTCTGGATCCTCCCTGTGGTCTCAGGTTTGCCTCTATTTGCATTGCCCAGCTGGAGATAAGGAGAAGATTTATACTTAGTTAATTCTTACTGACACCTTGTTTTACCAAGATGCAAGATTAATTCTAACTGACATCTTGTTTTACCAAGGCTTCTCCACTTTTATATTCTCAGTTCTAAGCTCTGTTTTTTAGGTGTTTTTTGATACAGGTGTGGTGTGGTGCCATCGTGTGGATTCAGTATGGGTGGAGGCAAAAAACCATCTTGAAAGAGAAAAGCAGGAGTGGGGCAGCTGTGCAGGTACTTTGAATCACCACAGCCAAAGAAATGAAGGTGTTACTCTAGATTATCAGATTCTGAATAGCCAGTCCTCCAAGACTTCTTGAATAGTGAGCATAATTCAATCTAGTAAACTAGAAGCAATAAAAATACGTAATTGTAATCCAAATTTTTCAGAAGCAAAATTATAGATTAAGAATTCTTTGTAAGGGTTCGTCTCCTTCCCTAAATGCCTTTTTTGTTGCATATCTATCATGCTTATTGCATGATCAGTGCAGGTTGGCATATTTGCAAAAAAAGTTTTGTTTTTTGCATGATAGTCTCCTAACTAAGCTCAGCAGCATAAATAGTATTGATTGTGCCAGGATGGTGGAGTCCAGAATGGGACAGAAAAAAGAGATACACAGAACAGTTGTAATGGAGACTCTCAACTGGTTTTTACATGGAAGCAACTAAGTTTGGAGTGGGGCTTTGCGAGTAGTCCCCTAAACTGGACCATATTTTGCAGAATCTATTAAAGAAAAAGAAATGGAAGAGATCACCAAATGGGATGTGAATTAAAGTATAATGTGATACAACATTCTGTTGTAATTGCCCATGGAAGACAGATGCTTTATCGTTTGCCATGTAGAAAATAGCACTGCATATTTTGAAACTTTGTAATGAGTTAAAATAACAGTCTGGAATTTATGCAATAACAGCTTAAAACCCTCTAATGCCTACATGGTTAGATGATAAACTGCTGTTGGATAGCTGATTCAGCTTGCTGATTTTGGACCAAAGCATAAGAAAGTTTTCATCATCATTAGTCTTTGCAGAAAGGTGTTTGAATGTCTAACAGAGTTCCTGTTGGGTACTGTCCCCGTCATTGAACATATTATCCAGACATTAATGTTGATAGCTTTGCCAGTGTGTTTATGAGAAAGGCCAAAATCTGAAGAGGCACAGACTAAACTAAGTCCTTCCTTCCTTCCTTCCTTCCTTCCTTCCTTGTTATGGCCTTGATACTGTACGTGAATAGGAAACCTATTATTACCTCTGCAGTGCCTGTCTTATGGATTAATAGCAGAATTTAGTCTCCCTGCATGTTAACATGCACTACTTTCTCAGCAGCAATAAATTCACACAAAGGTACCAGCAGTTCACCAAAAACATTGAGTCCTGTGCTCTTTTGTTTCACCTCAGGTGCACTATGCCTGAGATTTCAAATGAGTGAGTCTGCTTGATGACTGCTACATGAGAGAAGCCACATTACTGCTTTAATTACTTATAATGAAGGATCACGGGATGGTGATGTCATAATTTTAAGGCTGGCTATGTCTAAGTGCACTGCCAGGAAGAGGAAAGTTGAATGATGATTTATGTACCTTGGACAAAATTCAGGTAAAAACCACTTCAAAAATGTTAATTATTTGAGGTCATTTTCTATTACATAGGATCTCTTCTTTAGAATTTCTTCCAGGTTAATAGTGTTCAGCCTGGGCTGGTATCACAAGAAAAAGCTTCAACTGTGTGGGGGGAGGGAAAAGAAAGAGACAAAGGGTGTGATTTATCGATGTGCACTTTGCTATTTGTGACTAACAAAGAGATGGTTCACAAATGCCTCAGACTCAAAGCTGTGATCTGTCAGAACTGCTGAGCTGGGGAAATACTACCACTAAGTAAAAATAGATTGGTCAGCAGTTGCAGACTTATCTGTAAGCAGGTCATCCCATACTATCTGCATGTGCAGAAGGCAGACCATTTTGCTGGGTTAGGAGTAAGATAACTTTGTTGCTGTGTTATGTTTATCAATCAATGGTTTTAATTAGTTACATCATTGACTAATAAAAATCCTCCCTGATTAATTGATTTTTTTTTCTGATCTGGCTTACACTTGCTTTATTACAAGGTGATTTTTCATTTGAACTAAATATTTTATTATCAAAGTGCAGAAGGTTTTTATCACTTCTGAGGGAGTGGAGGAGTAAAAGTGTGCAGAGACGAAGGAATACTGACATCTGCCAGGAAAAAAGATATTAAAGGTACTACTGATCAGTGTTAGTCAGATAAAAAAATATTTGAAGGCTATGTGAAATAGTTGTGAGGGTCCCCACATTTTTTTGAAGTTTACTGCCATTTGCAAAAAAATCAACCTTTTTCAATGCTAAAAGGGATTTGGTTTAACATTATAAATATTTTAGCACTTCTCCTATGCTTTGTGATAATGTTGATTACATAATCTGTAAATACTCTTCTATTTACTAAACAATAAATCTAATGCTTATTAACAGTTTTCTTAACACCTCAACTCCAACACAGTTGTATGCATATATACACATCATAGAATCAGAGACTATCCTGACGTGAAAGGAACTCACAAGGATCATCAAATCCAACTCTTAGTCCTGCACAGGACCATTGCTAAGAGTCACACCATGTGCCTGAGAGCATTGACCAAATGTTACCTGAACTCTTGAAAAGGCAAACTGTTATCATGGGTAGTTATGTACATATGAATTTGTTCATCATAAGCCTGAGGCAAGCTTTGCTGTGGTTAGCAGATCCCAACACAGTAAACAAGTGGTGGCATTGACTTGGCTCATGAGATCCTAATCCACACATGTATGTCATTATAGCTTGTGACAGTATCTCTGGAGTGGCAAATACGCTGTATGTGTCACAGGAATGAGTTTGTAGAATGTCTGGGAGCACTGGAAGAGCATCTTGAGTAAGTTGTTACACCAAGACTTCCAGGGGAAATGGACTGAGTTGTTTGGTAAGTGTTGGGTTGTAGGACTTTGGAATGCTAGCCTGGAAAGTGTGAGCCTTGAACAACAGTCTAAGCAAAGCAATTTCTCCAGGCATATGGACCAGGACCGAGTTTTATTTTTCCTTATCTCAGTGGCTTTATACTGTTGTGCCATTGAATAACTTATGTTCTCCTGTCTGTCATTGACCATGTTGGCTGTTTCCCCTGATTGAGAAAATGCTCCTGCTTGCTTGTTTCTGTCTTGAGAAAAAAAAAATATTAGACTATTGACCCAGAGCACCAAAACAGTAATGTGACTGAAGTTCTCCAAAGACTATTGGGAGTTCATCTGCAGGCCTAGCAGTCTGACTAACACCTGCAGGATCGGAGTAAATGACACATTTATGATTTTCAGTGGATAGAGATTTAATGAGGAAACACCAAACCAATGTAAGATGTAGCAGCCTGGTAACTGATTTTCAGCCAGGTCAGGACACAGGTGTTCAGTGATGACTGTACATTGCAGGGAATGAGGAATATAAACAGCTAAGCTTACCTGGGGCTCTCTGCCAACTTCCAGCAGACAAGCAAAACTTTCTTTGGTCTCTTCCTGCCTGTCAAATATTGTGGTCCTGGTCTGTAAGTACTGACTTTGAGCTGTGTTCCTAGCTAGTGACTCTGAGCAACTCACTTTGTATCACAGACCACCTCTGGGGTCTCTAATAGCAAATGTGTTTTTCAGTTACTCCTTTTTGAGATGAATAATAATAATGATAATGGAGAGCATGTGCTTTATGTTCATGCAACACTAAGAGAAACAGACATGAGTTATTTCCATGAACAACACTGCATTTCTATTACAGCAAGATAAATCATAAGCTTATTTTGCACTGGAGCAACAAAAGCAAACTATGTTCTTCTAACATAGTTCACTTGTAATGAACAAGTTCATTTGTAGTGATTTTTTTTTCTGGCATCTAGATAGGAAATAGTTGAAGCACTTTTGCTACAGCAAACTATGCAAATAAGAAAAACTCCATGTCTGCTAAGGCATCACAGCTCTGCTTCTTGGTACCTGATGGTTTAATTCCTATTGTTAGCCAAAGGTTCTTGAGCCAGTAGCTAATGAATTGCTTTCTGCAAATGGAGAGCATTACCGTAATTCTAATACGTGTGCAATATTTCCAGCTACGAGTCTTTGCTAAGCTTTAGATCACCCTTGTGCAAAAGCAGTGAAGCAGATGATGTGCAAAGGGAAAACTGTCACTGCCAGGTCCTGTGCTTCAGAGATGTCCGCTCACACACTGGAGACACTGAGCAGCTGCCTCAGCCAGGCTCTGAGCTGAACTGGCTGGTGACAAAATCACTGGGTTTATTCACTGGAGCCCAGTACAGCTGATGAAACCCTCTACTACTACTAACTGTGGAGTCAGCATTTTTATACCATGAAGGGGAGAAAAAACGTTGAACTGGTGGTGCACTCTATTGGGGAAAAAATTTTACTCTGTTGCCTTTGCCTTTAAACTTGGTCAAGAGTCCTGTCCCAAATGTTGCAAGCTCTGAAGCCTGGGATTGGCTTTAGATGCTCACTAAGGAGATTGCAGGCTGAACCATATGTGAGCTGCTTGCTGATTTGTACTGGGTCATGGATGGCAGCAAAGCAACTTTCCCAGATTCATTGCACAGCTTGGAGCAATAAGGCCACTCCTGTGGGCTCTATCAACATCAACAGTAGCTCTGTTTGCCACTCTGCTTGGTGACTTGCAGCCAATCTGCAGCACCCAGTACCAAAGTCTAGAAATAACGGGAGCCTGGGACCCTGATTTCCTCAGGAAGCAGATCCTGGTGACCCCTATACCCTATACAGGTAAGACATATTAAGTAAATCCTGACATTTCACTCAACATTTGTGCTGGAAAGGTGGCTGTTGGACAGGACATTGACAAGGCTTGAGCTTGTCCTGCCCTGAGGGTGTCCTCCTGAAGAGCTTTCACTGCTCCCATGCATTGATGCATGCCCTTAGTTCAGGTCTCTTCACTGTGCCTCATGGAAGCCCTTGTGCTTTTACATCTGCATTATGCAGTCTTCAGGGAAGCACTTGAACACTTGGTTGCAAAAGGCTCATTAGCAGACAGAGAAATGACACAGAGAGGCACAATAAGATGTAGACAAGAAGAATGTGAATCTCAAATTTTAGGGAGGAAATTGGAAGTACAAACAAAAAAGAGTGCACAGGACAGACCTTTAGTGTGATCTCATAGTAGAGACATTTGAATTCCGACTCATGTAGGATGGTGTAGTGGCATTAAGTCACCCTGCTGAAGTTCTGAGTCATCTTTATGAAGTCACTGCAGGTTTCTTATGGCAATAATCAATAAAAACTTCTTTTCAATCTTATTTCAAGCATTTCTTGGAGGGAAAACTATTTTCAGGAGTTCTCTCTCATGGGTAATCACAGGAAGTTTGAAGAGGATAAGTATATTGCTGACACAGGTACAATGGCATTTCAGGATGTATTTAAACATACTGGATTAGATTCACAATGAGTGAACAGAGCAAATCAACTTTGTCTGAAAACATCCAGCAAAAAATGTTTGGTTAATATTGTACAGCAAGACTCCTACGCTAACAGCCACAAATCTGGGATCTGTGGGACACTTAAGTAAGGTTAAATCTTTGACATCCAAAATGGAAGGTGTTGAAGGCAGTAGGTGCTTTAAGATTACTTCTGGGTTGTGATGTGAGGTTTTTTGTTTAATAGCTTAGAAGAAGCTATTACTCTTAACTTCACGCTCTGATAATGTGGTTCCTGTTGGTTTGTGCTAGTCTCCTGTCATTCTCTGTCTATTTAAACTTCAAGTCCCCAGTGACTTGGAAATCAGTTCTGACAGAGCAGGCATTTTTGTTTCCAGTCTTCTACAGAACAAGATGTCAGCAGGTGACAACCAGCGTTTCCTTAATATAGCTAACAAGGTTCAAAGGACTTAATCCATGGCCCTTTCTTGTGAATGTCTTACTATTGTGACACTGTTTCCCACTAGCATCTTAGGCGCCGGGTATTGAGGACTGTCAGCTTAATGTCTAGCATTGTACTTCAATGTAGACTGCTTAATTTCATGTCCTCTAATCTGTGGAATCTTGTTTAGAATTATTGTGTTAGGCATGCAAAATAAGTAGATTCACCAAAGGCAGTACCCGCTTAGCTTCTTGGAAGACTCTATTGAGCCTCAGGTACTTTTAACCTGTGCTTTTCTCTTGTTTCCTGGCCAGTGGCACAGAAAGCTATGCATGCTTTGTTTCAAACAGGCAATTTTTTGATTAATTTGATTTGACATCAAGCATCTTTTCTATCTAGACACATAGCAGCCTCTGAAGACAGTGCCTCTACAACAGATCTCAATAGAGCTAGGATTGTGGTCAGTAGAGTATAGTTAAATTCCCCACAAAATAGTATAAAAGTAGTTACTATTACATTGGGGGAGGACAAACTGTATTACACAGGAGTCCCTTATCACTTTAGGCTATTTCTGTGATACCCCCACATTGCAATGGCTGCACAAGCCAACATGTATGTCCACACCCCTACAACTCTCTGCTCTAGGACCTTATTTCTTACAGTCTCCATGATCGTTAGTTAGAGGCATTGCTGCTTTCTAATATACCAGACATGCCTTTCATTCAGAGATGAATGCCTTAAGCATTTGCTGTGGAATCAGTATAAAAAACTTAAGACAAAACCACTTTCCCCACGGGAGCACTTCCTCAGTACATGTTGATGAAATATGTCAAGACTCTCTAAATTGACTTCTTAGGTTCACTGCACAGTTTCTCTTTCAATCACCATCTTTTGTCCTGTCTGTGCCTTAGTTGTATATATTTTGTTACTCCTTCAATGGTTGATTTATTGGTGGAGAGACCAGCTGTGCCTAGTTTACATGAGCTGTGATATAGGAGGCCTGAAAAGGTCTGGTTTAACTTAGAAATATTGGAGCTCTAAAACTGATGATTGCAGGTTGATAGAACATTGATTTACCTGATTTCTGTTTACCTGGATAAGTCAAACCAGTTTCTCCCAGGTGTTAACTACCAGTGTTTCAGTGTAGAAAGTGTAATGGAAAAAAAAGGTAATTTCTGGTTTTATCTCATTAATTTTGTTTGTCAGAATCTAAAGTACAAAGGCAAATATTTCCAAGTTTTCTCGTCCAATTATTGAGTGGTGAGCCTGCTCCACAACCATTGCCCTGCATCAAACACCACTTTGTGTGGCCTTGCCTGTATTCAATGAGCTCTTAGTTTTAGTTAAATGCTGCTGTATGTGCTAACAAAACTGAAACAGCTGTATTGAATTGCTCTGAGTTGCGGTAGTTAGAAACAAGAAGCTGTTTCCTTCATATATACTGCCTCAGAGAAACTCAGAGGAAGGCACATTTCTCTGAGTTAAAATGCAGGATGTTCCAAACAACAGCCCAAACAAATAGAAACAGACTCAGAGGAGCTGAACTGACCATGATAACTTAAAAGAGAAACTGCCTAGCCGTTGATAATAGGAGACATACATGACTGTCAGCTCATCTTGTAATACGCATAAATTAAAAATACGGTGGTAACCTACTTTTGGTTAGCTGCTTTAGATACTTAAAATTTCTCTTTTCTTTCTCCCCTGGGCTCTGATTTCTGCTCTTTAAGTTCATGGAAGTCAAGGCACAAAGGAATAGTAGAATGAATTTCTAAGGGTTTATATTATTTCTATGCATGTGTGTAAAGGTAAGCATAATTTCACTAAAACAGAAATCTATCATTTTTTCTATCTGAAAATGAGAAAAATAAACATGAAACTGTCCTCGGTGATTTGTTTTGCAACACTAAGAAAAAAAAATCCCCATTACTTTTATAATCTTTTAAATAAATACATGTTTTATACAGGTAGAGTCCCATTTACTGTTATCTTATGCTGTTGTTTCTGTTTTTACTAAGGAAAGTGCAAGTTATAGCCTTGTGCTATGTAATGGGTAATGACAGAACCCCTGTTTCTTCTCCTCAAATAAACCTTATGTAATATTTTGCACTTTAATATAGGAAAGTGTATATTTCAGAAAAGAAATGGTGTCTGTGTGTACTTTGTAAAGCTGTCATGACACGGCATTTTGAACAGGGACCTCAGGGAAGAGAGGGTTGTTCCCATTTCCCTGGAAAATGAATCCACATCTGCCTATGCATTAAGCCTCTAACTAAAGGAACCTGCACCCTCAGCACTTTCTGAAGACTTTCTGCTAAATCTCCAGAGTGGTCCTTTTGACCAACACGTTCTGCACTGTACAGAGCCCCAGGGCCATGCAGGATATTGGAGGGTCAGGGGCCTCGTGTACAGGGTGAATCCCTACTGGGCTGGCCAAGACTTAGCATCCTTCATTTTGCTTTTTGTTTGCCATGATGATTTTGAGAACTTTCTAGTCCTTTTAAAGTTCAAATTACAGTCAAATTCCAAAGTTAAATAACAGATACGATTTATGGCATTTGTTTTTTTTCTGTGTGCTTTTCTTGTTTTGGGGCTTGTTTTCTGTTTTTCGCTTTTTTACGAAAACCAGGTTGTACTAATATGCTTGGCATCTTGATCATGGCTACCTACAGTAAGGAGTACAACAGACTTTCCCTTTTAAGAAATTGTTTTCAGCCATTAAAAATCTTGTTGTAACTTATGCAGCACTCAGTGTGGTTCCACATGGCATACTTCTGAAACTTTAATTTAAAAAAGTTTTAGGAAATGACAAAGCTTACATTAAAGAACAGTATCAGAGTATTAGGCACTCAAAACACGAACAAGGTTTAGCTTTTCAATCTGAATTCACCCCCTCTGTTCAGAGTGTTTGTATATGTAATTGCATACTCTTGCATTTACCGGACTCTGGGCTTACTCAATGCACAGGAAAAACAGAGTCCTTCGTGAGTCTCAGGTAGGTGATTTTGAGGTTACATCTTTGGGTTGAATCCTAGGAATGTACAAGTTCCAGCACTAGTTCTGACACTCATTCCTAACTGTTCCTGAATGAGACTTGTAAGGCATATCAGTGAGCAAATAAAAAATGCATGGGGCAATCTCGGTCCTAACAGTTTCCTCACAGGCAAACTCTTGATTTCATTTTTAATGTAATGCTCTTTAAATGTAGAGATGTATGCATGTGTAATAGAAAAACACATCCTGTTAGATCGATGGAATACAGGGGCAAACGTGCCTCTATAAACCATGGCGCAAATGAAGATGTGTGACCTGACTATCTGAGTGCTCTCTTTTATGGTCATGATACCATATATTTAAAGTTACAGTATAGTGTGAATCCAGATCTCTTGAATTAGCCTAGGATCATATTTCCTGGTTTCTAGTGATTACAATTTAGTAACATATGGTGCTGAAAGTAAATCAGATTGTGTAGATCATTTAACCTAATACAGGTTAACTTAGAGGTGAAGTCCCTTATAAGTCCTGATTCTGATATTTTTATACTAATTCCTATAATGACAAAATTAATTGTTATTCCATTGAATGTGATCTTCTCTTCATTAACTTTGGTGTGCCTTCATGCTTACATTCATAAGCTGAATAATGCTTATATTCATAACTGAATAACGGTCATGATTTTTGCTAGCTCTTCCCTGACAGAATTTCACCTGATGATTTCAGAGACTGAAAACTCTCAGCTCACCATTTCCCCTGATGGCACTGGGGCCAACCCACCAGTACCATTAGCTATAGTGCCTCTATTCTGAACCTATGAAACAACCGAGGCCCTCTCGCTGTCACTATGGCATGGACTGAACCTTGGTGTGGGTGGCAGGAACTGGCAGGAACAGTAGCGCTGCTGGGAAGTCTCTCTTGGCTCCCTCATGCAAAGCTTGCTGTGCCTCTTCTAAGGAACACTGAGGCAAAGTTGGACCTCACATGATTTTGGAGCTTAGTTACTGAACTCAAAGCATACAAGATTTGATACTGCTCAAGGAAGATACACTTTTTTCAATCCAATTTTACTGCTTTTTATACTGAAACTCAAACATTTATTTTGAGCTAGTTTCTCTACTTTATTAGTTATTTCTAAAATTATGATATTTGAAACATCTTTTCTACATTTGCAAACTACATTTTCTTTTCAGGTTTGAAGCCTCTAGGGTATAGTGTAGTTATGTTTTCAAGTTCTCTGCAGCCAAGACTAATAAGGAATGAAAAAATTAAATGAAAGCTCAGCCTCAGAAATATTTACTGGTCATTTAGGATGTATCACAGCTTTATCTAGCTGTTACTATATTTAATTCAGTTGGTAACAGAGTATTTTTAAGGTCACTTACAAACTTCAGAAATAGTTGTTGTGGGTAAATCTGACTGTACCTTGGACAGAATCACTCTCCAACACATTCACCTCCCCCAGGTCGCTACAGGGGTACTGCAGCTGGCAGGGAGCAGGAAACTTGCCTTGGTCATAACCCAGGCTGGAAGTTCTGAATGAACTTTATGAACAAGTAGGGAATTGATGTTACACATCTCTCATGTGGGCTGTTTTACTTGACACCAAATTCTAAGAAACTAGAATGAAAATAATCTTTTTATTGTTATGATCATAGTAGTGTATTATCTGCTGGAAATGGACCTGGAAAAGAGTCAACAAAGGATGTTTTCTATTTTGTTAGCTGGTTTTAATTTATCAGCTGCCAGTTTCAATTTATTTCTCTAACTGGTTGTTGGAAAAATATCTACCCCCTACCATTCAGATTCTGATGGGGGATGTGTGAATATCCTTGTGCATGTTCATAACATTTCCAGGCAGCTCCCAAATGTTTGTTTAAAAGCTAGAAAATCCAGCCTTCAAAGTTCAGAAGAACTTTACTGCTTTTACTGATGCAAAGAGATTTATCATGCCAATATCTGTTAATACCTTGGGGAAATTAATGCCTCTTGAGTAATGGGATAAATGTTAAGCCTCAATGCCAATGTGCCTGTGGGTTACAACTGTTGGGTTTATGTTATAGTATGGTTCCAGGCAAAAAGGATTGTCTCTGTAAATGAGATAACCATGAGTCATCATCCCTCTTGCCATCCCTGATGCTAGTGGGGATATTCCTGTGGCGGTGGAAGGGCAGCTGCCGGCACAGCTCTGCTGGGTGCCCTGCTACAGGCACACCAGGGCTGCAGGCTCTCTCACACGAGGCACAGCGAGAGGTTTACATCCTCACTCACTCACACTCCTGTAATCCTGCTGGTCCGTGAGAGTACAGAAATTTGGATTTCACTGAGTTTTGTAACTTGCATTACTGGAAGTACAACAGTCGAGCGCCAGTGTGTACCACAGTGACCCTCACTCCAGATGCCTTCTTCTGACCTAATAATAATAAAGTGCATCCATGGCACTTCCAAGACAACCCTTAGAACAATGACATAAAAACAGAGCTTTTATTTTCTGTCAGTTTAGAGGGCTGCTGTAACAAGATAGATGCAACATGACACGAGATTCTGAATAGAACTGAAACAAGAAAGCACCTGTTGTTTGTAAATATTGGGAAAACTTGTTTCCTCTTTGCGTGGAAATGCTCCAGCATAGCCATTCTCTGCTTCATGGGAACCTGCAGCAATAAAGGCAAGCAGGTGAAAATTTCAGATGAAACAATGGTTTGAGACTTATTTTGGTGCTGACTGCTGATGGCACCAGACATTGAACCTGTGATTTATGATTTCATGATGGTTTTGATAGTTTAGTTTATGCTTCCAGTGAAACAATCTGATGGCCAGGAATCAGGTAATTTTTGTGGATTCATGTATTTTCAAAAAGGCTCTATATTACATTTACAGTGACACAAACTACAGTTGTTGGAGGAACTTAGAATTTTATTGCCAAGAAGCAGCAGCAAGGTCAGGTGAGGGCAGTCCTGGTGCAGCCAGCTCCCAGGAGGGATAGCTTTGTCAGGTCACCAAAGGACATTGGCTCTTCCTGGTCACAGTCCTGGCCCAGGCTCTTGGTCAGTTCTGCTTTCCCTCATACAGCATCTTCACTTATGCTAGTCCCTTGTCATTTTTTTTCACAAGATCCCTGGTTTTGCCTTGAAATCTATTTATTGGACAATCCTAAGCTCTTGCTTAAACTTCTTGTTTTCAGGACAGTCTATAGCATTTTCTCCACAAGAATGATTTCTTTCCTCCTGACTTGAAAGAAAGCTTCTTTGTTCCCTTCTCTAGGTGCCAAGATGGAGAAATCTCCTAGTACTGGTTTGCTGCTTCTTCATGGTAGTCAGTGTTTCTGACATAGCACTTTTGGATGAGTATTTTGGGAAAACACACTGTTTCGCTCTTTCAGTGATGTCAAGTAAACAAAAATTAAATAGATAATGTGGATGCTGTGCAGTTTATATGGTAACTAATATATAAACTTATATACTTATATATAAACCTATAGATACTATATGTATCTAACAAGTAGAAAAGAAAGGAATTGACAGAAGGATAGGAAAATAAAGCCCAGGGATTGTGGAAAAACATGTCTATAAGAACTTAATTAAGTATGACAGGCAGATAAATTCTTTGTCACTGTCAGGATCAAAATTTGATCTGTCCTTTTACTATTAGATCTACCACAGAATATCTGTTCAGTGCCCCCCCAGCTGTAACTGTATGAAAGGCTTGACAGTTTGATCACAGGGTAGTGCTTAGTGTTAATAACCACTTTCTGTAATTTTAAAAGTTTTTTTTCCTACATGATCAACCTCAGACTGGGTTTCTACAGTAACCAGCCTCATAGCATGGGATAAAAAAGTATTTAAGTCCTGAACTGATCAAGAATTGGATTTTAAACACAGTACTCTAGGAGGAGTTTTGCTTGAAAATATTTCAGTGTTCATGTATGAGTGTTTGGAAAACATGGAAAGGTGGAACAGTCCTCCAGTATCCTGCCCTGATGCTAAATGAACATGACCTAAGACTTCTGATGAAACCAAGAAACAGTTATCAATTAGCATCAGTTTCAGGAAGCATTATTGTATCGAGACATCTCAGGGTGCCTTTATAAAAGAACACCCTACAATAATTTAATAGCTCAGCATGCTGTGCCAAATACATGAGTCAAAGCCGGGAGGGGGGGGAGAGAAGGAGTATGAGCCATAGTTTCACAATTGCACTAGCCTGCAGGAAACTGTTGATTTACTTCCAAAGTATTTCTGCTAGGAGAGTGATGGGAGATGTCACTGTAAAGCTTGAGCGTGTCTGGGAAATTAAGGACACCTCACTTTTTTATTCCCCATTTACAAGCACTGATTTTCATTCAGTTTTCAAAAGGCCTTCAGACAAAGAAACCAAGTGAATGACGTGAACGTGTATTTTATGCATAGTGGAGCAGAAGTTAGCTGTTGGAAGGAGATGGTTGCTATAGGCTTGTATTCCTCATGTAAACTCAAGGGCAGATGGTTCACAGCCTGTGTTGGGCCTCTTCAGAGATGTGGAAACCAGGCTGGGCAGGAAGGGTTTAAGTATTTTCTCCTGAAGTTTGAATTTCAAGTGGAAAATTTAAAATGCCTCCATTTTGATTGGCTTTTGCAAGGTTTGAGAGATGCTGCAGTTATGTTATTTTTGTCTTCCATATGGTCGGCTATGTTTCCTCACTATACCATTGCTGACCATAAAGGACAACAGCTCCAGGAAGAATGGTGACTACATTAACATGAAAGGCATGATCACAGTAGCTGGAAGACACCCGTATTTAATGCTGTTCTCATCCAAGTTGGCCAGTTTTTTCCAGGTGTGTTGTGTGTAAGCTACTATATTCTGAAAACACATAAAACTGCTTAGCTTAAAAGCCTGGAAATCAAATGAAAAAATTATTCTGGTGACCTTACTTCTCTTCCTTGTATGACGAACATGATGGCATCTAAAACCAGTTTTAGTGTGCTGGAGCAGAGCCTGAAGCTGGCAGAAGAGTACAGCTTTGGCTTCAGTTGCTGAGATGCCAGAAGAGATTGTAAGTCCTTGAAATTCTTCCAAGAAGTCACTTTGCCCTGGATGAAAACTGGCATTTATCAGTGCAGATGATAGTGGTGTATTTTAGATGGCATCAATATTGATTTGTATACTGCACGAGCTTTTAAATATGATTTAAGATAAAGCTTAGCTTAACGTAAGACGTTTCTCCACAAGCATTGATTTAATGTTAATGTTTTATGTGTTGCTTTCTCTGCTATAGACTTTCCTTGGTTCGTGGAGACTTTGCAAGTATCCTCAGTTCCCTCTTTCAGGCACTTGCAAAAGCCCCACAAACACTTGACATGTAAGTAAGTATTCAAAAGTTTAATTTATACTATCTGACAGGCAGCTTCAAAAAGCAATTAATTAATGGTGGTCATTATTGTTCATCTCAAATTCATTATTACCCTTCTAGTTGCTTTGACTTGGCTTATTGTGTTCCCAAGCTTTATGAAGACCATGGGAAGAAGATCTAACTTGATTAATATCTAACCGAAAAGTTAAAATAGGTTAGTTCTTTTACCATTCCTATAGGGTAGTTTCTCATACTTTGCCTCTTCAAGTGCTGGGTATTGTAAGCAGAGTCCTTACCAATCTAGAGAGAGAATTTCCTATTTGACTTCTATTTAAATAATCTATAACAATTCTTTCTAGGTGCAACGGCACTGAGTACCAATCCACTCTGTGTGTCTAGTTGACCTTGCTTGGGCGTTTCAGAATGTGAAGGCTGGGGAAGCCGAACGCCGTAGCTGCTGATCTGTGTCTGAATCCTGCCGACCAGATCTCTGGAGCAGCGCGGCTGTGTGGAAGCAGCATCAGCTTTCGGGAGAGGAGTAGAGAACACCTTCTCGGCAGGTTGAAGATGCCCTGACAGGAGGGGCGCTGGGAGAGGGGCAGGGTTTGTTTCAGCCGGCTGTGAGACTCCAGAGCCTGCGCGGGCGCGGTGCCGGGGGGTATCGGGGGGCCGAGCCCGGCCCGTCCCGGGGCTCCCCGCGGGTCCGGCGCGGCTGCGGCAGCCGGGGCAGGGCGAGGGCGGGCCGGGCGCTGCGGCGGGGCCGCCGGGCGGAGGCAGCGCCGGCAGCGGCGCAGCGGGGGCTCTGGGCGGTGTTTGTGAGCGGCGGCTTTTTCGGAGTGCTTCTCTCGGCGAGCCCGACCTGTTAAAGCGTATTTCTGCTTCGGCTCGGTTAGATTTCCCACCCCCCTCCCGCTTGCGGTTTCAAAGTGGCGTTTCGCCGCTCAGCGGGACGCGAGCGTTCCGGGTTACTTTGGTTGCCTGCCAGGTAGCGCACATCTTTTACAGCATCCTCCTACCATCAAGCAAAAATTGTCTCCTCTCCCAAGGATTAATTATTCAACACGTTTAATGTGTTTCGGCTGACGGGGAAGGCGGCCACTCGGGTACATCCTGGTGCCGCAGCGCTTGTCCCCGCTTTGTCTCGCACCTGGTGTGTTTGCGCGGCTCGCCTGCCTTCCTCCCCCCCCGAGCCACCGCCTCCCGCTCCTCCCGCCCGCGCCCCGCTCCTGCCCGCGGGGCCGGGGGAGGCGGGCGGCTGCCCCGGGACGCGGCGCTGCCTCTCCCGGCCCGCACCTTGCCCGCGGGGATGCGCGGGGCGGGGCCGCTGCTGCGCCCCCGCGGCCGAGGCTCCGCGGGCGGGGCGGGGCGGGGGCCGCCCGCCGGGCGGGGCGGCCCGGGCAAAGCGGCCCGGCGGCCGCGGAGGAGGGGCCGGGGGCTGGCCGGAGCCGGGCGGTGCCGCCGCCCGGGCAGCGCGGGGGGTTCGGCGGCGGAGCGGGGGCTGCGCTCGTGACTTCGCTTCTCCCCGCAGAGAGGCGCCGGCACCGCTGAGGGGACGAGGCGCTTTTTTCCCGGCCGGTGGCGGCGGGGCGGCACCGGACCCAGGAGGACCGAGGGAAGGATCGGCGGAGCAGCATCCCGGCACGGGTCGTCCCGTCCCTGCCCTGCTCGGTGCGTCCCATCGCGGCCCGCTGCCGCCGGCCCGGGCCATGGGCCGGCCCGACTGAGAGCCCGCGGAGCGTCCGGCAGCCCGGCCGGTGCTGCCCGGAGCGCCGAGGCGGGGCCGCAGCAGCGCGGGGAAGATGCGCTCGGCGGCGCGGACAGCCGCGTTCCTCCTGCTCTGCGGGGGTAAGTAGCGCCGAGCCCGGCCCCCCGGGAACTTTGCGGAGCTCAGGTGCCGCCAGCGGCTCGGTCCGGCTCCGAAAATCTTGCCATAAATACAAACGAGATATAAATAATCCTGATACGTTTTCTTCGTTTTTTAAAAGCTAAGTTAGAACAGATGTGAGTTTGCTTTTCTCTGAATTTATGATGTGAACGGGAAAATACTGAAGTATATTCCCATTTTAAGTTTTTAAAACATGATTTTCTTCTCTGTTAGCCCACTCCCAGAGCTTTTTGTATCATCAGATAAAATGCGTTTTGGATTGGTATATGAAAATGACCAGAATATGAGTAGTGATTGGATTGTAACTTAGATGATGCTATCCACAGATGTCAAGATTCTAAAGCAAACACAAAATCCATTATATCTTTTTCTTCCATATGGCTTTGTTTGCTGATGGATTTCTGACGTTTACATGAATAAATCGAAGTTGTATGCTAGAGAATGCAGTACAACCTTGCACACCAAAAATGCATTTATGAAAAAAAGTAAAGCCCAAAGCAGGCCAGTAGTTCACTAGTTGGTCTAACAGTGAGTAGAGTGCAATATTAATTCTGCCCCTTGTGATTCCCCGTGTGTGACTTGTTCCTTCTTGTTATTAATTCAGATTAACTGTATTAATTCACACCATTTTAAATTACTTTCTGTACTTGGAGAGATTGTAAAGCTCCTGTTTAACTTTTAATTTTTTTTTTTCTTTGGTATGCTAAAATACTTTAAGTTGCCCTTATTTTTTCTCTTACTTAATACATTATTGTTAAGGCCTGATTGTAGTAAACTCTCACTGGTAGTGAAATCCAGGATATAAGGGGATAAAATGTGTAGGAAATAGTGTATCTAAACACACACATCTATTAAAAAAAATAAAGTGGGTTGTATCTCAAGACATTTCACTGTCAAGAAGAATTAGCCATACTTATATTGCTAATGGATGATCTATCATGCCTACTTTGCTTTTATCTTTGGCAAATCCATTTTCTTTAATGTTTTTGGCAGAATTAGGAGAAATGTAATTTACGTAAGTTCTTCAGCTGCAGGGGTATGTTTTCATTAGCCAAAATGATTCACATGCTTTTGCTTGAAGATGATTTTCAGTGATTTCTGTTTAAGCTGGACAGATGAGCTTACTTCGATTCATGCTGTGGTACCCCAGATTATTGTAGTTCACATCCTGAGCTAGCTGGTGTTAGGAACTCTGGAGCTGCTTTCTCATATGGCTGCTTGTTTTTTTTTTTTCCTCAGCATTTCCCTTTTAGTTGGACCACCATCTGATTTTCCTTTTAGTTGTACGACTCTCCATGAATTTCATTCTGAAACTCTCAAATGGGAAAGGTGTTCTCTCCGCTCAAGATAGATCTCTAAACCTTTCTAAATATCAGACCTCAGCACCTGGAAGTAGTTTCAAACTATTTGGATCTGCCCGTAGTTTGGAGGAATATTATAGGAGCTAATTTATTTGAGTAGGCTACCGAGCAGATTTTTTTTCTATACTGCTTGCTTATACTTAAAGTTGCAAATATTTTGCTTGTGCTCTCAGCTTTGACTACTGAGGCTTCATACTCGATTGCCCTTAGTTTCTACTAAAACTATGGGGAAGAAAAGTTGTATACATATACGCCCACACTTTGGGGTAATTGTATTCATAGTTATTTCAAGAAGTCCAGCATATTAGCAATGTTCTGTGGGTGTCTGTTGGTAGAGAAGCGCTGCTTCACGTTGTTTAGTTGTATGACGTTAATTAGCTTTTATGCAATAAGAGCTGTGTTTACAACAGGGATGAAGCATTATGTCTTGGAGGTATCAGCAAAACCCCTGCATGCATAGAGTTCCAGTTTAGAAACCACAGCTGTCTTAGGAGTGTTGATGCATTCCCCTTGTGGGGAATGCAGTGAAACTTCAGTGGGCTCCATGCTAGGGGAAAGCCTGGGATTTTTCAGTGGTAACTGTCATGCTCTTGCCAGGTGTTGTGATGGAATCTCTTTCAGATGGGCAAGACCTCATCATAGAGGATTCCCACCTGAAGTCAACCTGCAGGGATACCTTTGCACTCAGTTGCTATTGGTACATCTTTGGTTTATCAAAATGCGAGGTTTTGGAAATCTTAGAACTGCTGTAGTTCATAAAACGTGCTCACAAGAAACCCAAAGGTATTTTACTGAGTGAGCTGGCGTAATCAATCTGCTGAGCGTGCTGTTAGTTGAAAGGATTGGATTTAGTTATTTTGTATTGGTGGGCTTCAAAAAACACTGGGCCATTTGTTCTGGAGCAGAAAGGCGCAGCCTTGGCGCTTTTGCACCACAGGCTACGTGTGAGTCTCCTGCAGGCACTGTTCTTAACATGCAGTAGCCTAGAAATAGCGAAAATAAAAGGAATGTTTCTTTCCAAATTAAGGCTTCTGTCTTTTTTTACCAATTAAAAGAAATGCAGGGTTTTATTATGGAGTGTGCACAGGTCTTTTTTTGAAAAGTTTTACATCTCATCAGTTGTAGGACTTCAGGGTGTTTACTTGCATATCACGCTGCCTGGCTGCTTGGTGCTGGAGTTTTGATTCTGAAAGCTCATTTATATCAGAGGAGGACCTTGTTCAGTTAAATGTAGAAAAGAATGCCTGTGGGAAAGAGTTGGTAGGGTTGTCTTGTTTGGAAAGTATTTTTTGTTATTAAAGGGAGTACTTTTGACAAGGTAATTTCTTTTCAGTGAATAAAACAGTTTGTAAGCATTATAATATGCAAATCTTGTAAAATTGGAAGGGAAACCTGCTCATGGAAATAATAAGGATTACTTCAATGATGTGCTCTTGAATGCAGATTATTCAAACTTTTTTCTATTTTATTTACTGTGATATAAAACTACTGATGAATGTACTAGTTCTGATAGTCTTTTATGGACTGTTTGGGATCGATTCTTACAGTGCATTTCCCCGCTGCTGGGAGTGCTGCTGATGTTTTGACTGGTTACAATTTACAGCAAATCCAGGCTCAACTCATGCGTCCAGATCAAGGACAGACCAACTTCAGAAACCAGCTGCAAATATTGACGTTCTTCTCCCCCAAGTGTGGATATTTCACATAATATTTGTATTTCACGATAGAAAATGGGTGCTTTCTCTAGGAAAAGAATACCTGTGTGATTCTGCCAGATAAAAGATCTCCTGTGCACTCATAGCTTTAGATCAAACCAGCGCTGATCAGATCAAATGGTGGAGCACAGACCATTGACTTGGGTCAGGAACTTGCTAAGACAGACATAATTTGTGTGCCTGGATTTTTTTGTAAACAGTTATCTGGTCAGACAATATATGATCAGGATTTTACATTGTAAAGTGAAAATTATTATTCTGTTTTATTGTGACCCTGACTGTGGGCAAAGGGAATCTGTGGAGGACCATGAGAGGCACTTCAATAGATCTTATGTGTCTTAATCAGGAAGGATCTCAAAGAGTTATGTGGGAATTTCAAACCTTGCTACTCTTTCTGGTAGGAAAAAGAGTATTAATCACGACGCTTTGGTTCTTACCTACTTTGTTGTTTTTCTCTGCCCAGAGGTTTGTCATCTTACCTTCTGGCTCTTCCCCAGGTGGCACTTGTCCTCTCTCTGGTCACCTGCTGCTGCCTGCATTGGACCTTGAAACTGCTGCTTCACTCGCACAGCACTCACTGGGGCTCATCCCAGCGCTCCTACCAGGGAGGGAGCCTGGGCCCTCGGTGGCCCTCTGGGCTTCATGTCTCCCCTCATTTTACTCCTGTTGTCAGGTCCTTCACCTTCCAGTCTCTTCACAAATGAAATTTTGCAGTGAAGTTCACCTCCTGAAGCATTTTTCCTTTCATAGAGAGTAATTTACTGTGTTGGGTTTTTTTTAAATTCATTCTAATTGGATCCATATTTGTGTTATATTTAGTTCCCTGCTCATTGTTATGTGCTGCCTTCTCAAGGTGTCAGGGCAACATGTGCTATTGGCTTGATTATTTCTGCCAGTCAGTTAGTTGGAGTCGTGGTCTTTGGCTTCATTCAAGGGTTTTTTTGCTATCATAGAGACTGTATAAAGGAAATGAATATGAAGATAGCAAAAAGCCAGCATTTTAATGCTTAAAGCTCATTTGTTAGTCTTTGATTAACAGACAAGATTTCTCATAGCATTAACATCAGCAGTCAGTCTTTATGACAGTGTGGCTTCAGCACCTGAATGCAAGATTCAGTAGCATGCCCACCATCAGTTTTCCATCTGGATGTCATCTCATAGTCTCTTACATTTTTGAGTTTTTTTGCTGAAGTGACAGATACAGCTGGTGAAAACACATGTATTTTGTTAATTTTCATTTCTTCTCTTTCCCCTAGTGTGGCCTCTGGCAGGAAGGAAAGGATTTGTTCACTTGTTGCTGTACTTTCATGGTTGGCTTGGCACTGCTGGTCCCGCTCCTCCAGGCTGCTTTCTCTCCCATAGAGCACCTTAGCAGACACAAATATGCCATGGGTTGGAAGAAATCCCTACTGTAGAAGCTTGGTGTTTTCTGGAGAGCCTTGTTGTGTAAAGGTCATTTAGAGCCTGTCTGTGGTGAGGAGAGGGTTTGCTTTGTTCAGACATTGGCATCCTTCAGCTTTCCGGCAGAGCCGTAAGTGGTGCCAGCTGGTGATGGACTGCAATTATCTCTTGGTTTTGAAATGTAAAAAATTGCCTGACAGTGCTTATCAAGTGTGGGTATTTGTATCAGGAACATTGCAAAACTTACCTGAACACAGGTGGTGGTTCCCTATGGGAGCAGGGTGGATTTTAAGAGCATCTTCCAGTATTGAGACACGTTCATGCTGCAGTCTGTTCTTAGCTCTTACTTTGTACTTTGGTCTTGTTTAGCAAAAGCAAAGCTTAAAAATTCACCAAAACATTCTAAATAAACTTTGGAATTGTTAATTCTCCAGATGATTTTTTTTTTTTTTTTTAATAACTGTCTTGTATTTTGGAAAGCAAACAACTGAAGCATTGCGATGATAAATACAACAATTACTGCGGGAGAAGGACAGATACTTGAGGCTTGCATATTAGTTTGGTTAGATCAGGATTCAAATTCAGTTAACAGCTGTGCTACACATTTGCTTGTTATCTCACACTGTCTCTTAGTTTTCCATAAAGTACCACAATCAGTTACTTTATCCTTAGAATATCGTGTACATTGTTGATTGACACAGTTCCAAACTGTGCTATACTGGAGCTGAGGCAAGTAGGGAGAACACAATGGGAAACCTTACAGAATCTCTACAGTGATAGAGCATCAATGAAAAACAGCATCAGAGAAGCTGTGGAATGAAATCTGTTCAAAGGCTTTATTTTTACAATGTGGTTTTTTCTTTTATTGGTGAGATATACTGAGATATTCAAAATGTTTTGACAAAGTCATTTTGAGCCTTTTGACAAGTTTTCATGTAGATATATTGCTAGTTAATAAAATTATTAAGAAGGTTTTTGTTAACAAAATAGTAAGTCAGCTGAAGTGTGAATAACCAGATGGATTTTGCACCTTTGGGAGTTCAGGATTTAAAAAAAAAAAAAAATCTAAAGTGATCTCCTTTTTCCCTACATAAGGAGAACACAAAGCGTTTTCTTAAACATTACTTCATAAAAATGGCTAAATATTTTCAGATTTCTGGATCTTGATATGAGACCATAAACATATTAGGAACATTTTAACCTAAGAGATACTCTGTCAATCTGCTGAAATGAAGATGATCATCAGTGCTTTAGAGCCTAAGGGAAAATTACAGTGATCGCAGTGAAAAAAGGGAATTGGAAACTTTGCTGGGGTAATAGTGCCAGAAATGTTGTTTGACTGAATTAGTTTAAAAATTTGGCTGATTGTAAATCAGGTGATTGTAAAAAGAAAATGGATATATTAGTCCTAATGGCTGTCTAATGGCTTTTCAGTGTATGCATTTAGAAAACTAATTAAACAATATATTTAACTGATATAACAAAGTTGCTTGTGTTGCTGTAATGGGTGTTTTTTTGGTTGTTTTATTTTTTTTTTAGTGTCCATTATGGCTTTTTTCTAAGTGAGACAAATTTCAATCTCAGATAATAAAATTAAATCTAGCTTTTTCTCCTAATTCAGAGGCACCAAGTTTTCTGATATGGACAATTCCATTATCTGCTCTTTCCACTTGTGAAATGGAAAGACTCATGTTGACATGAGTAGACTAGAATTTCATGTATCTCCAAAGTCCCTTAAAGGCTTGTTTAGCCACTGAATTGGAGCAGGCATCCTGTGGTCCTGTCAGTGCCATTCTGAAGGTGTCTTGGAGATGAGACTCTCCCAGTGGCTTAAAGACACAAGTAATAGTTTCTTTGGATTTGGGAAGAGTAGAAGCGTTACTGTGGATAGTTCTTTACCATTCCTGCATAGAGAGTTGATGCTTTCAGTTTGGCCCCTGACAAGGATGATGTAGAGCAGCTTCCTTCGACTCCCTTAGGAGGTGATACTTCTACACCGGTTGGCTTCTGGAGATTTGTTGTCTTTGTTGATGAGGCGCCTTTCCATACCCTATTATCTTGTAGACACTCGAAAATATTTCTGTGCAAAGGGAAGTAAGGATGTAAAAGATACCAATGGTCCACAATATGTTGAGAGTGGATTTTATTCTCTAGGTTCTCTTTCTCTCCCTTGCCACTGTGTTGCTTAAAACTTGCCTCTCATGTTAAAAGTAGCTCTGTGTGTTGCTGCTGTGCATTTGGGAGGAAGGTTCTGACTGCCAGTGTTCCTGCTGTTTGGTCAAGAAGGAGAGTAATAATTTGGATTAATGCAACTAAAATGTAACATAAAGTCAAAGAAAATCTATTGCTTACTGAAATTTAGCCCATGAAAGTCTATGACTTTAAAAAGCTGAAAAAATAGATTAATTATGTGTATTTGGATGGGAGCACCCAGTATAGAATGATTAATACATATGTTTATGGCAGTCAGTCATTTCAGAAGACCAGGGGGTTTGAAATGTATATGTACTCTAGGGCAGCAATCAGGCTTTCTTTTATACAGCATAAAAGCAGACACTAGGAAATTACATGAACACATTTATATTGCCAGATTGTGGTGTGCACGACTGTAAGTCAAAAGTGTGCTGTTCATGAAATCTGAATAACAGCGAGGGGAAAGGAAAGAATCCAAAGAATTATCATCAAGAAAAGGCTTAAAGTTGTTATTTTAATAGGAAAAGAAGTTTATTTTCCAGAGGGAAAAAAATCCAAAAATATTAAAATTTGGAGTAGTGGAAGAGAGTGGATTTGGGTAGAGGGCATTGGAAATATGAAGTTGAACTGTGATGACTGAAGTGGGAAGTTGTGACAGGACCTTTGGAGAAAGTATCCAACGCTAACTATTAACAAAACAGAGTGCTGCTTTGGCACTTGCAGTGAGAAGTCATAATTTTGTAAAACAGTTGAGAGGAGCCTTCTCACATCTCTGAAGTACTTAAGCATATGCTTAGTTTTATGCCATATCAGCAAAGAATTTTGGACTGGGACTGCTGCCTCAAAGCCCTGTAAGAAGCTGCACGGTTCCCAGAGTTAAAACTCTGTAGCAGTACATTTAGGTGCCAGATTTCTCTTTGCTCCCCTTTGATGTCAGGTTCCCCTTTCCTGGTGTGTGCTGTCTAACCATTGAAATAGCTCTGAGGTGCAGGATTTCCTTTTGTGGGACCAACAGTCAAAATAATATCTCGAATTCTTCTGCTGCCTGGAGAATACAAAGATTCATCGAGTTTGGAAACTGCTGCACATGTTATTCCTCAGGCATGTAGGTGAGGATGGCTTGCACAGAACTCTGTATTGCCTTGGTTTACAATACCAGGGCTAGTTTGCTTAGAGCTGGTTTGATGTCTTTGTCCTCTCTTGTCACCTGAGGTTTAGGTGCAGTGTTCTGACTGCTTGGTCAATATCACTAGGTTAAGATACACATCTGAGATACTTTTCACTAAGAGCATGAACAAAGTTCTCTGTGTGTGTGTGTGTAAGATGAGTTACTCTTTTGACTGGGTAGTTTTAATGAGTAGACTTAATAGTGTAACTTTCCTCAGTTAGACCAGGGGAGATGCCTTGAACCCTTTCTGTAGGACTGCTGTTTCCCTGGGCTATAGATTTTTGGCAATGGTTTCTGGTGCTACCTTAGCTTTCCTGCCTTTGAAGTGTGAGTTATGTATTGGGTGCCCCATTTGTACTTTGATAGTCACAGTGTCTTTGGAGAGAAATACAGAAACAAATATTAGAAAAAAAATTATGATTGTCTGTTACTCTTTTTCAGCAATTCTGGGTAGAGCTTTCTCTAGCTGAGCTTGTGGATGCCAATGAAGTAAAAAGGACTGAGGAAGATGATTTGTGTAAAATGGCTCATCCCAATTGCTATTATGAAACAAAAAAAGCAATGAGAGTGTTTAGATTTTGGGTTTGAACGTACGCGTTTTAAAGTAATGAAGGGGAAACAATATGGCTGTAATATAAATTTTATTGCACATTTCAATTCAGCACTGCTGACATGCTCTAGATGAGAAGGCATTTTAAACAAGTTTATTGCTTTGGTAAACTTTTGCCTTTGTAAAGATTAGAAAAGTTGTCTGAAATTGTTTTGCTGAGGACTCTCTGGCTAGTGAGAGAGTTTGTAACATGTATTTTCCAGAATTTTTTTATTTTAAAAAGGAGACAAAACCCAAACCTTCAAAACTTAGTTTCTGTAGATTTAACAATAAGCAGGATCATCTTAAGAGACTGTGATAGATCACCCTTAAATGCTCTGTGAAAATCAGAAACATTTATAAAATTATTTTTCTTACTGAGGCATTGAAGTGAGTCTGTTGTTGGAAAAAGGGTCTTTTTAAACTATTTATTTTCTTAGATTCTAGTCTAACAAAATTTGGAATGAAAGTTGGACCAAAGGTTTTAGGGCAATAAATGTCTAAAGAAAACAAGCTGTAAAAAAAAGCCCAAGGTTTTACTATCTTTTTGATGCTGCCCCTCCACCTATTATTTTTTTTTTAATCTAGCTGTTGTAGACTATTATTTGTGTTTTTTATAATTTTTCCAATAACTTCTTAAATCCATGTTTTCCTGGCATCATGCAGTTGGGTGTCAATATTGTAGTTTATTGGAAAAATTTTGTCTTCTGTCTTTGCAAAGGCCATTTTGGCATCATGGCAGAGCCATCCTTAATACCTGGCAATTAGAAAGCAAAGGGGATGAATCTCTACAAGTCTCTACTTTGGCCTTTCAGAATGTGTTTGTCCACAGCACAGCTTCCTAGAGACAATAATTTAAATACCTTATTTAAATATTTAGATCGGTCATTAAAAACTCAGTTTAGATTGCATATAGTAGTTACATTTGTCAATGTAATAACACTGGTAGCAAGGGCTTTTACTTACTTTATAAAATGTTCTGTTGCTAAAGAGTCCTTATGACAAAAGATTTTTTTTTCTCCTTTCTCTGGTAAACTTGGTAATGGTATGTAAGACAGTGTAAGAATTACCTGACATAGTAGTTTATTTCCTGATGATGCCTGGCAGTAACCAGTTTTGAATGATGTATTTTGGTCTTCATACTTCTTGAAATGCAAAGGATAATAACAAGAAATTTAGAAAACACCATTTTTGAAGAAAAACAGAAACGAATGGCAATATTTATTCACAGTCAACTGAGAAAACACAGAGTTCAAATTCTTCAGTTTAGGCAGAAGTATTACAAAGGTGGATGTACTGGTGGAAATTGAGTAATGGTGGAAACAGACACTTGGGACATAGCAAGTGATACAAGGGAAATGTTCTGGTAGCAGGGAGCTACAAGGATCTGTTGTCTGCAGTCATTGTGGGGTTTCTGTTAATTGGGAGTATCTTAAGAACAGGTGGGACAGCAGTGTATTGATGGTTGGTTATCAATCCTACCTCAAATGAGTTAATGACCTCTCTTGGAAACTTTGGACTTCATCTTCTCTTGGTTTTGTGCTTGGGGTGTTAAAACAGGACAAATGCAGCCTTTGTATGACTGCTGAAGCTAATGTCTGGTGTTTGGTCAATCAGGGCTCCTTATGAGATCATGATAACTTAGTCTGCAGTTAATGCAACTTGAGAGTTAGTATCAAAATGCTTACATTGTTAATCATCAACAGCTGAATAGACAGGAGTTAGACGCCTTTGATGTCAAGATGAACTTCTGGAGTTTCTGGTTTTCAGAGTATCCCTAGGGATATATTTGATATATGGTGGTCTTTGTCTTCTCAAAAATCAATTTCTAATTCCATGCTCAGCATTCTCAAATCCCAGACAGTGAGCTGGGGACCGCATAGTGGCACTGAGCATTTCCAATTAAGACCTTGAAAAAGTCTGTATACATGTGGCCTAACCTTGTCACCCAGAAAAATAAAGAGTGCTGTTTTCTCCAGATAAAAAATGAAATGCATTGGAGTGACGGTGTTTGTTGAAGTAGACAAAGAATTTGAGGATCCATTTTCTTAAAGGTTAAACTGGATTTATGATTTTGTAGGCAGTTCTTGTTAAATGAGAATTTTATGATAGCAGAGAGACCATGAAAAGAATTAGCACTGGGATTATATCTCTACTGTCAATATTTTCCACCCTGAATCTCAAATTACGATTGCCAGGACCATTTATCTGTCTTTGACATCAGCTGCTGAGAACTCTCCCTTTTATCAGTGCAATGCTTTGTTAGATTTTGATCTTTGAAGAACTGCAGCTTGTATTTTTCTACTGTTGGTTTCACAGTTAGTGTCTTCCACTGCATTCATTGTAGCTTCACATTTTCAATTTAAATGTTTATGTTTAAATATGCTTAATTTAAAATGGGGTTTGGCACATGAGCTACTTAACTACTTCTGCTTGGCAGCACTGGTCTCATGGAAGGAGCTGGTGATAAGGTGTTTTACAAAACTCCGGGGAAAAATGGTGCAATCCTATAATGTTATCCTATTTCTCATTCTTGGAAGATTTCTGCTTCCCCTATACGTGCCAGAGTGACATTATCCCAATCTGAATGCAAGAAAGAGGAGGTAGCTATGAAGAAGAGAAAGGCTATTGTTCCTTGAAAATGAAATTGCACTGAGTGCATGATTACCTTTCCAAATGTCTTGATAGAGAGTGCAGACACTGTCACAGCATCTGTGATTGTTTAGACATGTGATTTTGTCTGGAAGGAATGTTTTATTTGGACTTTTTTCCACATTTAACTTTTGAATAGCTTCTGAGTCCAATCTGTCTCTTAATAGAATGAAAAAGTTAAGCCTTAGCTCTTTCTGCATTCATTAAAAAAGACAGGAAGGAGCATTATCATGGCAGAGGTGATTCAGAGAAACTGCAGAACCTCATTTTTCCTTTTTCACACCAGACACCTCCTTCTAGGAGCTTTAATTACAACTGCCTTTAGATACTGCTGGATTATGGATGTAGATATACCCCTGGATCAGAGAGTATATTGCCAAAATGGTAGCAACTCTGAAGCCTTTTGTGCAAAGACCTGCCTGGACCTTTTTTGTTAAATATCCACATGGATTTAGGATTGACCAGACTTCCAAAATATAACCCTATTTAGAAAGAATGAGCTTAAAAAAAAAGAGATGAGGAATTAAAATAATAAAAAAACACAATGAAATTAATTCAGCTGCTACATTCCAGCTTCTGTACCTGTTTCACTTGCCTGGGGAAATTTCAACAAAGTGTGTGTTAAAATGCTTGTTTCTTTTCCGTTCCTTATACCACCAGTTTTACTGGATGAGGGAAAACAGACTGAAGCTTAGGAAAAAAAACCAGGAAACTGTCAGTGCAAAAGTACTGTCAAAAGCAGAATGGGCCAGATTTTCAGATAATGGTTTGCTTGTATGTTTAATGGGGTCATAGTTTTTTCTAGCATTACTTAATGAAGATGAATTTCTCACTGAGATTTCAGGTAACCTGTGGGCTGTAAAATAATTAAAAAATAATTCAGTCGTCACTAATAGTGGTTTTCTTTTCTTTTAAAGATATTATACTTGCTTCTGGAGAGCACAGTGGGACTTATTTGCTGTTTATTTTGCCATGGTGACTTTTCCCAACATCAAGTTATGAAAAAAATAGTTGGTGTCAACTTCCAGAATTTGCAAATCACTTTGGAAGAAAAACTGTAAGAGTGAGGGACTGTTGCATTTATCTCAATGAGACATTAACACCGAAATCTTAAAGTCATTTAAGTGTGGCCATTGGCAGCTTTCTCACTGCTGATGTTTTTGTAGAGCTGTCTGGGTAAACGATTTTGGATTGTTGTGGGAACAAATGGCCAGTGATGGGCATCATGCTCTCTGCCACAGTTAGGTCAATATTTAACAGGATATTCAAGCCCTAGTCAAAAACCACCTAGTAATCCTACCAATGGAGTATCACACAGAAATTTTTGCATGGGCTCCCTGTTTTAAGTTTCCATGGGTGTTTTTTTATAACAACATGTTGTATGGTGATATATGAAGTGTGAAGTTGCAGAGTGACATGAAATGCATACCCTGGAAATTAAATAAGCCACATGGACTGTTTTGCTGATTTTATCTCCCTAAATAATGTTCCTGTTATTTTGCAAATGCTGGTGGAGAATCAGGTGCATTTAAGGCGCTTTGCATTTTCAGGAGTCTGTGTTTCTCATTATGAAATGAAGAGTCTACTTATGGTCAAGTTCACAGATAAATATACACAAGTTTATTTGGATTTACTCTTTCTGGAGTGGTTCTTCTCAAACTATAGTTTCCTTCAGAACATGATTGACAGATGGTGGTGGTCTTTGTCTCAGTTTCAGTGTTTCTGGATTGTGGCTCTGGCAGCTGAATATCTATGGGAAAATGTGTTACCTTTTGATTACTGGTTCTTGAACTGTAGATTTCTGATGGGCTGTCAGCCATGGTAAAGATCTGAGATGCCTTGTTAAACAACTGTTTCAGTAGTACTTACAATTAAAGCCTTGATGATAAACATGTATTTGATCATAAGAAGGGGATGAGGATTGAGAGGCATACACTGATACAAAATGCTGGGAACCCCTCTTGTGACAATCTTCTATAACAAAATTTTTGTTAAACAATTTTGAATACACAACTGCTCCTTCCTCTTTTTCTTTCTTTTTTTTCCCTTTTTTTTTTTTTTTGAGAGGGGTTTCACTTTTTGTGGGAAAAAATCAATCATATGTATATCTTTATATGTATATGCACATGTGTAAAAATAACAAGTTGAAGAAAAAATAGTCAAAGCAAGAAAGCTTCTGACTGTCAAATAGCTTGAGGGCATTTGCTGCTATTCTTAAGGCACAGAAAAGAACTTGTAGCTTTCTGAAACAATGGACATTTTTACTATGGAGGCTTAAAAATAAGTTTAGAATCAAGCCTTGTCAGAATATATCCTGTCTGCAGCTGTTAGGTTACTTGGTTTGTTTACATGTGAAAGTTGTAAAGTCAGGATTATTCTGCTGGATCTGTAAGGGTAAGGATTTCCTCTTTGTACATGTAGGCCTGTCAGATCTGGTCTGGGCACTGATGTCATACTTAATATATTATATTTTAGCAGTGGTTGATGAACACCAATTCCTGTCAGCAAAGCTGGATGCATTTGTCAAGGGAGAAAGTGAGAAACTGCCCTTTTGCATCATACTGTCACATCTCCCAGCACTTGTGGTATTAAGCCCTGCTTCCCTCACACTCGATATGCAGAATGAATGAGGCTGTTTTAGTATGACTTCTGTTTTTATAGTTATCTGAACTTTGAAATTGTCTCCTAAATCATCCTTGCCAATAGCATTAACTACCCCTTTGCTGGTAGTCAGAGATTATTCTACAGTAAGTTAAAGGGTAACTCATCTTCTTTTGTGATGACAGGAAACATGGAGGGATGTAAAAGATAATGGCTAATTCAAAGCAGAGCACTCCACTCTGCTTCTGGAAATCCATCAACTCCATTCAAACAAGGATCTGAAATTTTGCAACAAACTTGGAAAGCTCTTTCCTTTTCGCTGCTTCAGTGAATTGTTATCTGGGGGAGGATGATGCAGATGCCCGTGAATTATGGTGCCTTTCATTACGAGGGGGTGAACTGCACATTAGCCTGGCATTCAGAAGCCTGGAGGTTTCAGCCACTGTGCTTTTGCTGTTTCAAAGAAGGTAAAAGTGTGATGCAAAGTAGATAAATGATGTGGTATTAAAGAAAGGTCTTTATCCCTCCTTCTCCTTTTGCAGCACCAAACCCCTGAAAATAGATCATTTAAAAATGTTCTTGTACAGAGATGAGTCATGCCAGCTGTACGGCTGGGCCAGGTAGTGAGCGACAGGGCCAGGTGGAGCAGAGCAACAGCAGGTGAATTGATCCTTGGGTAAACACCTGTGTTTGCTTTTTCAAAATTTTCTTGTTAAAGACAGCTGCAGCAAGGGAACAAGAAAAATCTAATGTAATAACAAGCCATGGAAGGATATTTCAGAGTTACTTTTTTCAGAAACAAGCTGTATCTGGCTCTCTTCACATGGCAGTTCCATCCATGCTTCCTGTTCATCACCTGGGGCTGCTTCTGCTAAGTGAAATCTTGCTGTTGTGGTTGACAGCCAGGTTGTTGCTCCTGACATTAACTGCTTCAAATAAATGACATTATTTTCTGCTAGATGGAGAGGTGGGATCAAGAAAACATTCCAGCTAAGTCAAGAGCATTACCTTTGCATTTACTGTATTCTTCTGGAGCAAGGCATCTTGTAAGACCTTGAGCAAAACACATGAAAATTCTGGATCAGAATGTTTGCTCATGAGGAAACATGGACAGTGAAAAGACTGGGGGGAAACAGGAGCAACACTTTTTCAATGTTCTAAAAGCCTTAGGAAGCACTGTGTCCAAGACAGATTTAAAGACATCCCTGTGCTCTGGGGAGCTCTGGAGATGAAGGAAAAAGACCAGATTCTTCTGTTACAGCCACTCTTAATCTTTGAGTATAGAAATACTTACTTAGGCAGCATTTAGGTATGGCAGTCAAAAGCAGTGTAAAAAATTATGAAGTAGATTGGTTTTGTTAGACTATGATTATACTTATTCACAGCTCTTGATAGGTGTCATGTACTGTGAAGCATTTTTAATTTCCTGAGAACAATGTAACTTAAGATATCTTTCTTCACCAGGCCATTTGATTTATTAGAAAACTGCAAGATCCATGTAGTGCAGACTCTGTTAGAGATTGTTGTGTCCCATTCCCACTGTGAAAAAGTGGAACCATGGTAGCTTGCATGTGTTAAATTGTGGACGCATGTTTTAACATGCTACATTCAATGTATCTTATACATGCTACATACATTACATATTTCTATATAAGGTCTGTCAAACATAAATAAAACAAATACTCAATGCTATCCCACCACAGTCATTGTAGAGGAGAGTAGGAGTTGCCTTACTGAAGTGCTTTTTCTTCCTACGCTGCCACATGCAAAAGAGATTTATGGAAAACAGAGAAAACGACGCTGATGAGAAAAACAGATTTACAGTGAAAGCCACTATCACAATATAGCTACACTGTTTAGCAAACACCTTATGGAAGACAATACAATGTGCCAGCAAGACTGCTTTTATTTTACAGTATTTCTTTACAAGCTAATAGACAGTGCGCTTGATAAAATTAATCTTGTTATGAGAGATTTATTGTCATTACAAATAAGTTCTACTAAATGAATTAGTTTGTTTCATTTACTCCTTATGAAGTCAATATGTTACTTGAGAATTAAGCAGTTCTTTGCTGTCAGTGTGTTAAATTATTAAGGGGGGTGGTGGGGAAGTAAATAAATAAGTGAACTAGTAGGAGATAAGATAGACATCCACCAAAAAGAGTTTAAATTTTGTCCAAACATTGACAAGCACTACTGCCTTCAGAGGGCTTGGATCAATCCTTGTGATTCACACAAGAAAAAAGTCATAAAATTTAAAATGCCTGAATGTTTGCATCCACAAGCTTATTATCCATGATAAATCAGGGAAGGATATTTTGCACAAAGTCAGCTATTATCTGAAAAGTTCATAGCTGTTTAATAAAACAGGTAATTGGTGTTATTTTGTTGCAAGGATGCACTTTTTTTTTCCCAGATAGTAGACTTGCATGATTCTGACTTGTACGGTTCAGGTGCTTTTATTGGCAGCTTCCATGATTTATGGCTTGCTGAGTGACATTTTATTTCCTATTGAAGGTAGTAACAGCTTAGAGTCTTCAATTAATCACTTTTATAAGTAAAACTGCACTGGGTATTCCTAGAACCATATTCAGGCCAGGTTCCTTGAGAGATTCAAATTGCCAAGAAAACCATGTGGATGAACACAACCTAGTGCATGCAGATAAATATGAGCCAGAGAGGATTAAAGGAGGCTGTAGCTGTAATGTCTAGACTAGCATTTGTGACTGCTAATACACTGCTAATATGGGTCTGTTTTTTCAAACAGAGGTGTTCAGAGGGAGCTTAAGGTCTATTATGAGATTTCCTCCTGTGACAGAAATGAAATAACTTTGGGTAGGATCAAGCTTCGTGGATTTCAGCTTCAAAACTCTCATTAAGTTTCATTTCACCTTTTGTGTTGGTTTTGAGACCCTGTCAGAATTGCATTTGGCACAGAGAGAGCAGTGTGTTCACTGAAGAAATACAGTTTTAAAAAGCATGATTGCTTTTACAGTCTCGTGGTGTGTGTAGCCTGGCAGGACAAGTGTCTGTGCCCAGAAACTCTAGTTCATATCCCTGCACTGATGATTAGATTTAATTTCTTAATAAAAACCTCAAGTGTGGTTTAGGGGAAACGTTGCAGTGAGATGATTACTGGTGGAATGAAAAGACATGCTCTTACTGGAATTCAAGTGCCTTCCTCTGATTTTAAGGCACACAGTGATGAAAATGCTGCTGCTAATGTGGGTTTTTCACTCAGCCTTAGAAGTGGAGGAAGACTGAAGAGGCGTGGATATAAAGGCCCGAGGAACTGAACTGGTGTAGGTATCTGAAGGGAGGTTTGTTCATACTTGGGAGAATAATGGCAAGCTGAATGAACAGGTTATTGTCAGAGCTTCTGCATATCACGATTCTTTATGTGGAAAAGAAAAACCTCCATGATCTCAGGGGATTTTGGCTTCTGAGAGGGCAACACACTGGCTTGTCAAGAAGAGCTTGACAGGCTGCAGAGGACAAAATGTCAGATGAGGAGTTAGGAAAAATGGTTTCCTTTTCATTTCAGTTCTTGGCCAAATTTCTTCCACTCTACCCGTTATTTCCTCCTCCAATTTATGGCAATGGAGATCCAATATTGTAAAAGCTCTTTGTGGTCTGTGAATGGAAAAGCACTCTTAGTTCTAGTACCTCAATATTACAGTCTTGTTTGCTATTCTCAAATATTGCTGTAATTTTTTAACTATTTCAGTATAAAGGTAAGTGAAAAATCCTGTCTTTGTTTTCCGAAAGAGATATTTCTGATCAATTTCGTCATGTGAGGCACTGCAACGTTGAGGGAATGGTGGAAAAAGATAAATGCTGTTAATCCAGTCTTTTGTTGGTTTAAGTAGGATTCACTCTTGTGTATTGCCTCCATTTAGAAGAATCAGGCAGTCCTTTTGCCTGTTATAATATGGTGTTTGTTTAAAGGCAGAATTCCAAATATATTTGTTGGCTTTTCTCCTGAATCATGACTGTAACAGGGACATGGATACCTTAGAGAGCTAAATATCCTGCAGTCTGGTTTGCTACTGATGTGCATACATAATTTCCACTGACAGTAATGGGAGTTACATGTGTATAGAAAACAAAACAGACCCTTAAAAAATGTTGGTCAAGTAATAAAAGCTAGTCTAAAGAAACAGTGGTAGTATAGAGTGGAAGGGAGACTTTTTTTTTTCTTTTTTCAACTTGCTTTGCCTTTAACTTATCCTCACCCCACTCATGTTAGTTTCATATTATTTTTATGGATTACATCCTGATCTAGTACAGCATGAGGGGTAAGATAACATCCATGTGAAAAAGGTAAGCAGATGATTTTAAAATGTATTTACTCCCTTTCCCAGCTCCCAGAGGAGTGAGAGGTTCCCCTGTGTAGTGGTGGTAGCACAGATGAGCCTGCCCTACCTGTGTGCTGCTGAAACTCTTTTTTATTATGCAGCAAGAGCAGGGCTGCAGAGCCCTCCTGCCACTGAGTTAGTGCATCCCAGCAGCATCCAACATCCAGAATGGGAAACTGGCTATCCCATTGTGTTTATTGGGAACTCTACTGTCCTCTGCATGCTGTTTGTTATTTTGAACTGTGAAAACGAGAAACGTGGCTTCTTTGGAGGCTGTCAGGACTTTGAGTGTTTTCCTTGAGCTTCATTGAGAGGGGAGAAGCAAATTCCTGGATAGTTAGACCCAGCACTCTGTAGTCTATCTCTTAATTCAATTCCCTGCAACCTGTGTGTTTTCATTGTTAATCAGTGGACATTTGTCCTCAGAAGTAACTAACTCTGGGGAATGTAAGAAAGGATAAAACTGTTCAAAACCCCAAATGTTACACAAAAGGCATAAAAATAAAATTGTCCTTTACCAAAATAGCTGAGCATTATGGCATCTTAATAAAGGGAGTGCTAGAATATGTTCTCCTAATAAACCTCAGTAAAACCTCTAAAAATAACTACACAGATATATTCTAAGTTGATTACCAGTAATTGAACTGACTTAATGTAGTTGGATGATGTCATGTAAAATATTCCTCTAAAGTAATTTCTGTAGACAAGCCATTTGAAGTCCTCTTGCAGGGAGCATAAACATCTTCATGTTGCTAAACTGAGCCCTCAGACTAAAGCACTCAGCAGGAGAGCTCTGACATCTCTCTGTTTTATCTCGTTCCTTTGAGCGCCTCTGGCTTTGCCTGTTAGAGGCAGCTTTGCAATGACAAATATCTCATCCTTGTTTTAGTAAAAACCTGGAAACTCTATCACAGTTTAGACCTGTTAGTTGTAGAAAAAGAGAGGCTAAAGATGGAAAGGACTTTTGAATGTGTCTGGCTTCCAAGTTTCCCTGCAGTATGCATTTCCAGTGTTCTGTCCAGCTTCAGCCTGCCTGAGCACTGGGGACGTTCCATGGCCTGATTCATCTCATCAGAAGGAAGCTTGGAAAATGATTTTCCTAGGTTTTGGTCTTGTTTTTGCATTTGCTTATACATTTCCTTATATATTGGCTCTTGTCTTTATATAGCCTTTTAAAGCTTTGTGGCTGGTTAATGCAGATAATATCTTCTTCCAAAACTTGTTTAGCTTGGATTGTTACTTTTGTGGAAGTGGTTTAGTAGGGTTCTGCATGGGGTTTTTTGGTGTCTATTTTTTTTTCCCCTTTTTATTTTTTCTTTTATTGTTTATTTCTTTGGGTTTTTTTGTTTGTTTGTTTGTTTTGTTTGGGTTTGGGGGGGGATTTTGGTGTAATTTTTTTTGTTGTCTGAGTTTTTTGTGTTTTCATTTATTCTCTGGGGGCCAAGACATCCATGACTGATTCAAGTATTCACGGTGTAAATGTGGATTCTACAGAAATAAAGTGCTGTGTCCCTGCTCTGAAATTTTTTCTATTTACTGATCTAGCTTGATATAATATAGAAACTCCTTGGAGTTTTTCTTCATCAGCTCTCTGTATTACTCACAATTTCCTTCTTCATGCTCTGAGGTACTGGCATATCAGTAACTCTTGGGCAGTTTTGTTTACTGGGGCACCAGTTTATCAATTACATGATGAATGATTATTCAATCATTTTGCTGATACAGATGCTGCTCTGCTCTTCACCACATCTTAAGATCTGGAGCAATGCCCTGTGAGAAAATGTAATAATTTTGTTGTTTTTTTCCTAAGGCCACAAGATTTTATTATTTTTTTTGGTCCAGAAAGGTTGGTTAGTGAGTGATTCAGTAAAGCACTGATGTGCAAATCCTGTCAGAAATTTGCACTAACCTCCTGAACCTGTCAAAGTGCCAAAGGCACTGTTAGTTACGATGCTGCCCTTAATCAAGAGGCCTGGCAAGGCCAGAGCTGTGGCTTCTGTTCTTCTATTATTAAATATCAACAGCTAATAGCGTGCTTAGTTAGTACTAGTTGATTCTTTAAATGATAGCTTATGGGGGAAGAGCACATCCTGTGTATGAGGGGAAGAGTTATTAACTTCCCCTTGAATAATGACATTTAGGAGCAGGCTTCAACATGGCCATGTTTTGCCCCTTCCCCTGTTAGCCTTTGAAGAGGAGATTTCCTCTTTCACTCGTACATTGTTTTGCCAACTGCCCTGGGTTGCCTGCCTGGAGCATTGAGTTGTTTCCCCAGAGGCCTTGTGACATGTTTTTCTGGCTCCTGCTGGAGCATGAACCTAGCTGGCTGAATGAGTATCCTTTTTAAAACCTCTGTTCTTTGTGTGCTTAAGGGACATGTCCGTTGTAACCTTTTGCAGAATCAGACGCATGCCTTGCAGGTTTGAGAGTTGTGGGTGAAAGCTATTGTCTTCCTAGGCATGGAATGCCAGCGGGACAAGGACTGACAGATTTTGGAGACTTTTTGTGGCTTAAAGACAAGTCTTAGCCATTCAGACCAGGACTGAACCTATGGTGTTTTGAGAGAGGCTGACAATGCCATATTTATGTCCAACAGTGCACTCTCTATTCATCAAGGAAATGACCGCAGAAATGTGTACCCAGCTGTCCCTGTATCAGTAGCATCTATGCATAGCAGCTGCTGATGTTTGTGATCATTTCCTATCAGGCCCTTCTTATTTTGGTAGATAAGCCTCAAAATAATTAGCTAAAATCTTGGAACTCAAGGACACCTAAGAGCCAAAATCAAAGCCATTTCAGTAACACTACTGTTGCACTGCCTTAATCCACTAAATTGAAGCCGACATTGAATGATGTTCTCTCAGGGAGTTTGTGGCAGTATTCTCTGCAATCCTTATCCTTGAGTATCCCTGCTGCAGCCCTGGTCTCATGCCACTCAGCCCAGAGGAGGCTCTGGAGTCCCACAGCACCCTGCAGATCCCGGGTTAGCTCCACGTGCTGCGTGGGTGTCGGGTGCTCACATCTCCAGCTGCTCAGGACATGCCTGCGGCACTGGATGCGGAGCATGCCTTGGCCATCAGCAGATACCATCTGAGCAAAGTCCCACTCTAATGCTTTGATTTTTTTGTTGTCATTTTTAATTATTTGTAGCTGCCTTCATAAAGAGACTTTCTGGCTCTTTTAAAGTTTTTGAAAGTTCTTTTTGTACAGTTTTGCAAGAATCACAGCAAGAAAAGAGATGATATCGTGGCCAGGGCTTTAATCTATTATTTATTGGACCTCTGTTAAATGAGGTGCCTGTGACAAAGCAGGGTGCATGGTTTTGGTTAAGTCCCCTGAGTCCCTTGATATGCAACTGTCAGTGCCTCTTAGAGACGAATTTTCTGTTTTGACATAACCCCCTTACTACTGCCAGCTTCTCTTTGCAAAGGAAATTGTGTCCTTAAAAGCAGATTTTAGGTGGATTAGGTCTGTACTGAAGACACATCTGTGTTAGAGATTTTACCTGATGGACATAGTTTTGCCATTTAGATAGATCTTTAAACTTTCTGTGCCCCAGTTCCCCGTGTGTAAAACAGGGATAAGATTCTTGACACTCAAAGAAGTGAAAATACATTAAAACATGGTGAGACCACTTAGAACTACAGTGATGGGGAAGAATTCTCTAATGAGGAGACATGATTTCACATCTGTGTTTTTAAGGGCTTGGCAGTATTTATCCACACAGAAACTACACCACAAATTTGTGTCCATTATTCTGTGAGAACCTGCTGCAAAGAAGGAATCTTTTGCATCTTAGAATAGCTTAGAGCTGTTGTAGACCTGCACATTCAAACTATCCTGTGCTTTTTTGTTTGGGCCTATAAATATTTCTCACCCTAGTGGTGGAACTTCTTTTTCTTGTCCTAAGTCAGATACTATGAAAAGAGCATAAGGTTGGAAAAGGATGAAAGAAATATGCTGGTGATTGAAAAACTTTGCTTCTACCAGCAAATAACCATGATTATGTAAATAAACATGACTTCTTTGTTTCTCCCTGTTTATGTGATTTTGAACCAAATGAGTACTCAGTACAAAAAATATTCCATCATTTTTTGCTGTTGTGGTTTGGGCAGGAGATGTGGACTGGGAGACTTTGGCTATTGAGATTCTTTGTGGGTATCTTGCTCCTCAAAGCAGCAGTCCCCATCAGACACTTCTCAACAGCCTTAGTTTTTCAGTTTTTAACCATGGATGGATGTTACTTTGAGAGCAGAACTAACACACTGAGTACTTACAGGGGATGGAATGACATTTAAGATCAGGTTTGCCTTTTTTCCAATCCCTTGGCAGTGTACACAGAACTCATGTAGCTGACAGTGGTGTGATCCAGGAGGCCACTCTAAGTGGATGCTTTTTCAACCACTTGTTAGAGCTTCCAGTCTAGGCTTTGCTTCCTGAGCCATTGAAGCCTTCTCTGTCAGATCAGTGACTTGGAACAGTGATCAGTGCAGCAGGTTGCTCATGTGCATGGTTTCCTGACAAGAGGTAGACTTCCTTTAGTTCTAAGAGTTGATAAAATCAGAACTCAATTGCGAGGTTCCCAGTCTACATCCATGTCAGCTGTGTAATATTAGCAGGATACCTTTGTTTTCTAAGGTGTGTAGATTGATACTAGAAATCCCCAGTGCACCTCACATATCCTGCTGACAACAGTTCCAATGAACTACTCGTTTACTTTGACCCTCTTTTGGTTCTCATGAGTAATACTAAGGCAATACTAACAAATTTTCTGAATAGTTCAATTTCATGGTTGGTTGGTTACTTTTGTTTTGTTTTGAGGTCTTTCCCTCTAGTTCTTTTAAGAGTTGCAGTAGTTGCCTTTACACGGAAAACAGACAGATTTGTAGTAATTAAAAATAGTTCAGAGAGCAAACCCTAATAAGAGGGAGCAGTTCAGCAGTATGCTTCCCATGTTTTAGGAATGTGTAGAAAAATACAGACAGAAGAATCAGGAACAAGTTACACCCAAGTAGTGTATAATGATAAGACAGAGGCACTTTTCTTTGCAGGCATACTCATTGATGATTTGTGTACGTGACCATCTAAATATACGTCAGTATCTTTTGGATGACACACTGCTAAAACTGTACTCTTCACAATTACCCACAAGTTTTAAGAAAAATAAAACCCATTTGACTATAATAGTGTGCCAGAATATGTCACTTTCCTGCTCAAACTGGTGTTTTTAGTGTCAATGAAGATTGATTTAATGATATTTTCCTCATAAGAAGAGTTCAGACCAGTTTCCCATTTTTTCCAAGTATGTTGTCCAGGAAAACAGAATTGGAGTGAATTCTGTTAAAGTTACTGGAAGATTCATGGAGGCTCTCCTCCTGGAAAGAATAATGGCAAATTTCATTGGGACATCTGTTTGGTTATTTGAAAAAAAAACCCAACAAACCTGGCATGATGTTAACTTAATTTTTTTCAGTGTGGTTATTTCCAATGTTATTTGATTGAAAATAAATATTTTGGATTTTTATTAAAGGTCTGTCCAGTGCTTTTCAGGGTGCTCATGTTTATATACATGCAGAGGAAGAAAAATCATTGTCATATTTAGCTGCTCCTTTCTAACACAGTTTATTCCATTCATGGAAGATTAAGTAGAGAAAATGTAATATAAACTTTATTGTGGTTAATGCCTTAAAGATTTGAAATCATCTGGAACCTGTGATCAAATTACCAACTATTATTATTTTAAGTACCCATTTTCTGTTTCCATGTAAATAATGATGACCAGTAGGGAACTGCTACATTACTTAGCATGTTCATTAGCAATTTTTCCTTTTGATGGGGCTTATCAGAAAAGAAAAAAAAAAAGAAAAAAAGGAGTGAGAGGTAGGAGCTGAGTCTGAATGTCTTGCTGATTTGGATTAAGTTAATAATATTTCCATTTGGAATGTTCAGAGGAGTAAAGTACAAACCCAAATTAAACTGTATGTAAATTCAGCAGTTTTCAAGGCTGAAGCAAAACAGAGTTTAAGGTTTTTTTCATGTCTCTATTGAATTGTGATAATTTCATGAAATTGCTCTGCGGCTAATCTGGGCAGGAAACCAAACTTCTCAGTCTGAAGTCCGATCCAGATCTGTAGCTCTGAGAGCAAATTTGTGAACATGGAACTCAGTATCACCTCTTCACTCATTCAAAAAATTTTTAATTAAGGCATCTTTTTTGGCTCACTTGCAATTTCAGAAGCTTGTTCCCACTCGTTTGCTCATCTGCCTCTGTATCTTGCTTTTACCAGATTTATGTAGCCAATTATGCTCAATATAAAGATACATTAAATCATTGCAAGTATTATAGAATTCATATGGTCTGACCAGCCAGAATAGTTTTTAGATTCTTAGAACATGTTTTCCAAAACTACTTCATAAAAATAATCTAACAATCTCCAAACTTACGGTGGCTTCGAGGAGATCTATTCTCTGGAGTAAATGTTATCAAAATGTAATGCAGGTAAAGGGATGAAACTTCTAGCAAGAATGCAGTCAGCTACTAAAATACTCTCTGAAATCATCCTTAGGTATTTGTTGAAAACTGCTACCTTAAGGTGAGAAAAGTGTGAGGCAGCTGTGTAGAAAGACATTTGAACAATGTGTAGATGCACTTTCCCTGAGCTGACTTCTGCCTCTCAAGGTCTATGAAGTTCATTTTAGAAGATCAACTAGTTTAGTTGTTAAAACATGATGGAGAAATCTTTATCTATTATATCCAGATGATGTTTTCCACTGTTTGTGCTTAAAATCTGTTTTACTAGCTGTGCCCACCCGATTGTTGAATGTACTTAAACTTAGTTTACTAGTTTCCAATATTTTGTTTTGTCTTGTAGTTTTGGATGGTTTTCTTTGTGTTTGACATAAAAGCACATTCATAGATTTTTTTCAGTGGAACTGCCTGGTTAAATGTGTTTCCTCCATGTGTAATTTTGTAGGTATACAAATGGACTGTAGAGGATTTGGGTGTTTTGTCTGTTGTTTAAAGTATAAGAACTGTATTTTGTTTATTAGGAGCATGAGGTTCAGGGTTGCAGATTAACCAGCTGCACTGCCTGCATTCATGTGGTCACAACCTTCCAAATTTACCCCATCATGAAAGGAAGAATTAATTATAGTCCTAATTGACTGTTTCCTTGGATATAAGCAGGAAGGAACTGCTAGGAGGCAAAGTGATTAATCAGTTAAGCTAGTTACATCAATCAAATGTGTGAGAAGGTTGATCATCCCAAAGGCAGAGTAAAGAAATGCCAAAATACAAAAGCCATCAACTTTTTCATTGGGGTTTTGCCGAGTTTCTTTTGTCAGTTTTCTGAGGAATTGCAAGAAGAAATAAAAATAAAAACACATGGTGACTGACCCAGTCTGTTTGACAATCTGTGTGGATTATGGTGGAAGAGGTAATGCAGCAATCTGTTCTCTTATCAGACATTGAGTGTAATCCTCGTTAAAAGACCTTAGCATACGTTTTTCATGCAGATGGACAAGTCACACGTGTCTCCCAAACAAATAACTGGGTGCCACTATCTCACAAATCCTGTCAGTTGTGCCAGTGAAATGGAGTCTCTTGGTTGCAGTATCAGTGAGGTACTACCCACAGAGCTTGATCTAGTGAAAGCCTAAAGCTTTAACTCTCAGTGACAGTGCCTCGTAGTGCTCTCCCTGTGTCCCCTGGCTGCCAGCCCTTCCTCCCCTGGGGAACATGTGGCACCTTGAGGGCAAGTGAAAAAAATTCTGGAAAATCCATTAGAAGCATTAGCATCTTCAAGTGAGGATATTTTGAATAATTGTAATTGACTGGATCGTAAACAGCAGCTTTTAAAGAGCAGTTAAGTCTTCCTTGCTCTGGCTCCGTCAGAGGGGAAGGGAGAAGGAATGGGAACTGCTCCTGTCCTTTGCTCTGGGGAGCTGTTGGGTGGGTGAGACCCCATGCTCTGGGTTTTCTGTACATCCTTCCTTCTTGGTTTAAGCCCTTCTTGCTCCTTCAGTCACACACGGTTCCACAGTGAGGCACTGGGGTCAGAGAGGAAGAGACAAAGTGTGGGCAAGAACAGCTTCTGCTGGCACTGCCAGCAGCAGCAGCAAAGGTGGTGGCACCAAGGTCCCAGAACTTTGAGGCACAAGCTCAGTGCAGACTGCATGAGTACTTTTGCTTCACAGAAAACACTTGTGTCCTTATACAGCTACATGAACTGTATTTCCAGGCCTGGAAACCTCATTGTGGTGCATTATTTTAGGAAACAATCCAGTTTGTCACTTTTCTCTGTCTATAGGTAGAAGCTGATAAATAGAAGGCTTTTCAGTTTGCCAGAGCTCTGGAGGGCTGTGGGTGCCAATCATGTGATGACTGAAGGAAAACTTGGGAAATAGAGCTGTGCAGGAGGTTAGGAGGGGTATGAAACTATACGAACAAATAGGCTTTGGTAAGTTAACCCTGGAAAAACCAATTGCCATTCTATAAGGTCTACTGGAAGTAGTAATGTATTCAGATATAAAGTCTGTACACACTTAATAGCCTATCTAGAAAAAGAGCTTATGAGCATTTATGCTGAACGGTTCTTGATTGTCTAAAAGCTTAGGGTTCAAAGTGTGTGTGTGTGTGTCTGTGTTACTACTTTCTTTGGATTTTCACAGATGTATCTTCATGCTTATGAATGAGCATATACTATACTAAACAATTGAAATTGTTTAAATCAGAAGAGAAGTATTAGCAGTATTAATCTTGTTCTTGGTTTTTTTCTATATTTGAAACATTTGACTATGTAATGAAGATATGCTACTTCATTTATGAGCTTTCTAGTGTAAATTAATTGTTTTAGAAAACAGGGTTTTCTCCATACTTAAGAGACAGATTTAATCCAAATTGCTTCAGAAAAAAACATGATTACTGGTTAAAGAAGAAATTTGAATTTTTTTTCTGGTGATTAAGATTAAGTGCAGTGCAGTTTTTATTAGCATGTATATTTATTAAGTGTGGATTCTATGTATATTGATTTTGTGTGCCTTTATAAATATCAAATCCATAGCAACTTTTTAATGCAGCTGCTTTAAATGTTTTATCACTATGCTGAATACTTGGCAGATGGCTCTTATTTTGAAAAAGGAAACATTTCTAGGAAGGTCATCTTTCACTTGTGTACAACTTAATTTTCTTGAATGAGAGGTGAGGTGTATGAAGTATTATTACTATTGTGACTGTAATGTCTCTGTGTGATCAAGATATCTTTTGGCTGGTGTACTTCTGGGCTTGGCATAAAAAAGGTCATCTTGAGTAATGGGACAAGTGGCTTTAGGTGGTGTTGCTGGGGTAGGAGGGTTGGACCAGGTGATCACCAGAGGTCCCTGCCAATGTCAAGCATTCCGTGATAAGTTGTTTTTAAAAAATCTATAGCACAAGACCACTGTTTCTGATCAAATACCACCTGTCTGTGCCTTCTCAATTTTCCTTTAGAAGTGGAAAATATACTGGTAACTATATATGCATAAGAGATGGCCAAGGTGTCACAAAAACGAACCAATCTCCCATGTTTAGGGTAGTGCTGAGGAAATGGAAATGCTGTCTGCAGGTGAGCAGGTGAATCCAATGTACAGTCGATCCAAGCCATACAGCCATGGAGGTTGCCCAGTCTATTCTGGACTTCAGCCTTCCAACCACAGAGGCCTGATGTATAACTCTGTCTCCTGCTCCAGAGGAGAGTTATATTTTGCTCATACAGCTGTATAAGTTGATTTGCTCTGCCTTTTTTCAGAGAAAAGTGGATTAAACCCATAATGAATAAATCTAATTTTAAAATTACATTGTTGATCTTCACTGCAGCAACATGTGAGATCCTATCTGAGGTTTGCCAATCAAATGTGCAAAGACAAAACAGAATATCTGCAGCTAGGCATTCCCACTTGCAGAATCAGAGCAATGTGATCTTCATAAAAAGTCGTATTTCAGCAAAAATTGGGTCAGCCAAAAAGCTTTGAGTTGGTCCACAAAGTCCTTACAGCATCCAATAAAAAATAGTGGGCTTAATGATATATAGACTGACTGACTCCACTGGGCTTTTTGGTAAAGTAGCATTCATTCAAATGGATGGGGATCATTGAAAAATTACAATTGATGTGCTACATTAATTTTGGTTTAAAAGGGAATATTGTCCAACCTTAAAAACAAAATATTGCTGAATAAAAGCTAAAGAAAACCACATTAAACCCTTAGAATAGTGCTAATTGTCCAAATAATATTTTGAACCTAAATTCTGGACAAAGAAGTTTAAAACAACGTATACCATTACCCAGGGAATTGTAGCTGAGACTTTTAAATATTTTTTCCTTAGCATAAAACATAGCACTTCCTCATTCTTTTTGACTAATCATTTTTATGCAATACTCCCTAAGCGTGCATCTTTCTCTGCTGAGGTGTAACCCATACCCTCACACATTTATATCACTGTGGATATGATAAAATTTGTCTTCTTACCCTGTCAGCAAGTATTTGCAAAATGTTGCCTGTAGTCTCAAAGCTGGTGAAGTCTTACAGGGTTCTTGACCTCAGCAAGTTTGGGTGAAGCAGTGATTGTATTAAAAATAGGTATTTTTGTGAGATGTGCCTGCAGTTGTCAGTTCTGAGCCTGTAGCCTGGTGCAGGCTCAGCACTGCTTAGGCAATAGCATGAACTATTGTTCAGGAACACAGAACTATATTAAAGCATGTGCTTCATGTGCTCTTACTGTGTGCTCTCTGATGTGTGCTGCATGTCCAGGTGCTCCTCTGTGAGTGTGGGCAGGCTTGGCACAGTGGTACCACAGAACTGGTGGGGCTGGGAGGGACCTCTGGGCATCACCCAGTGCCACCCTTCTGCCAAGGCAGGGTCACCCGGAGTAGGTGACACAGGGACATGTCCAGGTGGGTTTGGAATGTCTCCAGAGGGGGAGGCTCCATGATGTCCCTGGGCTGCCCATTCTAGTGCTCAATGGAGAGAAGCTCTTCTTTGTGTTGAGGTGAAACTTCCAGCCACTTTACCTGTACCTTCTGCATCCCAACTTGTTTTCTCTTGCTGCGCTTCCCAGCTTGTTTTCAATCTTAAGAGACAAGACTGCTGATGAAAAACACCCAGTCCTTAAAACTTTGAAGAATTTAAGGAAACTTCTGATCCTTTTGAGCCTCATCCTTAAGTGAGACACAGTTGTCAGGCTATGGTTTTTGAGATTCTTCTCTTTCAGAAGGACCAGTCAGATGTTGAGCTTGAAAGTTATTCAGAAGTGTTGGCAAATAGTAAGTCTGTTTCTATGAATCTTGCCCTATTATATTGCTCCCCAAATTCCCATCTTCTCTTCAACAGTCACTGTAATCCATGTAACCAAGCATCTGATGCCTGCTGATTATTTTCCATCTTTCTGAAGAACTCAGTTCTATCTGCAAGTATGTAAGCTCATCCAGAAGGCCACACAGTGGTCTGTGCTTTACCATTGACATTTTATTTTTTGTATAGCATTAAAATGTACATGTGATGTGAATCCTAAATACAGTGTTTGTCTGAATTGCTTCCCACAATTGGCTTGTCTCTCCGTGGGCTACTGGATTTGCAGCATTACTGGAGCTGATATGTTGAAGTACTTGGAGGCAGATCTATGCAGAGAACCTCCTAAGGAATGTTCATATGGCATGAGAGGGCCAGGCTTCACTGGAAGTCCTGTTGTACCAGAAACAAATTGAGGGTTTTCCTTGTTTGTTTTTGTTTTTTTTTTAATTTTACATTGTGCTCCAAATGCACAAGCAATTGAGTTAGCTAGCTGAGTCTTCTTCAGTGCATTGAAAAATATGGGAGGTCCAGCCCTTAACATACAAAAACTAGGGAATAGTCACTGAGAACAGCATTGCCTTCAAAATGATTCATGCAAGCTGAAAGCCAGAATCTTCTCTTTCCTTGAAACCAGTGTTTATTAAATTGATAATTGCTTCAAATTGGAGAAATATTGAAAGGAATGACATTTATTTTCCTTCTTCCTGCTTTCGTCTCTGCCAGCCGGTGTGTGGGAACTCCTGGGGAAGGCCTGCAGAACTTGTCAATGTTCATTCCAGAGCAGAGCAATTGGAAAGCCACAAAACACTTTTAAGCAGCTCTGTCCTCACTTTTCTCACATTGAAGTCTGGTTAGCAAAGTGAGCAGTTGCCCAGTGGATTTTACTGTCTCAGAAAAATATTAGCACATGGACAAAATAAATGTGCACCAAAAATGTAAAAACATACACCTGTGGTTGGGTGATGCTCTAGGAAGTGGCTTTAATGCTCATCAGAGGACCTAAACATTGATTTATACCCAGGACCTTTTATTCTGTAGCCTGAAACTATTCCAAAAATTTCCTAGGTATCTGGCTTGGTTGTGGTGTGCATTTTGCATCATACACGTTAATGGTAGATCTAGAATCAATGTGAATCCATGTTAAAAATGAGACTGAGTTTTTGAACATAAAGATTTACACAGATAATGTTTTGTTATGGACAATTATATTATAGAGATCATATCTGCATTTCCTTCTTCTCTTTCTTAGTGTTTCTAATTGCACCTGCAAGTTGGAACTTTGATTTGGAATTTCCTAAGCCAGTTTTTTTATTCCCATACAGCATGAGAATCCCAGGAGTTTAGTCTAGCATGTTTGGTTTTTTTCCATTTCTTGTCTTTTTATCACACTGAGTTCACAAATTCTAGGAACGTTTAACTTCAGCCTTGAGTCCTGAACCTGTTGGCAGAGGAGATTTCTGAAAGGAAGGGTCCACCCTACTGTGGGCATATTCATGGTAGCTGTAGCATAGAAGGAAATCTGGAAACTGTAAAGGTTTGTATGTTGTTATCTCCTTTTGGCAGGAAATGTAACAGATGTCATTAATGATAAAATGGGAATAGATGTGTGCTATAAGCTTAAGCTTTGTTAAGCTTTTATAATAAAAAAGCATCAGGCCAGGCGGCTTTTTATTCCTGATGCAGAGAAACTGTGTTTCATGAGAAGTATTCACAGAAAAGTCAGCATACTTGAGTCACGTACCATGAGTTTAAAATCCAGCTTGGTTTGTTGATAACAATGTTTGTGGTGTGTGGGGGAGGTGTCTAAGGCACACATCTAGAAAGGCACTTCTTAACAGAGTCACCCAAGTTTTAAATTTGCATTTCTGTGGTATTCAGTTGAAATCTGAACTTGTATTTTCATTATATGTTACAGTCTTCTAGCCTGTGAATATTGCTGCCTTGATCAGGAAAGAGGAGAAGCAGAGGAAATGAAGTTTTTTACTGACACTTAAAGTTAAAACATGAGCTCTTGATGAAATAGTGCAACAAGCACCTTTGCAGAAGAGTTGAAAAATCAAAATGCTTTGATAAAGTGTGCATGGAGATACTGTGCTGTAACAAAACATGATTACTTCTTTGTGACAGGAGATGCCACTGGAGGTGTTTTCAGCTCATGGACAGAGCAGAAAGCATCAGTTTCACCATTTGAGAAAAATGTAAATGCATAAACTTTGTGTTTCAATATTCTTTCTGGGTCGGGCTGCCCCGGAGCTAATCACTGAAGGATGATAGCACTTCCTTTGACTCTGGGTCTGTCACTTACAGTTTGTTTATACATCAAAAGCGTGTGATCAGAGTGACTGCTCTGGTAGTCTGAGTTCAGAGTAAATGTCAGTATCAAGGACTATCTGTGTGCATCAGTGCAAACCAGGACTCAGTGCAGACCTTGATGTAGAAGAAATAGTTAATAATTAATGACAGAAAGAAGTTACCCAACAGAGATACTGCAGCATAGCAACATTAGCAAAATCTTACCAAAAGTGACTGTATGTATCAGAGAGACAAATAATTGCTTCTCTCCTGTTGGCAGTGGAGGGTGTAAACATGGGGCAAGGTTTTAGCTGTTAGAGTAAAAATGTTTGTAAAGTTAAGAAAAAGGCATTGAAATAGTTAGGAAATATATGAACCAAATTCAGTCTTTAATGATCAGGGGAGGATTGCTTTGTGCATGTGCTCGCTGTGCAGTCTGCAGTGGTTTGGCATGCCCTCTAGCAAGGGACTGGGCTGTAACCCAGAAGTTCACTTAAAGGAATATAAAGCTCTTTTAAAATCCTGTAAAGGCCCCTGCTATTCCAGATTTTACTGCTGCTTTTACTGTTGTTTCTTTTAGACTTCTCTAGTTCATTGCTGTCGTTGTGAGTGATGCGATGTGGTTCGTGACTGTCTCAAAGGCAGTAGAGAAGAGCTGTCTAGAACAGGCAGCAGTGCCCAGCACATATCATTAGTGCTCTGTCGGCCCCTTTCCAAGCCTTGTCAATACAATTCTGCCCTTCTGCTGACAACATTTATGCTTTAAGACAACAGCATAATGAGTAGTTAGTGTGCGGTAATGACTGAAAGTCCCCAAAGGAAAAGTTCTGTTTTATTAAGCAGGGATGTTCACAGTTGGGATAGTGGGGGTTATTCTTCTTTTTTCTTTTTTCTTTTCTCTTTTTTCTTTTTTCTTTTTTTTTTCTTTTTTATGATGGCAGGTGCAATATAGATTTTTATGAAACTATGTTAGAAGCAGTTTGTCTTATAAGAGCACTTAAGAAAATGTATTCTCTGCTAGAGTGTCTTAAGGAATTGGAGATTCAAGTGAAGGTGTGTCTTAACAGTGTTTTAGTTCTTACATGTATATGCATTAGAATGTGATAATAAAATATAAAAACAATAACATAAGAGCTTATGTTCTGCATTTGATTTCATAGAGCGCCTAAAATGTAGTAATCTTAACCTAAAATATAGTGATTAAATCAAAATGCTCTTTTAATTCAAGACAAAACTAAATAAATCAATAAACAAATAAGCTCACAATTGCAATGAGATTTCACTTCCTGGACTGAAAAATTGAACTGCAGGCTCATAGCTCCCTTGAGTGTTTGGAAAGAGAATAGCAGCTCTTAATAACAGAGCACTTTGCTCTGAGGGGTGGATGTTCATGTCATTACCATTTTTCTGGCAACTTTTCAACCACCAGCAGCAAAAGTTTTCATTGATTGCCTGATGCTGCTGTACGGCAGTAATTATACTGCTCTGTCTCTCTTTCATGAGCTGCAGGAATTGGAGAAAACAAGGGAAGCTAGAGATACTACATATAGATAGAGCACAATTCAGGATGGGCTGTTTCCTGTGTTACTACATGAGGTCTAGCAGGCTAATTTTTACACATCTGCACTAAATATAGAAAATAGGTTTTCCAGTGTAATGGTGGAGAATCCAAAGTAAAAATTCAATCCATATGCTGTAAAGTCATCCACTCCCTCAAAAACGAGAAGGTATTGCATGCAACTTTTCTCTGAAAAATCAGACTCCTCTTGCCACGACCTAGGTGCAGGGTCACTGGTGTTGATCAAGAACAATTAAATGTTGTTTAATTATCCCAGATTGGTACTGTTACATTTGTTCAAGGTTCTGTTAATTGTTGCAGCACTGTGATGCTGAGGAGGAAAGAAAGTATTTGTGAGAAATATTGGTACTTATTTCACCTGAATGTGTTTTCTCTCTGAAGTTGGCTTAGGCAGAGGAAATGGATGGAGGTGTTTGTGAACTGCACTGAGCTGTCAGAAAGTGATCCCTTATGTCTGGCTTCATCTATTTATAATTGACAGGAAGACTTGTGTTCCTTTTGGTGATGCAGAATCAAGTGCAGCTGGAGGAAGAGAGATGGGGAAATTTGAGCTTAAGTAGTAATGGAATGCAGGAGTTTGTGCATATACAAATCTTTGTCATAAATCAACAGTTAATTGGTTTCCATTCATTTTCCTGACTTGGGATTGCGAAAATGTAGTACTCTGTATTTATTAAGGAATCAGCACAGTGATCTAGATCTGTATCATAATGTAGGAAATGCTTTGTGATGCCAATATCCTTTTAACTAAGATAATTAATTTAAACTTATTTGTCTTTGCCTTTAAGGATCTTTTAATCTTATCAAGTATGCTGAACAATTTCTGCAGATAAGTGTTCTGTGATTTATTTTTATGTTTTTATGAAACAAATATATTTGGTTGTCAGTACTTTGTTCTCCAAATTGCTACTATAATGTTTACTTTCTGTGTGAGCTCAGCACTGTTAGAGTAAATACATGTAAAAGCTAATTAAAGTATAACAAGGATTTAGGGCATTTTTATGTCACTACATTGTTAATTGAGGATTTATGATTTTGATACAAGTAGTGTGTCAATTTTATCACAGAACAGTGAGACACATGTCACCAGTCTTCTCTAGCTTCTCTTTATCACAATCTTTTCGTACACATAATAAACACATTCTAGAAGGCACAGGAGATCATACACAGAGTAAATAAATTTTGTTAAGTATTTATTAATATAGTTTGGGCTGCAATACAATAGAGGGTTTCTTTGTCTTACATTTCAGCTCTGTACTCCTAGAGAGCAAAATTACATCAAAGTATTCTCAAACAATTAAGCCATACTTTAAAGAAGAAGTATTTAATCACAAAAATAAGGAGAAGTATCAGAGTCAGGATCTGAAGAATTTTCAGAAACCCCAGCAATCTCTCACAGAAACTTTCCATGCTTATTAATTTCTACAAGGAATATTTTAAGTTCTACTACCACTGGTATTTTGAACAAGGAAGCGTCAAAAACTTGTCCTTTTGCTAAAGTAATAAAAAATCCCCCAAACAAACAATAGATCATAAGAATGCAAGAGGAAGGAGCTTCTAGCCTTTGTGGCACTTGAAGAGGAATCTTCTCAAATTTACTTAGAGGTACGTGCTCTGGAGGGAAAGTGTAGACACAGGTTTGACCTCAGTCTGAACTCACAAGTGAAACTTCAGCAGAGGTGCTGTCCTGTTCCCTGGTAGATCCTGAGCTGCACAGGTTTTCCAGTCTTGAATTGAGATAGAAAATTAAAATCTTGGTAGTTCTCACACATCAAAATTAATTTCTTTTTGATAAATTTAGGGTCTGCCTTTGATCTGGATGTTTTTTATGTTTGTGTTCAATATGCCTGATACAGGAAACAAGCTTTCTTTTTGTCAGATCCATCTTTCTGCTTTACCATGTCTGTCTTTGTTTCCTATACCAGAAAATATTTCTCATTTTGCTGACCAGTAGAATATTTACTACTATATCTAATAATATATTGTATCTTATATAATTATATGTTATCTAATACTATATTTAATATAATATCTGATATAAAATTTCTTTCTACGTATTTCTATATTTTCAGTCTAAAATTTAGGGTTATTTTCAATATGAGCGTGGGAATCTGATGGGGAAAGTCACAAGAGAGGCAATTAAATTAAAGCAGAGCAGTTTAACAGGTCTGGAGCATATTCCAGTTAAGGACTGTTTCTGCTTACCATCACTTCGTAAGGACCTCTTCTCCCTGGAGGTATCATGTTCTGTAAAGCACATGTATTTCACTGAGGCTGCTGGTACTGAAACGTATTCTGTTGTTCTCCAACAATTGTGCTACATGTAAATGTACACAACAGGTGACATTTAGCAATTATCCAGCTCTGTAAGTTTGACTACAGCCACTGCAAGAAAATTCTGGTATGAATCCCTACAGTGGTCTTTCCTCAGTCCACTCTAACCTAGGCTCCAGGGGGGAAGCTTTGTGAAAAAAAGGCAGAAAATTCATTTTCACTTTAATAGAGTTTTTTATGGGTTCATACCACATCTGTTACAATTTCTGTAGTGATCAGCTTAAAAATGGCACATCTAACAGTAAATAATGTCATGCTGCTGAGCTGTGTTAATGGCTTGCTAGTCCATTAGGAGAAAGCCACTTGTTCCCTTTGTCACTGTGGTAGTGACTCTCAAACCCATCAGGAGTTACAGCCAGGCAGGAACGCTGCAGCCTCGATCAGCGAGCTGGTGGTGGAATTTGACTGAACTTCTTTGTATAAAACCAGGAGAAGTTTTATGACTTGTGCTTGTGCCAGAAGCAGCCTGCCCTGCGTGGTGGCTGAAGCCTGGCTCACCCTGGTTCCTGGCTGGGCAGGCATTTAAGGCAGCTCAGGGTCCCTGTGCCACCTGTGCCACGTCCCCAGCTGGCGCAGGCTGGCTCGTGCCTGACCACCTGCTCAGCTGAGGATTGAATCCAAAGTGGTGTTTCTAGCTCTGCTGTTCCATACTACCTTTCTGTCAAGTGACAGTGTTTTTCCTAAATTACAGATTTTTGGTTTATGAGGGCAAGTTTATTTCCTAATTGTGTAGTGACTAGAAGGGAATTAACTGGGCAAGTCCTTTAATTTAAAATATAAAAGTGTATTATTGGCCTTGTTCTCCGATGAATCGAACGTTAGATGTATTAATACTAGTAATGGAACATAATGGCTGCTTGTCAGAAATAAAGATAATTATTTCAGAAACACAAAACTAACCTTGACAGATAATTGCCTGCTGAAATCTGATGCTGTGCAACAAATGGAGGATTATTAGCAACAGGCTCCCATGTTCATCTGTTATATCATTAAATTCTGTATGTTACATTGACAGGACTATCATTGCATTAAAAGTGTCTCCCTTTTCTTGGAGATGCATGTCAATTCTGGATTAAAGATTTTGGTTGCATTGGGCTGTTCTGTTCTAAATTTGTTGTCCTCCAAAATGCTGAGAAGCTCTGAGTAAATTTTGTTAGATGTGGATTATATAGGTGTAGACTACCTGCTGAATGAAAAACAACCATCATTTCCATTTTGCTGATTTCTTTTTTTCCTTTATTCGTTTTAAAAGAAACCAAACTGGTCCTAGTGTTTTTAAATGCAAGTTCATCCAGCACGTTCATCCACCTTGAGATCTGTGAAGATTTTAATTTACTGGACAAAAGTGTACTAACTGGAGCTAGTAAAAAGAAGTTTGAAGGTAACAGACACTCAGGCTTGAGAGACTGTTTTCAATTTCTGTAATGAAACCCAAAATAACTTTAGTGAGTAGTGTTATATTTCAGCCATTTGAATTTTTAAAATCAAGAGTGAACCTTTTGCTCAAATGCATAGTGTAACTTCAACCAAGCAGTGGTCATTCACACTTTGAATTTTGACTATGAATTCCATAAGACGTCTGCTACTTCAAGTCTGTGGTTGTGCCTTGAAAGATGGTTACAGACATTGTTTGGGAAAAACGCCTTATAGTCAAGTTTTCCTCAATATCTAATAAAAAAATTCCTGCTCCTTCATTTTGTAACTAAAAAGTTAAACTGTATTTTCTGTCATTGAGGTTGATATTAGGAATATAATATTGCTGTAGTCACTTCAACAGTTTTCATCAAGAGCCATCTTCAAATGCTGCTCAAGATGATAGAGGCAAACATAAAAAGCACTAAAAACATCTAAAGTTTTGTACAGCAAATTGTGTACAGAAAAAATCAATTTGTATCAAAAAAGACATTATTTACCTAATCATTCATGACTGAAAAAAGTCACATGAAAAATTGCCTTATTTCAAAAGGCAATCACGAAGGCATCAAAGTACATATAATCTCATTTCTCTACTCTCATTTTACCTGCTTTCTCTCCCTGAACTGGAAAACTGCTGTCATAACTGTATCTATTTCCTGTAGGAGCTATTAGTTAGTAGCATTACATCCGCTTAAACGTGATCACTTTTCTCTTCTGTGTGTTACTGATATGCTGTTATCCCATAATACTGCTCATCCATCAGAGGTTGCCGTGTTTCCTGTGCTGATTCTAGTATGGAGAGCTGAAGCGTCCTCTAAAGAAATGTTCAGAGATGCCAGAATATTTTAATGGTTCTGTGATTCTGGGATGTTACAGAGCACAACCTTCCTGTGGTGCATTTCAAGCTTCTAACGCAAAATTTTTCTCTGCTTTTAATTCCTAAGCAAAAGCACTTGAACCATCAGTTTTGAACGTAACCATCTCAATTCCTCTTTATTTAAATGGCAGATTCATTAAAAGCTCCATCTGGCTTCCATAGGAAGCTTGCACAAGTCCTTGGAAATGGATTTTTTTTTTCAGGACACAAGGAACTGTGGCCAGGATTAGAACCTCTTCCTCTTGCAGCATACTTGCCAGATGGCAAGTTTATTGAATTTGGTTTTAACTCACTAGGGCTTAAAGGAATGAACACAGCTCTGAGAAGTGGGTGCTACATTTCTACTTCAAAGGTCTCCTTTAAAATTAGTCCCCAGTGATTTATATGCAGAGTGTGGTTGTGACCTGGGCAGTCGGTGGCATATCTCTCATCTTTTCCAGTGCTTGAGTCAGTGACACAAAGCACTATACAGAATCCCAGTAATTTCACAATATTGGGTGAATATTGTTACATGGCTTAATCAAATACAGATATATATATATACACACATACACATATATTTATTTATTTTGCAGTGTTGTAAAGTCTCTTCACTTCAAATATTTGTTTTCTAAATAAAATATGAATATTTGACATGTTCACTGGTGTCACTTAAAACTAGCCTTGGGTATTGTCCTTAATATGGAAGTCTGCTCTGTACTAAAAACTAACACTATTGATGGACAGAATTTAGTTTATTCAGTTTTAGGTTTGAATTGAGTAGAAAAAGATCACGTATCTATTTAAACCTCTTACAGCAGCTTTTTCTAATTTCTTGACGTGGCTTTGAAACTTGTGAAATTGTGAAATATATTTCCAGCTAATTAGGGTGTAAATGCTAAATTATTTTATTAAGGAATCCTCCTCTCTTCAAAATACAAAGCATTGTTTTGCATTTCTGTTATTTACAGAGAAATCAGTTTTTTTATATTACAGGATTTTTTCCCTTTCTTTCTGACAATGGAGAAGACTCCTCCTGTGAAGTGGTGCCAAAGAGCTTCAGAGTCTGCAGCACTGATATTAACCTTTTCTTTCAATGCAGAGCAGTCAGGATGCTGACTCTGCCATTTAAGTGGCCATGCCTGTCATAATTATTTATGTGCTTGGTTAAACATGACTGCACCTATGTGCAGTGTGAGCCCTCATTTGTAGAGCAAAGAATATAAAGATTAGCACACTTGTTTAAGATAAGGAAGCAAATAATTGCAACTCAAAATATTCCATTTTTCTCCCTTTCCAACAGTATTACACATTGATATTGTTTATATATACTCAATATATGCTCCTTCTGCTGGAGGTGATTTCGTATCTCTGCAGTGGTGCTGATTCTTGTACTGCATGATCTGAGCACCCAGGACTGTTCACCACAGTCTTGGAAATAAGGAGATAAACAGCTACTGTTGTGTAAGCCTCATTTGTATGCATTTGTGAGTTGAAAGTAGTTTTTTAATCTTGGGTAGTGAATTTTGAGTGTTGAATTTTTTGTGAAGAAATTTTCATTGTTTTAAAATCGGGTTTTTACACAAAATACCTCAAGGGAGTCTATTTACTTTTACTGGAACTGGGCTTTGTATTTGGATATCACCTTATTCCTCTTTTACTGAACCCATTGTTAGGGGCTCTAGCAGCACATATTCCCCAGGTTTTCCTGTTCTGCAAAAAAGATGGAGTAACTTCAAAAAAAATTTGAAATTTAATACAAATATTCAGGAATCTTACTTACAAATGAGAGAGGGTGATAGCGCCAGAATCAAAAGTAATATTTTTTTCTGGACAGAGAATGTCAAGAGTTAATGCTTTTATAAAACTCTCAAAAAGACTCTGGTTGGCTTCTCTTTGAATTAAGTCCTTTGGAACAAACTCACCTACCATATTACTTTACCACTTTACTCATATATTGCAAAGTATATGTAGAAAAAAAAATAATGGGCCTCTGAAAACCTGATGGATGTAATTGCATCCAGGGATACAGATGATGTCATGAATCACTGCAAGGTACAATGGTTTCTGTGGTACTTCTAAATGAAATTAGAGGTCTCTTGTTTACAGTGTTTGTGGTGCACTCCATTCAGTAGAAGAGTGTATGGATCCAATACTAATACATAAATATGTGCTATAGCCTGATGCTATTTTGAAGATGTTTTGGCATTATATCCCTAATTTTACTGCTGTGTTACCATCATTTCCAGTTGTATCTGGCTTGATTTAAGCTGATAGAGCTTTGTGTTAGTAACATATGGAAATTGTTATTGTTTACATTTGTTCAGCAGATGTGTGAGCTTTTTATATGCCTGACTCCTTATCAGTTGGATTAAATAATGCATAATTCTGCAGTATTCAAGTATTCTGTTGGATCAGAGCAAGTACTGGCTGCCAGTGCGTGTAAAGTCCAAGAGTGACAGTTCCAGTATTTCAGTCTGTGTGAGCACACCGAGCCTCACTTTGTTCCCTCCTTGCAAATCAAGTGTTCCACTGTGGTCACATGTGGGATGTGAAATTGGAAAGGAAGCACTGCAAACAGGTAGAAAGGCCATTGCACAGTGACCTGGTGAGGTGAGATCAGCTGAAGAAACAGGCACCACGGGGCAGTTGAGCCCTACTAAACGTAAATGCCTTCAGTACCAGGGTGGGAAATGATTGGGTCAGTCACAGTCATTGTACTAAAAAAGAAATGCATGTTTACCTTCTCACTCACTTCTCAGCTTTCCCATGTGTCATATTTAAAATACTTAAAACACTTTCAATATTTTTTTAACAGCTCCCATTTTCTGTAACAAAAATGTCATGCTGGCCTGTTTAGAAAGGGGGGAGCCAAAAAGGCTCTATAAGAGGGGTTTTATTTTACAACCTGAGGAAAAGTGTGCAAGCCATAGATAAATTTTGGTGTTTTCTCTCAACAGAGAGCATCTTTAAAGGCTTTTAAAGTGTGTGATTTCATCAAAGGTTTTTGTTTTTTCCTTCTTTGAATATTGTCTGTGAGGTGATGGAATTACAAATGAGAGCACCAGCTAGGAACTTAAGTAAAATTTGGCAAGCAGAGCTTCCTTAAGTGTTTATCTTAAACTGAGCCTTGTCTACAGCAAAGCAATTTTGCTTTCAAAAAGCAGATAATTTTGTAATCAAATATAAATTATAGGCCATATTTTTGGTGGTTGTGTCCTTGGCTTCAGTGAAGTAAAGCTGTATTTATTTACACCAGATGAAGATCTGCCTTTTTCCACCTCTTTTTGTAATGCGTCCTTACTTCTTAGAAAATGAAACCTTTGTTTCTTTGGAAACACATCTGTTAAGAAACACCAGGGCAAAAATAATTTAACTGGGCCTATATCTTCTCTCGTGTGCCTTCCTTTGCAGTGGCCTTGGGTCTCTACTTCCCCAGGAAGGAGTACCTGGAGAATGTCTACATTGATGCTCCAGTGGGAATGCCGCTCCTGCACATCCATGCCTTGAAGGATTCACGTGAGGAAGCAGCCCACTTTCATCTGTGCCAGAATCTCATAATTTCTCGAGCAAGATCACATGAAAATAATTGGTTCCAAATCAGAGAAAAAACAGGACTTCTCTACCTCAGCAAAAGCCTGGATAGAGAGGATTTTAACATGCTGTGTAAGTATGAGAAGACCAGCTTTTCTTCTTGAGGTATCTGTTCAGACAATGAGATTTCTCCATTGGAAGATGAACATCAAATTTGGGAAAAACACATTGCCCTTTTAAAATGAGGAACCAGACCCAATGAAACCCACAGCAGTATGCCAAAGCAGATGATGACCTGGGACAGATCCTGTTGCTCACACTGGGAACTCCAATTGAGTGGGACAATTGCATTACTGGAAATATTTTTTATGCATTTCACAGCTGTACAGGTTACAGCTTTACACTGAGATTTGGGGTTTGTTCATCTACTGTTGCAAGTGAAACCAGTTCCATTGTGTTAGGGGTTCCCAGATAAATGCTGTGAGAGTGGTTCAGATTCTTATGTGAATGGTCCTTGAAGTCTGGTGACATGGATTCACAAATTACATTTGCGTGTAATACCAAAGAGCTCTTTGAAGAAATGGTTAATCGTACCTCTCTGCCTCTCTTGAGATTTGGCTTTGTTAGAGAAGCTTACTGTTGAACTACAAAAATTCATTATCTCAGTTTTTTTTCTCTTCTTTTATGCTCTAGCAGTAAATCGGTTTTGGTGATTTTGATCTATGAGGAAATTAGGTATCATTAGATGGTGGAGGAGGAAATGGATGAGGAGTTAATGGCATACCACTGTGATCAGTTGCAGAAATTTTACTGTTGAAGAGAGTCTGTAGTAACTGTCTTCAGTTTGTAAGATCCATGTATCAACACTACCTTCAGACTTAGGTGCCTTGATGTTGAAATTTTCAACTTCAGACACTTAATGCTTTATTTTTGAAGTGCTGAATGTTTGATATTTCATCCATTTTTGGTACTTGGCATTCGTGTATATCAAATATTTGTGCTGAACAAAGGAGGAATAGCTACTTAACACTCGAGAGCCTTGTTTTGTTCATTCAGATCAAAGTGGCCTAGAACTTCTTTTCAAGTGAGTTAGATCTATTACAGAGATATTACTGTGCTGTCTGTAGTCAAGCCAAGGGAATCAAAACAAGCCTTGAGGAAATATTAGTACATGCCACAGGTTGATTTTAACTTCTATTTTATCTTTTGTCCACCTCTTTATATTTCAAAATGATGAAGCAATTTATTCTCTGAACCTAGACAATTTGATCCATAGTGTTGGAATGCTGTGACTAAAGTGTTAGTCCTGATGGGTTTGTCCTGAGTATCTGTCACCATCTCGTGTATTATTTTTCCTGTTTCCACCCCACTATGCTCTAGTCCCTTCAAAAAGCAGTCCTGTCAAAGAGCTGATTACTGCCAGTGATGTGTTTTTATGTCACTGTCTTACAGACAGAATGCTGATACTGGTTTTGAGGCTCTATAATGCAAAATTTGTGCCAAGCCTTAAAATTATAGGCTTATTTGGATTCTTAAGGTTTAAAGTCTTCTCACCAGCATCTGGCATATTGGAGAGTTGCTTTGCCACATAGTAGGATTAAATGATCGTTTATGGAATAATGGACTAGGGAAGAATATAAGGAAAGTAAATGCTGGCTTGTCTTCTGTAAAATATTTCTTACAGTGATTTCTTTCCCCTGAAGCTGTAGGAAATTGGATGCCATTATCCAAGGTGATGCTGTATGTCTTCCTTTCATCCCACCCTTTCCAAGAGAGGGAATGTGACTCCGCTACACGCACCACGGTTTTTCTCTCTTTGATCAATGCTACTGCACCAGCTTGCAGTTCCCTGACAGCAAGGCAGCTTTGCTTCACAGAAATGGATCTCTCCTTTCACATCAAGGAGAATAAACCACCTGGTACATTTCATCAGCTCCAGTTACCCTCAGTTCATCATCTGTGTCAGAATCTCAGCATTTCCTACAAATTGCTTGCAGGTAAAACTGGATCTGAGCTGTTCACATGCTAGCAATAGATTCAAACAGCTGCACTGTTAGAAGATGTCTTTTGTAGTAGATCCTCCAGATTTGATTCTATAAAGGAAGTTCCTGTGCAAACCTAAACTGAACCTGAAGATTTTGCCTTTGAGATAAACAGGGGAAATGGGAAGGAGGTCTATCCCCTTCCCTAAAGAAAAAGACTAGTTTTAGAATTTTATATCTGCTAAAAGTAGACTGGGAATATACTGAGCTTTAAATTCTGCTGCTTCTGTAGAAGAATTCTGCAGAATCTTCCCATGTATTCCATGCTTTTTCCCTACCCTAATATAACCCCACAAGTTCCTTCTGTTTCACTTCTGAGTCTGTTGTTTATTGTGCAGTCATGATGTCCAAATGGATTTACTGAACTGCAGAAGAGTATTAAAGCCATCAGAGCCCTGTACTGGGAAGTGATTGTGCCTGTGTATGTTGTGGCTGTTTTGCAGCAGAAGGTGTTCCCTTTCGGTACAACGAGAACACCACCAGCGTGCGGGTGACGCGGAGCCTGGATCGGGAGGAGAGGGAGAGATACGAGCTCATTGCCAAGTGCACCGTCAGAGAGGGATTCAGGGAAATGCAGGTTGAGGTGCCTTTCCTGGTGAACGTGTTAGATGAAGATGACTCTCCTCCCTTCCTTCCCAATGGCACTGATACTGCAGATGCTGTCGTGGAGTTCAACAGGAAAGAGGTAATGTTGGTAATGTTCTCCTTTACCTAGTCCCTGAAGTATGAGCACAGCAGTGGGAGGAAGGACTCCTGGGAAGCATCATATTCTGCCTGTGTAATGGGTCTTGGCAACAAGCCCATCACCATACCATGCTCTGCAGATCTGTGATTGTAGAATGCTGTTTGTAGGATTCCTCTGCCCCAAGTTATGTCTTGCTCAGATCCCAAAGAAAGAGGAGTTTGGGTTAGTAATTGAAGAGTGTGAAGGAATTTGAGCAGTTTCCAGGATCAGGATGGACAATTGCTGAGTCTCTGGTCAGGATCACTCTGGATCCCTCCATACTGAGCTGTGTTCTGTTTGTAACAGGGTTGCGTCCTCCAGGGGATTTAAAATGGTGTTGTTAGAGCAAGTCTGTGTATATCTGTCCCATGCATGCAGATCTGTGTAATGCATCACGACTATGTTCAGTAGATTTATTAGGATGCTGTAGAAGTAGTGGTTGATGTTTACAGACAAACCATTGGATTTGTGGAATTTACAGGCTATTAATGTTGAGCTCCAGGATATTGTTTTAATGGTGTCCTCCCATTTTTCCCTTACCATGCCAAGCTGATTTTTCAAGAGGTCTGAATCTTGTCCTGAGTGTCTTTGGTGCCCCTACACACACACCCCTTGTTGCTTCAGTGGAGAAGTACACGTGCGGGCTCTTTGGTTCTTCCATGGGAGCAGTGACCCTTTACAAGTCATAGTTATAGAGAGGACTTTTTGGGGGGCGCATAAAATGATGTGTGTTTCATGAGACAACTTCTGCTTCCTAACAGCAAGATCTCTTGGTAGTCAATTTTCCCTTCAAAGTACGTTTTGATCGTATTTGTGTCTGGAAGGGAAAAGACTGATTTTGGGAGTTTGCTGCCACCTCCTGACTGGAATAAGTCTTGGCAAGACATCTATGAATACATTTGCCTGGGTTTCAGTGAAAGTTGTAAGGTCTTGTTTGACCAGTATTTTAGTCTCCAAAACAGTTATCAGAAGAGGAAAACTTCAGGTCCTTCAGCAGTGCCATTTATTGTTTCCTACCAGGGCACTGTTCTTTCCACGCTGACTGTGTACGATGCAGACACCACACCTATCTACCCCCTTGAAAGCAGCAGAAAGAAATACACAGGAACCATCATTACTGATGATCCCTGGATAAGTGAAACATTTCGTGTAGAGCACATCTTTGATGAAATCCACTTCAACCCAAATGGCAGCCAAGTGAGGGGAACTCGGCATGAGTACAGTAAGGACTTTTTCTTCAAATAAAGGAGAAGTTGCTTGTTATTAGTTGACCAATAAGCTCTTGAATTTTTCTGAGCATTTTGTAAGTATTGAACCAAAGAAACCTGAGAAATTTCAAGTAAAGAAAACACAGAGTTTTAAATATGTACTGAGAAAATGGAGCTTGTGTATCTCTGTGATGGGGAGTGTGTGGGATGATGATGTATAAACTGACAAGAAACAGGTTTGGATTGTAGGATTCTCAGCTTGGTAGGCAGAAGGGAAGAAGGCCTCCCAGACACGTTGAATGACAGAGAGCATAACTCCATAAGAATATATTTCATATTTAACTTGCCTCCTATTTCCTGTTAGGAAACTTGGATGTGTGTAATTAAATTTGGTATATCTGTTTTTGTTGGGTTTGTGGTATTAAAAGATACATTTGCAGATAATGTGGGTTGCTAATAGACTAATCCTTTCCTTCTCAGAACTGGTACTGAATAAAAGCATTTCAGTCACAGAGCATCGTTCCTTCCAGCTGGATGTTTTGGTGAATGACACAGAATTTCAGGGCCCAGAAAGATCGGTGATGCTTCATTTCAATGTCTCCATCCTCCCTGTCAGCATCCAGTTTTCAAACATAACTTACCAGTTCACAGTGAACAGAAATGCTGAACGCTTCGCACAAGTAAGAGCCATGTTAATTATGCATCCTCTTTCTGATGGAGTTAACAGCTGGATCACTGGGGCCAGATGTGTTACAGTGCTCATTGGTTTTAATGGTTTTAAGCAGAATCACTGAAAAATGTGTTATCAGTGTGATTGTTGCTGGATGTAGGAGGTAGCAGGTAGGCTGGGCACTACCTCTTCTACCACATAATAGCAGAGGAGGTGCCACACATGGAAGTACTAATGAAGGGAAATAATGTGTTGTGGGCAGGAGGACTTGCAACTGTGAGTGGCTTAGGCATGAATAACTGCAACAATGTCAAGGGCAAAAAAAGGGGATTTGTCCAGCTGTTGGAGTCTCAGTATATTAATGGCTTTTCCTTAGGTAATGGCTAGCTAGTAATTAATGTGTTTCCTAATTTAACCCTTGTTTTAGCTTAATCACCACCATTGCCATTAATAATGCTTTCCAGAGATGCTTTCTAATAGGTTGACATTAATCAGGTGAAAATTACAATGTAATTCCTATGGAACATGTACATTAATAAGGAACTAGTTCAATATAATTAATATTATGGAAGTGGATATTAAAAACATCAGTGATGAACCCTTTTGGGAGAGCTTCTGGAAAGCATACCTTGTAATGTAGCAGAGAGGAGGACTGAGATGAAAATATGATCATCCCAACTACAGAGAAAACCAGTTCATTAGAAGAGTTTTAAAGAATTAAGTTTTATTAATCTTTAAGCCTCTGGCTAATTTTACAAAGAAAGAGAAAGGAAAGTTAGCTATATTGCATGTTCTTATATCTAATCTGATGAACTGCACTGCAGCTTGATAGCTCTTCAGAGTACTGAACAGGCTGTACATGAGCAGTAAAAATTCTACTGAACTGACAGGGGACATTTTGTCCCTAGTCTGCACTGAATATCCTAAATAAGAGAAAGGTACCAAGTGTACTCACAGAGCAGCCTCACTACAAAAGCTACTCCTTTATGACATTTCATGATGCCTTGTGGTTGCAATTTTTCTGTTTGCAGTCTCTTAGAAACTTCAGAGGATAGTGCTTTCTTTTTGTGCAGATCAAGTTATTTTTGATGTTAGGTTTGAGGCTGTTGTTGCACCAGACTGTGAAAGCTTCACCCTCAGCTGTTGCCTGGGGATAGGGTGAAACCTGGGTTTCCCCTAAAAGAAATAATAGCACAGGTATGTAAGATACCCGTAGTCTAATCCTTGCATCTAGAACTCTTGTATCTGTATCACAACATAAATGTACTAGAAACAAACGTGGATACTTACCTGTTAGGTGTGTATGAGTTTAGATCGACTAATTGGTTGGGCTTTTTTCTGTGTGCATGTTTTTATATATCGGTGTATGCATACAATATTATTATGAATCAATGAGTTTCAGATTAAATTTGGACAACCATGGTTATCTGTGCATACCCTAGATTGCTTGAACACTTTAGTTTTAAAATCTGGGGGTATGTGTTCCTTTTTTAATTTCAGGGTGGAAAACCAAAAAGAGCCAGTTGACTTTTAAAGCTACGGATGTTGAATATTGTCATAAGAGTCAAACATCTGAAAAGGAATTTTAGGATCTTTGAAAACAGTGGCATTTCCCCCTCATTGTGCAGTTTCACTGGGTGGCAGTAGTAGCAGGGAAAACTGTTCCTGGCAAGAATTCCAAGTCTCTGGGAAGAGATCTTTTTCATTGTGCTGCCTAAACACAAATTCACAAAGAGATTTTGTTCGGATTCTTGAGCAGCAAAATGCAAAACTCATCCTGGCTCTGGAGATGGTGTTCTCAGTTAGTTAAAGTGTCATCCACTTACTTCTGAAACTGGGTTTGAATTTACAGTGTGCTCAGCTTGGAGCACAAGTCAGTATAAGCAGCTTAGTCCCCAGTACTTCACATTATTAAAGTTGGCTGCATAATTAGCCGTGATGTGCCAGAGTATTCAGGGAAAGTACTGGGCCAGATCAATATGAGGCTGAACTGTCTCTTGCCCTAAGGAAAACACAGGAGCGTGAAGAAATTATTAACTGCTGGTCTGATGCCATTTGTCTATTTGAGCAGCTAAATGAATTGAATAACAGAAGCACGGCCTGACGGTGCAGGCTTGCCCACTGGCATTTAACTTATCAAAGGACTTAAAGCTCTATTGACATTTACTGAGACAAATGATGAATAACATTGGCTGAGATTTTTAGAGAGGTTGTATGTCCAAATGTCCCTGGAATTCAGTGAAGAGGAACAGTATCATTATCCAGACTTTATTAAACATTGGAGCTTGAAAGATGGATTTTTCTGTTCTTATTTCTAATAATGGTATTTCTGTGTTAACTGTTGAGGATCTTGCAAATTTGTAGGTTACTCCCCTGTAAGCTGATGTTAAACCTGACTGCCCTTTACCCTCACGAGAAGAGGGAAGTAGGTGCTTTTCCCCTTCTCCCCTGGAGTTGTGCTCTTCTGCACCTGAGAGCTGAGCTGGCTCCAGAACTTGTGGAGCAGAGCAAAGTTACAAGATTGGGCTTTCCTTAGAAGAATCAGGCAAAAAAAGAAAGTGTCTTTCTCATAGAAATTTCTTGAGGGAGACCTTTATAGCTTCTTCTCAAATTATACAGAGAAATCAAAACTGGCCAATATGCTATTCTAAGGATAATCTGCTCTTCAGGGACCCTGAATTTGTGGGGTCTTCTCCAACCCCATTGAAGGAAATTGCTGCAATCAAAAAGGTGCCTGGAAAGACCAGTTACAACAGAGTAGGCAGAAGGGGCAGTTTAATGTAGTTAAAGTAGTAAAAATGCCATGGATCATCGCTGTGTTCTCCTCCTGCCTGGAAGGAGCACCATCTGAGCAGCTGCAGAGCGCTGCCAGTTGCAGTGTGGCACCAAAGCTGTGGTGACGTGCTCCTGGAAGGGACATGTCTAGACCTTGTGTCTAGACAGAGTGTATGAACAGTGGAAATCTTGTCTTCTTCTTCCTGCCAGTCCCAGCAAGTCGTGGAGAGGAGACAGCCAGGAAGAAATGGCCTTGCTTCTGATGGCTTTAATAGTCTTTCTGTGTTATCCTGTCTCCTAAAATCCCAACAGGAATAGTGCCAAATGAGCCATCAGTAATGTGAATGGGAATAAGCTAGATGAAGTGGGATTATCCTATAACAAAATATGCTTCTAGAACTGCAAAGGCTTCCTCTCTGACTTTAAATAGTCCAGGTTCACAGGAAGAGGTCTTAGTACACAAAAACTTACTTTTTGTATAACATTCTTTAGTAAAAATGCTTGAAACCAAGATGTACAGATATGCTTTCACCAGCAATGGTGTTTCTTGAAAACATTTCTTAACTGCGGCATTTGAAAATAATCCATCACCAAGTTCCTTTCAATAACGCCCCACCCTTCACATTGTGGTTTTCTCTGCAAAGAAAGCCAATGCCTCTGGGCCTGATTGAAATCCCACTCTTGTAAATGGAAAAACCAAAGTGAGCTTTGGATCAGTTCCTATAGGAGCTGGACAGGAGATGGGGCTTTACATTCCTTTGCTTCTTAGATGGTGTGTTGTAGACTGAGGAGTGTTCTAGCTTAAATACTCTGGCCCACAGAAGTTCAAATATGGCAAACCAATGTATTTTCATTTTTTAGATTAAAATGTTTTAAAATTGCAGATGGGAAACAATGAGGTTCTTATTCCTTTTAAGGCTTTCAGAGAGCTCTTCTGGCCAGAAACTTTTTGACTAATACTGTAAAAATTATGTAATATAAATTTCTATGTTATTAGAAGAGAGTCTCAGCTTTGTTCATGCTGAGCTCTTTGATTTCTGAAAGATGATGAAAGTTTTTTTCAGTGGTCAGCCTGGGACAGAGCAGAGATTGAACTCAGAATTTCCCAAATCACAGGTTCTTGTTCTCACTGAGCACTGCTGACCGTCAGCTGTAGGCATTAAATACCACTGAGTCTGTCAAGGCTTTTTGCGTTTCCTCTGCTAGTCTGAAGAGAACAGTAATGCTTTGCATCTCATTTTTACTGAGGATTAATCACATTTAAAGCATTTACATACTGCATTTGTAGGAAAATAAAAAAATCTGTAAGCCCCAAATAAATACTGTCTTTTGCAAGGTAAAATATGCTCCATTTTATTTCAGATATTTTTGGCAAGCACTAAATATTTTTTGTGTAGTTCCTGTCTGTGATTTCTTTGTTGGTGTTTGAGCCTAGATAGGAAAGATCTGCATTGAGAACTGCATGAAATTCCGTGGTGTAAACATCACCTACAAGTTGCTGTCCCCCAACGCGAGCTGCTATCCTGTCAGCATTCTGCAAGGCCGGGAGGATAAATATGGGAGCCTTTATGTGAACGATTCCTCTGTGCTGCGCAGACCTGAGTGCAAGGAAATACAGTACACTGTTCAAGCTACTGACAAGCAGAGCAGGAAACACACCAAAACCCTCCTCACTGTTGTCCTGGAAGGGACTCGTAAGTACCCCAGTCAGAACTATTTATTTATTATTAACAAGTGTTACCAGTATGAGGTGTTGCATTAGCAGGGTGATCTGTAAAATGATGGCATTAATAATGAAAATGGGTCTGAGCTACGAGATACAGATCACAGAGTTTAGATTTTGAGTTTTGATTTGTGCCTTCCTGTAGTAGCTATTTGTTTGGAGAACTAATGGACAGAAAGGTGGGATAGTACATGCAATTCATAATGTTCATGATGACCTTTGATTTAGAAGAATCTTCAGTGTGTGTGTGTGTATGATCTTTATTTCGTATTTCACATATTCCTGTGGAAGAAGCAAAAGTGTCTATAGGTATATGTGTGTGTATACCTATCTATAAGAAAGAGCTATATGGTCTGTTTGTTCACTGATTTTTCTCCTCCCTTCTCTCTACAATTTTTTAATAGCTTTCTTGGTATTCATGTAGCAATCACACTGAATTTAAGTTCTTAAGAGCAGTGTGATGACCCACCCTTATGGGGAAGGAAGTTAGAAATATCCTGCAACACCCACAGAAGAGGATTTCACTGGAAACATTTCTCTGCAAACTATATTGCATTTTATGCAAATCTGTACAATTGTACCTGAGAAAACACCCCTGTTACATTTTATCAGATCAGAATTCCTATGCCAAGAGTAAGTGGGCTGAAGAAAAAGAAACAAAAGCATGCAGTGGACTTTTTGTTTTGCACAAGCCTCACGCTGTCTGAAAACACACATTTCTAGCTGGTACTCTTTGGGTTACTACTGTGGTAGCCCAAGAACTAAGTATTTTCCCCTAATTAAATGTTCTGTATGAAGCTGTAAGGATTTGTGCTCTACCATTCTTCTTCTTATTGGTATGTTTGCACATATCAATAGTTCTAGGCAATGACAATATGCTGACAAGCAGACATAACCATGCCTTCACGATCTTGGTGTTTATCTTTTATTTCATAGAAAAGGAACATCTGGGCTTTTCTTTAATTGTTCTCTAAGTATACTGATAATTGAGTCAGTCAGTTTTCAGTCTTTCACTGATTTCTTCATATTTCTTTTGTTCCTATCTGTCCCTAAAACCAGAGTTTTCCTGGTTTGAGCTGACCTGCTTGTGTGTTCATTTTCTTTGTCCTGCATTTTTCCCAACAGTTTTAAGAAAAGAAGAGGACTGCCCTGACTCTTGTGCTATAAGTAAGCACCGTGCTGAATGTGAAGAGTGTGGTGGCCTGGGAGTGCTAACAGGAAGATGCCAGTGGAGACAGGGGAGTGGGAAAGGTACATTTATGTTGTGTGAGGTCAAACTTCTGTTTAGCTGTAATTGTGCATTTGACTTCCATAGATACAAACTGATTTGTTCTGGCTGGAAAACATGATATGGTAAACTACACAGAAGCTGGGGTTAAAAAAATAATACCCATATGAAGTATGCACGTGAAGTTGGAAGGGCCATTCTTCATCTTGTCCCTGGTGATGCTGAACATGATACATAAACCAGCAGGTAGTGAACTGAGCTTGCAGCAGTGTGACTGGAGCAGGTGCTGAGCAGGTGCACCCAGCAGACAGGAGCACAAGGCAGTGTCTCTTCCTGTGGTCTGTAGCACAGATCTGATGGGTGACAGCACTCAACTCTTCCAGAGCAACGATTCTGTGTCGCTGCTTGATCCCTTCAAACTGTGTCTCATACATTCTCTACAGCCACTTGTAACCCTCGTATTCAAGTGGGTGAAATTGTGTAGAGAAATGCTCGGTTGTAAAAGCTGCTCTTCAGTCTCAAAGTGGTCAGCCAGCTCCTTTCAAACAGTATTCACAGTAACTGCAAGTGACATGACCAGAGGGCTGTCAAAAGCAGGAAAGATAGCAAAAGATTTTTTCTTCCAATTGCCTTTTTCTGTTGTCTTGACTGTTACTTTAGCAGGTGTTTGTAGTAATAGATGGTCATTTTAAAGGGCACTATAACCTGTGCTTTGGAGTGTTAGTGTGCTCTGAGAAGATGTTAACTTTCCTTCCTTGTGGTATTAGTCCAGCTGTTTCTCTGTTAACAGGGATCACCACAAACTATTCCACGTGCACCCCCAGCATCAAGACTTGTCCGGATGGCATCTGTGATGTGGTGGAGGGCAGAGACCCGGCTGTGTGCCCCCAAGACTGCACAAGTAGGGAATGTTTTAGGATGGGCTTTTCTGTTTCACCTCTGGTCGCTTCTCAAATATTGCTTTCTCAAGTGCAGATACTTGTACAAGCTCAACATCTCTGCATTGTCACACTTGCATTTGAATCATACAAGAGAGTTAAGGTTATAGGGATTAATCTTGACCTTTTTTGAGCCAGGCAGGTGACACCCATTGGCTGACTGATGGAAGGATAAGATTTTCTCAATAATTCCCATTCTGCTCCCTGTTCATTCACAGATGGTGTTTTTCAGTGGAGGTACTCGCTGAAGAGGTACAGGTTCTAGGCATGTTAATGCCCCACTTCCTAAATCAAGTACAGTATGATAGGAGCCATTCTTATTTCCATTTAAAATAAATCTGTTTACAAAAGATCAGCTGGGGAAGTGTACCTGCCCTTTTTGACAGGTGGCTGTCAGAATGATCCAATGCCTTACCTGTCTGAAGATGCAGGCGGAGACTCACATGAGCAGAATTGATGAGGGAAGAACTGAAATGCATTTCTGTTGGTTCTTTTTACTTGAGCATATATTTCTACACTCCTCTACATCACATTCATATACCTGGAATACCTGCAAGTTCACAAATCATCCTGAATACATATAGGGTAGAAAAAACAGTGTAATTGTCTTGAGCAGTTTCCATCTTCTGTGAGATGATAATTTTTAAGTGGCTTTTTTATCTGACAGTCTAATTCAGGAATAAAGATGTACACGTTTCTTGAATTCTTCTTCTGACTCTGACATCATATACTCCCAAGTTTAGATTTTAAAATGGAGTCTTAGAGGAACTAGCATTTTCGAACAGGCTGGGACTTAATGTTCTTCTATAAACTTAATTACTAAAGAGGCTTCTTTGTATTCCTTACATGCAAGAATGGATTGTGTATTGTAAGTTAGTGTTATCAGAAAGATAATTATTTCATCAGAGTGCATAAAAACAATCCCTTAAGTGGCAGAAATGCTTGAAGGAAATGCAAGTAACTTCTCTTATCATCTGAAAAGAATTCTTTATTGGTAATAATTGCAATAATTTGTCATTTTGAAAGTGGAAATATTTGTGCCAGGGGCTGCAATGCTAAAATATGTACAGCATATGCAACATAAAATGTTTTGTTCAGCGGAAGCCTGAAAGAAATACTGTCTGACTGGATAATAAGCAGGCGAGTAAGACACGTTTCCATGATGTTACGCACGTCCTTTTAACACCTGAGTTGAATAATTGTGTATGTGACTCGACACAATTGAGAACCTGGGCTGGTGCCCAAAAGCAGTATACTTGCAGACAAAAAAATGAGTGTGTTCTGGGAGCTCAGAGCTGCAGGAGTACCATTTTATCAGCTTTTACTGGCAGGAGACATTTCTTTGGGAATGGCAGATAATAAATAGGCCAAGATGTGTTAAGATCAAGGATATTCTTTAAGTACAGACAGTTGTGGAAATACTTACTTGTGCAATTCATTTGTCATTAAGATGGCTGTGTCCTTGAGTCCCAAAATTGCTTTCTCACCGTAACACTATGAATATTACATTCAAGGGCACTCAGCTGAAGCAGCTGGTTCTGTGGCTGTGCCTATCAAACAGAGGCAACTTAATTGTATTCTGAGCAAGGGGCTTCCATGTAGTAAGCAGCTGCTCAAGAAGGAGGTTAGGTAGGACTCATTCCCTGCTTCCCTCCTCTGTCAGGTCTTCAAACATAGGCAGATGTAAATAATTACAATTTTCTATGGCAAATGGAAACTTTATTTCATCACCTCTTCATGATGGAGGAAGTTGGCTGGGGAGAGGCAGGGAGGATAATGAGGAATTTCTGGGAACACCGGTGCTTTTAATTGTCAGCTCAGAGGGCAGTGACTCAGCAGAGTCTCTTCCAAAATTAACCACCTGGGCTGTCTGTAAAATGCTGTTTGCGATTAAGGCAGTTTAGAGATAAAAATGTCACTACTAACCGTCATTTTTATAACATCTACAGAAAAAAAAATATTTGCCTGGAAATGCAGTTACTGTAACTCTGCATGAAGAACTACTTAAAATCAAGAGTTCAAGTTTCTGCTCTTTTTCTAATATTAAATAATGCATTTTTAGATAGTGAGATTAATTTTCTTTTATCACTTGCACTTGGCATTTACTCTTAGTGCTTTGACTAGACTGTCCTTTGGCATTTTGGAGAGGGGTTAAATGTTATTATCTCCATTTGATAGTGGAACAAATGATACCTAGAACAGTACTTGACTTTTCCAAGGTGAGGGGAAATTGGCATCAGAAGCAGGAACAGAACTCAATAACTGCTAGTGAGACTAATGTTTAAACAGTGCAAGGTCCCCCCCATTTCAGGATCTCAGAAATTTCAGAATTTAGAGTCTTCTATCTTCTTCAGGAGTCCCTGTCATTATCTCTGCACTGTGCTTGCCTGTCAGATTTCAGATTCATACTGGGGTAAAGCCATGGAAAATGGAGCCTTTTCTTCTCCCTTTACCTACATGTAAGAATCTTATCCTGTTGTCTGTATTTGATTAGGTGGAAACATTATTGGTGGCCATGGGAAGGGCATTGGAAATCTTGGAATTAAGTCGGGACATGGGATTTGTTACTGCTTCCCAAGACAGAACTGTTATTGTGAGAAAGATGATATCAAAGGTAAGTCTGCCTGCTGTTGCATTGTAATCTTTTTCTCTGTAATCTTGTATCATGTGTACATATAGAACCGTCTACACTTGTGGCCATATTAATAAGACATAGCTTTGGTCAGAGACTGCTAATGCAAAACTAGTGAGGAACCTTGATATGCACTATGGAGCCTGAAAATTTCCAGAGTGGGTTGTTTACAGCCTTGGCTAAGGAGTCTTTTTTATTCATTACTGCTACAAGTCGGTCATCCTTTGATTTCCAGCAGCATTTGCACTTCAGTGAGACTTACCTGATATGTGCAAAGGCAGCTAGGAGAATTAGAATAATGATTTCTATTACTTTAAAGTAATTCCAGCTTCCTGATAATTCCTGATTATTTTCAGCTTCATAATATTAGGGATAACCGTCACCCATGGTTTTAGGAGGAGGAGTACATTACTTTTTTCCTTGCCCTTTGTTTAAACAGAAAAGCTTTGTGTGGCTGTTTGAAACAGATAATGGATATTTTAAATTGTTTTTATTTTGGTTAATAATAAACATAGCGTGAAATAGTTTGCATCTTTAAAACTGAATTATTATGCAGAAGTAAGAGACCACAAGGAAAGTTCTAAGATGGTCTGCAGAGCAACTCTGAAAGTTCTTCTTGGTCCACAGAGCAACTGTGTGATGATGTGTGCAAGACCGTGATCACAGCAGCAGTGGTGTTGTGCTTCGTCATCTCCGTGCTGGTTTCTTACTATTGCATCCACCGTTACCACAAGAACTCCCCGAAGCCGCCCATCGCCTCCGCGGAAATGACGTTCCGGCGCCCGGCGCAGTCCTACCCCATCAGCTATTCTTCCAGCAATGTCCGCCGGCCTTCCCTGGATTCCATGGAGAACCAGGTGTCCGTAGACACCTTTAAAATCCCTGTAAGCCTGATGCCATTTTGCGTGCTGTGTTGTGATGTCAGCCTCGTTTATGCATGCAGACGATGTTACAGGAACGCCATTCATGGAAACACCCATTACCTTCCAATAACAGCGCTGGAAATCACATGCACTGGATACTTCAAGAGTAATTGGATAAACATTTTAATTTGCTCTATGAGGCATATATAGGGTCTTTCTTTTTTTGTTACGCTTTAATGTATTGTAACATTTTAGGCCTAATTTAAGCTGATTATTTTTACTAATGTAGCTGCATTTTACTAATGTGGTTTTACTTCTAATGTTGTCCAGTTAAGTAGTAACAGTCAGCAGGTTTGTACTCTCTATGATGTGCCAAAGTACTACAACAAGGCTAAGTTTAAAACATTACAAAAAAATCCCTTCTGAGATTTCTTCCTGATTTCTGATACACAGATTGTACATCTCAGTTGGTGTGGGAGTTTTACCTACATTGAAGGACTTTTGTCCAGTAATGCTGTCGTACCTTTACTCTGTTTTTTCCTGCTTTGAATCACACACTGCACAGGATTCCTGCCAGATGGGTGTTTTCATGAACCAATGTGGTAGAGGAACGTGGGCACTTCATATGGCAACATCAAATCTGTTTGAGTGTTAGGTAGTGGGGTCTTTGCAGACCTTGTGCTCTGCTTGCTTTAGTTTCTTGACTGGTTTGTACATCTGTCATCATTTTACATCCTGAAGGCTTATTAGCAGTAATTTTGTAAGAGGATGATTTCTGTCTCTGATCAGTCCTTAAGAGAAGGCCTTACTCTGTGAATAAAACGGATTTACTTCTCCATGAAAGTCACATATTCGTAGTTGTTCTAAAAGCAAATATTTATACTATATCACTTCATTTTTAGTTTGTACTCAGTTTCCCAGACCTATAAATATAATCCATTATCCATAGATTACATATACAGCCTGTTTTGAAGGAGTTGTTTTCAGGTAGGGGAAAGTACCTCGATATCTACTGACACTTACTTATAAAAAGAGCAACCAAACACTGGACACTGAAGTGCACCTATTCCTGAGGAATAGCCACTCCTTTCCTTGCTTCATCTTACAGGGTTTCTTTTCTCTCCTGCAGGAAGATCCAAAGTGGGAATTCCCTCGGAAGAACCTAGTCCTGGGCAAGACTCTTGGAGAAGGAGAATTTGGGAAGGTCGTCAAGGCGACAGCGTTCCGACTCAAGGGAAGGGCTGGCTATACCACTGTGGCAGTGAAAATGTTAAAAGGTACCTTCCCATCAGGGCTTGAAATGATTTGCAAACTATTTGTGGTAACCTCTGAATGGATTTTAAGAGGGGCTAGTGCGAAAGCAAAAGGTCAGCTAAAAAACCCAGCAGTGTCACAGCCTCACTTTCTTCCAGCATTCTGATATATTCTGACAGTCACGATCTGCAGATTTGTGACTTTAGCAGTTAGCATCACACTGATCCAAGCAAGTAATTCCAAATTATGATGTGCAGGGAGCCTCTGTCTTAACATAGCAAATGTATTCAGTTTTGTTTGGCATTGATGGAAATACGACAAGGGTTTGTTAAAGCTTTCTGATTCTTTTCCTCTATTCAGTTTCCTTGGACAAAGCTTTTAAATGAATCATGTTATAATCATATGAAGAGACAGAACAGACCTGTTAACTTACTCTCCTGATTGAGAATTCTGTCTAGTTTTATACTTTCTGATCTGCTTTTCAATCACTAGGAGCTCTATCAAAATGGCTTGAATAACCCAATGCTGTCTCCTGCTGTCTTCAGTTTTCCCTAAGATTTTAAACCTGGGGGAAACAAAGTATGCCTAGATAATGTTAAGACGATAATATGAGACCTTGCACTGAACCTTTCACTGCTGCTTATAAGTAAAAGCATGTGATTACAGGAAAATTTTATGCTTCTTATTACCATTTCTGTTATATTCAAAGCACATTTGAAGCTCCTTGGGAGGAAAGATACTGCATATCCCACCACTTTACCTAAGAAAATAATGCATTATGTAGTGCATGCCTTCTTTGCAAGAGGTTCAGTGCACAATAGGTCACATGGGAGAAGTCTAGGAACTAAGATTTTTCGGAAGTGAAGATTAATTAACTATTGTAATACTCAGGTAATGACCTGTATTGTATTACATTGTCAATACAATAGTCACTATTCCATCTCATGTTTATTTGTGCACTTAGTGGCTCTGCTTTTTGTAGCACATTTTCATCAATGTGTGACTGAGTTCAGATTCCAAGACATAGTGGTAAAAATGTTGCTTTCACTTGCTGATGGTTTGACATTCAGTTTTCCTTAGTTATTATGAAGGAAATAATTGACCAAACTGACAATGCAAAGGAGTAAAACTTCTATTTTAGACACCTTATTTTAACAAATTGAGCTGACATTTACAGTAGTACTTCAGGCTCTAAAGAATCCCTCTGTAATGTAAATTAAATTGCAGATTGTCACCTGAAATTCCATTTTCCAACTTGACTGTGGAGAACATTTGTCATTCTGCAGATATTTATGTGCATATTATTGGTTTAACTTTACACATGGCAATTGAAGCATAAGGAGCGGTGCACTGCCTTTCAGTGGCCTTTGCAGTGCTGCCAGGAAGGATGAAGAGCAGTTATTTTGCATCAGGCCAACACCAGCCATGCTTTCTCTGTAGCAGATGCAGAGCAGGTCATTTCTCCAAGTGTTCAGGACTGTTGCATGCTGACTGATCTTTAAAAGGCAATGGTAGGCGCACCAGTATGTTAATGGGGAAGCCTCTTAATTGCATAAAAGAGATCTCCTTCCTCAGCTGGGTAAGTGGACACAATCTGGTCAGGAAAAGACCAGGGCAGGACTCTCACTACTGTTACAACTTGGCATTAGGAACTGGGGAGGGAACAGGGAACAATTAGCTGAGACAAAATAGTCTTGGGAGATATGGAAGTTTAAAGGAACAGATGGGTAATTTTTTCAGCCCATCATTACCACTTTTCTTATATGAGTTAAATTTGACCTCCTGCCTGATATGAATGCCCTAATTACAATAAAATTAAAGGGGAAAACACCAACCAATACATAAATACAAATTATTCACAATTTGTTAAAACAAGTGGCATAAAGCTTTAGAGCGAAGTGTTTCCATTTGAAGTTAGTTTTTTCAGCAGACAAACAGGCATGGTACATGGGGAACTTTGTTCTGTTCATTCACATCACACAGCTCCAGAACTACAAAAATAAGACATTTCTTACAGGTATGAAGTTGACGTTCCTTATTTTTGTTTTACATAACATTTTGTAGTCTTTATCAGTAGTGAGAGGCCAACTGATACTGTGCTCCCTGTGGCAGAAGAATCTCTACTCTGAGTGTAGATTCAGACTACAAATATAAGGCAGATACAAACATACAGTTCTGATAAAAACATAACAGTAGAACAGAATAACCCTTTTCACAAGGAGGGCAAACAGGTCACACGTGAATAGGCAAATAAATCCCTTGGTGCTCACAGCCTTTATGACAAAAAACATACAGTACAGTACCAAAGAGCAGAAGACAAGCTTGTTTTTATTATCTTTAAATCAGGATGAACATCCTTGTCAGTGCCCTGTAATGACACAGGAGGAACTATCCAGGCCGGTTTTGTGTGTCAGAGAGATTAAGGATGAGGAAGAAGAAGATCTCTGACCTCTGGTGTCTTTATGACTAGAGATCTCCTTTAAGCCTCGGTGCACTCCAAGAGGAAGCTTGTCAGTCTGAAGAATTCTACGAAAAGGCAAAACACTTGAAAGGCTAAGAAAGCCTCTTGGGGCCATATGTTGCCACATGATTCTCACTGACATCAGTGAAGTCTGCATACACGTCCCCTGGTAAAATCAGTCTGAACTGAACATTTAGCTTCTGAACTCTAAATCTGGATGTATGCCAGAAAAGTAAGCCAGTAGATTTGTGGATTTTTACTCTGTTGGAAAATGTTTTTTAGGAGAAGGAGTGAGTCTTTTTTGTTTAATCGATGTGAGATCTTGGTTTTCATATGTTTCTGAAGCTTTTATTGCACTGATTAACCCTAAGAAGTTGCTTTAGAGCCCTGGAAAAGTAATAATTTCATGGCATCTTTAAACATTACAAGACTCTGCTCCTGATTCTTGCCTGACCTCCTTGTTCTGCAGTCATTTGTATCAGGGCAGAGCAGTGCTTAGAGCAGACTGCTACCTAGCCAGAGCAGCAGCAGTCTCATTCACTTGGTTCTGATGTGAATGACTGCAGGACACTGGACATGGGAAAATTTCTCTTCTGTGGGGAGAGAAAACCTGTATGGAGTTTTTCAACCTCTTGCTAACTCTGGGAGAGATGGTAGATCTCATATTTCAGACTGTACATAGAGAAGAATGCTTGGGTGATGCTTTCCTAACCAAAACTGTGTTTGGTCACTTTCTGCAGAAAATGCTTCCCAGAGTGAGCTGCGAGATCTCCTGTCAGAGTTCAACCTTCTGAAACAAGTCAACCATCCTCATGTCATCAAACTTTATGGAGCCTGCAGTCAAGATGGTAAATACTAAAAGCTAAGTAAAATACTAAGATGAAACCATCCAGAAAGGAAATAAAATACAGTTGGTTGATGGATTTCAACAACTGCTTAATAATTGCTGAGCATCTTTTAAATTTGCTGTTGGCTGAAAAGAGGGCTATATTAAAATAAAAGTACTTGAAAGGAAAGGGAAATACTAATTTTGTGTAAGTAAGCATTCTTCTTGTAGTTTTCCTCAATGCACATTTTGATTCTGAAGTTATTTTAAATAAACAAGTCTCCTACAAATTTTCTTCCAATCAATATACATTTTTTATTACATTAATAATCAGTGTTTTCAAATATGAATTATATTTCAAGTTTGAGTTTCCATTATTGTTGTTATTGTTTAAACTAAAACAATTGTTATCGTTTAAACTAAAACAATGTAAATAGACAACTACAGCCATATATAGACAAATATAGCTGGATACTTAGGTTGATACTCAGTTTTCTTCCACTGTCATAAAACTGTTGTCTCCCTCTGTTTATGAAATGGTTTCTAAAGGCCATAGTCATCAACAAATATGTTTCAAGGGGAAAAATCTGCAGACACATGTATTATAAATTGCCAATGAAGCAAATTTTGTTGTGTATGGGAATTTCTCATTTTAAGTGAAGTGGCATGGCAACATTCTCTTTCTTTTGCATCTGCAGTTGTGCAGCCTAAAATGACAGCATGGATTCTGCAACCTCGGGCAAAATCCTGCCTTCTTTTCCCACCCAGTTCTGTTGCAATGGTTACTTTTTAGTTGTAGACAGAGAATGTAATTCAGGAGTGAGTCACCCCTGAGTCTTAGTAAGGTAATGAACCAGTGGGGTGGTTTGGAGTTTTTTTCTTTTCAGTACAATGTATTTTCCATCCCAAAGAAAGTGAAATGTTTCTGAGTCACAGGCTTTTAATAAATATCAAGTTAATTCATTGGCATATGAGGTAGGAGGGCTTTGATACAGCAGACAAATGTATTTAGCATTACAGCACAGAGTAGGTATTATTCATGTGGGTAATGGGGAGGAGAAATTAATGGATTGTAATGACAGAATGTTTCTAAGTGCTCTCAAAAGGCACCTTAAACACAGTGCTGGAATTAGCGATGATTTGAGCTCAGTATCACAAGCTCAAGAAGATTATTTTTATTTTAAAGTTTCTCTAAGTTAGGCTGTTTCACAGGTCCAATTTGTATTAAGGTTGTCTGTTTTTTTGGTCTCAGATTATCTAGATGAGGGTTTATAGGCAAGAGCCAGCATTCTGCTTTGATTTAGCCTGAAACTCACTCTCTTTGCACAGAGAATCTAAACTAAAAATACTCTAATTTCATGGCTGACTCAGTGCTTTTTACATAAAGGGCAGAGGTGTTCAAACACCTGACTGTTTGAAGCAATGTGCTGATTAGAAGAGATATGTTTGAAAAAAAACCCTGAAGTGGTTATCTATTAATTGTTTACTGACCTGTGGGTTTGTTTATTTCAGGCCCGCTGTATTTAATTGTGGAATACGCCAAATACGGCTCCTTGCGCAGTTTCCTCAGGGAAAGTCGAAAAGTGGGCCCGAGCTACGTGGGCAATGATGGCAACAGAAATTCCAGTTATTTGGATAACCCTGATGAGAGAGCCTTAACGATGGGAGACCTGATATCGTTTGCATGGCAGATATCCCGAGGGATGCAGTACCTCGCAGAGATGAAGGTAGGGCACTGAGAGCTGAGGTGCAGCAGATGTGGAGCAGTGTGTTTCTCCACAGGAAGCATAAACACTCCTGTTGTTTCCTTCCAAAAGCTCGTGCATCGGGATTTAGCAGCCAGGAACGTGTTGGTGGCAGAAGGGCGCAAAATGAAGATTTCTGATTTTGGCCTCTCACGTGATGTATATGAAGAGGACTCGTATGTAAAGAGGAGCAAGGTACAGTGTGTATTAAAAGCAGTAGTGGAAATTATTGCCTGATCAAGAAAATTAATTTATACTGTAGGAGTTGAGTATGGATGAAAAGTTGAGTATGGCTTTCATTAACTTCAGATAATTATTTTAAGGAAATAAAAATGACAATGAAGCAAAATCATGAGCTTAAGCAGTGGGATAGAAATACACACACACACACATATATATATGTAAAATATGTATCATCTTGAAGTAACTGTTACCTCTTCCACTCCTCATTTATCCAGTTCCTCATCAAACTACTTGAAAACACAAACAAAAAAACCCATATTTTTTTCTTTCTCTCTTCCTATTTTTAATTAAAAATATAAACTAAAAATACCAAAGAGTTGAAAAAGATACAGACAATTTATATCAAGTTCCACACAACTTCCACAAACCAGTCCTGGGCTAGACTGTGATGTTCATGAACAGAGCTTCCCACTGACTGTGTCAAATGAGCAGTGGTGGTTCAGTTCCCTCTATGGCTTAATATGAAAGAGCTGCCAACAGAATTTTTTGCATGTGATAATTTTAAAATTTTATGAGAAGGCTTCCATAAATACTGTGAATTTTTAGTTTAGCTTTCCCAGTTTTTAAAGGCCAGTGTATGTGAATGTTGCATAAGTCAAAATGAGTTGTGAAGAAAAAAAACTTGAAGAAAATATGATCTTATGTAAAAGGGCATTGCCATGTTCATTTAGCTGTCTTGTGATGGATATTTTGGATGTTTTTACATTGATTTATACCAGTTGCTCTGTATTTCAAGAGTAATGCATTTACATAAAGACAGTTTGGCAGTTTAGTTTCATTTGGTGGGGCATGATGTACTGAATGGATATTTGCTCTTTACTTCTGAGACACTCATCACTGTAGTATTATTCAGAGCCTAACAAGCATCTGTCTGCTTGGGTAGGGAGACAGGAAAAAGAAGAATTTGAGAAGGAAGAAGTTGTTTCTAATCCTACTGAAATACTTTTTGCATAGATATATATGAATTTCATGAGAATGAGAAGTAAGGCGTATGAATGCTAATCATACTGTGAAGGTTATGAAACGTCTTGGAAATTTTGCAGACCTAGATTTTCATGAATATTTGGGGTGGATTTCTCAGATTTTCTCAGTGAACTTCAGCCAGTGAAAAATAGCAACTTGTAGATTACACTTAGAAACTAGAAGCCAAATATGACTGTCCAGGTTTAATTCTGAAACCAAAGCATCTGTAACATCCAGGTGCTTCTATTTATGCATTATCTCTGGTATAGATGGGATAGCTCTTCTTCTTTCATCATCATTCCTCATCATTTTTGCATCTGCACATTTTCAATGTGCTTTGTTAAGAGAAGATTTGAGTTTATCAGACATAAACTGGTGGCTGTCTGCAAAAAGCTACCCCAGCTTATTGCACATAATTAGATTGCTGAAGTGTGTGAAAAGACCTGAAGTAACTTTTTACAAAACTCTTACATTTATTCTCCTGACTGTTTTTCTTATGAAATGCCAAATCATAAGTGCATTGGCAAATGCTGTAGCGTGGACAGAATGTGTTTTACCATTTTGAAAATGAATACCTTGTTTTTTCACTTGGAAACTTAGTTTTCTGACTTTTATTGCTTTTTAACCTCCTAGGGTCGAATCCCTGTGAAGTGGATGGCCATAGAGTCCCTATTTGACCATATCTACACAACACAAAGTGATGTGTAAGTGTACATTCTTAAATACTTTCTGGTTTGTGTGCTTGTTTATGGAGCTGGGGGAGGAAACACAGCAAGGTGTGTAGGAGCCAAATCCATTACTCTTCAAAGAAACATGAGGGAAGTCTGGATGGCACCATCAACTGGTAATGGTAGCTAAGATTTTCGCTGTTGAATTAGAGGGTTATCTGTTAGTTATGTACATAATTCCTATTGAAATCATCTGTTCACATGACATGACTGACTTTGCATATATAGACCGAGTTTACTAGTAGAGTTTGCTACAGATAATGGTCATACCTGAATTTCTCAGTTCTGTTCATCACTTGTCTGTAACACTGAGTGGCAGAAAGGAAAGGGAATTTAATGCCTGACCTCTCCCCTGTTGAAATCAATGACAGAACTCGAGTCAGCTCAGTCCAGTTTCAGTGCCAAGATACAAGCTTATTTTCATGATTAGGGAAGAAGAGACCCTGAGGATGGATATGCTGGAATTTCCACCTGTGATGAAAAGGAGGCAAAGCAACCACAGCTAAGCTATTCCCATGCCTGATAAGCATGGCAAAGCAGTATTTGTAGACATTTTTAATTCAGGATTAGATACTTTCATTTCTTTCTCTCTGGGGTGAACGATGCGTGTGACTAGTCACCAGGCAGACTCTAAAGCTAAAGATTATTTATTTAGGAGAAAAATCTCTAAAGGACTGTAAAAGCAGCAGTACTTAGGCCTGATTTTCTGCTAGGTAGCATCTTGATACCTTCTAAGTCTGTCTTGAAAGAGAGCATCTGACTAAAGTAATGTTTTTGTTACACTCAAATGGAGTAAAACAATTTGGGCAGCATGGCACTTTGAGGGGAAAACCACTTCGAAAATAGCAGCATGTTAAAATATGCACCTTTAGATTTATACTGAAATTATTACCATTCACTTCCTACTCTTCTCTCTGCAGATAGAGCAGTTTTAGTGAAATAAAATATTTTGCATGCCTTGGAAATTCCTTACAAAATGCGTTTCCAAAATATTGTCTGTTACTTTGTTTCTGTTGGAGTAAGAAAAAAAAAAAATAGGGATAATTCTTGAGAGAATGTCAGTTTTACTTAGGTCTGCTTACAGGTTTCTTTGGGTCCCTTTTTATCCTCCTCAGAGCACCCATTGTGCTGACTTGCTTCTCTAAAATTACTTTTCCCAAAGAATCGTTACAATTTCTTTAAAAACTTCTTATCAAATTTTTAATTTCTTCATTTTCTGCAAAACAGTTTTGTCACCGTGGTTTGGGGCCAGAACAGATTGTGTTGTCATGTAACTGCCTCTTCTTTGATTGCTGCTCAATCACCTGGATCCAATAGCCCTCCTCCCATTTCCTGCTGGGCTGCTGTTAAGCCCAGGAGCCTGTTTCCTGTCCATGGGATCCAGCACCATGCAGAGATTGCCCAGCTGCCATCAAGCAAGCCAGCTCAGAGCCCTGGGCAGCACAGTGTGCCGGTGCTGTGTCGCTTCCCTGCTTCCCAGGGCTGGATTAGGATCTCCATGTAGAGCTGTGCTGATTGCCCAGCTTCCCTGGAGATGCCTCAGGAGCGTGGCATTGTGCTGTGCACGTCAGCACCCAGGCACTGCCAGAAAGGGTCCTGCTGTGCTTACACCGTGCTTCTGTCTCGCTGCTGGCTTACCTTTGCTGTGTCATTGTACATGCAATGATCCAGGAGTGCTGTATAGCAGCTCCTAATTTAGCCCAGTTCCTGCAGAGCAGAACTGAGACACACACACAGAGCTGCAGAGCAAATCCTCTCCAGCAGCAGGTTCCACGATAGCATTTCAGCAGACTGATCAATTAAGTACTTTTGCAGCGTTGATTGATATTTTTAGATCATTGCACCCACTGAAAGTACTCTTTTATGGCTATTCTTTGTTGTTTGTGGTGATGCAGCTATATTTTAGGTGAAAATATTACTCAACAACCATTCCAATATGCTCTTTTTTCTGGTATTCCGTGTTTCTGCTTTTCACCCTCTTCCTTCTCAAGCTGTCCTGTATAGTTAGTGGTTAGCAGAGCTTAATAACAGTACCACTTTCCAGCATTTACAAAAACCCCATTTTTGCTTCAGAGGTCGATGACATCAGTGGAAAGCTAACCTACCATCTTCCTCTTCACATACTTTCTTTCCTGGCTTTTTGTGATCATGCTTTTATTCAGCAATAAAAATAACATAGTGGGAAATTCTTCATCTCTCATTTTTCCTTCTTAATTTGTATAATAGTCTGAAAGTACTTCAGCATTCTATTCTAATATGTTCACTTACTGGACAACTTCAGTTTAGAAATTATTCATCTGATCCCTCCTTCCATATTCTGTAAAATTCCACTTAAGCAGAAGTGGATTTTAAAAATAAAGCCTGCCATGCTCCAAAGTTTATTTGAATTAATCATGGACAGAATTGTAACCTGATGGCAGAGCATAATTGGCTTAAAAAAGAGTATGAGGAGAAATATTAATAAAGTATATGAAAATGCTATAAATATTCATAAGCTTTCAAGAATGTGCAGAATGATTAAAAATTAATTCAGTGAACGCCATTAGGGAGAAGAATGGTAGCATATCACATGAGACCATGTGAGAGTCACTTTGACTTCTCTGACAATTTGGGAAGTTTTATTGCTGTACTTTTAGGGTACCATTGTTCTTTAAAACGTGAGAAGTACAGGTGGAAGGGAGTCAGACAGGAGGTGAGGTATTTAGCTAACATTTTCAGATGGAATTTTCATAGGGAATTAGACACGGCTGTTTGGTTTGGCAGTAGGTCTCTAACACTTTCTAAAATTTTCTTAAAAATGGAGTTTACAGAGCAATTGCCCAAAGCTAGCATTTTTCATAAATTGTATGCAATTTTGCTTCCAGATGCATCCCATTGAGCAGCCCCAGTGTTGGCTGGTTTCCTTCCTTTCGAACATCCAGATTTTGTTAGTTGTCAGTTGAGCAGATTCAGTGATTTGTAGCTTCTTTGTGAAGCTTGTCACAAAAAGCCTTTCACTAAGAAAAGAAAAACATTTTTTCCTCTTTTCTGGCTTGCTCTCCAGAAATGGACTAATTTATCTAAATATTTCTCACCCATTGTGCAAGGTCTTTTTGTTTGAGCTCGGCAGTAAAGTAAGTTCAAAAATTCACTATTTCTTCTGTTCATTTCTGAAAATGGTTTCTTCTGCTCTGTGGAAAAGTTCATTTTAGGCATTTAGTATTTCCAGAGGAAATTCTTTCCTCTTCTTTCATCAAGTCTAAGAAGAAAATTAATCACTGAATCACCGAAATCACCCAACAGACCAGCTGAAATCAAAGGTGTTACTTATGATTGGAATAAACACACTGTGTTGTCTCATAGTCGAGACAGCAAACCAGTCCTGTGGTAACTCTGTTAATTTAATTTAGAGTTATTTCTGAATACAGGGGCTAATTAGGGAGGTCAGACTGCTGCAGGAGCACTGTGCAGCAGAAAAATAAGTCTTTGGGCTGGGCCACCAGAGGAAGGACTTCCTCTTTCTGCTGTCTAGAGAGGATGGACCTTCCCAGGGTATAATGAGCATTTGTCAATGGATAAAAGAGGGGTATCTGTTTTCTCTACTGTCTTGGTTGCTAACCTTTTCAATAAACAGTATTTGGGAACAAGGATGGCATCTGTACAGTGCCTCTGGCTTGAGGTGTCATGAACTTTGTTGGGTTCTGAAAATGCTAGGAGGAGATTTGTTGTGTAAATGCCACAGTAAGCTCCTGAAACTTACCACTCTATATAAAAGCTCATTTTGTCTTTTTCAGATGGTCATTTGGAGTTCTGCTATGGGAGATTGTTACTTTAGGAGGCAATCCTTACCCAGGTATTGCTCCTGAAAGACTCTTTAACCTCCTAAAAACAGGCTATAGAATGGAGAGGCCAGAAAACTGCAGTGAAGAAATGTAAGTAACTCTTGATCTGATTAGATTCAGAACACATTAATAAATACACTTGAAAAAAAAATTTAAATAAATACCTCATAAATACTACTCTGTTTCTTAGAGATATAGTCAAATATCTTGTGCTTTAAAGAATTTCATTAAATTAGTGAACAGTAAAGTGAGGGGAAAAAATTGCCCACAGAATGCCTACAGCTGTATCCAAACCATTTTTAGGTATTGAATAACACGGTTGCCAAAAAATTAAAAGAGTTTGTACGTTCAAAATTTCTGAGGGTGGGAGAAGGAAGAAACTTCCATAAAACACAGTGGTAGCTGAAATATTCAAGAAAATGTTGTAATACTTTCTGCAAATGAAACAGATACTCTATGCACAGTCATTGTTGTTTTGGCATTCCAGAGGAAAAATGATACTTTGCCCCAGAAATCTAGACCCTTGAAGATAAAAATTTTCTGTGAATTGATAAACCCATGGCTTTGGAGACAGTTCACAATTTGTTGGCTGATTTATCAAAACACAGTCAATGTGAAATATCTGTTTTCTGTAATCTTCCATGGCATTTGGAGATGAGGCATGATTTTATGTTCAGCCTGTAAATCTGATCGTGGTTGCGGTTTTTTGAAAGTTCCCCAGCTTCAATCATTGTGACCTCTCTTTTGACTGATTTTCAGTTGGAAGGATGCTTTGACCACATCTGGGCTGAGAAAACAGTTTAAATAAATGATAGTATAAATAATAGGGGTTTTTTTAACATACAGAGAAAAACATTAAGTATTTCCAAATTTAGGGTAGTATAGGAGTTTACAAGAATGAGTGGCAAATATCGTCTAAAAAATGTATAATACTAATTTTCTATTTGTTTCATCTCAGTGAGGAATACTCATTCTGCAAGCATGTTATGTCATTGATAATTTTTAGTTTAGGCAAGCTGACCACTGAGTTTTTGGGATTTTTTTATTAAAGCTAAATCATGGTTTTCTGACTTTTTTCTGTTTTACTTAGAAATTTTTCTGACAGCTTGTGAAAGCCCACTTTAAGGACCATTTTTCTCAGATTGCATTCTCTCCTATATCCAATCAAGTACGAGAGGGATCATGGATGAAGGCATAAAATGCAGTGCTTCTCAGTGGCTTCCTATAGTTCTCATAGCCCACTGTTTCCACCATTAGAGCACTTAAGTGGACAGATCACTCAGTCCTGAGAACAGCTGAGCTAGAAAAATGACATGAATGGTACAGGTTGGAGAGTTACACTCCCAGATTACTGTAATAATTTCTGTAATTATTACACTCCCAGAACATGCCAATGTCTGTCTGATAGTCACTCAGCTATAAAACTTCAATTCTGTTCCCTTTCTTTTCCACAATCTATGCTATAGAAGGCAGTTGAAGAGAGAATAAATATAGGTTTAATCAAAAGAAAAATAATAGAAGTAATGAAAAGAACATTAGTTTCTGCAAATAGTCTTAAGCTAGGCTTGGCTTTGAAGAAGTTTACAAAACTTAAGAATTTGAATCAATGAAAAACAAAATTCTGCTTTTTGGTGTAACAGCAGAGTTTTTCAGGCTGATACACAAGAATTCCTCACTGTCATATACAAAGTGAATTAGAAATCCAGCATGCTGCCCTACACTTCGGGTGGTCCCTTGAGAAAGTGAAACCTAAGACTACAGTCCTTCAAGGACAGCCAAGTGCATCATCATTTAAACTCATGGAGACTCTTGAAAATAAAAGCCCATTGTTGTGAGTGTCAGTTGTTAATTCCAGGGAACATTGAACAGAACTCACAACAGAGATTGAGTGGATAGCCTTTGTGCCACAGTTAAGTTCAGTACTATAAATCATTAGAGCAGAAGCTCTATGAATGACCCATTTCTAACAGTTTGGGGGTTTTTTCACCCTGTGATGGGTCCCAGGTACAACCTCATGTTGCGCTGTTGGAAGCAAGAACCTGATAAAAGACCAACATTTACTGAGATCAGCAAGGAACTAGAGAAGATGATGGTGAAGAGTAGGGTAAGTGTGGAAAGCGTGGATTCTGAAACTTTTCATGGCCTTCTGAGTTTGAATGTACGGAAATAATTACTTTCTAATTTTATTTTAAAGCAAAGTAATTTATTTTTCATCAAATCTTGAAGCATTTACATGCCTAGTTCCTTCCACATGCATGCAGCTTTTTGAAAGCAGTACTACTTCTTCTAATAGCTTTGGTGACTTCAACCCAAAATGTGGATTGATTATCCTTAACCTGTCTGTTTTCTTTAAATACTAGTAATTATTTAAAAAACATTGTGAGAAGTTATTCCTAAATTTCACTCCTGAATAAATAACATTAGAGAGCCAGCACTAGAAGAATGTAGTATTTCATGCATTTTAAATTAGTTGAAAATGCTTCACATTCTTGTTTTTTTGTTTTTTTTTCCCGTCAAAGCAATTCAGCAACTTAAATAAAAAACAATCAATTCTTATTGGTGACCTAAATATTTAGTTTTAGAACAGCAACTAAAGCTTTATTTGGCAATATTTACATAATTATTTTGGTGTAGTAGCTTTTGAAAAACGATTTTGAGATTTGGGTACCTTATCCTTTAAGCATGCGTATGTATCTCTGTATATATATTTCAGGCATATACACATGGATCTGGCATACCAGAAGCTGAAGGTCAAACAAAGCAGTTTGTTGGGTGTTCTGCTGATGTGCAGAATTAAGTAGGGGAAGTATTAATATGTCTCTAGCAGGGGATGTGTTCAGGCAAATCAGCTGCTTCCAGAGCTGCTGTGGCTGCTGGAAAGCAGAGCCTCCTCAGGTGCCAGAGGTTCTAGAGAAAGATACGTGCAGTGGATCTGTTCTTTCCTTGCTGTAAAGAAAGCAGGTGCACACTTATCCTTTTTTACCCAAGCAACAGCATTGCCACACACATTAACGCAGCTTTTTGTGTATTCATTTCTCAGGACTACTTAGACCTTGCGGCTTCCACCCCCTCCGATTCCTTACTGTACGATGATGGGCTCTCAGAAGAGGAGACACCTCTCGTGGACTGTAATAATGCTCCCCTCCCTCGAACCCTCCCTTCCACATGGATTGAAAACAAACTCTATGGTAGAATTTCACATGCATTTACTAGATTCTAGCAACACACAAAAAAAGTTGATTTTTCTTCTGCACTGTTCTCAGACTCTGTAACCCCATTACAGTGTTTCTTGTCTGAATGAAGCCAGTCAAAATTTGCTTGGAAGCTTCTTTTGGGTTTTTTTTTTGTTTGTTTGTTTGTTTGTTTTTTCTTTTGGTAAATGTCGAAGTTTGCATCAGGATCATCCTTTAGTCATTTTGCAGCTGTGTCTAAAATAAGCATTTTAAAAGGATGTGAAAATAAGTAAAATGACTAGATATCATACAGTAAAAGTGAAAAAAAAAAAAGATCAGGGAAGTATTCTCAGGGGAAATATAAAATGCTAATGAGTATCTAATTCAACTATCCTGTTGGGGGAGGCTACAGCATTTAAAATATGTTAGATCCTGCACCTCTAATTTAAGCAATAGACTTTTTTTTTAAATACTGTTTTTTACCATAACTCAGTGATAGGATTCATCTGCAACATTTTTCATTTATTAAGAAGGATGTCTAAATTTCAGCTGCTATTAGTACATTTTGGATCTATAAGCTGAAATGTATTTAATGTATCATAGGATGAAAACAGATTATTATATACAGAAGGTAGAAATACTGTATATAAATATTATATACAGACTAAACTGACTTGTAAAATCCTTTGAAAACTTAATTAACAATGGGCATTTTGAAAATACCACCTGTTTTCACGTCCTTTGATTTGTTATGAACATGTTAGTACTAAACCTCGACTGAATGATGTAGCAAGTGTTTTTAAAAAGAGCATATGCTTTCATATTGTGATGGTGAGATGGACAGTAAAAATGGTTCTTGCCAAAACTCCTATATTTTGTCTTCTGATTAAATATTCTACATGGTTTTAGATACTTACTAACATCACAGATACTTTTTTCATTCTTCAAGCAGTATGACTTTTGAAAAGTTGGATCTTTTAGTTTAAAAGTTGCCATTAATACATGGCTTTGGGTCTATTTTTGATCTACAACACCTTAGCTATTATTTTCTTCATTAGGTTTACTCAACTGTTGTTGATTTTGGGGCACTTAGTGGTCAGATTGTTAAAAGAATGAAGTAGCAGAAAAAAGTTGCCACAAGGTTGATGGCAGATGCTGAATGCTTAATAAGCAACAGAATCAGATTTCTGTTTTTGAAAATCTCAACCGTTCTGTTGCTGCTGGTTCTCTGCTTGCACAGCTGAATCAACGTGGCGCTAAGCACTCTGCATCCATTTTGGTGATCACTTGTGCCTAAACACAGAAACAGTTACTGCACTCAATGCAAATAATTACAGGCCTGAAATACAACTTTAAATGCTGAATCAAGACAGGAGTGCTCAGCACTTTGTTGGACTTTACTCAGTTGCGCTCCTGGGATTTCCTGAAATTAAGCAGGGGATCCCTGGTGGGGGTGTGAAAGTGTCCCCAGAACCTCACTGAAGCCAAAGGAAAAGCACCAGTTTAAGTAAATCTCTATCATTGAAATGGACTTTGGATCCTGTCCCAAATAGGTTTATTAATTCTTGGAGCATTTCCTGTACAGCAAGAACTTTCTCTTGCAAAGCAATATATTGCTGCATGATTGTTAAAATATAAAATTATGGAAAGTTGGAGGCTTATGGGAAGAACAATTCTTAGCATTTTATTATGCACATGTGCATGCATGCACACAATTTTTTATTGAGTAAGCACTTTAATTTATCCAGGGTTTTTGCCTACATCTGAATTTCTGCTTCAGGGATTTCAAAACATCATTTATATGAATTGATTTGGGACAAAATCCAGTGGACTGGCTTAAAGTATTGAAGGGAGTTTTGCCAAGGGCCTTACTGTCTGCACATGAAGTTATGGTTCTTCAGTGCAGAAAAAATTATCTGTTTTCATTTTTAGGCATGTCATACCCGAACTGGCCTGAGGAGAGCCCCGTTCCACTCACAAGATTCGATGGCACTAACTCTGTGTTTTCAAGATATGCAAATGATAGTGTATATGCTAACTGGATGGTTTCACACTCAGCGGCAAAATTTATGGACAAGTTTGATAGCTAAAATTTTCTTTGTGAAAGGTAATGGACTCCTGAGGAAAACAAGGAGGCAAAGAGTGGGAAGTCCATTGGCTCGTTCTTTGTACAATCAACAACTAACTTTTAAATTGGCAAATCCCTTTATTAGTAGTTTTTAAAGTGTGTTATTTATGCTGAAGACTATAATTGGTACTCTCCCCTTTCAGAAAACATATCAAGCTGGATAAGAGTTGTAGTTCTGGTACTTCCTTCTAAGTTGCCAGTTTGCAAATGGTTCCATTTGGCAACTTCTTAGTGCAAATGGCCTTGCACTTCATCCTCAGTGTTTTTTTAGACTAACCATCCTGTGTTACAGCATTCTGGGATGGTAATATGTACTTGAACTGCTACTTTTATAGTGGCTGTTAGCATACAACCACTTGATCTAAGCAGGAAGCACAAACAATATATAGAAGGGAGGAGGGAAACAGGCTCCCAGATTACTGAGCTTGCTATCAAATGACAAGTGTTAGAATGACGTTGGCACTAACAAAGCCAATATCTTGGTTTGGAAGCAAACATTTAGTAACTCAATAGAGGACTTGAGATTCAACATTTGAAGTCTTGTAAAATGTATTGTCTTGTCTTAATGAGAAGAAAATTTGTTTTATTAGTCTTAACTTCTTACCTTTAGCACAATGGAGATAAATTTGATACAAGATAAGCTGTATAGACTGATGGCAATCAAGAGTGTTTGTCTGACACATTTACGTTCCATCATTGACATATTAGTAATGTTAAAGCATACAATCCTGTACAACCATAGCTTCTTTTATGAGTTAAAAATAGTCCATACGGGATTTTTAGATTGAATTCATAGAATAGAATAGTCACATCATCGAATGGTTTGTGTTGGAAAGGAACTTGGAGGTCATCTAGTTCCAACCCCCTGCCCCCCAGCCCACTTCTCTGTTGTGGGGAGGGATATCTTCCACTAAAGCAGGTTGCTCAAATTCCCATCCAGCCTGGACTTGAACACTGCCAGGGAGGGATGTGGCATCCACCACTTCTCTTGGAAACCTGTTCCAGTACCGCACCACCTTCACAGTAAAGAATTTCTTCTTAATATCTAACCTAAACCTGCCACCTTTTAGTTTAAAGCCATTCCCCTTCTCCTAACATTACATGCCCCGTAAAAGACTCCCTGTCCAGCTTTCCTGTAGGCCCCCTTTAGGTACTGAAAGGCTGCTCTAAGGTCTCCCCAGAGCTTTCTCTTCTCCAGGCTGAACAGCCCAAACTCTCTCAGCCTGTCCTTATAGGTGAGGTGCTTAGCCCTGTGATGGTCTTTGTGACCCTTGTCTGGACTCACTCCAACAGATCCATGAACTCATTATGCTGGAGCGTCCAGGGCTGATGCAGCACTCCAGGTTGGGTCTCACAAGAATAGACTAGATGGGGAGAAACCCCTCCTTGACCTGCTGCCCATGCTGCTTTTGATGTAGCCTGGGATACAGTTGGCTTGTTGGGCTGTAAAAGCACATTCCCTGGTGATATTGAACATCTTCCATTCTCCAACCAGCCTTTGTGCTTGGGATTGCCCTGACCCAGGTGCAGGACCTTGTTTTGCCTTGTTGAACTTCATGAGGTGTTTGTGGGCCCACCTCTCAAGCCTGTCAAGGTCCCTGTGGATGGCATCCCTTCTCTCCAGTGTGTCAGCTGCACCACACAGCTTGGTGTCCTTGAAAAACTTGCTGAGGGTGCCCTCGATCCTGCTGTCAAACATTGCCCATCCCAATACCAACCCCTGAGGAACGGCAGTCTTCACTGGTCACCACTTGGACATCAAACTGTTGACAGCAACTCGGAGTGTGACCATCCAGCTGATTCCTTATCCACCACGTGGTCCATCCGTCAAATCCGTGCCTCTCCAGTTTGAAGACAAGTATGTCACGTAAGACAGTGTCAAATGCTCTGCACAAGTCCAGGTAGATGGCATCACTCTTATCCACCAGCACTGTACTTCTGTCATAGAAGGATATTTGTGGGGTTTGCCCTTAGTGATGCCATGTGGGCTGTCACCAATCACTCTTCCATATTTTGTCATCAGGTTCCTTAGCTGGTTTGGAACCTGATCTTCCCCTTTGGTGGGTGGTTCTTTATTCTCACAGTCCCTGCCTTTGCCACTCAGCAAAGGGGCTTGTGTAAACTTGGGCCTCAGTGGCTGAAGAACTTGCTGGTGAAGACTGAGGCAAAAATGTCATTGAGTCAGCCTTCTCAGTGTCCCAGGTAACCAAGTCTCCCATTTCTTTCTGGAGTGGGCTCTCACTTTCACCAGTGTACCTGTAGAAGTTTTTTTTTTGTTGCCATTGATGTCCCTGGCCAGATAGATTTCTATAAGGGCTTTAGCTTTCCTGACCTGATCCCTGGCTGCTTGGACAATTTATCTATATTCCTCTCAGGCTATGAGTCCTTGCTTTCACCCTTTTTCTGTGGGGGAAACATAGGCTTCCTCTTGTGTTTGAGTTTGCCCAGGAGCTCCTTGTTCATCCATGCAGGTCTCCTGATGTTTTTTTGCCTGGCTTCCTCTTTGTTGCATCGCTCCTGACCTTTTAAGAGGTGATCCTTGAATATTAACCAGCTTTCTTGGGTCACTCTTCCTTCCAGGGCTTTATCCCATGGTACTCTACCCAGAGGATCCCTGAAGAGGCCAAGGTGTGTCCTCCTGATGTCCAGGTTAGTGAGCTTGCTGTGTGCCTCCTCGCTGGCCTGAGGATCTTGAAGTCCACCATTCTGTGTCACTGCAGCCAAGGCTGCCCTTGAGATTCACGTTCCCCACCAGCCTCTCCTTGCTGGAAAGAACAAGGTCCAGCATGGCAACTCTCCTCATTTACTCCTCTGTCACTTCAAGAAGCAACCTACCCATGTATTCCAAGAATCCCCTGGATTGCTCATCCCCTGTGTGTTGTCCCTTCAATGGATATTGGGGTAGCTGAAGTCCCCCGTGAGGACCAGAGCTTGTGAATATGAGGCAGTGCCTGTCTCTCTGTAGAGGGTCTCATCTGCTTGGGTCTCATCTCCTGGCTGGGTGGCCTTAGACCCCCACTATAATGTCACTTTTCCTTGCCCTCCCTTTAATCCTGACCCATAAACTCCTCATCCAACCCCAGTACAGCTCCAAACACTCCATGTGGTCATGGACTTAGAGGGCAACACCCCTTTCTTCTGTTCCTGTCTATTCTTCTGAAAGGGCCTGTATCCTTCCACTCCAACACTCGTCATAGGAGCCATCCTACCACATATCTGATGCCAGTAAGATCACAGTCCTGCAGGTGTGCACAGTCTCCTACTGCTCTTGTTTATCCCCCATGCTATGTGCATTTGCACAAAGGCATTTTTGTTGAGCCCCTGATGGAGCAGACTTACTGGCAGGAATGGCTGGAATTCCCTTGCACAGCACTTCAGGTTCTGTCTTGCAATCCCTCTCCAGACTCTGGGCATCCCTTGCTGGTGCTGGCATCAAATGAGTAGGAGTGGAATGGATTGAGGATTCCCTCTCCCAGCAACTTCAATTTAATGTCTTCTTCATCAGCTTGGCAAACCTGTGACCAGAGATGCTCTGCCCATTCCCTGGCAGATGGGCCCACATCAGATTCTGTCAGCCCAGGTTTTCATTGCGAGTCCCCAGGGGCAGCCAGACCCCTGGCTGTGGCACTAGACCCCTAACCATTTGCTGATTTGCTAGATTCACCTGGGCCTTTCAAAGCCCTTCCCTTTGACAGGGAGGACTGATGAAAAAGCTGCCAGCACTTGAGTCCCTCACCGCCACTCCCAGGGATCTGTAATATCCTTGGTCTTCCTCAGACCAATCCTGGCTGTATCCCTTGTGCCACGTCAAACACCAGCACAGATAATGGTCAGGAGACTGTGTGAGGCTTGGCACGAGGCTCTGGGTGACATCCCTGCTACAGCTCTCTGGTAATCTGTCAGGTTGATAAGTGGGTCCCTCTGTGCCTCTCAGAGGAGAGTTCCCTGCTACTCTCATCTGTCAACTTTGCTTGTGCTGGTTGTTACACAGGGAGCAGATGGGGCTGCCTTACTCAGCTTCAGCCTCACTTCTGATGTGATGGGTCCTCCCTCTCCAGCCTGCAGAGTGCTGAAGTGGTTCTGCAGGGGCACCTCAGGCTTCAGGGAAATCTCTTCCTCCCACAGGTCATTTCAAGGGTTCATTCTTCTGCCTTACTGACACCCCCCTCCTGTCTGTGTGTGCATGGTGGGGGAGTTTTTGCCTCTTTACTGCAGGCTGCCCTTGGAACCAGCCATCCAACTTCTTCACAGCCTGAAGTTGTCTTCTCACCCCCTCCTGCAGCTATGCCACAGGACATCCTCTGCCTCAGCATACCTTTTGCAGATATTCAAATACAGAGATTTTGTTTGCAGTATTCTTAAGTGGGTTGGAGACCACCTCTCAGCTCCAAAAGGCATATACTGCCATGCACAGAACACTGCCATCATATAATTCCAAATAAACCTAACACCTTGAAAGTAACAAATAAAAAACCAGTTGCACAGCAAAATTGGTCTAAAACACTGCTGTTGAAACTACACAAGGAAAATGTCACTGGAATTATTTAAGGGGAAATACAAAAATGTTGTCCTTACAAAAGTGACTTGATATTTGGGAGAACAATCAGACTGTGAGTCATGTTCTGTGTGGAAGAGTAAATGATCAGCACTACTTTTGTCTTTATTTGTAATCTACCATGGTTAAGGGTAACCTTTAGTTTGCTACAAATGTTGGGATGTAAATCCCGAGTGACTCGTTGTTAGCGTTGTGATGGTTATTCTAAATAATCCAATTCTACCAAAGCTTGCTCCTGTCACAGTCCAATTTAGATGTTTCAGATCTGTTTTCGGATGTTGTTTTGTGTATCAACTTTATGTTTCCATTAAAGTCTGTGATTTCAGAAACATGGTCTTGAGTCAGACTGCCAAAACCTGAACACAGATTTTCATTTTGCAAAAAGTGGGCTATAAAGTGGTGTGTTGGAATTGAAAGAGCTTTCCCGTTGGATTGCATACTTGATCCTGTCCTGTTTTTGGACAAGCAGTAGGCACAGCAGCTTTTCCTTTGCACTGACATTTGCCATGTTGAGTAATGCTTATGCACAGCAAGCACACAGCTCTGTATGCAGGAGTGACTCTGCTGTGATACCACGGTGATCTTCATTGGCATGACACAACGTCAGAGTGCAGGCTTGGAAAACAAAGGGCACTGAAAATTAAACCCTTTATATGGGCTGGTTTTTTCTATTGAGAGGTCTATGAAAAAGTAGACAAAAATTACACTTCTGGTAACTTCATGCTTTGTCTAGTTGTTTTCCTATATTTTATGTCTGTAAATGGGAGTTCTTCACTTGCCATGAGCAACAAAGGCATCAAGAATTTTGGTTTTGTCTGGGTTTTTTTTCTTCCTTAAATGAAGAATGTAACTTTATCCAGTAAGTATCTTCAGCAACAGTATGCAACTGAGAGATGTGAAACGCCCAGTTTCTAATCCCAACAGCCCTGTGACAACATTGCTGGACAGCAGGTCAGTGGGACAGTAAGTGATGCTGAAATAACCAGTGGATGCAGGGAGTAGTGTGTACTTTAGACTTTCAGCATAAGTCAATGTTGTTTCAGCCATTAATTTGTATGAAAAATTCACTAATAGTTATAGCTACCTATTCTACTGGACATAGATGATGCATATAAAATACATACACGGTCCATAATTACAGTTTCCATGCATAATAACCTGCATTAAGTGCAGTTTAAAGAAAAATTACATGTTTCCTAATCCAATTAATTTTGACTCCCTTCCTGCCTCATGAATGTTGGCAAGAAATAGATTATTGCTTTTAAGTATTCATTAATAATATGAAAGCTTCTTATGTCTTCTGTGTATGCTATTTTTGTAAATATTTCCCTTGAAGTGTTTCCTGTTTGTTCTGTGTTGCCACTGGTCAAAATGGTGACAATTTTGTTTCAGTTCCTCTTTGGAGAGTAAATGTACTTCCCACATGGGAAAAAAGTGATACGGCAGATGATTATTTCCATTGGTGCCAGAAATACTTATGCACTTGGCTGCCCTGAGGAAAGTGAATTCAGAGGGAACAAATGACTCACCTAAATATACAGGTTGGAGGGAATAACTTTCTAAAAATTCTGCCAACCTTTTCTAAATATCTGCAGAAATGGTATGATTTACCTGATCGTGCTTTGAGTTGTGACACATGGGGGAGAGCGTGAATCTTACATGTCAGTAGAGTGCTTAGAACAGCACAAGGACATTATTGCAGTATTGGTTTCTACAAACTTCCAGAGGTAGGATACTCAGAAAATCTACTGTGAGCTTCAAGTTTTAATTTGCAGACATTAGCTTGTTTCATATAGTAGAAGTTCTTAAAAATATTATCCCATGGATTTGAGGTATATAATGTTTAACATAGGGATTTCATCTACAATTTGTCATGCAAAATATGCCTGAATCTCTATGGTACCCTCAACTGGACCATAGCAATTCTCCAAAACATACAGTAAAAGCAAGCTTATATTCCTTATTGATTAAGTATCAGTCTCACATGAACAATACAAGCTTCAAAATACATCTAAAAAGAATATTTCTACTCTTACTTTTGAAAGTTCAAAAAAAAAATTGCTTATGATTTTGAAATACTTTGTTTCAAAATTCAGCTTACCTGAAACCATTGTTTCTCACTGTAGCTGCACTGGTAAATTTGTAACAAAATACTGGAGATAATATTCAAAAGCACCTGCCCTTCAGTAGCACCAGGGAATGTTCTCCATGAACAGAGTGCAGATGGGCCATAATGTGATGAATGGTTTGATCTTTAAGCTCAAGCAAACTTGCTGAAAAAGAACCAAATCATTCCTTTAAAATGTATGCAAGTACTTAAAATCTTAACAAGAAAACCTAAGCTGTTCACATCCTCTCTACTTAACTTCATACAATTCAAGTAGTCTCTCTGAAGTTAGTAGGATCATTCATAAATACATTATTCATAGATATTTTCTGGTCTAAAATCCAATATCCCAAGAGTCAGCTAGCAAAAGTACAAAGGGTATTACCAAAATGTGTACAAAGCCTTGGTGTACCCATCCCTGGTACAAATTTTAACTTGCCTGTTGGGAAGCAGTCTGTAGAATTAGGTACTAGACACTAGAGAATAGGTAAGCACAAATAAATTTCTAATTTATACCTAGAAAAGATAGTGAATGAAGTGGTTTTTTGGTATTTTTCAAGTTCTCCATTAAAGCTGAGTCGTTCATTTAAGCTGTGTTTTGTATTTCTCATTTCTAAACTTTGGGACAGCAACCTGTGTCTTCCAGTTACAACAGAGAGATAAATATGCATTCTGAGAAAATTAATAGTTCCTCTCTTTTTATAGTGTGGTTTTTTGGCTTTACCTGGTCTTTTAAAGGGTTATATGTATCTTAAAACAACAAATTTCTTACTGAAACCTTTTTCTTTGAGCTGTTATCAAAGTTCATTTTGCTGATAATGTTCTGAAGTTAAATAAAAGCATATTGCCTCCCTGAGGATAGATAAGTAAATCTTCCTTTAAGATCATCAGAAATAATTAGCTCCTTGTTTGGGTTAAAAAGGTACAATTCATAAAAATGCAACTTTATCTCATCTGAAAGCGGTTTCATATGGATTACAGAATAATCTAAACAGTGAGAACAGTTTAAGAACATTGCAGTTGTACTTGCCATAGATTTGAAATCCTGTACAATTCAGCCTTGATCTGGGTATCAGCCAATCATTGCAGTTCCTAGTCTGATTTTTCTGCACTCAGCAGGTCACATGAATTATTGTTAAAGCTCTTATATAATTTTTCAGCAGTTCAGGACTTTCCTTCCTGACATGATCACAATCGAAAGAGTTTGATGTGAACACTGATTTTCATTTGGAACATGTTCCACTTTCATAGCTTCTCGTGAATGCAATTTCTCTTCTGAATTGACTGTGCTTAAGGATGGAAGTATTTTAAAATTTTTAATAAAACTAAATCAAATTAATATGTATTTTAAGCATTTGGTTTGCAAAGAATCTTGCTTGCTTGTATTTAGGTATATTTGAAAATTACTTTGGGGGGAAAAAACCCCCGAAAACTCCACTTAGTCTTTCAGAGAATGTAATGTGGTGTAAACTATAGCCTAGCAAAAAATCAATAAACCAATAGGATACACTCATCCTACTTTTTTGCCAAACTGCTGCCAATGACAAGAATAGTATCCCTTTATTGAAGAGTATTTCACAAAAAAGGAAGAGATTCAGAATAAATTCTTGTCTGTTGGAAAAGCACAAAAATAAAAAGGGTGGCATCTCAGGTAAGGGGTGGCTGATGAGACAGATGAGGAGGCTGAGTGGGAGAGCTGATCTCATTCAGTAATAAAGCTGACAAAGATTCATCTTTAAATTATTAAAAAGCTTGGAAGAGCATTGTAAAGACTGAAATACAGGAAAAGTGTATGAAAAGATCCAGAAGATCACTACCAGAGCTGTAGTATATTTTTCAAAATGTATACAGAGCTTTGAGAACCAGCCAGCGAGAAACAAGCAGGGTTAACTGTTCTCCAAGATAGTTTTTGTGTGGTCAAGAGTGTGTCAGCAGAAGACAAGAATTATTATTTCTGGTACAGGGTATAAATAATTGAGGGAGATTTTAGCATCAAGTCAGGAAATCAGTTAAACGCTTACTTCACTGTTTTGCCTGTGCAGAGGGTTTCTGAACAGTGGCCTGGTCCAGCCAGCAAACAGAAAGGCATAAAGTTTATGCTGACTATAGGGGTTTTTATTTTAAAACATTGCTGTCGGAGGTCTAACCCAGTGTTGTTCTTCCAGGATCATTTGTTAAAATGAATTGTGACAGTTTGTTAAATACTGAGGAAAAACAGATGATGTGAGTTTTTGTAAAAACACTACGAAGGATACTTTAACTTATACTACACAGTATTGATTCCTTTTTACATGCACAAAGATAAAGCAAGCACTCAAATTAGGCTACAAGAAGTTACCATCAGAGACAACTTTGGAACCAAACAGAAATAATGTTTATGGAATCTATTCTATTTGCTTACTGAGTCTCCATTATGGCTTCCTCATGTAAGAAAATAAGAATTGCAAGCTTTGAAATGCTAGACCTTAAACTAGATATTGCTTCTAATTGTTACCATTTCAAATGATAATTATATTCACTAGGCAACACGTAGCAGAACATTATTCAAAGGTATTAAACCTTGAAACACAGTGATATGAATAGCACATAATACCTTCATTGCTATGAAAGGCATCAAGTCCACATTAAAGACCTTGTCATACAAGATTTAAGCATAGTTCAGGAGGAACAGAAACATACATAAAATTATCAGCAGCATTTTAGCATTCACAAGTTAAGCTATTTTTTTTTGCCTCCTACATGTGGCCAAATTTTACGATTTGCATTTGTCTGCACTCGTAATGAACATCTTCATGTTGTGAGTGTACATCAGTAATTTAAACACAGCTTGCACGCAGCTTCTAAGATGCTTGAGTTGCATTTAGAAAAAATTCTATCTCTATGCTTATCCTGTCATAAATATGATTTGATTTTTAAAATAGTGCAAATGCTTGCTTGTCTAGCATAATGCCAGAACTGGTAACTGACATTCTTTAAATTCAAATTAAAAAGAGAATGAAACTGAAACAGAAATGTCATTTATAACTATTCAATTCCATCTAGTAAATACTTCTGAACTTGATATTCCATAATTTAAATGGGGTGCAGGCTGCCAGATCAGGTCTTTCTCATTCTCGTTCTAAAAATAGGGACAGGAAAGGAGAAGCAAGAACATATTTTCCTTGCTCTTGAGAAGGAGTGGGAACAAATTCAAGTGATTTTCAAAGTATCTTGCTGTTCAGCTCTCCTGTAATTGCATTTCTAATGCAAAATCTTGCTTTGAATTAATTTGATTTGGAGTTTCATTTTGCCAACAAATGTGAGTCACTGTAAGGTGCTCATTAGCAAAACTTTTTCGTAACAAATATAAAACAATAGTTACAAGTCAGCAATTAAAGAGAAGCTTGTGAGACTGCAAGGAATGCAGTGACATTTGATCCTGACTGCAAATCAGTTCATCCTTACCCACTGCTTTTATAATGATAACAATGAAGTCTCAACAGCAGACTTGAACGCTTTTCCAAAATCAGCCACTGCTTTTATGCACCACAGGAACAGATGCCAATTTCCATTAAAATCTAAACAAAGTATTTTCAACTGCTCAACTGAGGTGTGGTATTTTTTTCTGGTTGTCTGTTGCTATTCTGTGGCACCCAGGAGGGTTCTCTCTTGACAAGGGAACCTTCCTATTGCCCCATGTTAACACTGTTACAGCCCTGTGGGAGTTTTCCAGTCATTGGTAAAGTACTGCTAATAAAATCAAAGTAGTTAGGTGATTTTATTGTTACTTCCATGCCATTTTATGGGAGGAGTTTAAAAATATGAAAAATGTTGCACTTAAAAACATTTTAATGACGTATATGCAACAATTAATAGCACCAGAAACAAGAAAAACAAATAATTTGTTTTATGAACTGGCTGGAGTTTTCACTCAAATGGAGGAAGATCTTTTTTGACCTGTGACAGACAAGTCTTAACACTAGCAAAAAACCCTACATCCTGAAATGGAGTAGATAAATATTGCAAACAATGGACCAGCACAGTACAGACAACAAATAAAAAAAGTTTCTTAGTCTGGTCCTGTCTAGTGAACGAAGAAATGAACACTGGCTTTGTCCTAACTGTTTGCTAAGCTATCAGCATGGATGATCATCTCTGTACTGGACCTTTGTGCAGTTTTGTTGTTATTTTGTGTGGAAGGTAGTGGTGGTTTTATTGACTGTTGGGCAGGCTCAGTGGGTACACCTGATCATGCAGTAAGACATTTCAAATACTTATATACTGAGTGTTTTGTATAAAACATAAAACATGTCAGATTAAGAAAGCCCAAACAGTTCTCTCTAGAGAGACTGTAGATACTTATGTGAATAACTTGAGCTTTGGTGAATGAGGCTTTCAAGCAAAGAAAAAACCCCAACCAGATAACCAACCAAAGACCTTGATAATTTATATTATCTCATCAGACAAGGAGTGTTCATGATTGATTTTCTGACTTAAATCTTCTATATGGAATGTTCTAACTTCCTTCTTTTGCTGCATCCTAGGTAGTCAAGTCTACAGTTTAAAAAGTAATGTAGTAAAATTTATTTTAAATACGTTACCTTTTGGTATTCATAGGTGACTGTTCTGCAGTACTGAAGGACCAAAAAGAAAAAAAAAGGGAATGTGTATTTTTTAGTATGTTTTGCATTACACTGAGTCTTCCAGTCAAAAACCTCCTATTTGTTTTCCATTCTAGGTACAGAATAGGGTCGCTTGGACTTTGTTTTAGAGATGCTTTGCAGTCAATGTATTTGTGACAAAATTTTAATCTCTTTTTAGAAAAATGCCTGCAGCACTTCTTGGTGCTATTAGACAGCAGCTATATAGTAAAAGTGTTTTTGAATAGTCATAAATAAACCAGTATCGAATTCTAGCATTGCCTACATGGATTACTTTCCATATATACTGTTACTGCTGACTCCAATGTGATAGCCTGGTGCAGCTGTGAGTGAGCAGTGGAACCCTGGGCACACAACCCATTGTTCCTGCCAGGAAAAATAAGGCCATGTGGCCAGGAAAAATGCTCAGCCACCACTGCAGAATATTGCCTGTTGCTCTCAGCTGGAGCATTTAACGCAGCTCCCTGCTTGTCCCTTCTGTATTCCTTTTGCCCTGTGGCACCAGCCAGAGCAATGCTGTATTGGTGGTACAGGAATGTTTCCACAATCCATTTGCTACTGTCACAGAGCTCAGCAAACATTTGTTGCTAACAGCAACTATATGTTGGTTTCAAAGAGAAAGAGTTATTTGAAGAGATTGTATCCAAAAAATTCTGATTTATACTTCCATACACTTTTCCAAATGCTAAACTATCACTATTCAAAGAAAAAAACAAGTGGACTACAGTAAGCACTTCTGTTATCAGAAGAAAGCCTTTTCAGATTGTAGATAACACTAAATCTTATTTACATTCACTTACAGCCCTGGTTGTATTGATTATGTTTTTATGATAAGTTGTTACAGTAAGTCTTCTTTCATGACTTAGTACCATAATTATTGAGTCTGCTTTAATGTATGGAAGGACTCTATATAAATTTAAAGTCAGTTGATACTGTTTTCTAATGACAGTTTTTGAAAGGAAGTAATTTAGCAACTGTGATCCCAAAACAACAGGAAAAGAGCAATCCATAGCAGTTAATTTCCCAAACATTATATAAATTATATGCTTCTGAGTCCAAAATTTAGTACATTATAATACCAAAGAATTATTTAATCCCAAAGCACTCCATGAAAAAACGTAGTCCTTCAGCACTCGAAGACGTAGAGGCCAAAAGCCTAGGCATTAACAAAAAGAAAATGTTGCTCAATGCAAAATAAAGGGCACAGAAACAATAAATACAGGAATATTTTTGAGTGGTATGTCGGTACAAACTAATTTCACAGATGCACTGTCTCTCCTAAAGCTAGGTCAAGAGATTATTGCAGTCTCTGAAAGCAGCAAGGTAAAATGCCCTGACATTCCAAGTGCCTTGAACACACGTGGTTGATGCCCCACGATGACAGTAAGACTGAGTCCTTTCAGAGGCACAGAGCAAGCCCTGGAGTGGGCTTTCAGTGCCCCAGCTGGTGCTGGCACTGCTGCACTGCCAGCAGAGCCTGAGGTCAAGCTTGGCATTGCCCAAGGCAGATGGGAGTTAATTCTGTGAAGCACATGGCCTCTCCCAAGACCCCGTTTCACTGCCCAGAGCAACAGGATGTGTTTGGACAGGAGCAGTGACAAAGAGTTACAGAGTGTAACTTCATGAGAAGCTCAGATTGAGGATTTTAAGGGATATAAATCACAATGATAAAAATACTGTAGGAGGGTTGATTTCAGGCTATTAAAAATCCTTCATGATTTTGGTTGCATTGTTCAGTATCTGTTATAAATAATTTGCAACACTTAAGGAAAAAGAAAGCGGCTTCACATGGAATCATGTTGGAATTGTGCCATCAGTAAAGCTGAGCTGTGGTATTTGACAAAGCGCCTTGTGTCAAGACAAACTAATGACTATTGTTTGACAATTAAAGCTCAGAATTTTCAGGCAAAATAATGAACCATTTTTCTTATTCTACATGCACGTTTCATTTTGGCTCAAGAGGTTAATAGAACAAAACTATCCTTTGTTGAAGGATTGCTTTTTTTCTTTTCTCCTTTGGCCTCATTTACATTACTCCTTCACTTTCGTATCATGTTCTCAGATCAGCTCTTCTCTCTCTTTTTCTTTTGTTTCTCCCCCTCCAGCCCACACATATGCTTAAAAAAAAAAAAAAAAAAAAAAAAAAAGGCACAAAAAAGAAAACCAAAACCACTAGAGGCTGGAGCTAATGCTGTTCTGGAAAACGCTTCTTTTTTGAATAAGCTATTGCCAGCCAGCCACTTCCTTTCTCCCAGCTGCACCAATTTAAGAACAGTGTTTAGCAAAGTTTAGGGAAACATTTTTAAAGTCTGTCTCCTAAATAACCATCCCATCATAATATTTTAGGAAAATTCAAAGCTGAGTCACATAAATTATAAATATATAAGATAGGTAATATTATATATCTATTATATATAATAGATAGATATATATTATAATATATATAAATATCTATATACTATTGCCCTCAGATACTAGGAGGTCTGCAACTACTTTAGAAAAATCCCCAGGCTGACATGAATTGTGTCTTAAAACACAGACATTTCCTAAATGTTTTACTGCCTGCTTTATTCACAAACGTGGGAATTCCTCTGTAGGGGCCTGCTAAGATTAACACCAAATAGGAACTATAACATCTGTCAGCATAAATATAGGTCTGAGTTATGAAGGAATATCTAATCTTAGAATAGCTTGTTCTGATAGAAGAATCAGGAAACTATACACAACATCACTGCAAACCCATCATTTTTCCTGACATGGTAGACCTTTCATACAGAGATGACTATGAATACTCATGTTGTTCCTACAAGAGGTTAAGAAATCTATTTTTTCCTTCTCTCAATCTGGAAAAAAACAACCTTTCTGGTAGAGAAGAAATTCTGGTAAAGAGAGAAAACTGGCACGTAGAGAAGAAGAAAAAGTGTTCAGTATAATCTGGAAGGCCCTGTATAGCTCTCCCCATATAGCTGCAACAAGCTCATGTGCAGGAAGGTGATACCTTGGAAACTTGAAGGACAATATTCAGAGTCTGATGGCTCTCTTTAGGCCAACCAGTGGGTGCTGCAGCATTGTCAGAGTTTGTTTCAGTTCTAGAATGTAGGGTTAGTTGACAAAATCAGTAATTTCAGTTATTTCCATTCCGTTGTCTTCTTGTACTCACAAATATTATGTCTACAGAACACTGCCGTCTCCAGTGTGTCGGTGTCTACTAAACTCCTACTCATTATCCACAACAAAGACAACAAGCAAGATGTTCAACAGTCATCTGTAACATGCAATACTGAAACTTTGCATCGGGTCAGGTTTAAAATAGTAATGAAGCCACATTTAGCTAGTTTGAGGAGTGCATATGTGAATATTTAAAACCTGATAATTCTCTTCTATGAATATACTTTTCAAGTATATTTTTGAGGGATACTTAAAATTATGATCTAACATTGCGACAAGTTTTAATGGATAGGAAAGTGCCTGGATGGTACCTGAAAGTGCTGGTCATACCTGTCAAGTGTCTCTTCCCTGTTCATTTAAGGTATTCCCTGGAAAGACCTTTTCTGTCTGAGGGCTTGAAACCTAGACTGAACAGATCTGGTCCTTGGACACCCAGCCCCCTCCCACGCTATGTGCTGTAGCTATTTCTGAACAAATGGATTTCTGCCTGCCTGAAGACAAAGGGCTGCTCTGTGCTAAATGGGGTACAGACCTCGGCAGAGCAGTAACATGACAAAGCATGCAGCCTCTGCTGCTCACACCATCGGGGCTCTGTTCTGAAAAGCCCTCAGTGCCTGCCTTGAGGCAGGTGAGCAGTCAGGCAATCCAGCAGAGTGATGTCAAGTTAGGGGATGCAGGCCTGTACATAATAAGCCTTTACTGGCTTTCTCTGACTCTGTTCTTGATGAGTGGGACCAAAAACATTTGGTATATAGCTGCGGAAGAGCATTCCTACCTTACCTGCTTCCTGAGCTTTACCCTTTTAAACTGCTACAGGCCACCATTCATGCACGTAGCTGAAAGCTGCATGAGTTCCCAAAACTGTCTTCCTTTCAGGTCAAGCCCTGCAGAAAACTAATATTTAAAAAAAAAAATAAAAATAATAGTGTAATGAAATGTTCTTCTGGAAATACAGAACTGTTCATAAATACTTGGATAAGTAGAAAATAATTACTGGTAAATTCTGCTTCTTCTTTCCACCAGAAAGGCTACATCACAATTTCATGGTTTGGCTAACATTTGAGAAATCAGCATCACTGTGCTGCTGCCGGACCTCTGCGAGCCATAGGGCTGGAAAAGCAGCTGTGCTGTGTGCGCTGGGCAGTGCCGCGCTGGGCAGTGCCGCGCTGTTCCCGGGACAGGGTCCCTGTCCGGTGGGCACAGCGGTGTCCCAGCGGTGGCAGGGTCCCTGTCCGCTGGGCACAGCGGTGTACCAGCGGTGGCAGGGTCCCTGTCCGGTGGGCACAGCGGTGTCCCAGCGGTGGCAGGGTCCCTGTCCGGTGGGCACAGCGGTGTCCCAGCGGTGGCAGGGTCCCTGTCCGCTGGGCAGAGCGGTGTCCCAGAGGTGCGAGCGGGCAGCGCACGGGCCGCGCCCGCTCCGGGAGCGCTCTGTGTGGCTGCGGGGCTGAGGGGCCCGGCCTGCGGGCGCTGCGGGCGCAGCTGCGGAGGCTGCATTGATCCGCCCCGGCTCTCGCCCTCAGGCTCGGGCTTCTCGCCGCTCCCGGGGCGCATCGCCGCGGGCGCGTCCCCGCCTTGGGGCGGAGGGAGGGAGATCCCCGGCCCGGCCCGGCCCTGCTGCCGCGCGGCGGCGGCGGCCCCGCTTACCCTGCGGGACTGCGCGGGGGACGCGGGCCCGCCCCGGGGGCGGTCGGGGGCGGCCGGCCCGTCCCCTTTAAGCGGAGCGGCGGAGGGTCCCGCCCGCTCATTTCCGAGCACGCAGGAAGTGCAGCTGGGGCTCCGCGCCGGCCCGCGCGGTGAGTACGGCGGCACCGCGCCCCTCCGCCCTCCCGCTCCTCCCGGGCCCCGCGTCCCTCACCTGCCCGCCGCTCTCGGCCGCCCCTCCCCGCTGCCGGCGGAAGGTGCCGCGCAGCGCCCCGGAGCCCGCTCGGCAGCGGCACCGCGGCGGGCCCGGCCCCGTGTCCCGACCCGGAGCGGGCTGCGGCCGGCACCGAGCGCCCCGGGCGGCCGTGGGTCCGCGCAGCCGGGGCCGCCGGGGGCTGCCCCGACCGCCCTGGCGCGGCGGCCTGGCACACCGGGCCACTCGCTTGTACCGTAGCGCTGTCTCAACAATAAAATGAATCTGTCCCTCACGGCTGCGTTTCCATTGTGTTAGCTGGCCGTAGGCGTGCTGGGAGCGCGGCTGTGCAGCCGCAGGCAGCGGGATGCAGCAGGCGGCCCCCCCGCCACAGCGCAGCGCTGGAGCGGGCACGGTGGCAGCGCTCGGCCGGGCTCCGGGAGGGGCTTTGGGCTTGCTGGGGCCGCGAGAAACCCCCATTCCTTCCTCCAGCCCCCCCAAAATAGGGGAAATGACGATGGGGGTGGTTAATTATCCTCAGCGGAATGCTGAGCATTGTTTAAAGTATGGTTGACATCTGCTCGTTTTTGTCAGACGCGTTCTTGCTCGGTAAATTCTGTGCTCTCGCAAACTGAGAGAGCTGGAACGCTTTGGTATTGAACATAAAAATAAATTGTGTAATTGTCACCAGCCAATTCAGAAATGCTAAAGCAGAAACGGGGAGTGGGGTGTTGCAATTTGCAAGACCATTTTTACACCTAAATATGTAGAAATTTAAACTCGATGGCACATGTTTTCATTGAAATGTTATTCTGTGGTTTTGTTGTTCGTGGTTTCTCTTCAAGTCCCTCTGTCAGGTGGAAATTGAGACACTGATCTCTTCTGCTAAACTTGTAGATGATGGATAAGGACTAACTTTATTCTCTTCTCACTCAGAAGAACTGCAGAAAAGAGTGTTGTTTCAACACTGAGTCAATATCCCTCAGGTTAAGGTCATACAGTAAAAACACCTTTTTTTTCCCCCCTTTTTCTTTTCCTTGGGGACTGTAATGCTAGGCCTCATAGGACTGTTTCTTCTTTTCCAGCATGCACTAGCTGTAAGTTCCTATGCTGCTTTAGTGTGTTTGAAGGAAACTTATGGCTTTCCTTTATTTATTAGCTAGATAGTGGGTCCCCAAGGAGCACCAAAGACAGCAGTTTGGAAATGTTCCCAGTAGCTGTCAGTGGAGGTAGATGCGTTTTGTGGAGGGGTGTGAGCTATGAGCCTCAGTTACACCCTGAGGTTTTTATGGGAGACTGTGTGCCAGTAAGTCCTTATCAGAAATATCAGGAGAGCCACACTGAGCATTGGTACAGCACCAGTCATGAACCATCAGCAGCTGAACATGGGAGAAAGAACAGTGGTTGTTGAAGTACACAACTGTACAACCCAAACAGACATTCTTTAGTGTGTTTGTTGCTGGAGAAAACATGCCAAAACTTCAGTGTGACTAAGATTAGTTGATCTTGAATTTTTTTTTCCTTCTTGCTCCCATGACTTTGTTTTAGGGTCTTTCTCAGGCTTGAGGAAGCAAGGAATAAAGGAAAAAAAGTAACCCCCCAAACCTGTCTGTACAGCTGCTACATTGTGGTAGAAGTTGCACCAAATTATTCTTGAATTTAAATTCTTTGCTTTTATGTTCCAACCCCAGGATATGGGTCTTCCCAAGTCAGTGAGAAACATCATCTGAGGGCATGGTTAAATAAGTAGCTGTGGTCTGTTACCAAGAAAACCCACAAGCATATCTGGCATAAGAATTTCAACCCCTGCATCACAGTCTGCTATTTCATACTTGCCAGAAGTGTTCTGAGGACCTCTTTATAAAAAGAATCCATCAGAATCACCTGGACTTTTAAAAGAGATAAAACTAAACTCCCAGGAGGGTGGGTATGAGAAATATGAGGTCAGTTTTTTTCACTGCAGAAAACAAATTGCACAATATTTTTCTTGTCTCTGAAGCAGCCTGTCATTATGAAGCAAGCTTCATGACTTGCAGTATTTTCTCCTTAAATAATGCGGAAACAGGATCACAGAGGTGGGATGAAAGTCAGGCTTTGGGTAAGTGCTGGAACTGATAATGTCCTTGGCTTTTTGTTAGCTCATCTGCCCTCTAAAGGATCAGCCCTCCAGAATAAAAGTCTGAGAAAAGGCCATAATAATTTTGCTTCTGGAAAAATAACATAAAAAATAGGCAGGGGTTCAAGAGTACAAGACTTTCTTTTTTTTAAAAAAAAAAAAATCATTTTTAGAGGGCACAATGGGAAGAAAACATTTTCAGGAGCATATTGTTCTTAGAAAAAAGACCAAACCACAAATAACTGCACTTTATCTATGTATCTAATTATGTTCTTTTAAGCTTAGTGCTGGAAATGGGGAAATGAGACCAGAACACATGTTGTTTATAAAACAACAGAACTCAAGATGTTTATAAAAGAAATAGAATGCTTTTTGAAAGGAATGGGAATATAGTTTTATTTCTGAGTTGGAACCACAGCTTGTAAGAAGAATTTGTGGAAGGGCACTTCTTACTGTCTGCCACAACAGTTTCATTCTGAATGATGATTAGATGATGAATGATGATTAGAAAAGCCCAGCACATCCATTAATATTATAGCTCATTAAAAAAAAACCCAAAAAACTGAAAGTGTGCATTTACTTTAATATCTTTGATTTATTTTTTATTAAGCTCTCTGGAATTTTGTATTTTGAGGACAGGAAAAATTCTGCAAGTTGCAGCCTTCCAGTCAAGAGTGCCTTTTGGTACAAAAGGAGTTGAACAGGGTGCTGTTTTAGACCATGGTTTAGAGGCCCATTTTAGGTGCAGCTAGATTCTGCTTTTATCCAGGCATTTTAAGACATTTTTATTGCAAGGCTGCAGGTATTGTGTGTACCTAAAAATGTAAACAGGCAAGTTATTCAGCTTAGTATTTTTTGAGTATCTAATACTTTGTGGTATGTGTAGTCTAATCTGGTGATTCTGATGGTCATTGCTAGCTGAGAAACTGCTTTAAAAAGAGTAACAAGGTAATCATTGCAAGCTATATATAGTCACTAAATATGGGAGATTCAAGGGAAAAGGAAAATGGCTTTTTTTCCCCTAATCCTTGCCTTCAAGTAAGGTAAATGCTACATGTGGAAACACGGCACACTAAAATACTTGTGAGAAGCTTGCACTCTCTCCACTGTCTGTGCTGCAGCTCTGGGTTATGGTAAGGCTGGCAGGAGCCACTTGCTCCTCAATTATTTCTGAATGGGGTGTGCTGGAATAATATTTTGGAACAATCTCTGCTTTACCTTACTTGTAAAAGGCTCTTTCCATTCACACACCAAATCCTCTAAAAGCAAGTTGATAAAACTGGCAAGTTATTTCAAGCTGTGAGTGCAAATATGAGCTCTGGGAGGAGCATCAACAGAGTTGGTATTTCAGAGTGAGGTTCAGAGAATCCAAATCAGATGACATGAGGAAACTATCTTGAGGAAATCTTGTATGTACTTTTTAAATCTATTTCCTGATAATCCTCTCCAACTGTAATAAAAGGTGACTGTAGTGATTGGCCTGTTCACTGATTTGTGGCTGCCTGCAGTGTAGGTGCTTTCCAGCACGGTGTTCTTGGGTCTGATTGCTTCCTTTAGCCTTCCTGTGTGCCTGGGAAGGTTTTGTTTGGTCTGGAGCCCATCTCCCTGCCCAGCCTGCAGTGGAGTGTGCCCATGACTCCTTAGAGAGGTGTCTTTGAGGAGAGTGTTGGTGGCTGACAGCGGATGCAGAGCTGCCTCTGTTCTACTTCAGCCTTTTCCCCCCTTTAGTTCTTTCACTGGTGGGGTGAGTGGGTGGTAAAGGGCAGGTCTGGTTGGCTTTTGTTCTTACCTTTCCTTCTCCCTGTACTAAATGGTGGTGTTTCAGTGGTGAAGCAGCTTGTGGCAGAGGATCCTTCTCTTTTGGTACTGGGCTTTCTGGTCGGGATGTCACTTAGGGCAGCTGTCGGGAAAGCACAGATCAGCACCTGACAGCTACCGTGTGCATCCTGCTGTCAAAAGTGAGGCTTCCCATCAGCTCCTCTACTATGGCCAGAAATGACCTAAAATATCCATCAATGCATTGCTTCAGTAGATGGAGGGATAGGAATGTTTTCTGTGGGAGCCTGTGTACAAGTACACACTTGGCAACTGAAGAAAAAGTGTGCAGAATGGAAGTGCTGTAGCTGCCTTAGCAGCGTAGGGACGGCTGGGCTGATGCTGGGGGAGGGTTTGGTGGGCTGACACTTTTGGCACTTGTTCTCTCAAAATCTAGAGGAGGTAATTTTACTCTTCCCTGGCATACTGAAGGGAATTTCTGTTCAAGGAAACCAATATGCCAGCTGTAGAGCAGAAGTAAAATTCTCTCATGGCTAACAAATCCTCCAGAGATGGGTCCTACCCACATACTTTTAATCCTGTCACTGGCAGCAGTCATCTCCTTTTGCTGAATGTAGCTCCAGGCTGGTTCTCACATGTTCGCTGTTAAAATAATACAGTGCAGAACAGGGAGGAGTGAAAAGTAGCTTAGAAATACAATACCTGCAGTTATTGTATTTCCAAGTAAAATTGCTGAATAGATGAGTCTCTTTTATATAGACACCTGCTTCTTATATTTGACAAATGAACATCAACCACAAAATGAGGTTAGTATGTCTGCACTGGTAATTGTGTTTTTTGTCAAGACAATAGGTGAGTGCTTTCATAGAAGTCCAAAATTATAGGACACCTGTGTTCTCCTAAAGGTTGTGTATGAATCTACAGCAGTTTGATATTGACTAATCCCAGTTAATCATGTAAAAGGGCTGTAATAGTTTTTCCGATGCCGGTTGCCAAAGAAATGGAAGGACAGTTTCTGGCTTTCAGGTGTGGAATTGCAGGAAGCCATGAAAATTTAAAGCTGATGGCTGAGGTGCTGCTGTACAGAGGTTCTGAGCTAATTGTGTGCGTAGATGTTGTGTTTGTAGTGTGTTGTGTGTGGTAGCCAGTTGCAGCCAGATGGGTAACCAGGCAGATTTTCTGCTACCCCGGTGCTCGTTTTTGGTGTTTGCATCTTCCCTGTAGAAACAGCAGAAATAATACTTAGAGAGTTCTGGGTGCAGTTTGCATTGCTACTGCAGGGGCAGGTGTTGAGCAGCAATGCACAGGAAGCAATTGAAGCTTGTTGGGAACACTGCTGAATTAAAGCAGAGGAAATGATGTAAATGAGCTTGTGTTTTGAAGCACGCTGTGAAAATACAAAACGCTAGTCTTGAGCACCGTTCAGAGTGAACCAACGGTTCTGAGGCTAAGTCATAAGTTTCTGTAAAATAAAATCTGTCCTGTAAGAGTGTTTCGGGTGACAGCTTTTAGATGACTTGTGGTAGCACTTCTGCTGTCTCCTGAAGGCTTCCCCAAGCAGTGGTGTCAGGAAGGATGGCACTTGTCAGCACGCTGATGCTGCTCACAGCCCCAGGGGCAGCAGATGCCTTGCATGTCTTGTGCTCTGGCAGCATGAAAATTAAGAGTGCTGAGTGATAGTAGTTTAGTCCTCCTTTCATGTGCTCTCTGAGTTCCTGATGCAGGTAGAAATCTTCTGAGGAAGAGATATACAATTTGTGAAGTAGGAGGGTGAATATTGGTTGCAGTCAGTGCTGGCTGGACAGAGGCTGGCAGGTTTCTTCCCAGCACAGTCAAAGCATTGCTCCAGTAAGATGCCTCTGCAGGGAAAACTTTGCCCCAGTGTCCCCAGTGCTTGGCAAAGGACTGGATGTTAACATCCAAAATATTGTATTAGATTCTCTGAAGTGCTGCTATGCACGTTTCTTTATGTTGGATTTTTTAAATTCAATTTTGGACATAATCCAGTGTTTTTGAATTCTTATGCATTTAACTCTTCAGAATTCCTCCTCAGTTTAAGGACCTGAGCTTCTGTTAGATGGGCAGTTGGCAATGATAAGGATTTAAATCAACTGTGTGAGGGGAGAAGAAGGAAAGGAAAAAACCCAACTTTAAACCAGTGTTCAAACAGTGTAGTAGAAGTTGTTGCCAGTAGAACTGTGTGTTAAATACTGCACTTGTGACAAGTGTCTCTGGTAACAACCTGCATGTCCCTGCTGTGAAGCAAAACAAGCAAAAAAAGTTAGGAAAAAAATAGTAGTAAAATATGAGCACTACAAAAGAGAAGTTCAAGGAACCTGCAAAAACTTAGCAGAGGTTTGCAAACACTCTTGGCTTCTCTCCCCATCAAACCACGATGGATCTCTTCCTCAACAAAAGGGGAAGGAAGGCGGTTCAAGTGGTCCAAAGAACGACTTCAGGGACTTGAAAAACAAAACAAGAGGTGAAGCAGCAAAATGCAAAGTGTTCAGTGTTTGATGCTTCTAGTTGTTCATACTGGCAACTTTTTCAATACAAGAAAAATACCAAGATAGATAGTTCTGACAAGCTGCTGGCTTTTTTCTTCCTGTGAAGCTTGGTATTGCTAGTCCTTTAAGAGTAAGTTAATGCTTAGTTATAATGTCAGACTGAAAAATTACAGATGACATAAGCTGTGCTTCTGGAATGCACCAGATGTTTCTCAATTGTTTGGCATCCAGCTTTTGTGGCTGGTGACGTGTTCATGGTTGATTTGTTGTGCTGAAAGCAGAACCTGAACTACTACGCTGAATTTTAGCCTTTCTAAAAACATTTGTAGTTTGTGTTCCTCCTTCCATCTTTGATTGTGGACTGAAGAATAACAAAGTGAGCACAGTTTTGAAAACCACATGTGAATTTAAGCTAGCTGATTCAGTTTTATATAAGAAAAACAGGAGGGTGATTGATTCTCAAAGCAGCATTTTCTCAGGATTTCTGGATCAAGCAGTATTTTAAACTGGTTTTTGTTATTTTAAAACTCTCAGGCCAAACTACCACTTAGACAAAATGTACAGAAATGTCTTCCAGTGATCACTTCAGCGTCTTCAAACTTGCACTGAGGAGACTTAGGTACAAATATTCCCTGGTCCAGGTAGCCCTCCAAAAATTTGGCAATAAATCTTGTCTTCAGTGAGATTATTGCTGTGGTGTATAATAGTTGTCCAACAAAACTTTTTTATTGAATTTCAATTTCCTATAAACATTTCTGTTTTTAAGATGGAAATTAATAGAAGTTTGAAAGTAGTTTTAAGAAAGTTGGATGCACTTGAAAATTTAACTTCTCTCTGTTTTCACTTTAACTGCTACAGCTGCATCATAGTCTGGAATATTACAACCTTGAAAACAGTGTCACTCTTACCATAGAAAAAAATTCCAAAAAATGGGAAAAAAAATGAACTCCTCCACATTATTAAGTCTCTGACTTTTTTTTTTTAAACACTGGCCGATTTGCTGTGCAGCTGTTAGAAAGAACACTCTGGGTATGGACTGCCCTTTTTCATCTCTTCATAACTTAAGAAAAAGAAATCTCCATGTGAGAACCACCTGTGAGGGCCTCAAAGGATCTGTTTTACTCTTGCAGTATTTTCAGATTTGCTTTGCAGTACGAGGAAACTGCATGTATGACCTTTATTCTTATCTCCCACATTGAGAAGTCTTCCACTGGTTCCATGCATGAACTTGAATGGAAATTATTCTTAAAAAACAGCTGAAGGGTTAACATAGGTTGGCATTTATATTTTCACTATGTTTAGGTTACAGTAGCTATGCTATCTTGATCTCCATATATAGAGAAGTAGATGACAGAGAGATCTGAGAAAACATAAGATAGCTTGATTCTGAGAATGTAGATAGATGTGGAACTACATTCAAGTGAAGCAATTGCAAGAAAACCACATTATTCTCATCTCTTTGGTTTTGCCAGCTACCGTTCAACAGTGGAATACTGTCATTCTCAGCAATTGGTTTTAATAAATAGAACATGGCATCAGTGAAAATGTAGGTGTGCTGTGCAAATGCTGTGCATGTGAGCTGGGATCACCACTCTGTTGCATTTGAGGGAGCAAGCTCATCTTCTGTGGGGGAAATATTTAGCTGGGGCCCTTAAAGTTGTTTAGACACTTTGGGTGCCTAAAGAATATCTCACCTTTCCTCATTCACTTTGATTAAAGGTGATGCTGTGTTGCTAAGCGTAACTGGTTTTCTGTCTTTCTAAAGCAGGCTGTTTTCTGTGCAAAAAAGCCCTACCTACAGCATTACCTTTTTGGGCGCTGCTCGGCATCTTAAATTTAAGTTCTGCCTCTTGCTGCAGCTGTTGCCCTGTCCTATAGAAAGAAGTATAAACATCTCCCAGCACGTGGCCTAGTTGAGACTACGGTGCATGCTTGAAGATAAGCTGCAGTTGCTGTAAGAAGTGTGATTTAGTTTTACTTAAGCTGTCCTCCACAGTGTGTTTCCCTTCATTGGGTGAGCAGTGTTGCACAGGCTGTTGGGAGGCTCTGCCACCGCTCAGTGGACAGACTGCTGGGTGTGGTTGCTCAGGTGTTGTGCCCTGGCCCAGGAACTCAAATGCTGCTGTTAAAATTTATGCAGCCCCTTATGGGGGCTGTGTCTTTAATAAGGATTTAGCAAAGCCTGTTGTAAAAGTAGGCTGGATTCTTGCCTAATGCTCGTGTGAAAAACAGCATTACTTACAAGATAATGGGAATACCAGGAGAAAGATCTTCCCTGATAACTGTGCTAAGGTAGCTCATGTACTTCTGTTCTTATTTCTAGGTTGAACTCTAGCAACCAACAAAGTAGACACAGTAAGTGTAGTTATATAAAACTGCTGTTCCTTTAATTCCCTGACAGTAAGGGGAAGAAGACATGCTTCACCAAACTTGGAGTTTGTGGTTTTCTTGCCAAATTTAAAAAGAGGAATAGCACCAACAGCAGTGCAGAAACCCACAAGTTAAATAATGTAAGCTATAGGAAAAGTTGTGTCATATAGAAAAGCTACTGGCTTGTGAAAGCTGGAGGTAGAAGAGCCTTTCATGATAGCTGTTTGATACAAGATTTAAAACAAGCAAGCAAATGAAACTCCTTCAGCTGGTCCTACCTAGGACATTTTAGCTAATTTTTCTTGCCAAGCAGATGTCTCTATTTATAAAAACAATAAATAGACTGTGAGAGCACTTTTTGTTTCCTGGCGTTTTCTGAAATGGAATAATACTGACCAGTATGATTAAGGTGTAGCTTGTTAGGTTTCAAGTTTAAATCTTAATTCAGCATTTTCCAGACAACTGGGCTTGCTTTGGATTCACTGAAGCCAAAGCAGGACTTCTATTCATAAGCTCATTGCTTACTTTGGATTAGGTATAAAGTAAATAATGTGAATAATACTGTTCTTTCATTTGTCTACTTAACTATGTAATAGATTTAGTTTTGTTTAGGAGCATCAAATGCCAGGACAAGCTGCAACTTGCTTCTCTCACTTATAAGTGACAAAACTGCTTCAGCAAAAGGTTGCTCTTTTCCCTTGTTATTTCACAGTAGATGATGAAAGAATTGCATTTAAACTGCTACAGTACAGTTAATATTTCCTTCAAGGATGGCAGCATGACTGCTTTTTCCAGGTATTGTCGTGGCAAAAATACCACCATTTTTAGGTTGTTGGGTGTCACCTGCTTGCTTTCTCTGAGAACAGAGATAATAAACCCCACAGTATTTCCTATTCTGTCAGCTTGGCAAGCTGATTTATTTTTTGGCCATGTACATGGGGCAGGGAAGGGGTGTGTGGTGCATGAGCAGGATTGGTTCTTCCTGCAACTCCCGTGGCCTGTGTTGCTGTTGTAAAAACACATTCCAGGAAACTTGAAACTGAGGCAGAAATTGCAAGAGAGGGTTTGGGCAAGCTGTAAAGAGTGTGATCTGCTTGATTGTTCTTGATTTCTAAGATTGAACACTGCTATTAAAATGAAACCCTACTCTTTTCTATGTTTCTGTGTTTTAAAAGTTAGTATTAAGTGTATTGCTTTAGTTGCATATCCTGAAAAGATGTAATCAGTAAGCAGGATCTGGTCCTTGGAAAAGGCAGGGCTTTTTATTGATTTTATCTCCCTGGTGTTGAGAGTGAGTGAGTTGATCTACCACATGAAACAAGGGAGATAAGAAACCTGATATATCTTCCATGTATACTGCAGTCTTTAATGTGGCAGTGGAAATTTGTGGAGGTTTGGTCTTAATTTTATTTTGGAGCACAGCATTTCTGCTGGCAAAACAACGATGTTGCTTTTTGTAAGAGTAACCATTTGCATGGAGAATATTGTTTTCTGAGTAATAAATCCTGTGATCGTTGCACCCTTCACTGAAATAACTTTTTCCTATGGTTCCCGTGCCTGAACTACTTATTCCTGGTGTACTGTGAGTTCTAGAATGGTCCTTGTGCCAAAGGCACGATTTTTTTTTTCCTTCCCATTTAGAAACTAAAGAAATGTCTGGAGTTACCTATTGCATATATGCTTGAGCACTGTAAAATTGATCACAGGCTGTTCATTATGTGGACAGTTCACCACTGTTCATTTTTTTCATTTTTTCATTTTTTGTTCATTTTAAAAATGAAGCGAGGTGCTCAGTGATCAGTGTACAGTCATCGTTGTCCCTGTTTCCCCCATGGGACTCTAGTTTTGGCAGAGGAAAGGAAACTGATGAAAATCAAGAGGTAGCTTGAAGAATTCCTTTTGGTGTCAACCAGGTAAGGTGAGCAGTAAAACTGAAATTCAGTGCTTACCAACTAAAGGGGGGAGTTGGGAAGAATTGGAACAGCGTGTCATGCTCTAAACTTTGAAAAAGTTGAAAATAAGCTGCTGCGTGTGCTTGATGTGATTGATTTACCATGGGCAGTGGTTGCAATGTGTACAAGCAAAATGTTCAGATTTTTCAGAATTCAGTGTGAAACTGATAAGGTCTAAAATAATGTTGTGATTATTTTCACTTTTCTATTGGTTTTATTGAATGCAGGTTGTCTTTCCGTGAATTGATAGCGGCTTTTAATTTCTCTCCCATCCAGCAATGCATATGTGTGTATGCTTGGGAGGCAGAGCACTAGCTGAAAATCAGATGGCAGAATTGTAAGATGGTCAATAGAGAGGGTGAGATTCTTGACTAATTTTCTGTGGAAAGTGAGAATTTAAGCGATTAATTCTTGTGAATTTTTTTTCCCTTTCCTTTCTTCCTAGTAGCTGACAAGTCTGACTTAGGTACTAGCTCAACTAGGACTGTGTCATAAAACCCTGGAGAAATTATTTTGTCTTTTCTGAGGCTATACCTCAGTGGACTGTCTGAGCAGTGATGATGTGATACTTAAAGTATGGTTTGAGGTTTCTCACTCCGGAGTTTATGCAAAGATTCTGCAACAGCAGATGCCCAACTTGCTTTGTGTTTGGTTTCAGCAAGTGAGAAGACAAAGGTGTGCACAGCGTTTCTCTAACATTCCAAGCTATTCTGTTCTCAGTGGCACTGTTGTTCAGATTAAGAAGGGAATATGCAAGGGATGAGATTGGACCTTATGTTTTCATTGTATAACTTGCCAAGAAGAAAAATACGTGTGCGGATGAGGCTTAAGACAGTGACTATCTCTGGCATCTGGGTGAAATTATGAACAATAAAATAACTCTCAGCTGGAATTTCATGAGTAGCTTAACAGTGACCATCTAGGGCATGCTGAATGAAAAGGACATGTCTAAAGGAAAACATGCTCACACAAGGAATGTCCCCACGGTCTGGCATGAAGCCAGGTTCATACTGAATTAGGTCATTGCTTTAAGTGTTAATGTTTCCTCACTTCAGAAAGATGTACTCACCCTTTGCAACAAGGAACAAACCAGAATGCTAATATAAAAAAATAAATGTAAAGCATTTTCAATTAGCATCCTGGTCTATTCCCTTGTGCTTAAAGAATCAATGAACTTTTTTTGTAAGGAATAGAAGCATTTCCATTGTTGAATATAGGGAAGGCCCTGGAAATGCAAAGAGAATTAACAACCAGGTGCTTCAGGGAAACCTGCAGATCTTCATAAACATTGTATAAGCCTCAGATGTCTCATTCTATGGAGATCATACAGACCATTGCAAATAGACATGTTCTGAAGAACTGATATGAAATTAAATACCAGCATGTGCAATTTAAAGTTTTGGAACTTAATCTTTAAGCACTGAAATTCCAAGGACTTCTTTGTGATTACTTATGACCTGGTAATCTTACTGTCCTTTTTTATAAACTTCAAAATGTTCCATGTAACCCAGTTAGTTTCCCTATTGTGATTTTTGGGATCCCATGTGCTTTTGCTTGTTCTGGGGTTTCACAGCCTGCTTTCTCTTGTAATCATATTCTACAGCCTAGTTACTGGAATTCCTAAAATAGGGCTGTGTCAGACCAAATTCATATCAAATTTGGGTTGTAAATATGCAAAAACAGGGCTGCCCCCTTTCTTTTTTTCCCTCTGAAAAGAGAGGACAGTGCAATAGAATACTATAAGCTCTTCTTTTCCAGTGGGATAAGAAGGAAGATTCTTACTGCTTTCACTCACTCTTTGAAGTATTCAAGATGAAATGTGTCTTCTTTATGATGACTTCCCTCAGCAGAAGTAATCCTGAAAGAAGAAAGAAAATGTCAATTGGCTCAGTTCCCACTGCTTTAGCAAACTAACTTACCCATTCAGCTCTCCATGTGCAATTTAAAATTTTAATGTTCAGTATAACTGGTTGCACAAACATCCCTAGCCTTTAAAGGCCACGGTGAAGCTCTAGTGGGAAAAACGCCTGTTCTTTATGGTCTATTGCAAAAAAATGGCCAAACCTAAATAGGCAATGCCTCTCTCTGTAAAAAGGCTGTCTTGTTAATAGGATTGTCACTAGCCCATAGATAAAGGGTTTCAGCTAATGAATAATTAGAGCCTAGAAGGAAAAGTACCAGTGAGCTCTTTACAGCCCAGCTCATGTAGTTCTCATTGCTTCAGAAGTGGCTTATTGTATCTCTTCCCTGAGCACCCCTCAGGGCAGTGCTCCCCCAAACAGCCCTCTGCTGTAAATAGATCAAATGCCAGTGGGAAGGGACAGAAATCTGCAGATACCCAGCAGCGAGTCTCTTGGCTCCCTAATCCATGCTTACCATGATGATGTCTGTTTGGCCACAGTGAGGAAAGGTATGAGGAGCAAGAGTTCTCTCTTTGCCCCCTGCTATTCTCCAGGGGGATCTTAATCTCCTGGTACATTGTGTCCTCTTGACACCACATCAGGAGATCTGTTGTCCCTTGCTTCTAAGACACGAATGAGACCTAAAGAAAGTTAGTGACTCCTCAAAGATGAGCCCACGGCAATTTATTGTTAGAGCTAGGATTGACTACAAAAGCCTACTAGAACTAATGCTCCATCTTCAGAGCTATCAGTTTGTCAGTTCATGACAATTAGAATAGTTGGGGCTTGATTTACTGGTATTTTATACAAGTTAGATAGTTTGATCATTTTTCAATATGCCTTTACTGATTGAGGATGTATCAGCTTCTGCATGGAGTAGCTTTAGTACAGTTTGGCATTTACTGAGGTGTAAAGAAACTTATGGGTCTTTATGCTCTTAATTGTGGCTTCACCTCTTGCAGTCTAACAGAAGAAGAATTTGGTAAAAAATGTAAAGAGACATCATATGGTCAACTTTGTACTAAAGAAAGCTTTGTACTAAAGAAATATTGTGTCATTTCTGTGAACTGGTTTTATCCTATAGATTTTTTCATTCTGTCTCCCTTGATCCATCACATCTGGACACTGGTCAGTAGTCTGAGGATACATCTGGTGTTGATCACCCTTCATAGGCGTTCAGCTTGCATTTATATAATGTTGTGTTTGTGCAGTGAGGAGTGACTAATTTCTGGCTTGTCTGGACTGGAAAGCATGTTATCTAGTATTCAGTTGATAAAACTGTTACTTCTTTTGTATCAAAGTCTCTAGTAGCTTTCCATGAGTTCCAAAAGCTTCAGTTTTAGATGAGTAATTGTCTTTAATCTGCTGTATTAAGACTTTCTACGTAATCTGTGTACATTATTTATTAACATGGACTTTAGCACTACAAATACTAAAAGCTGCTTCAAGCAGTCCTATAGACTTCAGCAGGACAATTTCAAGGTGTGCAGCTCTTGCCCCAAAGTTGGTGTGTGTGATATGCCTGCGAACTTTGGGTTGGCTGTGGCAGGCGTTGCTGCTGGTGGTATGAGTAAGTCACTTAATCTTTCAGGCCTTGTAATTGGAGCTTTCTCACAAGGGAAGATGCTGAATATGATGATACCACTGGTATCAGGGGTATCAGTGTGAGTCAGGGGTACCTGATTCACATTGGAGCAGTATCCTGGTGCTGGAAGCTGAATGGGAAGGGAGGAGTGTCACGAAGACCCAACTGGGGAGACACAGTGCCAGGTGTTTGCTGTAAGCACATGGGGAGCATTGTGGCACCCTGACTGACCCACAGGGTCAGCACAAGATGGGTGTGGGTGGCACCTGGAAGTGCCAGGTAAGTCTGTCTAACCCATATAGAAGGAGTATGAGAGTGAGCATTTTTTTCCTAGTCTCATAAGGATAGTGAAACTAAACTGGGACTCTCAGAACTTCCCCCAAACCATAATTGCATAACACAGTCAAAATGGATGTAGAGCTAATAGGTCCCTGGATAAATTTTAATGAGCTTCACTTATTTTATACAAGCAAATTTTAAATGAAAGAATTTTATTAATGTTGAAAGTAGACTAACATGCATTGAGCTTACTTCTTAGTTTTTTTCTGCTGTCATTGTAAAACATTTATCTGGCTCTCAGTGCTGAGTAGGATCCTCTTCTTGCATAACTGTGGTCTGTTTCTCTGGTCTTTTGCTCTAGGCTGGTTTGGTCAGTCACATAAGAGTGTGACCCATGAAAATGGTCACTGCCTCTTCATGCTGCCCTAACCATATCAGAAGATGGAAGTATTAGCAGATGGATAATTTCAGGATCCCTTTCATCAGTCAGGGATTGGCGTTTGAATTTTAATTTCTGCTGAATTTGACTTAATCTAAAATGTGGCTTCTGTAAACTTTGATATTTAAATCTATAATACTTTATTCATGAGTGAACAGTTACACCCTGAAAGATATTTACCTAAAGTAAAAGCAAATGAAATTGCAAGTTTCTGCTACTTCAAAATAGTTCGTGGATTTTTTTTTTGGTTGTTCGGTTGTTTTTTTGGTTTGTTTTTTTTTAGTTTAGAGGAGTAGGAAAGGCATGGGGTTTGTTGGTATCTTTTTTCCTCTCAGAGTAAAACAAAACAGAAGCCCAAGGAAGAATGGGGGAGTTAAGACAAATGTGAAATAAACCGTGGTGAGACTAGAAGAACTGTTACTGCTTTGGCTAGCTGTGTGACAAATGCGTTTTATTGGACTGTCCATACTATTATTTTCCAGACACTGTGTCAAAGGGAGTTGCTGATGGGTAATGCCAAGGAAATAAATGTTTTTTCTTTCTCCCTTTCTCACTCCCCCCACCAGCAGTCTTTTGCATGCATATGTTAGAACTTTGTTCATGTGTTTCTCAATGGACTGTCTGCTTTGTAGTTCTAATTGCACCTTTCTTTTAATTTTAGGTTCTGTCTTCATTTTGCTGACTCAAACCACAGATTCCAAGGAAAGGAGGGGAAGTGGAATAAAATACTCAAGTGCCAGAGGAAAAGCAAGACTAGCCAATGAAAATTACTATTACTAAACTGTAGATTGCTCTCACACACAGTGGGGGGGGGAAATTGCTGTCTATTCAAAGCTTACAAAATTACTTTTGCAGATTTCCCTCATAAAACATCAAATAAGCTAAGCCACTTCAACCAGGGCTGAATTAGGAAATGGAAATATGATTCCTTGCTGGTGTCTTCCATCTTCCTCCCTCTTCGCAGTTTTTTTTTGTTTGGGGTAGGAAATCCTGAACAAATTGTATGGCGTCAACCAGACTTACAGTTGATGGTTATGGATGACATAGGAACTTCAGATTTACATCTTTGCAATAACACCTGATTAATGCAAAGCTTGAAAACTGCTCATCAGCTATGTTACCAGAGCCTGTAGTAGCTATTACAGTTATGTTTTCTCTCTTTTTCTAAGATTTCAAGTGTGGGGTGATGTCCCCTGGAAAGCAAGAGCAGATAAGTCATCTTTTAGGATTGGAAACAGAAATAATATGAGAATGCCCAGAAGAGGCTTAGTAATTCAAGCCAGGACTCGTTGGCTATTGGTGGGCCTTGCTTTACTATTCAGTTTAGTCTTGCTCATGTATTTGCTGGAGTGTGCTCCACAAACAGATGGCAACGGATCTCTGCCTGGTGTCGTAGGCGAAAGCATGGGTAAAGAATACTATCAAGCTCTCTTGCAGGAGCAAGAAGAGCATTATCAGAACCGAGCTACGAGTCTGAAACGTCAGATTGCCCAGCTAAAGCAAGAGCTTCAGGAAATGAGTGACAAATTGAAATCCCTGCAGGAAAAAAAGAGCCCAAAGGTCAATGGTATGAACTACCAGGGCACCAAAGAGCAAACATCCAATGACCTCCTAGAGTTTCTTCATTCCCAGATCGACAAAGCTGAGGTGAGCGTGGGGGCCAAACTGCCTAGTGAGTATGGAGTCATTCCTTTTGAAAGCTTTACATCCATGAAAGTATTCCAGTTGGAGATGGGGCTCACTCGGCATCCAGAAGAGAAACCCGTTAGAAAGGATAAACGAGATGAATTGGTGGAAGTTATTGAGGCTGGCCTAGAAGTTATCAATAATCCGGATGAAGAAGATGGACAAGATGAAGATGATGGAGTAGGAGACAGGCAGCTATATAGTGAAAATGATTTTATAGAAGGTATGTTCACATGCTTCCCAGCCCCTTAGCAGAATGTCACAACAGGCATTAAATGGTGCTTTTACTTTTAAGTGTTTTACCTACTTGAATAGAGTCTTGAAGAGTAATTGCACAATAAGAACCTTTATTTCTAACAATGAGAATATTATGGCTTCATTATTTTGGGTTTTTAGTGGAGTGACAAATGCATTTCAGAAGGGCTCACCACAAGAGGTGTACAGAGGAAGCTGTATCTATTTACAATATGGGTGCATTCATAATTGTAGCCAAAGTCAGTGTGACACGGCTGCTTATGGTACTAAATAACAGAAAGACTTTCAGTGACACTGATGGCAGTGGGAGGGAGAAGTTGATTCATCTCTCATGTACCAGAACAATTAAGCAATCCACTATGAAGCTACATGGTTTTTCTTCACTCATCTCTATACCACTTTTAGTTAATATTCAGGCATTTGACTCTCAGCGTTGACACAGTCATACTGGAGGGAGAGGGAGGCTGTGTTCTGGGCCTGTCAGCTGATGAACTTGGTGTCCTGAATAGACCTTTCATACAGTTATGGAGTCTGCTAAACTGTGCAGCCTTGAACTGTTCTCTTGTTCTCTCTTTTGTCTCAGTGTCTGTAAGTTTAATTGCAGAACACATATTATTATAAAGGCATATGTAGCAGTTAAACTTTCAACACTTCGTAAGGCCCTTAAAAGATGCAGTAGTGACAAATCCTATGGCAGGTGGCCTTCAAGGTATGGTCTCGTGCAATGGAGATCAGTATTATCAAAAGCTGCCCTAGTAACTCTGCTTTACACTTACTGTGTTAAATACAGTTCATGCTGCCATTAAAAGCCAAAAGGTGGACCGTGTTAAAAGACCATTATGTAGAAGGGATTCTGGAGTAAGTACTGATGTCTGTATTATTAAGCAAACATGCTGGAGAAAGGTACCATTGGCTTTGAAATAATGGGTTCTTTCAGTCTCAGATGATGTAATTGGTCTGTAGTGCAAAAAGTCTGCTTTTGACAGCTACTGACTTTAAAGTTTGATGCAAGTTCTCTTCTTCATTCCAGAAGGTGGTGCAGGGCATGGAATCCACTCAGCTGGGTCAATGCAACACAGCCTGTGTTAGGCTCTTAGTACAGTTCTCATTTAAAAACCTCTATTTTTTCCAGGGGAAGTCATTCTTGCACTTTATTTCTACATTAAATATTCAGCCACTTTCCCATTGATGTTCTAGATATTGCTTGTACTCTAGTAGATTTTTATTTTACCTTGACTGAAATAGCTGTTGATTTTCTAGTGTACTGTCTTTCATGACGGACATTCAAGAAAGCAAATAGTTCTAGGACCTTAGAGTTTTACTTCATACCTCTGCTTCTGTTCACACCAGTATTTGTTTTTGGAAATCAAAGTGATTTCATTTTTCTGTAAAGACAGTAACTTCCAACACAGGGTTACAGGAACTATGGGGAAAGACAAGTCTTTTATGCTGCATATGGATGTGTTAGCAACCAGCCATAGGATTATCTATATCTACTAGTATCTTTCTTCGACAGAAGTTGTGGGCTGTGTGGGTATTCTGTGGGTTTTTTATGTGCAAATACTACTGGCTAATTTAGCCAGCAAAAAAAGGCATCTTCTGAATGGTAGTATATTTTTCCCCACGCTTATTTTTCCAGAACCCAGAGGTAAGAAGCAGACTCAGCAGATGTTGGTACATGCAGGTCCCTTGCCTGCAGCCCCATGAACAGGCTCTAGCACTCTGCCTCCACTGCCTGTGCATCCCCCTTTGAAGGAAGTCCAGTTGGAAAACTAATGCCTTTCTGTTTGTAAAATACTGCTCCCTTACACTGTCCTAAACTGGTAGGATCAAATTGCATAGCAGACTTGGTGTGTCAGCTGAAGTCAGAACAGGTCCTGTAACTGTCCTCAGAGCATGTCAAAATTGTTACCCCATTCGTGTTGCTTATTTAGAGAAACAGTTTTTTAAGTTGGCTTCAGTTGAAGCAAATAATTGTAGTTCTACATCCTCTTCAGTTGGTAATTATTTTGTAATAAGTGGTTTGTGACTAAATCTAGAGTATTGTGCAATTTGAAACTGGAGGCTGAGAAACTTGGTGTGTGGATTTTCTTTTTTTACTTCTGGGACAAAAGAGAAAACATGGTACTGCATTAGTTAATACATAACCATCATGTTTTATGCTCAGTATAGATAAGTTGATTTTAGCTTCTGACTTGCAGGATTTTTTTGCTCAAAACTCCTGTATATCCATATACAAAAACTTACCCACAAAACTATGCTACAAAAAATAGGCATTTTTGTTCTAAAGTCTTCTAGCTTGTTACCTCAACAGGCTATTTTTATATAGGTCAATATTTGGTTCTGGAAATTATGTCTGCTATTTTTCTAGACTTGTGAAATAGTAGACTAAACTTTGAACCAAGAAATTTTTTGTGATATGTACTTTCAGGTACTCTCTCCTTAGATAATTTGGTGACTGTTTAAGTAAGTTTAGAATACCTTTTCTTATAGACTTTTTTATTTAGCGGTGTCTTTTAATGTCTGCTGCATATGTCTGAAGTTCTTTCCCGGCATTTATGTTGCTTCTGATGCCCAGTCAGTGAAATGTCATATCTTCATTTGAAAAAACATCAAGAATGATTTTTTTTCATACTGTGTTTTAGGATTTATCTATATTGGAGTAACTTGACACAACAAATACCATTAACTTGAATTTAAAATGTATTTGTTTTCTATTTTATAAATAGGAATTTCCTAAACAAACTTTATTTTCTGAAAAAGTACACTTAATTAGACAAGAATATTTGTGGTAGTCTGAATCTACTGTCTTTTATTACTCTTAACACTGTGCAGGCCAAAAAAGTTCCAAATACCTGCTGATGGTTGCCAACTTTCTTGTTGCCACTCTGCATTTTTGCTCTGTGTCCTTGATTTAAGTGTCCACGCAGCTGCCTTGCTGCATGCTCAGCCTCTGTGGGCTCTGCATGAAGATATTGTCTTCTACCAGTGGTGCAAGGAAGCTGTATCCACAACAGGGAGCACTCTGGCCAAGTGTTTTCTCAACTGATACAATATTTTTAGAGTTGCAGGACAAAGTGATGATCCAAATCTACTTTGGAATTGTGATAAAGCAGAGCTGCCACAGCCACATCTTGGTTATATGCAGGCCTTGAACAATAACACTAAGAAAAAATAAATAAATAAAATTCTAGGTGTATATTACAACTACAAAGATACTTTCTGAAAACTTCAAAGTATTTTTCACAAAGCTCAGTTGACTTGCTCTGCTAATGAAGAGAAAACCAGCAAATTTTTGAGCTCTGTTTGCTGTACTTGTTTTCCTTTTCAGCAACCCATAATGAAACTTCCAGAATTCTAATATTAACAGAACAAAAATCTGACCTGAAAAAAAAAGTCTTGTTCTGCAGTTGTTCTTTGAGAAACACTTTGAAGTTGTTTTGTTTTTTTCCTTAGTGTTTACATTAGATCTAAGTGTATGAGAATCAAGAGTATCCTGTTCTCTAGGGATGAAGAGTATCCCTAGAGAGGACAAAAGATGCAGTTTTACATATTTTCACAAATTAATAGCTTTAGGATTATGAACAAGGGACCTAATTGCTGAACTGCATGTTCTAAGACTGTACTCCATTAAAAATAGATTTCTTTGAGATCAGTATTTGATAATATCGAGAAATGGAGAGTAATTCAGAGGAGATAATATTATTTACCTCTGTCTGTTCCCTTTCTCCAGAAGCCTGTGACATTGAGTCTTGAATAGAGAAGCCTTGATGAGCCTTCATGGACACACTTCACTAGCAGTGTAACTGGCTTATTTGGGTTTACATTTATCAGTGTAATTGGCTTTTTTAATCAGGAGATTAAAAGACCTTCCATTGCACAAGCATTTAAAATTAACCTTTGGAGAACAGAAGCACTAGCATGTTTTCAGAAGCTAAATAGCAATTAGCTAATTGCTAGTAAAGGTCTTGTTATTGAATATCTAGCAGTGCTGTTCGGGTCCACTTCTCCTGCTTCTGTGTTTCCAATTGGAGCTGAGCAAAGTCTAGAAACTTTCTTTTAGGTCATCATCCAAAAGGAAGACTCCCCACCCATCCCTGGCATGTAAAAATCCTTTATTCCCTTGCTGCCAGTTTCCAAATGCTTGCCATCTATAGGATAGTGTGGATGGTTTGTTGTGCAAGTAGCCCCTGTCGTGTGTGCTGCATAAGACCAGAAACTGGCCACTGTCCTGGGAACTTCAGTGGAGAATTCTAATACACACCAAGAAAATCAGGTCATACATCTTAAATTCCATAGACCAAGCACCTCCTTGGTAGTTGTAAAACAAGTAATATTCAAGGCAATAGAAGAGCAGCTTTTTGGCTTTGATAGTAACTGATCCCCAGGATTCCTATGTTTAATTTGTTTGGTGAGAAACAGAACCTTCTGCAAAGGGAGTAAAGCTTTGTGGACCAGGAATAGCAACTGTTAAATTATTTCTGCTGCTTTTTACCTCTTTGCTTGTGGAGTTCTGTTTTGGATGGCAGCCAGTGCATGCTAGTTGGAAGGTGAGATAACAGGTTTTATTAAATGAGTCAGTTCCAAGTGTTAAAAACCTGAATACACTAAGAAGTAAAGCAGATGTGGGTTCTTTTTCTGGCTGTTCTCAAATCTGGCTTCTGTGTATAGAAACTTTAGTCCCATAAAAGTATTTGAATTAGTACATTAGCAACATGAGGCTAGCTCATAGCAAGGAGAATAACTCGAGGGGTACGTACTATTTAAAAGAAGTTTGGCTCTAGTAGCATGTTGAGATTCAAAAGTTTGAAATCTCGTATTTCAACATTTGAATGTTGGCAAGGCACTGTTCAGATTTGAATTTTCATATTCAGGTCTATATGAAGTTACAGCACTGGGTTTTGCTTTTAGTTAATCTAGAAAATTTTATTCTGTACTAGAGCCTTCTGTTGCAGTCTGACATCTGAGCTTATCTTTTGATTAAAGATAAGCTATTGGCAGCTGGTATGCTTTTTTAAAACTTCACTTACGTTGTAAATGGTGTTTTTATCTGTAAATAGCTATTGGATAGCAGAGAAAATAATAAAATATAAAGTACTGAACGTTACTTTCCCCAGGAGTCCTGGTACAAAGTATTTGCTTACATGAAAATGATGTACAAGCACAGTGGTGCATCAGCTGCTCTGATAACCAAGATGCTGTTTTCAAGCTACAGTGCTGGACTGTGCAGCACAAAGGGTTGGAATGGAAAAGGGTTAAGGGGGATTTAAAATCTTTTGCTCCTTCTGGCTGTCAGCTTTGTGGACTTCCATTGTTTGAAACACCGTTTTCAGTGCTTGTAATTGACAATGATCTGGAAATAAGCATTAAAATGTGGTACATACTTATGCATCTCTGTGCTGACAGAAGCATAAATGTGAATTTCAGTCTTTTCAAGGAGAACATTGCAGAACTTTGTTCAAAGGGTAAAAGCCTCTCAGTTAAGAGGTTCAGTCATCTGACTTCCAATGTGATGGACCAGCTTGTTCTGCTACATCATGTGTCCCACAGCTTGTTCACCTACACCATGTGTCCCACAGCCCCTCTGTGGTGGTCATGCATGTTTCCCACTGGGTCTGCCAGTGCTTGTCCACAAGACAGGATGGACTACAGAGTGAGGATGGGAGGGGTGTAAGGAGCTTGCTGGAAAAGAGAGACTGCTAGGCAGAAGGAGGGAACATCAGTGAATGCACATGGGTTTGGTTTGGGGATGGAGGCTGGAGCAGAGGAATACAGAGGTAGATTTAGGGAAAGGATTCTTTCTTTGTAAATGGAATCTGGGATGTAGAGCAAGAAGTCAGGTCCAGGTGGTGTGCACAGTCCTTTGCTTCTTGTATGGAAAGGGAAGGGAACATGGAGAATACTGGCCTGTCCATAAGGGGAGACCCAAAGCTCTATCATCCATCTATCAACCCATCTTTCTGGTTCCTGAGACAGTCAAACCCAAGCTGCTCTGAGGCTGAGGGCTGTTTCTTTTACATACCTTGTCCAGTGTTGATTTTGGCTGTAGAAAAGACAACAAAAATGACAATATCAATGCTGGGTACAAAAGAGAGCCATTTGTGTTTCCAGAATGGCTTGTCTACTCTGTGCTCTGCCACCAGCTGCTTCCTGGGTAGGAGGCCTGGGAGGGATTTCAGCTGCTGAGGAGACTGGCTTGGAGAAGGGGCAGCTCAGGGCAGCCAGGTGACTGGAAAAGCAACGTGTGAGGGCTGGATGTGCATCACACTTGGGAATATGCAGCTGTTTGTTACTTTCTCTATGGTCTGGGTGGCCACTTAACTGGAATGTAATGCCAGTTCATGGTATGGCTTGTGGTTCTTTTGGATGATACTTCTTTTCCTTGCTGGTGAGAGGAGAGCAGAGATGGGATGAACATAAGGCATTTTTGATGGAGGATTTTTCCTGTCATTGTTTCTTACTGTCAGGTTTGCATAGATATGGAATTAGCAATACAGAGCTTAGTAGGGTCAAAACCAAAGATGAGCTTCAGTCCCTTCCTGTGTAGTGTAAAATTAGAGTCTGTTGGTTTAACTTCCTTCCTTGATGGTCCTTAAGTAAAAGGACCACATTCTGAAAGAGACAGTTGTTTTTTTTTTCTACCCATTAGGAGTGAAATATCTCTCAACATATAGTCCTGTTTCTGGAGGGACTAGCGTTGTTGTCCAGAAGGTCTGCCTATGTCTTAAGAAGACTATGGGTGTAGTAAAATACCACTTATTTATCAGATAGAAAGCATTAACTACTGCTCAGCAGTGAAAACAATTTAAAAGCATTCCAGCATTATCATACAGTTGTTTTGTTTAAATGGTTCATGTCAGATTTTGCAGACTTTGTCAAACAACTTACTGTCATTTGTTCTGCCCACAGAACAAATTGTGCTTTTCTTGTGCTGATTACTGGCCAGATGATCTCAGATTTTACTGTGGACTAGCTCAGAGCTAGATTCTTACTGAAGGGCTTATGAGCAGGCAATATTACATTTCAGCCATCCTTTTCCATAGCACATAGCTGAATTCCCTTTTTGTTGGGAAGACCCAACTCTTAATTCTGTCTGAAAAATTGGCATAGGACCATGAAACCTGTTGTCTGTAAGAAGCAGGGGAAGCTGGAGTTCATTTGGGATTGTTTCTCAGGTCTGACCTAAAATGGTATAGAAGGGTGATTGTGATTAATAACAGTTTGTGAAAGTTTCATATGTTTTTAGGAGAAACCCAGAAGCTTTGCCCCCCTTCTTTAGTTCTTAGGAAAATCAGTTTCTGAAATACAACTGCTGGGATCTTTGACTTTACATATTACTTGTGTGACTTATTCTTCAGGTTACTATCGTACAGAAAGAGATAAGGGGACACAGTATGAGCTGTTTTATAAGAAGATGGATGGCATGGAGTACAGGCATGTCACCTTGTTCCGACCTTTTGGACCCCTCATGAAAGTGAAGAGTGAAACAGTCGATATTTCTAGATCGATCATTAACGTTATTGTTCCTCTTGCTGGAAGAACTGAGGCATTTGCACAATTTATGCAAAACTTTAGGTAGGTGCATGAGATTATATAGTGAGCTATGTTGCTGATTTTCAGTATTTTGTTACCTTTTCAAAATTAATTCCTTTTCTGGTTGATTTGCAGCAGAGGTAATGATTCCAACATTGTGTGCAACTGCCTTGGGATGTTTGTAATTGAACCTACTGTATGGAGAAAACATTCCTTCTAAAAGGGCTTAAGAGATTCTCGAGTTGCAGCACAATGACCAAATGTCAGGGTCATTGTGAACCCGGACACAGATGATCTTGAACATAATTTTTGTATTTACATCAGTTGTAGAGTGCCTGTTCATAAAATAAGGTATTGGAATGTGACACACAGTATTGGAACCTTCTGACTTGGACAAGATGGGGAAAGAGGGGGAAGCATCTCTCCTTGTTTTCTTTGAAGCCACTTGATACCTAACCAGAATATTTCAGTCTGCTGATACCTTTTAATGCAGTAGCTTTTACATACCTGAAGTTTTCTGCTGTGTTGCAAGTAATTACTAATACCAGCTTATCTTTGTGCTTATAGGGATGTGTGTATTCATCAGGATAAGCGTGTTCATCTCACAGTGGTGTACTTTGGACAAGACGGTCTATCAGAAGTAAAAAGCATCATGGAATCTGTAGCTAGGTAAGTGTATCAATCCAACATCAGTCAGTACAAACAATATTGATTTGCATTTTAAACAGGTTTTTTAAAAAGAATGAAGAAATATACCAAATAAAGTTGATACTCCATTACAGGTTATTAGGAAATTTATTACTTATTTACTGTACACTATTTATGGTTGCCATTTTACAGCTTAGGTTGCAAAAGTTTCCTGAAGGCTACTAAAAATCAAGTTATAGCCAGAAAAGACTTTGATGTTTCTGACAGTCCAAAAAGCAACAGGCATGAGTTTTGCAGTGGATATTCAGTCATTATAAGAGATTGATTAGTGTTTAAGTTCTTTGGAACTGGGATGTACATTTTAATAGTTACTTCACTGAAGAAACAATTTTATTTAATGATGGGGAAGAGAAATGTAGTAGTCAAAGTAGGCCTGTACTTACTTTCAGCTGTAAAATAACTTAAAGCATCATCATGGCTGTCTCAGCAGTAGCATTACATCTGTGTGGATGTAAAATTCCCAAATGTGTCTTTTATGGTTTTTGCTCCAGAGCAATGGGACAGGTGTTAGCATCCTTTACCCTATAGCCAAGGGGCTCCTTCACTGCCTGAGCTCTTGCACTCTTTCCTGAGCTGGGATCCTGTTCCCCTTGAGCTCTCCTGTGATCCCTGTCTGACCACACTAGCCAGGCTCCTCTCCATGGCATAGATTAGACACAAGCTACTTTGTCTCCAGCTTGGAGCATGTGATGGAAGTTGGCCTGACAGGTACAGGCATCTTGTAGGGAGGGAGGAGAGAATTCCTGCATTTTTTGCTGTGGTCTCCCTAGCACCTGCTGTGTGCTGCACCCCTCCATTTTTGAGGCCTCTGCTGCCTGCCCTGCTGCCTGTGAGATGTCCCTCTGAGAGCTGACTCAGTGCTAGAGGCTCACTGGGTATTTATCTGGTTCTGTATCTTTTTACTGGTTCTACTATTGAATATCTTCACTCTGTTCTCTTCAAGCATTGTCTTATGAAGTGTCTCTGAAGTAGACACTTAACTTTGCTTGAAGATGTTCTCTGAGTGTGTTTCCAGTCTTCCTTGGCTGCTCCATCCCTCTTCTGCTGTGAGTACAGGCATGTGTGCCACTGTTAAACAGCGAGGAGAAGCAAAGTGCCTGGGTTATGGTGGTGCCACCACACAGATGGCCTTTGCCCCATGAGTCTGGTGATGCCAGGACTCTGGCTTCCTGTTTGCCCTCTTCTCTGAGCTGGTGAAGACAGATATTTCTCTGTTAGTCAGGACTTCTTGGTTTGTGAGGACAAATTTTAGATGCCATTGTAATTCAGGAGAGCATTTTAATTCATGTCAGTTAACAAAAGGCCTTTTAATCTGTATGAATGATTAAACACAAAGTGAAGTTCTAAAGTAAGACTGATTCTATCATTTTAAAAGGTTTGAAATTAAAACAGACAAGTGTAACAGATATATTTTTCTCATTCTGGTCATGTAACTTTTTCTTTTTAAATTTCTGGAATCAAATTCCTGTAAAATGTTAAAAAAAACTATAAATGATCCATCTGCCCCTCCCCACAGATTTATTTTGGGTTTGGCTGTGTTTTTCTTGTAGAGAAACTGACTTCCACAATTACACGCTTGTCTCTCTGAATGAGGAATTTAACCGAGGCCGAGGACTTGACATGGGTGCCAGAGCCTGGGAAAAGGGCGAGGTCCTGATGTTCTTCTGTGATGTTGATGTTTATTTCACAGCCGAATTCCTCAACAGCTGTCGCTTAAATGCTGAGCCCGGTATGTTCCCTTATTGTTGCTGGAGGGGAGCCTTGTCACCTTGTGCTTGACTCCAGCTGACCTGTGCTGAGCACACAGAAAACAAAGAAAACTCAACTAGAACTGTGGTGCTTATTCAGTACCACACACCCTGGGAAATGAATCACACTCTGCACAAAAGGCAATCAGACTGAGAAATAACTTCTGCCTTAGTGTAGCTTGTTTTAAGAACGCATTGTCTTTTTTGTACAATTTTCATGTTTTCTTAAGATTTAGTTACCTGAAAGAAAGCTGGACAGTTTTGTAATTGTTGCTTTAACAATTGCACTGCATGTAAATCTGTATAACAAAACTCAGTGTAACTTCCACTTCCATCAGTGGAAGATGATTTTTGTAATGCTGAAATCTGTAACAAGTTATGTTTATCTCTTCTCACACATGTACGCCAAGACATGTCACATATGAATGGTTTTCAGTAGAGCTGCAATGTGCTCCTTATGGAGACTGAACGAATGTTCCACTGTTCCATCCCAAGCTCTGAAATATTCTGATTGTTTTTCTTAACTTTGTATGATGCTTGCTTGTTCTCCAAGCTTCTGCCAAGAAGGGCAAAACTTTTAGAGTTAACAAGCATGCTGCTGAAGGCTTCCTCCTGTCAATCTGTGTTTGGGTTCTTTTTTTAATGATTACTCTTGTTTCAAATTCATTGCAGTCAGAAACCATTTTCTCCAAATGTCAATTTGGAATCAATAGATATTTTTTCTTCACCGAACAAACATGCAAGAAAATTCTTCAGAAGCCAGATATTTGGGTTCTGTTCCTTGCTTTGTCTTTCATTTCTGTCTGTCTCTGTACTTCGTGGAACAAGTTGTATAAATAATTGGAAAAATTTTGGAGAGGATTATTTTGTGAGCTTTAGCAGGGAAGAGAGTTCAAGAGACTGCTTGAAATTCATACTGTCAGTTTGTCACCTTTGCTTGAAATGAGATCTGAGAATGCTTCTCAGTCCTTCAGAGTTGATGCCCAAGTCAGGATAGTGAATATTCTTGTGGATCGTTGTCAATGCCTTTGCAGCATTGGCAGTGCAAGACATACATGGGAAAAAAATTTACCTGGCTTCTGTAATAGACAGAGGACTGGTGTTTTCAGGATTCTCATGATGCTTGATGCCCTTGCAGGATATCCTGGATGTACCTGCTTCTACACATTTGTGGAAAGACACAAATTCATAAAACTCAACAATGCAAGGTGTTACTTGGATTTGGTTTCTTTTTAGTTTTACTGCATATCATTATTGCAGGAATTTTTCAGTCACCTAGAATGATACTGAGATATCTAATATTTTATATAAACATGCACAACTATAGATAAATGTAAATCAAGTGTAATATGTATAATATTGTACTTTTTTTTTTTTAATCCTATGGGCTCTGTCCTACTAGATATTACAGGCTTCCTAGGTGGGAAATCTTAGCAGCTAGAACTTGTTTTTATTTATTTCCACTAGATGCCTAATAGGTAATGTTTTACATTAGAAAGAGTGTTTCTGGTTTCCTTTTGCCTTCAGAAAGCATGCCCACAGTGAGTAACAATTACCTTTTGACTTCCAGGGAAAAAGGTTTTCTATCCTGTGGTATTCAGCCTTTACAATCCTGCTATTGTCTATGCCAACCAAGATATACCACCTCCTGTGGAGCAGCAATTGGTAAGCAGCTTGATTTATTCTGGATAGAATTAGGTGTGCTTTGTAGTAAAACAAAGCTAAGTGTAACTTAATAGTCTGTTTGGGATAGCTAACAGCCTTTGGCACTGCATATCTAAACAGTTTTCTCCATTATGGGCAAAGCACTTGGAAAAAAAACCTTGGCAAACAGTACAAAATTCATTCTTAGATAAACTTGGAGTTCCATCTAGTTTAAAACAAGTAATTGCTATTAACCAAATAAAGTTGGTAGTTCTGATCTGCTGCTTATTCTGGCTTCACAAGCCAGTATTTTAGGAGGATGGTGGCATTGCATGGCAGCAACTTTCATCTTATGTTCCAGCAAACAAAGCATTGGTGAAAGGCAAAAACCTCTGAATGATGTGTCCAGTCTGACTCTCTTTCAAGACACTGCATAGATGAAATTGGGTTATGCAACTGACACTTCTGGGATAGACAGGTTTGGAGGAGGAAAGAAGAGAGTAGTGTGAAGAAGAGCTGTACTTGAAAGGAAAACATAATGGCCTTCATCCCCTATGTTGTTTGCAAGGATCCTACTGAAAGCTGGAGGGATGGTTTTGCATATAGTCTTGGATAATCACAGCTGAGAGAGGAGCGAGTTCCTGCCTGACAGCTCTTCCTTCCACTCTCTTAAACTTAACAGTATTATGCTTGCTGACTTCAATCACAAAACGTACTTTTCATGTCATGTCAGATCAAGAGACAAATGTGGCCTTTGAAAATGGGTAGGAAATGGAGTTTTGGGAACAGATGATTTAGCAGTGGACTAATTTACTGCTTGGTCAGGGAAGATACATAGGAAATAGAGGTGGTGCAGCAGAAACTGCTGTGAAAACTGCAATGAGGGTGAGCAGAATTGGAAGGCAGAGGGTGAAATGAACAGCAGCCCACATGCATGAAAAAATGATTGGAAGAGCTTAACTTTGTGCAAAACCAAGTGCAGTGTACTCCTTGGTTGTATTTTACATTTCAAAATGATACTGGTTTAAAATTGCAGGTACACAAGAAGGATTCTGGCTTCTGGCGGGATTTTGGCTTTGGGATGACTTGTCAATATCGGACAGACTTTCTGACTGTTGGTAAGATGAAACTAAAGAAAAAAATTGTGTTTAAAAAGTGATTCTCTGGTCTGAACTAATGACAGGAAAGTAATACATTTATTTCTTGTATTATTTCCCCAAGCGCAGCAGTCAGGCTCTCTTGACAAGTTTGACCAATGAAATAAATGAGCTTTTCTGGATTTTGATATCCCATCTGTTGAGTGTTTTGAAAGACACAGTAGTTTCAGTAGAAACATTTCGTTCTAGAACTTTTTTAAATACTGCTTTTTCTTTTTTTTTTTTGGCTTCATGTCTGTCTGAAGCAAATGAATCAAGTTTAAGAAACATGTCACTCAAATAAGCCACTCACATAGACAAGAAGCATTCAAATCCTTTCTTTTAAATATCCTTGAGAAGTTGAATGCAGTTGTTGGAGTCTTTAGCAATGTGCTTTGCCCCCCCTTGTGGCACGTTCTTAAAACTGAGAGCAGCTTGGTGTGCTTAAATGTGGAAGATGGTGGTGAGGATAGTCTGCCAGAAGATGTAAATCTGCCAGCACATGTAACAACACAGCCCTGTGTGCTGATGTCCAATGGCCTGAGAGCAGGCTGATTGCTACTAGCAGTCATATTGCCATCTGTATGGTACGTGCTGAATGAAGACTTCATCATTTTGGAGGTTTGAAATTGTACAGGAGCCTGGGTTGCTCTTCACTGTGGTCCTGGAAAAACAAGAGAACTTAAAATGGTGAACCATGTTCCTTTCCTTAATCCAGCCTTTTGAATTGTGACCTATGGAGTAATTGCTGGCATTGTTAGAGAGGATTTCTCATGCGGTGCATGACTGCTTCATTTTCCAGCTGCTAAAATCCATTATGCTTCCTAAAAATAATCCAAAAGCATAGCCACTGAGGTTTGCCTACAGTTTTCTGCAGCTGTCACATGAGCTGTCATGCATAATGCAATTTGGAGACACTGCTCTAAGAGACTTTCTGAAGTCAGCAGATCTGTGTCGGGGACAGTTTCCACCACAAAGGATGTGGTATCCTCGAAGCTCCTGTCCCACAAATTGGCATGCTATGGCATGGGAAACTCAGATAATGGCAGCAGAATATCTGGAATGTCATGCCACATCTGGTAACACGTTAGGCACAAAGCGTCGCTCTTCTTGCCCGTGCATGCAAATAACGATTTCTGATGCTGTTTTTGTAGGGGGTTTTGACTTGGAAGTGAAAGGCTGGGGCGGCGAGGACGTTCACCTGTACAGGAAGTACTTGCACGGCGAGCTGATGGTGATCAGGACGCCGGTGCCTGGGCTGTTCCACCTGTGGCACGAGAAGCACTGTGCGGACGAGCTGACCCCGGAGCAGTACCGCATGTGCATCCAGTCCAAAGCCATGAACGAGGCGTCGCACTCGCACCTGGGCATGCTGGTGTTCAGGGACGAGATCGAGGCGCACCTCCGCAAGCAGGCCTACAGGACTAACAGCGAGGCCGTGGGGTGAAGGGCTCCCCGGGGCCCTCGGTGACTTCAAATTCACAGTGAACCAGCATCATTTTACAGCCTTAATTCAGCTTACAAATGCAGTGCCTCTCTTTTTCAGTGAAGAAGAGTTTAGAGGGTTTTTCGTTCTCGTATTTGTTTTCTGAGTAATCCTTTGACTGATATGCTCTTACCTACATATCTTGTGAGTTCAAGCACCTCAGCTAAGTTGGACAGCATATGTAGTTGAAGGAAAGTGTCTTCAGTATCAACTGGAAAAATCTGTGGAATGTACAATTCAACACTTTTCCATGTGGTACATTTCTGTTCTTACATTTGCATTCTTTTGAGAATTAAATGAAATAATCTTTTGTGTCCTGAGTATTTTCAGTCTGTATGGCTCACTGCACTGTGACTTTAGAAGGATACTATGCTTAGACTCCATTGTAGAAGCAAGAGAAAGGTGTGGAAAAGTAATCTCACCGTGAAAGGTATATGGACATGCTGACCAGTACAGCAGCTGTGCAGGGGGCTGATTCCACAGTAAGGGCTTGGTGCCACATTCGCTGTATCAACAGACATTGACGTGGTTGAATAGAAATAATTTGGGGGTGTGGGAACGAAAATCCTTTTAAGTGGAATTTTCGAGCATATAATGGAAGTTCACACTGCAAAGGATACTTCTTATTTCAGAGATGGATCAGACAAGTTGGGAACATTCCAGCTGGGTGTTTCTGTGCCTGCTCCTTTCCCACAGTAGATGCCACATCCCTTCTATAAGCTGAGCTGTGCTATCAAACTTGTTTGCTTAAATATTTTTGGCCCCACTCCTTCTTATTCCAAGGCCCTGCCTATGTATCTCATCCTTTAAGTTGAGGGACCATCTTCTCATTCCCATATGAATTTATTAGAGGCCTGTTTGCTATTATGCCAATATTTTCCTTGTGCATTCTTTCTCTTTTGGGCATTTTCCTGACATGTTTTTGTAAGGTGTCATGTATTCTCAGTTGTTTCAGTGACTGAAAAAGCAAGTGCTATTGCAGTCCTTCTTTATACAATGCTCTTCATTCCACTGATCATCCTAGTAGCCTTATTTTTCACTTTTCAGTTGGAAGATGTTTTAAAGTGTTTGGTTTTTTTTCCTCTGGGTTTTTTTTTTTTTGCTTGTTGGGTTTTTTTGAGCATGTTTAAGCAGAATTACGCTGTGGTCTCATTAGTGCCTTGTACAATGGCACTACTATTTTGGTACTTCCCTTTTGGTTGTTTTGAGATGCATAAACAGTTCAAATGCAGGCAGGTCATTTTTCTCCATGTTGTCTTATATGATACCATATGGCATGCCTCATTTTTTTAACACATTTGTTTATAGAATGAATGCAGAGAATGCCAATTCAGTGGTTAAACCATTTGCATGGTTTCTGCTGAGTTTAGCTATTAGTTGAAATACTTTCTCAAACCAGGTAATTAAGATCTGTTTATGGATTTATTTTGCTCAAGAATTCTGAAGGCAACTAAAAATTCAAGTGATTGATTTCTGAATAGCAGATATGCTGTGCGAATAGTTCTGGGCACTGATCCTTTTTTATATGTATATAAAATTTGCCTTTATGTAACTTATTGTGGAGAACAGTGTACTGTATTGTATTTAGAGTGAAGAGAATGCATTGCAGGACTTCTTGCAATTGGTATTCTCAATATAATAAATGGAATTTCTGCATTTTAGAAACTGTTCTAAGCTGTTTCTTTGAAATATATTTTTACAACAATATTGTACAGAGCTTAACACTGAATTCAAATAGTATTTGCAGTGAGAAGTTCAACCAGCTCAATTTTACATCTCAGGTATCTACACAGACCAGATATGAGAGTTTGTTCCTCAGACAACTTAAACTTAGGCCAGATATTACCTTACTTGGATGCTGACAAAAATTGTAAGGTACTGGTGAGGACAAGATTAAATACATAGGTGTTACAACTTGGGGTGAAGATACAAGGGGGGCACTCTCCTGAGACTCCAGCCTTAAACTTCAGGACAGCTGCTGCTGTCCTGGCTGCACAAGAATAACCATCCAGAAATTCCTCTCACCTGACACACCCTGGAACAGACACGGAGACAGGGCACAGGTGTCCAGCCTTGCTGCACCTCAGCTCTCAGGCGCTGCCTCAGGAGGATCCAGTTGTCCCAGTTCTCATGTTTTGGAAACATGGCAGAGTGCTGATAGCCAGGTGTCTTAGGTTCTGCTGTTTCCACTGCGTGGTTGTGCTTATCAGCCGCAGCGAGGGAGATCGGTGTCAGCTGTCCCCGTCTGGGTGATGAAAACCAGAGCATGGTGTTGATGGGGGAGGGCTGGAGATGAATGTAGTCACCAGGAGCCCCTTTGGAAACTTCCTTCCATTCATTGTCCCAAAAAGTGGAAGCAAATGCATTGGAATTGAAGTCAGAGCACAGAAATGTTTAATGTGTGTGTTGGGCAGTGTGCACAAGTATTCTGAATGGCTCATGATTTGAGGATTTCTGTACCTACAGGAGCCCTTGCAGGCCTGGGGTTGGTTTCCCTTGTCTTAGTTCAGCTCCCTGCAATAGGCAGCTGTGTGAGATGTTGCTGTGGCACTCAGCAGCTCTGTGCACGCAGTGTTTGAGTGCACACCATTGCTTTTGCTCTGTAGTGGAACTAGAACAGAAATAGTGGGATATGCCTTTTTTAAAAACCAAGTGATTTCAGTTACCTGAGGGTGTTCAGCTTCTGCCTGCCTTTGGGCACAGCCAAACTGTGCTACAAGCACATGTTTGTGAGCAGCAGTGTTGCTGTTTTCAGGTGCTGCTGTCAGCTGCAGGGCAGGCATGCTCTTTCCCAGTCAGATGGGTAACTCCTCCTTGGATGTGTTTCCTAACTTCACCCAAGATAGGGAGCAAGTTAGTTGTGCTTCAAATATGAACTTGTTTGGGAGCAAGACCTGCTCTTGGCTTTCCCAAGGTGTGTTCTGCCTGCAGAGGAAAAATAAACCCCACGTTGGTGGGGGGTGTTATTTAGCCTGGGGTGCTGCTGGGGCACTGCAAAGGAGAGTGACAGTATCAGGCTTCAGAGTCACAATCTGTGTGCCCAGGGTCGCTGCTCGGGTTACATGGCCAAGTGCTGGGCCTTGTCCTCCTGTTTTGACAGATGGTGTTTACATAACACATTTTTTTTTGAGCTGTGGTCCGAGTGTTTTCCTGGAAGAGTCACTGTGTTTTAGTTCTAGAGAAGTAAATATAGTAACACTTATTTAAATAGGAGCATGCTCCACTGAATCATGAAGTAATTTTTTATTCTGTTGTGTGCTCTTCACATAAATTGTAACCTTTTCCAAGGAATTTGCCATCTGTAGTCTTCCCTAGACAGAAGTGCTGTTCATTAAAGGAAGTCGAGATTAGCTCAGAGTGCACTTTTACTTGAGACCCTTGCAGGGAAGAATGTGGGTTGTGCTTTTGAGTTTGTTTAAAAATACATCATTCAATGAGACCAGTAGATACTGGTTTGGAGAATCAGCAAATACACATGGAAAAGTGGAAAAAGCTTAAGGAAATAATTCTGGGTCTCCTGCATCCAGAAAAATTACTGAGGGTTTTAACTTTACAAAAGCCTTTGGACTTGGAGATGCACACACCCATGAAAAATCAAAACTTATTTTTAAACTGTGTTCAAGAAGGGAATTGCATCAGGAGAGAAAGAGAAGTAGTAGGTGAGCCCTAACCACTTGTAATCTGAGTGCAGACATTTAAATGGCTTTAGTTCATACAAAATATAAACTTAGAACAAATTTTTTGCCTTGTCAGATCCATAAATGAAAGGAGTAAAACTTCAAATAACCTTTAAAATGGTATTTCATCATAAATTAGTAACTTACTGATGCATCAGTGTAATGATAAAAGCTTTCTGTGTATTAAAGGTGGTTGTAGCTTTCATTTGCCTGAGGTGTTCTTGCTGTGTGTGACTCCCAAATACATCTTAAGGAGATAAATCATTCCAATTTACTCAGCTGCGAAAGAAAATGAGAATAGTGAGCTTAAGCAATGTTTAGTTCATGCCCCAACGATGCTCACCTTTTCCTTGTTAGGCCTGATTGCAAACTAAAGGACTCCACCTGTTTTGACTGGAAAAGCTTCATGGGAAAGGAGACTTTGATGAAATAGGTTTTTTACGTTTCTGTGGTTTCCTTTGTGGTATAACACATACTATAGCATCATTTTTCTGGAAGGCTGGCCCTGAGCAGTGCATTTGGGCTGTGTAGGGACACAGCTGGGAGCTGCAAGCCCCCACACACCCCAGAGCCCCTCTGCCACTGCCTTCCCATGGCCCAGGCTCCTGCTGGTGCCAGTGTCAGCATCAGCATCACCTTCAGGCCCTGGGGAGCAAAGGGCTTTAGAGTTTTCTTTTGTAGGTAGAATACTTTGCATTTGTACTTGGCTTCCTGCTGAAAGAGGATATTTACTCATTCCTCATTCATTTGTGGGAGTTGTTTGTTTTGGGGTTGCTATGTCAATTGCTTTGCATGTTTAAACCTCGGTGGGAGCAGGTGCTCTTTGCCAGCACCGGTGCATTCTCAGGCTTTGAGTAGAGGTGCTGCTTTTACAAAAGGCTCTATCTGTGGACTGAAATGGAATTTAATGCAGAGGCTGTGGAACAGCCTTCCCAGATGTGGTGTCTGACCTGGCTCCTGCTGAAGGCAGTGGCAAACGTGCCCAGGCAGCAAAGTCGCAGCTGTGAACCAGGGAGCTTCTCCTGTGAGAAGCAGGAGGAAAACAATATTCCTCACAATATTCATCACAATAGGTGTGATGGATGTGGAGGAGGCAGCAGGTGCAGCTGAGCAGAGCTGTGGAAATGTGAGCTAACAGGCACAGCACGGCTTTGGGCCTGTGAGAGCCTCAGCTCTTTGCACATTTCCTGCAGCCTTATGCAAGCTTAAGTGGCTTCTTGCTGATTTCATTACAATCCATGGGGAAAATGATCGTGTTAAAGGGATAGTCTGAAGCAAAAATAAAACCCTTTGAGATTGCTTGGAGTTTGGAACACTTTGGAGAGCAGCTCTGAGGTGGCTTTTGCTACTCTCAGGTTGCAAGTCACAGCTTTCCTGGGCCACGCAGCTCCTGGGGAGCAGCTGGGATGCTGTTCTGGCCTGTGAATGCATCCACAGAGCAGATGGTGGTGGTGCGGGGGTGTTTGTGTGCTCTTAAAATCCTTGTCAAAGTGATTTTTTCTGGCTGCTGGATTATTGTGAAATTCTTTTTGGAGTACTTGGATACCCTGAAATTTTGAAGTAGTAAAGTGAAGTAAGAGGTGTATAGAAAAACAAAATGGATGTGTTTGCATCTGTCAAATTATTCATTGCTTGTTTGAATTTTATGTTTTTGAAATGTGTTAGAAGTGGGGGCTTTTCTTCCAAACTGAGATCAGGTGTTCAACAGTGAGCTATTATGTCCCCAGACAAGAATAATTCACTGTTTCATTAAATTCTGGTATTGCCCTAAACATCCAAGACTTCAGTCAACTCCATCAGTTAAAACTGTGTTTGCTGAGTCCCCCGGTGCTCTGTTGCTGTTACTGAGGACCTGTCGTACTTTGTTCTTTGATTAAATAGATATTTGTGAGGTGGAGTATTGTTAGCAGTATCTTCTTTGAACTGAATGTAAAAAAATGGATGTGGTGTAAATATTTTAAAGGAAACTTTCAGTGTTGACACTGATGGATAGCAAGATGATAGATTTAATTTAATATGCCTCAGAATCAGAATAGGCCATAGTGTGCTCATGTGACAGGGATTAAAAAGGTGTTAAGTAGTTTTCTCTGTAATGAGATTCTGTTGGAACTCATTTGACTTCTGCCCCCAAACAGAATTACATTACTTTTAAGATTGCTGCTTAATCCAAAGCAGCTAGATAAGATTAGGAATATTAGAAACAAATTTCCACTAAATTTCAAGTTTCTTCTTTTCTGTCCTGGATTAGGTGAGGATGTTTGAAGCTGGTCTTTTGGTTTGTGTTCACTTTGAGTTTTCTTTCCTGTAAGATGGTCTCCAAGCCTAATGCTGAAGTAGGTTTGCAAACAGGACTCCTCTGTGTGGCCACAGCCCTGGGTTTTGGCTTTTTTGTTTGTTTGTATGTGTTTAGTTTTGGTGTGTTTGGGAGGTTCAGTTTCCTGGTAGGTGCTACTAATAGTTTCAAGTAAGTGTGCACTGCTGTTGCCAAACACTGTTTCTGACAGGACTTCTTTATGTAAAAGCTTTTTATTATTGGCTGTCAGGAGCCTCAGGAACCAGTACTGTGAAGTATGCATCCTAACAGATCAGAAACAGAGTATTTATTGGCTGCTGCATTTCCTGGTGGTTTGAATTTCTTCCTCATTACACATCTTAAGGAGAGGGCAGAATGTGCCTCAGACTGTCCAGCACTCCCTGCTTGACATAGAACTTGATTGCTTTTTAGTATTTCTTTACAGAAATAAACCAATATTCCTAAGTTATCTTACAGCAATCAACTGCATCCATTTTCTGTGCAAAAGCTGAATGTGCTGTCTGGAAGCCATAAAAACATTGATGTCAAAAATTGCTTATAACATCGGGAGCACTAGAAATGCTTCAATTATTTACTTTATTTCCATGTTAGGGAGATGGTTATAATTTATGTTGTACCTCCACGTTACTGCAGAACTATACCCCCAAGTGTGGTTTCTCTCTCTTCCAAAGGCCAAGGTCCACCTTGGGAAGCAGTGAAGGACAGCAAACCTCTGCTCTGTCAGGGAACCTCTGTCAGAGGCCATTGGAACCTGCTGGGACCTCAAAACATTCCCAATTATGGGAATATGCCAGGGACAAGCATGAAAGAAGATATTGCTGATATTTCCATGCTTAGCGGTCCGGAAACTTCCTTGATAACATGCATTAACAGTTGCAGACTAATTCTTTCTGCAATTTGATTTTTAAAATTGTTTGAGTGTCTTGCTGTCCACCCAGCCCTGTTCAATTGCTGCAGAGAACAAGGTCAAAATTGTGCTTCCACACAAACTGCTTATAGGCTGTTCTGGTTAGCTGGGAAACTGGGGCTGCCCTGATAAAATTGCATCCATTGAAGGCTGAAGAGAGAAGATCTGTCAGCAGACCCTCAGAAGAATTTCTGATTTCTCCCCTAAAGATGTACTGGTATCAGTTGCCAGCTAACTGCTCAGCTGAATTTTGCCCTGTGAGTCATCTGCTAAAAGAAAGCTGTTTCTTGGGAATTATTAACTTGATAAATCAAATTGCTGCTAACGTAACTAAGGATCCCTTACTGGCATTGAGCTACTGCTTGTCACACTGTTGTGCTCTAATGGCAGTGAAGTGCCTGGAAAGCAATTTTATTGTTTACTCTTATGCCTGTGTAAATAGCTAATTTATCCTAATGACTGGATGGGACATAATTGGAAGTGAGTTTTCAAGGATGCAATATTCATATTAATTATGAGTGTGAACTGGCCATCAGGAAGACTCTTATCTGCTCCATCCTCTTAATGCTGGTAAACATCATTATCTTTTCTAATGAGCTGTGGTGACTGAGTGTAGCACTGTTCAGCTCTGCAAGTGTGATGGGGGTGTCTGGTTACCAAAACCATTTCCTTAGAGAGTTTCCAACAGATCAGAAATGTTTATGGGGACTTCCAGAGCTCCTGCACTTCCAAGATGTAATTTAGTTGGTTTTTTCCCCCCAAGGCTTACATCCCTGAGAAGGGAGTGGCACTGGGGCAGGACAGCTGGATTTTGCTCACAGCTCTGTGCTTGTCTGTTGTCTGTGTGACCCTGGAGAAGTGGCTTTGCTTCTGTACAGCAGGGCACAAAAAAGGGGAGTGGTTGCAAGCCAAGGTGCTGACAGGGGTGTTAAAATGCCAACAGAACCTTGCCACAGGAAACCAGCAGTCTGCTGCAGCCAGCAAACGTTCCTGTGCTCTGCTGCTCAAAGAATAAGCACAGGGGGAAGAAAAGAAAGTCAAATCTCAGGACACAAAATGCTTTTACACAGTGGAACTGTTGAACATTTCCATTGAGAGAAAAATATTCTGTAGCACAGACCCTATCAAATCCATAAAATACTACTGCAGAAAGAACATTAGAAGTGGCAGCATACTGTTAGCTTATTGTTGCTCTTGCCTTTGTTGAAAGAAATTTAAATATTTCATTCTATAGCTTTTCAAGTCAGAAAGTTGGTTCATCATGACCATGTTGCCTTCCAGACCTCATTCAGCTCCTGGGCTGTGGTTTGATACGTTTGCAAGTGAAAAATAACTATGGAAAAAGTTAATCATGGTTGAAGCAATTTCTTTTTTTTTATTAATGCAAGCACATCCAGTCAAACACAGAATATCCTGCTTTATGGTACAGCTTTATATTTAGCATTTCAGCTCAGAATAGCAAAACACGGTATTTAAGGAATGTATCAAACTTAGGGAGGAAAAATAAAAGGGAACCAATGTAGATACTGCATGGATTTCAAGTATATACTTGGACTGATTGAAGTGCACATTCATGTGAAAGCTCTTTTATACATTTACAGAAAGTGTTCTAAAATTGAATTTCAAATATATATTTTTTTTTCTTAAATTTTAAGCATCCCTTTTAAACTTCAATTACATAAACAAAGCTGATATACAATCCCTCGTATAGTGTCCGACAATGTTACTAGCTAGAACATCTCTGAAAGTGCAAAACACTGTAATAATACAGTATAAATATTCTTTACTGGAATCCAGGGCTGAAGGCCAGTACTTCAGCACAGGAAAAATAGCAGCAGGTCATAAGAATTATCCCTTCCCCTTTCCTGGGCTGTTCTTATTAACAGTTAATATTCTACTTCTTCCTTCCTCGTGGTGTAACTTGCTTTTGTTTCTCTTTGATGCCAATGCTATGGGAATAGCGAAATGTTGATTTGTCTCCCTTCCTTACATCAACTTACTCCTCTAATTTTAAGTATTTGTCAAAGGGGATGTGAAAGAGGGAAAGCTTTGTAATTTTTTACCGTGCTCCAGGGCCAGTGGAGCAGATTTCTGCTAAGTGCTCTCAGCTGCTGCATCAAAGAGTGGCTCTGCTCTTGGCTGTAGGCACTCAAGCAAGGAGAGTCTGCTGGCCTGCAGCACACCAGACCCCCAGTCCAGCAAGTCTGGCCCCTTCTTCAACAGAAGGCAGAATAAGATAAACACCATCTACCTAGAGCTGGTCATTTTTAACCAAGTCCTTGCAGAGGTTCTCTGCAAGGCTCTGTTTGTGAGGCTGTAACCACTGTCACCTTCAGAGGGACTGGTTTTGTTTTTTGTTGGTTTTTTTTTAGGAACAAAAAAAAACAACAACAAAAAACAAAAAGGAAAACCCAGTCTAATTATAATTATCTGGCTCAACTTATTATCTTATCTTATATTCAGCCCTCAAGGCTTCAGAGGAAAAATTACTGGAAAAGAAAAGTAGGCATTTGTGGGTAATAATTTGTTCATTAGACAAAATAATTTTTAATCTGAGCCTGTTTGTTTTTCTTTCCTAACTCAGAGATCAGTTGACAAAAATCCTAACAGTAAAAATACTGTTTTCATTTCTCCCTGGAAATGAATACCTTGAACTTAACAGAAACTCTTCAGGTACTTAGTCAAATTAGGTGTAAACTCAATACTAAAAGGAGAAATTATAAATGGCAAGCATCAGTGGGTTTGCAGATCACCTCTAATTTTGGTACTGACCTGTTCAAAGGTTTGACTAATTTCTTAGAGTGTTTGCCCTTAGATTTCAATGAGTGCTGTCCCAGACAGTTAATCATGGCTTGCAAAAAACTAGAAAAACTTACATTCTAAGTTGGTCTTTGTTTTAATTGTCTGTAAGTGCAGAATGCACTTTTTAAAGGAACCAGTGGAATTAAATAACCAATTCACAGGGACCATGAACTCTTCTTAAGCCTCTTATGAAACTTTAGCCTTAACTTCAAATTGGACATCTGAGTTTACTTCCCTTTCCCATGCTGATTTTTTGTTTTCCAAAAATTCTTTTTAAAAAACCATATTAGGCCTGTTTTGCAGAGATTATAATCTAGGTTAGACATTCTTCTCTTCAAACAAAACAAAACAAAAAATTCCCTGATTTTTCAAAAGGAAAACACAAACTATTCTGACAGCCAGAATGTAAAGGATAGCTCCCAGAAGTATTAAAACTTAGACATGTGTGCATCACCACGTGAGCACACACACATACTCACACACAAACGCACAGACCCCAGCAGTTACCCCCTCTTATCTCTTTAAATCACGTAACAAAAATAGGTTTGCTGCACCATCAGTGTCACAGGCAGGCATACTCTACTTCATGTGCCGTCATTCTCCACTTTATTTAAAAAGTACATTGTAGCTGGTTTCGAGACATCCATATTTTTATTTCCCTTACTTCCAGCCCAGTCAGAAGGTACAACTACACAAGCTCAGTACCTTGTAAGGCACTATTTGCTGATGGAGGAGAGGAACAAACACTTGTGAACAAATCTGTGAACAATTCTGCTGATTGGAAGGAGACCCTTGGTTTCAAAGCTAGGGAGACATACTGAGTGTTCTGGAGGATACTGGTCCAATGGGGTATTTAACCTGAACACTGGCTTCAGTTAGGATGTGTGTTTTAATTTGCATTTCTTTTGGTGGAAGTAATAAAAAATAAAAATTTGGATGCTGATAGAATAAGATACCATCTCCCATGATACATTTCATCTCTGAGAACAGGGCCCTGCCCTTGTATTTAAAATAAAAAACCAAAACCCTTCAGTAAGTGCCTTAAGGTTGACATGTGAAATATTTACCACATTTTATTTCATAAAAGTTACTGTATATACAAAACAGACCTCATCCAGTGAGGTCTTTCTTAGCTCAGTCCAAGTCTTTCATTCAGGTTGTAAAAACATGTCCATTAGATGTGCTTCAAAGTCTGCAAATCTGATCCAAAAAGCTCAGGCTCTATTAAGCAGAGTTGTCCTAAAAGACGAAGCAATAAAAAAATAAAATTATCTTTTCTATCGCAACAAAAAGTTTTTAATTTTTGGCAATAGATCTATCTGGCATCATTAGCTGACAGCCTCTTTTCAAGGGATAGGTTTTCAACTGCTAGAAACTGGAATAAATCTATGCATTTCAATAAAGATTCTGACATTAAATGAGATGAAAATTTAACTTGTATAACATGCCCTCTGGATGAGCTCAGGCATGTAACATATGTTATATGTCTATTATCCTAAACCACTGCAGGCTGAACAGTGCTGGATTTAATGCAAGGTGCATTGCACAGGGGTCATAATGAAAAGCTCCCGTGGACATCCTAGGAAGCGTTGGGATCAGTGGGAACCTGTGTCTTGTCCAGGATAATAAAGTCCTAATGTGCCTCGACAGAGCTCAGGCCATGCAGGCTTTGTTCATCCTCTGTCTGGTACAGATATGTTAGACCTTGTGTTTAGCACGATTCACAGATCTCTCTGCCTCGGCCTCAGTACTGGAAAAATTCTGATTAATTGATCTCATCATGTACACAGGAGGGGTGCTTCCCATTCTCAGAAGGATGAGGAGTCCTTGAGACTTTACCCCTTGGGCTAGGCTGACAATTAGAGTACTCCTAGAAATTGTCATCCTTTTATATGATTTGTAAGAGCATAGCTGTGATGAGAGTACTTTCTTAGTATCTCTATAGGTTTGCTCCCCTGAGAAAATCATGTCTGAACACTATGCTACAAATGCAGATTATTTTACTGTTTTTGATTGCCTAAACAAAGGATATTCTCTTTCACAGTCCCAGCAGTGATCTTGCAGCCTCAACAGATCTGTCTGGAAAAGCTGTATCAAAATCCAAGCCCCACTGATTTTTTTCAGATTGAAATTTTGAAGGAGAAAGAACTGTATTATGGTTTTAAGCTGGGTATGCAAATAGGACAGAAGAAGCTGATGGTTACATGCCTCTGTGTGTCTGCAGAAAGACTCATATTCTGAGGAAGCTTCATACCTGAGTGTTTTCCAGCTGTCTTTTTCCATGTGGTTTTCTGGACCTTCACTTTCAAAGGATGCAATGAACAGAGCTGGTAAAAAAAAGCAGTAACAATCAGATATGTGAGTTCTTTACCTGAGAAATAAAATCTAAGAGTTACAATATAGCAGATATAACTTGGCAGTCTTCACTATGAATACTGTTCTCATCAGAAGCCAATAGGCAAGTGGTAACACTTAGAAAATTACTAATAAAATATGGTTTTGCATGTAGATATTTTTCATCTGCAGATTTTAACACGTAGAAAGACTCACTAGAATGTTCAACAAAAGATTTTACCTTCTTCACTATAAATAGGTGCTGTGAGTAGGTAGGTCTGGATTTTCTTGTCTTTTTCAAAAGGACACTCAACCTGCTTCCATGTCAGGAAATCATGAATCTGTCTTGAAATTTCCCAGAACTTCTGCATGAAGCAATTAAAAGAGTATTATTAAAGTAGTATTTGTTTTCTTTGAAATATTAGTTCATTTTTATTTCAGAGCCTCTCAGTCTTATTTATGCTGCTTTTCTTATTGTCCCTTACTCAGACTGACGTGGAATTGGTCACAGCAACAACCTGACAGAAATCAAGAGGTACTTGGACAATGCTCTCAGGCACATGGTGGACTCTTGGGGGTGGTGCTGTGCAGGGCTGGGAGCTGAGCTTGGTAATCCCTGTGGGTGCCTTCCAGCTCTGCATATTCTGGGATTCCTTGTTATCCTATCTTCTTATGGCTCCCTTCATTTCCCCCTCTTGCTGCTAGTTCCTCATCTGCTGCCAGCCTCAAGTTTAGAACAGCCAACCATCTGATCTTTTGCCTTCAATTTTTTTCATCATCAACCCTTCCTTCCTGTATAATAGTGCCTATTTTCTGTGTTGAGTGTTTAGGGTCCTGTGACTGGAACTGGACAGTAAATAGCTTCTTTGTTTTACTTTTTACATTTCCAAACTTCAGTTTTAATGAAATGTGACACACCTGATCTTTTCATAAAGCACTCTTTAAATTAAGGAAATCACAGTAACATACAGAAACATTTAGATATCCTTTCCTTCCTAGGACTTTAAGAAATCTGTAATTACTTAGGGTTTGCCCTGTATCTTCTGTGTGCCCCCCTCCACTTACACAGCCTTAATGATGACAAAAGAATTTTGCCAAGAAGTGCTTCAGATGGACTGTGTTCACTTGGACATGCACGTTTATTAATTGGGGAGAGAGAACCCAGAAGCTGTAGAACCTCCCTTGCAGACCTGATAAAACCATTTGCTGGTTATGTGTCATGTTTATAGCCAGTGAGACCAATGAGGTGAAATCAGCTAAGGCTGATGACTCAGGCTGAAGGTACCTATTAAACTTGATCAGATGTGATGGTTTGCTGCCACAGAAAAGCCACTGCTGGCTTTCCCAGAATTTGGTTCAAACCAACTGCTCTGGATAATGGCACCACTTGGTCCAGATCACACGGGCACTGAGGGAATGTGTAATGTAATGAGCTAGAAGCCAAACGCTGGCAGGGCACCAGGTTGAAGTGGCAGTGCAGTTTCTGCAGCAGCAGAGTCCCACCTTGAAGTTTATCTGCCCGTTGGGCAGGCGGTTGGTGTGTATCTTGTGCAGGAAGTAGATGTCCTTGATGAAGAGGTTGAACACCGGGATGACGATTTTCTCGCGGTTGCTGTTGGCAGTCTGGGAGCGCTGCGCCGCTCCTTGCAGGGCTGTGCGGTAATTGCAGAAGTTGCTGGATGGGTCCATGTGGTGCTGTTTTTATAGAGAGGGGGGAAAGACAGTCAAGTAATACACGTCTCCTAAAAACTAAAAGCTTTGCTCTAACCATCAGTTTATTCTTTGTAACTTCATTTGGTCCCTTTTTAAATTTTCACGGTAGGGAACCTTTATACTGCTCAGGTCTGGACGCAGGTTTTTACAACTTCTGCCTTGCTAGAAAAGAGGGTTCTGCACTGGCTTTGCATCTATTCCATTAACAAACAGACCAAAAGGAAATCATAAATGACTGTCTGGGGGGGAAAAACAAAATTCTCCTTCGCTGTCACCTCTGTTTCTGGTGAAGATTTCAATTAGGTTTTGTTTCCACGCAGGTCTCCACCAGGTGGAGTCCTCTAATCAGTTTTAAGGGCAGCATTCACTGGAGTGGAAACTACCTTGAAGCTAAATCAGCAAAATTACACTAGGAAGAAATAATCTAGAGAGAGCTGGCATTCACTTCTCTTTGCAGACAAGCAGAGAATTTGAAATGGAGGAAAGATTCTCATAATGTTTATGTGCTGCTGACCACTGACAGAGGTGTCTCCTCTCCAACACAGTAATTAGCAGAGATTTGGATGAAAATATTTTGGCAGATTTCTGTGTAAAGTCCAAACTTTATACATACCTCTAAAACATCAAATTTGGCTGTTTTGACCTTGGACCAGGTTTTCTTTAACCGTGCCACAGGGCTCAAGTTCATGCCAGCTGAACACAGGGAGAGAGGAGAAAAAGAAACAACTGAGTAGAAAAAAATACAGGGCTAATGTAATGGGGCTTATGGATCCACACCACGCATTCTGGAAGGTGTTTCAGCTTGACAGTCAGAAGCTGCAGCTAAAGCTCACCCACCCACACATTAATCTGTCATTGGCAGACGCTGTCCCTGTGGAAGTGTGCATGCTAATGTGGTCGGCCAATTCAGGGCGAGTGTGAGCGTGGTCTTGCCAGTCAGGCTGTAAAATGGAGTGCCTTTTGCCATCTGTGTTAGGGATACTCACAGATAATAGCCATCATTGAGTTGAAGTTTCCAATGTTGAAGCATTCTCTTGCCACATCAATGAAAAATTCCACCATTCTTGTACGCTGCTTTTTCTTTACAATCTGGAGAAAAACCCAAGAGGAAAGAGATTATCTGAATTTTGGATAGGATGTCCAGCCAAAGGCACTGTAGCAGGTTCAGTGAATAGACATCATTCAAGACTTTGTCCAGATAAATCTTAATATAGGCCTCAGGATTTTTTGTTAAGATTAATTTTTAATAAAATAGCAGAAGTATTTGGGGTGACTACCAATTACTTGTGTAGTTCTGGGGAAGTGCACATCTTTGTTTATACAAAAAACGTCCATGGCTTAGGCAATAGTGCCTAAACAAGCTGGACACTTTCAGCAATTTCCTGTTACTGGAAAAGGAAGATAACATGATGCTGCTATCAGAATATATGCAAAACATTTAAACCTCTCAAGAAGAGGGGAAAGCATTGGACAGATTTAAGATCAGGGTCATGGAACCTAAATGTGAGAGAAAGCAACTGCCACATCCTGCTTTTCTCGTTCTGCTGCATGTACTCCTAAATGACCTGTTGAGAGCAGGTAGTGATGATGAGCAAATATACAAATTCCCACTCACACAAACACACACAGGATCAAGCAACTGATGCTGAACACCTCATCTGCAAATTCTTTTATAAACTGCAAAGAAAAATTAATTATTGCCTGGATTGCATTCATTCATGAAAGTATTTTCCCTGCTAAAGCCTAAAAGTTCTGTCTGGCTGATATAAAAATGGCTCCTAAGCAGTGACAGCAGACTCTCTGACCTAAGTACTTTACTTTCTGTCATATCAAAAGAAAATTCCAGTAGTGGAAGGCCTGGCTTAGCCCTCAGTGTGCTAAAACCTTTCTTTGATGATTTACTAAATGTATGAGCCCTACCAGCCAGCTCTGGAAGAGTCTTGGTGTGCCTCTGCAATACACTTCTGAGAGCAGGAAATCTCAAGAGATTAGGATCAGTACACCGGACTTCATGAACATGCACTGGGATTTTTACTGACCAAGCAGGAATAGGGGAAAAAAAATCCTATTTGCTAGAACTGGAATTAATAGAAATATTAAAAGAATAATAAGAAGATAAAAAGAGAACACACGTGCCAAAAAAAAAAAAAAAAAAAAAAAAGTTTTCTGGGGCAGTACACCTGCCATTTCTTTGCCTATTATATGACAGAAGTTACCTTAACCTCCAGTAAGGTTATTGTCTCTCTTATATATTTTTTTAAAACTTTCCAGTAGTCCACTTTCTTTTCAGGTTTTAAAGAAAGCTTATTCTTGATTTTTTCTACAATGAATATTGTATGAATAAAATTAATGAATATAAAAAATTAATACATCACAGTGCTAATCTCATCTAAATGCAGTGAAAGGACAGCTGTTTATAGGTAAATCTGCATTTAAAGATCCTTAAGAAATCTTTTGATGTATTTAAAAAAAGATAAATCCAAAAGAGCTGCTAACTCAGTCCACATGAGCTCCCCTTCACTGCATGACTAATACAGCTGCACAAAATTAGAGAATATATGCGAAGTCAAACATAGCCTTGAACTCTTAATCATAAGAGCATGCAAATAATTTAATGCTTAAATAATGCTATTATCTTTAATTGCACTGCTAATGTTTAAATCTCATTTAGACTACTGCCTGCCTCTTGTCCTTAAGGCCAGGATCCCTTTGCTGTCTTGTTTTCTATGAATACCTACCCGACAAATCTCTGTAGCCACCAGCATGCTGAGACAATTGAACCAATTGTCATAGGCCTCCAAATTATAGGTTTTGGTCACATCACTTCGGCACTGTAGAGAACAAGTCATATGTTAAACCTCTCCTGTATCATGATAAAGTCAAAGTTTACCAAAGGATAAACTTCATATCTTGACAAAATCTCATTGCACATGTTTTAAGGCACGAGCCTAAAAAAGCTTGGAAAATGTCAGTCTTTCTTGCACAGGGAATACTCAAATTATGGAGTATTATTCTTTACTCTGGTTCATCTATGTTACTTTTTTCCTCTGTACAACTTTTTGTACCTTGTGATTATCCAGGGAGTCCATGTGGCTGACAATCTGCATCAGATCCTCTGGGTAAATGTTGCTCACCCTTTCCTGTGTTTGGAGAGAGGAGAGATTGTCATTGTACAGACAAACAGAGAGTTCTGTAAAAAAAAAATCAAAGTTAGGAGAACATTTTGGTAACTTTTATCTTCCTACAGTGTAGATGTGCAAGGTTCTTTTATCAGTGTACCTAATTGGTCTTGTTCATTACTTGATTTGGTATTTTTTTATTAAAACACTGGAGGCTTTCAGTGAAGCCATAGCAAAATTCATCTTGATGAGTATATTAATATTTAGTAAATGGAAACCAGAATACTCCACCCCAATCAGTGTCTCACCAGTTCGATGTAGGTCAGCTGCTGTGCCAGGATCAGAGGGTCACAGCACACACTCAGGATGTCCTTTTGAGTTGACTGGGGCTTGGTTTTGAGGATGGTGCCCTTGTCAGTAACAGGCTGACGGAATTTCTCTCTGATTTCCTGGAATTGGCTCCGTGCGGAGAGAGCCATCAGGAGATTCTGTGTCATCTGGCTAATGATCTTTTTCACTGTTCCATTTTCCTAAGCAGAAGGGAGAAACAACTGCTGAAAACCTTTAGCTCTTGCAGACATGGATCACCAGAGAATTTCTTCCTGGGAAAAATAAATGCCTATTATCCATTTTCTTTCATCTTTTCTGAGCTGATCATTCTGTGACAAATGACCTTGTCCTAAATACCCACACAACTCCATAATGACACTGTTCTGCCTGCCTGCCTTCCCAGCTCTGCTTTGCTTGGCTGGCTGGTCTGCTCCTTTGGGTAGTGCCCCATTTCGGAGGCATCCGTGTCAGCAGCTGGAGTGGGCATGTGAAAAGTGCTGGAGTTGCTTGCACAAGGCTTCCTGGCACCTTGTGCACCAAATGCCAAAAGCTCTTATTCTGATCAGACCCACTGATGAATCCAGTCTGTCTAGCCCAAGCAGAATCCAGGAAATTCACATTATGTCCAGGAATATACCCCTAAAATATCCTATCTTAGCTCTGAACAGCTACAGCATCCAAATATTTATATAAGAGCACAATATACATCATGTTCTTGGACAACTAAAATGCCTTTCCTGTTTATCATGTGCAGATTTTAAACATAAGATTTGTAAGGATTCATTGAAAGGTAAAGCCTCAGGAACACAATCCATCTGCTCACTGTTTTGACAACTACGGTGATTTTTTTTTTCTGCCATTGTATCCTATAGAATTTCCCTGAGATCACCCCCAAACAGCTAACTTGATTGCTTTCCTACTCCTCCATCCTCTCTGCTATTGCTGTAGGTGACCCAGGTTTCTTCTGCTGCTCAGAAAATTAATTCAACCAGACAGTCCTTTTCCTCACAGCATCTCCCTCTTGCTTTCATGCAAATTACTTTTCTTGAAGTTAAGCACAAGGTTCACTTCTGCCAGTCAAAGGGACACGCTGGAAAGAGCTGCAATGAGTCTGTGAGCGTTCAAAGGAGCCACGAATGTGCAGCAATGACTGGAATTACGTAGCAGATGTGAGAGAGGACTACCAAATACTTGTCTATTGCCTCTTATAATTAAGCAATAATGGTGTCAGAATGGTGCTTTACAAGGCAATAATCTGACTCCCAAGTGAAATCAAATGAAAAGCTGAAGGCAGTGTAGCTCATCTTGAGGCTGGATTACTGCTGAACAGCAGCTGTCTGGAGTCATTTCTGATACTGTGCTACAAGTGTTCAGAAATGCCAAGGGAGCCTGGTGGAGGGGACTAAAACAAAGCAGAATTCTCCTCTCTGTTATGCTGAGCTTTCCACTGTGAATGGTTTGCCTTCAAGCCACTGTGCTTGGCTTGCCCACGTGTCTGGGAGGAAGCAGACTTGCTGGTAGGATTGCAGAAAATGACACTTGAAGATAGGTGAGAGTATTGCAGTTGTTAAGTAAAAGTGAAGACAAACTCAGACATGAAAAGGTATGGCTTCTAATAGCTTAAGCTATTAGGAATTATTAACATCTTAGTGCTTAGACAAATGTCCTTAAGAGTTTTAGCAGTTTCCTTTCATTACTAGTTTTACCCTAATTTTCCCTACAACTTTGGAAGATAAGTCACTGACTGTACAATGATTTGTACTTGTTTGAGTTCATTTTTACTAACTTTGGGGTGCAATCCTGGCTGTAGCTTTAGCTATTTGGTACGCTGCTATCACCAGCACAACACCTGACTGCTTTGTGTGAGTTCTCACTTGACTTTCTACCTTATGTAAGAAGAACAGTGTCCTAAGGGGATTTGAAAAAGATTTAAAATAAAAAATAAACCCCCAACCTTTACCTTAATTCCATGCTGAAGCATAGTATGGGGGGTAATTCAGTGTGCTAACAAAGAGTGAGAGCTGCTTTTTGTCAGTGTCAAATTAGTATTTCCTACGGGTCAGATGAGGCACAGCTCTTTGTTGATGAACCTTGATTGGTAGCCTTGTTAAGGGGGTAAATGAGGTGGAGCTGTAATTAATGGATGCCATCAGATGCCTCAGACACCACAGCACTGAGCCATTCCATGAAGATGGGTTTTTCTCAAATGACAATTATTCATACATAAGAGTAGGAAGGAAGGGGAAGAAGAAGAAAGGGCACAACTTCTTTCTAGTTCAAAGTAACAGACAAATAAGATAGAGAAGCTAAATAAAGCCTCTGCTAAGTCCCCTTTCACAGTGCTATCTCTGCCAACATCCACTCCTTTGCCTGCAAAGAGAAGAGGTTATAGTCCTAGTTCCTCTTCCCCTCCTCCTGAGGCACTGACATTCTCATCCAGCACCCACATAAACATCGTTGCTGATGCAACAAAACCAACGCACTTCCTTCTGAGGACTTGGTAACACCTCACTCTATTGTCCTGCCCCTGACTCATGCCGTGCTGTCAAACCTGTTGCTCCTCATTTTTTCTCTACTTGAATCAACAAAAGCAGTAATACAACTGTCGTCCCAGTTCCTCCTAATTGTTCTCAGAAATATCTTGGAGTTGTGGGTTTAAAAATAGTAAGAAGCTTCTCCTTCTGCATAAGTAAAACTTCACATTTGTACAAACACTTTACAACTTGTAATTGTCTTGCAGTTCTTGTACCCTTCCTTCTGGCTATTACTGTTAACAGTGACTTTCTCAATGAACAAAAATCGTAGGCTTTGTGAATGCTGGGAAAGAGCCAAAACTAACAAAAAACCCCCAACAACTCCCCCTCCCCTGGCCCCGTTGCTCCCCCCCCAAAAAAAAAAACCTAGCAGCCCTTATTTTATTCCAATTCACTTTATCTGTTTGCTTTAGGAGGTTTTTTCAAGGCCTAGTTTTCTTCAGAGGCTAGAAACTCAGAGCTGTTAAGACTGGTGATGGACTAGCTAGCAGAGCTCAAAGATAACTGGCTTTGTGGAACTACTGTGCCTGTCACCTGAAACATTGCAATAAACCAGCTGGTTTTTATTGTTAGAAGCTGGGAATAAGCTGCTAAATAACAAACACCTTCACCTTGGCCACAATTACATGTGATACAACTAGTTGGCCTGTCTTGCAGAACTTCAACATACAGAGTAGTGACAATGTAAAGGATGGTATCTAATTCATTATCGAATCCTCTTGAGCCATTATGGTTACTGTTCTTTCTCCTTCTGCACCACAGCCATTTTTCACATTGCCATCACTATTTTCTCTCTTCTTACATGTGGTGATTAGACGTAGACAGCTCCTGCTAATGGACCATTAAATCTATCAGGCAGCCCATGTCCTGTGGTTACCCTGACAACTTAGCAACTGCTGCTGTAGTTCATGTAGAAAATACTGCCTGCAGGATTGTACAGGACATGGCACGGTTCATGTAACAGCTGACAAACACTGCTTTAGCACTTAACTGGTTTTGCCCTCCCACCCCTACCTCATCACATTGTGTGATCCTGTGAGCGATCTCCTTCAACTCTTTCATGGATTTTTCATCTTGGAAATCATAGGGGAAAGTTTCAGTCCATTCCTTCAGGAGCTGAATGATTTTAGCAGCGAAGGATTTTAGTTTTGCCTAGAAAGAAACAATGAGTGAATTACTGACTGTAGACTTGTCTGATGGCAGATTAAACTGGCTGATAAAGGTTCACAGAAATCTAGAGACATCCTTGAAAAATACTTTGCATTAATAGTAGGTGATGGGGACAAAAAAAGGAACATATTTAACTGTGCACTAGATTCCTAAATAGCATCACTTACCCTCCTTTCATGATAGCTTGGTGATGTCTCTTACCAAACACTTTGAAGATACTTTCAAGGTTAGTTGTATAAAACCAGGAAGATGACAGAACACTTCAAGTTACTTATTTGAAGTCCATGGCACTTAAGGTGATTTATGCCATCTGAGGCAGCAGTACTGAGTGTTTGAATTCAAATGTGTACAGACCACAGCACTCTAACAACCAACTTCCATGAGAAACATTTCCAAAGACATTTCTGCTATATAGAATTTATCAGACCATCCAGACTGAGCTGTATATTAAATAAATGAATGAGAGGAAAGATGTGTGTGTTCTCTCCATGATGTCTAAATCAAAGCAGACTTTGACAATGAAAGGTACTGGCTTTTGTTCAAAAAGCTATCAACCACAGAAGGGCAGAAAGAGTATTTTTCTATTTTTTTTTTTTTTTTGTTACCTGTGAACCTTCTAAGGCTTTTCATCAGTTAGACCTGGACAGCAGCATCAGTACATCCAAGGGAGCAGCCTTGTAAAATTGGAAGTATGAGTGTTAAGAACACTTGTAATGAACAAGAAGAATCAAACCTTAATTCAGGTTGTATTTATCCTCCTACCCAACTTGTGATGCACTGAGGAAAAAGAGGAAGATTTGTGTTCCCTCCCCACTTGTGTAAGTGCAGAGGTCCCTGAGCATGTGAGTATCACCACAGGAAACTGGTGTAAGACAAAGAGAGAGTGTCTCCAAATACTGGTAGCAGCTCCTGCCAAACCAACAGCTCATCATGGCACATCCCAGTTTATTTAATCAAAACCAAAGGTCAATAAAATTAAGTTGGTTTTGATTTGCTGTTTTTTGTTGTTTATTTTTATATCATCATCAATATGACAATCAATGAGAATACTAATAATCATTGATAAGAACTCTTAAGTTCTGAATCCTCAATCTGACAATTAGTCAGTAAGTCTAGAGGGAATTTACTTAGGTTGTTTTGGATTTTTTTTAAGACCTGCAAACTGTTATCTGCTAGCATGCATTTCCTACCTGTTTTTATTGACAGCATTTAATTGATGCTGCTAATGAGATAAACACAGAATAGCTTGAGGGGGGTTTAAAAATAAAACATCACCATTCTTTTTCCCAGCAGTGGGCATTCCTGCAAAGCAGTGTCTGTCAGTGCCCCTTGTGTGGAGCTTCAAGCTATTTCTCAACAGTGTGGGACAGTTCCAGATTATAGCTGCCTGTCCTCCAAACTCCCACTGTCATCTGCCTTGGGGAAAAGACAATTTATACTTATTTGCTAGGAAATGCATGGAGCCTGACATTATTAAAAGAATAATCTGTAGGTGGTGATGGACGATTAATTAGCCAGGGAGTGCACTTCCATTCAATTAAAGTTAACAGGTACGTGCCTACTCCACTTCTGTTTACCAAAAGCTGCTACAGAACTGGTTTTTAGTATTAACCATCCTGACTATCCTTTCTTTTTCATTCTTGGAACTGAGGGCCAAAAGGTTTCAAAATCCCACTTTAGGCCATGGCAAGCATCTCCATATAAACACTCAGTTCATAAAGAATTTATAGGTTGTCTAGACTAAACCCAGCGGCCGAAGAGACTAAATCAGTCATAGCTGATGCTTTTTTAATGCTGGTGTGTATAAGATTGCTCCTTAAAGACCAGGAGCCCACTGAAGAGGTAGCACTAGCTGTCATGATTTAAAGTAGGTGCAGCATAACATCTATCAGGCTATGTTTTCTAACATCAGGCTATGTTTCATCAGTTTTTTAAGGCACTGATATAGAAGGAAAAGGTTTGAAGGAGAAAAATGAAGCTTTGTGCTTGTAGTACTCAGCCAAATTACCTCAAATTATACCCCATGTACAGCTTAAAACAGTGATTTATGAACACTGACTTCCCATCTCTTGTATCTATTTTTGAGTTGTTATGGTTTGCCTTCTTCATAGGGCAGGCCAGGCATGTTGCAAGATGAACTGCAAACTGTATCACTCTTCAGGTTTAAAAAAGCTTAATGTTTCATCAAATGCTTTCTCAACTCATGAAAATAAGGTGTACAGTTTCTGAGAACAATGCTGAGAGACCTCAGTGCAGTAGAACATGGGATTTCTGTCCCACGTGCACTCTGCTGAAGCCCAAAGCAGCGTGACAGGCTTGGTGTGTGTGGTAACCCAGATGGAAACCTCACAGATCTGTGGGTAGCAGCACAGCTTCCTTTCTCTCATGGCTGCAGTAAACCTACCAACCTACTTTTCTTCAGACCTACTCCAGACATGAGCCTCCCCTTGTGAGGCCTGACATAGTCCTTGGGAATACTTCTCCCATAAATACTTATTTGATAAGAGAAATTCTATTAATTTAAGTGTTCTGTGGATTGACCCTGTTCTGCATGAGACAAGACAGGACTGAAAAACAACTCCCAGTTAGAAAGGAGTGCAATAGGAGTACTGTGCTTGTATGAAAGATTTAAAGGCAATGACCTGGTTATGAGTATTTTTTCATTTTTTGGTTTTAAAAAGGAGGACTTAGTGGCAAAAATCCCCAAGAGAAATAGTAATTTTTGAAGGGACTTACTATTCCAAGACAGGCAAAACAAACTAACTTCTATGTTCTTTTTTTATTTCTTACTTCTTTAACTTCAGATACATAAAGTACTCAAGCTGCAGAAAAAAATGTACCACAGGTGTAACAACAGGAGGTTTTTCCATTCAATAATACTGTACAAGTGATAATCTTGTTTGAGACTTTCCAATCTCTAATGGACTTACAGAGGGTTATTTTTTTTTCCTTTATGGTCAGTCTTAACTACTGACTTGCATGTTATAATTGATGTCTTAAACTGTGAAATTCTTGCATTTTCTGAGTAGTTAAAAGGACTCTTAAGCAGACTCCAAGACACCACAGTGTGCTTTTATTTGCAATCCACTTTTCTCTGGGTTGTATTTCTGTAGAACTCTTTGGATGGCCAGTAATGTCAAAACCAACAGAATGATAAGTATTGTGGTGTGTAACCTCAAAACCTGGTTTTTTGCACTTTTTCAGCTCACATGCTATCCAGGCAACAAGTTGCCCAGCTTGTCTTAAGAGATTTGCATGAGCAAACTCTATCAGAGATGATCAGAGATGCTTTAACTGCTTTTGTCAGCTATTTCCTGCTATGCAGCCACTTAATTAGAAGGTGCTGGTAGCTGATGATACCTTAATGGATTGTGACTGTGAATACTTGAGAGTATCTTGAGTGAAGAGTCCATATGCTGTATGTGAAATGAGATTTTATTTGTTGCTATGTAGAAAAACAAATGTTTGCAAATGCTAGTGGCCAAACTATTCTAGAAGTAAAACATACAGGTGCTTGCAGTAGAGGGCAGTAAAGCAGTAATTTGAGAGGAATGTCAGAAGTTCGTGTAGTGTTTTCTAAGAAGTTTGTGTTTAGAAGGCAGGAAAAAATTGTGGCTTATATTAAGAAGGTAGGAAGGGATCAAGGGTGTATGCTAGAAAGAGCAACCAGAAAAGTATGTAAATTAAAGCCACCTCCCAGAAGTGTTATTGTCACCCTGCAGTTTGCTGCTTTTCCTGTAGACCCATGTCCCAGGTGCCAGCAGAAAGTGTAAGAGTGTGGGTGTTTGGAATATGAGCCGCTCTATTTGACATCAGCATGTAATGCTATTTCCTTGCTATTAGGAAGTCAGGACTTTTTAACAGGTCTGCTGAGAAGCAGACTAATACTACTTTACAATTAGCATTGTGTCTCTGCACAGCCAGCTGATTACTAAATCAGCCCAGAAATGGCTTTCATTTGAGAATCTCTGAAGTGCATTGTTATTCACAGAAGCTTCATCTTATGTCCCATACATTTTAAATCCAAGTATTTCACAGATGTATTTAGACACTTTCTACTCACTGTAGTCTTTCTGTACATATTGACTCATTCCATATTTCAGATGGTCCTGGCATCTTTTAGAGGTTCCCATCTCTGTTGTTTAGTTAAATGTTGCTGAGGAACCATTACAACTTACAGAGCAGAGTTTGCTCAGTCACAAATTAAGTTTGGCAGTGGTGCTAGGGACATTTATCACCTCTGAGTACAAAACTGGATGCAGTGGTTCTGGCACCTTATGTACCTGACCCTTGGTTTGCCCAGCACCTACAGGATGAGCTATGCAGACATTTGGAGAGTAGATCAGGGGACTGACCTGGATGAAAGTCATTTTGCACCATGGTTATTTTGTACCGTAGAGCAATTTTGTGACATTAATAAGAGGATGCACATTAGGAATGGTACGGGAGAAAAGGCCCTCAGGTCAGTATTGCTGTCAAAAACTCTTTATTGACCAACCAGAGTTGCCTTTTGTGCTCCTCACTCAGAGTACTGATACACCAAGGAGAAAACAAAATGGGACTAGTAACATGCTAAAGTTTAGGAATGTGAGAAAGTAATGTCTCATCAGAGAAGAATGGTTCCAAAACATGCCTAGGATTTGAACAATTCAGCTCTTTAAATACTTGTTGGTACCATCCTGTTTCTGTCACTCTTATTTGCTGCCCAGCTTGGACTTTACTGGAATTTCAATTTCAGTCTATCAATACACGCTTTACAAATAAATGGTGACACATAGATGGATTTAAGTTTGGTTTAACTGGTTGTAATAAAACATGTCAGCGCAGGTTACCATTTCAAGTAAGTGCATCTCTTTTAATTTTTGTGAATACTGAGTTAAAACACCCCAACAATAACCTGCAGCAGAGGTTACTGTTAGCTCTAATAGGATGGTGAGGCTGACTGGAGAAAAGGACTTTCCTAAATCTGATTTTCCTTACTTGGTGAAAGCTCAAAAGTGCAAACCAGCTTGCTGGGCAGGTTTCATGGCAGATATACACTGCTTCAGTGCACTGCAGCTGACTGGTAAGGCAGGACATAACCTCTAGCAAATGTGGCCAGCAAATGAAGCAAAGGTACTTCAAAGAGAAAGACCCAAATACAAGGGCATCCAGCAACAAATGCCAATTACAATTTCGTATTATTCTTTATCAGTCTATTTAGCTTTACAATGAAAAGGAGAGAGTGGAAAATAAATAACAGCAGCACAAGTAACTGGGGGATATAATGGTCCATTTACCTTTTCTGCCTCAGTCCCCGTTTCCAGCTGCTGCTTCTGTTTAATGCAGATCTGCCCCACTTTAGCCAGGAGCTCGTGTGGGTGAATGAAGACTCGTGAGCTCAGTAGGAAAGTGAAGATGTAAGTTCTCTGTGGAAGGAGGAAAAAAAAGAAAGAAAAACAACAAGTTGAAAAGCTTTAGCAAAACTAATGTGTCTTCCTTGGAAAAACTAATCTGTAAACTATGAATGTAACTTTCCTTCATTTAAAATTTCTGTAATTTTTTCTGCCTCCAGAGAAATGCTGGTCTTTTCTAGCTCTGTTGAAAGGAAATGCTATAGGCTTCAAGGCTGTTAACTGTAGGGTTTTCCAATTATCAAATGATTTCCTTTTAAAATGCCAGACTCAGTGTGCCTAATTAGTCATCACTTACCAAAGCCACAAATGAAATACATCTAAAGTAGGGTGTTATGACTCTTAAACACCACTATTTAATGCTGCTTTGTTTCTTTAAGAGTGATCAATTTTCACTGAGCTGCAGGAAACTGCTTCATGTGTATTCAAACCACAGCTGTAATTTCTTCATGTATGGGGATTTTCATTCCTTTCTCCCCACAATCACTGACAAAAGTTTTCACTTAGTTTGGGGACACAGGACAACAATTTAGTTTTAAGCTTGACTTTATCTGGGGCTTGTTTCAGAGTCTTTTTAATAGGAACACTTCTAATAAATACCAACAATGATGATGTCTCATTAGAAATAGCCTCTCCATTTGCAATTTAAAAGCTGTGATGCACTGTATGGCACTCTGGACATGTATCCATTGTATCATATTCTGGATAGTTTAATTGAAATGAGGATGATTTTTTGTCCTAGTCTTGGTCAAGTGTTTGAAGCCAGGCTTCTGTATTGGACTGTAATTGCCTGACTAATGACATCTCTTAAGTACTTCCATTTTCCCCTTAGGCTTTCTGGTAAAATTTGGAGTTGGGAAATTATAGGGGATCTCCTTGACATTGTGTTTCAATTAACCTTTGTTATGTTTGAAATATGCACTGTTACTTTGACCATGTTTTAGTAATTTGACTTTGCAGGACAAGTGCATTTAAATAGTCAATGTGAGCTTGTACCACCTTGGGCTGGGCAAGTAAATTAAGACAGCTAAAATTTTAGGACCAGTTGTCTAAAATATGGTATCTCTACTATCAGCTACCAAATTCTGCTGCTTGCAGCCTCTAAAACAAGCTTATAATTAAACACCAATGGTATCTTTATTACTCCAAAGAGGTTATGTGGTTTCTCTCTCTAATCAGAGTAAAACATACTATTAATGAAAAATATTTTTACTTCTCTAGTACTCAGTGTGCCCTATAACACAAATTTAGCACTAATCACCAAATATCAGGGGAAAAGGAATTTTTAAAGTAAGATAAATAACACTAACAAAAAGTCACAGTGTTCTGGGAGTGAGTAAAAAGTATAATAGATTAAAGATCTATTTAAACATACAGTTCTGTCCTGAGTTTCTGAATTAAGCTAATGAAAGTACAGAATGGAGTGTGATACAGCAGAGGCATTTAAAATGCTCATTCTGATTAGAAGATCTTATTAGTTCTGGGGTTCATGTATTACATTAGGAACAGCATTAATTCTGTACAATCAAAACCAGAATTCAGTTGTAGTCTGCCTTGTTTGTTGTTTATGGCTGGAGGAAGAGAGGAGGTGAAGGGAAAACTGGATGGACAGTTTGGGTCAGGTTCCTGAGCCAAAAATTCTGCTTCCACTGACACCTACAGAAGATGCCCTGTGGGGCCATCTCACAGTTGAGCTCTTGGTGACTTTGGGCAGGGCAGTGACAGGACACTGACAGCAAGGCCTCCCTCCTTAATGGTACAGTTGCAAACATTCCCCATAAGTGTATGCCTGGAAATCTAAGAAATTAGGGTTCTGGTTGATATTTCATGTCTCTCCAGAACTTCAGAGTTTATTTTTACATTTACAATGACAAAAACTTGAAGATCATCAGTTCTATAAAAATCTGTGGTAGTGTATGTGACATGTAATGTGCACTAAAATTAGGCTGAAAAGCTAACCTGATTCACAGAAGGGGACTCAGTTGTGTTATGGGGCAACATATCAGATCTTCTATTCCTGTGTGTATGAGAATGATTCCTAAAGTGATGTGTTCCCTACTCAAAATGAAAGCAACAGAAAGAACTGTGTTGGGTTGTGAGATCTGGGGTCTGTGTGTGTCTTTAACTATGCTCAGTTATCCTCTGTTGCACTTCCTACATATCTTATGTGTTCATTGCTATCCCTGTTGTCCCTGAACTTAAAGCTTGTGAGTCTAGACTATGTGGAACAGGAATTTAGCTGTTGGGTGTGTCAGCTGTCACTGGGTTGTGTGAATTTTTTTGCATTGAAGACTTGAAGCACTTTTTACTGTATTTTGCAATTGAGAGAAGAGATGGGGGGTGGCTGGGGGAGGGCAGTAGAAAAGGACTTGACACTTTGATCCCTTCCCCACATTCTTGCTTTGGGAGTTGAGAGGGCCTGTCTGAAAGATGTCTGTATGTGTCAGTAGCAGGGAACCACAACTTAAGGCACACTGCCCTGGCAGTGACCTTTGCTCTGATAAGCTGGAACACATTCTTTTAAGCAAAGATGTAATTTTGCTTCTCACAGTAATTCTAGTGTTGGTCTCCTTGGTGGAAGCATCTGTGATGTGGCACAGTGTTTATCCAGGGTGACTCTGAGAAAGGGCCACTCATTTCCCTGCTGTCACACAGCAAGAACAGTGTGACACAGATGACCTGTGCTTTTATTTGGTTTCTTTGATAATGTTTTATAGGATGTTCCTAACAGTTTTGACCTGGCAAGACGCAGGAAGATACAGGCCATGATGGTGTGTACTTTCCATTTTGGGCTTGATGATGTGTCTCTGTAATCAGTAATAGCTACACTGGACCCATGCAATGCTTTTTCAGACAACGTCAAATTTTTAGGTTTTAGAAACAAATTATCATTCCTTCTGGAATCCATCTGCTGTATTTTTATTCCATTTTTTAAAGTCATTTAACTGGAACTACGTTCATTACTTTGGAAAACAAAGTTGTTCCATTGTGGTCAATCAAGATATGCTGGTTTACACTACACTGGTATCAAATTGAGGGTTTTTTCATACTTTTATTACTAACACAGACAAGGACTACAATTAAGAACCAAATTAAAAATGACAGCAGTACTGACACCTCTCTTCTAGTAGCCAGTCCTTATCCAATAAAGAAATTTCAGACTGAACTAAGCCATGCATTTCAGTTTAGTAGTAGGTCTCAGGGGCGAGAAACACGGTTTTGGATAGTAAAGATTTCATACTAATGTCATATGCCTTACCTAGATCAAGGATTTATGTGATTTGCTGCATCTGCACTACTGTACACAGTACAGTAATGTTATAACAGTGTAAAAACCTACAGTCTCTCAGGCAGTCCTCCAGCCATGAAGGGGATGGTTTGGAGAAGGAAACTTAGCTCTGAAGCTAGCTGGTTTGATAAAGAATGATTAAATAATGCTTTCATAAGCTATAAGAGTGAAAGTTAAGCTCCATTTATCCTAAAAGTGACAGGTATTTGGGAGGGGAGACAAAAAAAAAATCCTTTCTGCACTTGAGAGAACGTAAGTAGACACAAAAGGGGCTTGTGCTTTGCAAGAGAATAAGAAGCCAGATTCCTTTAGTGCCTAAAGTTGTTGCTAAGAGATGAGCTGAATTATATTAAAAAAAAGAAAGGAGTGTGAGTGCACAAGACTAAAGAAGGAATTGTTACTCTCTGACCTAAGAATCCACTGATGACTTCTTGACGAGGGGGAAAAAAAAATATTTCTCTGTGTGTGCACTCACTGCTCATTCTGGAACTTTGTGTTTGTGAAATATTTTCTTCAAATATTTTCTTGCTTGGGCACAAGGGTTGCAGACTGGTACATTCCATTCCTAACCTCCTGAACTCCTCTGTCTCATGAGCATACATTTTCCTATGTGCAGAGCAAGTCCCCGCACACAAACAAGACTCACAAGAGCAGTACGCTAATGTAGGCGCTTATCTTTCCTGTCCTCCCTTGCCTGTCTCGTGTTCTGCCAACATGGCAAACACATTTTTGCTCTGCCTCTGTAACCAGCACAGAAAGATACTGTGTGTTTGCTCTCTCTCCCCCACTCCCTTTTTCTCTGTCCAGAAGGTTACTGTGATCATAAGCTCAAGGTGCACATAGGTAGCATTCTGAGCATTGTGCTCAAATGTCGTGATCAGAAAACTTGGAGGAGCACAGCAACTTACAACCCTGACACTCTGAAAACAAGGTAACCTCTGCTCCAATATCCCCACTAGCTTATCTTGGTGAGAATTAATTGGTGATACCTTGCTGCCTTTCTTTGGCTGAGTAGCCAGAGACATACACTAAGAAGTTTTGATACTTCTCTCTTGAACACACAGGAGTGGCTACTCTTCTGACAGGGTATCAGTCTAAATGGCTATCATTAACCCTCCGTGGCAACTCCCCTAAAACCACAAATGAGCATGAAATGAAGTATAAACATGTAACTGAAAGGAAACAGAAAACTTGGATATGAAGATGACTCAAATACAGCTTCTTCTTTATGTTGTTCAGAGCTTATTTATCTACTCATTTTATAATTAATCTTTTCAGCTAAATTGAGTGAGCTGGTTTAACTAAGGGTATGTGTTGTGCTGTAGAGGAGATGAGTTTGGCTTAATGCTGCTGTCCATCTCTTTCCCTGGAGTTACCCTTGACTGCTTCTGTTGGATGCTCAGCTGTGAGCTCACTGTCTATTTAAACTGCAGGGTGGGGTCCATGGCTGCTTGGTTTGTAATGCGCTCTTGTGTGGAATATGAAGGGATAGCACCATGGAAACTAGCAGCATTCTAAAGTAAGTTGTAGACCCCTTAAGTAATACTCACTTTATGGAGCCATTTTCAGAGTAGCTGTGTTATAAATAGATTTTATGTTGCAAGGTACAATAAGGGATGTCCATTAGCAGCAACTTAAAAAAACTTAGCTACATTCCAAGTAACAAGTAGCCACATTCTAGTAACACACAAAAGACAAGGAACAGACTCCTTGGATTAGCCCAAAGCTATTCATTCCACTGTTATACCACAGCAGCTCTACCCAATGCTTTCTCCTGTGCATCTGTTCTACAATATGAATTTGGGGGTGTGGAATGGGGATTTAATGTGTAACAATGGTTATCCCTCCAAGCCTTAGAAAGGATTTGGTACTGGCAGCACAACTGTATGTTAGCCATATTTAAATACAAGGTTTAGGATTACTTTCAGACTGGAATAGTAAACCATGCTGGCTTTGCTTTTTTAATCCTATACTCATGATTGATGGCAATTCTGCACATTCCCACTGAACTCTCACATGGAGAGTCCCTTTTCTGTGGGTGACGATTGTGAGCATGTATGGTGTTATATGTGGGATCTTGGAGGGATTTTATTATGATTTAAATGAGACTACAATAAAACATTCTACACAAATTAGACTGAGAAATATACAAGATATAGCATGGCCCACTACAATAAACATTAAGTTTGACATACAAGTTAATAGTGATTGCAGTTTCCTGCTCCCTTGTTAGTTTTTCAAAGTGCTAGGATACTTCTGTCATAGCTGCTGCTTTTTCCAGAGCTCAAATAGAATGTAAGTTATATAGACTCTGATCTCTGGCCACTTGTTTCAATAGTATCTTTTGTTAATGGGCACAGAGAGTAATTTTAAGTGATCTTAATATCCTAGGTTCAGATTCTTACTGCATACCCTAGAGTTATATATAGGTAGTGTTCACTTTGAGGACTGTACTGAGGATGTTCAATCAGTTGCAAAATCATTTTCAGGCTCAAGAACATACAGTATTACAGCAGTGGCCCATAAAAAATGTTTTTAGAAAGAGAGTATTTTAATTAAAATCTATTTTGGGTTGTGATTTATTTTTTTTTTGATGGCCTAACTAGGATATGCATAGAAAATTGAGGGGAAAAAATACTAGAGCTGTTTTCAGGTCTGCTTCTCTAGGTAGGAGCTGGTTAGTAGTTAATCTTGGCTGCATTAGAGATAAAGCAGCTTAGAAGTATGAAAATTCTGTGGCTAATGCTGCTTTTAATTGGTTCTTAAGGCACTCATTTGAGTTCAAGATGGCTTTATCGTTCTAACAAGTGCCCTCATTTAGAAATAGAGAATATCCCTATTGAGCAACATCCTTAGTGAATGAATACTGCCAGTAAAATAAATGCATCTTTAGCCTACATCTTGAATCAGAGGCAGAATTTCATGAGAGAGCACCAATTGAGATACTAATTCACTAAAAACCAGGGGAAGTAAAAAAAAAAAATAACAAAAACCCTTTTGGTGGCTACTTACATCTGGGTAATAGTCCATGGTGGGCACCAGGCGCTCTATCAAGGCCTCCAGTGATCCAGAAACAAGGTTCCCATCCTGATAAACAGGGTCCACACATCTCTCTCCCATGTCTGGCTGCACTTGCCCACTACAACTGGAACCAAGCATGCTGGAAAATATTGGCGTCTGGGGCATAGTTTCCTGCAGAAGCAGCAAAGAAAGGGAGAGAGGGTTAAGCTTTCTTCCAGGATTGTCTTATGTGTGGGTTTTACAGAGGCATACATTAAACACAATTACATATTTGACTGAAGGCAGCCTCAGCATTCAGGCTGAGTTCTGAATCCAAGCAGTCACACATCTGCAAGCTGGCTCTGGTGTTTGAAATGCACTTTAAGCTATGTCTCTAAGGCTGTAGATGCATGAGCTGTAAGAATTTTCCTCACTGCACTTATTTCTTCCTTCTCCTCAGTTTTTCCCTGGTTCATTACGCATAAAACTAGGCAGAGATGAAAATACATAATGCTTTCTGAATTTCCAAGATACTGAAGTGGTGCCTTACTGAACAAACAAACAAATACTAAGCCTTAGTGTTCCCATTTTTACTCGTTTTGAAGTCAGATCTTTGGCCAAAATACTTAACTTGTGATGATAAATTCTTCACCACTTCTGTAGCTAGATGTAATCCAGGTCTCACTCAGCACAAGTGCATCTTCTACATGTAGATATCACTGAAAACAGCAGGAGATATCCTGCCTGAACAAAATTGCCTTTTTTTTTTTTTTTTTTTTTTTTTGACATGTACATGAAACCAGGAACTGGGTGGAACTGTGACATATACTCTAATATACATGTCTAATTTAAACAGTCTCTTTGGAGATCTTTGCTTAGGACACAAACCTGTTGTTGCAACACAAAAACCACAGGAAGGTTTAAGGGTTTGCACCTCCCTTCCCTTGGCTACAGCTGTATCACTGTACTGCAGCCTCCGAGTAAACTGTAGGGGGTTTCTTGTTTCTTTTAAATTGGTTACAGCTTAAATCTATGCAGAAGGCTAAACAAAACATCCTGCTACTGCATGTAAAGGTTAAAAATGCTATTCAGCATCAAAACAGTTCCCCCTGGCTGCTGAAATAGTCAAGACTGTTTAGGAGATCAAGTGCAAAGAAGGCAGCGTTAACTCTTGAGCTGCTGTCTCACTGTCTATGAAAGAGACAAGATATTGACGTACATGAAAAGCACTTATGTAGATGAAAAGGATTAGGCCATTAACGATACCTTTAACCTGACAGCTGTTTCTAACTGTGCTTATCTCTTGCACTTAAGTCTTCTCCTGAGCAATTTTTTAACGCAAGGCACATTCTACCTCTCAAACTCTCCAAAGTCAATCATTCATGTTTACAACTGGAATACAGAACATTTTTCTCTTCTTAGGCACTGATAAATGCTAGGTGCATTGTGAGGAAAAATACCATTATTAACTGAACTTGCTTATCAAAGTGACAGATTTACTTATGTGTGAAGCTGATCAGTAGAACTGTTTTGTGGCTTTACCAAAAGACCATTGCGCACATACATGATAAGAGATATAACGGAAACGTAATTCCCTGTAAGTTAAATATAGTAGCTGCTTAATAGCAGCCAGGGAGACCACAATGAGGAACAGAGTTCAGTTTCAGAAGTTCAGGACATGGAGTCCAATAAAATAGAAGATGCAGGATCCAATGTCATATCAAAAGAAATTGAAAATGACAGCTCTGCACAAAAGTGCACTGAGGTTACTCAGTATTTTACAGATTTATCTGTTGGGCCCAAACTTTGCAGTACATAGCAATGAGAAACGGCTGAAGCTAACGGCTTGGCTATCTGTGCTATGTAACTCGCCAGTAATTTGCTTTTTTCCCTTTTAAGGCCCATAGCAATACAGCCCCAAGATGCTTCCCAGGACGGTCTAGCTGTGATGAGCACTTCTGGCTAACAACGGTAAGTTGCATAGGGCTTTTAAGCGACGCTAACCATCAAACAAATCCCCCCTGAAACGCCGCTTTAGCGGGAAACGTACCCCGCTTTTGCATCATGCCTTTTAAACTCCTTTAAGGCGTTCGTTGTTGCATCAGTTTGGTTTTTAAAGACCCCTCTGGGGTGCAGCCCGTACCGCTGCCGGGCTCTCCCAGCGGGGCTGCTGCCGCATCCCGCGGTGCCAGCCCGCTCCCGGGGCCGGCCGGCTGTCCCCGCGGGGAGCGCTCGGCCGCCGGGCACAGCCGGGGCGCATCCCGCCGCCGCCACCCCGCGATCCCGGGGCGCTACCGGCGCCGCCAGCCCCGCTGCTCGGGCGGGGAGCGCTGCGGCACGGCCCCGCGGCACCTGCCGCCCTTCCCGGACTCCGCCGGGAGCCGCTCTCTGGAGTCCTCCGCGCGGCGGGACCCGCCGGGGCGCTGGCTCCACCGCGCCAAACCCACCCGTGCTTTCCACGCTTACGGGGGCTCCCGCTCGGCGGCACCCCGGCGCTCCGTGCCCCCGGAGCGCGCAGGTGGCGGGCGGGCTGGCTCCGGCAGCGGCGGCCCCGGCGCGGCGCTTACCCTCATCTTCCTGCGCGCCGCGCTCCCCCGGCGGCGCGGGCAGCGGCCCCGCGGCTCCCGCGGCTCCCTCAGCCCCACGGCCGCGCTCCCGCCGCGCCTGACGTCACGGCGGCCGCCGCGTGCCGTTGGCTGAGCGGCGGCGGGGCCCGTTCAAACGGGGCCGCGCGGGGGGGCCGGGGCGCCCCGGCTCCTGAGAACACTCGAGCGTTCTGCTCGCCTTTGGCTGCGGGGCTGCTTGTTCTCTCCACCCACACACCCCTCTTGTTTGTTTGTTTTTTCCCTTTTCTGTGTTTTTCCCCTCAGAAACTCGTCCTCCAGCCACCAGCCCGCCCGTCTTTCCGCGGCCCCGGCGCTGCGCGGGTCCCTGCGCGCTCCCCCCGCGTGTGCCGGGAGCGCTCCCGGGGCGCCCCGCCCGCGCAGAGCCGCGGGACGCGCTGCTCCGGAATCGCGGCCGCCCGGCCCTCCCCCGATAATTGCTTTTATTCTTCTCTCGGTCGGAGTTGTTTCTCTCTTCTAGTTACCTGAGCCACTCATCTGATAGCCCTGGGCTTGTCCCAGGCCGTAGGGCTGAGGCGGGACCAGCCCCTGTTGTGTCACACACGGGAACGGGTCCTGGCTAGAGTCTGATCTCCCACGGAAAGGCTCCGAAGTGCATCCAGCCGCCCCACAGAGTCCCTCACCTGTACCCAGGAGCAGCTGAGGGTTGCCATCTTTGCAGCCTTTTCCCACACAAGCAAATCTTTCCCGTCCTGTTGTTCGTCTTACTTGAATTGGGATGGTTTAGTAGTTGCTACGTTGTGTCCAGTCATTAATTAAATTTATTTTTGTCATTAAAATTATTTATTTAATTGCTGTGTTTGAATATGTAGCAGAAGCCTTCGCTGGTTTCCATGGTGATTAATGTAGGAAAAGCCTTTTTGGGACTAGGTACGCCACTCTAGGTAGGTGGGCACGGCAAACGAATTTGGGCATAAGCACGTACTCAGGAGTGTAAAGAATAGATTCATGATTGCTCACAATTTGAGGACAAGCACTGTCATCCATCCTAAATGCACATTAATTTTAGAAGGATGTGTATCTACTCACCATCTTTACTGTTTGCTTACTAAATTCCTTCTTGGTTTCCAAATTCTAACAGTTCTGCTATAGAGATTATTTTCCTTCTTCAAAGTGAGGTTTTTCTTTCAAATAACTAGTAGAAAAGTCACGTTTTTTTCCCCCCTGCCAAGTCTGCTTTGCTGTTAGTCTCAATCCTGTCTCTTAGCTGTACTCCACAACCATTAGAGCGTGCAGGTGCTGTAGCAGATCAGATGCCTGTTTATGCTGATATCAGATGCTGTTTATTTCCTCAGCTACAGCCCCCATCTGCCTTGGACACCGAGCAAGTTCCAGGCAGCAGCCCTGGGTTGGAATCCAGTGAGTGGTGTCTGACCTGCTGCCCTGCCACGGAAGGACCTTACTATGTAATGCCACAGGAGGGTGAGGGACAACTTTAGTTAAGTCCTGCTCAAACATCTTAAAGCTCTTTATAAAAACTTATCGAAAGCAGAAGGTAAGAATTTGTAGGCTATCACTGTATAACATGATAATATTTCTTTCTGAATGCTACGAATATCTTTCAATACCTCATCTAGTATTTATGGCTAAGAGCAACACCAGAAAGCCTGCAAATGAGTATGCAAGAAAAACAGGTATTGGATTTCATTCTGTTTCTGTGCTAATCTGTTTTCCCACCTTACTCAAACATTTGCTGAGACTTGTAGAAGAATATGCCCATTAATCTTAGCAAAACATACCTAGTTAATTGAGCTCTAGTCACAGATTCGATCTGTTGTAAAAACAGCCCCTGATCTTTTTGTTTGTTTGGGGTTTTGTTGGTTTTATTGACACCAGAAATTAGATCTGTCCTGTCACTGGAACTAAGAAATGTAGGAATAAGAAACATTCCAATAGAATTAAGGAAAACTATGCTAGTTAGGCATGCTGTCTCTTCTCTGAGACATGTATCTGTACTGTGATGTTCTTCTATATTTCTCCACTCAGTGGTCCAGCAGAGTCTGTTTAGACTTTTTTTGTATGTATATCTAAAGGAGCATATGCGTGTGTATTTCTTGTTTGTATACATACCTAGGTATGTGTATACAAATGTTGGGGGGTGTGTTAGGATCAAAGTCCAGTGAAATGTCTTTTTTTCTTTCCTAGGATACATGATGCTTCGTTTTGGAGACACCATATTATGCAGCCTTGTCGGAAAGGTAGTTTTTCCAAATCTAAGGAGCTGAAGGCTTAAATCCAGCTCGTACAGCATGTAACAGATGAATCATGTTATCTTTTTATTTCATTTCCCCTTCTGTAAAGTGTGGATGGTGACCTTTAGCTATCGATATTCTGAGTGTTGAAATCTGTTGATACAGAAACTCTCTGAGGTCTAATTGTTTTTGTAGTTATGTAAGTTCTGTTCCTCAGCACATTGCTTGCATTTTGAAGATGTTTCCATCAGGCACTGCCTCATGTTACTGCTGGGTGGACCCTAGAGCAGGTTTAATCAGCAGAGCCTGTACTTGTTCTGTAGCTTGCTTTTGAGGCAACACTGCTGTGGTTCACTTGAGCTGGTCAGAGCAGCATCTTGCTGCAGAGTGAGTCAGCAGCAGCCACGCCGTGACTGTCTCAACCTTCAAGGTTGCTTCAGCCTCTCTCACCCTGGCTAACATCACCCATCACCACATTCCATTATCTTATGATTAACGACCTGGATTGACACTTGCAGTATTTGAGTTCTATTCCTGCTTGTGCTGTGAACACTTGACTGACAAATTTTTTAATCCCACTGTGCCCTCTGTATTCATCTGTGAGATGCTGATAAGGTATTTTCACACTGTTGTACTTTGTATGTTTTTATATTTGGGAAGTAAGCTTTTGCTTTACTGTGTTGGAATATAGTTTCCCAGTACAGTTACATCTTGTCTTCAGTGGAAAATTGCTGGTCAATAGCTTGGTAAAAACAAGGAATTTTAGCAAAGAAAAATGGGTGAAAATGAAGGAGAGATCAGTTTGAGAGTAAAGATTATAAAGAGAGTCAGGGGAAGAAGGAACACTAATTTTTTCCACTTGTCTTAGGTAACAGCATTTTGGAAACAACTTGTTCAAATGTGCCTGTGTGTATATTTAAAATGCAATTGTACTTCAGAAAAGTCAGTCATTACAAATGCCGTTAATGCTGATCTGAGGCTATAAAGTCAATTATAAAGGGACTCTCCTAGAAATGCTGTCCTTGGAGCTTTCATTGTTAAGCTACTCAAGTCACTTGCTTCGTCACCTTCCACACAAGTCTGTTAATAATAAACATTTGGTTTCATTTAACAGAGTATGTCAACATGCTTTAAAGCCCCAGAATCTGCAATGAAGGAAGTAAAGAGGGACAAAGCCACAGAAACTGGCATTGAAAATGAATCTAATTGTGTATGGCACTGTTCATAGTGTTGATTAAATACCAACATGGGATCAGGTCTTCATCTGCCCATTCCCACCCTTTTATGCACACAGTGGGATGAACAGATGAACACAGTGCAGTGATTAGGTGTTTGAAGGTTAGGCTTATTCCTAGTCTTGTCTCTTACTTGGAGGGGCAGCCTGAACTGTTACCCAGAGCTCTCCAGGCCTTGCAAGTGGCCAGGGTAACGAGGGTGACTGTGTTTTCATAGTATGTTCTCTTCCATTGGTCTATTATACCCACAGAGCAGTAGAGAAACCCTGCTCTATGCCCACCACCTTTCCAGGTGCACTTACAGCAGTGTTCTGCCTCTTACCATTATGGAAGGCTTTAAGGCATACACAGCCTGATGCTGTCATTTGGAATTTGAAAAAGAATGCTGTATTAAAAATGTGCATTATGTTCATGGGTTTTATGGGTTGATGGCCTTGGTTGTAGACTGAACCCTTTTATGTAGACTTGAGATAAGGAATTTGTCCAGGAAATGCCATTAAACTCCACAGCAATGGCCTTAGATAGGGCTTTTACATGGACATGTCTTAGTATGGACCATTTGTAAGACTTTATAATTTGAGGAGTAGAATGTAGTTAGAGCTTCAAAGCCTCAGGTGATTGTCTTCAGGGAGCATTTAGGCTCAGATCTTATTCGTAGGGCTGCACAAGTGTTCAAGATTTCCTTGTTGTACACAAATTTTAAGATTTAAAAGCTGTTCTCAAACCACTTATAGATGAATTTTTGAAGGCTTCTAAAATTCAGAGATTCATGCTGCAGAATAACTTGATGGCACATTAATAACTTGGCAGCAGATGGGAGTGGGAGGAACGAATTTCAAATAGTGGTTCTGAACTGAGCAAAGCTTGATAAGCTTGAAGCAAGGTTGAGCATGCTAGCCAGCAATCTGTGACCATGCCTTTGTCTCCTTCCCTCTGACCTGGGGCATGAGGAATCTTTCCACACAATATTTTTGTCAGAGCCAATGGATATTGTAGTTTAAAAATGTCATTTTCCATTTTGAAAATGTTTTGCTGTAGAGGTCCTGACCAGCTCTACACCTTAGATAGCCAGCAATTTTAAGAGCAAACCAAGATGAAAATATAGGAGCATCTTAAGATGTGGTTTGTAGCTAAGTCTGTTTTTAGTTCTACCTGAAAGGGAAAACTGGTTCTGAAAATTCTGCTCTGTGTCTGTGGAGCAAACTGCATTTTCACTGGCATAAGTTCAGCTCTGTGACACCACTGAGAAGAACTCTTTGCTGGGCAGTGTGAAGCAGATTTTTCCCTGATGCTCAGTATGGTAGTTCCCCATTAGACTGAAAGGAAAGGTCTTCCCCAGGATTTAGAGAGGACATGGTGCTAATCCCCAGGTATTTTTGTGTCTCTGCCAAAATAACAGATTTAACATAACCTGACACGAGTTGCCTGTGATACTCGTGTGTGGCTGTTAATTAACAACTGAGATTTTAATGGTTATTTTGGCACAGCTGCCAAAAGAATTTCACTAGTAGTCTGATTCCTGGTCTTCATAGGTACTCTAGTCATAGAAACCTGTAGTTTTTAAAAATTTTCTTGCTTGCTGATTAAGATTTAAGGTACATTCAGCTGGGAAACAACTGGATCAATTAGCTTTGATTAAATGAAATACAAATATAAAGGGTTGATACTTCTGCTTTGTATCGAGGATGTAACAAGATCCCTTACAGGAGTCTGAGAACCTCAGCTCATTTAAAGGCAGAGGAGAGTTAGAGAGCAAACTAAAGTAAAAATCTCAAGAAATATGTTGGCTGGGCCTTCTCTTCTTAAAAGAGCTGCTGAAACTTGTCACACATAAATGGCAATTTGTGTGTTTTCAGGAACTGATGGAGCCTTCTTTATATTTTTTTTTTTTAAGAAAGAGCAGAAAAGGCACAAAAAATCTATTTAGCTGCTTTTAATGTTTGTGATTCAATCTGATTTTGACTCCAGCAAGGAATAACAGAGGCATGTTAATGTAATATGCACTCTTATGCACAATATTAGTTTTATCTCAGGCCTTTTTAAGTTGACTCTTTAAAAACAACCAATATTCTATTTTATATTGGGCTCAAGTTTGGGTTCAAGATGAAGGAGTTCTGGACTTATCCTAGCTAGTGTGTCTTTTACTTGCATATTCATGCTTGCTGTGACACCAGCAATTCCAAGACTGTGCCACTGAGCAAAAAGAGAAAATCAATTATGCCAAGAAGGGAGCATGTATATACATCAGCAATTTGGTGCCCAGGGGAAGAAAAATCTGCATGTCTGCTGATGTCAATCTTCTCAATATGGTATTTTTGTAAATGCACGTGAGTTGCTATTTCTTTTAACTAGCTCAACAAAAAATAAGTTTATTTTTAGTGTTATAAGCTTCAGGGCATCACAATTAACAGATCAAAATTGCCAGTTTGATTAGTCAACCTTCTGTTTGCTTTAGCAGAAACTATGACAGTGACATTGTTAGCATTCCCACAGGTATTTTGGAAGATTCATTACCATAAGTTATGGGTTCCATTTCCTGCCCCCCCCCAATTTTCATTCTCTTTGGTTCTACAGATTTTATATTCAGCTGATGGAGAGAAATTCTGGGCTGATGAGCTCATTTGCAGTAACTCACCAGCAGCTGTATTAGTTTAAAAGCATTTCTATTAAACATGTGATGTGTCTTGTCTTACCTGAATTACTGCAAGTAATTCAGTTCTCATGAAGGTCTATTGCTTGGACTCCCTTTGCTGACACTGCCAAAAAGTTCATCAGCAGTTTTTTTGGGGAGTTTTACAGTAGTCTGAAGTCATTTTGCAGTGCTCTTAACTGTTGTTGGTTTAATTCTAATTGTGTTATTTGGAATAGAATCAAGGTGGGATAGTCTTGACAATATCTTGAGGAAAACATACAGAGAAGTATTGTGAAAATAGTTAAATACGGTATAATTTTAGCAAGAGGCTGCCACCAAATTAAGTATTCAAAATTAATTTTTAAGGAAGCCTTTTGATGACTAACAAGAGCTAGTGAACAAATGATGAGCTCCCAAGTAGGAGTAGTTTTAACTGAGTTTTAAGTAGTTTTATCTATAAGCACTTTTCTGTCATCTACAGTGACTTTTAGCATAGTTTGGGATAGTTTGACACTATCGTATCACAAGCTGTGTACTGAACTGGTGCTGGTTAGTTCAGAACTGAGATTATTGTTTCATATAAATGTATGTTTGTCCTTTTTTACATAGCCTAGGACACAGACTATTGAAGCATAAACTCTTGCATGTGAAACTCTGAAGTAGTATGGTTCTATGTGGTCAAATTTGCACTGGGTTAAGCTGAGGACTGTTCTTCAGGTGAGCAAACTCCCTGCTGTAGATACATAAACGTTGAAATAAAAAATTTAAAAAATCAATTATCTTCCTGTGTGTTAGGGATATTAACTGAACAATTACTTAATCTTTCTGTTTTGCTAAAGCATGTTGACATGAATCAGTCACAAAATTCATATGACTGAGCTACTTTGGCCCAAACCTTTATGAAAGTATCTTTACAGGGACATAAATGTAAGTGGACTACAAATAAAAGATTTACTGTCTTCCTGGAGCTTTTCTTTTCCCTGTGTTTTGTACTGGTCAAACCACAATTCAAATAGCTGATGATGAAAAAACAATGTGCTCATTGAACCTGTTTGCTTTGTCGTTTAGGGCTGACACTCACCTGAAAGCTGGATAAGTCATAGGATAACAAGCTTCAATAATTTCTAGTTGTAAATTTTTTTAGGGGCAGGGGGAGCACTTATGTCAGGAGGACACTATTGAATTTTTCACCCTTTTCTCTGCCTTTTTCAATTTCATTGTGGCAGAATTAAAAATCATTTAGGGAGGCTGTTTTATTATTTTACTTGAATTTTACAATTGATATCCTTCTGCCTTCTTTCCAGAGGAAGAATCAAATGGTGTAAAACAAATACAATGAATTCAAGAGCCACGTACGTTTTGATGAGTCTGGATTTCAACCCTACAGCTGCTGCTGTGGCATGAAACAGATGTTGTGTCAGCCAGCTTCAAAGGGGATTCCCTAGGCATGAGCATGTGGGAAACTTAAAACTGATCCTATTTCCCCAGGGGAAGCTTGTTCCTTCTGCTGCTCACTTGTGTTCCCCATTAGGCTCTGTTCTCAGGTCTGCAAAAGCTGTGCAGGCCATGGACACAGCATGGTTAATTCAGGTTTAGAGACTTATTTTAAGATTGGCTGTTGGTGGATTTCTCTGTTTTGATTTGTTTGTTTTGGGGGGTTGTTTGTTTGTTTTTGACTTTTTATTTTAATTTGTGCAGGGATGCCAAAGCTTCCTAAAATCTATGGTGACGTTAGTAAAAGACTATTTAGACTAGATCCCAGTAGTCTCTGTAGAAATTGGAAAGTGCTGTAGTGGTTGATGCTATTTTCCCTGCATTTCCTACTTTTTTAACTCCCTTTTTTTCTCCAGAGCTAGACAAGGTAGAAACAAACTCAGACTGTCGATATAGCTGAGGAGAGAAGCTGTAGCTTCTATATATCATATATCTATATGCTGGGTTTGTGAAATGAAGAGCTGTCTCTAAGACATGGCTGCAATAAATGTAATAAAGTGTTAAGTGGTGTTCAGAAGTGTGATCTCCACTTGCCCAGGAAAATATAGTCAACTCTGTTATTTAGTTTCTCTCTATAAAGTCTTGAAACAAACAGCACTCTACATACAAAGTGTAAAATGTTATGTAAATCTCACATACACCCACATTGCATAAAGACTAAAATATGTAATAAATATTTCAATTATTTTGGATAACAAGAATGAAAACAATTTAAAAAAAATTTTAAATTTCCCTGCTGTCCTGTCCCTCCCTGGTGCTTCTGTGTATCCTGAACTGATAGTTGCCTGCTGTTTGACTGATATTTGAGCTGGTAGTTTAAAAGTAAAGGCTTTCCATGTCTTGGCAGATTTCCTGGCCAGTCTATTCATAATGCCTTTAACTTTCCTAATTATACAAGATTTTTGGACAGGTACTACTGTCACACTTCTTTAAAATCTGCATACATGAAAAAAGCTTCAAAGTGCCTTGCCCCCAAATGAAGCTGCTTGAGCATGATGACTTAACAGTGTTGCAGTACTGATTGTTAATTTGGGAATGTTCACTGAAAATCAGATTGTTTTTCTTGTGTAGGAGACTAGTTCCCAATGAGTATTTTATAATTTCCTCTTTTCTCACTCACGGCTCCCACAGAATACGTGCATGGCAAAGACGAGCTAGGAATCCTAAACCTACAAGACATCCCACTGGCAGTTGGTTCAGACCTAATAATACTGAAGTAAAAAATACAGTTTGTTTCACATGAAGTGTTGCAAATGCATTAAGTTTTTTTAACAGTTATCTTTGCAAATTCTTTAATAAAATCTAGCCCAGTTTCAATTAGGGAGATCTAAAATGCACTATTGTGTGGTTTTAGCATGAATGTTTTGTAGATTTACATATCACAACCATTTTCTACCTAAGATACTATATTCTATCATTTTATGTTGTTCTAAGAATAATTAGGACCATAATATAAAGCATTATAGACAAAATTCTCCCATGATTACCCACCAGCCTGCATCCAATCCCTCTCATAAGAAGGCTGAGGGATTTCATATCACATTATACTTTGTGCAGAACCAGTCCAGAAAAGGGGGTGTATCACATTGTAACTACTACCATGTTCCTTATAGGGTCTGCTTTTTTCCTTTGGTATAAAAATTTGGTGATGCTGGAGAAATTTGAGGCTGGACAGGCACTCAGGTGTTGGCATTTTAAACACCTATGGCTGTGAGTTGAGCACAGTTTTGCTGCTTGCCCTTGGTAGCTGAAGTTAAACACCTCCCCCCTCTCACACCTACGTCTGAAGGGTTTGTTCAAGTGGAGCAGTTGCTTCTGGAAATTGAATTGTAATTTTAAGGCAAAAGATGACAAGCATTGAATATGGGTTTTTTTGGTAGCTGTTTCCTAAAGTAAATGGAAGTCTTGAATGGCCCTAGCATTGCATGATACATAACAATTCATATTAGCTAGTGAATTAACTTTTGTAATGGATGTTCTGTGAATTTCTTGAAATGGCTGTTTTATGTTTTGTAGTTCCCAGTGAGTCTATTGAGTAAAATAATTATTTTTGTTGTTGCTAAAGCTTGTTTACTGCTATTAAAAATCTAGAGAACATTGATTGTTTTATGTAATCACTTCATTTTTATGGTTTGCAAAATACTGGCAGACTTATACTGAGGCTGGTGAAGGAAGGCAACAGAGGATTTCAACAAGGGCTTCTGTAAATAACCATACAGAAACCGGGACACAAACCATAAAAGATCATCTCTGGCCTGCTGTCTGCTACCCTTGTCAAAACTGTGAATAACAAGGCACTGAGCCTGAGTGCCAACCACTGCCTAACTTGGCACTGCCCACACTTACACAGAACTCTGGAGACAGCAAAGTGAGTCAAGAAAAGCAGATCTCTGATAAGAGTGCAAAAGCCAAAGGAGTAGCCATATTTATCTCCTCATTCCTACTATCTGCACTATCATGATGGTCATGTGAGCTCCAATCTTCACAGAATCCACAAAATAAAGTAGAATTACAGATGTATAAGGCAACCGTGGAATGCTCATACCACATCTTTTTCTCTAATGTGGCATAGACATCCAAGGAAAAATAGCTTATCTAACTATGGAAGCATTACTACTTGGAAGACTTCTATTCTTTAATTAAAATGCTAGATTGTCAGGAAAATTTCCAAATGAATGGAAATAGCCTGCTTAGGCACCCTTTGATCTGAGCTGGTGTTTGTCTCCTTGTTGGCTGATGAAACTTTCAAGATTCATGTTTTGACTGGGTATTGACTCCTAGGGTGCTATGGTAAATGACAAGACTTTTGGCATGGTTATTTCTTTTAAAAAAAGCCCCTAAATAAAATAAATCATAAGGAACTTTGGCTTTTAATTTTATCCTGAAAACATCAGAATTGCATTTGAAAACAATTTATAATCTGTCACAAAAGCCTGCCTTGACATGTATTTTGTTAATTGAACTACTGAGGATGTGCAATTCCAGTGTGTCTGTTTAAGGAAGCAGTGTGGCTTACCTGGTTCACGTATTCACAGCTAAGCTAAACTCTCATCTTTATTCTGTGCAGCATTGCCATTTCTACTAAAACCTAATCCATTATTCATAACTGCTTCTAATTTTGGCCTAACTTTGAACTGGAGATAATTGGAATGTCTCCAATTGTCTCGTATGTTCATACATCAAAGAGCATCAATTCAGAAGTTAGCATTGTTCTTGTGGTATATGTATGTGCATGTTTTAAAGAGTGAGGAAATATTGTTTGGTTAGTGATATTGGGATATTCCAATTTCTTCTTTCAAAATAAATGATAATAACCTTTTAATCTTAGGGAAGGGGTGCCATAGGTTATCATGTCCAATGCTGCAGATCCTGGCTATTAGTACAAAACTTGTTAGAGGCAACAGAGCTCATCTAAGTGACCCAGGTAAAGGCTGATGTTCAGTGTTACTTAATACCTCCTTTCCCTTTGGTGCTGCTCATGGTCACAAGTCTCTATTTTCATTACTGAGCAAAATGATCTTATCTTTTTATTATTACTATTTTTCCTTATTTTTCCTTCCTCTATATTGTATTTATACACTTGGTTCAAAGTGATGCTGCATATATCTTGTGTTTTAAATGCAGAGAAAAATTACCTTACCAAGAGCAAAAATTTAAAGATTTTGCTAATTTTTTTTTTTTTTCTAAACTCTGGATATGGTGTCTCTGTAAAAGTGACCACTAATAGTCTACATACCTAGGAGCTCCACTGAATCAAGCGCAGCACTCCAAATGTTGCAGCACTGAAGTTACATCCCAGGTTGATATACATAGGAAATACTTCGATTTATCTTGAAATTGCCTGTTCAGTTTCCTGCCAAGATCTCTGCTCAGTTTAAAAGATAACCAAAGTTTCTACAGACCAGAAGCAGTTGATATCTCTTCACTGGCAAAAGATTAAAAACTAGCAAAACACAGTTTGTTCAGTGCATTTTTGTCTGTCTTTTTCTCCTCATGAAAAAGTAACCTTTGTTAGAAGGAGCTAGCTGTCAATACAGTCCTCAAACCTCAGCTAAGTAATCTGCTCACTTTTCTGATTGCTTTGAGGAGCATTTCTGTGCAGCTCTGGCAAATGTTCCAGCATAATTTTTCATATCCTTTTAGTGATAATTTGTGCTCAGTTTTCAGCTGCAAAGGACTAAAAGAACATTTCAAGCCCACACAAAGTCTGACGAGAGCTCGTGACTGTCTACAATTTGGAACAGCAGGCTGCATGTTCCCTGTTGCAGCAGGGAAGATGGTCAGGATTTGGTTTACTTAGGGTTTCTTTCTTAGCATTATTAAAATGCAGCTGATATCCACCAGTTAAAAAAAATATATTGAAAACCAGCAATTTTATTTTTTTTTTAGTTCCATGCCAGCAGAATAAATAATTTGGTAAGATTATGAGAAAATAAGAGGGTAAGGGTGGACTGAAGATGCAGTTTACTTCTTAACATGTTGGTGAATAATAAGGTGAGAAAAATCAGCCCAGGAAAAGCATCACTCACCTTGTAAGCTTTTAACCATTCCCCAGAGGCCTGTCCTGCAAATCCCTTGAAGTCCCATGCTCAGCTACCAGTGTTTTTTGCTACCCATCTTTTCCTTCCCCTCCTCCAGCCACCTTCTTGCCCCTTCCCCCCACTTCCTATGAAAAGGAAAGCTACTGAGAGCTCATAAGCAACAGACTCATGCTTTCAATCAAAGGAGAGAGCTGAATAGCCTTCCACTCCGAGCAAGTCCAGCGGATCTGCAGTCAGGGCCCCTTCATTAATGAGAAAGGAATCTGTCCACCTTCTGAAATCTTTCAGCACTCCCTCAAGCTGCCTGAACCACACAAGTTGCGTTTCCCATAACCTTCCCCACTGTGACCACAGCTCCATTTCTCTCGTTCTCTCCTCCATCTCTTGGGAACTAAATATGCAAAGGTAATTTCCCTGCTTTTCCTGGGTCCATGGTCTTTCTTGGCTCATTAGGAGATGCCATTTCAAATTAATTTCTTGCCCTGGCCCCTAAACTGTTGGTTTCAGTGAAAAAAAAAAAAGTTAGGCTTAGAATTATATGCAAGAAAACATTACATTTGCATTAGGCTTGCCAGACATCTGTGCAGTGCAGGTCCAAACACTGGTTTTGATTCTCAGGCTCAGTGGTTTCCACTGGCAGCTTTTTCACTCAAACGTCTTGTTTCAGTTCATACCAGTTGAGTTTTGTCTTGAGTTTATAGGGGTTGCAACAAACCCTTCAAATTCAAATGCAGAACTCAACTGAAACAGCTGCTGTCCTTTCTTTTGGTCCAAACTACATTACCACCTAAGATGCTAAAATCATCCATATCTCCTGAAACTTACTTCAGGTTTGGTGAAAACCTCATAAACCTAGCATGGTTCCTGCTTGGTTTGGGAATGTTTTATTAGCTCATTTATTAGCTCATTTTAAACTAATTCTATATCATGAATATGAATATGTACCACATCAGGAATTACATAATTTCATATGTTGTCAGAAATAGAGAGGCATTCTTAGTCATTATTTAATTTTTTTTTTTTTTTTTTTTTGCTGTGTCTGTATCTGTTCTGTCCATAATGTGAAAGGAATAGTTACTGTCAATGAGGGAATGAAGGAGAATAAAGCAGTGGGGAAAGATGTCATACATGATTTCTGTGAGAGGCACAGGGCAAGTACCCGATTGTTCTGTGGATGGTCTTAATACTTTGGTCTGGGGAAAAATCTGTTGGAAACACTCCTGCTATGACCACATAGGTAAACATAAATGACTTTTCTTGTTACAGGCGTGGAGGAAGATGCATTGTACAGAGGAATATGAATTAAAAAGGAATGGGAGTTGATAAGAAATGATTGTTTTTATAGATGCAGTGTCAACGAGCATTGGTTTAGGTTTTGATAGCGCCTTCGACATGAGGTAGTTTCAGTTCTCATTCTTATTTGGAAACAGTTATGCTCAAAATTCAGACTGAATACCCAAATTCTCTTGGTCTTTAGATCCATTCCACTTCAAGAGCTGTAATTTTCTATTAATGCATAACTGATAGTGAACATTTTTCTGTTAATGTCCCTGGTACAACCATGCAGTACGACTTTTTCTACTAAAAAAGAGAAAGTAGTTTTGATTGTTGAGTTCTGTTTGGTATTTTATGTTGATGTTACACACAGCTTGAGGATATAGTGACTGACTGAATCTGAAAATCTGAGTGAAAAGTACATAGAATTCTTGAATAAAAAGAGATCTCTTGTCAAAACAAGCCCTGTGCGATAAAGATTTCCACGGCAGAAAAGAACAAGGAGAGAATGTACAACTGGAATACTGTCTATGGGATGTTAATTGCTGTGGGTGCTGAATGCTTGCTAATTTAAACAGATACTGTGAGTACTCAGAACCAGGGTATGAAATGCTGGCAGTAGCTTTTTCTGCCTGACAATCATGTAAAAGAATATTTTTTGATTGGAATTAGAGATGTAGCTCTAAGGTTATGGGCACAACCAACTTATGTTTCTCTCTGCTCCCCTTCCACTTGGTTCTTGGGCTTTTTTTATGCCTGTAGTAACTTAATTGAAAATAATTGGGTCAGAACACAGGGACCAGAGTATCAGCAGCAGCAGTGCTGTGGCAGTGAGTTAAGCTCCTGAAGCATCCAAAGGCCATCACTGCAGCAAGCGGCTGTGAAATGTGCCAAACAGTGTCAGCTTGTTGTGACTCAGCCACTGGCACAGGAACAGAAGAGCAGCTGTTCCTGGGGCCAGCGGTGAATGTCCTCAAGGCTCTGTGTTTGTGCTCCTGCCCGTGCCTCCTCTTCCAGCTGCTTGGTGGCAGCGCTTGCTGGCAGGCTCCTGAGCAGCCTACGCACTAGAGGGGAAGAGTTTGCTGCTGCTCTCCAGGCTTGGCTTTACAGCAGCAGGCTTTTCTCTCCTTGCCATCATCTCCAGGCAGAGAAGGCTGCCGGGGTGCACCGTGCTCGGGCTGTGTCCCTGAGTGCTCTGTGACCCAGCCCCAGGGTGGCCTCTGGCCCCAGCGCTGCCCAGATGGCTCCGCCACCTCACAGTCCTGCTTGCTACTCTCTGCCCTTTGGAAAACTCAGAAATCAAAGCTTTAAATTGCAAGACGACTCCTCTCTCACTGCTTGGTACTAGCACTGCTTTGAAACATAGCCAGTATCCCCCTGTACTTCAAAGAGGCCCTGGAGGCTGTGGCTTGCCTGTCCCGAGGGATTGGTGTGTGTTCCTGAGCTTCAGGAGGGCCTTGGGCCCCGCTGTGCCAGAGCCGGGCAGAGAGGGGCTCCTGGCTGCGCTCCCCAGGCTCTCGGTGAGGAACCCGGGGAAGCAGGGGTGGAAGCAGCTGTCCTGCTGTGCCCTTGGTGAGCTCAGGGCTGCAAGGAGAGCCTGCCTGGCCCCGACCTTTCACTTGCTGCTTCCTCACCAAGCGCCATCTGAACATTTGACTTCCATTTTGCAGCATTGCTTGGGTCACCCCTCTGGAAACACAGGGATTGTTTGAGTCCCCGTGGTGCAACGAGCTGCTTTTTTCAGGATACTTCCAGTTAGGAAGGCTAGAAAGAACAAAACTCGTAGGCACAGCTGAAGCTCCTTACAGCGATTAAAACTTGTGCGTTGCAGTACCAGCAAATGGCATGAGACATTTCAAGGACTGCTTGATCCTGAAATGTTCCCTGCAGATGTGCCCAGAAGAAGTTTATTTAAAACTTGTGTTCCTATTTCAGTTTTCTGAGAGGAGCATTCAGGCTCTATTAAATTCTGCCCAATAGAAAATAAATTAAGTTTTAGTGTCATCTACTTTCTGTATTCTTAGGATTTTACAATTGATTAAAGACTTCTTTACTGTTACAGGGCCTGCTCTGAATTTTTCAGGTAGGCAAAGAGTGTGATCCTTTGAATTATTTAAGTCTGTGCTAGAACAGTTACCTGTTTACTCTTCTGTTGCTACTAAATTTCAGAAAAGTCTAAGAGGGGTAGAAATTATCTCTGTTTATTCCTACAAAACATCTCTGCAAGTCCCACTCTTGTCCCACAGGAAGGACCACCCTTAAACCAATTTAAAATTTGGGGCTGTAAGCCCAGAGCCTTCCATTTTGTTACTGCTGAGGTTAATGAGTCAAGGGTCATGGCATTAATCAGTGACTGTGGTGCAGAACAGAGCTGCAAAACTTGTGGTGAAATTTGAGCTGGCTGTCATGGGAACAGAGTGGGGAGGGCAGCATTTGGGAAGAGGCAGCCTTACCCTGGCCAGTGGCAGAGCCTGGTAAGGGCACCTCTGCTTGGAGCACTGGTTTAGTGCTGATTACATCTGTGCATGCTGCACTTCATCTTAATTTATGGATCTTCCTCGATTCTTTTACAAGTTTGCTAGAGTCTGCTCCCTAAAATTAATGTCAGTCATCACATGCCTGATTATTGTTCTGAGTGGTGAGAAAGTACCAAAGACTAAGGGCAAACTCCACAACCCCTGAAGTTTCTGAGATGTTATCTCAGTCCAGTGGTGACTGATGCCCTAAATTCTTCTTTACTCAGTTCACAAGCTTTCTTTAGCACCAACAACCCTTAAAGAAAGGAGCTGTTAGCAGTGTGTACAGCTTTTACAGTACAGTTCTGAGTCATGTGAGCTGAAGTAATGCCTGTCAATTTATTATTATTAATTACAAGAGAGGACTATTTCATGCAGCTTCTCCCTTTCTTTCATGTAGTCAGCCTGACTTCTTCATTTTTATTGTTTAATTTGTGATCAAAACAGGAAGATGCTGCTTTTAAGAAATCCATCTAAATTAACAGATTGTTATTTCTTTCTTTAGAATACACAAATCAAATTTCATGGTCTCATTCAAGGCAGAGAATCTTTTCTCCTGGGTACTACCAGTCTACAGGGAAAGTCATTGCATTTTCATATAATTCCTGAAACATTAATTACAGGGACTATAGTTTTGCAAGAGGTGAAGTTTCAGTTGTTTACAGTCTGTTAAACTATTTATGTACTGTGTGTTCTCACTCCTCCCTTAAGACCTTCAAAAATGAAAAATATAAAGGGATAGGAGTTCCTTTTCTCATTTAAGTATGCAAACATGGTTTTCAGAGTTTTGGGGTTTTTTTTATCCTGTGGCAAAAGCAAGGTCAGAAGATAATATAAAATAATGAATCTAAACTAGATTCTGGTTATAATTTGAAAACATTCAGTACTGCTGTTGGGTTTTAGTTCTAAAATACTTATGGATACCCCATGGCACAAGGCAGGGAAACCTGGCAATTGCTTTATTTTGTCCCCAGTCTCTGCCCATAGACCTGGGCACCATGCAGAGGTAACAGGGTCTGGTCATACCCCACCTCAGCTTAGTGTGTTTCCAGCAGCTTTGCTATCTTAACTTGCCCATCTACTCTAAGTAGTGCAGCATTATTCTCCTCATTTCAAGTGGTTATCAAATGTTAGATAGATGTTGTCCAGCTCTATGTCTGCAGACACCAGCAGGTGAGATAATGCCTACCCACCTCAGTGTGGTAGGGCTATTCTAGTTTACTTTCAAACATCCAATTTGGCTAAAGGAGTTGCATGGATTACTTAGGTTTACAGTACCAGTTTTAGGATTCAGTTTCTCTGTCTTGTAAGGAAGGCTATTACTTGAAAAAAAAAAATGCAACATGCATTTCCGTTGCATTGGTGCCAAAAGCAGTAATGGGATGTCTACTGCTGATGATAAACATGTTCAGTACCTAAAAACAAATTAAATTTTGGCCAGACTATTTCTAGATGGTATTTTCCTAACTTCTTGCCTTTTGGTGGATAAATAGTATTGCTTTTGCGGATTGTATTTATTTCAAAACCTGTTTCTCATTAGAAAATTAAATTAAAACATATCAGAAAAATCGGACTTTTTTCAGTCTCCTATTTTTCACTGTCAGTTTCCCAAACTATTCCCTTCCTCAAGAGATTTAAATATGTGAACTTCTAAATACAGAGATAGGCAGTTTCTCTCCTTCTGTTTCTTTTCTTTTTAAGGGATTTATTTTTTCTTAGTGCCTATAAGGCTGGAGCCCTGGAGATTTGAAGCCTCTTTCATCCTCCAAAATGTCAGCAATTTCAAAGAAGTGGGTTCCTGTACACTTCTTTTGACATGCTCTGTAATACTTTTCAAACTTGGCTTGGAAGCTCTTTCTCTGCAGGTGAGAGGCAATATGGGCAGAGGACACATTTATACCTTAGACTCTGGCTGAGACTGTCACCAGAGAGAAGAAAGCAAGCAAGCTGTGCATAGCCCAAATGATTGTCAAAAATTTTGCATCTTCACCCTCTTCCTTCTGAAGTTTGCAAAGCATCAAACTCATACAGCTGAGAGCCAGCTTTAGGATGTCTTGGCTTTCTGTTCCTCTGGTGGGAAGACACATTAGAAACCATCAAACAAAACCAGTGGTGTCATGTCCCTTTCTGTCACAGTCTGTGATCTGCACAGAGCAAGAACTCTCAGCCTTCAGCTAAAGTTTCTTCTTTCTGGGTTGCAAAGTACCAGGTGGCAGATCTGGGGATTTGCTTAGGCTCGTGCGCAGGACTCCATCTCATCTCTTTGGTTAGACCAGAAGCTGATGGGGAGTGAAAGGACGAGGGGAATGGAAATAAAATCCTCTTCCTGGAAACCAAAGCCAGCAGTGGTACTGAAGAGGCCAGCAATTGATAGGAGAGAATGTAATTACTGCTGCCAAAGACAGCTGGGCCACATATTGGATTAGCACGGAGAAGGGATCAAAGCAGGAGGGTGCTCATACCTGCTGGAGCAGCAGCAGGAGGGGTGGATGAGCTGGGAAAGTAGTGCATGTAAGGAGGGAATGCAGAAAAGAGAGTGAAGAAGTAGGAACACAGAAGTGAGACAAGGTCTATTTGACACTAAAGTGTTTTAAAACTTCTGAAAAGTTATTTTCTCCACACACACATGTACTGCATTTTACTTCCTTTGAGGAAAGAAAGGCTTTTCCCATGTTAATATGAATGAAGAGTTTCAATGCAAATGTCTGCTTAGATTTCTGTCATGTGCTCTGGGCAAAAATAAATGGCTGTGGGGTTTTGTAAACAAAAAAATATATTTTTTTAAAGTTATATTATGTTTTACATATATATATATATATATATATAGTTATATTATTTAGTTATATTTTGGTGTTGAGGAATAGTTACTTTTTCCTTTTGGTTTGTGCTCAGGGTTTCATTATTTTATAATGTGTGAAGAGTACAGCTGTCATACCACTTGGTTAATGGGTTAAGCAAGGGCATAAGTGTAACTTAATTAGAGGATATTGTTTGATAATGCAGGAAGGGATCTTGTGAACATTTTTATTTGGGAGATGAACTGAACTCTTCCAAAGCAAAAAAACCTTTTTTTTTGAAAAAAAAAAGAAACCTCCTCCCACAATTTTTAGACCTTAAAGCATAAAAAAAATTGATCTGCTATTTCTGGGCAATCCTCAGAATATTGGGGGTTTTTTTGCATCCTCAAGGTGCAAAATATAGTTTTTTTATGCAATTGCTGTTATTACATCTTAATTGAAGTCTGCACAGTAATAACCTACAGGTAAGATTTTGCAGTGCATAAAGATATATTGTGTGAATTTATTTGGACTTGGAGTAATATTTATGGGTATAGATAATCTCATTCAATTTAAATATCCTAGAGTGTATTTAAAGCAATTTTATTTAAAATAAATCCATAATAAAGTATTGTTCTTTCTCTGAGCACTCTCAATTTTTAAAGTCTTTTTCAATGGAAATGCTAATTGTTAATTGCTTGTCAAATCTGTCAGTAATACACAATAAATTTCTATTATAAAAATATCTGGGATTATACTAAGAGAAACCCTTAATTTTTTTTCTGAGTGAAAAAAAGAATGACTAGTTTAAGAACCGGGTGAGAGGATTTCTAGGACTTAAAGGAATCTTAGCAGTTGTGAAAAGGATCAAAGCAGCAACCTGGAATATGTATTTTCATATATATGCTTAAGAAATAACATTTTATATAGAAGAAAGTATTGGGTGTCTTTTCTTTTGATATGTTTTTTTCTACTCCCATGGAAATAAACCAAGCATCTACATGCAGTGTCCTGACATGCTAAACTGGAATGAAATACACAGTTCTTGTTCTGCTTCATGTTGCTTTATCCTTCAAAGCATACAAAAATCAAATTTGGATGCTCTTGTTTCATGAGACCCTGAGGTTTCCAGATTATCACAGTGTGTCATTTTCTGCCAGGGGTGTTACAGAGAGGGACAGATGTGCCACAGCTTCCCTACTACAAATAGGAGTGTTTATTTTACTTATTGGGATACTAATTGCTTAATTGTCCTGTTTTGCAAAGCTGTGTGAAGATAAGGAGAAGAAGGGATCACTTAGAAAAATTCAAACCCCAGGTTTGGTGTTGTCAGAGGGAGTGGGTGTTGTATGTGGGAGGTAAAGTTGTAGGTAAAAGGAGTGACATTTACTGAACTTATTGCTCAGGCTCCTTGTAGTTCAGCTGTGCCTACTGATGGTATTTGTAAAGCAGCCCACATGTGAAAGAAGAAAAACTGACCTAGTACTTCAAAAGGTGAAAAAGAAAATTAGAAATCTCCAAGTTTCATTCTGTCTAAATCTGAAAATATATTTGGCAATTCAGAGTAATCCTTTTTTTCATTTGGAACTATTAAATCTGTCACTTAAAGCCTGTATCAACACAGAGCATGTATTATGTTAGAGGCATTTAATGTCAATAAGTAAAGCCTGTTGAAAACATAAGAACAGGTGTAGGGGTCTTTAGCTATTAACTGCTACGATTAGGTGGATGCCATATGGCTCAGCTGTGCAGTTCTCTGAACTGAATCTTCAGCTGTCCTGCATGAGTGAAACATCTAAAACTAAACATGCCATGGGAGACAATTAATACAAGGTTTGCAGCCCAGACAGCAAACCAAACTGCACTTTATTTACTCTTTAAAGTTTTGATAGGGAAAATTAGCTAGGCAGCACTTTGGCCATGCTTTTATTTACTCCAGTGAAAGAAATTAAAATCTTTGGTGGGTTATTTTCATGCTATTAAGCTCCTGAAGGCTGACTACCATGAAGGAGATAATGTAATATGTAGTTGTCAAGTTTGGGATTAATGTATTAGGATGCATAGTTAGTAAAAATCAGTACTTGTCACATCTGGGTGAGTCCCATGAGCTTTAGCCATTTTAAACATCTCTGTTGTTCCAGTCATTTTCAATTTTGTTTCCTACTCTGCTAAATTTCCCAGGAGATGTGATGGGTCAGTAGCAGGCCAAAGATGGGCTTCAGACCTAATCTAATCAATATTGTGACAAAGATAATGAAAGAAGCTGTGTCACCTTGGAATCCCAGCAGGTTTTATCAGCTTTGCCCCAATGGGATGTGACAGCAAGGCTGATCTGTGTCTCCTTAGGACAGGACAGAAGTTGTGCCAGGGCTGATGCAAGGATGGCTGTGTGACAAAGGGTAATCTAAGCCCATGACCATTGTAGCTAAAGGTTGAAACTGGAGGTCCTTACAAGTTAAAGCATTAAATAGCTATTTTAATAACCTTCATTTCAAGTGAACCATAGAGGCATTCATTATATTTTCAGTTCCTCTAGTACATCATCTGTGTTAAGAAACAGTAACTTGTTCTGTTTCAATGGGTATGTTCTGAAGTTGTTTTCACAGATTAGAAGGCAGTTGTCACTGTCTTTATATGTATTCCAAGCAAAGCACTTTCACTCCAGTTCTCTGTAATGGTATTTTATTTTATTTTAATTACTCCTTTTTGCAGTCACATACATTAATATAATTTGTGCCCCAGTATGTGACTTTTGCATGAGGCTAAAGTCAATGATTAATTTTTTTCCTGGGATTTCTTCCCTTAGTACTTCCTTACCCTCAGTAAGTACCTCGGTAGACTTCACTGATGCATTCTGGTGTGCCCTCTTAAATTTTTGTGTTGTTGTAGTTTTGGAGCAGCAGCTTTGCTAAAAAAATTTTTTTGATAACTCAATTTTCAGTGATTGGCGTACATATTACCAAAACCGACAATTTTCCACCCTTAATTCTTGTGATTCCTCTTTCTGTGCCCAGCTAGGTTCAACTACTCCCCTCATCTGTTGCCTTTATGCCTTCTCTGTTCTTAAGTGTTGGCCCCATACTGTGATGCTCTCTCTAAAAAGTTATTCTCAAAGCATTGACTTTCTTTGTCTCTTTAACTTTCTCCCTCAAGATGAGTGGCAATTACTGTCAAAATGTTCTCATGCATAGAAATCCTGTGACATGTAGATCTCTTTAATATCTGGAAAGCTGCAGAGATATTACCAAAGAAACTATCAGTGTTGGACAGAAGTTCTTCAATATTATTCTGCCTCATTGGGGAACTAATCTTTAAAGTTTCTTGTGAAAATCTAACAATTTCTTCCCTACACATATGATTTTTTGATATGAGAACACATGTTTTGTCCTGTAATGTAAGATGAAGTTGTTTCTCAATCTCATTTTCAATTATTCAAGCTTTCTATACGAGGATTTCCATAAATTGCCCTGATATGTAAATAGTGGACTGAAGCTGCCTTATTTTTTTTGCTAATCCTGCAATTACATTCTGTAGAGCCTTTTTACTTTCCTTAATATGAAACTAAACCCTCCTCTCACCTACTCCTTTACATAACCAATGCACTAAGAATTATGGACATGACAGCTAAATCCAGCTTTTAAATCCCAGGCACAGTAGCTGTGTGCTGCTGCTGCTGCTCAGTGTTTCTTTCAAATAAGCTGTACACAGTGCAATATCTTATTAGTTAATTTGAAAATCGTATCTCAAGGGATTGCACGACTTATGTGCATCAGGTCCCTACCAATCCACTTAAAGCTTAAATGTACCAGAGAAACTTAGCCCAGAATTGGATCTTATTTGTTGCAGCAGAAACCTTTATTTCCCTGTAAAGTACCATGATAGTATTTCTGATGTAGCAGAAGTTAAAATGAAAACATCCCTTTGCAATGTTTTGAAAATAAAACCTATTTTTTTTATCTTATGGAAAATATTTCTTATTCTGTTGCATAAGGTAACAGAAGGTGCATGTTGCAATTCAAACCCCCTGTTACTCTTGAAATTTCAGCATTGCTGCTAAACTTGGAGAAAGAAGGACCAAGAGAAATCTGGGAAAGAGTACCCATCTTTGCTGCAAATATGCAACTTGATTACTGATGTTCTGGAAAGCATCACCTGAGTTTGTCATGGGTTGACTCCAACAGACAAATTCAAACATCCCTGCAAGAAAACTTTGATTCTGTGTTTATGATGCAGTGTCCTGCATCACTTTAAACCTGCCTGCACAATACTGAAACCGTCTCACTTGGCAAATATTCATTCAAAGCTGTGTTTCTGCCTCTTCTGTCACTCCCCTCCAGAGAAACAAAAAGTTCACAAACCGCAGTAACATGAAATATTAACCTTTTCCCATTCCTCCACGCCACCACTACATAAAGCTACCACCAGGTAATCTTCTTTCTGGGTGATATCACCTCATTACAAGTGACCTAATCGTGACCTAAGCACAGAATATCAGTGAATTTATAACCCACATCACAATTTTAAACGCGCTTTCTCCGTAGCATAACATTAAATCCCCTCTCCACTCGCGGCCGGCTGGCTGAACTCTCCCATAGCCAGCACAGTTCTGTCCCTGCGGTTTTCCTGGAGCTGTGCGTGGCTCCAGCAGGGCGTGGAGCGGACAGAGGAGCCCTCGGCACTGCTCGAACTTACCCGGCTCTGCAGGACCATGTTCCCTGGCAGCGGGGGCAGCCCGGAGCCCGGCCCGGCGCTGCGGCTGGAGCCCAGCGTGCCGGGACAGCGTGCGGGGAGCGAGGGCAGCCCCGGCTTCCCCTGACATTTATAGCCAGAAAAAACGAAAGTGCCGCACGAGGGGAAATTCTGAGTCTCAGCCCTCCGTTACGTAGGTGTCATGTGCTGGGCACTGACTGGGAACTTCCATCCCTGCCGCCCTGAAGGCGCAGTGAGAGCAGGGCTGCCCCGCTCTTCCCTCTGCCTTTGGGGTTAGAGGAATTCACTTGCCAGCTAAGACCTGTGCACAGATGTTGTGGAGGAAAGGAAGCAGATTTTGGGCGTTTCTAACAGGCTGGTTTCTTACATAATTGCTTCCAAAATTACTCCAAAATTCCTGTTTTGGTGTAGTATGACTTAATTTGTTGATTCGGGTATATCAGCAGTTTTGTTTTACTTTTTAATATAAAATTCCTACAAAGCTACCTAGAAACTGTTTACAATGTATTCTATGGAAATCTGACAGCTAGGTGTTAGCAGTCTGGAATTAAACTTGTTGACTTTATATTTTTTTTAAATCAATTTTTGTTTGACAATCCTTTGTACTTGACTTTTTGCATAGTAATGCCCAATGCATGCCAGAAATTCTTCAGAAGCTCACTTAAATCATACAGAAAGAACTGTAGATGTATTCTGCTTGGAGACCTGAATCAGTAATAATAAGAAACGAGAAATTCTCTCCATTCCATGTATATCTACAGTGTAAAATCTTCCAAGCAGAGGCAAATCAGTCAATAGTGAAAGGAATATCCTGTGTAGGTAATTTAGTTTGTAGTTACTGCAAACTTCAGGTTAGGGGTGAGGTGGGTTTTGTTTTGTGTAAAGATATTTACACAATATCTTATTAAATATTAAAGAAATTTGAATAAGGATGAAGAAATAAGTAGACTGGGGAAACAGCAGTTGGTGAAGAATGAGGAAGAAAGCAGAGGTGATGGCAAAAGACAATGACATAATTTTATGGAAATGGAACTGACATTTCTGTACAGGAAATGTGAAGGAACAGTTTAGAAGGGGAAGGTTAAGATAGGGATGTGATTTTATGCTAGTAGGATACTTTTGGAAGAGGTTAGTGGGATACACTTAATTTAGGCTAGCAGAGGAGGAGGTTTCTGCAATGGACACTAGTGATGGATAAGAATGGTTTGGCTTTACCAAGTGAGGTGTGTGTTTAGATGAGATTTGAGAAGTGGACAACTGAGGAGCACAGAATGAGTCCCATAATCAGAGATTTGTCTGAAGTGACAGAAAGGAAGGATGGGGGGACAGGAGAGTGTGTTTTGAAAGCAAATATCAACAATGTGGAATTTTGCAATGAATTGTTATTTCAGAGTGCTTGCTGGCATTTCCTAGTGCACAGTTTGGCTTCAATAGTTCCCAGAGGCATTATTCTGCTCTCTGATGTCTGAACCAAATTTTATTCAAGTCTAAGACTGCCCAATGTGATTTCTGAACAAAATAAATCTCTAACTATAAATTATCCTGCACCGGTGCTTTAAAATTAAAGAAAACCTTTTATGTAAGACTCATATAAAGTAAAATAATACTTACTTTGCATTTCTTTACAGCAGCTTTGCACAGTGGTTCTGCCATCCAGCCTGTCCCAGTGGGTGGACTTCCAGCTATTTCACTCTATGATTTTTGTCATGTGTCTTGCCTCCTTCCCCTTAAAATGAGGGGTGCAATGGATTACTATTAGAACACACTGCTAATTTGCACTGAAAATGCATTGTAGCATCAGAATAAAATTTGACATACATATTTTCAGAGAGGGGAGTATCATGAGAAGGAAATAGGACAAATTATGATATACAAAAAAGGGAAAAAGGCAGAATTTTAAAAACTAGGGGCGGAGAGGCAATAAGAAAGAGTTGGGAGGGTTAAATCCCCCCAAATCCACCAATGACAGCAGTTTTTAAATTGTCATTAAGAAGTTATTTCTAGTAAAATACCAATATTTATATTGCTAAATTGATTAGCCATTAAACTGTTTCACAAAAAACTTGGAATTGGGAATTTTATTCCTTAGTTCAGTTATGATCCTAGAAGAATATGAAATCTTTTTTTTCTCCTTCTTGGAAACTATTATCACAGCATAAAGAAAAGTGACAGCACAATCATATCTCATCAGGATGATGGATACATCCTTAACTATATATGTTTAAATGTGACATAAAAATAAAGAATATAGAAAAACTGGCAGCTATTCTGTTGACACCTAAGGTAAAATGGATTGAAGAGAATCCAGGTTTGAGCTACTCAAAGGCACACTGCAGTTGTAAATACAGAGATTATTCACCACAGAACAACTTGAAAACCATCTTGTAGGTTTTCTGTAGGACCTGCATTTTTTTTTTCTGCATTTTTTTCCTTTTCTTTCTACAGGAAATTCACTGTTGCTGAATTACTAAGCTGGGCTTTATGTTGTGATTAATACTGCTGATTCGGGTGCAGTTTGTCATTTCAAGGCATTTTTTTAACTTTTTTTCGTGAATATGAAGTTAAACCAGAGCTATGAACATCCTGGCTGGCACCAGCCTCATGGGGCTGTTACATCTGAAGCTCTTTGACTTCAGCCATGGCACTAACCTGAGCTGCTCTTCTCTGAGCAGATATTTCTTTAGCACTGAGACATCTCCCTTTTGCAAATTTGAATTACTTGCTGGAATTAAATATAGAGGGAACTTGACAGAAAAGCAGAATAAGCACACAAAACTCATTTCCCTTGAAAATCAGGCTGAAAAATAATACTTATTTGCCCAAAAGCATAATATGTGACTGAATGTATAAATACTTACACCAAATGGGGTAGGTGTCAGCTATGAGAATGATAATGGCTTTATGGCCATAAGGAATTAAGGACTAATCTTCATATGTTTGTACCTTCAAGTCTGAATTATCCAGAGTGTTTCAATGTTATCAATGAATTCTGTTTTCAGTTAGTACTTGATCAAACTCTCAGCTTAAGCCAACTTTTAAATAATCTTTAAGGTCTCTGTATTCTTAATTAAGCTCTGAGTTAATTTTAATTCAAAATAAAAGTTTTCAAAGCAAAATCTTTTTTCTTTGATTTTCATCATCAAAACAGAAGGAAAGATATGAAGTAAGCAAGAAATACCAAAAATGCATTTTTGAGTTGTCTGTACATTTTTCTGTTACTTTCATGTAATGCAAGATTTTTACATGTTAAGAGTATCATTGAAGAAAGGCTGCTCCACTTCCTGCTGGAACTGGAGTGAAAATGTTGGGCTTTTTCTAGTTTTGTGTTTGTTTGTGGTTCTTTTTAAACAGTATATGTGTTCCTGATTCAGGAGCTTCTCCAACTGTTATCAGGATGAACATGACTTCTCTGGAAATATTAAGGAATCTTCTGGCAGGCCTTCCAAGCTCTGCTGCAGATGCCATCAGAGCAGATGGCATCAGAGCACCTAAAGCATCAGAGCAGACAACTGTGCTTAGTTTTGGCTGTGAGTAAACATGTTTACCAGGAGGCCACTACGTTTATGTAGCTTCTACTCAAGACTGGCTTTTTTCCAGTAGTGTGTGTTTTTTAAATGCTCTTTAAATGCCAAAAGCATTCTAAGGCAAAGTTTGTCTTAACTTTCCTAGAAAGACATGCTTTGAGTTGCTGGGTTGTGTTAGGCAACCAACTTTTACTCTCTTTCCTTGTTCAGCTTTGTGGATATATCAGACTTGGGGGAAGGTGCATGTGCCCATAGAGGGTTAAAGTGGGCTGTGACTTCAGAGCACTGCAGACAGGCAGCTTCCCCTTTTTTGTAAAGAGAGCAGCTTCCTGCTAGCACAGGCACTGCAGAATGTCTGAGGAGTGGAAACCCCCACCCCTCTCGGAATGTTGTGTAGTGGAACCTATAGCAAGTGTAAAAACATAATGGTATGTTTATTTTTGGAGAAGTGGGAAACTACCGTGGGAGTTAAAAAGTTCTCTTGGGGTTTTTTCATCATTCACCCAGTTACTTGTTGCAATGATGTGGAGAAGAGAAAAAAAACCTAATACAATCTCATAGAAATGGCAGAATTTGAGGATATTTTTTCAAAACTTGGTATTAGAGGATATAGCACTTATGTCTTTCTTACATCTTCCTTGTAAAAATATTATGATAATACTAATGATGTCCCAAAAATATTTTTTCACTATTTGAGAGCTGTTTATTGGTGAGCTCAAGTGGTTTTGTTTTTTCCTTATGTAAAAACCCTTCTATGCTGCAGGCTTCAAATTAGAAGCACTATACTTCCCTAGAAAGCTATAAGAGTGCTGTTGAACAAAAGAGTCCTACATGGTTAGATTGTAATTCACACTTCTAATTTTGTAAACACAGACACAGACTTATTTTGCCATTGGAAGTCATCGACTTTGGAAGGAGTCACTTGTTTTGCCTCCATTTTTGATATGTAAAAGTTGGCTCCAAGTGTTTAGCAGCAGAGTTGATTTCTGAATATTACTATTGCAGTTTAGTTCTGCTGTGCATTATCTCTAGGCTCTGGCAAGGCTGCTGCAACATATGAATATGGATTTAATTTCTTCTTCTTTTTTTTTTTTTTTGTATCTGCATAGTGGCTATATTTTGACTTGCACTTCATTATAATGCTAAAATTATCTTGGTGTCTCTTGCTTGGCATTGGTTTGTTACTATCATTTGTCAGTGCCATTGATTCTGACCTAGAACAGGGAACTCTTACAGGATTTTAATTGCTTTTTTACCAAAAGGGAGCAGATGCTTGTCATAAGGAAGAAAGTACAAGATGGGCAGTAATCTGGCCTTGGAAAGGTGATTATTAATACTGCTGCTCTAGAAGGGGATTTGCAAGGCTTGTAGGAACCAAACATTATTTCATGTTTAAGCTTTTATTTTTAAATATACACTTGGAATAGTTAAAACAAAGGTGAAAAAGAAGAGTCATGGTTTTTGAATATGTGGGAATTTTTATTTTTTATTTAAAATAATTTAGCAAATAGTGAAAATTTTGAGGAAATAGTTCTTGGGTAAATAAAGCTGTCTTCCCTTTCAGTTTTATTTTAAGTAGGAAAGAGGAAGCACTCTAGAAAAAGACCCAGAATATAATTTCATGATGTCTGATTTGTGGCTTTCTGAAGACTGTCCTTGATTGCTCAATGCAACTAGTTTAGGAGAGTGCTAGTGAGAAAGTGAAAATGCTTTAAATCATCCTCCTTACTTGAAAAAAAAGGGAATATTTTTTTTCCTTTCCTGACAATGACAGTAGAATGGAAGGCAGATTTGATTATGTTTGTCATTTAAACTTTGAAAACATGTTAAATGTGGAAATGTGTCAGGAAAACATGTAGATTATGACTGATGCAATCTTAATTTTTTCCTTTAAAATGGAGATAACTTGCCCTTTGGCTATCCCTGGTACTATGACCATAGGTTAATGTCTAGCAGAGGAAGTGAAAATTGGTAATTCCTCACAAGTGTGTAAGAGCACATCATCCCTGTGGTGCAGGTGAATCTGGCTGTGCTGCTTTGAGTCCTGCAGGTTGATGCTGTCAGAGGCACTCACTGACTTATGGAAGTGGTACAGAGCATTAGCCCAGGGCTTTACACCACAGAGTGGGACTTGGGTTGTAGAGCTAATTGCAGCATTTAGACCCTTTAAAACTGGACAAAATATACTGGGCAGAAATCTCTTCCATGGTTAATTTATATGCACATAGAGTGGTCCTGCTTTTTGGATGGTGCTTTGGAAAGTGACCCTGGGATGTTGTGTTTTAACCTGAGCTTGTTTCATGCAAAAAGCTGCTCTCAGACTTCAAACACTTGTTCCTCCCTGTGGCACCTGTGCAATTATGTACTCAATTTTTAAAAAGCGTGGAGAGACACAGAGAGAAATAAAATGTTTTCTTTTACAGTGGTTTCCCTGTGACCTCTTTTCTTTTGTTGTTAAGCAGGCACAGTGGATTAAATGATTTCCTTTGCTTTTTCTGCAATTTGTTGCAGATATTCTTGTCATACTGATCTAGATGGTATTAAATGTCTCTATTACATTATAGTTTTTAATGCTTCTCAGAAGTACTACATGTAAAATAAAGCTGCAGACCTTTGACCACATCCTGTTATGATCCTATCTCTGCCAGGACTCATCAGGCATGGCCATTTGTGGAAACATTGCAGGGTTGCAGTAAATGTTTTGGTCACCTGAGTTTTTCCCATGTTGGCAGCACTGCAATGACTACAGTCCCTGTTTTCCAGGTGTAAGAGATCAAAGCAGAATGCTGGTTCTTTACAAAGAAATGCAACATTTTGCTACCCATAATAATTATGGAATGGTATGGCAGGCATGCACTCTTGGCAGTTTAGCTGTGTTACATCACTACAAATCTGATTAAAACAATGTAATCTTGGGAGTGTCTGAAGACACAAGCTGGGACCAAGTACATTTGATGGCTCTGCTGCAGATTCTTTTGTGAGTTGTATTTTATATCCCTTATTTCTGGTTTGATACATGGCTATACTGCCTTTGACTCTTCTTATTTTTCTGAAGCATGGAAGTGGAAGGTGGAAAATATAGTTTTCTTTTCTTAATCATCTCCATCCGTGACCTGTCACCTCCAACCATGAGCACTTTTATTTCACTATTAAAAACTGGAAAACGGCAACTATTTGGCAGGGCTATTCTATGCCTTACTGTTGTTTCATTATGTAGAACTCTTGGTGATGCTGAATAATGAGCTCAAATTACTTGCACTAAGTCTGCTCCTTTTTTTTGTTGCTTTTTTGTTGAAAAGTGTTTCAAATTTGCAAGTCAGAAGGGGAACTTCTGGCTGTAGAACTGCTGTACACTTTTCAGGAAATAGGCTATTTACTGGAATTTTCCTTGTTTAAGCAGATTACTCGGCATGGGCTCAATGTTTGAAAGTTTTAAGCCAGGTTTTCCTTGGCCTATCTCCATTCCTGGGCCCTATATCCACTTTTAATCATCTTTCTAAACACAAATATGTGTGGACACATCACAAAGGAGCAGTAATTTCTTTTAAGAAACACTGTCATCTGGTGAATTGCTTGATATTTGCATTAATGATGATCCATTATTTGTTTCATACTGAAAACTGAAAAGTTGCATGTCATGGAGAAGAGTTGGCAGTTTTATCATGTTTGGGGGGTTGTATTTTACTTTATTTATATTCAGGTGGTTCTCTATGGCTTGGCTGTTCAGTGAAAGCTCTGTGTATGAGTTGGTGCTTTCAGCTGTTCTCTGTGTTCTCACAGCCTTGTCTTTTCTGGTGTCCCTCAGCACATGTCCCAGAACAGAATGAGGATCCTCCGAAGACCGTGATGCCACCTCATGTGACCAAAGCAGAAGCTGTGGAAAAAGCAACTGCCCCTAATTTTGAAAGGAAATACCCAAAAACTAAAAAAAAAATTCCAGGTTGGAAAGCACCCAACATTTCCCACATAAATGTTCAGCATTTTTGTTGTTTACAGACAACTCAAAACTCTTTGATCTCAAAATGGTTTTTGACAAGTCACTATATGAAAATTGTTTTAAAAGGTGTTTGAAATTGATAGTGAGGAAGAATGTGAACAGGTTTGAGAAGCAGTCCTTATTCCAAGAGGAAAGACAATATCAAAAAGGGTGCAAGAATACTTCTAGAAAGAAGAGGGGCTGGTGTTGCAGCCAGGATGTGTTTCATTGGTTTGAAGTGAAAAGGACGGGAAGAAAAACTTGAATTTTGCACACATTATGAAGCCATAGAAAGCCACACATTCATTAAGAGTTTGAAATTCTCTACTAATAAAATATTGTTTTTATGGTAATGTAGGCTAGAAATGTAGAAAATAAGAGTGGGCACTTCAGGATCTGGGCTGAGGGCCAGCAGACAGTGAACTCTGCTTCTAGCATGAATCACGGTGGTGTTGTCTCAGTGACATGTTGTTTTCCTGGTAGATACAAAGGGCTGCTCTATGGAAGATTGACTTGAAAGAGTAAGTAATGGTTGCTGTGACAAATGAGATTGGAGAAAAAAAACCTGTCACAATTTGGTTGCCATTCTGCACACTCTAAAGAAAACCTCAGCTCAGCCAGTGGATTCTTACCTTGTGGCTATGTGCCGTGTACAGGAGAGAGCACAATTCTCATACATCAGGATAAGATGGCATTAAAAAAGGCAAGGTGTGAAGCATCAAAATTTTAAAGGGTTGATTTTTTTGATGATATCCTTCCTTTATTGAGAATTTGTTTGTGTACATATTGTATGTGTGTACACTTTGGCATTTCTTTGTCCTGTAATTAGGGTAGAAGCACTCCCCTCCTCTCCTAGTTTGTTTCTGAATGTTTTCTTTGCTAAGTGTCTCCTTCTTTGGATTTAGTTTGCCACATGGCATTGCGGTAAATTTATCTATTTATTTATTTCAAACATGAGTATATTAGTCTGTGCTCTATCATTTTGGTAGCAAAATATCACACAAAGCAAAAAAACTAGAGAGAATTAGAAATTCCATGTTCTGCCATCTTCCACCCCAGATCAGGGTGGATAAAAGAGAGAGAAAAGTACTGGAAACTAATGCTGTGCTGATCATAACCTGCAGCTTATGAGCACTATGTCACATGTTGTGGCCTCATTGCTAATGTGTTGTTGATTCAAGGTTTTGAAAGGTTACCAATTCATACTAATTCTTTTGTTTTAATCAACAGCTTGCTTTTAAATTAGTTTCATGAAATTTTTTTCCTGTTTTGTCCACAATGTAATGGATACTGTCACAAGCTACTATAAACAACTTAGGGATTTTATTGACAGATTAAATGAAATAATTTATAAAAATTATCTAAAAAAACCCTGAAAATCAACAGTAACCTTTCTTTTGAGTAACTCTGCATCACTCAACCTTCCTTTTCTCATAACCAGTGAGACAGGGTAGATTATGATTTGGTGCTGAGATTTCCTCACAACAGAAATGTTTCATTCCAGTTTACAGTTTGAAAAACTGCCAGTGTATATTTGTGTTTCTTAGAAAAACTAATTAAGACTACACTCTTGCTGTGATGAGAAAAACAAGACCAAGAAAGACACCTTTGGTAATTACAGAAATGAGACAGTCATCCTTCCAAAGAGACACAGCTAAAAAATAAAAGAAAATCACTCTTGCATACTGAAAATTATTAAGACCTGTGCTTCCAAGATCCTCCTCTGTTTCAGCAACTACTTTATGCATCTGTCACCAGAACTTGCTAGTAGATCTTTGCTTTTAGGTTTTCCCACCATGCAAGGTGATATCTTGGATTTTTTCAGTTGCTTGGTTGGGTTGTTAGTTTGGTTTTGGGATGTGTTTTTTGCCTTTTTTTTTTTTTTTCTCCCTTCTTTTTGGACGTTTTTTCCCTGTTGCTAATTACATCTGAGTTGCAAGTCAAGCATGATGAGCACATGGGTACCCAGGAATGATTTTCCCAAGAGCAGGAACACAAGGAAAAGGCACCCCAGGGCATGGTTGGGTGCTGGTGTGTTCTCTGCAGTCCTGTGTGGTGCCTTCATGCAGAAATGCCCTTCCTGACCTTCCATCCCTCTGTTTTATACTGATCTCAAGAGAACCAGCTTCTATCTGACAGACTTGGTGAAGTTCAGAGGTGACCAGACACCCTGGTAGGTGGCACTGAGCTTTTTTAGCAATGCATGATATCCACTGTCATACACTCGTGAGTGCATAGGTGTGACATGAGTAAATTCATGCTGAACTGATCAGCAGTACAGGTGAGAAATACCATTTCTCTCCCATTAGGTTATTTTAGGCATCTATTTTTGTCAGTCCCTGTGTTGGTTTATGACAGAGGTGTGTGTGTTCTTTACAGAATGACAGAATATTCTGAGTTGGAACTGCTCACGCTGCTTCCAAAACCAATTTCAGTCTTTAGCTGAAATAAAACCTGATTTAGCTGAAATAAAATATGATTTTGATGGTCACAATGACCTGGCCACCAAAAGTGCTTTGTCCAACTGATTTATTGATGCATGAGCTGATGTACCAAGTATATAATGTAGTTCTGGCTACTGCTGTAGTTCCTGGAATGTATCAAGCCTAAAGCATATCTAAAGGCCAACTTTCAGCTATAAACTTCAGAGTCACCATTAGTCACATTTTATTTTGAGGTTCAAGATAGAGAATATATGAGATTCTCAGCTGAATTAATTCCATTAAAACCATCACACTGGCTGGAAACAAGGCCCAGTGCCCTACAGGATGATATAGGTCCAGTCTGAGAGCACTTGCAGATCTCTGCTCTGCTGCTGAGGCCATGGAGGGACAGATGGTGCAGGCCAGGTGCCATCTCCTTCTTACACCTCTGCTTTGCAGGTGGCAGCTGCCAACACCCAACTGGCTAAGAGACACCTGGCCCTGCTCACACAGATTTAGACAACTTTTACCCCACCCTTCAGTCATATCATCAGGGACTTTACCAATCCTTTCATTTGCAGGCATTCCCTTTTGCTCCTAGGTGCTAAAGAAAAGGCTTTGTGTAAATGTTTTGTTCCTGAAATCAACACTTACCATTTTTAGCCATCTTTTTTCTCAGGACTCTAAAGCATGTAAAGCATGCTACAAACAGTAATAAATTCATCTTTCCTGGGGGAACTGGATTTTATTTGATTATTTTTGAGCAGCTGAGTTTGTTGGCTAGGGGATGTTGAATTGCTTAAAATAAGGTAATTAAAAATAGTGCTTTTCCTTCACAGATAAGGAAGTATTCAGTAAACATAAGGAGTGCCACTAACTTTGTTT